>NC_059194.1:25138687-26531187 GCF_020615455.1 Coregonus clupeaformis | reverse complement strand
CTGCTATGTGGACAGCTGAATAATCCTTTTAGGTTCTAGATAGCACCTTTTTCTCTAAGAGTGTATAACCATCTGTAGATCATCTATATGGGACTATTCAAATAATGTACAAGGATACCGTACAGATCACAAATTCAGTCAGAGACTCATAAATGACAAGATAACAACATGAGCCAAACCCTTTTCTCCTCCTCAATAATCTCATTCAGGGTGTTCAATAGCACCATATAAACCAGTTTAACCCCACCCAGTGGTCAGGAGGCCCATCGTCAGCTTACCTGCTGTGTTGCTCTGATCCTGTGGAAAGTTCTGGAAGTCTTCACCTTGCCCTAAGAGCTTTGACGACTGAGAACTGAGAATGTTCTCTCATACTTTGAATCATTTTGTGTGCCAGTGTGTGAGTTGGAGGCCTTGTCTTAACTCCTTCAGAAGTTTTGAAGCACAATATTTGTCCGAGTAGCCTGCGGAAACCCATTTACTGTCAGTGAATGCAGGCAGGCTCACTATACTTTCAATGCAGACTGTGTCCCCTTCTGCTGTTTTGGACTCGACTTTGTGTCTAATAGTTTTCTATGACTTTATCTACTGTCCAGACGGGCATGAACGACCTCAGTTGACCTCTCATTAGTGGTCGTTAATGTAACATCTGAGGAGGGCAGAGGAGAAACACACGATTCTAGTACAAAGGTTTTGGGACAGTGCCCATTGCTTACTAGGCTACATAAAATAGCTGTGTGTGAGTGTGAGTGTGTGTGTGTGTGTGTGAGTGCGTGTGAGTGTGTGCTTGACCGCTATAGTGACTAGTGATGAAGCCCAGTAAAGTAAAGTGTGTGTATGCACGTGTGTCTGAGTGTTTGTGCGTGCGTACGTTTGTGTGTGTGTGTGTGTGTGTGGTTGGGGTATATTATTGAAACCACACCACTGGGCTTCAAACCGTCAAACTGCTGGGGCAGACTACTAACGATTTCCCCTTCCTGTCAGCAGATGGATTGGGGTAATGTAAACTACTGTTATCAAAAATGCAGTTAGAGGAGAAAATCTACAGTATTTACAGTCCCTTTCATATGTAGTTATGTATTGGCTTTAAAGTCCAGCATTTTAGATTTAAGATATCATGTTTCATATTAGGTGACAGTACATAATGTCAGCTTATATTTAAGGGGATTTTCATAGATATCTGTTATACCGTTTAGAAATGAAAGCACTTTATGCATATAGTCCCCCTATTTATAGAAGTCATAAGTATTTGGACTAATTCACTTATAGTGTATTAAAGGAGTCCAAGGTTTAGTATTTGGTACCATATTCCTAGCACGCAATAACTAAATCAAGCTTGTGACTCTACAAACTTGTTGGATGCAATTATGGTTTGTTTTGGTTGTGTTTTGGATTATGTTCTGCCCAATAGGAACTGAATGTTGAGTAATGTATTGTGCCATTTGGGAGTCACTTTTATTGTAAGAATAGAAGATGTTTCTGAACACTTCTACATTCATGTGGATGCTACCATAATTAGGGATAATCATAAATGTACCATGAATAATGATGAGTGAGAAAGTTACAGAGGGAAAAAGATCACACCGATAAAAAAAAAAGAAACTGTTATTTGTAATGGTGAGGGGTTAGCATGTTTTGTTGTAGCCACGGTAACTTTCTCTCTCATCATTATTCATGATATGTTGATGATTTTTCTTAATCATGGTATTATCAGGAAATAAAATTACTCCAGTCATCATTTACCATTCAGTTCGTGTTGGGCAAAACATAATCCAAAACACAACCAAAACAAACTGCAAATGCGTCCAACGAGTTTGTAGAGTCTAACGCTTGATGTAGTCATTGGGTGCAAGGAATATGGGACCAAACACTTTAGCTTATTACCCAATTTAGCCTATCAACATAAATAAAGCTTTCCTGTTTATCATTGAAAAACAACAATAGTCATTGTGATGATGAATAAGCACGTCTGATAAGCAGAGGTCCCTGTCCTGATTTTCTGATTTCCAGGCCCTATTTCAGCCCACACTACACCTCCACCTACCTCATCCCTCCATCGATCCTCCCATCTTTCCTACGTGCCAATCCTCCCCCAGGATCAGCCTCCTTCTCAGTGACTCCTGTGGTGCCTCCCTGGCTCCCCAGGATGTTATCCTGGATGACATTAATTAATGATAACAGGACCGGCTTCACAGACAGGTGCTCCTACGCTCTGTTCCACAGTTACACAAGCAGGTCTGCAGCCCTTACCTTAATAACTTACACTCTCTGTACCTGTCTACCGTCTAGCACTGACCCCTCTCTCCACCACCACTGCTGCTCAACATATGGTGCAGAGAAGATGAACAGGAGCAAGCATATGGTAAATGTCAGAAGTGTTTAGGTACAGCAGAAAGCAGTGGGAAGAATGTGAGTGCAAAACGTGAGTGAGGCAGTACAGTGCAGTGTCCGAACAGACGAGCAGACTCAATAGAACTATTTGAAGTGTCAACAAGCATAACCAAGCCCATGGGAGACTGTTCCTCCGCAGCAGACCACTCGGCTGCTTCTGTGTCGTAGGAGGGCAACTTGATTATAGTAATTTGAGAAATGACAATCTACAAATCTCTTCTGCCCCAGAGTCTTCTGCATCATTAGGCAGCAGCAGGCTGCTATTGTGTGTGTGTGTGTGTGTGTGTGTGTGTGTGTGTGTGTGTGTGTGTGTGTGTGTGTGTGTGTGTATGTGTGTGTGGGTGGGTGCACGTGTGCGTGTGCATGCATGCGTATGTCAGTGAGTGAATACTAATATTGGCCCGTCTTTCTAAAACCCCAACCAACCTGGTCTCCATGGCCCCCGTTCCCTACCGGACACACCCCCTCCACACAACATTGGTTGGAAGTTCTGCACCAGTCAAACATGACTGCTGGATTCCATCCACTCATGACTCAGTTGGCATCTCGATACTTGTATACCTTATTACTCTAGGGCTCAGTCACACCACCCAGAAACCAAAGAGGCTGTGGCAACAGGGAATGCCCAAAAGACTGTTTTGAAAAGAAGCCCGGTCCAATAGCTATGTCTGCTTCAGAAAGCCTTCCTGAGTGGAGAATAAAAACTCAGCAAAGTATCAAAGTAAGTCAGGTAATGCCAGTAACAGTTTGACTTTGTTTTGGGGTAAGTAAAGCATTATTGGAGTTTTCCCCTATGTGGCAGCTTACAAGTTTTCAATCAATATGCTGCATGAAAGCCTAATGCAATATTGAGTGGTTACTGGCAGAACAACAGGCCTAAATGCAACCACTGGTCCCTTTGTTGTGCACTGGTCCAAAGGCATGCACATATGGGAGGAGCACAGTGAAGTCAACTCTCTGACAGCACAGAACCATGTGTGCGCATGTGTGCATGTTTGCGTGTGAGTGTGTGTGTGGGTGGGTTCATGTTTTCAGTTTACATGAACAATAAAGTTCCCTCATTGGACAACCTTCACTGGGTTGCGGATATGAGATGAATAAATGTAGATGGATGATTTATTTTTATCTCTGTGAACATTACTCTCTCTCTCTCTCTCTCTCTCTCTCTCTCTCTCTCTCTCTCTCTCTCTCTCTCTCTCTCTCTCTCTCTCTCTCTCTCTCAATTCAATTTCAATTTCAATTTAAGGGCTTTATTGGCATGGGAAACGTGTGTTAACGTTGCCAAAGCAAGGGAAGTAGATAGTAAACAAAAGTGAAATAAACAATAAATATTAACAGTAAACATTACACTCAGAAGTTTCAAAAGAATAAAGACATTTCAAATGTCATATTATGTATATATACAGTGTTGTAACAATGTGCAAATAGTTAAAGTACAAATGGGAAAATAAATAAACGTAAATTGTCACGATCGTCATATGGAACAGACCAAGGCGCAGCGTGATGAACAAACATACTTTAATTAGTTAAAGTTTAAACTCAATACAAAACAAGAAACGACTCGTGACGTCCAACGGTATCAATGACCGAACACGGAACAAAAACCCACAAACACAAAGGGAAAACAGACAGTTTAAATATGGCTCCCAATCAGAGACAACCAGCCAAAAGCTGACACTCGTTGCCTCTGATTGGGAGCCATATTTAAACTGTCTGTTTTCCCTTTGTGTTTGTGGGTTTTTGTTCCGTGTTCGGTCATTGATACCGTTGGACGTCACGAGTCGTTTCTTGTTTTGTATTGAGTTTAAACTTTAACTAATTAAAGTATGTTTGTTCATCACGCTGCGCCTTGGTCTGTTCCATATGACGATCGTGACAGAAAAACCCACCATGCAACGACCAAGCAGCGTGTCCAGGGGCAGCTCTTGGGCTGGACATGGGAGGAAGCGCCGGGAGAAGAGACGGTGGAGGCGCGCCGTAGAGAGGAGCAACGGCGTGATCAGGGTCGTCGTCGGGCGGTCGAGAGGCAACCCCAGAAATTTTTTAGGGGGGGGGCACACGGCATGGACGACGGGGCTGACGGAGGCAAAAAAGGGGCGGATTCTGGAGGCCACCAGGTTACGGATACACCGCCCTGTACGTCCTAGTGCGGATGCCTCACACAGAGTGTGTGAGGGTAGGCATTCAGCCAGGACGGGTTGTGGCCGCTCTTCACTCCAGGGCTCCTATCCGTCTCCACAGCCCGGTTCGGCCTGTCCCTGCTCCACGCACCAAGCCTACAGTGTGCGTCGCCAGCCCAGTCCGGCCAGTCCCTGCTCCACGCACCAAGCCTACGGTGTGCGTCGCCAGCCCGGTCCAGCCTGTCCCTGCTCCACGCACCAAGCCTACGGTGTGCGTCGCCAGCCCAGTCCGGCCAGTCCCTGCTCCACGCACCAAGCCTACGGTGTGCGTCGACAGCCCAGCCCGGCCTGTCCCTGCTCCACGCACCAAGTATACGGTGCGCGTCGCCAGCCCGGCCCGGCCTGTTCCTGCCACTCGCACCAAGTATACGGTGCGCGTCGCCAGCCCGGCCCGGCCTGTTCCTGCCACTCGCACCAAGTCTACGGTGCGCGTCGCCAGCCCGGCCCGGCCTGTTCCTGCCACTCGCACCAAGCCAGGGGTGCGAGTCGTCAGCCTGGTAAGGCCCGTCCCTCCTCCACGCACCAAGCCAGGGGTGCGAGTCGTCAGCCTGGTAAGGCCCGTCCCTCCTCCACGCACCAAGCCAGGGGTGCGCGTCGTCAGCCTGGTAAGGCCCGTTCCTCCTCCACGCACCAAGCCAGGGGTGCGCGTCATCAGTCCAGCACAACCCGTGCCTGGGTCACCGGTGCCTGGTAAGGTACCGGTCAACTGCTCCACGATGGAGCTGAAGCTAACCGCTCATGCTAAGTCCAGTTCGGCTCCAGTCGGCGGGGCCAGACTGGACCAGGGGCGCTATGGGGGGTGTATTGGAGGGTGGTGGTCAAGGCCGGAGCCAGAACCGCCGCCGAGGAGGTATGCCCGCCCAGCCCTCCCCTGTTTTGTTTAGTTGAGGCGCGGTCGCAGTCTGCGCCTTTAGGGGGGGGTACTGTCACACCCTGGCTCTGGGACTCTATTTGTTGAGCCAGGGTGTGTTTATTCTATGTGTTTATTTCTATGTTGGGGGTTCTAGTTTGTTGATTTCTATGTTTGCCTGAGTGACTCCCAATCAGAGGCAACGAGTGTCAGCTGTTGGCTGGTTGTCTCTGATTGGGAGCCATATTTAAACTGTCTGTTTTCCCTTTGTGTTTGTGGGTTTTTGTTCCGTGTTCGGTCATTGATACCGTTGGACGTCACGAGTCGTTTCTTGTTTTGTGTTTAAACTTTAACTAATTAAAGTATGTTTGTTCATCACGCTGCGCCTTGGTCTGTTCCATATGACGATCGTGACATAAATATGGGTTGTATTTACAATGGTGTTTGTTCTTCACTGGTTGCCCTTTTCTTGTGGCAACAGGTCACAAATCTTGCAGCTGTGATGGCACACTGTGGTTTTTCACCCAGTAGATAAGGGAGTTTATCAAAATTGGGTTTGTTTTCGAATTCTTTGTGGATCGCTGTAATCTGAGGGAAATATGTGTCTCTAATATGGTCATACATTTGGCAGGAGGTTATGAAGTGCAGCTCAGTTTCCACCTCATTTTGTGGGCAGTGTGCACATAGCCTGTCTTCTCTTGAGAGCCAGGTCTGCCTACGGCGGCCTTTCTCAATAGCAAGGCTATGCTCACTGAGTCTGTACATAGTCAGAGCTTTCCTTAAGTTTGGGTCAGTCACAGTGGTCAGGTATTCTGCCACTGTGTACTCTCTGTTTAGGGCCAAATAGCATTCTAGTTTGCTCTGTTTTTTTGTTTGTTCTTTCCAATGTGTCAAGTAATTCTCTTTTTGTTTTCTCATGATTTGGTTGGGTCTAATTGGTTGTTGTTGTTGTTGTTGTTGTTGTCCTGGGGCTGTGTGGGGTCTGTTTGTGTTTGTGAACAGAGGCCCAGGACAAGCTTTACTTAGGGGACTCTTCTCCAAGTTCATCTCTCTGTAGGTGATGGCTTTGTTATGGAAGGTTTGGGAATCGCTTCCTTTTAAGGGGTTATAGAATTTAACGGCTCTTTTCTGGATTTTGATAATTAGCGGGTATTGGCCTAATTCTGCTCTGCATGCATTATTTGGTGTTTTATGTTGTACACGGAGGATGTTTTTGCAGAATTCTGCATGCAGAGTCTCAATTTGGTGTTTGTCCCATTTTGTGAATTCTTGGTTGGTGAGCGGACCCCAGACCTCAGAACCATAAAGGGCAATGGGTTCTATAACTGATTCAAGTATTTTTAGCCAGATCCTAATTGGTATGTCAAATTTTATGTTCCTTTTGATGGCATAGAAGGCCCTTCTTGCCTTGTCTCTCAGATCGTTCACAGCTTTGTGGAAGTTACCTGTGGCGCTGATGTTTAGGCCGAGGTATGTATAGTTTTTGTGTGCTCTAGGGCAACGGTGTCTAGATGGAATTTGTATTTGTGGTCCTGGCAACTGGACCTTTTTGGAACACCATTATTTTTGTCTTACTGAGATTTACTGTCAGGGCCCAGGTCTGACAGAATCTGTGCAGAAGATCTAGGTGCTGCTGTAGGCCCTCCTTGGTTGGTGACAGAAGCACCAGATCATCAGCAAACAGAAAACATTTGACTTCAGATTCTAGTAGGGTGAGGCCAGGTGCTGCAGACTGTTCTAGTGCCCTCACCAATTCATTGATATATATGTTGAAGAGGGTGGGGCTTAAACTGCATCCCTGTCTCACCCCACGGCCCTGTGGAAAGAAATGTGTGTGTTTTTTGCCAATTTTAACCGCACACTTGTTGTTTGTGTACATGGATTTTATAATGTCGTATGTTTTTCCCCCAACCCCACTTTCCATCAATTTGTATAGCAGACCCTCATGCCAAATTGAGTCAAAAGCTTTTTTGAAATCAACAAAGCATGAGAAGACTTTGCCTTTGTTTTGTTTGTTTTCATTGTCAATTAGGGTCTCTCTCTCTCTCTCTCTCTCTCTCTCTCTCTCTCTCTCTCTTCTCACCTCTCTCTCCTCTCTCACCTCTCTCTTCCCTCTCTACCGCCTCTCTCATTCTCTCTCTCTCTCTCTCTCTCTCTCTCTCTCTCTCTCTCTCTCTCTCTCTCTCTCTCTCTCTCTCTCACACTCACTCTCACTCTCACTCTCTACCACTCTCTCTCTTCACCTACTTCAACCTCATTCTCTCTTCCTTCTGTGGTCTAACCCACAGACCTGACCCATTGTTTATGCCCGCCCATCTCTGTACTCATTAACCATCTGTCCTGGTCTAGAATATGGAGTCAGGAAGGAAGCAGAATGTACTGCAGTTCTGTGGGCCTACAGTACCGGAGGTAACCTGCCAGTGCCACTCACCACGGGCCTCCACTACCAGCCAGCCTACAGAGATGGGGAATAGGCCCTTTCATGCCCTTCGCTTCTCTGAACTAGTTCATGGCTCTGTGTTGCTCTGCTCAATATAAAAACACTATCTGGCAGCACTCTGTGGTTAAGTTCTCTCTCTTCAGTGGTATGTCCTCTCTGCTGTTTCCCTGTCCTTTATTCATGATGCTCCAATGTTAATGGTGACACTGTAGGAGTCAGGGCTCTGGACTAGAAGCTACAGAGGTTAAAATATTGAAAGACACCTTACTGTGACATCTCTCTCTCTCTATTTCTTATTTTATTTGTCTCTCTTTTTTGTCATAAGGTAGCCATCATACTGCCAGAGGCCTGAAACTCCTCTGATGAATATCCTGGCACTGTCACATGCTATACAGGGGCAATTTATGGTTGTCCCCCATAACTGAAACATCTCCTCCTTCATACCCAGTGCCCTCCACCCAGCCCAGACACAGTCTGACTCTATACCCAGTGCCCTCCACCCAGCCCAGACCATCTGACTCTGTACACTGTGCCCTCCACCCAGCCCAGACCGTCTGATTCTATACCCAGTGCCCTCCACCCAGCCCAGACCGTCTGACTCTATACCCAGTGCCCTCCACCCAGCCCAGACCGTCTGACTCTATACCCAGTGCCCTCCACCCAGCCCAGACACAGCCTGACTCTTGTGCCACCAGCCAGAGACAGTTGGCAGGTATTTGGAGCCCTGCCAGTGGTGAGTACAAAACTTGCGAACAGTGCAAAAGCCAGGGGCCAAGTGTGGTGTCAGCCAGTTGAGCCAATAGACTGGGCACTGAGTCAGAGGTAGAGTAGATGCTGGGGGAGACAGGGAGTCTATCACACTGTCTACGCTACGTTCTCTCTCTCTCTCTCTCTCTCTCTCTCTCTCTCTCGCTCTCTTTATCTCTCTCTCTTTATCTCTCTTTATCTCTCTTTATCTCTCTTTATCTCTCTCTCTCTCTCTCTCTCTCTCTCTCTCTCTCTCTCTCTCTCTCTCTCTCTCTCTCGCTCTCTCTCACTCTGTCTGCCTCAGGTCTCCAGTCTGTCTACTCTGAGTTGGGCTGCAGCCATTGGTCTGTTCTGTCAAGCCAGATGGAGAACACTGGCACCTCACAACCAGTTTTTAAATGAAATATTGTCCTTAAAGTGAGAAGTAAATTGGTTGATTTTGATGGAGCTTTTATGGTGGGAGGGTTTTATTCAACTTCCAAAATACACACACACACACACACAGGCAGGCACACTTGAATGCATACACATACGTACACTCGCACACACGCACACAAACACACATGCACACAAAAACACATATGCAACCAGGTTATAAGTTGACATGAATGACTTCTGACCTGGCACATTTGCACGCCCCAAATAAAAGTTGGAAAAAGAGAGAAGTTGGAAATAGCGTGGCGGCTGTAATGGAATAATAAATAATAAATAGTTCATAGATGTTTCTGCCGAATGCTGGCAGCAGCATACCTGCCTCTGAACACTGAGAGCTGGGCACAGGCTATAGAGCTTAGAGGGGGAAGTTGTTCTAGCAGTCTATTATTTCAAAATGCAGTTTAAATGTGACATGTGCTCATGTAGAGGCACTCCAAAGTGTCAGTCACAGCACATGCAGTCACACAGTATGGACTGTGGTAATGGAGGTGATGTGGGCATAGCATCCTGCCCTCTTGTGGTCAGTGAATGGCTGTCCATCTGCTCAGGAGACAGACAGACAGTGGGGTGTGTTAGTATTGTCTGTGTATGTGTGTATGCAGATGTAGTAGAGGCAGAGGGTTGTTTGGAGAGTGAGGCCAGCACTGCCTAAGAATGTATAGATCAGCAGGTGAACCAGCTTTTGTTTCTTTCTTCAAGTCCTGAAATAAATCTTAACTTACAAAAGACATCTCAAAGTGAACCTCTACATCCCTGTAAATCCTGTCTCTAACTAAGTTTAAGAGAAGACACGGTTTACTGGATAAAGTCGATAAAGCGAGCAGACAACACAACCTCAATTAGTGGGTAGCTCACATAAGAGCTGAACACACACAACACGGATCAAAACCAGTCAACACCAACCCCCACAAATTCCCCATCCAAATGTTCCCTATTAAACAAAGCCTTATTTAGACATCACATGGGGGGGCTGCCTTTGAATGTTTGCCTCAGCGCTTATTGTGAAGTTGAGCCGCAGCTGAGCGTGAAAGAAGTTAATTGAAAAGGAGTGTGTTGTTGCGAAATGGGTTACATCGCTTCAGTCACGACTCAATGCCTCGCCCTCCTTTGTTGACACCGCTGAGTGACCATGGATTGACATGGAGAGACTGGGAGATCTTGCTGAGGGGGGTGGGGAGGGAACGAGTTACATTTGACTATCTCAGAGTCAATCGCAGCGGCCATTTTGTGGTGGGCTAGTGTGGCACTGGGCAACAGCCTTTGCTCTCAAAATTTGGTTGTGGTTATTAAAGACTAGAAAGTGTGCTGTGTTGTCCATGAATGGAACGACAAATCTATGAGGAAAATAATAACACATACACAGACATGCTAATCAACACCCCAAATCCTTGTTTCTGAAATCTCTGAGGAAACCAGAAACCAAGAAGTGAAATTTTTGCGAGGTTACTATGGGAACAGTAATTGATAGAGCGGTGACACTGCCCGTTGCCTTGTTTTCTTGACTGGTTATAATATAGAGGTGTCTGGGGCGTAGAGCATTGGGTTTTGGGTTATGCAGGGTTGCTGGAGAGCAGGTTGATCCTAGGCCAAATGAGAGTGTTGTTGGGCTGGGAAGCATGCAGAGATATACAGTGAGTGGGCCGTCACTGACTGAGTCATCCTAAACCACAGCAAAACTTTCTCTCTGTCTGTCTATTGCACACTGAACAATGCAGGCTTGATTCACTCAATGCAAGGGGTTGAACCTGATGTCTGTTGCATCCAAAAATATACATATTGTAAAACCCAGCTAAATATATACAGTGGGGAGAACAAGTATTTGATACACTGCCGATTTTGCAGGTTTTCCTACTTACAAAGCATGTAGAGGTCTGTAATTTTTATCATAGGTACACTTCAACTGTGAGAGACGGAATCTAAAACAAAAATCCAGAAAATCACATTGTATGATTTTTAAGTAATTAATTTGCATTTTATTGCATGACATAAGTATTGGATAACCTACCAACCAGTAAGAATTCCGGCTCTCACAGACCTGTTAGTTTTTCTTTAAGAAGCCCTCCTGTTCTCCATTCATTACCTGTATTAACTGCACCTGTTTGAACTCGTTACCTGTATAAAAGACACCTGTCCACACACTCAATCAAAAAGACTCCAACCTCTCCACAATGTCCAAGACCAGAGAGCTGTGTAAGGACATCAGGGATAAAATTGTAGACCTGCACAAGGCTGGGATGGGCTACAGGACAATAGGCAAGCAGCTTGGTGAGAAGGCAACAACTGTTGGCGCAATTATTAGAAAATGGAAGAAGTTGAAGATGACGGTCAATCAACCTCGGTCTGGGGCTCCATGCAAGATCTCACCTCGTGGGGCATCATTGATCATGAGGAAGGTGAGGGATCAGCCCAGAACTACACGGCAGGACCTGGTCAATGACCTGAAGAGAGCTGGGACCACAGTCTCAAAGAAAACCATTAGTAACACACTACGCCGTCATGGATTAAAATCCTGCAGTGCACGCAAGGTCCCCCTGCTCAAGACAGCGCATGTCCAGGCCCGTCTGAAGTTTGCCAATGACCATCTGGATGATCCAGAGGAGGAATGGGAGAAGGTCATGTGGTCTGATGAGACAAAAATTGAGCTTTTTGGTCTAAACTCCACTCGCCGTGTTTGGAGGAAGAAGAAGGATGAGTACAACCCCAAGAACACCATCCCAACCGTGAAGCATGGAAGTAGAAACATCATTCTTTGGGGATGCTTTTCTGCAAAGGGGACAGGACGACTGCACCATATTGAGGGGAGGATGGATGGGGCCATGTATCGCGAGATCTTGGCCAACAACCTCCTTCCCTCAGTAAGAGCATTGAAGATGGGTCGTGGCTGGGTCTTCCAGCATGAAAACGACCCGAAACACACAGCCAGGGCAACTAAGGAGGGCTCAATAAGAAGCATCTCAAGGTCCTGGAGTGGCCTAGCCAGTCTACAGACCTGAACCCAATAGAAAATCTTTGGAGGGAGCTGAAAGTCCGTATTGCCCAGCGACAGCCCCGAAACCTGAAGGATCTGGAGAAGGTATGTATGGAGGAGTGGGCCAAAATCCCTGCTGCAGTGTGTGCAAACCTGGTCAAGACCTACAGGAAATGTATGATCTCTGTAATTGCAAACAAAGGTTTCTGTACCAAATATTAAGTTCTGCTTTTCTGATGTATCAAATACTTATGTCATGCAATAAAATGCAAATTAATTACTTAAATAATTAAAATCATACAATGTGATTTTCTAGATTTTTGTTTTAGATTCCGTCTCTCACAGTTGAAGTGTACCTATGATAAAAATTACAGACCTCTACATGCTTTGTAAGTAGGAAAACCTGCAAAATCGGCAGTGTATCAAATACTTGTTCTCCCCACTGTATAAGCTAGCATTTGAATATGATTTAGTAACCCCTGCTCCTCATTTTTGCATCACTAGCTCTCTCTCTCTCTCTCTCTCTCTCTCTCTCTCTCTCTGTCATTGCTCTTCCCCGGCCCAGGAAGGATGGACGATGGGACAGACAATGGAATTATTCCCATTATTAGTTATTAATAACGTGACAGCCTCCCTGTGCCAGAGATGGAGCAGATGGAGGAGAGAGGAGTCAAGCTATAGTTTAGAGACTAACCATAGGCCCTGCTGTTGGAACCTTACTGGGGATGGAGATGTGTTAAGACAACATACACTCATACAATATGAATATTCACACACATCTCATTTCTACCCATACACTCACACATACAGTGGCTTGCGAAAGCATTCACCCCACTTGGCATTTTTCCTATTTTGTTGCCTTACAACCAGGAATTAAAATTGGTTTTTGGGGGGTTTGTATCATTTGATTTACACAACAAGCCTACCACTTTAAAGATGCAAAATATTTTTTATTGTGAAACAAACAAGAAATAATACAAAAAAACTGAAAACTTGAGCGTGCATAACTATTCACCCCCCCCAAAGTCAATACTTTGTAGAGCCACCTTTTGCAGCAATTACAGCTGCAAGACTCTTGGGGTATGTCTCTATAAGCTTGGCACATCTAGCCACTGGGACTTTTGCCCATTCTTCAAGGCAGAACTGCTCCAGCTCCTTCAAGTTGGATGGATTCCGCTGGTATACAGCAATCTTTAAGTCATACCATAGATTCTCAATTGGATTGAGGTCTGGCTTTGACTAGGCCATTCCAAGACATTTAAATGTTTCCCCTTAAACCACTCGAGTGTTGCTTTAGCAGTATGCTTAGGGTCATTGTCCTGCTGGAAGGTGAACCTCCATCCCAGTCTCAAATCTCTGGAAGACTGAAACAGGTTTCCCTGAAGAATTCCCCTTTATTTAGCGCCATCCATCATTCCTTCAATTCTGACCAGTTTCCCAGTCCCTACCGATGAAAAACATCCCCACAGCATGATGCTGCCACCACCATGCTTCACTATGGGGATGGTGTTCTCGGGGTGATGAGAGGTGTTGGGTTTTCGCCAAACATAGCATTTTCTTTGATGGTCAAAAAGCTCAATTTTAGTCTCATCTGACCAGAGTACCTTCTTCCATATGTTTGGGGAGTCTCCCACATGCCTTTTGGCGAACACCAAACGTGTTTGCTTATTTTTTTCTTTAAGCAATGGCTTTTTTCTGGCCACTCTTCCGTAAAGCCCAGCTCTGTGGAGTGTACAGCTTAAAGTGGTCCTATGGACAGATACTCCAATCTCCGCTGTGGAGCTTTGCAGCTCCTTCAGGGTTATCTTTGGCCTCTTTGTTGCCTCTCTGATTAATGCCCTCCTTGCCTGGTCCGTAAGTTCTGGTGGGCGGCCCTCTCTTGGCAGGTTTGTTGTGGTGCCATAGTCTTTCCATTTTTTAATAATGGATTTAATGGTGCTCCGTGGGATGTTCAAAGTTTCTGATATTTTTTTATAACGCAACCCTGATCTGTATTTCTCCACAACTTTGTCCCTGACCTGTTTGGAGAGCTCCTTGGTCTTCATGGTGCCGCTTGCTTAGTGGTGCCCCTTGCTTAGTAGGGTTGCAGACTCTGGGGCCTTTCAGAACAGGTGTAAATATATTGAGATCATGTGACACTTAGATTGCACATAGGTGGACTTTATTTAACTAATTATGTGACTTCTGAAAGTAATTGGTTACACCAGATCTTATTTAGGGGCTTCATAGCAAAGGGGGTGAATACATATGTACGCACCACTTTTCGGTTATTTATTTTTTAGATTTATTTTTTAACGTTATTTTTTTCATTTAACTTCACCAATTTGGACTATTTTGTGTATGTCCATTACATGAAATCAAAATCAAAATCAATTTAATTTCCAGGTTTAATGCAACAAAATAGTAAAAACGCCAAGGGGATGAATACTTTTGCAAGGCACTGTATGTCATTTCTAGCCATACACTCACACACGTCATTTCTAGCCATACACTCACACATGTCATTTCTAGCCATACACTCACACATGTCATTTCTAGCCATACACTCACACATGTCATTTCTAGCCATACACTCACACACGTCATTTCTAGCCATACACTCACACATGTCATTTCTAGCCATACACTCACACATGTCATTTCCACCCATTCACGTTTTTACCAACACAAATATGGCCACATGCACAATGATACATAAACCCACCCACTCCATTACACGTTCTACATTTCATAACTAACACACACACATTCACACCCCGATAGTACACTCACTTTCTACGCTGATACACATTCACACACATACCATACATCCACACACACCTTTTGAATACATTCATGCAGTGCCCTCTGACACCAATATGTACTCAATACATTGATTCCCTCCACTAGGAATCAGCAGGCTATTCATCAATGCTACAGTCCAGCATACACGTTCTCCCCAGCCATAAATCATATACGGTAATTGCCCACCAGATAACTTGCTTTTCTGCTGTATTAAACATATGCATATACTCAACACTGCTGATTCATTCTGATGTGTTACGTAAGTTTTTCTGTTGTGCAGACCCAGGGGATTATTTATTCACTGTTACAGTACAAAAGAAAGATATACAGTAGGAAGTAGTTTGCCCTAAGGCTCAGTCGATTCAGCGTCTCATACTATAAGGCTTCTCTATCTCAATGCCCATACCAGTTAGAGATGGAGACCAGTGATATCACACAGGCACATCAGAAGAGTTGTGGTTTTAGTCACACGAAGCCCATGGCTCCTGTTGCTGTGACAGCACCACAGGGCATGCTGAGGGCGTGTCTGCATGTGCATGCGTGCTTTGCTATCTTTGCGTGATATTATTCCTGGTTCATCCTGGTTCTAGCCCAGGGCAGAGGGAGTCCTGGTTCATCCTGGTTCTAATCCAGGGTAGAGGGAGTCCTGGTTCATCCTGGTTCTAGTCCAGGGTAGAGGGAGTCCTGGTTCATCCTGGTTCTAGTCCAGGGCAGAGGGAGTCCTGGTTCATCCTGGTTCTAGTCCAGGGTAGAGGGAGTCCTGGTTCATCCTGGTTCTAGTCCAGGGCAGAGGGAGATCACTATATAAATGTGAACCATTGCTCTTTATTCCCTTTTCCTCCTGGGGCTCTTTGCTCTCCCTGCTAAGTGTCTTACTTTTACTCTCTCCACTCCATTATTCTCTCTCTCTCTCTCTCTCTCTCTCTCTCTCTCTCTCTCTCTCTCTCGTCTCTGTCTCTGTCTCTGTCTCTGTCTCTGTCTCTGTCTCTGTCTCTGTCTCTGTCTCTGTCTCTGTCTCTGTCTCTGTCTCTCTCTCTCTCTCTCTCTCTCTCTCTCTCTCTCTCTCTCTCTCTCTCTCACACACACACACACACACACACACACACACACACACACACACCTCCCTCAGGTCTTGTAGATAGGCTGATTTAATGAAGAGGTGCTCTTCTGCCTCTCTCAGGGCTCTTTAGAATCAGTAGGGGGGATGGAGAGTGCTGAGCAGGTGTATGCGTGTCCTCTTGTCCATGTTTGTGTGTGCCTGCGTGCATGTGTATGGAGAGCTGAGTGGCGTCCTTCCACCAGCCACCATTTGGTATGAGTCTCTTCCCCTCACTCGACCATACCTTGTATTATTCATGACAGGAGTGGAGCCACCTCGCTAATTCCCTGCTCTCCACCTCTTTACTTGATTATCCTAGTGCAGCCTTTTTTCATGCGAGGATCCATCCCTCCCTCCCTTCCCTCATTCCCTTCCCCCCTCCCTTCCCCCCTCCCTTACCCCCTCCCTTCCCTCCCTCCCTTACCCCCCTCCCTTACACCCCTCCCTTACCCCCCTCCCTTACCCCCTCCCTTCCCCCCTCCCTTACCCCCTCCCTTACCCCCCTCCCTTACCCCCTTCTTTCCTACTTTCATCTAACCAAAACATGCAGTTATGTCACTTGAGGTTGGAGCCGGTTGAGGCCGGGCGGGGCGGGCAGTGCAGCGCCGTTCATTAAAGAACATTCCATGCATATATAAACGCTGGAGGAGCGTATTGCAAAATCTATAAGTTCCCGTGGAAGCTCTTCGAGTCTATTTGAATATCATTAGTCTGTCTCCCCATGAGCCTGGGCTCAGGGCAGCATTGTAATCAGCCTTCCTTCCCTCTTCGTTCTCCCCTGAGATGTGAATGAGGCTGAGAGCGAGGGAGAGAGAGACGCTTACTGACTGAATGAGTGCTACTGATGAAAAATGCAGTGGAAGGCCTCTGAATTTTAAATCCATACATTTTTCATGAAAGACTCTGTTTTGCTTATCTCCCTTTCCTTCCACTCTCCTGTTCTCTTTTTTCACTTTTTTGTATTTTTCCGCTGGATGTTTACACGTGGTTGAAGTCAGTCTCTTTTATTTGAATCTGAAAGTGTTGTTTTATCTCTGGTCTTTCCTCTCCTCCCACTTCCTATCCAAACAGGAAGGTCACATGACCAGGGGGATGACTTCAGAGCTACTCTGTTGTAATCCACCACCTTTCACAATCATGGCCATGCTCTAATTCAATCAAGCGGAGAACTGTGGCTAAACGGATGGCCACAGATGTTTTATCCAATGAATAATTTGAAGTGGGAGAATGGTTGCCATCTCAGGGAACTTTAAAGAGAGTGGTGAGCGTGTTTAACTACTGTACAGTATACAGATGCATTTTATAGTGGCCTACTTGTGTCTTGAACAATCCTTCCAACCACAATAGATAGTAGTCTCAAGTGTGTTCTAGTTCTCAGTATTGCTTATTCTTCTCCCATATGCAGCACTTATATTGTAAAACCATATGGTTTGACAACAAAGCACATCTTCATGATCTCATAAGTTGTGTCCCAATAACCTAAATGTAAACGAATATGTAAGAGATGATGTAATCTCTCCAACAATGTACCCATCAGTGAACAGTATAGAACTAATAAAATGTGACATCACATTACAGTGTACTTACATTTGGGACGTTATTGCTTCTTTCTGCATGTTCTTTTGCATGAAAAGCTCAGGTGTGCGAACAAGAGTGCATTTATTTATTCATTAGACCTCAGCATGTTGTTGCATTGTGGCGTTAACACAATCGGTTTGTTGAGACACTCTCTGAGGGGTTGTGCATTCAGTGGGCTACGTGTGCTGAAAGTGAAGGGAGTGAGAGAAAGAGGAAAGGGGTGAGCAAAGGAGTGAATAAGAGGTGAGTGAGTGAGTGAGTGAGTGATTGAGTGACTCAGCATACCAGCAAGCTACTTGTGAGTGATGGTGAGTGAATGACCGTCAGCGCGGGCGTATCCGAGTGTTAGAGTGATTCCCTGCTCTCCGCCGCACCAGCATGTGTGTGTATGTATGCGTGTCTGTGTATCACCCCTGACAGACCCCCTCCCCTCACTCTTAATGGTTTAATGCGCCTCCTGCGGTGGCTCTCTGACCCCCTGGAGCGGGGCACACTTGGAGTGTGTGGGAACACAAAGCCTGGCCCATGTCTCTCTGAGAGGGGTCTCTTTGTGACGGGGGGAAACTGGCTCTGCTGACTGCTGCCTCATGGTGATTACCCTCCCAAGGGACTCCTTATTGTGGAGTCAGAGTCCCGGAGCCTCACCTTTACAAGCCCTCCTGCTGCGCCTCCCCAGCAGGGCTCCACCACGCACCACCACCACAGCCGCAGCCGCTGCTGCCAGTCAGTCATACCAGACCACGGCTACAGCACAGCAGCTTGTTGACTGAGCTTCATGCTATCATTTCCACCCTGTTGATCAGCGAGAGCAGACACGTCCACTGAGACATTGAGATAGGGGATGAGACGTGTACGTACAGGCACACTGAGACACAAACACGTACACAATGAGACAAATCAAATACAGAGACACAGTACCTGTACACACAATGATTCATACGGACATAAAAAGCACTTAAACATCACAGAAATAAACTCATACTCACTTCCATCCAATCTGCTCCTCTGCCTGACCTACATACTAAGAAATACAATAATTTTGTGTAAATATATGCACAAGCACATGTGCTGACTCCCACCACATACCCACTAGCAAAAACTCAAGACATAAGACATGATGCACAACAGACATTTAGAGCACTGAATGCAGAGCACTGAACACAAAAACTCCTTATTCCCCAAGCCTGTATTGAGTTAGTCTCAGAAGTTGGTGTTTGAAGAGGCTTTACCCAAGGCCAGGAGCAGCGGAGGAGGGCTTCAGGGCCTGTGTTCCCATCGATCAGGGTCATGCTGCAGGCTAGCCCCCCTTAAGGACGGCCCCTGGTGAATAGTTCAACACCCACCATGTACTGTACTCTGTGCTTCTGGAATAGAAACTGCAGCTGACTCCATCTCTCTATAAAGAAAGGAAGACTGCAGACTACATTGTTCCTATAATACCTTTAAAGAGATACTTTGGGATTTTGGCAATGAGGCCCTTTATCTACTTTCCCAGAGGCAGATGCACTTGTGGATAGGGCTGTTGTGGTGACCGTATTACTGCCACACCGGCGGTCACGAGTCATGAAGGCAGTCAAATTCCACATGACCGTTTAGTCACGGTAATTAGGCTTCTCCAAGCTCTAATGCTGCTGCTGGTCATTAGTAGCCTACCAAACTTGCTAACTGCCTGGTACTCAGCACTCTATTGTCCCTCTAATCACTCGGACATCAATGCAAATGTTATCGAAAATCTAATCAAAGACTTAATGAGAGCCCATGAGCTCATGTTGCGCAACATTTGTATAGGCTATGCAATTATTGACTGCAGTATGGTCCTCTGAGCTCTGCATACTGTTATGAGACCCATCCACTCTATAGACGGCTGCTTGCCTGCTGCCAGCCACAGATCTCTCCAGACATCCATCCTAGTGTGATGTGTGTGTTAACAGGGTTGATATGACACATGTAGACGGGGGAGAAGGCCTGTGTGTGTTCCTGGAAACCCTAGCCAGGACTGCTCCTTCTGGTGGTGTGTCTAACAGCCAGCTGCCTCCCTCCCATGGGTCAAGCAACGCCAGCCCCACAACCGATGCTCTCACCACGCAACCATGGCAACCAGAAACCCCATGACGACCCCATCCTCCTCTTCTTTTCTCCTCTTCCCCGTCTTTTTCCTTCCTGCTCGTCTTCTTTTTCTTCGTTCCTGGTCTTAGAGATCTCAACCTGTGCTCTCACTCTCATAGTCACTTTAACTCTACCCACATGTACATATTACTTAAACTACCTCAACTAGCTGGTGCCCTCGCACATTGACTCTGCACCGGTACCCCCCTGTATATATAGCCTCCATACTGTTATTTTATTTTACTTCTGCTCCTTTTTTCTCAACACTTTTTTGTTGTTGTTTTTTTTACTTTTTATTAAAAATAAATGCACTGTTGGTTAAGGGCTGTAAGTAAGCATTTCACTGTAATGTCTGCACCTGTTGTATTCGGCGCATGTGGCCAATCAAATTTGATTTGATTTGATTTGAAAAGAGAGACGTTTGGATGTCTGTCTTGGAGGTCACGCTCGATGATATCCCTATATTTACTCAATGCACTTTCACACATGCAGCACAGAGGTTACGGTCCCTTACAACATATTGTATACCCATACACCCACACAGACACACAGTGTCACGCCCTGACTCAAGGGATGCTTAAATGTTGGGTGTGTATATTCTTTGTTGTATATATTCTAGGTTGTAGTTCTATTATGTGTAGATCTATGTTGGCCGGTGTGGTTCCCAATCAGAGGCAGCTGTAGCTCGTTGTCTCTGATTGGGGATCATACTTAGGCAGCCTATTGGCACTAGTGGGTGGTGGGATCTTGTTCCGTATAAGGTTTGTTGTGTGTTACCTTAGGACTTCACGTGTCGTTGGTTTATTGTTTTGTTGTGTGTTTATTCGTGATAATAAACATGTATGCATATCACGCTGCGCCTTGGTCCGTCCCGTCCGTCAACGAGCGTGACAGAAGATCCCACCAGACCTGGACCAAGCAGTGTGCCGAGGAGGAGCAGAGAGGATGGACTTGGCAGGAGATAAGAGAGGATCTGGCAAGAAAGATGGAGGCCCTGAAAGGGATCAGGGTGGAGAGGCAACCCCAAGATTTTTTTTTGGGGGGGCACACGGTGTGGACGACGAGGCAGCAGGAGGCCGCGATAGGGCGGATCTGCTGGTTAGGAGAGGAGGCCACCAGATTACGGGGGCTATTGATTCAGAGGGAGCAGAAGGAAGGTGTAGAGGCACGGCAAGAGGAGCTGGTTAGGCAGCAGAAGGAGCGGGGGTTAATAAAGGAACCCAGTCCTGCTCCTTGCACCAAGGAAGTGGTGCGTGTCGCCAGTCCGGCCCGGCCTGTTCCTGCTCCTTGCACCAAGTCAGTGGTGCGAGTCGCCAGTCCGGCCCGGCCTGTTCCTGCTTCTCGTACCAAGCCAGTGGTGCGCGTCGCCAGCCCGGCCCGGCCTGTTCCTGCTCCTCGCACCAAGCCAGTGGTGCGTGTTCCTAGTCAGGTCCGGCCCGTGCCTGCTCCTCGCACCAGACCAGTGGTGCATTTGTCCAGTCCGGCACGGCCCGTGCCCGTTCCACTGGTGCCTGGTCCAGTACCGGTCAGCTGCTCCACTCCGGAGCCAGAGCAGTTCGCTCCACCGGTGCCTGATCTAGTTCCGGTCAGCTGTTCCACTCCGGAGCCAGAGCAGTCCGCTCCACCGGTGCCTGATCCAGCTCCGGTCAGCTGCTCCACTCCGGAGCCAGAGCAGTCCGCTCCACCGGTGCCTGATCCAGCTCCGGTCAGCTGCGCCACTCCAGAGCCAGAGCAGTCCGCTCCACCGGGGTCCAGTCCAGCTCCGGTCAGCGGCTCCACTCCGGAGCCAGAGTAGTCCGCTCCACCGGTGCCCAGTCCAGCTCTGGTCAGCGGCTCCAGTCCATACCATGACGTCAGCCCCTCTCCAGGTTCGGGGTCTCCCACACCAGGGTCCAGACAGGGCCTGGCATATCGTGGGAGGAAGGAGAGGGGAAGTAGCGCGCCGAGGTCCAGACCAGACCAGGGGCGCAACAGGGAGGCGGAGAGTGAAAGGTCGTCACGCCCCGAGCCGGATCCGCCTCCGAGGCGGAATGCCCACCCGGTCCCTACCCTGTTATGTTTATGTTGTGCGGTCGGAGTCCGCACCTTTGGGGGGGGGGGGGTACTGTCACGCCCTGACTCAGGGGACGCTTAAATGTTGAGTCAGGGTGTGTATGTTCTTTGTTGTATATATTCTAGGTTGTAGTTCTATTATGTGTAGATCTATGTTGGCCGGTGTGGTTCCCAATCAGAGGCAGCTGTAGCTCGTTGTCTCTGATTGGGGATCATACTTAGGCAGCCTATTGGCACTAGTGGGTGGTGGGATCTTGTATAAGGTTTGTTGTGTGTTACCTTAGGACTTCACGTGTCGTTGGTTTATTGTTTTGTCGTGTGTTTATTCGTGATAATAAACATGTATGGATATCACGCTGCGCCTTGGTCCGTCCCGTCCGTCAACGAGCGTGACACACAGCTCCCCATCATATCCACCCACACACGATGAGCAGAGCAGAGCACACACCCAGAGATGAATCCATTTGTCCACTAAGTGCCCCCAGCCCTTCTCTCTGCTACTTATCTCCTATGGAAAGATAGATTATCAGAGCTTCAGCTGCAGCGAGACCTGCCCTAGGGACTCCTACCTCATCTCAGCCTAGTCTGATAACCCACTGAGATGCACTCACACACGCGGGCGCACGGATGCACGCAGGGACGCACACGCGCACACACACAGTAGAGATGCAGCAGGCTGCAGGCACCCCCTGGGCCTCCAGAATAGCTGATAGACCAGTCAAGCCATGAGGGCTTGGCTAGCCAACCTACCCCTCTATTACCATCTCTGTATCCCACTGGAGCAGAAACTGTCCTGATCCATCACTCACTCACACTGCCGTGCTTCCATTCCCCATGCTTCTCACAGAGAAATTGTCTTCTGAAAGGAATGATTATTTACAGCCATCTTACTCCATTTGGCCCCTTGCTACCTTGTATTTTTTGAGCTTGTATGAGATGCAGCCAAACATCAAAGATTTTGGCTTCTGCTTTCTGCCTAACTCTGTTGCTGCCATTGACAGCTCCTCACCTGCTTGTAAGCCATCATTAAGTATTTTGCGAAACACGTTGGGGAATATTTGAAGTTTTGGGAAAGTAGGGCACTGCTGTGGATATGGACATGAGCTATGAAGGTACTGTCTTTGTTGGTATTTGTTCAATTAAAAAGTTATTGCTGTGTGTCTGTGTGTCTGTGTGTCTGTGTGCACTCCGTGGAGGTGGATTGCAGTGCAGTAGTTGCTATTGTTGCCAGCTCACCGGAGACAGTTGGCAGGCACTAAAGCCTCTCAGTGAATCCTGATGACGACACTGCCAGGGATGATGATGATGAGAATCCTGATGACAACACTGCCAGTGATGATGATGAGAATCCTGATGACAACACTGCCAGTGATGATGATGAGAATCCTGATGACGACACTGCCAGTAATGATGATGAGAATCCTGATGACGACACTGCCAGTGATGATGATGAGAATCCTGATGACGACACTGCCAGTGATGATGATGAGAATCCTGATGACGACACTGCCAGTGATGATGATGAGAATCCTGATGACGACACTGCCAGTGATGTTGATGAGAATCCTGATGACAACACTGCCAGTGATGATGACAATGATACCAGTGGTGTAAAGTACTTAACTAAAAATGATTTAAAGTACTACTTAAGTCGTTTTTTGAGGGTATCTGTACTTTAGTTTACTATTTCTAAAGAAAAGAATGTACTTTTTATTCCATACATTTTCCCTGACACCCAAAAGTACTCGTTACATTTTGAATGTAGGACAGGAAAATAGTCAAATTCACGCACTTATCAAGAGAACATCCCTGGTCATCCCTACTGCCTCTGATCTGGCGGACTCACTAAACACAAATGCTTTGTTTGTAAATTATGTCTGATTGTTGGAGTGGCTATCCGTAAATTTAAAAAACAAGAAAATTGTTTGCTTAATGTAAGGAATTTGAAATGATTTATACTTTTACTTTTGATACTTAAGTATATTTTAGCAATTACATTTACTTTTGATACTTAAGTACATTTAAAACCAAATACTTTTAAACTTTTACTAAAGTAGTACTTTACTGGGGGACTTTCACTTTTACTTGAGTCATTTTCTATTAAGGTATCTTTACTTTTACTCAAGTATGACAATTGGGTACTTTTTCCACCACTGAATGATACTGATGCTGATGACAATAACATTTATGGTAACATGTAGGGTGCATTTGGGAGTTCTAATGTGTTGCAGGTGTAGCAGGTATGGAGGACAAAAGCATCCCTACGATCCTCAGTGACCACCACCACTTAAACTACTGATAGATAGATATCAGTCCTCTGAGGCTGAGGCTTTTAATGGGGATTTAAGGGAAACTCAAGCATGTGCATTACTGGCCCTAACCACCAGTCTATTGACAAGGTGGATCAACACCAAATGAACAGAGATGGAAGGGGTGATGGGGCTGAAGCAATTATCACTACACCAAAGCTCTCTGTGTAAGCAACCAAGATAGCAAACAGACAAGGAGATAGAATGAGTAGAGTACAGATGAGAATAAAGGAGGGATATAAAGCTAGAGAGAAAATGAGGAATATATATAGAGAGAGTGAAATAGACAGAGAGATAACAGAGAGAAGTGAAAGATAAACCGAGAAAGGCAGATAGCGTCATAGACAAAGATGGATAGAACGATAGAGGAAGATGGAGGAGAGAGAGAGACAGAGAGACAGAGACAGAGAGACAGAGAGAGTAGGTGCCAGAGGGAGTTGCCAGCTGGGTGTACAAGGAAGGGGCGTGTGAATGGGATATGACAAATGGAGTGATATCTCTTCTGCAGTCAGGCCTGGCAGGAGTAAAGTAGTCCCCTAGCCCAGGACACCTCCATCAGTCACCATGGAGACACAACGAAACACCCGAACACTCCCTTCATGAATAGTTCAATAATTGCAAACAGCCAGCCATTGATCAAGTGGAGAATTCCTCTTCAGGAGATGATTCCTTCTATGTTTTCTTCTGAACTGATCTTGTTATTTCCTCTCTTTCCTCTTTTGATCTGTGTCTCCATCTCCTTTTCTTGTTTTCGATCTAGCCAATGCAAACTCACATGGCGGACCAGAGAAATAATGAGCGAGAACATTTGGTCCTCTTCAATCTATGGGGGAAGTGGTGAACGGGTCCTCTGGAACCGGTGGTGGATAGCCTTTGTCAAATCCAATCAAATCAATTTTTATTTGTCACATGTGCCAAATACAACAGGTGTAGAACTTACCGTGAAATGCTTACTTACAAGCCTTTAACCAACAATGCAGTTCAAGAAATAGAGTTAAGAAATTATTTACTAAATAAAAAATAAAAATAAATTAAAAGTAGCACAATAAAATAACAATAACGAGGCTACATACAGGGGGTACCGGTACCGAGTCAGTGTGCGGGGGTACAGGTTAGTCGAGGTAATTTGTACATGTAGGTAGGGGTAAAGTGACTATGCATAGATAATAAACAGCGAGTAGCAGTAATGTAAATAGTCCGGGAGGCCATTTTATTAATTGTTCAGCAGTCTTATAGCTTGGGGCTGTTAAGGAGCCTTTTGGATGTAGACTTGGCGCTCCGGTACCGCTTGCCATGCGGTAGCAGAGAGAACAGTCTATGACTTGGGTGATGGAGTCTTTGACAATTTTTGGGGTCTTCCTCTGACAGTATGGTAAATAGAGAAAGATGATTCATCATGGCAGTGATTAAATAAGATTTATAGATCACTGGTTGAATGGAGGAGAGGAGAGGGAATTCAGCAAGTGTTTTGTCTTCCTCTTGGCGTATGGCTGGTTTGGTAGAAGGAGAGATAGATAGATAGATAGATAGATAGATAGATAGATAGATAGATAGATAGATAGATAGATAGATAGATAGATAGATAGATAGATAGATAGATAGATAGATAGATAGATAGATAGATAGATAGATAGATAGATAGATAGATGGATAGATGGATAGATGGATAGATGGATGGATGGACGGACGGACGGACGGACGGACGGACGGATGGATGCTAGTGAACATGTTATTTTGCTTTGCAGTATGATAGAGGTTATTACAGCCAGTCTCATCTTTAATTCAGTGCTTTTGAAAAACGACATACAGTATGAATGATGAAGGATTTTCTTTGAAGACTTGGATGAAGGTTGGACCAAGATTCTTCGTCATACCTTGGTTTGATTTCGTCAACGTTTGGCTGGAAACAAGTTATGAGTGGGTTTGATGTTTTAGTGTCTTGCCTTCAACAATCTATACAGATCAATGCAGTTTGTTTATTTAGCAATATATCATCTTATGGGTTATAGATATCTCAGTGAAATGCTCAAAATTATTCCACATTGATCAGTTAAGAAGACAAAAAACAGACATCAGCCGACTTTGGAGGACTCAATTCATTCTCAGTATGTCATTTCTGTGTATGAGTTTAAAGCACAAAAACACACCATGTGAAAAGTTGACCCCTGCTATTTGTAAAAACTTGTTCATTAGTTAGGTAAGAACTAATGACCACATAATGACACCCCCCCCCCAAAAGACCTCTGACTATGTCATCAATGTAGATACTGCACACAACCAGATTAGTTTTACAATAATTCATAATGTGCGATACCCAGATAGAGTTAGGCCAGTCAGACCCATTGTCCTGGATTATTAGCCAGGGATTATCCATTTACAGAGTGTATTTTCCTCGTAGTCTGGATTATAATGATGTTTAATCCTACTCTCCTGGCCAGCGCTTGCTTGGGATGTGCGATCACTGTTTGGCTGCTTGAACCCTTATAGGATTTCAGCTCAGTGTGTCAACCAATCAAATTCCACTAGCCATTATGTCCAATTACTTTGCCCAGATTATACAACCAACCCATTGCCATAGAGGAAGAGGATGATGATGATGTCATTGTTGGCTTGGTGATGGACCGTTCAAAGGGTGGCGTCATGGCAACTAGGATACTATGACTTTAGGAAAGGAGATTAGAGTGCCCACCTGGACATTGTTGCTGAAAGTTCAGGTGTTTTTTCTTGCTGCTCCAAATTCACTAAGGAACAGGCCAAGGGTCACCTCATTAAAATGGGGCTTTGAGGAATGTTCATTTTCACCTGGACATTACGCAATTCATAAACACAACGTATCCTAATTCTTCCACAAATCGAGTGCTAGAATCGGATGTTATTATTCAGTAGGCCTATGTCCATGTTTGAAAGGACACCATGATTGGAGCCAGGGTTATGTATTAGAGTGGATTGCTAGCAGCAAGCAGCTGCGTCCTTCCTCTCTGCACTCTGTGTAAGTGATGGGTGTTCCATCGATAGCAAAGTGGGAGTGCTACAGTACTCTCTGTGGATTGTATAAAGCTGTCCACTGCTCTCTGAATAAACAAGCACTTGTTCATTCGCTTGCATAATTCTTAGCGCTTCCCTCCCAAGACGAACCTACAGGTGTAGGATCTTCATTTGATCATCCTGTTGCAGGAGAAAGTTCCTGCAATGCAGGACATTTAAAATGTGTAGTATATTTGAGGTTTAAAAAGGCTTCTGAAGTTAGCAATTTCCAGTTTGAAATTTCAGCGTTGATGTGTTCCTTTGTAGCTCAGTTGGTAGAGCACGGAGCTTGTTATGCCAGGATAGTGGATTTGATTCCAGGAACCAGCCATACATAAAATGTATGCACGCATGACTGTAAGTCTCTTTGGATAAAAGCGTCTACTAAATGGAATATTATGTATCAACCCCTACATTTTTTTTTATTAATTATAATAATGTCCTGTTGCTGCAGGATTACTTTCCTACTGTAGCAAACTGGCTCAAATTAAGATCCTACATCTGTATGCATGTCATTTC
This sequence comes from Coregonus clupeaformis, assembly GCF_020615455.1. Lineage (NCBI taxonomy): Eukaryota > Metazoa > Chordata > Actinopteri > Salmoniformes > Salmonidae > Coregonus > Coregonus clupeaformis. Next base: position 26,503,708 of record NC_059194.1, on the reverse strand, counting down.
ATCCACGATGAAGTGACGAGTGAACAAACGTATCTTTAACCACGCATATTTTAACTTAAGACCATATCATTTGAAATAGGATAATTTGGGAGTGCCAGACATGTCTTATAATAGGCTTGCTCACTGAAATAATAATTTTTCTGACAGTTTTCTTCTCAAATGTATTCTTACCATCTGAAGAAGAAAGAACTCCAGTGCGTTCCACTTCTTTCCCCACCCAATATCATCCCTTGTGTTCACATTGTTCAAGAAACCCGTCTTGAGGAGATATTTTGTTCCCTCACCTAGTTTCTGTTCAGAGTACAAAGAAAGGTGTTCCTGCAGTGACATCCAGCTGCAGTGTACTGAGCTCCTGGTGGGGAGGGAGGCAGTGCAGTGCAGTGGTGTGTGTTACTATTCGTGGTGTGTGTTATCGCTGAGGTTTACTGTGCAGTGGTGTCTTATCAGGCTCTTACTACCGTCCTAGCTGCTGTGATGCGCTAGCTTGGCAGATAACATGAGTGTGAGACACTCTCTCCCTGGCCAGATTAATCTACTGAGATGACACTTCTGTTCCATCCAGTGCCATTATGGGGCTCAAAGAGAATGAGAGAGAGAGAGAGAGAGAGAGAGAGAGAGAGAGAGAGAGAGAGAGAGAGAGAGAGAGAGAGAGAGAGAGAGAGAGAGAGAGAGAGAGAGAGAGAGAGAGAGAGAGAGAGAGAGAGAGAAAAGCTAGCCCTTCCAGAGAAAGATAGAGATAGAGTGGGTGAAGGGTAGACCCAGGCTTTTAGCTCACTTTAAAGTAATGTGTATGGGGTAAGATGGAATTTCTGGGCCTTTATATCTATTTGAGTTTTTACAGTGGTGCGTTTCAGCTAGTTTCATCAGTTCACCAGTTCTGCACGGAAGACTAGTGTTTGATGTACAGATATAGGATCTTAATTTGATCTCTCTTTTGTTGCTGAGAATTGTCTTGCACCGCAGGAAATGCAGATGATCTTCATGATTTACATAAATTCACTGAAAACCCGCACTAATACATGGTTATATTAACAGTATTGCACTTTTCATGTGGCCTAATTTTGCCAGCTAATAGACTAACCACCGGCCAAGAAACATTATAGACTAAAGTTCACTAAATGTTCAAATCCTGTTGCTGAAGGATTATTTTGCTGTGGCAATACTAGTCAAATTAAGGTCCTACACCTGTATGATTTGCAGGATCGCGATGAATATCAGTCCAAAACTACACCACAGAGAGTGACTACTGCCATTGTGTTGAATGTCTGTCAGTGTGATAATACTGCAGACATGCGCTAGTCCTCTCCGTTATGGCTGGTTTTACACAATAACCAAAGTCCCACGCCATTCATCTGTTCAGGGGTCTTGAAGGCTATATAGCTTTTTTGTCTTTCTTTATCCTTATCAAACCTTTCGCTCTCTCTCCCTCCCCTTTTTTTCTAACTTTCTCTCTCTCCAGTCTACAGTGTGTCTCCAGGGCTTCGAGACACATAATTTGTTGGTTATTTAAGCAATAAGGCCCGAGGGGGTGTGGTATATAGCCAATATACCATGGCTGTTAGGCTATGGTTCAACCCAGCACTCAGAGAAACAACACGACAAAGGGAGTGGAAGAAACAAAAATATTTAATCAAAGTAAAAATTGTCTTAGTCCAAAAACAACTGAAGTAAAGGAACAGAGTGGGCTAGTCGGCTCCGGAGGAAGGAGAGGCTGAGGCAGGCAGGCAGGCAGGCAGACCGACAGGCAGGAAGGCAGGCAGGTTGGGAGATATGTCCGAAACGCTCTGGTAAGAACAACGATCTGGCGCCGGTGGAGAGCCATGCCCAGGAATAAGTAGTGCAGGTTGATGAGAGAATAGGATGCAGCTGCGTAGGCAGGAATCACTGGAAACAACCCGCAGCTGCACAGGAGAGGCAGATCCTGAGCACGCCCCCTGATCCACTCCAGACACACCCACATAAAGGGGACAAACACACATACAGATACAACAGAAAAGAGGGGACAAAACAAGGAGGAAGGGAAACAGAAAAGGGAGAGACAAGCTGCCCACATAACAGTACCCCCCTCAATGGTCGCCACCTGGCGACCCACCAGGCCTGTCAGGGTTGTCGTGATGGAAGTCCGTGATCAGCTGAGGATCCAACACAAAACGCTTAGGGACCCAAGACCTCTCCTCTGGTCCATAACCTTCCCAATCGACTAGGTATTGGAGACCCCTACCCCGCCTCCGAGAGTCCAGGAGCCTACTGACGGTGTAGGCCGGATGGTCGTCAATGAGGCGAACAGGTGGAGGTGGATCAGCCGGCGGACACAAAAGGCTGGAGGACACAGGTTTCAGTTGGGAGACGTGGAAAGTAGGGTGTATCTTCATGGCTGAAGGCAACTTCAAACGAACCGCAGCGGGGTTAATGATGGACTCCACCACAAACGGACCCAGGTACCGAGGAGACAGCTTGCGTGATTTGGTACGAAGAGGTACGTTCTTAGATGACAGCCAAACCTCTTGACCAGGATGAAACACAGGTGCGGGAGTCCTGCTCCTATCCGCTGTTGTCTTGTTCCTGTCGGTGGTCCGAAGCAATGCTTCCCGAGCGTCGCTCCACACTCTCTGGCAGCGGCGGAGGTTCTCCTGAACCGAAGGAACAGCCAATTCCTTCTCCTGAGCAGGAAACAGAGGGGGGTTGATAACCCATGGTAACCTCGAAGGGTGAAAGACCGTGGCAGAGGCGGTGAGGGAGTTGTGGGCGTACTCTATCCAGGGCAGATGTTTGGCCCAGGATGATGGATGTTGAGCAGCCACACAACGAAGGGTTGCTTCGAGGTTTTGATTGGCTCTTTCTGTTTGACCGTTGGTCTGGGGATGAAGCACCCAAAGCAGAACAGAAAACCTTCCAAACACGGGAAGTAAACTGTGGGCCTCTATCAGATACGATGTCCACAGGTATTCCATGGGGACGGAATACATGTTGGACTAGGAGGTCCGCTGTCTCACTGGCAGACAGTAATTTTGGTAATGCTATATAGTGGACAGATTTAGAGAATCTGTCCACAATGGTAAGTATAGTATCATTACCTTCAGACTTGGGTAGGCCGGTGACAAAATCCATGGCAATGTGGGACCAGGGACGGCTGGGAACTGGGAGGGTAGCAGCAGCCCCGAAGGGGACTGATGGGAGGCTTTGCCCCGAGCACAGGTTGAACAGGCTGCCACAAAAGCCCGAACGTCAGTTTCCATTGAAGGCCACCAAAAATGTCTCCTAAGCAGCGTCAACGTGCGTCTCATCCCAGGGTGACCAGCAAAACGGGAGGTGTGAATCCACTGCAACACCTGAGACCGGACCGTCTCGGGAACAAAGAGTAGGTTGGGAGGTCCATCACCCGGTCCCGGGTCCGTGGCAAGTGCAGTCTTCACAAGAGACTCGATCTCCCACTGAACAGCCGCCACGACGCATGAGGAAGGCAGGACTGCCTCAGGCTCGCTGGTCTCCGAAGGGTCAGCAAACTGGCGGGACAAAGCATCTGGTTTAACATTTCTTGACCCCGGTCTGTATGTAAGAATAAAGTTAAACCTACTAAAAAACAGGGCCCATCTGGCTTGGCGTGAGTTGAGTCTCTTAGTGGCTTGGATGTAAGCCAAGTCTTTGTGGTCAGTCCAGACCACAAACGGCAGTTCAGCTCCATCCAGCCAGTGCCGCCATTCTTCCAGTGCAAGCTTGACCGCCAGCAGTTCCCGGTTTCCAACGTCGTAATTCCGTTCTGTGGGTGACAATTTCTTGGAGAAAAAAGCACAGGGGTGAAGCTTTTGGTCAGTGGGGGGAGCGCTGGGAGAGGACTGCTCCCACACCTGAGTCCGACGCGTCCACCTCCACAACAAACTGCAGAGAGGTATTGGGGTGTATCAACACGGGGAGGTGGAAAACAGTTCCTTCAAAACCCCTACCGCCTGCTCCGCCTCAGGGGACCACCGAAAAGGGACTTTAGGAGATGTGAGTCTTGTAAGGGGTGCCACCACTCTACTAAAACCCTTAATGAATCTACGGTAGAAGTTAGCAAAGCCCAAAAATCGTTGAAGTTGCTTACGGGTGGTGGGTGTGGGCCATTCCGTCACTGCCCGGATCTTCTCGGGGTCCGCCTTCACCTGCCCGCTCTCAATTATGAATCCAAGGAACGATGTAGACTGTTTGTGGAACTCACACTTCTCTGCTTTGACGTACAGCTTGTTCTCCAAGAGCCGTTGAAGGACTTGACGGACGTGTGACTCATGCTCCTCGGGTGACTTGGGAAAAAACAAGAATATCATCCAGGTATACAAAGACAAAACGGTTCAAAAAAATCCCTAAGAACATCGTTCACCATGACTTGGAAAACCGCAGGGGCATTTGAAAGCCCAAAGGGCATGACCAAATACTCAAAATGTCCCAGTGGAGTGTTGAAAGCGGTTTTCCACTCATCTCCCTTTCGGATTCGGACAAGGTGATAAGCATTCCTGAGGTCGAGCTTGGAAAACACTGTGGCGCCATGCAGAGGTTCAAAAGCTGAGTTGATGAGTGGAAGGGGATACTTGTTTTTAACAGTTATGTTGTTTAAACCCCTGAAATCGATACAGGGGCGTAACGACTTGTCCTTCTTTTCCACGAAAAAGAAACCTGCACCCAAAGGAGACGACGAGGGACGGATTATGCCCGAGACCAGAGAATCACCAATGTACTGCTCCATTGCCTCTCTTTCCGGTCGGGACAGATTGTATAACCGACTAGAGGGCAAGGGAGCACCAGGAAGCAGTTCAATAGGGCAATCATAAGGCCTATGTGGTGGTAGAGACAGAGCCTTGTCCTTACTGAAAACCTCCGCTAAGTCATGGTATTCTTTGGGGACAGATGACAGATCAAGAGGAGCTGAGGGAGGAGTTGGGTTACACTTAGTGGGGGGAACCGCTGACCTCAGGCACTCGGAATGGCAGTTAGTGCTCCAACTGAGAATGGTGTGACGTGTCCAATCAATTTGTGGGTTGTGAAGAGCCAACCAGGGGAAGCCAAGGATTAGGGAGGTAGCTGAGCCAGACATAACTCTTAGCTGAATGCTTTCACAATGATTGCCAGAAATCACTAGGGAAACGGGGGTGGTTTGATGAGTTATCTCCGCGAGGAGGCGCCCATCAAGGGCTGTGACCCGAATGGGGGTAGGTAGTTAACTGAGTCACCTGGTTCAGCAGTTGATGATTATCTTCCACAAGAGTCCGAATCAACTGGTCATGCTGTCCTAGCAACGTTCCTTGAGCCTGGATAGCTTGTTGGAAGCTGTCTTTGTTTGCCCCGTGCTGTTTCTCTGTTGGGTCCATGGCCAGATCGTTCTGTTAGGCTATGGTTCAACCCAGCACTCAGAGAAACAACACGACAAAGGGAGTGGAAGAAACAAAAATATTTAATCAAAGTAAAAATTGTCTTAGTCCAAAAACAACTGAAGTAAAGGAACAGAGTGGGCTAGTCGGCTCCGGAGGAAGGAGAGGCTGAGGCAGGCAGGCAGGCAGGCAGGCAGGCAGGCAGGCAGGCAGGCAGGCAGACCGACAGGCAGGAAGGCAGGCAGGTTGGGAGATATGTCCGAAACGCTCTGGTAAGAACAACGATCTGGCGCCGGTGGAGAGCCATGCCCAGGAATAAGTAGTGCAGGTTGATGAGAGAATAGGATGCAGCTGCGTAGGCAGGAATCACTGGAAACAACCCGCAGCTGCACAGGAGAGGCAGATCCTGAGCACGCCCCCTGATCCACTCCAGACACACCCACATAAAGGGGACAAACACACATACAGATACAACAGAAAAAGAGGGGACAAAACAAGGAGGAAGGGAAACAGAAAAGGGAGAGACAAGCTGCCCACATAACAATGGCTAAGGGCTGTTCTTATCCACAACGCAACGTGGAGTGCCTGGATACAGCCCTTAGCCGTGGTATATTTGCCATATACCACAAACCCCCGAGGTGCCTTATTGCTATTATAAACTGGTTACCAACGTAATTAGAGCAGTAAAAATAAATGTTTTGTCATACCCGTGGTATATGGTCTAATGTACCACGGCTGTCAGCCAATCATCATTCGAACCACCCAGTTTATAATTAACATTACCTATTTTTATTATTTTACTGTGCTGAGTCTTAAGGGTAAAGTCTCGTGGAGGGGCCAATCCTAAAGCACCAAGCAGGATCAACTCCCTGTTAAAACTTTTTCCTTTACCCAGCCAATGTTCTTCTTAATCACTACTGACATTCACAATCAATTCACAGTGTGTGAGTGCATGCAGCAACAGCCCTAATCTGTGCATTCGTGAGCATTGACTGTGTCTGAGTGATTGCCTTCAGAATAGTGGCTAATGCCAATCAGGCCAGAAGCTCGAGAGAGAGAGAGAGAGAGAGAGAGAGAGAGAGAGAGAGAGAGAGAGAGAGAGAGAGAGAGAGAGAGAGAGAGAGAGAGAGAGAGAGAGAGAGAGAGAGAGAGAGAGAGAGAGAGAGAGAGAGAGAGAGAGAGAGAGAGAGAGAGAGAGAGAGAGAGAGAGAGAGAGAGAGAGAGAGAGAGAGAGAGAGAGAGAGAGAGAGAGAGAGAGAGAGAGAGAGATAATAGTAAAAGAAGAGGAGGCAGCTGAGGTGAAAGGTCAGCACTACAGTCGATGGTGTTTAATTGTCTTGTTCATTTGAGGATATCAATATCAATATTTCTTGGACGCTGTACTGCACTAAATTCACAGTACCTCAAATTCTGTGAAAAGTGCAAAGGTGGAAAAATCACAAGAAGTTGTTCATAATTACAGTAATTTCATCCACTGATGTCTTGACTGGCAGGTGGGAAATTGTTTTGTGTAAAACACCCTGGGGAGAGGGAGTCAACTTTGTACTGTAAGGGAAACAGGAAACAACATTTGTAATCATCTGCCTTGGATTGACTATGCCACCTCTTTGCTGAATTAATTGTGGAAAAAACATGAAATATTAAGCCCTATGAAATATTAAGCCCAATTATTAAAAATGGATGAAGGAGCAGGACATGGGGCAAGATGACGGCATCATACTACTGTACATAACTTGAGCATAATGCAAAACCCACACGTTGCAGAATGAAAACATGATGTTATGTAATTATTATGTATACTGCATATGTATTTTGCAGTGGGAAAAGGAGTCAGTTGATTGCTGGAGATTCATTCTCATCATGACACCTTTTAATTCCACAATATGCGTCCCACTGGGCACAGACGTCAATTCCGCGTTGGTTCAATGTAATTTCGTTGAAATGACATGGAAACAACGTTGATTCAACCAGTGTGTGCCCAGTCGTGTGTGTGTGTGTGTGTGTGTGTTACTGTTAGGCTACCCAGTACATCACTAGGGCCAAGCTCCCTGCTATCCAGGACCTCTATACCAGCCGGTGTCAGAGGAAGGCCCTAAAAATTTTCAAAGACTCCAGCCACCCAAGTCATAGACTATTCTCTCTGCTACCACAGGGCAAGCGGTACCAATGCACCAAGTCTAGAACCAACAGGACCCTGAACAGCTTCTACCCCCAAGCCATAAGACTGCTAAATAGTTAACCAAATAGCTACCTGGACTATCTGCATTGATCCTCTTTTGCACTAACTCTTTTGACTCACCACATACACTGCTGCTACTGTTTATTATTATCTATCCTGTTGCCTAGTCACTTTATCCCTAGCTATATGTACATTACAGGAGGTTGTTGGCAGCTTAATTGGGGAGAACTGGCTCGTGGTAATGACTGGAGCGAAATTAGTGAAACGGTGTCAAATACATCAAACACATTTTTTCCAGGCGTTTGATGCCATTCCATTCGCTCTGTTCCGGCCATTATTATGAGCCGTCCTTCCCTCAGCAGCCTCCTGTGGTGTACATTTCTACCTCAATTACCTCGTACCCCTGCACATCGACTCGGTACTGGTACACCGTGTATATAGCCAAGTTATCGTTACTCATTGTGTATTTATTCCTCGTGTTATTATCTTTCTTTTTGTTTTTCAATTTTTCTCTCTGCATTGTTGTAAAGGGCCCGTAAGAATTTCACTGTTAGTCTACACCTGTTGTTAACGAAGCACATGACAAATAACATTTAATTTTATTTGATATGATCAAAAAAAAAAAAAAATATTCCTTCTTTATTCATAAGGATGATCCTACTGAGATTAAAATATTTTTTACGAGGGAAATCTGTCCCAAGACGGCAGCAATCAAACATTAGGTGAATTCCTTCATTCATTTCTACTATTTCCCAGTAATCCTAGCTATGCTTTTATGTATTCACCATGTGCATTTCCATATGACTTACTACTTGACACCAGTCAACTCCTTGCATGCTCAGTTGGTGACACCCAGGCCAGTGATCGTATACAAGACCTCTTGTAAGTGAGTTGACTACGTTCTGAGACGCTGGAGGGAGGGCGAGGTCAAGGAGAGGTGGGCCTCATTAGTCCTGTCATGTACTGTGTCATCGTCTCACCATCCTCCTGCTCTGTGCGTCGTCTGTCCTGGCAGAGGGTTAGCCTTCAAATTAGCATTAGCGCTGCATTACGTTCCACAGACAGGCATGGATGGAAAGAGTATTGCATAACTGGAGTGTTCCACCAGGCCAGACGTTTCCCCATCCAATGGGAGTGGATCCTTTGTAGGGGCTAATTACATCAAGAGGCGTGTGTGCGTGCTCTGCCTGTAAGGTTCCTCGTTTACAGGGGATTCTGCTGTCTTGTGCTATGAGTTCTGAGTAGACATTGTCCCTTAGGGATCATGGACTACAGGAAAGGGGGGGGCGAGCAGGCCCCCAGCAATTTCAACATGGCAGTGGAGCAGGTAAACAGCTTCAAGTACCTCGGTGTCCACTAAAGACTTAAAACACACACGCACAGTCATGAAGAAGGCGCGACAGTGCCTCTTCTCCCTCAGGAGGTTGAAAAGGTTTGGCATGGCCACTTCTAACCTCAAAAGGCTCTACAGCTGTACCATTGAGAGCATCTTGACTGGCTGCATCACTGCTTGGTACGGCAACAGCACCGCCCTGGATCACATGGCCCTACAGAGGGCAGAGCTCCCTGCCGTCCAGGACCTCTATATCAGGCGGTGAAAAAAGGCCCGGAAAATCGTTAAAGACTCCAACCACCCAGGCCATAGACTATTTACTCTGCTGCCGCAAGGCAAAGGGTACCGGTGCATCAAGTCTGACACCAACAGGCTCTTCAACAGCTTCTATCCCCAAGCAATACAACTGATAAATAGCTAACAAAATAGCTACAAGGACTATTTGAGTTAACCTTTTATTACAGTTTTTGCACTGTCTCTATGCACACTCACAGGGCCCTACACACACCCACTCACATACAGGCTACTGCTACTCTGTTTATCATATATCCTGTTGCCTAGTCACCTTACCCCTATACATATCTACCTCTATCCCTCCAGTATCCCTGCACATGTAAATATGGTATTGGAACTGACTTTTTAAATATTTCCTGTATGCTGACTTACTTATTTTATTGTGTATTTCATATTTCTTATTCTTATTTCTTGTGTGTTTGTTTCTAGTAATACATTGTTATTGATTATTGCATTGTTGGGTTTTGAGTTTGCAAGAAAGGCATTTCACTGTACTCGTGCATGTGACATTAAAACTTGAAACTAATCTAGGATCAGTTTACCCCTCCCATATCCTAACCTTGCAAACTGACCCTGGATCCGTGTCTGGGGCTCTATCACACTCTGCACAAGGACAGATATGTAATTATGCTCTAGGGTAAAGATGGGTACGGTTATTTTAATATTTGAACATCCGAACGGACCTTAGAATTCGATTACTTGCGAGAGTTTGAAGAAAAAATAGGCCTATTTTAACAATGAAAAGGCTTTGTCTAAATTGAATAAAATGATCCATGTGACATTGCTACAAACAAGGATATCATGTTGCTTTAATTTAATAAAGCAAGAAGCATTTGAATGTCATTTTAATGACGTGCGCCCCATAAAAAGACATACCGTAGCTTACACATGTTTCATTTACATTAACATTTACGTAATTTAGCAGATGCTCTTATCCAGAGCGACTTACAAATTGGTGCATTTAACTTATGATAGTCAGTGAGACAACCACCTTTTTTTATGGGGGGTGGGGGAAGAAGGATTACTTTATACTATTCCAGGTATTCCTTAAAGAGGTAGGGTTTCAAGTGTCTCCGGAAGGTGGTCAGTGACTCCGCTGTCCTGGCGTCGTGGGGGAGCTTGTTCCACCATTGGGGTGCCAGAGCAGCGAATAGCTTTGACTGGGCTGAGCGGGAACTGTGCTTCCGTAGAGGTAGGGGAGCTAGCAGGCCAGAGGTGGATGAACGTAGTGCCCTCGTTTGGGTGTAGGGTCTGATCAGAGCCTGAAGGTAAGGAGGTGCCCTTCCCCTCACAGCTCCATAGGCAAGCACTATGGTCTTGTAGTAGATGCGAGCCTCAACTGGAAGCCAGTGGAGTGTGCGGAGGAGCGGGGTGACATGAGAGAACTTGGGAAGGTTGAACACGTACACGCACACGCGTTCTGGATAAGTTGAAGGGGTTTAATGGCACAGGCAGGGAGCCCAGCCAACAACGAGTTGCAGTAATCCAGACGGGAGATGACAAGTGCCTGGATTAGGACCTGTGCCGCTTTCTGTGTAAGGTAGGGTCGTACTCTGCGAATGTTGTAGAGCATGAACCTGCAGGATCGGGTCACCGCTTTGATGTTAGCAGAGAACGACAGGGTATTGTCCAGGGTCACGCCAAGGTTCTTTGCACTCTGGGAGGAGGACACAATGGAGTTGTCAACCGTGATGGCGAGATCATGGAGCGGGCAGTCCTTCCCCGGGAGGAAGAGCAGCTCCGTCTTGCCGAGGTTCAGCTTGAGGTGGCGATCCGACATCCACACTGATATGTCTGCCAGACATGCAGAGATGTGATTCGCAACCTGGTTATCAGAAGGGGGAAAGGAGAAAATTAATTGTGTGTCGTCTGCGTAGCAATGATAGGAGAGACCATGTGAGGATATGACAGAGCCAAGTGACTTGGTGTATAGAGAGAATAGGAGAGGGCCAAGAACTGAGCCCTTTGGGACACCAGTGGTGAGAGCACGTGGTGCGGAGACAGATTCTCGCCACGCCACCTGGTAGGAGCGACCTGTCAGGTAGGACGCAATTCAAGAGCGAGCAACGCCGGAGATGCCCAACTCGGAGAGGGTGGAGAGGAGGATCTGATGGTTCACAGTATCAAAGGCAGCAGATAGGTCTAGAAGGAAAAGAGCAGAGGAGAGAGAGTTAGCTTTAGCAGTGCGGAGAGCCTCCGTGACACAGAAAAGAGCAGTCTCAGTTGAATGACCAGTCTTGAAACCTGACTGGTTTGGATCAAGAAGGTCATTCTGAGAGAGATAGCAGGAGAGTTGGCTAGAGACGGCATGCTCAAGAGTTTTGGAGAGAAAAGAAAGAAGGGATACTGGTCTGTAGTTGTTGACATCGGAGGGATCGAGTGTAGGTTTTTTGAGGAGGGGTGCAACTCTCGCTCTCTTGAAGATGGAAGGGACATGGCCAGCGGTCAAGGATGAGTTGATGAGCGAGGTGAGGTAAGGGAGAAGGTCTCCGGAAATGGTCTGGAGAAGAGAGGAGGGGATAGGGTCAAGCGGGCAGGTTGTTGGGCGGCCGGCCGTCACAATTCGCAAGATTTCATATGGAGAGAGAGGGGAGAATGAAGTCAAAGCATAGGGTAGGGCAGTGTGAGCAGGACCAGCGGTGTCATTTGACTTAATAAATGAGGATCGGTTGTCGTCAACCATTTTGAAAAGAAGGTCATCCACAGAGAGGGAGGAGGGAGGGGGAGGAGGAGGGGGATTCAGCAGGGAGGAGAAGGTGGCAAAGAGCTTCCTAGGGTTAGAGGCAGAGGCTTGAAATTTAGAGTGGTAGAAAGTGGCTTTAGCAGCGTAAACAGAGGAAGAGAATGTAAAGAGGAGGGAGTGAAAAGATGACAGGTCTGCAGGGAGTCTAGTTTTCCTCCATTTCCGCTCGGCTGCCCGCAGCCCTCTTCTGTGAGCTCGCAATGAGTCGTCAAGCCACGGAGCAGGAGGGGAGGACCGAGCCGGCCAGGAGGATAGGGGACATAGAGAGTCAAAAGATGCAGAAAGGGAGGAGAGGAGGGTTGAGGAGGCAGAATCAGGAGATCGGAGAGAGAAGGATTTAGGGAAGAGGGAAGAGATGATAGGGGAAGAAAAGAGATGATGGGAAGAGATGATAGGATGGAAGAGGAGAGAGTAGCGGGAGAGAGAGAGCGAAGGTTGCGACGGCACATTACCATCGGAGTAGGGGCAGAGTGAGTAGTGTTGGAGGAGAGCGAGAGAGAAAAGGATACAAAGTAGTGGTCGGAGACTTGGAGGGGAGTTGCAGTGAGGTTAGTAGAAGAACAGCATTTAGTAAAGATGAGGTCAAGCGTATTGCCTGCCTTGTGAGTAGGGGGGGACGGTGAGAGGGTGAGGTCAAAAGAGGAGAGGAGTGGAAAGAAGGAGGCAGAGAGAAATGAGTCAAAGGCAGACGTAGGGAGGTTAAAGTCACCCAGAACTGTGAGGGGTGAGCCATCCTCAGGAAAGGAACTTATCAAGGCGTCAAGCTCATTGATAAATGACAAGGATGTTAAGCTTGAATGGGCTAGTGACTGTGACAGCATGGAATTCAAATGAGGAGATAGACAGATGGGTCAGGGGAAAAAGAGAGAATGTCCACTTGGGAGAGATGAGGATTCCTGTGCCACCGCCGAGCTGACCAGATGCTCTCGGGGGATGCGAGAACACATGGTCAGACGAGGAAAGAGCAGTAGGAGTAGCAGTGTTTTCTGTGGTAATCCATGTTTCCGTCAGCGCCAAGAAGTCGAGGGACTGGAGGGTAGCATAGGCTGAGATGAACTCTGCCTTGTTGGCCGCAGAATGGCAGTTCCAGAGGCTGCCGGAGACCTGGAACTCCACATGGGTTGTGCGCGCAGGGACCACCAGATTAGAGTGGCAGCAGCCACGTGGTGTGAAGCGTTTGTATGGCCTGTGCAGAGAGGAGAGAACAGGGATAGACAGACACATAGTTGACAGGCTACAGAAAAAGGCTACAATAATGCAAAGGAGATCGGAATGAAATGAACTAAACATCTGGGAAAGCGAGAGAGCGGAGCCTCCCTCACTTACATTTCACTGAAACACTCAAATATAACTCTCCCAACTTCCACTTTAGAAATGATAATTGTTGTAAACTACAGCGGTTCAATGTTTTCTAGGAATAGACTCTAACTTAGTTTATTCAACTAGTCAGTATGGCTACTTTCTCTCTCTCTCTCCCTCCAGTGTCACACGAACCAGCCCTAGAGCTCCAGCGGAGATATTGATTCATTACATAGAATGGGCCCTGGGCTGTGGGCTGGTGTGGTGAGGGCTATTCAGTATACTCTGAGTGTACAAAACATTAGGAACACCTGCTCTTTCCATGACATAGACTGACCAGGTGAATCCAGGTGAAAGCTATGATCCCTTATTGATGTCACTTGTTGAATTCACTTCAATCAGTGTAGATGAAGGGGAGGAGACAGGTTAAAGAAGGATTTTTAAACCTTGAGAAAATTGACACATGGATTGTGTATGTGTGCCAGCCAAAATATTTCAGTGCCTTTGAACGGGGTATGGTAGTAGGTGCCAGGCGCACCAGTTTGAATGTGTCAAGAACGGCAACGCTGCTAGGTTTTTCACGCTCAACAGTTTCCCTTGTGTGTCAAGAATGGTCCACCACCCAAAGGACATCCAGCCAACTTGACACAACTGTGGGAAGCATTGGAGTCAACATGGGCCAGCATCCCTGTGGAACGCTTTCGACACCCCAACAAATGCAGGCTGTTCTGAGGGCAAATAGGGATGCAATTAGGAAGGTACTGGAGCCTCGACTCTGCAGGCATTTAAAGCCCAATCCTGGCTGTTTGTGTGTCTCTGGGTGATTCATCTGTGTCCAGAGGCCAAGAAGATAGGAGGAGGATAAGGCCTGGCTTTCTTCTGCTCAGCTCATAAACTCCTCAGTGCCAGCAGGGTTAGGGTACCGTACTCCAGCCCTGCCTAGCTACATATCAGCCATAGCTACCACATTATAATGCCTGGCTGCATCATTATGTACACTGCAGAGTTTTTGTCTTATTTTTCATTGTACCGGTATGCATTGGATCTGTTGTGAGCAGAATGCAGAAAATAGTGTGGAGTACGTTAGCACGAAATGGAAGAAATGCCAGAAAGAAAGGAAAGGAGAAGACACGTTTTAAAAGTATATCTTAATATAAACATTTTATTCAGTGCATTTTGTGTATACAACAAATAATAAACAACTTGGAAGGTAGCAGGCCGAGCGACAGTCGTCTGCCTGTACAGGTTGTTTTTCAGTTTTGTCTTGGTAGTTAGGAACACATGATCCAACATGGGTTAATACACATAGCCTACATCATGCACCATAGCTCTATAGTCCAGAATCCCCTGCTGTCTCCCATGCAATAGATATGTTCACTTCAAAACCCCCAAAAGAAACGAAAGACAAACCAAGCCTCCCAGTAGCATGTTCCATATGAACAAGGTATGTAGCTGAAGGGAAGGGGTACTTAGCCCACAAAAAGGGTCCTTTTTGTACACAACCGTGTGTTTGTACATGCCCTGTGCAAGAAAGGGAAGAGTTTGATGTTTCTTTCTTCTTCATTTTTTTCTTCACTTTTACAAATAATGACATATCCTATAAAATGTTTAAGCCACCTAAAATTCCACAGTAGTTTTTTTTTATATATATATATAGAAAATTGTCAACACGATAAGTTACTCAAACACGAAACAAGTCCTGGGTGGGGGTCATCACCATATCCAAAGGGGAATGGGGCAAGGCATGACACAAGCACTGGATTGGAGAACAGACCACAGGGACAGAAGACAATGTGACACAATAGAAACAGAAGGCGGGGCCACTGAACAGTCAATTCATACCAAACTCAACCAGATAGCTCACCAGTAATAATAGTCTCCTTCCCTTTAGCTTTCTACAACTTTCTACACCACTGAGTCCCCTTCTAACTCTTTTTTTTCTCTTTCCCTGTCTTACGCAGTCTCTTTCTTCACTTTCTTTCTTTCTCTCATCAAAAATGTACAATAAGAAAAATAATTAAACAACTTCCAGCTGCACCTCTATACTGGCTTGGTTTGACTGTTTAAAGGGACACTCTTTCACCTCTGTCTTTGGTGTGCTGGAACCCCTTTCACTGTGGAGACAGCTGCAAAAACACAAATACTGAGGAGGGGGAGGAGGAGAGAGAACAACAACAAAAATAACAAAAAAGCTCTCCGCTAATTCCGAAAATTAGCAAAGCAAAGGTGCAGCTATGGCGTTGTCGCTCAAACAGCGAGTGCCACACGCTTTTCCCTTCTTTTCCAGGTCAGCTGAATGTAGGCTTTTTTTATGCTAGAGAGCTCAAGTCTCTTCTGAGCGTGTGCACTATAATGCAGGAGAGCTACCGTTACAGCTTCGCTAGAGCTGCACCCCCGGGGGATTGGCTTCGTATACATAGAAGCATCATGGATGACACACGGAAACAGGGCACTTCTCCATCCACTGCAGCCCCAGCAGACCAGAAACCAGACCCTCATCAGCTGCCCTGACCGCCTACTTGCCTGCCTCTCTACCTGCCTGCCTGCCAGATATTACTGGGTAGGTGTCTATATGATCAGGACCTATAAGTAAAAGTAGTTGTTATCTGCAGGAAGTAAACAAAAAACCTTAAAAGATGAGCTAACTGGTACACAGTTCATACCACCAGAGAGTGACCAACAGAAAATGGCTCACGGTGTAATTTGGTTGGCTGTTGACGCTATGGTGAGAGATATGGAACCTAATCAAGTGTGGTGATTGGTTGGTGGTAATGGTGGTGTTTAGTAGTCGTAATGTTGTCCTGAACCGCCGATGGTTTTGGAGAGAGAAATCTGCTTGGAAGCCACGCTCTTCTGAAGGTGAGGTGTCTTCTTACGTCCGCCCCGGCCCACCGCGCCGCCGCCCGGCTACGTGGACTCATTCTGGCTCACCGCCTTGCCTCCGTTGAGCACGGCCGAGGCACTCCGGGACTTGGTTGGTGTGCCGCTGCCAGAGCGCGAGAACTCTGTCAGGTCGTGGAGGGAGGGTTCCCTGTACATGGCCACTGTGGGACAGACAGACATACGGGACAATGGTCAGACACATGGATAAGGCAGCTATTGTAGATGGAGCGGAGCTGAGCAGTAGAATAGAATAGAATCGAACAGAATAGAATTGCATTGTCCCTCTGAAGATGCATATTTTCCTCTCTGGCCGGACCAAGTTCTATTCTATTCTATTCTATTGCTCAATTCCCTCTGATCATGTCACTTTATATCTTAACATAATGTACAACCCTGAAATATGCAGTAGGGAGTAAAAAATGCCAGGACAAGGCATTTATATAGGACAGAAATAACTTATAGCCACTGCCTTACATTAGCTATTCAGGAGCTTGTACCCTTCTCCTTGATGTGTACTGCAGCACACCGAGCTAAAGCAACTTTGTTTGCATCTCTTAAACTTTTCAGAAGAAACACCAGTCATCTTAGAGGTTCTGATCTCTTTAGTCTTTAGGAGCCACTCCTCAAACAGCCTCTGGACAGAATGTGCTTTGATGTGTGGTTCTCTGGGGCTTTGGCCCAAGCAGCAAACTAAACTCTCCAAAGATACTTCATTCCCTTAGCCTTGGCTTTCTGGTGACAGCAGCACGCTTCACACAAAGAATCCCTGCGCACACGAGTCAATCAATAGTGGACTTCAGTGGGAAGCTGTGTGGGATCGATACTGGGCTTATTAGCCATGGCATTATGCAACTATAATGCTGGAGGATGACCTGGAGGTCAGTCCATCTCACCGCTGGGGCCGTTCATCCTTAGTTCATTTACGCTTCTCCTCTACCAATCATCCCTCCATTTCTTTCTCTACTGTATCTCTCCCTCTTCGACCTAGCAGCTTAAGCAGCCTCTCTCTCTCTCTCTCTCTCTCTCTCTCTCTCTCTCTCTCTCTCTCTCTCTCTCTCTCTCTCTCTCTCTCTCTCTCTCTCTCTCTCTCAGTCCTGAGTGCGGGGCGATCATTCTCTGGCTATTGCTCTTAAGTGTGTTTGGGCCCCCTGGTCGTGCTGTTAAATGTAACCCAAAAGCAATTACAGTGAGCAGTGACTTAGATTTTTTATGAGCTACTGGTCGGTCGGTCAGAGGATAAGAGCAGAGCAGGCAAGCCAACCGCAACCCAGTAAGAGAAAGCATCATCATCACAGCTGTCTGTTTGCTGTACCTTTCTGCCCTTGTGAAAAAGGTGTTGAAAGGGATTCAAAGCCCAGTGCGTCACTCTCCAATGCCCTCCTGCCCTCATTTAGGGATTACAACTTCATGGCATCTTTTAACCATGATTTTCAGACTGTACACAAACAGGGTAACAGTGTATTTGTGGCACACACTCTTTATTCTGTGCTCACCTCTGTAAATCATGTAACCACAAAAGAAGCTTGCAACTTGACGGATCCAAATGACGAAACGACTGAACGTCTGATCAGATTTTTCTAAATAAATTGCTACCCGCTTGGTGCTCTCATCGGTTGAGTAATTTGCGTCACTAGCAGTTCCTTTCTTTAATGGGGATTTTTTGTCTAAAAGCTCATCCTTTCATCTCGTGGAAGTGGAGTACAGACGCTCTCAGTTTTTTCTTGTTCTCTCTGTTGACAGGTAAGCCTGTATCTTGTTCTAGATGAAAGAGCTGTGGCCTTTTCAACATCATGAACAGATCCATCTATCCAGCACACAATCATCCCCCCTCCTTCCCCTTCCTCCCATGAGGCACCTGGCCTGGTTGGGTGGAGGTGGGGCGCCATGACATTAGTGTTAAAAAGCCTAGCTGTCTCTATTCAAACAGGCAGAACTTTAGCATTCCCGCAGCTTTTCAGCATGGACACTGCCCCTGCCTTTTCCACTGTCTGGCTCCAATGAAGTATGAATAGCTTTTGGGAAGTTCTCAATAGCCCTGTCCACACACCACTGCCTCAGAGCAGAAAGCCCGATGGCAGGGGGGCTAAGAGCAGCCTATCCCAGGCTGTAGTGAGAGACTACCCGCAGAGAGAGAGAAAAAGTTAATCAAAGAGAAGCTTGGTGTTTTTTCTGTAAAGTCCCCCATTTATACAAATAACCGCTGCCAAAGCTCAGTGCTCCAGGCCATAGTGAATCACCAATAAACTTTCAATTGCAATGTAATGGGCTTGGGAGAATAATGAAGAAACTTTAGAAAAAGTAAAGTTTCCTAAGAAACATTTCCCTTATTATCCTCTATTGTCTCCAATATAGAGCCAAGCACCATATAGGAAGAAAGATGGACAGACTCACCTTTCAAAGGCTTGGGGAGGAAGTGGGCTGCTGGCTTGTTCTTCTTCACGTGGTTTCCCTTCATTATCTCCCCCTCTTTATTCAGACCGAGGTACCAGCCCCTACCAGACTGCTGCTGTCTGTAGATCATGGAGGAGTAGGTCACGTAGTAGTTCTCAAACACTGACTCCTTGAACTTGCACTCCGGGGTGAAGTGTTCCTGAGGAGACAGAAAGAGAGGGAGTTAGGAGGGAGGAGAGGAGAATAAATGGATGAGCTATGGCTGAAAGAGGAGGGTGGACACTGATCAGAGAGGTTTTAAGAGTACTTCTCATTTCTCGCTTTTTAGCAAATGAGAGGCACTGAGATATGAAGCGTCATTACTTAAGAAACAAGAGATGACGGCACAACTCAAACACACACACTTGCTTAAAGTACACACACATACACACACTCAAGGGTTGAAAGATCCTTCCAAACCATCTGATTCAAGACATCCACCTCTCAATGCGTACCACATTACCACAGTATTTTCAAAGGCTCTTATGTTCATTATAGTAAATAATTCATAGCTTTATGCCATAGATACAACGCACCATTAATTAAACATATATACGATTAAACATTCACTCTCATTTTACTCCGCGGTATTAATAATATATGGGACAATTAATAATAACATTTGTTGGAGGACGCGCACTCTATTTATATATAGCTTCTATTTATTAGTCAATCCTTCACCAGAATATCTAGCAGCAGGATCAGATGGTCTGTGTGTGTGTCCATGCGTGCGTGCATCCATCCGCGCAAGTACAGTGGGGAAAAAAAGTATTTAGTCAGCCACCAATTGTGCAAGTTCTCCCACTTAAAAAGATGAGAGAGGCCTGTAATTTTCATCATAGGTACACGTCAACTATGACAGACAAAATGAGAAAATAAAATCCAGAAAATCACATTGTAGGATTTTTAATGAATTTATTTGCAAATTATTATATTTGCAAAAAATATATATTTTATGGACACAGTCAATTTTAAAATAATTCAATTTTGTTTGTTTTTACTCCAGAACTTCCTCTACCCTCAACCTCTCCGATCATTTTCATGATGTCCATCCAGTTTGCTTCTATATGCCATATCTTTCTAACTGTGCTCTTTCACAAAAGCTCTCAACCTATAACCTACAGTGAGGGAAAAAAGTATTTGATCCCCTGCTGATTTTGTACGTTTGCCCAATGACAAATAAATGATCAGTCTATAATTTTAATGGTAGGTTTATTTGAACAGTGAGAGACAGAATAACAACAAAAAAATCCAAAAAAACGCATGTTATAAATTGATTTGCATTTGAATGAGGGAAATAAATATTTGACCCCCTCTCAATCAGAAAGATTTCTGACTCCCAGGTGTCTTTTATACAGGTAACGAGCTGAGATTAGGAGCACACTCTTAAAGGGAGTGCTCCTAATCTCAGCTTGTTACCTGTATAAAAGACACCTGTCCACAGAAGCAATCAATCAATCAGATTCCAAACTCCCCACCATGGCCAAGACCAAAGAGCTCTCCAAGGATGTCAGGGACAAGATTGTAGACATACACAAGGCTGGAATGGGCTACAAGACCATCACCAAGCTGCTTGGTGAGAAGGTGACAACCATTGGTGCGATTATTCGCAAATGGAAGAAACACAAAAGACCTATCAATCTCCCTCGGCCTGGGGCTCCATGCAAGATCTCACCTTGTGGAGTTGCAATGATCATGAGAATGGTGAGGAATCAGCCCAGAACTACACGGGAGGATCTTGTCAATGATCTCAAGGCAGCTGGGACCATAGTCACCAAGAAAACAATTGGTAACACACTACGCCGTGACAGACTGAAATCCTGCAGCGCCCGCAAGGTCCCCCTGCTCAAGAAAGCACATATACAGGCCTGTCTGAAGTTTGCCAATGAACATCTGAATGATTCACAGGAGAACTGGGTGAAAGTGTTGTGGTCAGATGAGACCAAAATCGAGCTCTTTGGCATCAACTCAACTCGCCGTGTTTGGAGGAGGAGGAATGCTGCGTATGACCCCAAGAACACCATCCCCACCGTCAAACATGGAGGTGGAAACATTATGCTTTGGGGGTGTTTTTCTGCTAAGGGGACAGGACAACTTCACCGCATCAAAGGGACGATGGACGGGGCCATGTACCGTCAAATCTCGGGTGAGAACCTCCTTCCCTCAGCCAGGGCATTGAAAATGGGTTGTGGATGGGTATTCCAGCATGACAATGACCCAAAACACACGGCCAAGGCAACAAAGGAGTGGCTCAAGAAGAAGCACATTAAGGTCCTGGAGTGGCCTAGCCAGTCTCCAGACCTTAATCCCATAGAAAATCTGTGGAGGGAGCTGAAGGTTCTAGTTGCCAAACGTCAGCCTCGAAACCTTGGAGAAGATCTGCAAAGAGGAGTGGGACAAAATCCCTCCTGAGATGTGTGCAAACCTGGTGGCCAACTACAAGAAACTTCTGACCTCTGTAATTGCCAACAAGGGTTTTGCCACCAAGTACTAAGTCATGTTTTGCAGAGGGGTCAAATTCTTATTTCCCTCATTAAAATGCAAATCAATTTATAACATTTTTGACATGCGTTTTTCTGGATTTTCTTGTTGTTATTCTGTCTCTCACTGTTCAAATAAACCTACCATTAAAATTATAGACTGATCATGTCTTTGTCAGTGGGCAAACATACAAAATCAGCAGGGGATCAAATACTTTTTTCCCTCACTGTATATACTTATTATGGACACAGTATGCTTTACATTAGTTATCTTGTTGTTATTAGTTGTTGTTCGTTGCTATTAGTCCCATCCTTCAACTCCATTCAACACCTCCCATCTATCTCTTAACACCATCCATATTGGATTTCTATTTGCCATATATTTTTCAACTGTACTGTGATGTTTTACAAAAGTTCTGAACCCTTCTATTCTCATTGTTTATACAGATTGTAAATTGAAAAGAAAATGTTTTGCTAAAAGTATTATTATATTATTGATCGATTGACTATGACTTTTCAGATCACCCAGTAGTGCTATCTGCAGGGTTAGCTCCAGGTAAATATTGCAATCCTTTAGCCATTCCTGGACCTGTGTCCAAAAACAAGCTACAAATGGACAGTACCAAAACAAAAATCTAATGATTCTGCCTCTTCGCAGCAAAATCTGCAGAGCTGGGAAGATTGTATCCCCCATATAAATAACATTCTATTGGTAGCAAGAATTTTGAATAATAATCTAAATTGAAAAATTCTAAGTTTTGAATCCGGCGTCGTTTTGCGTATCAGTTCATAAACACTATGCCATGGAATCAGTACGTCAAAAATCTCTTCCCAACAATTTTGCAATCTATATGGGACGGCTGTCAATCCTTTGGTCCTTAAATGAAACTGGTATACTTTTTTATTTATCACAATTTTCTTTAACCAATTATGTTCTTTACTGCAGGGCAGACAGACAAGTTCCTTACTTTTTCCCCCTTCCACTTTCCTCTTCCATTTTTGTGGTAATCCTGCAATTATTTGGTTGTAATTTTGGGTAGAGCAGACATTTCCATATGTTTTTGTTAGCTGCATAACTCCACCAGTCCTACCTATGATATCATTTACAAAGATTATACCGTTTTTAAACATTTCTTCAAAAAATAATGTTTTTTTATCAGTTAGTATATTTGAGTTTAACCACAATATTTGTTGCATTATTTGTTCTGTCATTTCTGGAGGATTAAATTGAAATTGCAACCAACTTTCTATGGCTTGTTTTAGAAATAGTGATATTTGGGAGATTATTTCCTTTTCAAATAACTGAAAGTGAGAGGTTGTAATCTGAACAAAGGGAAAAAGGCCATTTTGAACATTGGGTGAGACAATCTTTCTAATTTGCTAGAGAACCAGTTTGGATTTAAGTATAACTTTTGTATGACTGAAGCTTTTAGTGATAGGTCTAATGCTTTAATATTTAATCATTTCTGTCCTCCGAATTCATATTCATTATATAAATAGACCCGTTTAATTTTGTCTGGCTTGCCGTTCCAAATAAAATGGAATATTGTTTTCTCATATAATTTTAAAAACTTCGCTAGGCGTAGGCAAGACCATAAGCAAATAGGTAAACTGGGATAATACTAAATAGTTAATCAGGGTGATTTATCCACAAATTGACAGGTATTTACCTTTCCATGGTAGCAAGATCTTATCTATTTTTGCTAACTTTCTATTAAAATGTATTGGAGTGAGATCATTTATTTCATTTGGGATATGTATTCCGATTATATCCACATCACCATCAGACCATTTTATTGGTAAACTACATGGTAAAGTAAAAATTGTATTTTGTAGTGATCCAATACGTAATATAGTACATTTATCATAATTTGGTTGTAATCCAGAGAGGTTAGAAAATGTATCTAGATCCTCTATGAGGCTGTGGAGGGATTCAAGTTGTGGATTTAAAAGAAAACATGAATCATCAGCGTACAATGACATCTTTGTTTTTAAGCCCTGGATTTCTAATCCCTTGATATTATTGTTGGATCTGATTTTAATAGCTAACATTTCGATGGCCATAATAAATAGATATGCCGATAGTGGACAACCTTGTTTCACTCCTCTTGACAGTTTAAAACTTTGAGAGAAATAGCCATTATTTACTATTTTACACCTAGGGTTACTATACATTATTTTAACCCATTTTATAAGAGATTCTCCATCATTGAAATGCTCCAGGCATTTATATATAAACCCCAGTCGTACTTTATCAAATGCCTTTTCAAAGTCTGCTATGAATAGCAGGCCTTGTTTCCCAGATTTTTCATAGTGTTCTATTGTTTCCAGTACTTGCCATATATTTTCTCCAATGTATCGTCCATGTAAAAAACCTGTCTGATTAGAATGAATAATGTCAGACAATACCTTTTTAATTCTATGCGCTATACATTTTGCTATAATTTTTGCATCACAACACTGAAGTGTAAGGGTCCTCCAATCTTTTAAATGGACTGGATCTTTATATTTTCCACTTGTATCCTGTTTCAGTAATAATGAAATCAGACCTTATTCTTGAGTGTCTGATAATCTACCATTTACATAGGAGTGGTTAAAACATGCTAATAACGGTCCTCTTAGTATATCAAAAAAGGTTTGGTATACCTCGACTGGTATGCCATCCAACCCTGGAGTTTTCCCGGACTTAAAGTCTTTAATTGCATCCAGAAGTTCCTTCTCTGTAATTTCACCTTCACATGAGTCTTTCTGTATGGCTGTTAATTTTACATTATCAATTAGAGGAGATGGAGGCGACTGAAACGAAAACATATGCTTAAAGTACTTTGCTTCCTCCTTCAAAATATAATTAGGTGAATCATGGATTACTCCGTCATTTGTAACCAGTTTCAGTAAATTCTTTTTGGTAGCATTTCTATGTTGAAGATTAAAAAATAATTTGGTGAATTTTTCCCCATATTCCATCCAGTTTGCTTTATTTTTATAATATATTACACTTGATCTTTCTTGAATAAGTTTCTCAATTTATTTTAGTTTTTCCTCTAATTTATTCCGAGGCTCTATGTTACAGTTTTTATTGCTATCTATCTGTTCTGTTAGACCTTCTATTTCCTTTGTTAGTATGGACTCTTTTGACCTAAATTGCTTTTGTTTTCGAGATGAGTATTGAATTGCATGGCCTCTGAAGGCACATTTAAAAGTGTCCCATACAATAAGGGGATTTGCTGTACCAATGTTATGTCGGAAAAAAACAGTTATAAATTCCTCTGTCCTAGATAAAAACAAGTTATCATCCAATAGGCTTTGATTAAATTTCCAATATCCTCGCCCACGTGGAAATTCAGTAAGAGTAATGTATATGCCAATTATATGATGGTCCGACCGCATTCTGTCCCCTATCAACACTTTTTAAACTTTTGGTGCCAACAAGAATGACATAAGAAAGAAGTCAAGACGACTAGCTTGATTGAGTCTCTGCCATGTATATCTCACTAGATCAGGATATTTAAGCCTCCATATATCTACTAGTTCTAATGTATCCATGACATTCACGATTTCCTTAAGAGCATGAGGGTGATAGTTTGTAGTGTGATTTCCTTTACGGTCCATTGAGCTATTTAAAACAGTATTATAATCTCCCACCATAATAATAGAGTCTTGTATTGCTTGCAGGGTTGATACTTTCTTATATATATTGTCAAAGAAGTGTGGATCATCATTATTTGGTCCGTAAAGGTTAATGAGCCATATCTGTTTATGGTCCAATAACATTTAAAATAATCCATCTACCTTGCGGATCTGTTTGGACAATTTGCACATTCGGATCAAAATTACTGTTAATTAATATCATCACCCATTTTGAGTTTCTTTGCCCATGGGAGAAGTATATTTCCCCCCCCCATTCCTTTTTCCACTCAACTTCATCTAGAATTGTTGAATGAGTTTCCTGTAAACATTTTTACATTTTAGTCATTTAGCAGATGCTCTTATCCAGAGCGACTTACAGTTATTGCATACATTTTTAATACTGGCCCCCCGTGGGAATCGAACCCACAACCCTGGCGTTGCAAGCGCCATGCTCTACCAACTGAGCTACAGGTGGGCTACTGAGCTACAGGATATTACCGTATATTATATTCCTTCTCTTTGAGCCATGTAAATATTGTTCTTCTTTTGTTATTATCTGCTATCCCATTGCAATTATAACTGGCTATACTTATTTCACCACATACCATAATGAGTTACAAGTTTCAAATCTATTTATCATTATATATGTTTGTAAATTTACCAATAAAATACACCATAGTGATTGAGTGTCCTTATAGCTGTACCATGATATTTGCATTGCTACTAAGTAACCCTCCAATTGTTCTCCACTATTCCCCCCGCTAAAGCCCCCCCCCATCCCAAGTTGGGCCGTCATCTCAGTGATCAGCATACCACCCCCGTCCCCCCGGATCCCTAGGCCCCCGAGAGGCCAGGACCCATCCATCGAAAACAGCACACAGTGCCACCCACAAAACAGAAGCAGGTCAACCGCCAAAAGCATTTCCAATGCTCTCACCTCAATATATATATATAGCTATTTAAAAATATCTATCTATTCAAATATCTTGCATATCTTAATTTCCATCATTATCAATTAATATGTGTAATAATGTTGGCAGTTCATGCGTAGGATTGTTACCTATGACCCGGATTGCCATTGTATTACATTACATTTTTGTCAAGCAATTATTATTTTTGCAAACAATTATTGTGGTTCATCCTAAATTCTCCCTAACATCCTAACCCCCTTGCAACAGATGTGGGATAAACACACACACACACGCACATACTCTAACACACTCAGATGTTCAACAGATCAGAAGCTCAACGGTTGTTACATCCCAGAGCCCAACTCAAGAAAGGACTTGATTTACGAATGCATATACAGTTACAGCTGTTTGAGAAAGCATGCAAGATTGAGCAAAAATTGACAACAATGTGAGATTTCATTAATCTATGTCAAGTCCTAGGTGATGGAGATCAGATCCACCCTCTTCCCCTGTGACACAAACACTCTGGTCCCCCGTTGTAACCATTTTTCCCAAGCATCTCCGTGCAGTCAGACCTTTGATTATTTTGTGCCACCAGGGCCTTTATTGGCATGGGAAACTTATGTTAACATTGCCAAAGCAAGTGAAGTAGATAATAAACAAAAGTGAAATAAACAATACAAATTAACAGTAAACATTACACTCACAAAAGTTCCAAAAGAATAAAGACATTTCAAATGTTATATTATGTGCAAATAGTTAAAGTACAAAAGGGAAAATAAATAAACATAAATATGGGTTGTATTTACAATGGTGTTTGTTCTTCACTGGTTGCCCTTTTCTTGTGGCAACAGGTCACAACTCTTGCTGCTGTGATGGGACACCCAATAGATATGGGAGTATATCAAAATTGGGTTTGTTTTCAAATTCTTTGTGGGTCTGTGTAATCTGAGGGAAATATGTGTCTCTAATATGGTCATACATTTGGCAGGAGGTTAGGAAGTACAGCTCAGTTTCAGCCAAGCATTTGTCATATTTATCACATTCCCTTATTATAGTTTATGTACATTAAAACAATCTGAAAGCAATTATGCACAACAACTCTTATTTTCCCCACACATTATCATCTCTCTCTCTCTCTCTCTCTCTCTCTCTCTCTCTCTCTCTCTCTCTCTCTCTCTCTCTCTCTCTCTCTCTCTCTCTCTCTCTCACTTCATTTTGTCACTCTAGTCTACACTGTGCCATATCTCATGCTCTCTTTTTCCCTCACCTTTCCATATTTTGTCATCTCTGATTTAGTCATTACCTACGTCCTAAAACATGAAGCTCTCCCCAGGACACTCTGGTGGTTCGAAGCTATGCAGATTGGGTATGTATTACTCAGAAGGCAGTATTACTCAGAGTTTCATCACAGTGGATGACAGTCACAAGATAGATGACATGTCCCCTAGCATGGACCCAGATCTGTTGTGTGATCATGACAAACTACAGCATGTGTCACTGTCAGTCATCAATAATGCCTTCAGGCTTTCCCACCACAATACAACTCCAAAGAGGGAGCTCTTCACTAGATTGAATGCACATTTGTGTCTTTGTCTAGCTATGCATTCACTCCCACTCTGGGCTGGAGTCTCTACACAAGTACAGTGCACTCCACTTACTGTATCAAAATCACAGACCTCTTATAGTGATCGAAAACTGTTTTTTAAGAAGCAACTGGTGAAATGAAACACTGTCTCTCTCTCTTTTTCTCCCCCTCTCTCTATACAGTTGAAGTCGGACGTTTACATACACCTTAGCAAAATACATTTAAACTCAGTTTTCACAATTCCTGACATTTAATTCTAGTAAAAATGTCCTGTCTTAGGTCAGTTTGGATCACCACTTTATTTTAAGAATGTGAAATGTCAGAATAATAGTAGAGAGAATGATTTATTTCAGCTTTTATTTATTTCATCACATTCCCAGTGGGTCAGAAGTTTACATACACTCAATTGGTATTTGGTAGCATTGCCTTTAAATTGTTTAACTTAGGTCAAACATTTTGGGTAGCCTTCCACAAGCTTCCCACAATAAGTTGGGTGAATTTTGGCCCATTCTTCCTCCTGACAGAGCTGGTGTAACTGAGTCAGGTTTGTAGGCCTCCTTCCTCGCACATGCATTTTCAGTTCTGCCCACACATTTTCTATAGGATTGAGGTCAGGTCTTTGTGATGGCCACTCCAATACTTTGACTTTGTTGTCCTTAAGCCATTTTGCCACAGCTTTGGAAGTATGCTTGGGGTCATTGTCCATTTGGAAGACTCATTTGCGACCAAGCTTTAACTTCCTGACTGATGTCTTGAGATGTTGCTTCAATATATCCACATAATTGTCCTTCCTCATGATGCCATCTATTTTGTGAAGTGCACCAGTCCCTCCTGCAGCAAAGCACCCCCACAGCATGATGCTGCCACCCCCATGCTTCACGGTTGGGATGGTGTTCTTCGGATTGCAAGCATTCCCCTTTTTCCTCCAAACATAACGATGGTCATTATGTCCAAATAGTTATATTTTTGATTCATCAGACCAGAGGACATTTCTCCAAAAAGTACGATCTTTGTCCCCATGTGTAGTTGCAAACTGTAGTCTGGCTTTTTTATGGCGGTTTTGGAGCAGTGGCTTCTTCCTTGGTGAGCGGCCTTTCAGGTTACGTCGATATAGGACTCGTTTTACTGTGGATATAGATACTTTTGTACCTGTTTCCTCCAGCATCTTCACAAGGACCTTTGCTGTTGTTCTGGGATTAATTTGCACTTTTCGCACCAAAGTACGTTAATCTCTAGGAGACAGAATGCGTCTCCTTCCTGAGCGGTATGACGGCTGTGTGGTCCCATGGTGTTTATACTTGCATACTATTGTTTGTACAGATGAACGTGGTACCTTCAGGCATTTGGAAATTGCTCACAAGGATGAACCAGACTTGTGGAGGTCCCCCAAAAAAATTTGGAGGTCTTGGCTGATTTCTTTTGATTTTCCCATGATGTCAAGCAAAGAGACACTGAGTTTGAAGGTAGGCCTTGAAATACATCCAAAGGTACACCTCCAATTGACTAAAATTATGTCGATTAGCCTATCAGAAGCTTCTAAAGCCATGACATCATTTTCTGGAATTTTCCAAGCTGTTTAAAGGCACAGTCAACTTAGTGTATATAAACTCCTGACCCACTGGAATTGTGATACAGTGAATTATAAGTGAAATAATCTGTCTGTAAACAATTGTTGGAAAAATTACTTATGTCATGCACAAAGTAGATGTCCTAACCGACTTGCCAAAACTATAGTTTGTTAACAAGAAATTTGTGGAGTGGTTGAAAAACGAGTGTTTATGACTCCAACCTAAGTGTATGTAAACTTCCGACTTCAACTGTATATCTCTCTCCTTCTCTCTCTATATATCTCTCTCACTTTTCCCTTTACTTCTTTCTCTCTCAAACTCTCTCTCTCTCTCTCAAACTCTCAAACTCTCTCTCTCTCTCTCTCTCTCTCTCTCTCTCTCTCTCTCTCTCTCTCTCTCTCTCTCTCTCTCTCTCTCTCTCTCCCTCTCTCTCTCTCTCAGAGTAGGGCACTGTATAAGGCTCTACTCTGAACCAATGGCCCCAATGCAGTACAAGTGGCCCCTACAGTCCCTAATCTCCCATCCAGCATCACACCAACCCAGACACAATGAGTCTGTCCCAGGCACGGAGAATCAGCCTTGCTAACTGGCGCTTAGCCAAACTCAGTATAGATAAGTATTCTCATCTCATCTCTCATCCTCCCTCGTCTCTGTCACTCCCAGAGACAGCCCGGGCCCAGACCGTGGTGACAGGAACACTGCTGATGTCACACTGCGCCGGTGACATGGCACCTCCATGGGGACTTCCTGTCAGCTCAGCCCCAGCTCACCGCTAAGCCGCCATGACATCGAAGGGGGCCAGTGGGGGCCGCAATCTATTTGTCTAAATGTTAGGAGCACCAGAAGGGCTTAAAGAACAGACTAGGGTCAATGAGGTGAGGAAAGTCTACAGTAGCATCGCTTTCTACGATGTCCGTTAGGGTAGAGGCCACGTCTGCTGCAGTCAGTTCTGCCTTTGACCACTGACTGAGCCATAGCCAGCCTCCAAGGTGTCTGTACTGTCTGTGTCTTTCCAGGTCTGAACTAGAAGACAGGTATATGTGTTTGTCTGTTGTGACTTCTGAGAAGCAGGGTGCACAGTGTAACTGCAACTCTTCCCCTCTGTTAGGAGTACAGTCCTCAACCATCCTCCCAGAAAATTCTGGAGTCTCTTCACAGTTAAAAATAAATTAAGAAATGTGGTTTTCCAGTTATATAACTGTTCTGCTAGTGCACGACCACAGCTAATGATTCGGTTTGAAGGTCAGATTCATTAAACCAATTGAATCCTCGTACCCAAATGCAAATCTGCTTTCGGAGAGGGGGATCGGATTAAACTCATTTTAGTTCTATCTGGTGAAAGGTAATTAATTATAATTATGTTAATAACATCACCAAAAACAATGCAGGGGAGGTGGCAAATGAGGATGATGTTGAAATTGACAGTTATTTTCCCCAAACACTAAACGTCGTTGAATGTTTGCAGGCAACAAATCTTGAAAACAAGTATCAGCAGCCTAAAGAGCCATTAATGGTAGTGTCTTTCTCCTGCATGCTTTTTTCCCCTGTTCTTTGGCCATGCATCAACCTGCCTCTCTCTGACTGCCAAGCCTGGGCATTTGTCTAGCTGTTTGGAGGCTGAGAGCAGTTAGTTAAAAGTCAGTACGTTTTTCTCTCTCCCTGACTGCTCTTCAACTCTTTCCCTCAAGTCCCCCCACCCCCATTACTCACTTCCCCAATGTATCTTCCCGATATCCTGCTCTCCCTTCCTCGTCTCCCTCTCTCTGTGATCACCATGGCGAGCAAACAGTGTAGCTAGCATGGATAGGCAGTTTTAATCCCTGTGCCGTGCCAGCTTGGTGGGAAAACTATGAGCTGCTCAGCTTTTGAGCCAGGAGTCCTACCCCCATTAATGAGCTTTTGTGGATTTGGCTTGCTGCAGCGCTCTGGAGTGAAGTGAAAGTCTATGGACGACAGACACGTACAGATGGACACATTGAGAGCCAAGATGGAGGGGATCGCAAGCCAGCCTTGACCAATTGTACTGGAGTGGGTCTATAGAGTACAGTGACATTCAGATACAGATAGGCACTGACACTTTTAGAGCCAAGATGGAAGGAATTGCCAGCCAGCCTTGTTCCATTCTAAAGAAGACAGAAGGAACTGACACAAGGAGGAGCCAAGATGGAGGGAAACCCTAGTCCTATGTATTGGAGTGGCTCTATGATTGACAGAGGCAGCCAGATCCACTTGACTGTGCTCCAGCGGCTCCAGCAGTTTCTCCCTCAGTCAATAGTAATGGCTAGTGTTCAGTGAAACCCATGGTGCGGTGAAAAAAGGTCCACACCACTTTAATCCCAACTCTCCAGAGGTAGACGGCGTGAGACACATCTCGGCAAATTGGAGCGAGGGAACATAATTTTAGAGAGAAAGAATAGAACGAGAGAGGAGAGAAAAAGCTATCTGCATGGAAATGATCTCAATCATGTGCTCTCCTCTCCTCCTCCTCCTCATCCTCCTCTCCTCCCCCAAGCCTGGCTGACTATGAGTGGAGTGGTTTGGGTAAATGGACTTTAAATGATCCCATTAAAATACATGCCTTTCCTTGAATCACGGGACAATGTAGAGAGGGACAGCAGTGAGCTGATGAGTCCCCTTGTCGAAATGCTGCACAGCTGGAAGGCTTCACACACATCAAGGGACTGGGAGCTGAGAGATGTGCTTTTAGTGTAGGCAGCAATTATTACAGAGTGTCCTGTACTGTGCCGACAGTAACAACATCATTCTGTAACGGCCTACATTATTAAAGCCCTATCACATGGAAAACCTAATGCGGCTAAATGTGAACATTGAGATTAAAGATAAAAGAGATACAGTTATTTTGTGTAGTGTAATGTAGTGCAGCCACAGTGGAAACAGTGGAGTTTGAGAGAGAAAACACTGCGTACCCCTCTCACGTCCTATCTCGGTAGCTATGTGGGGTTATGTTGTGTACAGCAGTCAGTCAGTCAGTCACGTTTCTGGGAGATTTATGATGCATATCTCGTTTGCTTTTATTGTGACTGCAACATGAGGAATCCCCACAGTCTCTCCCCTCTCCTCTCCGCCCAGTCACCATACCCATCCCCGCCCCACTGTATCTCTCCACCCCCAAAGGGTATCACCTGTCTCAGAGGTGACTGAGGGGTGTGTGTGTAAATGTGTGAGATGGTGCGAGAGAGTGATTGAGAGAGAAAGAGGAAGGGAGGTGGTGGGGTAATGACGTATGTGTGGGTGTATGTGTGCAAGAGACTGTCGTTTGTGTAATGTTGAGTTATTGTGTGTGTGTGTGTGTGTGTGTGTGTGTGTGTCTGCTCCATCTCTTTTCCATCCCTCTCGGCTCATCTCTTTTTCTCTAAACGTCAAGCCTTGTCACTGTCCATCTTTCTATGAGCCTCTCTCTCTCTTTCTCCATACACTGCCCAACACATATTTCACTCTCTCTTCCCCTATTTTCCTATCTTTCCCTCTGTCCCCATCTCTCGCTCTCTCTCTCTACCTCATAATTTGTTCAGGCACTCTGTCAGACTCCTTTAATCGTACCTATCACTCTCTCTCCCCTGCACACTCTGTTTCCCCATCCCTTCATTTTAAAGGGGACTGACATATCTCATTATTTTAAGAGGTGTCTTCTATGCTCACTGAATCAGCGGCTGTCAATATAACCCTCTCTCCACATACATGTATACAGCACACATGCACAATGCTTCACAGTGTCTTTCACCATAAACCCTGACTCTGATTACATCCATACACACATAAACATACATAATCTCCTTTATCAGGCATCCCAGGCATTTCTCTAGAGGCTGGAGGGAGGGGGTCAGATTTACAGCAGTGGAGGGATACCCCAGTCCATGTTAGCGATAGCACCTTAGCGCTTTACGACCCAATAGCTTCAGCAAAGGGGGAGACATTTACAGGCTGACGCAAGCACTGAGTGTGACATACTGCAAGAGGTTTCCCCAGCCCATCTGTAATATCACTACACACACAATGAGATAGGCATAAATCACTACAGATGTAGGATCTTAATTTGACACACACAATGACAGGCATTGGAGTCTCATGTTGCCGGAGAAGATGGCTGCCGTTTTACAGCCCTCTAACCAATTGTACTATTATGTGTTTTTTTTCACGTTATTTGTAATTTATTCTGTAGATAATGTTTCTGCCATCGTCTCTTATAACCAAAAAGAGCTTCTGGATATCAGGACAGTGATTACTCACCTCGTATTGGACTAATATTTTTTCTTCAACGAGGCGGCCGCGAAGGATATCCTACAGACACCCGACAAGGCCCAAATCCCAGTCATTCGCAGGAGAAAGAGACGGAGATATCGGGGACGTAGGTCGGAGTGCCTCGTAAGGATCCGACGGCGAGCGAGTAAACTGCCTCTTCCATCAATCCTATTAGCCAATCTTCAATCATTGGAAAATAAATTAGATGACCTACGATTACGCTTATCCTACCAACGGGACATTAAAAACTGTAATATCTTATGTTTCATCGAGTCGTGGCTATACGCTACATCAGCAGGATAGAACGGCTGACTCCGGTAAGACAAGGGGTGGCGGTCTGTGTATATTTGTAAACAACAGCTCGTGCACAAAATCAAATACTAAGGAAGTCTTGAGGTTTTGCTCGCCTGAGGTAGAGTACCTTATGATAAGCTGTAGACCACACTATTTACCAAGAGAGTTTTCATCTATATTTTTCATCGCTGTCTATTTACCACCACAAACCAATGCTGGCATTAAGATTGCACTCAATGAGCTGTATAAGGCCATAACTAAACAGGAAAACGCTCATCCAGAGGCAGCGCTCCTAGTGGCCGGGGACTTTAATGCAGGGAAACTTAAATCCGTTCTACTTAATTTCTACCAGCATGTTAAATGTGCAACCAGAGGGAAAAAAAACTCTAGACCACCTTTAATCCACACACAGAGACACATACAAAGCTCTCCCTCGCCCTCCATTTGGCAAATCTGACCATAACTCTATCCTCCTGATTCCTGCTTATAAGCAAAAACTAAAGCAGGAAGCACCAGTGACTCGGTTAATAAAAAAGTGGTCAGATGACGCAGATGCTAAGCTACAGGACTGTTTTGCTAGCACAGACTGGAACATGTTCCGGGATTCTTCAGATAGCATTGAGGCGTACACCACATCAGTCACTGGCTTCATCAATAAGTGCATCGATGACGTCGTCCCCACAGAGACCGTACGTACATACCCCAACCAGAAGCCATGGATTACAGGCAACATCCGCACTGAGCTAAAGGGTAGAGCTGCCGCTTTCAAGGAGCGGGACTCTAACCCGGACGCTTATAAGAAATCCCGCTATTGCCCTTCGACGAACCATCAAACAGGCAAAGAATCAATACAGGACTAAGATTGAATCGTACTACACCGGCTCTGACGCTCGTCGGATGTGGCAGGGCTTGAAAACTAGTACAGACTAGTACAGTGACACAAGCCTACCAGACGAGCTAAACCACTTCTATGCTCGCTTCGAGGCAAGCAACACTGAAGCATGCATAAGAGCACCAGCTGTTCCGGATGTCTATGTGATCACGCTCTCCGTAGCAGATGTGAGTAAGACTTTTATGCAGGTCAACTTTCACAAGGCCGCAGGGCCAGACAGATTACCAGGACGTGTACTCCGAGCTTGTGCTGACCAACTGGCAAGTGTCTTCACCGACATTTTCAACATGTCCCTGACTGAGTCTGTAATACCAACATGTTTCAAGCAGACCACCATAGTCCCCGTGCCCAAGGACACTAAGATAACCTGCCTAAATGACTACCGACCCGTAGCACTGACGTCTGTAGCCATGAAGTGCTTTGAAAGGCTGGTCATGGCTCACATCAACACCATTATCCCAGAAACCTAGACCCACTCCAATTTGCATACCGCCCCAACAGATCCACAGATGATGCAATCTCTATTGCACTCCACACTGCCCTTTCCCACCTGGACAAGAGGAACACCTACGTGAGAATGCTATTCATTGACTACAGCTCAGCATTCAACACCATAGTGCCCTCAAAGCTCATCACTAAGCTAACGATCATGGGACTAAACACTACCCTCTGCAACTGGATCCTGGACTTCCTGACGGGCCGCCCCCAGGTGGTAAGGATAGGTAACAACACATCTGCCACGCTGATCCTCAACACGGGGGCCCCTCAGGGGTGCGTGCTCAGTCCCCTCCTGTACTCCCTGTTCACCCATGACTGCATGGCCAGGCACGACTCCAACACCATCGTTAAGTTTGCCGACGACACAACAGTGGTAGGCCTGATCACCGACAATGATGAGACAGCCTATAGGGAGGAGATCAGAGACCTGGCCGTGTGGTGCCAGGATAACAACCTCTCCCTCAATGTGATCAAGACAAAGGAGATGATTGTGGACTACAGGAAAAAAAAGAGGACTGAGCCCCCATTCTCATCGACGGGGCTGTAGTGGAACAGGTTGAGAGCTTCAAGTTCCTTGGTGTCCACATCACCAACGAACTATCATGGTCCAAACACACCAAGACAGTCGTGAAGAGGGCACGACAAAGCCTATTCCCCCTCAGGAGACTGAAAAGATTTGGCATGGGTCCTCAGATCCTCAAAAAGTTATACAGCTGCACCATCGAGAGCATCCTGACTGGGTACATCACCGCCTGGTATGGCAACTGCTCAGCCTCCAACCGCAAGGCACTACAGAGGGTAGTGCGTACGGCCTAGTACATCACTGGAGCCAAGCTTCCTGCCATCCAGGACCTCTATACCAGGCGGTGTCAGAGGAAGGCCCTCAAAATTGTCAAAGACTCCAGCCACCCTAGTCATAGACTGTTCTCTCTGCTACCGCACGGCAAGCGGTACCGGAGCGCCAAGTCTAGGTCCTTGAATCACTACTAGAATCACTACTCTCGACGGGTCTGACCTAGAGTATGTGGACAACTACAAATATCTAGGTGTCTGGTTAGACTGTAAACTCTCCTTCCAGACTCACATTAAGAATCTCCAATCCAAAGTTAAATCTAGAATCGGTTTCCTATTTCGCAACAAAGCCTCCTTCACTCATGCTGCCAAACATGCCCTCGTAAAACTGACTATCCTACCGATCCTTGACTTCGGCGATGTCATTTACAAAATAGCCTCCAACACTCTACTCAGCAAATTGGATGTAGTCTATCACAGTGCCATCCGTTTTGTCTCCAAAGCCCCATATAATACCCACCACTGTGACCTGTACGCTCTTGTTGGCTGGTCCTCACTACATATTCGTCGCCAAACCCACTGGCTCCAGGCCATCTATAAATCACTGCTAGGCAATTCCCCGCCTTATCTTAGCTCATTGGTCACCATAGCAACACCCACCCGTAGTCTGCGCTCCAGCAGGTATATCTCACTGGTCATCCCCAAAGCCAACACCTCCTTTGGCCGCAATTCCTTCCAGTTCTCTGCTGCCAATGACTGGAACAAATTGCAAAAATCTCTGAAGCTGGAGACACTTATCTCCCTCACTAACTTTAAGCATCAGTTGTCAGAGCACCTTACCGATCACTGCACCTGTACACAGCCCATCTGAAATTAGCCCGCCCAACTACCTCATCCCTATATCGTTATTTATTTTGCTCATTTGTACCATAGTATCTCTATTTGCACATCATCTCTTGCACATCTATCATTCCAGTGTTAATACTAATTGTAATTATTTTGCACTATAGCCTATTTATTGCCTTACCTCCATAACTTGCTACATTTGCACACACTATATATACATGTATTTCTGTTGTATTTTTGACTTTGTTTTGTTTTACCCCATATGTAACTCTGTGTTGTTGTTTTTTATCGCACTGCTTTGCTTTATCTTGGCCAGGTCGCAGTTGTAAATGAGAACTTGTTCTCAACTGGTTTACCTGGTTAAATAAAGGTGAAATAAAAAAATAAAATAAAAAAGGCTTCTCAACGGCTTCTACCCCCAAGCCGTAAGACTCCTGAACAGCTAATCATGGCTACCCAGACTATTTGCACCCTCACCCCATCTTTTTACGATGCTGCTACTCTGTTAATGATTTATGCATAGTCACTTTAACTCTACCCACATGTACATATTACCTCAACTACCTCAACTAGCCGGTGCCCCCGCCACATTGACTCTGCACCGGTACCCCCTGTATATAGCCTCCCTACTGTTATTTTATTTGACTTCTGCTCTTTTTTTCTTAACACTTTTTTTGTTGTTGTTGTTTTATTTTTACTTTTTTATTAAGAAATAAATGCATTGTTGGTTAAGGGCTGTAAGTATGCATTTTACAGTAATGTCTACACCTGTTGTATTCGGCGCATGTGGCAAATACAATTTGATTTGATTTGATTTGATAAATCAATACAGATGTAGGATCTTAATTTGACACACACAATGACATAGGCATAAATCAATACAGATGTAGGATCTTAATTTGAGACAGTTTGCTACGGCAGGACAATAATCTTGCAGCAACAGGAAATGTGAATTATTATGTGGATTATAATTAATGGGCATTTTTGTAGGGGTTTATACATTTTTCGAAAGGGAAAATCA
Source organism: Coregonus clupeaformis (assembly GCF_020615455.1). Classification (NCBI taxonomy): domain Eukaryota; kingdom Metazoa; phylum Chordata; class Actinopteri; order Salmoniformes; family Salmonidae; genus Coregonus; species Coregonus clupeaformis. The sequence goes on along the minus strand of NC_059194.1, from coordinate 26,466,431 downwards.
AGTCTGAAATGTCAAAGTGGAAATTACAAACTTCATTAAACCTCAAATGCACTATAAGTTTTTAAGTTTCTACATTGCAGGAAAGTTCTCCTGCAACAGGGTGATCAAATTAATATCCTACATCTGTAGCACTAGAACTACAAAATCACAGCCCTATGAGTCTTATAGAGGGTCATGCATATTCAATGCCTTGCTGTATCTGTGCCATGAAAGAAAACACAATCAATTACCATTTACTCTGAAATTGCAATCAAATGAATGTACGGTAGTAATTAAAACCCAATAATGTTGCCTGCCGCAAGCTGGCGGAATGAGAAATACTACCATAAGGGATCTGATCTTTCCCGTAAGAATATTGGCGCCATTCTTCACAACCGAGCACAAATCGATGGTGCCAGTTCTGTGTGTGAACCCAGTGCCCATATCCTACTAATTGAAATGACACCAATTATGCCAATAGAATCAAGGCTGAGCCGTGTGCTGGTGTCTTTAGAGCAGTGTCAAACCTGGGAGACTCACAAAGCTAATGGCGCCACCGCCGCTCACTATCCGCTCTCCCAAACAAATCCGTCTAAATGCCTTCCCTTTTCAATGGCCCCAGTCTTTTAGTGGCAGTGGATTAAAAAACACCTTTCTCTCTATCCCCAGATAAAAATAACATTTACAATGTTCATTCGTTCAGAATAGATTTGGAGGATCTAAGCTGGTGGAAAAGACCACTGCAAATACAAAATACAAACACACACACACACACACATACACACACACACACACACACACACACACACACACACACACACTGTGGCTGGTTAATGAGAGGATCCCTGTGATAGGGAAGGCTATTTTGCAGAGGTAGTGTGCTTATGGGTGGAAAAACAGGGGTGGGAGCCAACTGCATATCTCATGGCTGCTTACCACCATGCAAACATTAACATGCTCAAACATACACACGCAGGCATACCCACAGGGACAGAAGAAGAGTATTAACAGTATAACACCTTCATTCTTTCATTTTTGTCAGTATAACCAAATTATTTTCAGAAACTCTCTGTATATTATGTAAGATCTGCAAAATTAAGCTAATTCTGAAACCAAAACTCAAATTCCATTCCTTTCATATGTCTTAGTGTCTCCATATCCCCTAGTTTCCCCGTCTGCTACAAGTAGGGATCTTCCTGCCAACTTCGCTTTGAAGGAGAAAGAACCTCCATGGCCCTTCAGACAAGACTGGAGCCCCAGTCACACACAGGAAAATGAATGACCAAACTTCAAAGGCACCTCTGGAAAAACACCACAGAAATGATTTAGACTAGTTAGCTCGTCCTTTTAAAGAGGACAGTGATCTCCAAATGAACACTCCAATGATCACCATGTATCACAGGGACACACTATTAAGGAATCAAGGAAATCTACAGTAATATACTCTGAGTGTACAAAACATTATGAACATTATGCTCTTTCCATGACAATAGACTGACCAGGGGAATCCAGGTGAAAGCTATGATCCCTCATTGATGTCATTTGTTAAATCCACTTCAATCAGTGTAAATGAAGGGGAGGAGACAGGTTAAAGAAGGATTGTTAAGCCTTGAGACAATTGAGACATGGACTGTGTGTGTGTGCCATTCAGAGGGTGAATGGGCAAGACAAAAGATTTGAGCGCCTTTGAATAGGGTATAGTAGTAGGTGCACCGGTTTGAGTGTGTCAAGAACTGCAACGCTGTTGGCCAACTTGACACAACTGTGGGAAGCATTGGAGTCAACATGGGCCAGCATCGTTGTGGAATGCTTTCGACACCTTGTAGAGTCCATGACCTGACGAATGAGGCTGTTCTGATGGCAAAAGGAGATGCAACTCAAATCAGGAAGGTGATCCTAATGTTTTGTACAATCAGTGTAGCTAATTGTCAATAGCCTACCTGATTATGAAACATACCATACAGAATATCTACAGCAAAACCATTCACCACATCTTACTGGATATATTTTCCCTTCGACAACATGAAAAGCATGTTTTATGATATCTGTATTTTTCAGCAAAGGGGAGAAGACAGTTGTGACAAACTGTGAGGAGCTGAATAGTACATAGTAGTACATATGTACATATATCATATGAATAGTACATATGAAGCAGAATGAAAAATAACTAGAAAGGTGCGGGGAGGAGAGCAGAGAGGATGGAAGATAATACATGTTTAATTGATTCCCTCTATTCCCACACTGTGCCTCTGCTGGATGAATACATTTCACTGGTGCATTCTGGCTCACCCACACACTCTTCCTCTCACTCCTTCTTTTCACTCATTCTCTCTCTCACGTGGACAGAACATGGACAAGCACATGACAAAAGCAAACACACACAACCCCAGTAGATTATTATGTCAAATGTGATATTCCAAAATATCATAATGAGTGTGAACATGCAATGACACTGTATGTACATGTATTAGACATATTGAGAGTTTGGGACTATAAGATTTTATCTGCAAAAAGATGATTCTGAGATAATTGGCTTTAAAGTTCCGAACCTTCATTGGTCTCAGCAATTTTTATCTTGTATTCGTTTGAACTTAACATTAATTGGGGTATTTAGAGTACTATATTTAAATGATAATGCCAGAGAAGCTAGTGTTTGGAGGATATATTGGCACGGGTGTTGCCAATATATCCTCCAAACACCGGCTTCGAGGGCATTATAACTTTTATACAACGGGTTACCAACATATTCAAATAACTGACATATTTTCATTACAAATGTTATTTTTATGAATTTATTCATACTATTTCATCCTTCCACAAGATATAGTCCCAACACAAATCTAGGGTTGCTACCTAAGCCGGTTGGTCGTTCGTTCTATCGGTTCGGTTGCCAGAGACGTGACCCAGTCATTCAGTCTTTTTGTTCTGTATCTATGGACACGATCCAGTCGTTCGTTCTAAATGTTCCATAGCCATACTGGCTGGCAACGTTCTTATCCCTTGCTTGCTAGCTAGCCAACTACGGCTAACTTACAGTCACGTCAGGTAGCTTAGTGGTTAAGAGCGTAGTGCCAATAACCGAAAGGTCACTGGTTCTAATCCCCGAGCCGACTAGGTGAAAAATCTGTCGATGTGCCCTTGAGCAAGGCACTTAACCCTAATTGCTCCTGTAAGTCGCTCTGGATAAGAGCGTCCGCTAAATGACGTAAATGTAAAAAGTGCAGCCAGAATAACAGCAAAGTAGCTGCATTTGTTTAAGTTGTTTTCTAGTGACATTTATTTGGATACATCCATAACATTGAGCTAATGAGGCGTGATTTCGCCTGGCATAGAACATTTACTCACTCGTCAGGACACTGTTGTTCATAGGAACTAGCCAACAACACAGCTAACACAATCACTTCAAACTGAAGCTGGAAAGAATGCAAACTGGTTGCACTTCATTTTGTTTGACCTTTTTTCAATTGACATTTCTTTGTATATATCCATAAAAATGATGCCAGTTGATTCATGATTTAGACTGGCTGAGAAACACTACCTGCCGGCCTGTCTCGTCCCGACACGTTCATTACTATGGCACAGCTGGAGATCTAATTTGAATATTAAAACAATGTTGCAAATGTCGGAGAGGCAGACAGCAAGGTTTATACAAATCTCCGCTGTTGTTAGTCTAAAAGAAATGTGAGATAATTTATAGATGCTTTTTATAGCATCAAGTTTATAAACTGCTTGGCTGGGCTGATGACACATTGGATTGCGCAGTCAGATGGAACAGAGTAAATAGGCATTTTAACGTCATAGATTTAGCCGGTGGTAACTTGTGGAATAGACACGGTTTTAACCAATCAGCATTCAGGGTTAGACCCACCCGTTGTATAAAGGTAGAGAACATTGAACAGAACAAGGTTATGTCAACAACTACATTTTGACAAAAGAGTAGATAGAACCTTGTAGTCCCAATCTTTCGATATATGTAAAAAATGCATAGAAGGTATTCAAACACACTTTCACAACAGCTAGAGCTCTGCTACCTGACCCGAGCCCGATGGGCCCCGACATTATACATTGGGTAAGGGCTGGGTTAGGGCTGGGTTTTCATCAATAACTAGGGTACGGGCATGGCCTGGGTATCACTAAACTGATCACTAACATTTTTAAGCTGACCGATTTGCATGTGCTCTGCTGCGCAGTACAGTCATATCTGACTAAGATCATAACATGGTGTCAGAAGTGCTTCAACCTCGTCAAATATAAGACAGGATAGATTATTTCACAGAACATAATAATGTTCCTTGTCGGAGTTTAGAGTAACGAAAAGTAGCTAACAGGTAACTGCTCTCTCAGCAGCCCAAGCGGAGCCTTTGCTATGGTTACTCACAGACTCCGAGCCGCCATGAGCAGCGTGCATGCAGAGCGAGCTGCACGTAGGGAGCGAGTGACAGACAGAGAGGAGCAGCTAATGGATTTACTAACGGAGGAAGATATTTCTGATTTTGGGTTTCGGGCCGAAGGAATCGGGCCTGGGTAGGGGGGTGTAGAAGGATTACTGTTAGACTATTCCAGGTATTCCTTAAAGAGGTAGGGTTTCAAGTGTCTCCGGAAGGTGGTCGTGACTCCACAACCACTATCATCCAATTTCCAAGGCTAAAAGCTATGTTGCTGCCAGAGGGTTGCGCATTCTCAGTCCGTAGGTGGCTGTATAAGTGTGTATGCGAAATTCAAGACTATAAGCACCAGCAGTGTGCTAAATAAAGATTACCTAAAATACAGTAGGCTATATTTTGTTATCATGGTAAGTAATCACTGCTTTTGACATTACTACAGGTTGGGATCAAAGATAAACACACATATGAATACAATCTCAACAAACCATCAAAGAAATTAGAGCAAATTAATATAACCTTGAAGTTTGTTTTTAAAAACTATTTTTATGTGGTAATGAATGAGAGGAGCAGAGGAGCAGAGGATCAGAGGAGCAGGGGAGCAGAGGAGCAGGGGAGCAGGGGAGCAGAGGAGCAGGAGAGCAGAGGAGTAGAGGAGCAGAGGAGCAGGGGAGCAGAGGAGCAGAGGAGTAGAGGAGCAGGGGAGCAGGGGAGCAGAGGAGTAGGGGAGCAGAGGAGCAGAGGAGCAGAGGATCAGAGGAGCAGAGGAGTAGAGGAGCAGGGGAGCAGGGGAGCAGGGGAGCAGAGGAGCAGAGGAGTAGAGGAGCAGAGGAGCAGAGGATCAGGGGAGCAGGGGAGCAGAGGAGCAGAGGAGTAGAGGAGCAGGGGAGCAGAGGAGCAGAGGAGCAGGGGAGCAGGGGAGCAGAGGAGTAGAGGAGCAGAGGAGCAGGGGAGCAGAGGAGCAGAGGAGCAGAGGAGTAGAGAAGCAGAGGATAAGAGGAGCAGGGGAGCAGAGGAGCAGAGGAGCAGAGGAGTAGAGGAGCAGAGGAGCAGAGGAGCAGGGGAGCAGAGGAGCAGAGGAGCAGAGGAGCAGGAGAGCAGGGGAGCAGGGGAGCAGGGGAGCAGAGGATCAGAGGAGCAGGGGAGCAGAGGAGCAGGGGAGCAGGGGAGCAGAGGAGCAGAGGAGTAGAGGATCAGAGGAGCAGAGGAGCAGGGGAGCAGGGGGGAGCAGAGGAGCAGAGGAGCAGGGGAGCAGAGGAGCAGAGGATCAGAGGAGCAGGGGAGCAGAGGAGCAGGGGAGTAGGGGAGCAGAGGAGTAGAGGATCAGAGGAGCAGAGGAGCAGGGGAGCAGGGGAGCAGAGGATCAGAGGAGCAGGGGAGCAGAGGATCAGAGGAGCAGAGGATCAGAGGATCAGAGGAGCTGGGGAGCAGAGGAGCAGGGGAGCAGAGGATCAGAGGAGCAGGGGAGCAGAGGAGCAGGGGAGCAGAGGATCAGAGGAGCAGGGGAGCAGAGGATCAGAGGATCAGAGGAGCAGGGGAGCAGAGGATCAGAGGATCAGAGGAGCTGGGGAGCAGAGGAGCTGGGGAGCAGAGGAGCAGAGGATCAGAGGAGCTGGGGAGCAGAGGAGCAGGGGAGCAGAGGAGCAGAGGATCAGAGGAGCAGGGGAGCAGGGGAGCAGAAGAGCAGAGGAGCAGGGGAGCAGGGGAGCAGAGGAACAGGGGAGCAGAGAAGCAGAGGATCAGAGTACAACCACACAACAACACAGACATTCACCTGAGGGGAGCGCTTTAGCTTATTCTATGATTCACCACCACAGGTGAGATAAATATCTCTCATACACACACACACACACACACACACACACACACACACACACACACACACACACACACACACACACACACACACACACACACACACACACACACACACACACACACACACACAGCCTGTGGAGTCCAGGCAAGATCCATCTTTATTAAATTAAATGATATTAAAGCAGCAGCTCAGTGCATATGTTTTAATTACAGGGGAAGGAGGGAAGGTGTAGGGGGGAGTTTTATTTGTATTATTTCTCTGTTTTTCGCCTCAGGCCTACTCAGCTTTGTCGATCCCAGTGGATATGTTTCTACTCTGTGATAATATTCATTGGGATGTAATTAGTAATTACACTCAGGCTTTAAGGTTCCTTCTACTGTACTACGGCCCATGACTACAGTCAGATCAGGCTTAGTGAGACAAGGGCCAGGATTCAATCGCATCGTGATTTGTGGACAACGCAGCTTTTAAAGGCAATGTTCCCACGTTCACGAAGACCGCATTCACGGTAAATGCTGCATTTGTAGGCTGAATCGGATATTAACTTTAAATGGTGAATTGGTGTCAATGCGCGATCGGATTGAATCCCTGCCAAGGGCTGTTTATGGCCAAGAAACCCTGGACCATTGAGAATGGATTCTAAAGTTGTAGTTGATCAAATGAAATCTACTATTTGGAGAGTTTTCATGTTTTGAACACTGAGTATTGAGTTGCACCCCTTTCGCCCTCAGAACAGCCTCAATTTGTCTGGGCATGGACTCTACAAGGTGTTGAAAGCGTTCCACAGGGATGCTGGCCCATGTTGACTCCAATACTTCCCACAGTTGTTTCAAGTTGGCTGGATGTCCTTTGGGAGTTGGACCTTTCTTGATACACATGGGAAACTGTTGAGTGTGAAAAACCCCAGCAGCGTTGCAGTTCTTGACACAGTCTAACCGGTGCGCCTGGCACCTACTACCATACCCCGTTCAAAGGCACTCAAATATTTTGTCTTGCCGATTCACCCTCTGAATGCCACACACACAATCCATGTCTCAATTATCTCCAGGCTTACAAAATCCTTCTTTAACCTGTCTCCTCCCCTTCATCTACACTGATTGAAGTGGGTTTAACAAGTGACATCAATAAAGGATCATAGCTTTCACCTGCATTCACCTGGTCAGTCTACACTGAGTGCACAAAACATTAAGAACACCTGCTCTTTCCATGACATAGACTCTCTCTCTCTACAGGATGGATGGAGTGTGCCATGGCTTCATGCAGCCTACATACTGCATCTGTTCCTTCCAGCTGTTCATGTCACCATAGTAACCCGGCATTTCAGCTCCATACAGCCGGTCCGGAAGGTCAGCCGAAGGGAGGGGGGTACTCTGGTGACATAAGCACCCCAACGCACACACACACACACACACACACACACACACACACACACACACACACATAAACATAACAAACACACTCTACTCCTCTTATGCCCTCATCATTACCAGTGCACACACATCATCTGTATGCCTATAAACCTACACAAACACACTCACATTAGTAGGCACACACACATTCATCACCTCCGCCACAAGAAATCATGCTGCCAGCTGGGCCCCCTGCTTGCACACCCACTCTAGCCACCTGGTGAGAGAGGCATGGCTGGGGCACAGATGGTAAACAACTGGGGACACCTGTTTGGAAACATGTCATTACGGTGGGAGCTCAGTATTCTGCATGCACTGTGATGATGTAGCATTGACTATGCACTGCAAATGGGTTTGTGCCAGAAAGTAGCAGGGAGAAATGAAGGAAGCAATATTTCTTGGAGGTAGTTCTTAATGATTGTGAGGTTAGGAAAGGGGTTGATACATTTGTTGCAAGCTGACCATATGGAGCCCTGTGTTATACCAGGGAGAGCAGGAGAGGTTAGCACTTCTGTGCTCTGTGTGTGTTTGAGAGACTTACTGATGTGTACAGGAAGCCCTCGCTGTTCATGGCCAGGTAGAGCTTGGTCTGAACTCCCTGGATCGCCACCACTCGAAGCCCCACTGGAATGAGGTTGAATATGGCTGGGGAGGAGAATCAAGCTTTATTTATACAGCACATTTCAGACATGGAATGCTAATATAAAAAAATATATATAAAAAATTAAAATAAATAAAAAAAACTATGAAAAAAATAACTGAAATATTTACTTCACAACAAACATAAAAGGATAAAAAACGAATGAATAACACTTTAAAAAATTAAAGAATAAAAAAGCATAAGGAAAAGCAAAGCTAAAAATGTGTGTTTTAAGATCTCTTTTTAATATGTCCACAGTTTCGGCCCCCCTCAGGTTCTCTGGCAGGCTATTCCAGAGGCTGGGGGCATAATAACTAAATGCTGCCTCTCCATGCCTCTTGGTCCTAGGCTTTGGGATAGTTAAAAGGCCAGTACCAGAGGACCTGGGGGACCTACTGGGAAAAAGAGAGAGTTACTCACAATCCTGTCAACAAATGGAGGGAAAAAGTCTAATAACTTGTGAAGAATATGGTAGGCACATGCTTTATCCACCAATAAATAGTATTTAGTGAAACCATGTCTCAGTCTCAGTTTTCCATCTAAATATATGACTATGTTGTAAACTGCAGCAGGTAGCACAGTGTCGCCATCATAGGAGCGGACCTAATCCAAGTAGAAAACAACATAAAGCTAAGACTCCTGCCCCCACTATTCCTGCCAACCATATCCATTCACTCTACCCCAGTCTACTCAATGGAGTTAGCTACAGTAGCGCTTAGCTTAGCAGGCTAAAGAGAGACCTCCCTCAGCCTGGCTCTGCCCTCTTATGCCAAACCCGCTCACACCTTTGTCCTACTGTCACCGTGCTAGCCAGGAACCTGACAATCTCCCCTGGCCACACTGCATTCGTATGCCAAGGGATAGAGAGGCAGCCCGCCACCACAGAGGACTACACTAGAATTCCGGAAGAGAGAGGAAGTTTTCATAGTGTGAGCAGGGTTGGAGAGAGGCAAAAGATGTAGTCTTAAAAAGGTTACATAATGCTTTAAAAAATATATATAAACTCTCACCCTCGCTGAAAAAAGGCTAACAGGGACGATGGTTGGTTTGTGCTCTTTTTCTCAAAGTGAAGCTGTTATTGTAGCTATAGCTGTTAAGCCATATTGTAACTGTTTTCTCAGACTTACGGCAGGCAACATCAGGGCCAAACAGTAGCTTTGCTGCTGTGTCCTGCCCAGTCCTCTTCTGTCCTGCCTGGCATTAATTGTGCACAGTGCTGCCATGCTGCCACATCCATGCCCTCTAGTAACAGAGCGCAGGGTCGGGCACATCTCTGTGTGAGGGGATTTACACTAGGGATGGGAACGGTTTTTCAAATTTTGGAATATCCGAAAGGACGTTAGTATTCAAATACTTGCGAGAATATTCATTTTTTATTACGTGCGCCTCAGAAAAAGACTGTATAGCCTACACAGGTTACACACGAGTAGCTTATTATTGTTGGCACTACAGTCAGAAGCTCCATGAGTAGCAACGTGAAGTCGGAGATCTCTAATCAATGCAAAATGGAATTTCAAAAATATGTACTTGAGAAATACTGCACCAAACACCTTAGTTAGATGTAAAATTGCACAACTAAAACATCATCGGCAAAAATGTCCAAATTCATTAAAGATTTATTGAGTTATCTTAGATTCATTCTGGGGATTTTGAGGAAGTGAAATAGGCTTCCTGACTACAGTGTCACACGGGGGACAAACATCATTAACCAAACGCGGAATCGGTCAGGAAACACACCTCCAAGACTGAAATCACATTTTTCTAATAAGCAACAGAAAAACACACGTGTCAATCGGCATGTTCAGTGGCTCTTTAAACCCCCCTCTTTTTGTGTTCTAGGTGGCCGCCCACAGGAAGTTATGCAGTATGGTGGATCCTTTTGCAGAGAGCTTGTAGCTGACACGTTTGGTGAGAGCACAATGTTAATGGAGTTGTGCTGTTGTGACTAAGTTCTGAGAAAATAATATGGATGCCTGCCTGCTGGACTGTGTTGCTTCCTATACCCCTTTGTTTTATTTTGTTTGGTTTGCATGTTTGTTCTGTGATTTTAATTAGCATGGTTTTTAAAGTCTTAAATGAAGTCTCTTATGAATCCAAGATGGCATAGTAGTGCAGTTCTGTTTTTGTCGTGTGTCTGTAAATAGCCTGTAAATACCCTGTTTTTTTGTATTTTTCGTACATATTTCCCTATCAGACTTTTCATCCTTCTACAAAATATACTTTCCTGCAACCCGCCTCACTCAATGTGGAACGGATTCTATTATTGACTTACCTTTATCTGGAGTCTCCAGTTGAAACTAGCTAGCCAGCTGACTGGCTACTTGCTATTAGCCACAGCTGGCGGTATTTCACCCAGAGCATTGGATTTTTTTTCTGCGGGATTGATTTGGTCACTGGACATTAATCACCGGATATTCGGCCAGTCTGCACAGCGCGTTGTCGACCCAGAACATATCGGTTTTTCCGCCAGAATCACTGAATCACTGGACCTTTAACTCCGGATTCATCGCTACCAGCTAGCTGCAACGGAATGGACGCTGTGGTCTGGCTAATCATCCTGAGCTAGGCCCATCTCCCGGCTATCTACCTCTCTGTCAACCGGGACGGGACCACCTAGTGTTGACACGGAGCCCCGCCGATCCTACACGACTGGTCTGCCCGACGAAATCGTATGATGTGGTTACGACGTTAACCACGAAGATTCCATCTGCTAGCCCCGGCCCGCTAGCACACGCTAGCCGTGGCCTCTTACTCGAACTATCCTATTGCTGTTCACGGACCTTATGATAACTCAGCTATACAGCTGATGTCTGCTGGACTGTTCCTTTTTACGGTACTACATCCTGTTTATGTTTAGCCTCAGCCCAAACATGGTTAGCTTATTGTTGTTTCGGTTATTTCTAATTGTACTATTTCACTGTAGACCCCCCAGCCCAGCTAAACCTGCCTTAGATAGCTCCTTTGTCCCACCCCCTATACACGCGGAGACCGACTCAATTGATGCCTCCAGCGATGCTATCTCTTTCATTGTTACCCAACGCTTAGGTTTACCTCCACTTTACTCATATCCTTCCATATCCTTGTCTGTACATAATGCCCTGAATCTTTTCTATAACACCCGGAAATCTGCCCCCTTTATTCTATGTACCCAACGCACTAGAAGACCAGTTCTTAAAGCCTTTAGCCGTATCCTTATTCTAGTCCTCCTCTGTTCCTCTGGTGATGTAGAGGCTAACCCAGGCCCTGGCAGCCCTCAGTATCACTCCTACTCCCCAGGCGCTATCATTTGCTGACTTCTGTAATCGCAAAAGTCTTGGTTTCTTGCACATAAATATCAGAAGTCTACTTCCTAAGTTTGAGTTATTCACTGCTTTAGCACACTCCGCCAACCCTGATGTTCTAGCAGTGTCTGAATCCTGGCTCAGGAAGGCCACCAAAAATTCTGAAATTTCCATCCCCAACTATAACATTTTCCGTCTAGATAGAACTTCCAAAGGGGGTGGAGTTGCAATCTACTGTAGAGATAGCCTGCAGAGCTCTATCATACTATCCAGGTCTGTGCCCAAACTCCAAAAAATCCACCTTTCCAGAAATAAGTCTCTCACTGTTGCCGCTTGCTACAGACCCCCCTCAGCCCCCAGCTGTGCCCTGGACACCATATGTGAATTGATTGCCCCCCATTTATCCTCAGAGTTCGTACTGCTTGGTGACCTAAATTGGGATATGCTTAATCCCCCAGCCATCCTACAATCCAAACTAGATTCCCTCAACCTCACGCAAATTATCAACGAACCTACCAGGTACAACCCTAAATCCGTAAACATGGGTACCCTCATAGATATCATCCTGACTAACATACCCTCTAAATACACCTCAGCTGTCTTCAACCAGGATCTCAGCGATCACTGCCTTATTGCCTGCGTCCGTAACGGGTCCGCGGTCAAACGACCACCCCTCATCACTGTCAAACGCTCCCTAAACTTTAGCGAGCAGGCCTTCCTAATTGACCTGGCCCAGGTATCCTGGATGGATATAGATCTCATTCCGTCAGTAGAGGATGCCTGGTTGTTCCTTAAAAGTAATTTCCTCTCAATCTTAAATAAACATGCCCCATTCAAAAAATACAGAACTAAGAACCGATATAGCCCCTGGTTCTCCTCAGACTTGACTGCCCTTGACCAGCACAAAAACATCCTGTGGCGTACAGCATTAGCATCAAATAGCCCCCGCGATATGCAACTTTTCAGGGAAGTTAGGAACCAATATACACAAGCAGTCAGGAAAGCAAAGGCTAACTTTTTTCAAACAGAAATTTGCATCCTGTAGCACTAACTCCAAAAAGTTTTGGGACACTGTAAAGTCCATGGAGAATAAGAGCACTTCCTCCCAGCTGCCCACTGCACTGAGGCTAGGAAACACTATCACCACCGATAAATCTACAATAATCGAGAATTTCAACAAGCATTTTGCTACAGCTGGCCATGCTTTCCATCTGGCTACCACTACCCCGGCCACCAACTCTGCACCCTCTGCTGCAACTTGCCCATGCCCCCCCGCTTCTCCTTCACACAAATTCAGACAGCTGATGTTTTGAAAGCGCTGCAAAATCTGGACCCCTACAAATCAGCTGGGCTAGACAATCTGGACCCTTTCTTTCTAAAACTAGCCGCCGAAATTGTCGCAACCCCTATTACTAGTCTGTTCAACCTCTCTTTCATAACGTCTGAGATCCCCAGAGATTGGAAAGCTGCCGCGGTCATCCCCCTCTTCAAAGGGGGTGACACTCTAGATCCAAACTGCTACAGACCTATATCCATCCTGCCCTGCCTTTCGAAAGTATTTGAAAGCCAAGTTAACAAACAGATCACCGACCATTTCGAATACCACCGTACCTTCTCCGCTATGCAATCCGGTTTCGAGCTGGTCATGGGTGCACTTCAGCCACGCTCAAGGTCCTAAACGATATTATAACCGCGATTGATAATAGACAGTACTGTGCAGCCGTCTTCATCGACCTGGCCAAGGCTTTCGACTCTGTCAACCACCGCATTCTTATTGGCAGACTAAATAGCCTTGGTTTCTCAAATGACTGCCTCGCCTGGTTCACCAACTACTTCTCAGATAGAGTTCAGTGTGTCAAATCGGAGGGCCTGTTGTCTGGACCTATGGCAGTCTCTATGGGGGTGCCACAGGGTTCAATTCTTGGGCCGACACTTTTCTCCGTGTATATCAATGATGTCGCTCTTGCTGCTGGTGACTCTCAGATCCACCTCTACGCAGACGACACCATTTTGTATACATCTGGCCCTTCATTGGACACTGTGTTAACAAACCTCCAAACGAGCTTCAATGCCATACAACACTCCTTCAGTAGCCTCCAACTGCTCTTAAACACTAGTAAAACTAAATGCATGCTTTTCAATCGAACGCTGCTGGCACCCGCCCACCCGACTAGAATCACCACTCTCGGACGGGTCTGACCTAGAGTATGTGGACAACTACAAATACCTAGGTGTCTGGTTAGACTGTAAACTCAACTTCCAGACTCACATAAAGAATCTCCAATCCAAAGTTAAATCTAGAATCGGCTTCCTATTTCGCAACAAAGCCTCCTTCACTCATGCTGCCAAACATGCCCTCGTAAAACTGACTATCCTACCGATCCTTGACTTCGGCGATGTCATTTACAAAATAGCCTCCATCACTCTACTCAGCAAATTGGATGTAGTCTATCACAGTGCCATCCGTTTTGTCTCCAAAGCCCCATACACTACCCACCACTGTGACCTGTACGCTCTTGTTGGCTGGTCCTCACTACATGTTCGTCGTCAAACCCACTGGCTCTAGGCCATCTATAAATCACTGCTAGGCAAATCCCCGCCTTATCTTAGCTCATTGGTCACCATAGCAGCACCCACCCGTAGTCTGCGCTCCAGCAGGTATATCTCACTGGTCATTCCCAAAGCCAACACCTCCTTTGGCCGCCATTCCTTCCAGTTCTCTGCTGCCAATGACTGGAACGAATTGCAAAAATCTCTGAAGCTGGAGACTCTTATCTCCCTCAATAACTTTAAGCATCAGTTGTCAGAGCACCTTACCGATCACTGCACCTGTACACAGCCCATCTGAAATTAGCCCACCCAACTACCTCATCCCTATATTGTTATTTATTTTGCTATTTTGCACCCCAGTATCTCTATTTGCACATAATCTCTTGCACATCTAGCATTCCAGTGTTAATACTATTGTAATTATTTTGCACTATAGCCTATTTATTGCCTTACCTCCATAACTTGCTACATTTGCACACACTGTATATATATATTTTCTGTTGTATTTTTGACTTTATGTTTTTTACCCCATATGTAACTCTGTGTTGTTTTTATTGCACTGCTATGCTTTATCTTGGCCAGGTCGCAGTTGTAAATGAGAACATGTTCTCAACTGGCTTACCTGGTTAAATGAAGGTGAAATAAAAAAATAAAAAAAATAAAAAAGTCAAATAATGAAAATAGAAGAACTGAGAAGTGAAAGCAAAGTATGGATAACTTGACAACGAATATGGATTGATGTTATAAACTCATTTGAAATGTTTTATGGAGAAAGTAATGCCTTGTTTGAAAACTGATCCTATGTCTGCCTCTATTTCACACTGCCTGCTCAACCCAGATCCTAAGAACCTGGTTAGTTTTCCACCGCGTGACATAAACACTGTAGAGGTGGTCCTTTAGGATGATGCCATGAATACACCTTGATCTCTCCTCCTCTATTTCCTCCATATCGCCTCTCCTCCCGTCATCTCTCCTCTCCTCCCTTTATTTCTCCACCTTCCTCTCTTCCCTTCATCCTCCATTAATGCCACATCAAGGCCCTGCCAGCTTCCCTCCCTGCCTTCTGGAGCCCCAGCAGACCTGGGCTAATCCCAGTCCCACCAGAGCCCTCCACCCTGAGCCACATCTTCTGCCTTCTACACAGAGATAACTGATCTGGGATCAGCTAACTATGTTACTTACTGCTATTTTCAGAGGCTCTGTGTGGTGTAACTGGCTTTCAGGTAGGTGGGCCTACACTTACATGAGTGTGGTAGGAAGTACTTTGTGGATTGTGTATGTATGTTAGTTTAGTTGATGTAGCTAAAGTGGTTTTTTTGTTGAAAGTATCAGTAGGGGCATAGACAGGATTCCATTTCCATCATAGTCAATGTTCCCTCTAAGCTGCTCGCGTGCGCAGGTGCGCAGTAGCCCGAGACTGCCGTGCTGCCCCCCTGGGACTGCGGCACAGAGCTCAGAAGAAATATCAGCCCACTGAGAGAAGCACGAGATTGAACTTCACTCAACTTTCTAGAGTTTTCCCTGTTAGTTAGTTAACACTATCAACGTTTCCCTTTACTGTGGGAATTGTGATCGAATCAACGCAATGTTAGCCCCTTTCAATGCAACATACCAAAACAAAACAAACTATGCAAGAGATTTTGTTGTAGGCAGAACACATCGGAGTAGGATTCTATTGTGCATGACTCAGCCTTTACTCTACACAGACAGGTGCGGCATTACCGATCAGAGCTGCAGTAGGTCTATATGGAAATAGACCATTGCCATATATGGATCTGTGCCATTTACTTTGAACTGGACTGTGTTTACAGCTGTGGTGTTAATAATGGGCTTGTTTTGAGATCGAAGCAAGAGCTGCATGTAGCCATGTGTGCACATTTTGTTCATATCCTTTGCTAGTTAGTGAGTTATTAGCCCAGTTATAGAATATTTGTAGTCAGCAATAGGGGAGTGATTGCTTCCTACAAGAGCACAAAACGTGTACATTTCTAGACATCTTTGAAAAGCAAGTCAGGTAAAGAGCTTTTTTTGTCTTAAAAGGACAGTGTTGTATTTTGAGACAGGCTTGAATAAGCTAAGTAGCCAATAGGCAGATTTGTCTGATTCTCTGTAATAATGGTATGGGAATAATAATGCATTTTATTTTGTAAAGTGGTTTCTTGCATCAAACAACACAACAACATTTTCAGTCACCTTCTTGTCTGAAGGACAATTGGATAAACAGGTTAATGTCAAGTCCCATGGAATGTAGGCCTACATTGAGCACCACACATTTGCTGCCACTGTAGGCTGAATGATAGAACAACTATTTCCATGTTAAGATGTTATGGGATGAATTTTCTCCGTTGTTTTTGATGGTAGGCCACTCTGGTAGGCCTACATTATGATCAAATAGCCACAGTAGCCTACTTGGCCACTGTTAAAACTGTAACTTAAAGTGGGTGTTCAGCGTTCACAGAAAAAGCGCACGCTGGAAGTTGCACAGAATTTTCACAACGTTCAAGTTTGCACTCAGCAGACCTGAAATTTGCTCAGTGCCTAATTGTTTTTGAGGGAACTTTGATCATGGTATAGGTGACCCCATTCCTGCTACAGCTCATCTCCCTGTAGCACGAGGGGATCCCTCCACTTAATAATACTCCCTCTCTCCCTCTTCCAGTCCCCATCTCTCTCTCCCCATTTCTCTCCGCCTCTCTCTCTCTCTCTCTCTCTATTTATCTCCTTCACTCTTGATCTATTTCTGCTGCTGCTCATCTGACTACATGAATCTATCCACTTAATGTGTGTCTCTCTCTCCTCTCTCTCCTTTTCTCTCTCTTTGTCCGTTCGCTGCGTGTTGAGACCCATACCCACGACACAGACACAGCTGCGGTAAACTTCATTTCAGGGGGATTACCAGACAATCGGCCCCTGGGGAAACTCAATTACTTCTACCTCACAAAACACCTGAGGTGCTGGAGGAGAGACCGGGCCAGGGCTGAGGCTCCCGCACCACACACACACACCAGACACACACACATACAAATAAACACGCACGCACACACACACGCACAGACTCACGACTCATTACCTCATCATGACCTCTAGCCTGTTCTCTGTCTCATCGTAACCACTGACGGACATGACCATCACTATGACTCTTTTTGCTCTGTCATTGGTCGGCAGTGGCTGATACAGTGACAAACTTTCAGATTCCCACTGACCTTTAGGTTTACAATAACACACTAACCTGAGCATAAAGTACATGTTTCTAAGTCAGTGGGTTGTGACTACTGTCAACATGAACATAAGAGAAAGAGACATGCTCAGTCCTCATAAGAGACTAACTACTTTCTACACGTGACTACATTTTATTGTATTGTTCTACTTCAAACCCACTGTTTCTGTTTCTGTACTGCATGTCGGAAATCCCTAGTGGCACAGTGGTCTAAGGCACTGCATCGCAGTGCTAGCTGTGCCACTAGAGATCCTGGTTCGAATCCAGGCTCTGTCGTAGCCGGCCGCGACCGGGAGACCCATGGGGCGGCGCACAATTGGCCCAGCGTCGTCCAGGGTAGGGGAGGGAATGGCTGGCAGGGATGTAGCTCAGTTGGTAGAGCATGGCGTTTGCAACGCCAGGGTTGTGGGTTCAATTCCCACAGGGGGCCAGTATGAAAAAAAATAATGTATGCACTCACTAACTGTAAGTCGCTCTGGATAAGAGCGTCTGCTAAATGACTAAAATGTAAATGTGAAATGTCTGAGAACCATTCTCCATAGGAGATGATTAGGAAGGAACAAAGCAGTGCTGCTGCACCCAGGCTTAACGAGCAGAGCTCAGATCATCAGCATTAACATTACTGTTCAGGTCTCAACATACAGAGAAAGGGACAAACAGATTCAAATCTACCCGACGACAAACGCTTAGCCAATTAGATCAATGTGTGTGAATCTTGGCTGAAGGGTATAACCCGATTGATTGAGCAGTGTTCTTTGGCTGTTATTATACAACATTAGGGTCTGTCTCTTTAACTCATTGTTGTGACAGTGAGGAGAAAGGGGTGGGTGAATCCCCTTTAAGAATATCTTTAATCAGTGTTCCTTCTTTGGAAACAAATTAGTATGCATGGACAGTATTTAGCATAATCTTTCAGATCATAAAGAACCAAAAACTGTGCTACAATGTATAAAAACATTGTTTTAATATAGGAAGGATTTGTTGATTCAACACTTGATATTAATTTGCCTCTAATGAGGGCTGCCTGATTAGTAATATTATTTTGATAGGTCAACTAATTTCATGGCTCAAAAACTGCCTGCTCAGCTAGAGCAAAAATTGGACTTCTCTGAATTTGGTAAACATCAACAAACACTGCTGTATATTCATGAGAGTGCTACCGCAGCAATGTTAGAAGGCTTGTGTGTGTGTGTGTGTGTGTGTGTGTGTGTGTGTGTGTGTGTGTGTGTGTGAGCTTGCATTTGAGTAGGTCCTCCCCACCATCACAAGACACCAGTAGCGCCAACACCACTGTACTGCCGTCACCATGGAGACAAGAGCACCCAGCGCCTAACAACTCTATTTTTGGACGGGTGCAAACAGCTTCACTTTTCTCCCCTACTTATTCAACCAGGCTGTATAATGTTTTTCTTCCAAATGGAAATGTTTTGGTTGGGAAAAGCATGCCAATTGTTACACAACTTATCTCAATAGGTAACTGTTAATGCATCTATCTAACCAGCACTACGAGAAAAGGGAGTGGTTATGTGTTGTGCCTTCTGTGAGTATGTTGTGTTCGGACTCTCTTCTCTAAGTACGCTACCTCCCTTCTATTTTATTCATATCTCCTTCATCCCTCCTCCCGCTCTCCTCTAGAGAAGGCAACATAGTAAAACCAGACGATTACCGAGTCATTTATTGCTGCGGCTGACACGCAGGCTGCACAGAAGGGTTGTCAATTTGTGTGATAGAAGTGTCATCTGGTTTAAGTGACTAATTGAATATAGTCGGGGCTAATTTACAGTCTCCCAGAATGCCACAGTAATTTAGTGTCAGGGTGATGGTGATGCAGGCAGCGGCAGGTATGACATTAGTGCCCTGATGACAAACCACATGGCGCCATCTGAGGCATGGGTGCCGAGCGGGCACCTCCGAGTCGCGCCAACGCTGGGAGGGCATGGCGCTCTGGGACAGGTAATAGTCTACCTAACACTCTGCCAAGGCAACTCTGGTAGAGCACTTATCAGGACAGGGTAGGACTGTGTTCATATAACAACAGCAGTCAATAGACAGGTTTCCATTGACCCAGGTTTACTCGACAAAAGCAATGTCACCCCAAAAAATCATTGCACCATGTGTAATGGAAACGGCAGATATAGGAGACATTTTCTAAAGATTGACAACATTTTTTATCCATTTGACAGGGATGAATTTTTATTTAGTCAAACTTTCTTTATTGCGCCAAAATAGATGAAAACTGTGTTTTTCGAATAAAATATGATTGTCGAATAATTTTGAAGATACATGGAGCACGTGATGTCAACACGTAACTATAAAGCTCCACTATTCTAAATCTATTTTTAAACTACAAAAATAATGTTTATTTTCAGGATCCTTGTCCTGACTTTCAAGATTGGCTGAATTATTTCGCCTTGCTTTTCTGGTTGGCTGGATGCAAGTTTCAACATTCAATTATTTCAGATCTACAGGAGTGCAAGTTTCACCATGGCACAGACCGAGACGATACGTTCAGGCACATGATAATTATTAGAATATGGAAAATATTAGTAAATTCTTGCATTCTATCCATGCTGGCTTTTGCGAGCTACCTGAGACATTAAACAGATAGGCGGGAGGGCATACAGGCTGTCGCCAATTTATTAATGCGCAATTTGGCTAAATGGGTAATGGAAACACTTCAACCACTATATTTCTATTCGACACTGTAGGTTTTTGCGATTTATATTTTAGGTGTGATGTCATAATGTCCAGCTGTTTTTATCGATACAAGATTGTTAAATGGAAACACACTGTAGCAGGAAATTGTCAAATATATTTTTTCTATGCAAACTTTCTAAATGTCGACCAAAAAAATCACTGGACAAGTTAATGAAAACATAGCTAGTGATCTTTTTTTTTACTGAGAAGTGTCATAATAACCAAGTTTCCATCCAACCTTTCTATGCCAGTAAAGTCCATGTCAGATAAAATATGTCACAGCAGGTCTGATGGAAACAGCAACTTTGTCGGTAAACTTTCCAAATGTCGACAACAACAAAAAATACGCAAGACAACGTGGGATCTTTTTGTGTCTGTAAAATTAATTATGCAAGAAATGGCGGTGGAAATTACTTTACGCGCAAATATTAATATAATAACCATCATATCGAAGTAAACTTGGAGTGATGCAATGATATGTTGTGTGGTTAACCGCAAAAGTTATTTTTATGTCCACTACGACATCACACACAGCCTTTTATCTGCAACAAGTTAATTTGATGGAAACACATCTCTTGTTTACTGTGCGGATGTATTGTTTTTATGCATATTTTATTGTTTTTATGCAGATTTCATAGTTTTTATGCAGATTTCATAGTTTTTATGCAGATTTGAGAATATTCACTTGAAAATCTGTCGCCAATTGGATGGAGACCTAGCTAATGACATACAATTATTTGACATCCAATACAGTTGCCAGCAATAACAGTCCTGGTTTAACAGAGCAGGTAGCAGCTGTCAATAGTCACTGTGTGGCAATCAGGATGAGTGCATCTCTAACAGCCTGCACAGAAAACACTAGGACTCCATGTGCAGAGCCCTCAAACATCCATCAGTCTGTACATCTATCTAATTTATATATATCCACTTGTATTGGATTGTGTTTGGGCCTGTTGAATGTATGCTGTTTTTTAACTATCGATCTCTAATTTAATCTGTCCATAGAAAAACATAGCATCAAGTGGGAGTAATGATAGTGAATTATCAATACTGTGTGGATTACAGAAAGCCTGCTGTTACTAAAGGAGGTATGTAAGAGATTAAAAAAGCCAATCAGCCACTGTACTGAGGCCATTATACTATCAGTCTGCCTAAGCACAATCTAATGCTCCAAATCATTGCCATAGACCACTTTCTTTTCTATTGTTCAGTTGAGACACATCTTGAAGGCTTTGGAAAATCTAAGGAAGGGATAATATGGGATACAAATAGACTGAACTAAATAAGTCTATCTGTATGAGCAAGCGAGGAGATACGCAGTAAATATCTGTAGCAGTGGAGAGAGCTCAAATGTGATCCGAGCTAGAAAGAATGTCAGCAACAACTTAGTACAGTATGCAGAATGTACAGATCAAAGCTGTGCTTCTTCTTTGAAAGTGAATCAGCCAGGAAGTGTCTCCATGGTGTACTGTGTCGTAACACTGTTTACTGTGTGTTGATGCACAGTAACTTCCTGTTGACAGTGTTTATATGTACAGAGAAACAGGATGGTGAGAAGATGGGCTAGGTAGATGGATTAATTTGACACCCAAAAAAAGAAAAAAAAGAAAGGGACTACCTGAACTTGTCCAATAAGAAATGCTTGTTTTCTCAGTTTGTGTTGCAAAGTGTTATGCTAAGGTGTGCCCTAATAAATACACAGAGGAGAGGAGACTTACTGTAGCCATTGTCCTCCTCCTTCGTCCCGTCGATGGTGCCATCTGCTTGCAGCTGTAGGTGGAAGCCCTGTCGACTGTACAGCTTCGTCACGATCCCCTTCAACTGGGGTTCTGAGGCGAGAAGGAGAGAGGGAGGGGAGGGGAGGGAGGGGAGGGGAGGGAGGGAAGGAAAGAGGGAGGGGAGGAAAAGGAGGGGAGGAGAGAGGGAGTGGAGGATAGGGGCAGTGTGAGATTCTGATTCTGCATCAAGGCTTGTCTCATTCCTGGAGAAAGATGAAGTTGCATCAATATGCTGGTGTAAGTTCTGTTATCAAGATGCTGATGTAAGTTCTGTTATCAAGATGCTGATGTAAGTTCTGTTATCAAGATGCTGATGTAAGTTCTGTTATCAAGATGCAAATGTAAGTTCTGTTATCAAGACGCTGATGTAAGTTCTGTTATCAAGATGCTGATCTATGTTCTGTTATCAAGATGCTGATCTATGTTCTGTGATCAAGATGCTGATGTAAGTTCTGTTATCAAGATGCTGATCTATGTTCTGTTATCAAGATGCTGATCTATGTTCTGTTATCAAGATGCTGATGTAAGTTATGTTATCAAGATGCTGATCTAAGTTCAGTTGTGTGCCCACACAAGAGCCTTATTTACCCATCCACCAGCCATGTATCGTTTAACAAGAGATCCTATCCTATAGAAGCCTGGCACGCTAAGCTATAGACTACAGTAACTAACCAGTCCCCCAGTCCTGCTCCCAATAGACCCAGCATAGCCACATTCTCAGCTCTCCAAAGGCTCAAGAGACCAGTGCAAACACATCCCTGCTGACATCTATAAACTCAAGCCATGGATACTGGTGTATGAGCAAACAGTTCCTGACTAGGGAGACTACAAAGGAAGTCTGGGTTTATTCCAAAGAGGCCTGTGGCTACACCGGAGAGGATTAAAAGGAGAATATGTGCTTAAGAGTAAGAGCAAATATTTATCTAGGATAAGCACTGCCTCGATATTTTAAAATGTCAACTGTCTATATGATGTTTGTGTATTCCCTAGCAAAAATGCCACGTTTTAAGATATGGGGTATACATCTTTCTTTTCTGGTGTAATTGATAATAATTTCTGTCCATCTATGCCATTGAAATAAATGTTCCTGGACAACTTAGAGCACACTCTTAAAAAGTACAAATTCTGCTAGCCAATTGGATTACCTAAGTCATTAGTTAAGAAAACTGGAACTGGCAGTGTCAATGTTTATACAATCTTGACATTTTGTTGTGTCATGTTTCAATAAGAGCTGTCCTTTATCCATGTCCCTGTCCCTAGAGGAGTGTCCTTTACTGCGGTTTACCACACCTTTCATCTTCTCTTTCACCTGCCTTACCTTTCAATCCTGCCACTTCTACCCTCACAAAGGTTACCGCCTGGCCGATACACATGCTTTGGCTATTTTTTTGCACCACTGGCTCCCTATTATCTGAACCTTTCAAGACCAATACAGAAGGAGGATGACGTCCGTTTCAAAAGCAGGGTGTTTCGCCAAAATGTCAGTCCATTTTTCCCAAGTCATCTGAGTGGGATGCTGTGTACTGTAGCCATCTGGGTTCATATAATAAGGCATAAAGAGCATGTTCTTCAATGTTTGCATTGAATGGATATATAGGGATTGGAAGAGGAGAATGCTTGGAAGACTTCTTTATTTGAAAACTCCCATGCTACCTCCAAAACACACATTCACAAAGGTACAGTATGTATCGGAGACAGGGAATGGCACCATAAGGTGAAATCAGTAGGCTGCTTTTTCTACCATGAGACATGCTCAGGGATCTTCTCTCTCACCCAAACACATGCACATACACAAACACACTCTGAGCCACAGCAGAAACTTCTCTGCTGCCGCTGAGGCTCCACATGTGTTACGTAAGCCACACACTGCCTGTCCTCGTCCCTTCCCGACTCCCCATCCCACCTCAGGGTGGGGCTGAGGAGTGATGATAGAGGGTATTGGCTAGTATCATGGTGTGTATCCAGTTCTGATCAAATCAATTCAAATCAATTTTTATTTGTCACATACACGTGTTTAGCAGATGTTATAGCGGGTGTAGCGAAATGCTTGTGCTTCTAGCTCTGACAGTGCAGTAATATCTAACAATTTCACAACATATACCCAATACACACAAAACTAGTAAGGAATGGGATTTAAGAATATATACATATATGGACAAGCAATGACAGAGCGGCATGGACTAAGATACAGTAGAATATTATAGAATAGAATGCAGTATATTCATATGAGATGAGTAGTGCAAGATATTAACATTTACATTTGAGTCATTTAGCAGACGCTCTTATCCAGAACGACTTACAGTTAGTGAGTGCATAAATGTTTTCATACTGGCCCCCCATGTGAATCGAACCCACAACCCTGGCGTTGCAAGCCCCATGCTCTACCAACTGAGCTACACGTAATGTAAACATTATTAAAGTGACTAGAGTACCATTTCTTAAAGTGGCCAGTGATTTCAATAGGCAGCAGCAGCCTCTAATGCGCTAGTGATGGCTATTTAACAGTCTGATGACCTTGAGATAGAAGCTGTTTTTCATTCTCTCGGTCCCAGCTTTGATGCACCTGTACTGACCTCGCCTTCTGGATGATAGCGGGGTGAACAGGCAGTGGCTCGGGTGGTTGATGTCCTTGATTATCTTTTTGGCCTTCCTGTGACATCGGGTGTTATATGTGTCTTGGAGGGCAGGTAGTTTACCCCCGGTAATGCGTTCGGCAGACAGCACCACCCTCTGGAGAGCCCTGCAGTTGTGGGCAGTGCAGTTGCCATACCAGGCGGGGATACAGCCTGACAGGATGCTCTCAATTGTGCATCTGAGGGTTTTAGGTGCTATGCCGAATTTCTTCAGCCTCCTGAGGTTGAAGAGGCTCTGTTGCGCCTTCTTCACCACACTGTCTGCGTGGGTGGACCATTTCAGTTTGTCGGTGATGTGTAAGCCAAGGAACTTGAAGCTTTTCACCTTCTCCACTGCTGTCCCGTCGATGTGGATAGGGGGGTGCACCCTCTGCTGTTTCCTGAAGTCCACGATCATCTCCTTTGTTTTGTTGATGTTGAGTGAGAGGTTATTTTCCTGGCACCACATTCCCAGAGCCCTCACCTCCTCCCTGTAGGCGGTCTCGTCATTGTTGGTAATCAAGCCTACTACTGTTGTGTCGTCTGCAAACTAATGATTGAGTTGGAGGCGTGCTTGGCCACGCAGTCATGGGTGAACAGGGAGTACAGGAGGGGGCTGAGCACGCACCCTTGTGGGGCCCCAGTGTTGAGGATCAGCGAAGTGGAGATGTTGTTTCCTACCTTCACCACCTGGGGGCGGCCCGTCAGGAAGTCCAGGACCCAGTTGCACAGGGCGGGGTTCAGACCCAGGGCCTCGAGCTTAATGATGAGCTTGGAGGGTACTATGGTGTTGAATGCTGAGCTATAGTCAATGAACAGCATTCTTACATAGGTATTCCTCTTGTCCAGATGGGATAGGGCAGTGTGCAGTGTGATGGTGATTGCATCGTCTGTGGATCTATTGGGGCGGTAAGCAAATTGAAGTGGGTCTAGGGTGACAGGTAAGGAAGAGGTGATATGATCCTTGACTAGTCTCTCAAAGCACTTCATGATGACAGAGGTGAGTGCTACAGGGCGATAGTCATTTAGTTCAGTTACCTTTGCTTTCTTGGGTACAGGAACAATGGTGGCCATCTTGAAGCATGTGGGAACAGCAGACTGGGAAAGGGAGAGATTGAATATGTCCATAAACACACCAGCCAGCTGGTCTGCGCATGCTCTGAGGACACGGCTAGGGATGCCGTCTGGGCCGGCAGCCTTGCGGGGGTTAACATGCTTAAACGTCTTAATCACGTCGGCCATGGAGAAGGAGAGGCCACAGTCCTTGGTAGTGGGCCTCGTCAGTGGCACTGTGTTATCCTCAAAGCGGGCGAAGAAGGTGTTTAGCTTGTCTGGAAGCGAGACGTCGGTGTCGGCGACGTGGCTGGTTTTCTTTTTATAGTCCGTGATTGTCTGTAGACCCTGGCACATACGTCTCGTGTCTGAGCCGTTGAATTGCGACTCCACTTTGTCTCTATACTGATGTTCTGCCAGTTTAATTGCCTTGCGGAGTGAGTAGCTACACTGTTTGTATTCTGCCATATTCCCAGTCACCTTGCCATGGTTGAATGCGGTGGTTCGCGCTTTTAGATTTGCGCGAATGCTGCCGTCTATCCACGGTTTCTGGTTTTAATAGTCACAGTGGGCACAACATCACCTATACACTTCCTGATAAACTCAGTCACTGTTTCAGTGTATTCGTCTAAATTCTTTTCGGAAGCTACCCGGAACATATCCCAGTCCGCGTGATCAAAACAATCTTGAAGCGTGGATTCCGATTGGTCAGACCAGTGTTGAATAGTCCTTAGCACGGGTATTTCCTGTTTGAGTTTCTGCCTATAGGAAGGGAGAAGCAAAATGGAGTCGTGATCAGATTTGCTGAAAGGAGGGCCTTATAACCATCCCGGAAGTTTGAATAGCAAAGGTCAAGGATTTTAGCAGCGCGAGTACAACAGTCGATATGTTGATAGTCCTTAAATTTGCTTTGTTAAAATCCCTGGCTACAATAAATGCAGCCTCAGGATATGTGGTTTCCAGTTTGCATAAAGTCCATTGAAGTTCTTTGAGGGCCGTCGTGGTATCGGCGTGAGGGGAGATATACACGGTCGTGACTATAACCAAAGTAATTCTCTTGGGAGATAATACGGTCGGCATTTGATTGTGAGATATTCTAGGTCGGGTGAACAGAAGGACTCGAGTTCCTGTATGTTACTACAATTACACCATGAGTCGTTAATCATGAAACACACACCTCCGCCCTTCTGCTTCCCGGAGAGATATTTATTCCTGTCTGAGCGATGAACTGAGAACCCATCTGGCTGGACCGATTTCGACAGAATATCCCAAGAGAGCCATGTTTTCGTGAAACAGAGTATGTTACAGGCCTTGATGTCTCTCTGGAAAGAAATCATTGCCCGTAGTTCATCGACTTTGTTAACCAAAGATTGAACATTAGCGAGTAGGATACTTGGACGTGGTGGGTGGTGTGCGCGCCTCCTAAGTCGAACCAGCAGGCCGCTCCGAGTGCCTCTCCTCCACCGGCGATGTTTTGGGTCGGCCGCTGGAATCAGTTCAGTTGCCCTGGGGAGAGCAAACAAAGGATATGCTTCGGGAAAGTCGTATTTCTGGTCGTAATGCTGGTGAGTTACCGCCGCTCTGATATCCAATAATTTTTCCCGGCTGTATGTAATGATGCAAAACACTTTCTGAGCTAATAATGTAAAAAATAATACATAAAAAACTAAATACTGCAAAGTTTCCTAAGAGCTAGTCGCGAGGCCGCCATCTTCGTCGGCGCCAGGAGTAGATGAATTCCAGGAGTGACTGTGAAGAATGAAACATTGCAGGGTAGCTTAGCCCCAGCTCCGGAGCAACGCACCCTCAATCTCCTCCACTCCCACCTTCATAATGCACTTACAAAACAGCCTGTGAACTTGATGGGAGAGGAATTAACTGGAGCTCATTTAGGTCTGAAAGCGCAGGGCTGAGTCACGCTCAGCAAACGCTCAGCAAACCTCAGCAGTGCTCATTAAACAGGGGCCATGTAAACATCACAGAGAACCAGCCATAAGGTAGTGTTGGGATCTAGCACGGCTAATGTTAGGAGACGTTAGGAGCCCCTGGTCAAAAGCAGACTGAGGTTTGTCTGAATATAGCGTGGCTCTCTGGCTGTGGTTAGGTGCTGTCAGCTGCAGTGGGGGCTAAGCCTTCATTACTATATTAATTGGACCTCGGAGAAATAGACTGCATGGGCCACCCAGGGACTCTTAGAGCTCTCTTGGAATTCCTTATCAGTTTTCTGTTAGAGCACTGCTCTGAAGTATGTCCACTATACTGCATTGTCTGTACAGGAAAAGTCCCTGGATTTTTTTGCCACTTGTTTTGAAATCCCAAACTAGAACGTGTAATACACAGGGAAATGTGTTAAACTTGCAAATGCTGGGTGCTTACTGTACACCCTGTGTCCCATTATAGTACTTCAAAGCAATATATCTGCATAGCCTTTTAGAGGCCTTTTGAAGCTTGCTCATTGTGGATTCAGACAATAGACAGAAGCATGGTAATGCTATTTAAAGACAACAAACCCAGTGGCCTTTTGTTATGCAATAAACCTGCTTAGCTGGCTCCATTGTACTGGTCCACCTAGGATTACATGAGCAAACATTGAGGTATGAATCACCAATATAATATATCCCTTAGGTCAGGGATCATCAGCTAGATTCAGCCGCAGGCCGTTATTTTCTTGAGCGGATGGTCAGGAGGCCGGAACATAATTACAAAGAATTTGTAGACAGCAAATTGAGTGCAAGAAGCCCAAACAGATATAATATTTGACTAAAACATAATAATTTCAAACTTTGCTTACATTTGTATATGATCACATATCTCTCTATTATGTGTGGGAATACTTTTGAACAGATTTCCAAAATTAAAATCACTTGGAGCTGATTTGCTGGTGTTTTTACATTATTTTATGTCGAACAATTACAAAATGTAAAATATCAGAAAACCTGGGGGGGCCAAATAAAATCACTGGCAGCAAGCCGCCAGTTCGATAATCCTCCCTTAGGTCGTTAAGTATAGTCTGAAATGTCATAAGTCGAACTAAATGAACTAAAACACATATCCATAGGAGACTTACTCACTGTCTTTGCTGGGCTCTACATTTTTATTTATAGATTATGATTAACATTCTATTATTGATTAAATAGCCTAATATATATATATATATATATATATATATATATATATATATATATATATATATATATCAGATCGAATAATTGTACTATTTATCCTATATAGCCACTTTGGTAGCCCAGTTCCCCTAATATTTGTTGCACAGAGCAGAGTTGGTGAAAGTGATGATGAAACAAAAGAAATGGCAACAGTAATCAAACATATGGATTTTGATTGTGATGGTCTAACGACAGTATATCCAAACCAGACCTGGTCGCCTCCGTCTCCTCTTCTTGGAGCCAAAGAGTTTGACCCGAGAGAACATAGACAACCGACTTGGTTTGTTCTCGCATTGCTTCGTCTTGTTCGGGCTGCCAACGCAGCGGCAGGCATTAGATTTCTCCCGCTCCCTTGCCTGCCTTTTCTGCCGAATAAGGGAGCTGGCTATCGCTGCAGCCATGGCCAGTTTGACGGTTTTCCTGAGAAAACTTCCAGACTATAAAAAAAATTCGCCTCTACCTCTTCCACCAGAGCGTAGGACTTCTACTTGAAAATCTTACTCAAGGCGCAGCGGTCATCCAAATAGCCCTTAAAAAGCGCAGTCGTTGTTCGTTAATTGTTCCTCCACTCTTCTTCAAAAAGATGCTAATTATATGTTCTGTAAATTGATAATTCTTCTGGTGGTTTTGTTGGGGGTAGCTTGGTAATGGTGCATCTTATCTCCGGAAAGAAGAAGTCGTCCTCAGAAAAATAAAAATATGAGAAATGTTCCACTCTCATGCAGCACAACTAGTTTACCAGAGCGCGATGTATTGATCCTCCAACTGTGTCATTTCCTCAGCATCATAACTAAATACGCGCAGCACTGTTCCCCTAAAAGCCGGGTTGAACCATCCCACAAAAGCATGGACCGTGCACATCAAGAGTGGAGCAGAGGCAGGTGGTCTTGAACGGCGCTTAATGCACACAGAAAAACACCTGTTAGAGAACACAGAGAGAAAAATTCCAATGCTGATGTTTTTCCCCTTCTCTTTTTGGTAGGTTAATCTCCCTCGTCACGGGCAAAGCGCTGCTGGTAAAGCGCATGGACTAAACCTGTTTAATATATAGCGACGGGTGAGGAGAGATATAGACTAGTTATTGTGGAGATTCCCTTAGTTTTTCCTCTCTTGTTCAAGCGTGGCGACATAAGTTAATGAAATAAAGCTCTTCATTCAAATGTAGTATCAGACCCTAGTGCATGGCACAGTCTCAGCTATACTGCTGTGCTCTGAGGGAACATCCCACCTAGGCGCGCGCGCGTGTGTGTGTGTGTGGGGGGGTGGTATTGTCTTATTCAATACCATTCAATGAGTATGCCAATTACGCATACATTTTTTCTCCATGAAATGATATAACTTGCAGTAGATCACATGGTCTACCCTAATTAATGTGGTTGTGGTCAGTAGCTGTGTGGTTTTGGTCAGTAGTTGTAGTCAGTAGTTGTGTGGTTGTGTGGTTCAGTAGTTGTGTGGTCAGTAGTTGTGTGCTTGTGGTCAGTAGCTGTGGTCCGTAGTTGTGGTCAGTAGTTGTGTAGTTGTGGTCAGTAGCTGTGGTCCGTAGTTGTGGTCAGTAGTTGTGTAGTTGTGGTCAGTAGCTGTGGTCCGTAGTTGTGGTCAGTAGTTGTGTGGTTGTGGTCAGTAGGTATGTGGTCAGTTGTTGTGGTCAGTAGTTGGGGTTGTGGTTAGTAGCTGTGGTCAGTATTTGTGGTCAGTAGTTGTGTGATCAGTAGTTTTTTGTTTGTGGTCAGTAGTTTTGTGGTTGTGGTCTGTAGTTGTGGTCAGTAGCTGTGTGGTTGTGGTTCAGTAGCAAGCGCAAGCTCCACTGCAGTCCCTTGGACAGCGACACTGCCCTTAGTGCCTTGAGAATTTGCCTACCACCACCGCTCCACTAGCCAGGCAGGACTGTGTGGAAGAGACCCAAACAAATGTGACCATGGTGCTCAAATGCGAGCCATAGTGACCAATGACTCGGAGTGTGGGCAACGCCCTGACAAAGTCAGAGATGGATTGGGCTATAACTCTGCCTCCTACACACTTGATCAGGTGAAGAAAAACCTGAATGCAGCCACTGGCAGAGAACAACAACAGCCACTGGGCGATGGAATAAATGAGGCTCGAGCAGAGACTGAGCCATCATCAATATTCCACATCCTGCCTGTCTGTCTGTCCCTAGAGCAGGGTGAGGAGATGAGCATGTGGCAACAACAGGAAGCTCGCGCCCACATTTTTCACCAGCGCATTGCCATGGCAGTGTGGCCTTTGCCAGTTTGCCCTGCACTGAGGGGCACTTCAACTTCTGTTTATCTGGGCACAAATATGTTATTTCCAATGAAAAATATGAAGAGGATGATGATGTTGAGGATAAACATGCATGAGAGCAACTGAATACAGCTTACGCTCCTGATTCAATCATCTACATTTTACTTGCATACGTAAAATCATCAATAGCACGCAACTCTGTGAAACTGATAGGCTACGATTTTGGATGACAAGCAAACAAACACTCTCGGTACAAGACAGTAGGCTATGACAGGACAGGAGTCATGTCCTGTTATTGCGTCAACTGCAAGATCAAACATCTGTAGGGAGACAGCACCCCCTCACTGACAAGGCTACTGTCAACAACTCCCTGCAGAAGCAGCAGTAGTCTACTTCTCCTCACCCTCCCTCCCTCCCTCTGTTTCCTCTCCGTGCATCACATCGGAATCAAAGCCTCCACATGGGCGCCACCTACAGTCCAGATCTGAAGCTGCCGTACACAAACTTTACATCTGATATGATTCATAGATCAACAGTGTTGTACAGTATGTACAGTAGTAGGCTATATTGCATACACTGCCACACACAGACGCCAAAGACCAGATATAAATACATATAAATGAGGACGAAACTGTCACTTCATTTACAAAGAAATAGACTATTACCCAATCATCTTAATAATGCATCTATGACAATCATAGAGGCAATAGACAATAATAAAAGCAGGGTTCTGAAAACACTCAAGGCTCCAGAGTATGCCAACAGCCTACATATTTAACAAAAAAAGTTAAGTAGGTTATAGGCTACATTTTCAAACTTGAACAACCATTAACATCAACCCGTGTGATCAAAATACATAATATTTCAACATAGTTTAAAAAAAACATATTACCGATACATTTATTACAATTGATATGCACCAAAAAGTAAAATGTTGAATTCTATGCTTCAATTTCAGCAAGTAGGCTATTATACATACTAGGCTACACATCAACTAAATATAATAAGCGTTTGACCTCAGACGAGTTCTATATGGTAGCCTTCTACAGCACTTCTATCACCGAGGTCATTTTCCTTCAGCACCATGGACAGCTCCAGCGCCAGGGTGTGCGCATCTGTCAAAAACATCCATGTTCCGCCACAGATCATGCAGCACAACACAAAGTAAATACGATATTCTTATAATCAAGATATGAGACATATTCCACATCAAGTGCATCAGAAAGTAGGCTATGTCCCTAGAAGTCAAACAAACAGAAGAAAATGTGCAGAAAGACTTGGAAAGGAAAAGCGCAGCCTACCCGATGTAGATTTTCTCAAGGGAAAAGTCTTGCTTCTATGCATAACTGAAGCCCCAAAAAAGTGTCCTCAATACGAACAATAGCCGTTGGATTTTGGAATGAAAGTGAGAAAATGCTACAGAAGTTTATTCCATATTATTCAAAGAACTGTCAAAGGCGTAGACAGAGAATGCGTCTAGGCGGGGCCAGCAGAAGATGTAGAAGAAGATCATTAACGGATAGGCATTAGTGACATGCCATTATGACTGTCTAAAATACTCATTAAAGATGCATTTGGAGGTCTTGTTGATCTGGAGTGTAGTCACTAAACTGCTGTAGCCTCTCTGAGTCGGAAAGGAAGAAAAGTGATCGAAATTACTCGTAGAGCTTGTACTTCCTGCCTAGAGCAGAGAATAGTTTCCTCTCATATTACAACAACATGGATGTAAAACGATCCTTTAATGTGCCGGGTAAAACGGTTATGCAGGCCCAGTCCACTTTCCACTGAAATGCATCGACGTACATCAATGATGACAATACGCATTAGCAGAGGGTTTTTCCATGGAAGCTCTGTTGTTCTAGACACTTAAGAGGGGGTTTTAACAAGCTGGTACAGTGATATTAAAATTGCCTTTCCACATCGCACATGGCTGCTTTATCACGTAAACTGCCATAGACAACAACAAACTTGAAGACATGATTCAAACGTTCTTACATTATACAACCATCTACCATGTTTAATGAGAAATGACAGATACAGAATGAACATCCCTAATGTACATAAAGTATAGAAGAAAATTAGGGCATTGTTGATCAAACTCTCCAAGACAAGCACCAATCATTGTAATGGCTAATATATTGAAGGCCTAAACTGTGGTGAATGTGATTCTCTTGTATACTGTAGGGCAGGGGTATTCAACTCTTACCCTACGAGGTCTGGAGCCTGCTGGTTTTCTGTTCTACCTGATAAGTAATTGCACTCACCTGGTGTCTAAATCAGTCCCTGATTAGAGAGGAACAATGAAAAATAGCAGTAGAGCTGGCTTCAAGGTCCAGAGTTGGGTTTGAGGGCTGTAGGGAGATACTTTGATGCAGATCCTACACAGTGTTGAACACTAGATGGGGCAAGTGACCAGCCTTACATTGTTGTTGCAGCCTTGCCATTGAAGTTGGCAATAACCTGCGCTTGAAAAAACAGACTTACTGAAAGTCTGTAATAGTATGACCTCTAAATATATTAACTATATATTTAAGACTTGCAACTTAGACATGTATGTACTGAATGTATGTATGTGTATCAATCTGTATCAATCTCCATAAAACCATATGTTTTGTTCCATGCTCTGCCCATCAATAATCCTGCCATATGATAAGTGGCCCCCAACAGGGACAAGAGGCAGACCCCAGGTTCTACTATAACATCTTGTGTCTCAGCTCCACTCTGGATAAGCTGAGACCATCAGTCAAAGAGGCAGGTTAGCTCTAGAGGATGATAGCATGGATACTGAGGAAAGGAGGGGTGCATGAAACAACAGCAATACTAATACAACATCACAAGAGATACTTGAAAGTGTCTATGTGTATCTTCAAGCATTTAATATTACACTTTATATACATCACAGAAGACTGAAATATAACAAAACCGTTCGACATAGAAACACTGGGTTTTCTGCGATAAAAAAAGAAGTAATGTTTATTAATTATGAAATTATGAAAAATATTACTAACATTCCACCCATGAGGCCACTAGAGGGCGATTTGGTCATTTGACTGCAGGAAAGGTGTCTACACCTACTATATACATTTTACAGACACGGTACAACCAAAGTTTAAGTCAACTGGCTGCTGCTGTAATGATATTGAGTGGTAATAACATGATAATGGCATAGGTTTCAACTTGAGAGGCGAGCATCAAGAAAGAGAGGAGAAAGAAAGGCTTGACGCATGTGTGTGTGTGTTAATTACTGTGGTGCCCCAGAATGCCAGTCTACTCTGGCCTCCTGGCAGCTCCACTGGGCCAGGGGCACCTTCACTGTTCTACTAACTACACTCCCAGCCACAGCCTCATGGGAGGGGGAGGAGAGCCTACATGGACAACCTAAAGCCCAGTACACATACAGGCAATAACAGCAGCTATTAGGACAACAGACACAGACAGTATTTGCATCAATACTAGCTAGCAGTGCCATAAAAGGCAAACCAGTACAAAGCCAAGTTGTGAGTACAATCAGCAATATAGATCTATGGAGAGAGACAGTTATGCTGAAGCTAAATGTATTGGACTGCCGGACCATTGGTGTTGTGTATGTTTTGTATATGGGATGGGTGTGAAGTGAGTGCCAGGCTGACAGTGACTCTGCAGGCCAGGGTACTATTGTGCCGCCTGCTGTCATACAAAGGCACACAGATGACGCTCGCTGATCCCAGCGCCGTGTGCTTCTAAAACTGTGAACACGGTTACATCAGACAGCACCTCACAGCCTGCCACCATCACTCTGCCAGTACACAATGACATCACCACAGATTCCTCAGATTCAGGGTGATGATACATATGCTAGCCACTAGGGTGCAGTGCTGCCGAGCACCCAGAGATTGGGAGATGTGGGATGTGCAGCCAAGGTTGAGGACCATATATACATACCCGTCTCTCTGTAGATATGGCCAAACAATTAGTGCTGTCTCCTTTTATTAATCGCCCTAGTCGTATCAAGATTAATCAGTGTTAATGAGTTTGTAATTTGGGAGTGAGAGGAGGCAGGATTTGGGGTACATGCATTGATTGTAGTATAAGGTTTAATCCCCTTTTAAGCATTTTCTGATAGAGGACAAAGCTTAAAACATAAGACTAGTAGCATCCTGAGTGAGTACATCAACATTCTTTAAAAGTCAATTTTGGAACGTTATCTAAATCAGTGTTTCCCAACTCCAGTCCTCGAGTACCCCCAACAGTATACATTTGTATTGTAGCCCGAGACAAGCAGACTGATACAACTTGTCAACTAATCATCAAGCCCTTGAGTTGAATGAGGTGTGTTTGTCCAGGGCTATGGTTGGGAGTACTTGAGGACCGGACTTGGGAACCACTGATCTAAATCATTACATGTTAAAATACTGAGCTCAGCTCAACAGCTTCATTTGTATAGTTCTGTGTTAAAGAAAGGACCTACCATGGATGAAGACCAATAAGCTCTAATTGACATATTGTAACAAATGAGGCAGTTCCACTCAGTTTCTCTGCAGGCCTCTGAGTGCATACAGTAAGTGTGCTGGTGGCGGTGCTGCTGTAGCACACTAGACTAGGCCACCACTGCCATGGCGATAACCGGTGTTGCCATGGAGACTGTCCACGTGAGCATTTGTTTGTGAGAGTGTGATTGTGTGCCGGGGGTGGGAGAAGGGGTATTATAAGATAAGAGAGCCTTCCTCAAGGCTCCATGAGAAGAAGAGCTGGATCCTAGTTATGACTGAAATGCTGGGCCACAGGGCTGGGCTCACAGCCTCAGAGCTCTCTGCTGCACCCGCCAGGGCCTGGAGGACCGACTGCAGCAGCAGATAAAGACAGGGACCAGTGCGACTGGGACTGGGAGAAGGCCCTGGCATTACCTCACCCCCAGAGTATTGACTCCGATCTAGAGAAGCAGCTCTGAGCTACACCGTGGGGAATAGCGACAAAGCAAAAGAGCAACTCTAAACTCCACCGTGGGGACTAACGACAATGCAGAAGCGCAGCTCTGAGCTCCACCGTGGGGACTACGTAACTACTACCCAGAGGATTAGCTCATGGTCCACCCCAGAGCCTTCCATCCAATGAGCTATTTAATTAAAGAACAACAATGCATTCAATTCTAAATACATGTACATCAACTTGGTGCTTGTTTATATTTGTCCACAGTGCCAGTTTGTTATTTCAGAAGTAAAGATAATGAAACATAAAAACAGTAAACATGGAAAGAAAGGGCTGTGAAGTTCATCCGACATGTACTGTATGCCAGTCTCCTTCCTCATTAAACCACTGTACTGTAGCATCTAGGCCTTTACATCTCACTTAAAGCACACAGGAAATAAGAAGATCTAATACTGGCTATTTCCATATGCCCCCTCACCTTTTGCGTAGCACATTTGCAGAAGTCTTAGTCTGGTGATCAACACCGTTGGTGTAGGTTCAGAGTCTGGCAGAGTAATTATGGGGTGTTTTGTCTCACAGGAGAGGGGGAACAAACGTCAACAGTCTTAGACGTCAATGGAGACTAATTATAGGGAACGCATGGTGCTGAAATATCTAAAGACTTTCTGGGACTGTCTGTCTGACTACTAGACTGTGATAACTGTCTGTCTGACTACTAGACTGAGATAACTGTCTGTCTGTCTGATTAATAGACTGCGATAACTGTCTGTCTGACAGACTACTAGACTGAGATAACTGTCTGTCTATCTGACTTCTAAACTGAAATAAAATGGCTACTGATCAGACACTTTTAATTATTTCCAGCCGCTATTAATATTCAGTCATTATATGCCTCAAAGGGGTAAAAACACACAGTATGATGTGACGCTGATGCTACAGAGAGAAAGAGGACATTTTGCTGGACAAGACCAGTGAGCCCCACAGCTTCAGTTTCTCCATCTTCTTAATCAAATTGCACTTCCACCCTCACTCACACAAACAATCAAGAGAAAATCATTTGAAATAACTGCATTCCGAAATGGCAATCCTTGATTCCACCCATGTCAATCACAATTGCATATACAGTTGAAGTCGGAAGTTTATATACACTTAGGTTGGAGTCATTAAAACTCAATTTTTAACCACTCCACACATTTCTTGTTAACAAACTATAGTTTTGGCAAGTCAGTTAGGACATATACTTTGTACACGACACAAGTAATTTTTCCAACAATTGTTTACAGACAGATTATTTCACTTATAATTCACTGTATCACAATTCCAGTGGGTCAGAAGTTTACATACACTAAGTTGACTGTGCCTTTAAACAGCTTGGAAAATTCCAGAAAATGATGTCATGGCTTTAGAAGCTTCTGATAGGCTAATTGACATAATTTGAGTCAATTGGAAGTGTACCTGTGGATGTATTCAAGGCCTACCTTCAAACTCAGTGCCTCTTTGCTTGACATCATGGGAAAATCAAAAGAAATCAGCCAAAACCTTCCAAACGCCTGAAGGTACCACGTTCATCTGTACAAACAATAGTACGCAAGTAAAAACACCATGGGACCACGCAGCCGTCATACCGCTCAGGAAGGAGATGCGTTCTGTCTCCTAGAGATGAACGTACTTTGGTGCGAAAAGTGCAAATTAATCCCAGAACAACAGCAAAGGACCTTGTGAAGATGCTGGAGGAAACAGGTACAAAAGTATCTATATCCACAGTAAGAACGAGTCCTATATCGACGTAACCTGAAAGGCCACTCAGCAAGGAAGAAGCCATTGCACCAAAATCGCCATATAAAAGCCAGACTATGGTTTGCAACTGCACATGGGGACAAAGATCGTACTTTTTGGAGAAATGTCCTCTGGTCTAATGAAACAAAAATAGAACTGGCCATAATGACCATCGTTATGTTTGGAGGAAAAAGGGGGGCGCTTGCAAGCCGAAGAACACCATCCCAACCATGAAGCACGGGGGTGGCAGCATCATGATGTGAGGGTGCTTTGCTGCAGGAGGGACTAGTGCATTTCACAAAATAGATGGCATCATGAGGAAGGAAAATTATGTGGATATATTGAAGCAACATCTCAAGACATCAGTCAGGAAGTTAAAGCTTGGTCGCAAATGGGTCTTCCAAATTGACAATGTCCCCAAGCATAATTCCAAAGTTGTGGCAAAATGGCTTAAGGACAACAAAGTCAAGGTATTGGAGTGGCCATCACAAAGCCCTGACCTCAATCCTATAGAACATTTGTGGGCAGAACTAAAAAAGCGTGTGCAAGCAAGGAGGCCTACAAACCTGACTCAGTTACACCAGCTCTGTCAGGAGGATTGGGCCAAAATTCACCCAATTTACTGTGGGAAGCTTGTGGAAGGCTACCCGACACATTTGACCCAAGTTAAACAATTTAAAGGCAATGCTACCAAATACTAATTGAGTGTATGTAAACTTCTGACCCACTGGGAATGTGATGAAAGAAATAAAAGCTGAAATAAATCATTCTCTCTGCTATTATTCTGACATTTCACATTCTTAAAATAAAGTGGTGATCCTAACTGACCTAAGACAGGGAATTTTTACTAT
Organism: Coregonus clupeaformis; assembly: GCF_020615455.1. Classification (NCBI taxonomy): domain Eukaryota; kingdom Metazoa; phylum Chordata; class Actinopteri; order Salmoniformes; family Salmonidae; genus Coregonus; species Coregonus clupeaformis. Next base: position 26,428,077 of record NC_059194.1, on the reverse strand, counting down.
GATTAAATGTCAGGAATTGTGAAAAACTGAGTTTAAATGTATTTGGCTAACGTGTATGTAAACCTCCGACTTCAACTGTACCTGCATTCACGTCAATGCACGTCAAGCTGCCTGAAGCAGTGGCGCATGGCACCGGGTTCCAGTCTCTTAGCAATATACATACACAGTAATGCACACAGTGTTTGAGATGGGTGCCTTGTAATGATGTGGAGAAATCTCAGTCAGTGGGGTCAAACGACATGTGAAATCGCACAGCTCTGAGACAACTCTGAACTGAATGACTAATAGGAGAAGCGCACACACACATACACACACACACACACACACACACACATACACACACACACACACACACACACACACAATAAAACCTAAATAACAATGTCTGACATGGCCCCACTGGGCACACTACGTCATTTCAACGTGGATCATTGGGTAATATTTGGTTGAGACGCTGATCAATGAGTTTACAACCTATATTCAACCACTCAAAAAGAGAGCCATAAGTTAATTGAATTTTCAATGTGTTATCACTGTGTTTTCAACCATCTAAAAGCAGAACCAAATTCCAATGGAAAAACCATGTCTGATTTTGGTGTAGTTGTCAACCAAATGTCTACCACTGTGCTTTCAACCATGTAAAAGCACAGCAAATTTCAAATGGGAATACAATGTCAGATATTTTGTTTATTTATACAACAGATTAATGTGACCAGACGCAAATGACCTGGATTGCAGTTGAGATTAAAATAAAAGGGTATGATGCAAGTAAACAATGCAGTCTGAGATTCTGCGCAGATTCTTACAGCAATTGTGACGATCTCCACATACCTGTCACGAACATGCACGATTTATATGACTACATAAGAAGACATTTACAGTTACAGTAACCTCAAAATGTGGCCATGAATGTGTTACTTACTTTAATCAAAATTTAAAGGAGATGAATCTACTGCTTGGAAAGTTCCATTTTAAGCCACTGGTTTAATTCCATTCTTTAACTTTTATTTTTGGTTGAGTTGGAGACATGAATCCCAATTATTATTTGTTAACTGTTCGACAAGTTAATAGGCTATTTATTTTATTTCAAAAGTTATATTGAATTATGTTTGGCTGTCAACGCAACCACATATCAACAAGGAGATTTATCTTCAGCTTGGATAGTTCCATCTGTGCCACTGACTTAGTCTAGCTTTAATTCCAGTTTGTCTACAAATTAATAATTTATACAGTGCTTTCGGCAAGTATTCAGACCCCTTCACTTTTTCCACATTATGTTACGTTACAGCCTTATTCTAAAATGGATTCAAGATTATTATTTTTTATCAATATACACACAATACCCCATAATGACAAAGCAAATTTATGTGTGTGAAATTTGTGCAAATTTGTTAAAAATAAAAAACGGAAATATCACATTTACATAAGTATTCAGACCCTTTACTCAGTAATTTGTTGAAGCTCCTTTGGCAGCGATTACAGCCTAGAGTCTACAAGCTTGGCACACCTGTATTTGGGGAGTTTCTCCCATTCTTCACTGCAGATCCTCTCAAGCTCTGTCAGGTTGGATGGGGAGCATCGCTGCACAGCTATTTTCAGGTCTCTACAGAGATGTTCGATCGGGCTCATGTCCGGGCTCTGGCTGGGCCACTCAAGGACATTCAGAGACTTGTCCCGAAGCCACTCCTGCATTGTCTTGGCTGTGTGCTTAGGGTCGTTGTCCTGTTGGAGGGTGATCCTTCACCCTAGTCTGAGGTCCTGAGTGCTCTGGAGCAGGTTTTCATCAAGGAGCTCTCTGTACTTTGCTCCGTTCATCTTTCCCTCAATCCTGACTAGTCTCCCAGTCCCTGCCGCTGAAAAACATCCCCACAGCATGATGCTGCCACCACCATGCTTCACCGTAGGGATGGTATTGGCCAGGGGATGAGCGGTGCCTGGTTTCCTCCAGACGTGACGCTTGGTATTCAGGCCAAAGAGTTCAATCTTGGTTTCATCAGACCAGAGAATCTTGTTTCTCATGGTCCGAGAGTCCTTTAGGTGCCTTTTGGCAAACTCCACGTGGGCTGTCATGTGCCTTTTACTGAGGAGTAGCTTCCATCTGGCCACTGATTGGTGGAGTGCTGAAGAGATGGTTGTCCTTCTGGAAGGTTCTCCCATCTCCACAGAGGAACACTAGAGCTCTATCAGAGTGACCATTGGGTTCTTGGTCACCTCCCTGACCAAGGCCCTTCTCCCCCGATTGCTCAGTTTGACTGGGCGGCCAGCTCTAGGAAGAGTCTTGGTGGTTCCAAACTTCTTCCATTTAAGAATGATGGAGGCCACTGTGATCTTGGGGACCTTCAATGCTGCAGAAATGTTTTGGTACCCTTCTCCATATCTGTGCCTCGACACAATCCTGTCTCGGAGCTCTACGGACAATTCCTTCGACCTCATGGCTTGGTTTTTGCTATGACATGCACTGTCAACTGTGGGACCTTATATAGACAGGTGTGTACCTTTCCAAATCCTGTGGACTCCAATCAAGTTGTAGAAACATCTCAAGGATGATCAATGGAAACAGGATGCACCTGAGCTCAATTTCGAGTCTCATAGCAAATGGTCTGAATAATTATTTAAATAAGGTATTTCTGTATTCGATTTTTTATAAATGTGCAACATTTTCTAAAAAACAGTTTTCGCTTTGTCATTATGGGGTAGTGTGTAGATTGATGAGGAACTAATTAAATGTAATCCTATTTAGAATAAGGCTGTAATTCAACAAAATGTGGAAGAAGTGAAGGGGTCTGAATACTTTCCGAATGCACTGTATGTTGGATCTCAACCAAAAATCAAAGTTAAAGAATTGGACTAAATCAAATTATTTAAAGTGCTTTTGAAGTTTGATTTCATTTGTTTCATCCTATTCTTTAACTTAGATTTTTGGTTGAGATGGAGACGTGAATCCAACATAACAATTATTAATTTGTAGACAAACTGGAATTAAAGCCAGACTAAGTCAGTGGCACAGATGGAACTATCAAAGCAGAAGATATATCTCCTTCAAGTGTTGATATTTGGTTGTGTTGACAACCTAACATAATTCAATATCACTCAATTTGAAATCAACCAGAGCTTGAAACCCTAGGCCTATTGTACTGTCTATTTTTAGTTGAATTCTGGGTTGAATTGAAACAATTGCTGTTGATGACTTTGCAAATGCTATAGGTCTAAATAGCATAATTGATGATATATGAGTGATATTTAATTTGATCTGTTAAACCTACTCTTTGGAATGACTTTGATAGCAGCAGTGAATCTATTTACTTTTTAAGTGGAGAGCTCTCAACAATCATTCTCACGATAGCACATTGGTAATAGTCAGTGACAAATATCATAGCTAACCAGGCCTGGGCTTGGTTAAAACCTTTAATGGGAGAACAAAGGAAGCTGTTGACAGATAAATTCTCCAGTAGGAGGTGCTGCCCAGCCTATTGTTATTTTTCTGATAGTGGATACAACGTTGAAAATCTGACGTTGTTTTAAAGGTACAAATTCAATATATTTTATACAAGGTTTGTCTATGTTGAAATTTGGCTACCATGATAACATAATCCGGTGGTTGAAATTTCACCTCAAAACAACAGTTGATGACTTTTTTCAACTCAAAGATGTTTTCCACATACATTCCACATCACAATACATTGACAAATTATGTTGAAACAAAGTTGATTCAACCAGTTTGTGCCCAGTGGGGTCCACCTGTCTCAGTCTCATGTGCCCTGAATGGAAATATGAGGAAAAGAAGAGGACGCGTTTATTTAACGTTCAATATTAGTGATAACACATTCATGAGATGATGTCAATGGACGAGGGATTATCATGTCGATGTACAATGAGTCGTGTCTATTGAAAAATAAACCGGTGTAAGTGACTCAACTCTACGGCCGGCAGACCGGTTCCTGGCTCTATTCCCCGGGGTCTTTTGGGTAAATGGCTAAACCATAATCAAGGTGAGGGATGTGGTGAGCAGGAGGGCGTGTAAAAGCCCCAGTGATTGGCAGCTCAGCGAGGGGTCATTGGGAGCATAAATAGTAGATTAAAAACCAGTTGAGACCTCTGAATCACATGTTAGAATCACCTTCGGCAGTGATTACAGTTGTGAGTCTTTCTGTGTAAGTCTCTAAGAGCTTTGCACTCCTGGATTGTACAATATTTGCACCACATTTTTGTATTTATTCTTCAAGCTCTGTCAAGTTGTTTGTTGATCATTGCTAGACAGACATTTTTTCAGTCTTGCCATAGATTTTCAAGCCGATTTATGTAAAAACTGTAACTAGACCACTCAGGAACATTCAATGTTGTCTTGGTAAGCAACTCTAGTGTATATTTGGCCTTGTGTTTTAGGTTATTGTCCTGCTGAAAGGTGAATTTGTCTCCCATTGTCTGTTGGAAAGCAGACTGAACCAGGTTTTCCTCTAGAATTTTGCCTGTGCTTAGCTCTATTCCATTTCTTTTTATCATAAAGAACTCCCTAGTCCTTGCCAATGACAAGCATACCCATAACATGCAGCCACCACCATGCTTGAAAATATGAAGAGTGGTAGTCAGTGATGTGTTGTGTTGGATTTGCCCCAAACATAACGCTTTGTATTCAAGACATAAAGTTCATTTCTTTGCCACATTTATTGCAGTTTTACTTTAATACCTTACTACAAACAGGATGCATGTTTTGGAATATTTATATTCTGTACAAGCTTCCTTCTTTTCACTCTGTCATTTAACCTCTTAAGGATCGGACCCTTTTTTTCAATTTCCGCCTAAAATGACATCCCCAAATTTAACTGCCTGTAGCTCAGGACCTGAAGCAAGGATATGCATATTCTTTGAAGTTTGTGGAAATGTCAAATTAATGTAGGAGAATATAACACATTAGATCTGGTAAAAGATATTACAAACAAAAAATCATGCGTTTTAATTTTTTTTATCATCTTTGAAATGAAAGAGAAAGGCCACAACTTTGCACTTTAGGCGCAAAGTTTCAGATTGATCCAGTGAAGCATTGCAATATTGGACTATTTTGTCTGCCCAAATGTGCCGAATTGGTCAATTGATACATTTTCAAGTACATAACTATAGAGAACATACAAAAATGATATGGTAATACAAAATGTAAGTTTACACACTCCCAGGAATGTCATACATGATGGATCATTAGCTTATACACTAACTTTCACACATCTAGATGGCTGGGCGGGGTGGGTGTGGAGCCAAAGACAGTTCCTACATTTGAATATAAAAATGGATTTTATCAAACAAAACGATGCTACATTTTATCTCTGGGACCCTTAGGATGACTAATCAGAGCAAGACTACTGAATGTAAGGACATTATTTACCTTCAGAGGTGAATGTATCAAACCAGTTGCCGTGATAAGTTTTTTTGTTGTTGTGCACTCTCCTCAAACAATAGCATGGTATATTTTCACTGTAACAGCTACTGTAAATTGGACAGTGCAGTTAGATTAACAAGAATTTAAGCTTTCTGCCCATATAAGACATGTCTATGTCCTGGAAAGTTTGCTGTTACTTACAACGGTCATGCTAATCACATTAGCGCACGTTAGCTCAAACGTCCCATATACGGGACACCGATCCCGTAGTTAAGTTAGTATTGTGGAGTAACTACAATGTTGTTGATCTATCCTCAGTTTTCTCCTATCACAGCCATGGAACTGTTTTAAAGTCACCGTTGGTCACATGGTGAAATCCCTGAGTGGTTTCCTTCCTCTCCAGCAACTGAGTTAGGAAGGATGCCTGTCTCTTTGTAGTGACTGGGTGTATTGATACATCATCCAAAGTGTAATTAATAACTTCACCATGCTCAAAGTGATATTCAATGTCTGTTTTTTTTTTACCCATCTACCAATAGGTGCCCTTCTTTGCGAGGCACTGGAAAACCTCCCTGGTCTTTGTGGTTGACTGAGGGACCTTACAGATAATTGTATGTGTGGGGTACAGAGATGAGGTAGTCATTCAAAAATCCTGCAACCTATTATGTTACTTGTTAAGCAAATTTTTACTCCTGAACTTATTTCGTTTTCAAAGGGGTTGAATACTTATTGACTCAAGACATTTCAGCTTTTTATTTGTAAGTAATTGTTTAAAAAAAAATCAAAGAACATAATTCCACTTTGACATTAGGTGTGTAGGCCAGTGACACAAAATCTCAAGGCTGTAACACAACAAAATGTGGAAAAAGTCAAGAGGTGTGAATACTTTCAGAAGGCACTGTAGTTAGTCCTGCAGGATCAAGCCCATAGCTACTCCCAGAGCCCAAAATGAGGCCATACAGACACTACACAATCAGTTGATGTCTGTTTCTGGGTTAGCCACTGCACAGTGTCACATTCTACCCTACTTATATTATTTGACTGAGGAGGAGAGAGGAGAATTGGACCACATAACAGGCAATATACACACGCACGCAGGGACTACATAACACACATGCATGCATAGAGACACACACACACGCACACACGCACAAATATCTACTCAAACACTCACACACACAGTCACACACGCACAGGGAGGCAGCCAGCCCTGTCAAATCTGATAATGAGGTTCTTACTGACAGTTATCACGACAACAAATGCCTCAATCACAGCCAGCAGAGAAAAAAACAGGCAAAATGGAGAAAATCTAATCCCCGGGCCACTGAACTGCCAAAATGGACGACTGAACAGTCCTGTGTTCTGTGTGCGTCATACGCAGTGAGTCAATGACTGCCCCCCTGGTAATATCAATTATAAAACTGGTTGTTTGGGTCCTGGATGCTGATTGGACGAGCAGCGTTCCAAGCCATGCTGTATTGACTGTCACAGGCACATTATGGGTGTGTTCGTAAATGCACATTGGTAAATTCAGATTGTCAGTTTGTAAATGTGTTTTGCTCTCGGAGTGTTCAGAGCCACACTGGACGCTCTGGCAGAGGAGTAGGGTTGATCCGAGCATTCTGACCTCACAATGTCACACTCTGGTTCTAGGACTGTGTGTTAGAGCCAGGGTGTATCTCATTTGGTGGTGTTGGGGTTGGGTGAGTTTCATTTTGTTTGTGTTTAGTGGTGATTGGTCAATGACTCCCAATCGGAGGTAACGAGTGTCAGCTGTCGGCTCGTTATCTCTGATTGGGAGCCATATATATACTGTTGTGTTTCACTGTTTGTTTGTGGGTTTTTGTTCTATGTTCAGTCGATGTACTGAGGACGTTACGGATCGTGTTTTGTTTTGTCGTTATTTCAACATTAAAGTCATGTTCACTCCCAACGCTGCGCTTTGGTCCTACTTTATTGGCGATCGTGACAGAAAAACCCACCACAACGAGACCAAGCAGCAGTTGGAATACGAGTGGTGGAGCGTGAAGAGCGAAGGTTGGGAGAGGACTATGGAGGCCTGGTCCACCGAGAGGAGAGACCCCCCAGAAAATTTTTAGGGGGGCTCACGACGTCGGGGCAGAAGGTGTACGGCCTGGAGGAGTGCAAGAGGTTGGCAGAGATGGCCGCCAGTTTAAGGGGGCCACTGGTTACGAAGGGGATGGAAAGTGTGGAGGCACGGCGAGAGGTACTGGGGGGTGTTTCCAGTCCGGTCCGGCCCGTTCCTGATCCCCGTGTAGGGCCAGGGGTGTGTGTCCCCAGTGCGGTTCTGTCTGTCCCTGCTCAACGCACCGAGCCTACGGGGTGCGTCGTCAGCCAGGATCCGCCAGAGCCGTCCAGCCGGGATCCGCCAGAGCCGTCCAGCCGGGATCCGCCAGAGCCTTCCAGCCAGGATCCGCCAGAGCCGTCCAGCCGGGATCCGCCAGAGCCGTCCAGCCGGGATCCGCCAGAGCCTTCCAGCCAGGATCCGCCAGAGCCGTCCAGCCAGGATAAGTCAGAGCCGTCCAGCCGGGATCCGTCAGAGCCGTCCAGCCGGGATCCGCCAGAGCCGTCCAGCCGGGATCCGCCAGAGCCGTCCAGCCGGGATCCGCCAGAGCCGTCCAGCCAGGATCCGTCAGAGCCGTCCAGCCAGGATCCGCCAGAGCCGTCCAGCCGGGATCCGCCAGAGCCGTCCAGCCGGGATCCGCCAGAGCCTTCCAGCCAGGATCCGCCAGAGCCGTCCAGCCGGGATCCGCCAGAGCCGTCCAGCCGGGATCCGCCAGAGCCTTCCAGCCGGGATCCGCCAGAGCCGTCCAGCCGGGATCCGTCAGAGCCGTCCCAGCCGGGATCCGTCAGAGCCGTCCAGCCGGGATCCGCCAGAGCCGTCCAGCCGGGGATCCGCCAGAGCCGTCCAGCCGGGATCCGCCAGAGCCGTCCAGCCAGGATCCACGCACCAAGCCAGGGGCGCGTGTCGTCAGTCCGGTTCCGGCCAGCGGGGCTAGACAGGCCCAGGGGTACTTTGGGGGTTGGAGAGGAAGTGGGGAGGAAGCCCGAGCCGGAGCCTCCGCCGAGGAGGAATGCCCACCCAGCCCTCCCCTGTTTGCTTGTAGTTAGGCGCGGTCGCAGTCCGCGCCTTTGGGGGTACTGTCACACTCTGGTTCTAGGACTGTGTGTTAGAGCCAGGGTGTATCTCATTTGGTGGTGTTGGGGTTGGGTGAGTTTCATTTTGTTTGTGTTTAGTGGTGATTGGTCAATGACTCCCAATCGGAGGTAACGAGTGTCAGCTGTCGGCTCGTTATCTCTGATTGGGAGCCATCTATATACTGTTGTGTTTCACTGTTTGTTTGTGGGTTTTTGTTCTATGTTCAGTCGATGTACTGAGGACGTTACGGATCGTGTTTTGTTTTGTCGTTATTTCAACATTAAAGTCATGTTCACTCCCAACGCTGCGCTTTGGTCCTACTTTATTGGCGATCGTGACACACAAGGCCGGCAGGTAGCTTAGTGATTAAGAGCGTTGTGCCAGTAACCGAAAGGTCGCTGGTTCTAATCCCCGAGCTGACTAGGTGAAAAATCTGTCGGTGCCCTTGAGCAAGGCACTTAACCCTAATTGCTCATGTAAGTCACTCTGGATAAGAGTGTCTGCTAAATGCCTAAAATGAAGAAAAAATTATATGAATGAGGAGGACAGAAATGATTAAATATTAAAGCATTAGACCTATCACTAAAAGCTTCAGTCATACAAAAATTATACTTAAATCCGAACTGGTTCTCTAGCAAACTAGTAAGATTGTCTCACCCAATGTTCAAGAAGGGACTTTTTCCATTTATTCAGATTACAACCCCTCACTTTCAAGTATTTGAAAAGGAAATCATCTCCCAAATATCACTATTTCTAAAACAAGCCATAAAAAGTTGGTTGCAATTTCAATTTAATCCTCCAGAAATGACAGAACAAATATTGCAACAAATATTGTGGTTAAACTCAAATATACAAATTGATTAAAAAAACAATTTTTTGAGAAAAAAAAAAAAAAGTATAATCTTCGTAAATGATATTATCGGTAGGAATGGTGGAGTTATGTCGCACATGCAGCTAACAAGAACATATGGAAATGTCTGCTCTACCCAAAATTACAACCAAATAATTGCAGCATTACCGCAAAAATGGAAGAGGAAAGTGGAAGGAGGAAAAAGTAAGGAACTTGTCTGTCGGCCTTGCATTAAAGAACATAATTGGTTAAAGAAAATTGGGATAAATAAAAAGTTTACCAGTTTCATTTAAGATTGACAGCCGTCCCATATAGATTGCAAAATAGTTGGGAAGAGATTTTTGATGTACCGATTCCATGGCATAGTGTTTATGAACTGATACGCAAAACGACGCCGGATTCAAAACTTATAATTTTTCAATTTCAATTATTATATAAAATTCTTGCTACCAATAGAATGTTATTTGTATGGGGGATACAATCTTCCCAGCTCTGCAGATTTTGCTGTGAAGAGACAGAATCATTAGATCATTTGTTTTGGTACTGTCCATTTGTAGCTTGTTTCTGGACACAGGTCCAGGAATGGCTGAAGGATTGCAATATTTGCATGGAGCTGACCCTGCAGATAGTACTACTGGGAGATCTGAAAAGTCATAGTCAATCGATCAATAATATAATAATACTTTTAGCAAAAATGTTTATTTTCAATTCACAAACTGTAGAAACAATGAGAATAGAAAGGTTCAGAACTTTTGTAAAACATCACAGTACAGTTGAAAAATATATGGCAAATAGAAATCCAATATGGATGATGTTAAGAGATAGATTGGAGGTGTTGAATGGAACTGAAGGATGGGACTAATAACAACAACTAATAACAACAAGATAACTAGAGAAAGACATGCGGTGTCCATAATAAGTACATAGGTTATATATTGTGAGCTTTTGTGAAAGAGCACAGTTAGAAAGATATGGCATATAGAAGCATTCCAGGTGGACATCATGAAAATGATCGGAGGAAGTTCAGGAGTAAAAACAAACAAAATATAATGATTGACAGTGTCCATAACATGTATATAGTATGTATAAGCATAAAGTAGAGGCCTAAGCATTGTTGTTCACTAGTTTACTCCAAATAGGGAAGGGATGGTGGGGTTGGAAAATAATAACGGGAAATATATATATTTTTAAAGGATATGTATGTATATATGTATGTATATGCGTATATGTATGTATGTATGTGTATGTATGTATATATATATATATAGTGAGGGAAAAAAGTATTTGATCCCCTGCTGATTTTGTACATTTGCCCACTGACAAAGAAATGATCAGTCTATAATTTTAATGGTAGGTTTATTTGAACAGTGAGAGACAGAATAACAACAAAAATATCAAGAAAAACACATTTCAAAAATTTTATAAATTGATTTGCATTTTAATGAGGGAAATAAGTATTTGACCCCCTCTCAATCAGAAAGATTTCTGGCTCCCAGGTGTCTTTTATACAGGTAACGAGCTGAGATTAGGAGCACACTCTTAAAGGGTGTGCTCCTAATCTCACCTTGTTACCTGTATAAAAAACACCTGTCCACAGAAGCAATCAATCAATCAGATTCCAAACTCTCACTCATGGCCAAGACCAAAGAGCTCTCCAAGGATGTCAGGGACAAGATTGTAGACCTACACAAGACTGGAATGGGCTACAAGACCATCGCCAAGCAGCTTGGTGAGAAGGTGACAACAGTTGGTGCGATTATTCGCAAATGGAAGAAACACAAAAGTACTGTCAATCTCCCTCGGCATGGGGCTCCATGCAAAATCTCACCTCGTGGAGTTGCAATGATCATGAGAACGGTGAGGAATCAGCCCAGAACTACACGGGAGGACCATCAAACAGGCAAAGCGTCAATACAGGACTAAGATTGAATCCTACTACACTGGCTCTGATGCTCGTCGGATGTGGCAGGGCTTGAAAACTATTATGGACTACAAAGGGAAACCCAGCCATGAGCTGCCCAGTGACGCGAGCCTACCAGACGAACTAAATGCCTTTTATGCTCGCTTCGAGGCAAGCAACACTGAAGCATGCATGAGAGCACCAGCTGTTCTGGACGACTTTGTGATAACGCTCTCGGTAGCCGATGTGAGCAAGACCTTTAAACAGGTCAACATTCACAAAGCCGCGGGGCCAGACGGATTACCAGGACGTGTATTCATGGCATGCTTGGACCAACTGGCAAGTGTCTTCACTGACATTTTCAATCTCTCCCTGACCGAGTATGTAATACTTACATATTTCAAGCAGACCACCATAGTCCCTGTGCCCAAGGAAGTGAAGGTAACCTGCCTAAATGATTACTGCCCTGTAGCACTCATGTCGGTATCCATGAAGTGCTTTGAAAGGCTGGTCATGGCTCACATCAACAGCATCATCCCGGATACCCTATACCCCCCCTAAATCTCAATCGCACTCCACACTGCCCTTTCCCACCTGGACAAAAGGAACACCTATGTGAGAATGCTGTTCATTGACTACAGCTCAGCGTTCAACACCATAGTGCCCACAAAGCTCATCACTAAGCTAAGGACCCTGGGACTAAACACCTCCCTCTGCAACTGGATCCTGGACTTCCTGATGGGCCGCCCCCAGGTGGTAAGGGTAGGCAACAACACGTCTGCCACGCTGATCCTCAACACTGGGGCCCCTCAGGGTTGCGTGCTTAGTCCCCTCCTGTATTCCCTGTTCACTTACAACTGCGTGGCCAAACACGACTCCAACACCATCATTAAGTTTGCTGACGACACAACAGTGGTAGGACTGATCACCAACAATGATGAGCAGCCTATAGAGAGGAGGTCAGAGACCTGGCAGTGTGGTGCCAGGACAACAACCTCTCCCTCAATGTGATCAAGACAAAGGAGATGATTGTGGACTACAGGAAAAGTTAGGGCTGAACAGGCCCCCATTAACATTGACGGGGCTGTAGTGGAGCAGGTAAAGAGTTTCAAGTTCCTTGGTGTCCACATCACCAACAAACTATCATGGTCCAAACAACCAAGACAATCGTGAAAAGGGCGAGACTGAAAAGATTTGGCATGGGTCCCCAGATCCTCAAAAATTTATACAGCTGCACCATTGAGAGCATCCTGACCACTTGCATCACCGCCTGGTATGGCAACTGCTCGGAATCTGACTGTAAGGCGCTACAGAGGGTAGTGCGTACGGTCCAGTATACCAAGCTTCCTGCCATCCAGGACCTATATACTAGGCGGTGTCAGAGGAAAGCTAAAAAAATTGTCAAAGACTCCAGTCACCCAAGTCATAGACTGTTCTCTCTGCTACCGCACGGCAAGCGGTACCGGAGCGCCAAGTCTAGGACCAAAAGGCTCACTGTGTTCTTAGGGACCTTCAATGCTGTATAAATGTTTTAGTACCCATCCCCAGATCTGTGCCTCGACACAATCCTGTCTCGGAGCTCTAAGGACAATTCCTTTGACCTCATGGCTTGGTCTTTGCTCTGACATGCACTGTCAACTGTGGGACCTTATAAACAGTGCATTCAGAAGGTATTCAGACCCCTTCCCTTTTTCCATATTTTGTTACATTACAGACTTATTCTAAAATACATTAAATAAAACAAATTTCCCCTTCAAACTACACACAATACCCCATAATGACAAAGCGAAAAAACAGTTTATTAGAATGTTTAGCAAATTTATTAACAATAAAAAATATCTTATTTACATAAGTATTCAGACCCTTTGCTATGAGATTCGAAATTGAGCTCAAGTGCATCCTGTTTCTACAACTTGATTGGAGTCCACCTGTGGTAATTTTAAATTGATTGGACATGATTTGGAAAGGCACACACCTGCTTATATAAGGTCCCACAGTTGACAGTGCATCTAAGAAAAAAAAACAAGCCATGAGGTTCAATAAATTGTCCATAGCGCTCCGAGACAGGATTGTGTCGAGGCACAGATCTGGGGAAGGGTACCAAAAAATGTCTGCAGCATTGAAGATCCCCAAGGCTCTTCCTAGAGCTGGTCGCCTGGCCAAACTGAGCAATCGGGGGAGAAGGGCCTTGGTCAGGGAGGTGACCAAGAACAAGATGGTCACTCTGACAGAGCTCCAGAGTTCCTCTGTGGAGATGGGAGGACCTTCCAGAAGGACAACCATCTCTGCAGCACTCCACCAATCAGGCCTTTATGGTAGAGTGGCCAGACGGAAGCCACTCCTCAGTAAAAGGCACGACAGCCCACTTGGAGTTTGCCAAAAAGGCACCTAAAGCACTCTCAGACCATTAGAAACAAGATTCTCTGGCCTGATGAAATCAAGATTGAACTATTTTAGCTTGAATGCCAAGCGTTACGTCTGGAGGAAACCTGGCACCACCCCTATGGTGAAGCATGGTAGTGGCAGCATCATGCTGTGGGGATGTTTTTCAGCGGCAGGGACTGGGAGACTAGTCAGGATCAAGGGAAAGATGAAACGCAGCAAAGTCCAGAGATCCTTGATGAAAACCTGCTCCAGAGCGCTCAGGACCTGAGATTGGGGCGAAGGTTCACCTTCCAACAGCACAACGACCCTAAGTACACAGCCAAGACAACGCACGAGTGGCTTCGGGACAAGTCTCTGAATGTCCTTGAGTGGCCCAGCCAGAGCCCGGACTTGAACCCGATCAAACATCTCTGGAGAGACCTGAAAATAGCTGTGCAGCGACGCTCCCCATCCAACCTGACAGAGCTTGAGAGGGTCTGCAGAGAAGAATGGGAAAAACTCCCCAAATACATGTGTGCCAAGCTTGTAGCGTCATACCCAAGAAGACTTGAGGCTTTAATCGCTGCCAAAGGTGCTTCAACAAAGTACTGAGTAAAGGGTCTGAATACTTATGTAAATGTGATATTTCAGTTTATTTTATACATTTGCAAAAATTCTAAAAACCTGTTTTCGTTTTGTCATTATGGGGTATTGTGTGTAGATTGATGAGGGAAAACAACAATTTAATCCATTTTAGAATAAGGCTGTAATGTAACAAAATGCTCAGGATGCAGCTGAGCTCAATTTTGAGTCTCATAGCAAAGGGTCTGAATACTTATGTAAATAAGGTATTTCTGTTTTTTATTTTTAATACATTTGCAAAAAATTCTAAAAAACTGTTTTTTTCTCTGTCATTATGGGGTATTGTGTGTAGATTGATGAGGGGAAAAAATAATGTAATCCATTTTAGAGTACGGCTGTAACGTAACAAAATGTGGAAAAAGTGAAGGGGTCTGAATACTTTCCCGAATGCACAGTATGTATTTCCTTGTTATTTGAACATGTTGGTAACCATTTTATAAAAGCAATAAGGCATGAGAGGCAGTGCTGTATCATGAATACAGTCACAGGTAAATGGGTTGACTGGCCCTCCGTTATAGACCCAAACCAATCGCTATTAGATTGAAAGTCCTGATCCTGCCCGCCTGTGGGGAAAACAGGTTACCCCATTGGCTCACAGCAAAAACTTGACCTTTTTCAAATGAAATGTTCTTGTTGTCTGCTTGTTTTAGTCAATTACAAAGCTACATTTAAGAAAAGTACAACATGTCTAAAGGTTACTTTTCAACATTGCCTGCTCCTGAGCTTTCTCACTACTTAGAAAAATGTAATATTGTAGAGCTTCTCTCATGCCCCTTTTCATGATGATGCTAGCAGCCACAAAGTTGCCTTATTTACAATGGGGGTCAATAGGAAAGAATGTTGTTTTTCCACAATTTGTGGGCATGGTGGAGGATAATTCCTTATTATTACATGAATACCGAATGGGACTATCACGTTGGGTCGAACAACGCCATTTACCTTTGACTGTACAGTGCCTTGGCGTTTTTCCTATTTTGTTGCATTACAACCTGTAATTTCAATGGATTTTTATTTGGATTTCATGTAATGGACATACCCCAAATAGTCCAAATTGGTGAAGTGAAATGAAAAAAATTACTTGTTTCAAAAAATTCTAAAAAATAAATAACGGATAAGTGGTGCGTGCATACTGTATGTATTCACCCCCTTTGCTATAAAGCCCCTAAATAAGATCTGGTGCAACCAATTACCTTCAGAAGTCACATAATTAGTTAAATAAAGTCCACCTGTGTGCAATCTAAGTGTCACATGATCTCAGTATATATACACCTGTTCTGAAAGGCCCCAGAGTCTGCAACACCACTAAGCAAGGGGCACCACCAAGCAAACGGCACCATGAAGACCAAGGAGCTCTCCAAACAGGTCAGGGACAAAGATGTGGAGAAGTACAGATCAGGGTTGGGTTACAAAAAATATCAGAAACTTTGAACATCCCACAGAGCACCATTAAATCCATTATAAAAAAATTGAAAGAATATGGCACCACAACAAACCTGCCAAGAGAGGGCCGCCCACCAAAACTCACGGACCAGGCAAGGAGGGCATTAATCAGAGAGGCAACAAAGAGACCAAAGATAACCCTGAAGGAGCTGCAAAGCTCCACAGCGGAGATTGGAGTATCTGTCCATAGGACCACTTTAAGCCGTACACTCCACAGAGCTGGGCTTTACGGATGAGTGGCCAGAAAAAAACCATTGCTTAAAGAAAAAAATAAGCAAACACGTTTGGTGTTCGCCAAAAGGCATGTGGGAGACTCCCCAAACATATGGAAGAAGGTACTCTGGTCAGATGAGACTAACATAGAGCTTTTTGGCCATCAAGGAAAACGCTATGTCTGGCGCAAACCCAACACCTCTCATCACCCTGAGAACACCAGCCCCGCAGTGAAGCATGGTGGTGGCAGCATCATGCTGTGGGGATGTTTTTCATCGGCAGGGACTGGGAAACTGGTCAGAATTGACGGAATGATGATGGCGCTAAATACAGGGAAATCCTTGAGGGAAACCTGTTTCAGTCTTCCAGAGATTTGAGACTGGGATGGAGGTTCACCTTCCAGCAGGACAATGACCCTAAGCATACTGCTAAAGCAACACCTGAGTGGTTTAAGGGGAAACATTTAAATGTCTTGGAATGGCTTAGTCAAAGCCCAGACCTCAATCCAATTGAGAATCTGTGGTATGACTTAAAGATTGCTGTACACCAGCGGAACCCATCCAACTTGAAGAAGTTGGAGCAGTTTTGCCTTGAAGAATGTGCAAAAATCCCAGTGGCTAGATGTGCCAAGCTTAAAGAGACATGCTGCTGTAATTGCTGCAAAAGGTGGCTCTACAAAGTATTGATTTTGGGGGGGTGAATAGTTATGCACGCCCATGTTTTCTGTTTTTTTGTCTTATTTGTTGTTAGTTTGACAATAAAAAATATTTTGCATCTTCAAAGTGGTAGGCATGTTGTGTAAATCAAATGATATAAACCCCCCCAAAATCAACAAAAACCAGGTTGTAAGGCAACAAAATAGGAAAAATGCCAAGGGGGGTGAATACTTTCGCAAGCCACTGTATTCATGATACAGCACTGCCACTTGTGCCTTATTGCTTAACTATAAAGGATAGGTGGCGGTGAAACGGCATTCAGGACATCAGGGACTGTAGCAACCATATAAATAAGAATGAATAGAAAGGGCGTCTCCATTCAAGTCAATGATTTCATAATGGGTGGACTGGCAGCCATTTTGAGTGTACCCATGCCAGGAAGTAAAAGCCGGAAGTGTACCCTTCAATCTGTGCTATGATTTGTTGAGTCAACTCAACTGACATTACAAAAAATACATTCCACTGTATGAACCACATCAGTTAGCATTGTGAGTGTACCCATGGCTTTACCAGTCAATTGCCAGGGTTAGCTTCCAAGCCTGTTCTATTCATTGTTATTTCTATGGTAGCAACACTAGTCATAAAAACTCCATTCTCCACTTGCAAAAACTAGCAGATCTCCCCTGTTATAGTGAGAGGGGGCATCTGATATCAAAGGAAAACACAGACAGATACACAGTGGTGGAAAAAGTACCCATTTGTTATACTTATACTTAATATACCTTAATAGAAAATGACTGAAGTAAAAGCGAAAGTCACCCAGTAAAATACTACTTGAGTAAAAGTCTAAAAGTATTTGGTTTTAAATATACTTAAATTAAACATATAAATCATTTCAAATTGCTTATATTAAGCAAACCAGATGGCACAATTGTCTTGTTTTTTTTTCTATTTACAGATAGCCAGGGGCACACTACAACACGCAGACATCATTTACAAACGAAGCATTTGTGTTTAGTGAGTCCGTCAGATCAGAGGCAGTAGGGATGATCAGGGATGGTCTCATAATAAGTGTGTGAATTGGACCATTTTCCTGTCCTGCTAAGCATTCAAAATGTAACGAGTACTTTTGGGTGTCAGGGAAAAAGTATGGAGTAAAAAGTACATTATTGTCTTTAGGAATGTAGTGAAGTAAAAGTAAAAGTAGTCAAAAATATAAATAGTCAAGTACAGATACCCAAAAACACTACTTAAGTAGTAGTTTAAAGTATTTTTACTTAAATACTTTACACCACTGCAGATACACACACACAAAAGAGTTGAGGGGAAGTAGTTACTGTAAAAATGGCATTCTGCATGCAGAAGGCTCATTTACGAATAACGCATGGCACATTTTACCCCTCCAGTCCTGACAGGGAGGAACCGAGCTGTAGCCGTGAGTGGGTAAAATCAATGCGGAAGCCAAGCCAGGAAGAAAATGGCCATATTACAACCTATGTGTTGTGATAATTACGTTGTTTGCTCTATAACCTGTTAGTTCATATGCCCGGCCACCGTGATACTGTATATAGGCCTAAGGACGAGACAATAAGAAGTCACAGTGGCAGAATAGATTCAACCACACCTGTGTTTCACCACAAAACCCGGAGAGAAACATCTGTCCGGTGAAGTCAACAGTTACATGACCTACATCGTGGTCAAGTAAGTTAATGTTTCCGACATTTTCAGACCAATAAACAACTATTGATTTAGAACCACGGAGAGTTAGGCTACCGCGAGTCGCAAAGAAAACAGTAGCTGCCTCCACTATTCCAGCACCATTTCAACTTTAACATTTCAAAATAATTAAATCCCCTGTGGTTAGTCTAATACAGTGACAACTAAAAGATACCAAAAACAATTTAGTCCAATCAACGTAAGCTAAATATAATGTGGCTGTCCATGGTACTGATTTCTGTGTGTGTGTGTGTGTGTGTCAAAATCAAATAACATTTTATTGTTCACATGCCAAATACAGATGTAGACTTTACAGTGAAATGCTTACTTACGAGCCCATTCCCAACAATGCAGAGGTAAAAAGTAAGACAAATATTTGCTAAATAGAAAAGGAAATACAGTAGTAACAGAATAAAAACAATAACGAGGCTATATAGAAGGCGTACCCGTACTGAGTGTGTGTGTGTGCATGCATGCTTGCAAGTAGAAAAAACATGTTGACACCCACTTGTAGAGAAACGCCAATGCCATCCTCCTCTCTTTCATGTTGCCGAAACGGTCTATGACTCTGTCATTCAGTACACACTTTTAGTTTTTGTTGTCCTAGGCTACCTGGCTAAAATGCTTTCTGGCTAGCCTTTCATGGGCAACAATGAGCCAGCTAGTTAACATTAGCCTACTACATCTAGCTCAGGGTTTCCCAAACTCGGTCCTTGAGACCCCAACGGGTGCATGTTTTGGTTTTTGCCCTAACACTACACAGCTGATTCAAATAATCAACAAATCATCAAGTTTGAATCAGCTGTGTAGTGTTAGGGCAAAAAACTAAATGTACACCCCTTGGGGTCCCGAGGACCGAGTTTGGGAAACGCTGATCTAGCTACATATTGCACTTCCATTCTGTCAGACAAGGGGCACAATGTATGAATTTATGGTTGGATCAGAATCACCGTTATAATGATTGGCCAGTACGGAGAATTAAGTAAAACCACAAGTCCAAATTCCTATCTCCATCCATGGCTAATTTAGGAAAGGGACAATTTAGTTAGCTAGCCACCGGAGGACAACAACACAACGAGACGCAACAATTCAAGTTTTTTCTGTCAATGACGTTTGGCTTTTGATGTGATGTTATTGGTGTGAAGACGAATCCATACTGGCTTCCCTTCACACTTTTTTTTGGTGCGCCAGGACCATTCACAGTTGAGCTTGCTCAGTTTAGCTCCACGCTGATTGGTTATTATTTTGTTTTGTTTATTTTTCAAGGTAGGCCAAATGCTCGCTGGCGTCCCTTGCATTCAATGCTATGGGTGACAACAATGTCATACTATTTTTGACCAGACAGCATCAGATAGATGGGCTACACATTCAGAGACAGAGGGGCGCTGTTTCGCTCGCGCGAATGCTTTCTCCAGTGAGATACATTCAGCTTCTATGAAACACAGAGAGACGAAAGCTAAATTATTTGTTATTCTTTTAGGGAAGCCTGGCTTCCCTTGGCATCCATGAATACACACCACTGGAACTGGATTTAGTTCCAGAAAGTTGCATCCTCTCCCTTGCCTTGTTCACACCATTTCACAGATCTTATAGGACTTAATAGATGAAGGCGTCATAGCGGAAGGCACACCTATTCAGTCAACTCGGACTTGCAAAGGGAAGTGAATGAGGCCAGAAGGAAGGGGAATCAAAGTTTCGAATGAAATGCCAACATGATACCATGATGAGAGCTGTGCTCTGTTAGCAGGAAGTCACAGTGACACCCATGTCAGGCCATCTGTCAATCCCCTTGCTACTGATCATACACGCTGCTACATGCTAATCTTAGCCCCCACTGATCCAAAATAACCCCAATCACCTCCAGTTCCTGTCTTTTGAAAATAGCCGTGGAAGTTTTTGTTTGGGGAATAAACACATTTAGTCTGGGCATGTGGTTTGGATTTCAGAATTCCCACGCTCCTAATGTGTTTCCTGAAGGAGGTGTCGGGTATCATTCTGCCTGGCTTGGCAGCATGGCATAGAGTGCTGGCATACCTCTGCCATAACGACTGACTCTAGATCAGAGGAAGGAACTGAGCCTGCTGCTCTCCATGCAGTGTTTGAGGAACTGTGATCACTGGACATACTGTGTGTGTGTGTGTGTGTGTGTGTGTGTGTGTGTGTGTGTGTGTGTGTGTGTGTGTGTGTGTGTGTGTGTGTGTGTGTGTGTGTGTGTGTGTGTGTGTGTGTGTGTGTATGTGTGTGTGTGTGTGTGTGTGTGTGTGTGTGTGTGTGTACAGTATGGGTGTTTCTCGAAATGCATACTACCGTGCTCCGAGCACGCAAATTGGAGCACGGGAGGATCGGAGTATGAGTCCAAATCAAAGTATGCGAAACGGAGAACGGAGGGCACTTCTCGAATACCTACTCCGTTTGTACATCTTTTGAAGCATGCATTGATGCAAACTTCAGAGGAAATTATGCAAAGAAATATGATGCAACCACGTAAAAAATTATGCAAAATGTATTGAAATCAATGGCGGACATTATTTTAACTGAAGCAAGAGAAAATACACTCCGACTTCGTAATTAAATGTTGCCTATTCACATCTCATATGTTGTCTGAATACAATATTTTATTTTGATATGTTAATAAATACATGCTGTGTTAATTTGGGCATGTTTACCTGCCTACGTACCGTAGATCGCAAGCCCATAATAAGTCAATAGGACTAACTAGCTTGGTACTAGTACTGTTAGCTAGCCAGATAGCCACGGAGAATTGTTAGCTAGCTACCCACGAAGAATTGACATCTATCTTGCATAATATTAGTTTGAGGTAATATTTGCCTGTTAAACTATCAGGTTAGCTACATTATTACGATTCACATATAGCTAGCTGATAATTATGAAGTAAAACAGTTGCTTTGTCTCTATCTTGTTTCATCACTATTGCCATTGTTGTACTGGCTGGAAGACGGTTCAGTGAATGGGTAAGTCCATAGTAAGTCAATAGGGCTAACTGTTTGTGTGTCCTGTGTTGTTTCATATAGCTATAACGTTAGGCTACTAGCTAGCTGTAAAATATTGAACACAAGCTAATTTGGCAATTGGCATTGTAATAATGGAGGGCTGTTGTTTTGGAGTTAACAGTTGTATTGCTTGGTCTCTTGAAAAACCTGACATGATTTTCAATGACACATTGAGTACATGTGTAGATTTAACAATGTGTAGTGGTGGGGGCCCTAACCGAGATTTGGTAAAACATTTTAGAGATCCCCCTGTGGATTTTTTTGCCAATCTTTATCAAGGGTGCCAATCATTTTGGAAATTCTCAACAGTCCTAGGTAGCTGTGACCTACAGTAAGCAGCACAGACTTCTCTTGAGATCTGGGCTTATGCAAATGTAGTACAAGATGTAGACAAGGCCCATAACTGTAGTAGCACTCTCTCCAAAAAGGCAAGCAGACTTCTAACGAGCAGAACGGCTTCTCCTTTACAGCAGACTTCGATTGCTGCTCTGTGCTACTTGTGTAGATCAATTATTCATAGGACCTTTTTTTTTAAATGGCTGTGGGAGGGAAGATCCAAAAGTGAGGGGGACCCTCCCTCCCTCCCTCCCTCCCTCCCTCCTCCTCCTGTTGTGATGTGTACAGACTACAACGTCAACTGTGGAATAGACTAGATATGAGGGACTGGATTGAGGGGATTCGGGGTGGATCTGTCTTAATCTCTGCTGTGATTCATCTACGCCTGGGACTCCCAGCCTCCTCCCAGCCCCACCTGAGGCTCAGCAACCTGACGTGCCTTTGCATTTGCTGCAGTGGAGGAATAAATTGATGCCCCTCCCTCATCCTTCTCTCTCTGTCACTACTGTATCATCCTGTCATCCTCTGCCTCTTCTATTTCTTTCTGTCTCGTTCAGAGTGCATCAGCTAGGGACAGAGGTGTGTATCATTTAGAGGTGGTCGCGTCTAGAGTAGCAAAGCTACCGGTAATTTACCGAAGTTACCGAATAATTTAACAAATATATTCATATATAGTATTCATTTTTTATATCTGTGTCCATATTGGCCATGCGTTTGTAGTGGAAAGATGATATGGTTCATGAGAAAAAAGTATAATTAATGAAAAACGCATCTAATCAACAATGGCATTATTTTGTATTAACTCTGCAACTCTTCCAACTATTTACTTTGTTCCACAACTGCCACCAGTTTGATGCCAAAACATTGACAACAAATACATATTGACATATTAAAATAAATAAGTGTGCAAAAATCTATAAAGGATGTAAGGGTTGGTGTGAGGTGTGACCCAGGTGACAGCAGGCAGTAGGCAAGGATGGTGAAACAAGGATCTTTACTGGTGGTCCAAAAGCCAGGATACAAAACAACGGACTATACATGAAAACAAATGAGGAGACATAGGTCTCCAAAAAACAGGCTGACAACAAACAATACAAAATACTAACTCTGACTGGAAAAACACAATGACACAAGGAGAACACTTCTCGAGTACCTGTAACTCCGTCACGTGATCTGATACTGATACGTACTGCTTGACATCAAGGAACTAGCAGAGAAAACTGAGCAAGGGGACACAGGGAAGTGAGGGCATAAATACACAGGTGAATCAGATAGCCACAGGTGACACCAATACGCAGATAATTAGTCCCGACTGTGAGTGAGGAGGTGCTAATGGTTGTCGGAGGATGACACCTAGTGGGTCGCTCCGGAACTGTGACCCACTCCTGTAACAGTTTCATGCTGAAATCCTCATATTAAACACCAATGGTATTCACTAAGCTGATGGTTTATATTTAGGATAATGTTTTAAAGCTTTGTCATTAAATGTTTTATTTGAAAATCTTCTATTTGGATTATTTTATATATTTTACATGTGATAAGGCCACACAGAGGGCCAGAGATAATTAGAAGCCTATGATAATCTGAAGTACCCAAAAAGGCCACTAGTTGTGTTGTGATAAATTCCCTAAAAACCTTGAAAGTTACCAGTAATATACCCTCCCTTTGCAACCCTAGTCACGTCACACTTTAGCCTTGAGATCAGGTCTCAGATTACAGAGCCAACAAACTTTGATTTACAGACGTTATAGAGTTACAGAGTTTCATAAGAGATGGCTGCTGATTATGTAAAGTTTGGTACGCAGTATTCCGTCGGCGCCATCTTTGGTTTCAACTGTTCATCATCTTTCTCCGGGTTCCTTTCATTTGGATGATGTGACGGATGGTTTGGGCGGAGAGGTGGCCCGGCTGCGGCAGACGATCAGGCAGTCAGAGACACTGCCACGGCTCTCTGAATGGGAGGTTCAAGGTTAAACAGCAAATTGAAATTCCTTTCATTCTTCCTTTTCTTTTGCCTCCTCTCTCTCTCTCTCTCTCTCTCTCTCTCTCTCTCTCTCTCTCTCTCTCTCTCTCTCTCTCTCTCTCTCTCTCTCGCGCGCTCTCTCGCTCACCCTCTCTCTCACTGTCTTGAAACGTTAAAAATGCAGCAGTCTATTAGCTTCAGGCGGCGTGATTTTCGGATACAATAACATAATAATTGTCTAGTTTCTCTAAGCACCCATAGGCATTAATAAAGTCATGCAGAGATCGAGAAAAACAGAGAGAGTGAGAGAAATCCACACTCTGTAACAGTCAACTCAGTACCGACAGAGCACAGTAGAAACTGAGAAGGATCCCCATAGCCTGAGAGACAGACAGAGGGAGTTAGTGTGTAGATCCACAGAGCCTAGGGGCCTACAGGGCACATTAACATCCAAAGCCCCAGGGGTTAGCAGGACTGTACTCCCCTTTTACAGTTTTTTTCAATTGCTAACATGCATTGGTCAAAACTGAAGTCACATTGTCAAAACTCTTCACACAGTCAGCGAAACAGAAGTGTATGTGGACCAAACTGTGAATCATTTTCATTGCTTTCACACAAAATGCATTCAATGACCACCATTCTCCAAAATCCATCAGCTCTTTTCTCATTCATAGTCCACCACCTGCAACACGATATATTTGCAGCACATGTTTTCAAATGCTAACACACTGTTTCCAAAACACATTCAAAACAGAATGATGGCAAATGTCGTGCATTTCTGCAGTAACCAGATTGAAACACATAGAAAATCTCAGCAGAATATTTAATCATTCCAAACACAGCTGATTGCAATTTCAGCTGAAAGACTACCCAAGTGTCCTGTTTTTAGTCTCATTACCAAACAGACAAAAGAGGACGGCTTCGGAATGATTTAGTTTGGAAACATGGATCAAGGAAGACAAGTTGGTGGGGAAAGAAGAGTGGCAGGTAGAGTGAGAATGCTTGGAGGACAAAGGAGAGGAAGACCAAGAGCGGTGGTCTCTGATGAGATAAAGGCCACAATTATTGACCATGTTGTAAACCATGGTCTCTCTTTGAGAGAGGCCGGTTTAAGGGTGCAACCAAATCTGCAGCGTTCAACAGTTGCATCAATAATACGAATTTTCCGGCAAAACAACAGGTGAGATGTGCATCCTTCAATGATATTTGAACTACATATTACAGTACAATACAGTATGTTCACATGTACTGACATTTTTAAATATATTGATTGTTTTGTGTTTTTCAGTAGGATCCAATGTTTGCCTCCCACAGGAGGGAGAGACAGAATATTATCAGATGCGCAGGAAATTGCCATTGTTGACATGGTAATTGGCAACAATGCAATAAAACTGCGGGAAATTCGGGACAAAGTGCTGGCAGACAATATCACTTTTGGGAATGTGAATACGGTCAGCACAACAACAATTGCCAGAGTCCTAGAGAAACATAAAATAAGGATGTAGCAGTTGTACACTGTCCCTTTGAGAGAAACGGTGAACGTGTGAAAGAACTCCGGTATCAATATGTCCAGGTAAGATGTCTGTTCAATAACCAAACAGAGTACATACCCAGCTATGCATAATGTAAAGTACTGTAACACTGTGGATTTACTGTATTTTAGTGAGTAATGAAGATGGAAGCCAGGCAAACTGCACATACATTCATCTTTGTGGATGAAGCTGGATTCAACGTGGCAAAAACACTCCGCAGGGGAAGAAATGTGATTGGACAGAACGCAACCGTGGATGTCCCAGGCCAGAGAGGAGCTATCATCACAATGTGTGCAGCACTGTCCAATGATGGTTTGCTGTTACATTGGCCCCTACAATACAGAGAGGCTAATTTCTTTTCTGGATGACCTGCATAATCAACTTATGCCAGCGGAGGAGAGAGGGGCAAGAAACTCCTCTACCTTCGTTGTTGTGTGGGATAATGTGGCATTCCACCACTCTGCTGCAGTCACAGACTGGTTTGCTGCACATCCCAGGATGTCAGTACTATTCCTGCCTCCATACTCCCCCTTCCTAAACCCAATAGAGGAGTTTTTCTCTGAGTGGAGGTGGAAGGTTTATGACCACCATCCACATGACCAGATGTCCTTATTGGATGCCATGAATGCGTGGTGTCGAGACACTTCTCCTGAAGACTGCCAGGGTTGGATTAGACATTCCAGAAGATACTTTTCCAAGATGCATCGCCAGAGAAGATATAAGATGTGATGTTGATGAGAACTTGTGGCCAAATGCAGGAGAGAGAGAGAACTAGAACCCTCACAGTACTGTATTGTATGAGTGATTATACTATACATGGTGTTGATGTGTTTTTATTTTATTATTATTGCAGCCCTGGAATTTCAGGACTTCGTTTTTTGTTTCAACTTTTTATTTTTCACAAGTAAATTACTATATGCAAAGATATAGAACAAATAAAGGCTATTGAAGCAAATTGCTGAATTTCTGAATCATTCTTGTTACATATACTTTAGTACAGTCAATAAAGTGAAAAGGTGTTATTATTCTATAATGAAATACTGATTTATGTGAAAAATCATTCAAACTTCAAAGAGAAAAGTTCATCATTTATGTAATGCTCCCTGTTAGTGTTTTTTAGGTCAGTGTGTTATGAGGGACAATGTATGCTTTCTGAGTGAGAATTGTTGCCAGTGTTATGGTCGAACAAGCTTATTTTGAGACATGTATGAAGTGTTTTGGTGGTTTGAGTGAGTTTTGGAGGTGAGATTAACTGTTTGGCCAAGATGAATGTTGGTAATGCAGACTGTGTGAAGAGTTTTGAAAAAGTCACTTCAGTATTGACCGATGCTTGTTAGCAATTGAAAAAAACTGTAAGCAACCCTAGAGCCCCCTAGTCAGGGGGTTACACCATAACATGATTGGGAGATTTCTCTGAGCCCACAAGTATGATGAGGGATCAGTTCATGTTATTAGGGACCCCCGTCCACAAGTATTATATTACCACAATTTATATCCTCAACCTCAGGTTGGGATTGGGTATCGTTTTGGATCGGAGGTGGTGCCATTCGATCCCATTTAAAAAGCAGCTGCTATAACAAGCGCTAGCTTCGCATGAGGAGTTAGCTTAGCAGTAGGGATAAGGTAAATAACATGAGATCAAATCTAGAATCTAGATAAGACAAAGAATGGGAGAGAAGCCTTGGCTGGATCTCTAGACGTGACCTCTGATTTCTAAACCTGATCCTGGATCAGTGACGTTTACCCTGGCGAGGAGATAACATGCTGGGAGGATATTAGACCAGTGTTCTGGCAGACCTAGAGACAGATTAACCATGGCTGACAACAACCTGGTCTGATTTGTGTGTGATCAGTGATCAGTACTACTGACTGCCTCCCTCCCTGCTTGCCTTGTGGATTGCCTGCTCATTACATCACCCACAACATGCATCTGAAGCAGCCTGTACAGTGACAACCTCATAACAAACACCCACAGAGCAGAGACGAGAACGCATGCCCCTGTTTCCACCACCGCACCACACTCAAAGGCTTTGCTCTGCTACAGTATGTGCTATGCTATCAATTCTACAATGGGTTGGTCAAAACAAGCATTGTGATTGGTTGATACACGTTCTAAGCCATACAGTTTAGCACGGGTATGCCGATGACGCAAAAATGGGAATCTTGTTTTCTGTTCCATCTGAGAAATCTCTGTGCATCCACTGTCCCATCAGCCCAGCCAGCCAATTCATTAACTTGATCTCCACTGTAAAAAGCATCTAGACAGTATTTCCTCTTGCTTCTAGCCTACCATTTGGTTTGCAACAACGGGGGTTTGTACAAACATTGCTGTCTGTCTCTCGATATTTGTAACATAGTTTCAATATTGAAATTCCATCTCTCGTGTCAGGACGAGACGGACATCTTTTCTCAGCCAGTCGAAATCATGAATCTGAATCATTTTTATGAATATATACAAAGAAATGTCAAAAATAAAAACAGGTCAAACTAAATGAAATGCAGCTACTTTGCTGTTATTCTAGCTGCACGTTTTGACGTGACTGTGGTAGCCGCAGTTGGCTAGCTAGCAAGCAAGGGATAAGAGCATTGCCAGCCAGCATGGAAACAGAACATTTAGAACGATCGACTTGGTCGTGTCCGTAGATATAGAATAAAAATACTTCACGACTGGGTCGCGTCTCTGGCAACCTAACCGCTAGAATGAACGGACATATTTTCTCAGCCAGTTGAAATGATCATTTTTATAAATAAGTCTGAGGTTGTGCTCCGCCTCGTACCTACAGTATGACAGTAGCACAACTGTGCTAAAAAAGTAGTTTAGTACGCCCTCGTGTACACTTGCTTTAGTTAACACCGGGAGGGAGAAAAGAGAAAGCCATGGAAGTGTTGGAATCTGCCCCTGTGGGTCTAAATCTGTGTCTCTTGTGTCTGATTTGGGTGGGAGGGTGTTGTTGTGTCTGAACTTCTTTTCCTACTTTATCAGGACCCCAATGTCATTTACATTTTAGTCATTTAGCAGACGCTCTTATCCAGAGCAACTTACAGTTAGTGAGTGCATACATTATTTAAAAACAAATGTTATTTTACATACTGGCCCCCCGTGGGAAACGAACCCACAACCCTGGCGTTGCAAACACCATGCTTTACCAACTGAGCTACATCCCTGCCGGCCATTCCCTCCCCTACCCTTGACAAATTGTGCACCGCCCCATGGGTCTCCCAGTCACAGCCAGCTACGACAGAGCCTGGATACGAACCAGGATCTCCTGTGGCACAGCTAGCACTGCGATGCAGTGCCTTAGACCACTGTGCCACTCGGGAGACTATGGCATCTTAACAATTCACCTAAATGTCCTGACAAGGTAGGAAAACAATGAGTTCTGACAAGGTAGGAACTTTTTTTTATGTCCTGAATGTTATTTTAAATTAAAGGATTATGTTTAGGGTTTTGGGGTTACGGTTAGGGTTAAGGTTAGGATTAGGTTTAGAGTTAGGATTTTTGGGGTTAAGATTAGGGTTAAGGTTAGGGTTATGGTTAGGTTAAGGGTTAGGGGTAAGGGGTAAGGTTAGGGGTTTGGGAAAATAGGAGTTTTAATGGTCAAACATCCTTACTCCCCAAAAAGTCCTGAAATGTCATGAAAAGAAATCTGTGTGTGTACTTTATGTGTGTGTGCGTGTGTGTGTACAGTATGTACCCATGGGGCAGCTGCTGGAGTGTAGTGCCAGAGCCTGATGTGATGTGCAATGTCTAATTATGTCCAGCAACTGGATTAGGGGGCTGATGTTAGAATTAGGGGGCTGATGCTAATATTAGGTGGCTGATGCTAATGTTAGGGACTGATGCTAATGTTAGGGGGCTGATGCTAATGTTAGGGGCTGATGCTAATATTAGGGGGCTGGTGCTAATGTTAGGGGGCTGGTGCTAATGTTAGGGGGCTGGTGCTAATGTTAGGGACTGATGCTAATGTTAGGGGGCTGATGCTAATGTTAGGGGCTGATGCTAATATTAGGGGGCTGGTGCTAATGTTAGGGGGCTGGTGCTAATGTTAGGGGGCTGGTGCTAATGTTAGGGGGCTGATGCTAAGGTTAGGGGCCTGATGCTAATATTAGGGGGCTGATGCTAATTGCTGCCATAGGGCTCTGGGTCTGAAGGGGTGGGCACAGTACATCATAAACACAAAAAAACACAGTCCCAGACTGCCCAGACTGCACAACAGATACTAACTCTGCCACCAACCCTAACGCACACTGGGTAGAGGACACACTGTATGTGTTGTTTGTTTACAAACTTTATCCCCTAACGTGATGTTGATTGGTGGAGGGGGCTGGGCTGTGGCTAGGGGCCGGGGTATGGGTGACGGGGGCTGGGCTGTGGCTAGGGGCCGGGGTATGGGTGGCGGGGGCTGGGCTGTGGCTAGGGGCCAGGGTATGGGTGGCGGGGGCTGGGCTGTGGCTAGGGGCCAGGGTATGGGTGACGGGGCTGGGCTGTGGCTAGGGGCCAGGGTATGGGTGACGGGGGCTGGGCTGTGGCTAGGGGCCAGGGTATGGGTGACGGGGGCTGGGCTGTGGCTAGGGGCCAGGGTATGGGTGGCGGGGCTGGGCTGTGGCTAGGGGCCAGGGTATGGGTGACGGGGCTGGGCTGTGGCTAGGGGCCAGGGTATGGGTGGCGGGGGCTGGGCTGTGGCTAGGGGCCAGGGTATGGGTGGCGGGGGCTGGGCTGTGGCTAGGGGCCAGGGTATGGGTGGCGGGGGCTGGGCTGTGGCTAGGGGCCAGGGTATGGGTGGCGGGGGCTGGGCTGTGGCTAGGGGGCCAGGGTATGGGTGGCGGGGGCTGGGCTGTGGCTAGGGGCCAGGGTATGGGTGGCGGGGGCTGGGCTGTGGCTAGGGGCCAGGGTATGGGTGGCGGGGGCTGGGCTGTGGCTAGGGGCCAGGGTATGGGTGGCGGGGGCTGGGCAGGGTTGTGGATGGGGGAGTGTGTAATGTACTGTGCTGCTCTGACATCCCTCTCTGGCTCCTGTCAGCCATGCTACAGTACACTGCAGCTCAGCTCAGTCCCACACGCACGCTGCAACGCATCACACCGCCCCCGCACTACTTATTAATTCCACCACGCCTCGTTGGGCCAGGTTGCCTCGCCGCAAAATTTGATTTGGGTTTCTGACGATGACTTCTGTGCCCTGCATGCTGATGGGGAGTGTGGAGGGAGCCGAGTGTGTGTGTGATGTGTGTGGAGAAACAGAACAGAACAGCGAGCAGTCTGCGGGGGTTATTGAGGAAAACAGGGCATGTCCCCACCGGGCCAATCGAGTTACTTTACTCCATCGCTCATTTGACAAACACCTGCAACGCTTAATGGAGTGGTAAGGCACACCATGGCGGGACCACAGGGCCGGGGGAAGGGGAGGACGGGGGAGAGTAGATGAAAGGGAGGGGGGTAAGGGACTCCAGTTCTTTCTAGAGGAGGGCTGAGTAGCAGAGCGTTAGCAGGTGAAGGATGGTCTCTTCGTTAACACTGTGCATTATTATCTATTTAGCTCATCTTGTCACGTCTCCTCCCGTTGCTCCCCTCCGGCGCTCTGATTCGCTGTTCTACTGAGCCACAGGTCTGAGCACACCACCTCGTCAACACAGGAATGGAAACCCAATGCACCCTAATCACCTCCAGCGCACCTGCATCTCATCATCTCATCACCACCACTATATAGCCCTGGACTGTGCAGTCATTGTTGTGTGTAATTGTTAGCGTCGTGTCGTTTACTCACTCTTTGTTATTCTCTCTCTCATTGTTAAGTAAACCTTTACCTTGTTGATACCTGCGTCTGCGTCCTGCCTCTTCGTATCCTCAGTACTCGTCACACATCTATAGTGCTGCCGAGGCCCTCCACTGCTGCTAACCTTCAGCCCCAAAAACATAAGCTAAGGCTCCAAGAGACAGAGAGGAAGTTCAGATGGGGAGCTTGTTTGACAAGAACTATGGTTTCTTATTGATGTCAAACACCCCAAAGAAAACATTGTTTGTGGATTCCTAGGATCGGTTTATAGTTGTTGATAGTATCTCGCCTTGAGCTGGAGAAAGACCTTGAGAGGTCAGTGTTGTTGTTGTAATCCTCCCAGCGAACCCATAAAGAGAGAGTGTTATCATGATCAAATGTACAGAGCAGAGACAGGGAGATGGGAGATGGTGGGCTAACCAAACATGACCATGGAAGGAGACAGGGAGGGAGGGGAACAAGGTCATTTAAGGGCATATGGGAGGGAAGCCAACAACTACAAAAAGTAAAGCTGTATGATGTCTTCAGCATGGTTAAATAGTGGTACAGACTCTTCAGGTCAGCTTCAGGTCAGCCGCGCGCCGATTTGTGTCGGAGTGAATGGTCGAGGGGGCCGGAAAATAATTTGAATAATTTGTACACTGCAAATTCACCACAATTAAACCCAAAAAGTAACAATCATTTCATACCTTGATTACATTGAGACACGATCACATATGTTTATTTTTTTATTTGTGGGAATACTTGGGAACAGATTTTCTAAACTAAACAATTTTTTTTGCTGAATTCCTGGTGATTTTACAGTATTTTTGTAACCCAAAAAAGTAATAAATTAATAAAGAAATGTGTGTGCCAAAAGAAATCACTTGCCGACCCCTGCTTTAGGTATTCACTAACGCAGGCTTGGGGAAGAGATTTGCTCACTCCAGAGATCACTGAGTCGACAGTAAATGGGCTAAGGCAACGGAGGGGTAGCCTGTACTTTCTCCAGACATTTAACCACTGTCTACAAGCAAGTAAACAAACAACCCTACTCCACCATGGCTGGCAAACAGAGAGAAAGTAGAGAGCAACTATGGAATGGATGTCTGGCAGAGAAAATAACAGACAAACTGAGGTTGAGGGAAAGGTAGAAGCACATTCCCTAGACATGTATGATGTTGGTGGAAAGAGTTGGCTATGCATAGGATATGAACGTAAACAGAGAGATGATTATCTACAACACCTTTTGAAAGCCAGATAAGAAAACAACAAAACAACAGCTGTGTGGCTGTGTATATTGCTGCCCAGAATTTAGCAATAAGCCTATAGTGGAATCACCGTATTCTCCAAAATTCTAAATTCCCTGAACTTAAACTACTCCCTGTCTTTAATCCCTCAGCCCTTCTGCCTGTGATGAAACAGCCCAGACATCTTTGGAGCTGTCAATCGAAATGATGGGCGAAATTGGGTGTCTGTGTGAATCACAGCCAACATTAGCCCCCGGATGGCAGCCCGCCTGGCATGGTGCCGCCTGGTGCCTCCTGGGACGGGACGATGCACGGGACATGGCAAGCAGGGTCACAGAGGGCCTTACGTAACCCACGTCTCACCCAAATGACGCCCATCTCACTCCCACTGTCACTGTGTGTTAACTACCGCCCCAGTCCAGCCCAGCCAAAACCAGCCAGGCTTGCCTCTCTGTTTGTCTCTCTTTGCCAGTGGAGGGGCTAAACTGAGGTATTGTCTACCCAGCCTACAGAGAGGTCCAGGGGGAAGGGGGTACATGGCCAGAAGAGGAAGGCACATGGTTCATTGCAATCACTCAATCTTCATTTAGAAGACTCAAGATATGAAAATGTGAAAAATGCTCTGGTAAATATTAAAATAAAATACATATAAATGTTGAATGCCTCACAGCCCATTCTTATCAGAACTTCCACACAGCAGCAGATCCAATAAAAGCCGGAAAATGAATCCGGAAAAGCAAGCGATTGCTTTTCTTGTAAGCATTTGACAGGAAATGAGAGCATATTGTTGAATGAACCAGGAATAAAAAAGTGACAGAGGCGAGACAACAGCCCAAATTACTTTTAAATGGATCTGTTGAGAGCCTGGTTATTGATCAGTGCTGGGACAGACAGAGTGAAATGGCTTTTCCACACGTTGAAGTGGGACAGGACTGTCAGATGACTCAAATAGCAGCCTGACACAGTACCGTACTGGAGACCAATGCTCTAATGAAATGACAACGAGTGAAACAGAGCGTGAGCTCATTTTTTTTTTTGTCTCTCAGTTTGATACATACACAAAGCTTTTAACTGGCTCTCATGGGGCGTGTACACAGGGGATGGGGCAGTGTATAGTCTCCTAAGAGAACACAACAGTGGTACTGTGGATAGTGATTTAGTGGTTTAAAGGGATCTGGATGTTTGTGGTGTAGAGCTGGCAGCAATAATAATATGCCATTTAGCAGACGCTTTTATCCAAAGCGACTTACAGTCATGCGTGCATACATTTTTGTGTATGGGTGGTCCCGGGGATCGAACCCACTACCTTGGCGTTACAAGCGCCGTGCTCTACCAGCTGAGCTACAGAGGACCACAGCAAGCCAACCACTCAGTGGCCTGTCCCTCCCTATCAACAGCTGGTTTGGATCAAGGGGCCAGGGTTCTGGTCTAGAAACATGGTTTCGATTGCTCCTACAGTTTTGCTTCAGTACTGCAGTTTAACTGACGCCCCACCCAAAAATACAATTTCCATAGATGGCCACATGGAGAAGTGAAATTTGAAAATTCCTAATAAGACACTTTAGTAATCACCTTTGAGCACAAAACATCCATTGATTTATTCAAATAATAGTTGCTGAGGACGATTTTGTTTCCATCACTCACAGCCAAAGATATTAACATTATATATTCATCCAACGTCTGCAATGTTTTTGGATGACGTGACGACGTCGTCGCTGCTCGTGCTGCTCCCTGTACTTGTGCGCATGTGATGTTGTTCCGTATAAACTGGATGCAACCCGGATATAGACGGTCCATGAATCGGCGTATGCAAATCTGAGTAGATTACCTTGAAAACAATGGTCGGACATCTTGGGCACAGTCTCCAGTTCTTATAATACCTCAGTGGTTGGGATGCAGTAGGCCAGGTGGACTAATTGTGTCACCATCATGGCCCAGAGATTAAAGATGCAATATGCAAAAATCGCTCCGCCATTTCCTGGTTGCTAAAATTCTAATAGTTCGCCTAATTTCAGTTTATGTGACAGAACAAGCAATGTATAGTGTAGAGAATCATTGTACCATCTAAACCCCTGTGAAATATATTTTCAATAACCAAAAATATTGTATTTTCAGCTGTTTGAAGCTGGTACACAAAACAGTCCATGCCCCTATGAATTGAGAATGTTCTGAGGGCAAAAGGGGGTGCAACTCAATATTAGGAAGGTGACCCTAATGTTTAGTCCACTCAGTGTATGCATATGCAACTTCCCATTCATGGGATTGGATGTATTTTATCCATCATGTCTATACTGTGTGTGCCTGACATGATACATGTGTCAGTTTACATGGCAAAGAGATGAAACTTGGAGAAAAGTCGTCATTGTCAGTGAGTTGACATCTAGTGTTGACAGCTGAAAAATTACGGGAGCGAGCTCTGACATATTTCATGGGGATCTCTCTTGCCAGTCGTGGTGTGTGTGTTCCTCTGGAAGTGTGTGTACGTGCGTCAGCTGTCAGCAGCCTCTCCACTAGGCCTTTAACGACACGCTGGCTCTGCATTTTGCATCACTGCGCCGCTTATAGAGTTGAAAGCTTGTTTACACTTCGGAGGAAAACTTACACCCTCCTGACTGTCACTCCACTCCACCATAGGGAACAATGGCACCTTTGTAGAGGAACACTTTTACAGGATTGCACTCGCAAGCTCAACAGTGTTCCTACCCAAAGGGAATTGGTAGGCTAGCTGTACCTTGTTAAGGCTGTAATGCGTCTCCTCAGGGTTTAATGGAGGGAGGTTTGGGTACAGATCTGGGTCAGACAGCAGAGAGGATCACAGGAGCTCGTTCTGAATCAGTGTAGGGGCAGCTGAGTTAGGGGGGGCCACAGGGAATTCTGGGATCTGAGCGCAGGAGAACGAGATGTGACCGAGGCTGGTGTGTGGAAGTAAGTAAACCCTCAGTGGTCTCTCTAGGGCAGTGGTCGGCAACTACAACTCCGGTCCTGGAGGGCTGCAGTGTGTGCAGGTTTTTGTTCCAGCCTTTGACACACCCGATTGAAATAAACAAGTGTAAGGAAGGGAACATAAAGGAGGGGGATTGGAGGAGAAACAGAGAGAGCAGAAAAAGGTCCCACAATAAAACCCACTGATCCATGAGCAACAAAAAAGGACATTAAGATACTTTGCCTATCGATCCACAAATACCAACAAACACATAAATCTGTCTACAGAGCAGCTTCAGTCACTGCCAGACATCCTTCTCTCTCCCTCTCTCTATCTCGTTCCCTCCCAATGACAAACTCATTAAGTATGTGGAGCCTCAGTCACTCAAAGGATCTGAAGATCTCTCAGTGAAGAGTTCCAGTCATTTGTTCCTTCACTCATCAGCAGTCTGTCTGGCGGAGGATGGGAGAGGGGGAGAGGAGGAGAGGAGGGGAGAGGATGGGCAGAATGGGAGTGAAGTGCTAATTAAATAGCACATGATGGAAGCTAATGGCCCAGGCGACTTGACTCTACTTCACTTCCTCCCGGGGCCCTGCAGTGGTGCTCAGTGGTTGTTGTTGTTGTTGTCATGGTTGTCATACACAATTTCAGGCTTTTTATACTCGTCCTTGGAGATTGCTGCCCAGAGGTGCTTTAAAAATTGTTGCGTCGATGTTATGGAAGTGAGAGATAATCTGTGTGTGTTTCGATGTTCGTGTGTGTTACCGCCATAGAGTAAGCATGCTCTTAGAAGGTAGCAGTCAGGCATACAAACTACAGCACACGCATGACTGGTACAGTAGTGCTGGGAATCAGTGTGAAGGGTGCTGATTAGATAACAAAGCTTATAACATGCACACACACACACGCGCACACGCACACACACTCACACATTATAGCACAGAGGACACATTGTACACACTGTGTGCTCACCCTGACCCTCACACTACTTCCCCATTCTCTTGTAAGTGCACTGAGGAGGTCATGTAATATCCCAGTCACAACACATGTCAGCCCCCTTATTAAGTCAGTGTTGATGTGACATTGAGACAATGTTAGCTGGCTACCTCCACCACAGCACAGCCTGCCTCTCCTGCAGGGCCCAAACACACACTATCATAAACATCATTTATTCATGCTCTGCACACAAAGAGCTGCTTTCGCAGAGAGAGAAAGAATGTTAACATGCGGTGTTGTCGGAATGTGTGCGTTTGCGTGTGTGTGCTCGCGCTTCCAGGGGCCTTTTTGTTTGGCTCTTGTCAACATTGTAGCTGGGGAACGAACGGGACACAGGGAAAGGCATGGTGGGATACACAGTTATGACACACACACACACACACACTGTCCTCGTGAAATGCAATTACTGTATGTCGTCAGTCTTGCGAATGGCAGTAATGCATTACACATTTGGATAGCTGGGTGGGGGCTGGTGAAGGAAAAGATGAGTGTGTTAGCGCTTGTTGTGTCTCTGTCTCCATCTCCATGGCTCAGTGCTCCACTGACAGATTAGTTTGTCAATAAGACACTTACAGTAACTGACAGGCCAGAATATGTTTGAATGTAAAGTAGTATGGGATTCTGCCTCCCTAACACATACTGCTCTGTACTCTACAGATACAGATACAATATTCACCTCGTTGGTCACATGAGGAAAAGGGGGGGGGACAAAGACTGGGAGAGGTGATTAATGGGATTAAGGAGGACGACATGGCAGTGACAAGGGCAATAGAACACAGTGACAGAGTTATGACATGGACTCGTCATGTTTACTGGCTTCTATGAACAGCCTGCTGAGTGCTCCATAAATTCTATAGTATAGCCGATAAATAACAGGAGAAGAGAGGAGCCCGGTTTGGGTCTGTATAGGGCAGGGATCATCAACTAGATTCAGCCGCGGGCCGATTTCTTCTTGAGTAGATGGTCGGAGGGCCAAAACATCATTACAAATCATTTGTAGACTGCAAATTGACCGCAAGAAGCCCAAACAGATCTAATATTTGACTAAAACATAATCATTTCAAACCTATACGATCACATGTCTCTCTTTTATGCGTGGGAATACTTGGGAACATTATTACATTTATTTATTTATTTATTGCTCAGAAAACATGGGGGGCCAAATAAAACCACCTGCGGGCTGCCAGTTGAGGGTTTGTATTGACTTTAGCGTGGAGTTGGGGAGGATCAACACAAAGCCACTGAATTATGGATGGGATGTGTACACAGATCAGCCCCCTGGGCAAGACTTTTCATCTAGAGTGGAGAAACAGAAGGAAGGAGAGAAATAGAGGGAGAGATGGAGAGAGGGAAAGAGAATATAGGATGGGGAGAAGGAGAAGGAGATAAGAGATTGACCCAGGAGAGAGAGAGAGAGAGAGAGAGAGAGAGAGAGAGAGAGAGAGAGAGAGAGAGAGAGAGAGAGAGAGAGAGAGAGAGAGAGAGAGAGAGAGAGAGAGAGAGAGAGAGAGAGAGAGAGAGAGGGAGACAGAGAGAGACAGAGAGAGAGAGAGAGAGACAGAGAGACACAGAGAGAGACAGACAGACAGACAGAGAGAGAGAGAGAGAGAGAGAGAGAGAGAGAGAGAGAGAGAGACAAGTAGGGGGAAATAGTGAAAAGAAAGGAGATAGGAGACAGACAGACGGCTTGACAGACAGACGGCTTGACAAATAGACAGCTTGTGTCGACGAGGGCTTTATGGGCGAGGGGTCTCGGGGACTGGGGCTAGGGGAGAGTGGCTGCCTCCCTGCCTGACCCTGTGGGTACTGTATATCCCTCTGATCTCATGCCCTTGGGGAGTCTGATAGAGTCTGATAGTGCAGCAGATGTGATACAGGCTACTGATGTGTTGTTCTGTGAAGCAAGTCTGTGTAATGCAGCGTTGTGATGGGGATCACAGTGGGATTAGGTGACTAGTAGAGATAGTACTGATGTGAGTGCAGCAGAGATAATACTAATGTGAGTGCAGCAGAGATAGAACTGATGTGAGTGCAGCAGAGATAGTACTGATGTGAATACAGCAGAGATAGTACTGATGTGAGAGCAGCAGAGATAGTACTGATGTGAGAGCAGCAGAGATAGTACTGATGTGAGTGCAGCAGAGATAGTACTGATGTGAGAGCAGCAGAGATAGTACTGATGTGAGAGCAGCAGAGATAGTACTGATGTGAGTGCAGCAGAGATAGTACTGATGTGAGTGTGGCAGAGATTAAAGAACAACCGAGTGTCCCCTATAATTTACTGTAACCTCACATCTACAGTACATTACACATGTCCCCATCCCATGTGTTCTCCATAGTCAGTAAGAGGAGAGTGATTACAAACATCCAAATGTACAACAGGAGCTGGACAAGACAAGCTGGCAAATGTCTGTTCGCTCACTGTTATCATTATATTTTATTGAAGCTTACTTATAAAACAACATGGTCTTTGGCAGCAAACAGTGATCCTACTGTATATTGAGTTTCTCATTTCCCTGAATGACAGACCCTATTCCTGTACCACTGGCAATAATACACACAGAGTTACTACAACAGAGGGTTATTCAAGGGTTTGTTCATAAGGGTGATGGTTCTATGTAGAACCATAATCACTCATAGAACCCTTTATATACTGTAGAACCTTCAGAGCATGGTTCTTTATAGAACCTTTAAAAGAGGATTCTATATGTCACCAAAAAGGGTTCTGCTATCGTTACAAGCCAAATAACCCTTTCTGGTACTATATAGAACCCTTTTTGTTAAATATGTAGTACCACTCCAGCACTGTATGTCCAGACAGTGCTCCTGAGAGAGGCAGCTGTTTGTTATACTTGGAGGGTGATGCCTGGGAGGGTTCTCTGTACTGAACATAGGGCCATAGCACCGCCACAGACCACATCACATCACATCAGTCCATTAAATGTTAATGACACCCCAGCTAATAGGTTACATAAGGCAGCAGTCTATCTCCCCTCCTTCCTTTGTAAATTCAGTCACGTCACAGTGGAGTTACAGCCAAACTGAATAATAGATCTGTAGTTCTTATCTATCTATCTATCTATCTATCTATCTATCTATCTATCTATCTATCTATCTATCTATCTATCTATCTATCTATCTATCTATCTATCTATCTATCTATCTATCTCTCTCTCTCTCTCTCTCTCTCTCTCTCTCTCTCTCTCTCTCTCTCTCTCTCTCTCTCTCTCTCTCTCTCTCTCTCTCTCTCTCTCTCTCTCTCTCTCTCTCTCTCTCTCTCTCTCTCTCTCTCTCTCTCTCTCTCTCTCTCTCTCTCTCTCTCTCTCTCTCTCTCTCTCTCTCTCTCTTTCTCTCTCTCTTTCTCTCTCTCTCTCTCTCTCTCTCTCTCTCTCTCTCTCTCTCTCTCTCTCTCTCTCTCTCTCTCTCTCTCTCTCTCTCTCACACAGAATAACATATAATAACATATATTATAATGCACCAAGTGAATATATGTACAATATGCTCTATGTTCAAGAGCAGCCCACACATCTGATTCAACCGGTGATTATCATGTAGCTGTGAGACCACATGACAAGCCAGCTTACACTGCAAATGTACTATAACCCATAGGGAATCAACTTGCTTACCAAGCTGTCTGGAAGTCTGAAAAGGAAGGCACCTTCATATTTTGCAATCTTAGTACTCTATTGATGAACATGGCACAAGCCTCAGGCAATAGATGGAACAATCAACCCCTAGTAGTAAGCATACATGCACAATGCATCAGCATGCAGGTGCTTAGAGCACACTAACGTTACTGTACAGTGTCTACCCCTCTCCCCAATGAGCATGACTATACACAGGCAAACCAAACCCTCATGTGTCTGCAAGCGCCAGGGAAGGGGATAGAGAGAGAGAGTGGGGGAGGGGAGTGGGGGAGGGGAGAGAGGGGGGAGGAGAAAGGCAGGTAGAGAAAGGGGGAGGGGCAGCGAGCGGGAGGAGAGATGGGAAGAAGGAAAAATAGAGGGGGACTAGGTGAAAGAGATGGACAGGTCTAAAGCCAGCCAGACTAAAAGCCAGGGGAACATGAGGAGGGGGGAGACGGACAGTTACTTAATGGGTGGGGCGCATGCCAATAACGTACTAGCATCATCCTAATATGAACCTAATGTGAATGTGCTATACGGACAGAGGGATAGGGCTGTAGCACAAGTTGCAAGCTTGTTATTTTATGAAGCCAAGTGGTTGAAATAGAAACGCTAAAGTATGGTGGACAGCAGCTGCATCATTCTATAACCCTTCAGGGGTTTTTATTATTTGTTTATTTTGGCTGGAGCATGCGCCTCTGGGTGACAATGACCCAAGCCTGATGGTTGGATGGGGTTTGGGTGGGATGTGCTCCACAGGCAAGCATAAGACACACAGGCACCCACACACGCACACACACAAAACTTAGTTTTGAGTAGGAGGGGAGAACTATCAGTTCAGACAGAATATGAGAGAGAGAGAGAGAGAGAGAGAGAGAGAGAGAGAGAGAGAGAGAGAGAGAGAGAGGGGAAAAGGCAAAAAAAAAAAAGCATCAGCAAAAAAAACAAGGAGGGGGTGCGGACAAACCTTCAGGCTCTGAGCTCTCTTTGTTGACCACTTGCTTCAGCGGGCAGCAGAAGATTTCGTGACACTTAGCACGAAAGGGGGACCCTTTACTCCTTAAATCCGCTGATGAATGGATGGAATCCTGCCGCAACATAATGTACTCCTGGGTACCTGGAGCAGCGTCATCCTGGACTGCGGTGATGCCACAACAGAATGAACTGAGGTTAGGGGAGCGCTCACCACAACACAGACAGAAGAACAACGCAGGGACGAAACAAAGGCAAAAGAGAAGACGGCAACAACATCACATCAGCAACCACTAAAGAACTACTATAACACAACATAGCCTACTACAAACAGAGGAAGAGAGACCAGGTTAGAAGGAGGGGGAGCAAGAGGAGGGTAGAGAGAGAGACAGAAAGAGAGATAGAACATCGAGATCAGTCAACAACTTTCAAAAATACCACTCAAGTAACACCAAGAGAGGGAGGGAGGGAAAGAAAGAGGAACATCTAAGGGAGGAGGAGTATGGGGCAAACAGATACAGAGACAAATGGAAGCTAAACATTATCATGTAAATATAGCAGTGTGTTCATTATAAAATCATTCTAGTGTGAGAGGTTGAGTAAAGCAAGGCATGCGCGCAGACTGCAGTCTACAATCTGCAAGGTAATACCAGCAGATCTAAGGTCAGATTGGGGTGCTGCTGACCCCAACCAGATGGTGCCCTTTTTAACGGAAGGCAAGCAAATGAAAAGGCATGCGCAGGTCCCAACCCAACCAAGCAGAGTGTGGTGGTCGAGAATGTTTTCATGGAATCACACATGCAGAGATGATATTATTACAGTGCATATTATGAATTCTATGAAGGAATTATGGCATCAACTGTATTTGTTTTCAGTGTACTGCTATAGGCCTGTCTGATGTTCATGGGGACATGTCTAAAGGGTCAGACACATTGTAAGTGACCTCGCAAGATGACTACATCACATTTCTCTTCTCCTCCACATGAATGCCTTAGTCACCATCCTCCATCCATCTCTTAACTGCATATATCCACTTGTACAGGCAGGAGGGGCCTACTGATCCACTTGTACAGGCAGGAGGGGCCTACTGATCCACTTCCTCTACACGGCCAGCCTCACAAGCTACTTTCCCCCAGAGAAAACGGAGTCTAAATGAAGTCTGGGTTTAGTCATTATAATCTATTGTCAGTCTGTGGTATGATTTTAGGCTGACATCCAGAAGTCCTCTGTGGTATACTGGCTCAGTGATAAAGTCTCATCTTCTCTCCTCTCTCTGCTCAGTTATTAAAAGTAAAACCTGAATGAAGTATATATAGAACTGTCAACATGCTCCTGGTTCTGTTGCCAATGAGCACACTCTCTCCCTCCTCCCAGCAATTAACCCTCCATCTGGAGAGCTCGATACGCATGCATGCCGACACGCGCCTGTGCACACACTCAAGGAACACTTTTCCTATGGGACCAATTCATTGCAGTGAGGAATAGGGGGGCACTCACACTTTTCTATTATTTTAGAAGAACAGAAATACAATTAGGAGGTAGTGCACATAGCTCACACAAAGAGCTCTGCTATACAGAAATAGTGAGCAATTAGTCTTTACTCCAGCATTTTGCTTGACTCTGAACAAGGGCACACAGACTAAACTGAAGACAACATAAAGGTTGACTTTAGTTAATAGCTACAGCTAATGAGTGTCTCTCTTTTTGAGCATTTGTCGAACCCCAGTAAGATCGGGATCCTAATAAATTAAATGAAATCATATCCCTTATAACTGTAATAACATAAGTGTTTATACTGTATACTACATTTATACAGATTCACAATTAGACAGAAAGAGAGTAGTTTAGGCAGAGTAGTTGACTCAACAGACACCCCATTCCCATCACACACAGTACAGTGACTCGGGGGTCCATTAGCAGACCAATTTATCACCACTACCCTATTTTTCTCCAGAAACTAGGCCTACATGCCTTTGTCTTAGTGGAGACCACTGCCAACTACTTACACCTAAATCCTCAACCCAAGATGCTGGTTTCATGACTAGGCAGCACTAAAACTGCAGAAGAGAAAACAGAAGAAAGCAACAGAGTTGAAACTTTCATGGTGTTTTGAGTAGACAAAAGACACTGAGGAGTTCTAAGGCACCCATTCTGAAACTTGACCTCTTTCCACGCTCCAGAGTCTAAGCATTTGGGGGGAAAACGTCCATCTTGCTCAGATCATTCTGTCCAATCATTCACGTTTATAGATGTAGACTTTGCTTTTGGAATTCAAATAAAAAATGTGGTTTATTGTATCTTGAAGATCTTATTGCTCTTTTGAGGCCCTGATAAGGGATCTCTCAGTGCACAGTGGACTCCCCTCCCCCTGTCTATCTGTGAGGAGTGACAGTGTTGTGAAGTGGCCCTCTAGAAGAACACTCATCCTCTTCACAGACAGCTAGCAGCCACTGCTGGGTGCCGGTCACGTCATGCTGCAGACCAGGGTCAAACTTCACACTGCTCACTAGCACATGTACTAATGCACTCTGCTTTATCTCTCCCTCTCTCATCTTATCTGCGCTGGGTTGAGCTCCACTGGCCCAGGTACGATGGGAGAGAGAGAGAGAAAGAAAGAAAGAAAGAAAGAAAGAAAGAAAGAAAGAAAGAAAGAAAGAAAGAAAGAAAGAAAGAAAGAAAGAAAGAAAGAAAGAAAGAAAGAAAGAAAGAAAGAAAGAAAGAAAGAAAGAAAGAAAGAAAGAAAGAAAGAAAGAAAGAAAGAAAGAAAGAAAGAAAGAAAGAAAGAAAGAAAGAAAGAAAGAAAGAAAGAAAGGAGAGAAAGAGCTTGTCTCATCTCGCTTTGAGAGAGAGCCAAGAATCTTCCAGAAAAGTTTCAGGATGCCTAATTCCTTCCCAGTGGTTATTAATGACCCTGCTAACTGCCATCTCATCAGCAGCAATACAATTGAGAGATGACGGGGGCCAGGGGAAGACCTGGGGAGTGGGCATGAGCAATTTACAAGTGGTAGCTCGCAATTTGGACAATTTACTCAAGTCAAGAGTTCTTATCCATCAAACAGGAAGGGAGTCAAGCATTTTCCATAGTCTGGCAAGAAATCGTTACTCTCTAAAATTAGAATCAGAATTAAGCAAAGAGATAGGTCTGTAGCCGCAGGTACCTGTTACTAAAATAGCCTGTCCTCATTGTGTAAATACAAGTGGTTGAATGCCATTGTCTGTTGGGATGCAATATTTTTAGTTTGGCTCCGTCTCATGA
Organism: Coregonus clupeaformis; assembly: GCF_020615455.1. NCBI lineage: Eukaryota > Metazoa > Chordata > Actinopteri > Salmoniformes > Salmonidae > Coregonus > Coregonus clupeaformis. The sequence continues at coordinate 26,384,154 of NC_059194.1, read as the reverse complement.
TTTCTGCATAGTTGTATTTTGGTTGTGTCGGGTCACCTTGGCGACAGTGAGCTGAGGTGAACTTGAGGTTTTCTTTGAAGCAGAGAGAGAATGAGCTTGCATATTTTATTCTGGGTCTTTCATCCTCTCTTTCTCCCTCTCTCTCTCCACAACTCTATCCAATAGGAGTAAAGTAGCTCCCTGGAGTCACATGATCGCCCTGTACCAATCCTCCCTAACTCTAGTCAGCAGATTCATCACCGGATAAGTGTAGAAATGACTTAAAGTAACCCTCAAAAGCGATTAAAATACATCCTCTTCCTCCATCGAGTTGTCAATGCTGTCAGTATTCATCTCAGTGAATTAGGAGCACAAGCTAACTATGAGACCCTTTGGGACAGAATACATATTTTTATGGATATTCACAGCTCAGTCACTTTAATGTGAATATCAATCACTGTTTGAATATCAATGAATATCAAGTCAGAGCAAAGTAATAGTAATTATTGTACACAACTGCTATCTCTAATATAAACACAAGAAAATTAACAAATGTCTTTAAAAAAAGAATGCTTGCTCGTGCTTTCCTATGGCTAGGGACATTTTGTGCTGAAACTTTCTCAGTCTCATTCCATTACCACAGAGGTCATATGATGTAGTGGACAGAATGAAACCATTCCCACTAACGCTTTTCCACAGGAAAGTAATTCATTTAAGTCAATCTACACTGTATAAAGGGGCTATGAATCTACAGGGACTCTTTCAGTCAGAGGGGTTCAGCCATCTTGTTATATTTACTCATCGAGAGAGTAAATAGATTTGATTACACCATGGCCCCCACCACGGCCCACACCCCCAACCTCCCACTCTGCTGTGTTAAGTTTGAAGGATAGAAGCAACTACAGGTGTCAGAGCTAACTGTACTCATTTAATTATAGCGTCAACTGAACAATACAGAACGTGGGGCGTAACATAACCCCAGGGTCAACCACTGTAACAATAACATATTGCATGACTATCCTACTGTACAGCCATAACATGCTCCCACTCTGCTGCTGGCCCTGAAACCATGAACACCACACAAACCCCAGGCTGAACCTGTAGGACGCCCCTTACCCTCTCTCATAAGGACACACACACACACACTCATAACCACTCACACTCCTGCGTGCACCCACACACAATTACACTCCACCCCTCACACCTCTGTGAGTCACAGCCCATCAAAGAGGCCCTGGGTGGTGTTTCTGTTTACAACCCCGCCTGCTCCTCCGAGTGAGCACGCTTCCTGGAACGGCCGTCGTCAAACACACACACATGCATGCCCACACACACACACACACACACACACACACACACACTCACACACAAGAACCCACAAAGAAAGAGCGTGCGTGGCATTGTGTACAGCTGTGTGGGCTGGCATTAGAGAGGGCTGTGAGAGAGCAATGAAAGGGCAGCACAGAGAATGACTGAACTGCAGAGCTAAGCTGCTAGCCACTGTAAACTGACTGTCAGATCGAAGGTTTTTGTGAATATCTGAAGAAACAAGTAAAAACAACTAGCTCTGACTAAGCTTTATCGAGATGAGAGATACTGCCTTTCCATGTCCCAGAGCAACCTCACAGTAAAAACATGACATAAAGACTAGCTGAATTGGATTGTGGTTTAATCTCAGTTTCCAGGAAGACATACAGTGGGGAAAAAAAGTATTTAGTCAGCCACCAATTCTGCAAGTTCTCCCACTTAAAAAGATGAGAGAGGCCTGTAATTTTCATCATAGGTACACGTCAACTATGACAGACAAAATGAGGGAAAAAAATCCAGAAAATCACATTGTAGGATTTTTTATGAATTTATTTGCAAATTATGGTGGAAAATAAGTATTTGGTCAATAACAAAAGTTTCTCAATACTTTGTTATATACCCTTTGTTGGCAATGACACAGGTCAAACATTTTCTGTAAGTCTTCACAAGGTTTTCACACACTGTTGCTGGTATTATGGCCCATTCCTCCATGCAGATCTCCTCTAGAGCAGTGATGTTTTGGGGCTGTCGCTGGGCAACACGGACTTTCAACTCCCTCCAATGATTTTCTATGGGGTTGAGATCTGGAGACTGGCTAGGCCACTCCAGGACCTTGAAATGCTTCTTACGAAGCCACTCCTTCGTTGCCCGGGCGGTGTGTTTGGGATCATTGTCATGCTGAAAGACCCAGCCACATTTCATCTTCAATGCCCTTGCTGATGGAAGGAGGTTTTCACTCAAAATCTCACGATACATGGCCCCATTCATTCTTTCCTTTACACGGATCAGTCGTCCTGGTCCCTTTGCAGAAAAAACAGTCCCAAAGCATGATGTTTCCACCCCCATGCTTCACAGTAGGTATGGTGTTCTTTGGATGCAACTCAGCATTCTTTGCCCTCCAAACACGACGAGTTGGGTTTTTACCAAAAAATTATATTTTGGTTTCATCTGACCATATGACATTCTCCCAATCCTCTTTTGGATCATCCAAATGCACTCTAGCAAACTTCAGACGGGCCTGGACATGTACTGGCTTAAGCAGGGGAACACGTCTGGCACTGCATGATTTGAGTCCCTGGCGGCGTAGTGTGTTACTGATGGTAGGCTTTGTTACTTTGGTCCCAGCTCTCTGCAGGTCATTCACTAGGTCCCCCCGTGTGGTTCTGGGATTTTTGCTCACCGTTCTTGTGATCATTTTGACCCCACGGGGTGAGATCTTGCGTGGAGCCCCAGATCGAGGGAGATTATCAGTGGTCTTGTATGTCTTCCATTTCCTAATAATTGCTCCCACAGTTGATTTCTTCAAACCAAGCTGCTTACCTATTGCAGATTCAGTCTTCCCAGCCTGGTGCAGGTCTACAATTTAGTTTCTGGTGTCCTTTGACAGCTCTTTCGTCTTGGCCATAGTGGAGTTTGGAGTGTGACTGTTTGAGGTTGTGGACAGGTGTCTTTTATACTGATAACAAGTTCAAACAGGTGCCATTAATACAGGTAACGATTGGAGGACAGAGGAGCCTCTTAAAAAAGAAGTTACAGGTCTGTGAGAGCCAGAAATCTTGCTTGTTTGTAGGTGACCAAATACTTATTTTCCACCATCATTTGCAAATAAATTCATTAAAAATCCTACAATGTGATTTTCTGGATTTTTTCCCTCAATTTGTCTGTCATAGTTGACATGTACCTATGATGAAAATTACAGGCCTCTCTCATCTTTTTAAGTGGGAGAACTTGCACAATTGGTGGCTGACTAAATACTTTTTTTCCCCACTGTAGGAGGGTTGGTGTCCTGGGAGCCACTCTGGGAGTCATTCTGGTTCCTCTGTTCCTCTGCTCCTGATGAGAGACCTCTGACACCATGCAACAATAGGATTGTGTTTATATTACACAAAGGGACAGTTTCCTGGTGCCAGATTAAGCCAAATAATGGACTAGAAAAGCGTGCTCAATATAAAATCTTAATAGCTTTTAAGGCCAGGACCAGGCTAAATCAGTGTCCGAGAAACCAGCCCATTGTCAGTCAATAAAGTCAGTCAATAAAGTGTAATCTATATATTTGGATATCATATGCCCCAATCATATGCTGCTGACATTAAGAAATGGAGGCACAATGGAGTTGCCAACTTGGTTTTAGTGGATGACTAAAAGGAGTTTAGGTGACATCAGGTCTCTAAAATATGCTGTCTGGTTGTCAGATACTAACAAATACTCTAACAAATAGTTTACATTTCCAAAACAGTCCTGTATTTCACCCCAGAAACACCCAATTTTTTCTTCATATAGTTTTCTAATGGAAGTCGAAATCCATGTAAGGCAGAGGCTGGAAGCCATCTTGAAAATATGCCATGGAAAAAAGAGAGAGAGAAAATCAATGTAGAAAGTCTATTTGGGGCCAAACAAATGTGTTGATGAATCCACCTCTCAGTAGCTCATGAGGATGGATGTGTTGCTATGCCTGTCCTGAGGTCTGGACTGGGCCGGGAGAGGAGAACACACTAATGACTATCATCTGGTGTCTCTCGTCATCGGCTGTGTCTCTTATTGCCTGGCTGTCCCCCCTCCCCCTGTCCACTCGTTCACTGTGCCCCTACCTCTTCACAGCGATTGGAGGCCGAGTGCGGGGAGAGTGTATGGTACTGTATATCAGTGCTGAGTGCAACCCGATACACACACACACGTACACACACAGCCATTCAGAAAAATACTGTATATAACTCTGTTCACACTGCACAATACACACAGAAACCTAATCAAAGGAATCGAACAAAATGTATACATTAAATACCAATAAAAGACAGAATCTAACCACAGGCTCACTACTATGCCACACTACTAGAATACAAAAGAGGTGCTGCTGTAACACATGATGATACACAAGTATCAAAGCGTTGTATGGGTGGTGTGGGAGGAGAGGTACTTAAACAGTAAATATCAAAAGGTTGTCGTCTCCTCCTTCACGTTTAAAATACCTCTCCTACTGAGGAGTGTCAGGACCTCTGAATAAATACTATATCAACAAATCTGACTAACCTACTGAAGTGGGAGTGAACAGATAGAAATCTGTGGTTAGCTCTAGCTGGCACTAAGGAGGGTCGACATCACCCTATAGCCTTTGGGACATCCAGTACAGTAGTATGGATGGGGAGAATTTATTTACTCAGTCACACACTGCATAACCTCTCCAGCTCAATACAACTTCTATGGGCCAGATCAACGAGGTGTGAATGACTGGGAATAGTGTGTTTAGTCATAGTCTCTCTATGGCTGGGCTAATGGTCTGATGTGCACTGAGCTGGTTTACGGTGTGATTCAATGGCACCTGCTGACCACATGTCTCCAACATGGCTCTTCATGCCTAGGGAAAAGTGGGATTGTTGATATTTTACATGACATACAGGTAGGTGGGCTGCTACACTATAAATCAGAGTTCAAAGGTAAAACTGAATTGGTTCTAAACTGGTGCAGTGCAGCGTAGGTGAAAACAGAGCGGGGCGCCAAACACGAATATTCACACATGAACACACACACAATCACACATAACACATATTATTCACACATGAACACACAGATAAAGGCATGGTACAGGCATTAGCACTAGCTAGCACTCACTCACAGCCCATTGCGTAGGTTCAAAAGCGCTGTGGCTAGTAGGATCCAGAGCAGACCGTGAACAAACACACACCACCGCTAAAATTTAATAATGCTAAAGATCACATTCAGCACAATTAACAGCTGACAGCCAGCAGTAAACATGATTTGAGAGCATACAGTATTACTCCAATAGGGCGTTAGCTGCTTAACTAATCATTAGGTCTGTAACACAGAGACTGGGTGAGACAGTGGAGGATGATGAAATATAATGTGATCTATATTGAATAGGCCAGCTAAGTGATAGAGAAGCCTACTGTATATTGAATCCCTACGGGACTGTGATTGACAATAATGTGTGATATAGGGCTTAGGGCTCGGATTTCATCTTATATCTGTCATTGTGTACAAGAGGTATTGATATGTGAAGGAATGAAACCGACTGTATTTACATTCATTTCCCACTTATTTTTTCACAGCCCTCTCTCTCTCTCTCTCTCTCTCTCTCTTTCTCTCTCTCTCTCTCGCTCTGTCTCTCACTTTCTCTCTGTCTCTCTGTCTGTCTGTGTGTCTCTGTCTGTGTGTGTCTCTCTCTCTGTGTCTCTGTGTCTCTTTCTGTCTGTCTCTCGCTCTCTGTCTCTCTCTCTGTCTCTCTGTCTGTGTGTCTCTCTGTCTCTCTCTCTCTGTCTCTGTTTCTCTCTCTGTCTGTGTCTCTCTCTCTGTCTCTCTCTCTCTGTCTCTCTGTCTCTCTCTCTGTGTGTCTGTCTGTGTGTCTCTCTCTGTATGTGTGTCTCCCTCTGTCTGTGTCTCTGTCTCTCTCTTTCGCGCTCTGTCTCTCTCTCTCGCTCTCTCTCTCTGTCTCTGTCTCTCTCTCTCAATTCAATTCAATTCCAATTCAATTTAAGGGCTTTATTGGCATGGGAAACGTATGTTAACATTGCCAAAGCAAGCAGATGGTAAACAAAAGTGAAAAAAAAAACAATAAATATGAACAGTAAACATTACATTCAGAAGTTCCAAAAGAATAAAGACATTTCAAATGTCATATTATGTCTATATACAGTGTTGTAACAATGTGCAAATAGTTAAAGTACAAATGACAAAATAAATAAACATAAATATGGGTTTAATTTACAATGGTGTTTGTTCTTCACTGGTTGCCCTTTTCTTGTGACAACAGGTCACAAATCTTGCTGTCTCTCTCTCTCTCTCTCTCTCTCTCTCTCTCTCTCTCTCTCTCTCTCTCACCTCCATCTCAGAGGGGCTTCCTCTCTTCTCAGCTCAGCTCTCTGAGGCCCAGGAGGAATTACACACACGCTGTGATTACATACCACACTTGCCCACCTACCTACCTCAGTGCTGCACCAGAGGCACGACACAAACACACACCATTTATGCACACGCATACTCACACGCATACATACACTCCTCTCTTTCTCCCACTCTCTCTCTTTCTCTGACAAACACACACACATACATACACGCATGAACACTCTTCCTCTCTGACACATTCACACTAGGGAATGTGTATTCCCTTATAGTGAGAGCCAGGTGGAAGGTAAGTGTGTGATTCCTAACTGTAGCAGCTCTGTAATCAAGTGTTTCTATTACCCAGAGAATGAGCTGTCTGTCTGAGTGAACCCATCACTATTACTGCTTTGTTACTGAACTGGAAGACTCAATCAGTCAGTTATAGATGGATGACCCAGTCCTGGAGGAGAAATAACACAATGTAGTTGACACACAACCAAACACACACACATGCACGCACGCACACACACAATTTCAAGTATGTACAGTGCATTCAGAAAGCATTCCGACCCCTTGACTTATGCTACATTTTGTTGTTACAGCCTGAATTTCTCACTCTCACCCATCTACACACAATACTACATAATGACAAAGTCAAAACATGTTTTAAGAAATTGTAGCATATTTATTGAAAATGAAATACAGAAATATCTCAGTCACTATCTACAATACCAGTCAAAAGTTTGGACACACCTACTCATTCAAGGGTTTTTCTTTATTTTTACTATTCTCTAGAATGTAGGATCATAGTGAAGACATCAAAACTATGAAATAACACATAACGTTCTTCTTTGTAACCATGCTTTATTCATCAGGCCTTTGTCCTCCACTTCCTTCATTGTTGATAAAAAGTTGGAACCCTTCCGAAATGGACCTGGAACTTTCACACCCAGACCCGATATGAATATACACAGTACCAGTCAAAGGTTTGGACACACCTACTCATTCAAGGGTTTTTCTTTATTTTGACTATTTTCTACAATGTAGAATAATAGTGAAGACATCAAAACTATGAAATAACACATATGGAATCATGTAGTAACCAAAAAAGTGTTAAACAAATCAAAACTTCAAATAGCCACCCTTTGCCTTGATGACAGCTTTGCACACTCTTGGCATTCTCTCAACCAGCTTCACCTGAAATGCTTTTCCAACAGTCTTGAAAGAGTTCCCACATATGCTGAGCACTTGTTGGCTGCTTTTCCTTCACTCTGCCGTCCGACTCATCCCAAACCATCTCAATTAGGTTGAGGTCGGGGGATTGTGGAGGCCAGGTCATCTGATGCAGTACTCCATCACTCTCCTTCTTGGTAAAATAGCCCTTACACAGCCTGGAGGTGTGTTGGGTCATTGTCCTGTTGAAAAACAAATGATAGTCCCACTAAGCCCAAACCAGATGGGATGGTGTATCACTGCAGAATGCTGTGGTAGCCATGCTGGTTAAGTATGCCTTGAATTCTAAATAAATCACAGCCAGTGTCACCAGCAAAGCACCCCCACACCATCACACCTCCTCCTCTATGCTTTACGGTGGGAACTACACATGCAGAGATCATCCGTTCACCCACACCGCGTCTTACAAAGACACGGCGGTTGGAACCAAAAATCTCCAATTTGGACTCCAGACCAAAGGACAGATTTCCACTGGTCTAATGTCCATTGCTCGTGTTTCTTGGCCCAAGCAGGTCTCTTCTTATTATTTGTGTCCTTTAGTAGTGGTTTCTTTGCAGCAATTCGACCATGAAGACCTGATTCACACAGTCCCCTCTGAACAGTTGATGACTCTGTGAAGCATTTATTTGGGCTGTAATTTCTGAGGCTGGTAACTCTAATGAATTTATCCTCTGCAGCAGAGGTAACTCTGGGTCTTCCATTCCTGTGGCGGTCCTCATGAGAGCCAGTTTCATCATAGCGCTTTATGATTTTTGCGACTGCACTTGAAGAAACTTTCAAAGTTCTTGACATTTTCAGTATTGACTGCTGTGGTAGCCATGCTGGTTAAGTATGCCTTGAATTCTAAATAAATCACAGACAGTGTCACCAGCAAAGCACCCCCACACCATCACACCTCCTCATCCATGCTTCATGGTGGGAACCACACATGCAAAGATCATCCGTTCACCTACCCTAAATCTCAAATTAGGACTCATCAGACCAAAGGACAGATTTCCACCGGTCTAATGTCCAATGCTCTTCTTCTTATTGGTCCTTTAGTAGTGGTTTCTTTGCAGCAATTCCACCATGAAGGCCTGATTCACGCAGTCTCCTCTTAACAGTTTATGTTGAGATGTGTCTGTTACTTGAACACTGTGAAGCATTTATTTGGGCTGCAATCTGAGGCTGGTAACTCTAATGAACATATCCTCTGCTGCAGAGGTAACTCTGGGTCTTCCTTTCCTGTGGCGATCCTCATGAGAGCCAGTTTCATCATAGCGCTCGATGGTTTTTGCGACTGCACTTTAAGGAACTTAAAAAGTTCTTGAAATGTTCCGTATTGACTGACCTTCATGTCTTAAAGTAATGATGGACTGTCGTTTCTCTTTGCTTATTTGAGCTGCTCTTGCCATAATATGGACTTGGTCTTTTACCAAATAGGGCTATCTTCTGTATACCCCCCCTGTATTGTCACAACACAACTGTTTGGCTCAAATGCATTAAAAAGGAAAGAAATTCCACAGATTAACTTTTAAGAAGGCACACCTGTTAATTGACATGCATTCCGGGTGACTACCTCATGAAGCTGTTTGAGAGAATGCCAATAGTGTACAAAGCTGTCATCAAGGCAAAGAGTGACTATTTGAAGAATTTGTTTAACACTTTTTTGGTTACTACATGATTCCATATGTGTTATTTCATAGTTTTGATGTCTTCACTATTATTCTACAATGTAAACATTTTTAAAAATAAAGACAAACCCTTGAATGAGTAGGTGTGTCCAACATTTTGACTGGTAGAGTATGTCAGTTTGGTCGGATAGCCAGCTCTAGGCAGACTCTGGGTAGTTCCATATGTTTTCAATTTCCCAATGATGGATACCACTGTACTCTTGGAAACGTTCAACATTCTAGAAAGTGTTTTATACCCTACCCCAGATACACACTGACTGTACAAAACATTAACATTAAGGACGCTCTTTCCATGACATAGACTGACCAGGTGAATCCAGGTGAAAGCTATGATTCCTTATTGATGTCACTTGTAGAAATCCACCTCAATCAGTGTAGATAAAGGAAAGGAGACAGGTTAAAGAAGGATTTTTAAGCCTTGAGACAATTGAGACATGGATTGTGTATGTGTGCCATTCAGAGGGTGAATGGGCAAGACAAAAGATTGAACTCAATGTGTTTCTAATGTTTGGTATACTCAGTGTATGCCTCATCTCAGAGATCCTTAGACTTCATGGTATCGTTTCTGCTCTGACATGCACTGTCAACTGTGGGACCTTACATAGACAGGTGTGTCTCTTTCTAAATCATGTCCAAACAATTGAATTGGCCAAAGGTGGACTCCAATCAAGTTGTAGTGACATCTCAAGGATGATCAAAGGAGATTGGATGCACCTGAGCTCAATTTGGAGTGTCATAGTAAAAGAGTGTGAATACTTATGTCAATTAGATATTTCTGCATTTCTTTTTCAATAAATTTGCTAACATTTCTTTAAAAATGCTTTCACTTTGTCATTATGGGGTATTGTGTGTAGATTGGTGAGAAAGTACATATATTTAATCAATTTTTAATTCAGGCTATAACACATTGTCTGTCATCTGGGAGTAGAGCCTCAGATTACAGAGAGAGAAAGCTGTGTCATTAAGGCTAACAGTCTGGCTCAGCTAACAGCTAGCGCTAACAGCTACCGCTAATAACCTCTGCTAACAGCTAGAGCTAACAGCTAGCAGGCAGATGGAGTATTAATGAAACCAATTAACTGAGGTACAGAACACTTAACATGCTCCAAATGCAGAGCAAACATGACACCACAGAAAAAAAACTATCAATCATTGGTGATTGCCTGGTGTATAAATCAAATATTGGATCCACATACTACACGGCTCTATTACTGCTTCATAAATTAATGTGTAACAGCAAATGTAGAGGAGAGGCCAGAGCCGCCTCTTCCTATACACAGACTATGTGCTGCACGTAAGGAGCTCAGTCGGGGTCTCAACTTACTGTTGAGAGTTAGAAAAGTAGAACGCACAAGGTGCAGTTTCAAAATGTGGTAGTGCATCAGCAGTTTTTCACTTGTTATGTCAGGCACTCAATTAATATATGTCAGATAACATTTTTAGGTAAGGTATTGCTAGGTAAGGTAGTCTAGCCAGCTATCTAACCCTTGTAGTAGGCCTAATCATCCGACCGAACATGCAGGGCATGTGCTCAGGGGCCCTGACCTCCATCTCTCTTGAGGTGCACCATATCGTTTTCAAAAGTGTCCAAATTAAGAAAAACTAAACAAACAAGAAGATTTAAATGGAAACTGCTGTAGTAATAATAATAATAATATTAATAATAATCATAATAATAATAATAAATGAAATCATAATCATAATTATATAAAAAATAAAAAATTTACATTAAGAGCATAAAAAAGTTGTTCAACTACTAATAGGCCTACAACTAATAAAAACTACTGCTACAACTACTGCTACAACTAATAAAAACTACTGCTACAACTACTAATACAACTAATAAAAACTACTGCTACAACTACTAATACAACTAATAAGAACTACTGCTACAACTACTAATACAACTAATAAAACAAAGTACTTATAATATATTCATACGTATTTACATGGTGTTTTTATTGCTGCTGTTGTTGAAAGTAGTAGTGTGAGTCTTGTAAAGTTAGGTGTTCCTTAACCTCTTAATTTCCGCCCAAAATGACATACCCAAATCTAACTGCCTGTAGTTCAGGACCTGAAGCAAGGATATGCATATTCTTGATACCATTTGAAAGGAAACACTTAGACGTTTGTGGAATGTCAAATTAATGTAGGAGAATATAACACATCAGATCTGGTAAAAGAAAATACAAACCAAAAAAACATGCTTTTTTTAATCATCTTTTAAATGCAAGAGAAAGGCCACAATATAATATTGCAGTTTTAGCAGTGTGTGTGCAAAGTTTCAGATTGACCCTGTGAAGCGTTGCAATACTGGACTATTTTGTATCAAGTCTGCCCAAATGTGCCGAATTGGTCAATTGATACATTTTCAAGTACATAACTGTAGATAACATACAAAAACATACAGAATGTAAGTTTACACACTCCCAGGAACGTCATACATGATGGATCATTAGCTTATACACTAACTTTCACACATCTAGATGGCCGGGCGGGGTGGGTGTGGAGCCAGAGACAGCAGGGGTTCAAACTGTAGATCCCAGTTCCTACATTTGGATTTTATCAAACAAAACTATGCTACATTTTATCTCTGGGACCCTCAGGATGACAAATCAGAGCAAGATTACTGAATGTAAGTACATTATTTACCTTCAGAGGTGAATGTATCAAACCAGTTGCCGTGATACGTTTTTTGTTGTTGTGCACTCTCCTCAAACAATAGCATGGTATTTTTTCACTGTAATAGCTACTGTAAATTGGACAGTGCAGTTAGATTAACAAGAATGTAAGCTTTCTGCCCATATAAGACATGTCTATGTCCTGGAAAGTTTGCTGTTACTTACAACAGTCATGCAAATCACATTAGCGCACGTTAGCTCAACCGTCCCGTATACGGGACACCGATCCGTAGAGGTTAATATATACAGGGAAATGTAAGTTGATACATTTAAAAATAAATTGGTACCAAAACTACCAATGCAGTTGTCTTCTGTTTTGGAGTGACAGACAATTGAGTGATTCTTAATGGCTTCCATAATGGCATCCAATAATGACTCCACAAAGATTGTTATAAATGTACATCTAAATTACATCTAAGGTCTTGGTTGTATTTTGATAGATGATGTCACCATAGTCTAGGATAGGAAGCAGCAGTTTGGTTACTAAGGTATTTTTAATGGATACAGTAAAACAATTATTAGACCTGTATAGTAACTCAAGCTTATAGTTAATTGTTTTTCTAATATAATCAAAATGTTTTCCAAAAGATCATTCAGAATCTATCCTCAAACCCGGATATTTCCAACAATCAACACTTTCAGGCATTGTTCCATCACTTGCATGAATTTTGAAATTGCTAGCTGTGGAGTTTATTCTTTGTCGTGTACCAAACAGCATGATATAGGACTTTGTTTGATTTAAAACCAAATTATTTGCTAGAATTTTTTTTGTAAAGTGTTAAAATCATCTTGGAGTGTTGCTTGTGTAACGATCCCGGCAGTCTGAGTCGGGTCCTGTCTGTGGACTAGTTTTTCTGCTCATGATCTCCAGTTTCCCGAGGGTTCTGGAACGCTCCGGGGAGCTCTCTTGATTTCCGCACCTGCATCCCATCAGCAATCTGCACACCTGGTCCTGATCATCACCCTTCTTAGGCTCTGGCCTAACATCCATTCCCTGCCGGATCGTTAGCCATGAACAGTAGGTTTACCAGAGTATCAGTCTTAGAGCTTCTAGCGTTAGTTTTGTTGTTTTTGCACCTTGTTGGTTTGTTGTTTACTTACCTCCGTTTTGTTCCATCTGCAGTCACTCGTCCGGAACCTTCATCCAACCTCTGCCTGGTGGTCGGCGGCTGCCGAGCCATGATGGGATCAACCACTGCACCCCCAACAACTAATCAACGCCGCCCGCTCTGTTCCCTGGATTATTCAGCATCACTCTTGAATTTGTAAATAAACACTCACCTTCGTTTCAACTTACCTTGTCCTGGTCTGCTTCTGGGTTCTGGCTTTGTAACTCGTGACAGAACGATCCGGCCAGTAATGAACCCAGCGGACCTGGACTCTGTTCGCCATGCCATTACCCATCAGGAGAAGATGTTGGGCCATCATAGCACGGTACTACAGGAGATCGCGTTGTCAGTTCGGAACCTTTCTACCGGTCTGACGGAGGTCCAGAACCAACGCAAGTTTCCGGTGGAGGATCCACTACCGGTTTCACCCATCTCGCCTGCCGCTTCTGGAGCTGTGTCCTTCCGTGAGCCCAAGGTTCCGACGCCGGATAAATATGAGGGGGAGCTGGGAAGATGCCGTTCCTTCCTTATGCAGTGTGGATTAGTGTTCGATCTACAGCCCTACTCTTATGCCACAGACAAGGCTAGGATAGCCTTTGTGATTGAGTTGCTGCGTGGTCGAGCGCTGGAGTGGGCTTCAGCCGTTTGGGAACGACAGGATCCCTGCATGGCTTCATACCAGGGGTTCACGGCCGAGATGAGGAAGCTCTTCGACCATTCCGTCCGAGGGAGGGACGCAGCCAGGCGCCGGTTTTCGCTTCGCCAAGGAACTCGCAGCGTGGCCGACTTCGTGATCGAGTTCAAGACGTTGGCTGTGGAGAGTGGGTGGAATGAGGAGTCTCTGCAAGCGGCCTTTTACCAGGGTCTGTCGGAGCAGCTCAAGGATGAGTTGATCTCCTATCCGGAGCCTAGTGACCTGGACAGCTTGGTAGCCTTGTCTATTCGGGTGGATAATCGAGTCCGAGAGCGAAGGAGGGAGAAGCAATGGGTTCCGTCCAACCGATCAGCTTCTCAGGTTCCAGTCGGGTCGGGGATTGGATCAGAATACGTCGATCATCGTCCACCACACAGGATTAGTGGAGAGGTTCTGTCTCCCGATTCTGAACCCATGCAAGTGGGGCGGCACGGGTTAACCAAGGAGGAGCGCCAACACAGACGTAGGGACTAACTGTTGCCTCTACTGTGGTGGTTCGGGACATTACCTCGCCACTGGTTCCCGGCGGTCGTCAAACTGCGCGGCTCGCTAAAGTTGGGAGGACTTTTAGCGAGCCAGTTTCGACCTCTCAATACCTCTGTCAGACCCCGTTTCCGGCTACCCTTATGAACAGGAATCAGAGCTTAGCGATTAACGCTTTTATCGATTCAGGTGCCGATGGAAGCTTTCTTGATGCCGAGTTGGTGGAACAGCTGGGGCTTTCCAAGGAGCAATTGCCGGAAGCCATTGAAGCTACCACTCTGGACGGCAGTAGTCTGGCACGTATCACGATGAGGACTGAACCGGTTAAGATGCTGTTGTCGGGGAATCATTCTGAGATGATTTCATTCTTCATTCTGCCGTCTTCCCATGTTCCTCTGGTCCTTGGATACCCCTGGCTGAAGGAACACAATCCCACGTTCGATTGGGTGACGGGCAAGGTAACGAGTTGGAGCCTTGATTGTCATGCTAACTGTCTCAAGACTGCCTGTCCCCATTCGGTTCCCAGTCAGGTGATTGAGGCTAAACCCCCAGATTTGTCCCTGGTTCCCGAGACATATCACGATTTGGGGGAAGTTTTCAGTAAGCAGAAGGCTCTGTCACTCCCTCCCCACCGACCATATGATTGTGCCATCAACCTGTTCCCTGGAGCTGTCTACCCCAAGGGAAGGTTATACAGTATCTCCCGACCTGAACGTGAGGCTTTGGAGACCTACATCAAGGAGTCCCTAGCTGCTGGTCTCGTTCGTCCCTCGTCATCACCCCTGGGGGGCAGGATTCTTCTTTGTGGGTAAGAAGGATGGCTCTCTTCGACCGTGTATTGATTATCGGGGGTTGAATGACATCACGGTCAAGAACAAGTATCCCCTGCCCTTGATGAGTTCTGCCTTCGACTCCTTACAGGGTGCTACGGTGTTCACCAAGCTAGACCTACGCAATGCGTATCACATGGTCCGGATCAGAGAGGGGGGACGAGTGGTTGACGGGTTTCAATACACCGATGGGTCACTTCGAGTATCAGGTGATGCCGTTTGGACTGACCAATGCTCCAGCGGTATTCCAGAGTATGGTGAACGACGTCCTGAGAGATATGATCGGTCTCTTTGTGTTTGTTTACCTGGATGACATTCTGATCTTCTCGAAGGAACCTTCCGACCACGTCCAGCATGTCCGGCAGGTTCTGCAGCGATTGTTGGAGAATCGCCTGTTCGTGAAGGCCGAGAAGTGCGAGTTTCACGCCCACACGACATCCTTTCTCGGGTACATCATCTCCAGGGGAGAGATTAGGATGGACCAGGAGAAGGTTAGAGCGGTTCTGGAATGGGCCCAGCCCGGTACGAGATTGCAGCTCCAGAGATTTTTGGGGTTTGCGAATTTCTACCGCAGATTCATCCGGGATTACAGCCGTGTGGCCGCTCCGTTAACTGCCTTGACTTCCAGTATCAGGACCTTCAAGTGGAATCCGGAGGCGGATCGAGCGTTTCTGGATTTGAAGAGGCGATTCACCAACGCACCGATTCTCTCTCAACCGGACACGGCCCGTCAGTTCGTCGTTGAAGTGGACGCGTCTGATGTGGGAGTTGGCGCCATCCTGTCGCAGCGATGCTCCACGGACAGTAAACTCCATCCCTGCGCCTACTACTCGTCGCCTTTCGCCTGCGGAGAGGAATTACGATGTGGGTAACCGGGAGCTTCTCGCGGTGAAACTTGCCTTGGAGGAGTGGCGCCACTGGTTGGAGGGGGCGGAGCAACCGTTTATTGTCTGGACTGACCACAAGAATCTTGCTTACGTGCAATCGGCTAGACGTCTCAACTCCCGTCAGGCCAGGTGGGCGTTGTTTTTCGGACGATTCAAGTTTTCCCTGACGTTCCGACCTGGATCTAAGAACGGCAAGGCGGACGCCTTGTCCCGGATGTTCTCCAAGACGGAGGAGAGTGGGTCCAAGACCGAGACAATTCTCCCCCGGAACTGCGTCGTGGGAGCAGTTATGTGGAAGATTGAGGAGGAGGTGATGGCGGCCCTTCGGACGCAGCCCGGTCCCGTAACGGTCCACCCGGTCGGTTGTTTGTGCCTGAGTCGGTTCGTCCTGCTGTCCTCAAATGGTCCCACGCCAGCAAGAGGGCTTGTCACCCTGGCGTGGCTCGGACGATGGCGTTTCTTCGCAGACGTTTTTGGTGGCCTGCCATGGCCGAGGATACTCGGGGTTTTGTTGCTGCCTGTCCAGTGTGTGCGCAGAATAAGAGTACCAATCGGCCCAGCTCTGGACTACTTCACCCCCTTCCTATTCCCCGGCGACCATGGTCGCATCTGGCCCTGGACTTCGTCACTGGGTTGCCCGCTTCTGAGGGGAACACGGTCGTTCTGACTATCGTGGACAGATTCAGCAAGTTCGCCCACTTTGTGCCAATTGCCAAGCTTCCCTCTGCCTCGGAGACGTCCGAGATCCTGGTTAGGGAGGTTTTTCAGGGTCCACGGTTTGCCCAGTGATATCGTTTCCGACCGTGGCCCTCAGTTTACCTCTGCTGTCTGGAAGTCCTTCTGTTTGGCCATTGGAGCTACAGTCAGTCTCACATCTGGTTTTCACCCCCAATCCAATGGTCAGGCGGAGAGAGCCAACCAGAAGATGGAATCCACGCTACGCTGCCTGGTCTCTTCCAACCCCACCTCCTGGGTCTCTCAGTTGCCTTGGGTTGAGTATGCCCACAATACTCTCCCTACATCTGCCACTGGGATGTCTCCCTTCCAGTGCCTGTATGGCTACCAACCTCCCTTGTTCCCTTCTCAGGAGAAGGAGCTCTCAGTGCCCTCTGTTCAGGCCCATATTCGTCGTTGCCACCGGACCTGGCATCGGGCCAGAAAGGCACTCCTTAGAGTTTCGGACCGGTATCAGCTCCAGGCGATCGTCGCCGGATCCCCGCTCCCACCTATACCATCGGAGATAGGGTCTGGTTGGCCACACGGGATCTTCCTTTACGGACTGAGTCTAGGAAGTTGTTACCGAAGTTCATTGGTCCGTTTGTGGTGGAGAAGGTGATCAATCCAGTGGCAGTTCGACTCAAACTACCGAGGACGCTCAGAGTCCATCCCACCTTTCATGTCTCCTGCCTCAAGCCTGTTTTCCTCAGTCCTCTGTTGCCTCCTCCGCCTCCTCCTCCTCCTCCTCGGATGATCGGAGGTGGTCCTGCCTACACGGTGCGACGCATCATGGATTCCAGACGGCGGGGCCGGGGTTTCCAGTATCTCGTGGACTGGGAGGGGTATGGTCCTGAAGAGAGGAGTTGGATTCCGCGGCGACAGATCCTAGATGCTGACCTCATTCGTGACTTCTACCGCCTCCATCCTGGCGCTCCGGGAGTCCGCCCGGTGGCGTTCGTCGGAGGGGGGGGTACTGTAACGATCCCAGCAGTCTGAGTCGGGTCCTGTCTGTGGACTAGTTTTTCTGCTCATGATCTCCAGTTTCCCGAGGGTTCTGGAACGCTCCGGGGAGCTCTCTTGATTTCCGCACCTGCATCCCATCAGCAATCTGCACACCTGGTCCTGATCATCACCCTTCTTAGGCTCTGGCCTAACATCCATTCCCTGCCGGATCGTTAGCCATGAACAGTAGGTTTACCAGAGTATCAGTCTTAGAGCTTCTAGCGTTAGTTTTGTTGTTTTTGCACCTTGTTGGTTTGTTGTTTACTTACCTCCGTTTTGTTCCATCTGCAGTCACTCGTCCGGAACCTTCATCCAACCTCTGCCTGGTGGTCGGCGGCTGCCGAGCCATGATGGGATCAACCACTGCACCCCCAACAACTAATCAACGCCGCCCGCTCTGTTCCCTGGATTATTCAGCATCACTCTTGAATTTGTAAATAAACACTCACCTTCGTTTCAACTTACCTTGTCCTGGTCTGCTTCTGGGTTCTGGCTTTGTAACTCGTGACAGCTTGTATCTGCAAAATATTTGAGCCTGATGTATAGAGCACTGTATCATCAGTGTATAAGTGAACGTGTGTATTCTGACAAATTAGAGGCAATTCATTTATGAATACAGAGAAAAGAAGGGGGTCCAATACTGGGCCTTGAGGTACACCTCTACTGAGTCCAAGAAGTTGTGATTTGCTAAAATAGGGATGAAACCAGTTTAGTGATCTGTTAGTGAAACCAATGTTTTGAAGTTTTCCTAGTAAGAATGATCAACTAAATCAAATGCTTTTGATAAATCAATAAAGATGGCACCAGTTAGTTGGCCTTGGCAGATGAAGAATTTATATCATCAGTAAGTTTCACTAATGCTGTAGTAGTAGAATGGTTGGGTCTAAAGCCAGATTGAAACATGGCATAAGTCATATGAACATGGCATAAGTCATATGAACATGGCATAAGTCATATGAACATGGCATAAGTCATATGAACATGGCATAAGTCATATGAACATGGCATAAGTCATATGAACATGGCATAAGTCATATGAACATGGCATAAATCATATGAACATGGCATAAGTCATGGCAAAATGTGAAGAATTGCAGACAATTTGATTTAAAACTGCAACACTTTCTCTACACCCCATAGCAAAATATGTAAAATTGCAGGAAAATTAACTTTAACACTGCAAACAAATGTATCCAGAGACTAATAACATCTATTTATCTAAAATGGTGCTCCTCAATGTGCTGTTTGCAGCTGTGGCTGGCCTTCACCCTGTCCCATCCTCTCCTGGCCTGTCACCAGGCTCAGTGGACTTACTGATCTCTGGCCCACAGAATAGCTAGGTGCACAGGCCCATTTCACCACCATCCATCTCTATAAGTTAATGTGACGATGTCAGGAAACATGGAATTGTATTCCTTTCAGAGAAAGGGAGGGATATACAGTATAGCCAATGATCTCCTTTGATTACGGTTACTACCACATACTGCCATATCAGTGCTAATTGGGCAATTCTCTCTTCAATCACTGGCCATTTCCTCCTGCTCCTTCCTGTCTGCACTAACCCACTCATCAGAGGGGTTTTGGCAGGAACTTTATACAGACTAATGTCCAGTCCACCTCAGCCTTGAGCCAACCAGACCACATCCCCAGATGGGACATCAAAGCAAGACACTCTTGATTCTTTAATCAAGTTAGTTTACTGCCCTGATATCTTATAAAGAACAGAGAGAAGAAAGCCCGCTACGAACTCTGAAGACACATCAAACATGCAAAAGGACAATATAGGAGAAAGGTGGATGACACAGATGACACAATCTCAATTGCACTTCACACTGCCCTATCCCACCTGGACAAGAGGGGAAATAACTATGTGAGAATGCCGTTCGTAGACTACAGCTCAGCGTTTAACACCATAGTCCCCTTCAAGTTCATCACCAAGTTAGGGACCCTGGGACTGAACCCCTCCTTCTGCAACTGGATCCTGGACTTTGAAATAGCCAGCAGTGGAAATTACCCCCAGGTGATGAGGGTAGGCAACAACACCTCCGCCACACTGACCTTCAACACGGGGGCCCCTCAGGTGTGTGTGCTAAGTCCCCTCCTGTACTTCCTGTTCACCAACGACTGCCTGGCCACTCACGACTCCAACACCATCATCACGTTTGCTGACGACACGACAGTGGTAGGTCTGATCACAGACGGCGGTGATTCAGCATACATGGAGGAGGTCAGAGACTTAGCAGTGTGGCCAGGACAACAACCTCTCCCTCAACGACAGTAAGACCAAGGTGCTGATCGTGGACTATAGGAGAAAGAGGGGCGAGCACACCCCCATCCACATCAATGGGGTTGTTGTGGAGCGGGTCGAGAGCTTTAAGTTCCTTGGAGTCCACATCACTAAGGACTTAACATGGTCCATACACACCCACACAGTCATGAAGAGGTCACAGCAGCGCCTCTTCCCCATCAGGAGGCTGATAAGATTTGGCATGGGCCCTCGGATCTTCAAAAAGTTATACAGCTGCACCATAGAGAGCATCTTGACTGGCTGCATCACCGCTTGGTATCGCAAATGCACTGCCCTTGACCGCAAAGCACTACAGAGGGTGGTGCGGACAGCCCAGTACATCACTGGGGCCGAGCTCCCAGTTCCCAGCTCTCAGGTGGTGTCCGAGGAAGGCCCAGGAAAATTGCCAAAGACTCCAGCCACCCAAGCCATAGACTGTTCACTCTGCTACCGTCCTGCAAACGGAGCATCGTCTCTAGGAACAACAGGCTCCGAGACAGCGTCTACCTCCAAGCCGTAAGACTGCTAAATAGCCAGATGGCTAAATAGTCAGTTAATGGTACCTGAACTATCTGCACTGACGGACGCTATCTTGCACTGACCGTACACACTCACTAGACTATATATACAGTACACACCATATACACACTCACTCACACACACTACATTGACACTTCCACACAAAACCCACACACATTCACATACACTAGATACGCACACACACATACCGACACAACACAAACACACATATGTATACACATTACACACACGCACACTCACACACTTTTACACATAATTTGCTGCTGCTACTCTGTTCTTTATTTTACTCTTATTATTATCTATCCTGATGCCTAGTCACTTTACCCTGCCTTCATGTACATACTGTATCTACCTCAAATACCTCGTACCTCTGCACATTGATCTGGTACTCCCTGTATATAGCTCCATTCTTGTGTATTTAATTTAATTCCTTGTGTTACTATTTTAATTGTATTATTAAACTCTGCATCATTGGGAAGGGCTCGTAAGCAAGCATTTCACGGTAAAGTCTGCACCAGTTGTATTCGGCTCATGTGACAAATACAATTTGATTTGATTTGAGGTAGGAGAGTCGAAAGAGGAGGAGGAGTGAAGACGTCATTAAGAGGAGTCAGATAGGTAGTGAGACTTAGCAGATGGAGAGTGACCTTAAAACTCCATCAGCACTTGGCCCGCGGCACCTCAGCGGTGTCTATATCTGCCATTTAATAACACTGGAGCCATCTAACATTGCTACTGGGTCCAACAATCTGCGCAGAATATTAACAGATGAATATTTTACAAATAATTAAAGACCAGGAAGGAGAAATGAATGACCGTGAGTAAAGGTTAAATACTGTATGTACGAGGTGGAAGTGAATACTAACAGACGGGAGCTACACCGACAACTTTCAACAGTGAAAGCAAGAGAGAGCGCGGGGGAGAGCGAGGGACAGAGAGCAGGACTCAAATAATGCCCTTTCCCACAAAAGCTTGTATTAAGCCAAGTGACAAACACATGCGTTCCCTTTAGTGGTAGTGCATTTGGGGTGAGGTTTCGCCGACCAATCAAAATGCACATAATGGTGTTGTTTATTGTGTCAACATGGGGCACATCATGTCCAACACCATTCATAAGGGGAAACACCCTGGAAAAGTTCCGTAGTGCTAACATCATAGCATGGGCATACATTAGCCATGACAGGAATAATCTCTCCTAGTTACAGAGAGGAGTGACCTAAGGTCAGAGGGCAGTGAGAGAGGTCACATGTACTGTACAGTATTATACACCGTCTGTCTGGCCCTCACACTAACCAGTCTAATACATTGTCAATGCTCCCTAAACAGACAGCACCCTCCTAGGCAGCTGCTCCCCAATCTCTCCTATTAGACTCCCCGGCCCCCCAGCTGTTCAACTGTCTCTCCCATGTGTTCACCAACTAGAGTGTAAGAAACATACTCACATAAAACACACACACACAAACCTATCCAACCCCACCTCCCACCCACACTCCAACCCAAACCTCTGATGAGTACATGGGAACGCTACACTGGTGGCAGTGGGCCAGAGAACATCATTAGGACTGATCAGTCAGTCAGGGACGTTTTCCTCTGATTACCCAGCAGGCAGGTCTGTGGGGGATACCGTACTAAGTATTAATCCAGGCACAGTAGAGAGGAGTGGATGAGTAGAGTGTAGTATGCGTGGCACGCCAGCCATCGTGTCGCTACTCTGCTCACTCCCACCTATTGGCTCTCCAGCCCCAGGGCCCTGTGGACAATGTGGAACCAGGGCTGGCAGCAAAGGACTGCTGGTGGGTGATTGTGTTTAAGGGGAGGTGGGATGGGATGGAGGCTGGGGTTGGCTCTCAAAGTGGGCCCTCAAGGCTGGACTGGAACAGTCCAGGTCCTAATCAATGCCCTAGTGCTCTGCAATGCTGTGGAGGGCAGGCATGTTACCAACAGATAGTAGTGAGAAAGAAAAGGTCACCCAGTCCCAGACCTTGATGGGCACCCAGTATCGACCTTGATGTCTCTGTGTAGGCTATGTGTTTTTAGAATATTTCTATCAAAGTTCCCCCTATGCTTGTGTCCTCTTCCCACACTGGAAAGAAATGAGAGCCTCAATGGTATGTGTGTTTCCTGGCCTCAAAGGATAAGAAAAGGGTCCCTTGCAGCCTGGCATAGGCTAGAAGTGGGACACTCTCCTTCAGAGAGCAAGCATAGTGCTCCAGGTAGAAGTTGCCCTTAGGCACAGATCTAGGATCAGCTTACCCTCCCACAATCCTAACCCTCATCATTAGCAGGAAAGCACAAAACTGACCTTAGATCATCCTACCAGGAGGCGCTCATGAGAGTGAGCGGTGACAACATTACCTCACCACTCCATCCTCATCAGTGTAATATCCACACACACACACACACACACTAGTGGTGCGAGGGTCAGCTGTTTGTTCACCTGCACCCGCCCGCAATTGCTAATAACCCATCCGCATCCTCCCGACTATACATGATAAAGTGAAAATCTGAAGCCCACACCCAATCCTAACCCGCGAATATAGAAAATGCGCTATAGGCTACTGTCAATGACTGCAGAACGATTTTTTGACAAGGGGTAGAGGATTTTTTTTTGCCTGATTTAGATATGTTTTTGCTTATAATTTCCAACATTTTGGTAGGCTATTTGTTAATCAACTTGATACTAGATACATTAGCTTCTCTTTTGTCATTACATGTTGCCCTAGAAGACTAAATTGTGAAAACGACCCAACGTGTTTCTGATAAGATTTCAGTTCAGCTTCGATGCATATTTTATGTGGTTCAAATACTATCAGCTATGATGCTCTACATATGGTATCTTACTGAGCATTGCATTCTCTCAAGATGCAGAAATAAAGAAATAATATTTCTCAAAATTTTGCCTAAATTTGGTATTTCATTTTACTGCAAGAAATGCTTAATTCTGCAGGAGTTATTATTAAGACTATAGCCCTATTCGCTCGGGACTAGTATTACTAGAGAACGTTGGTTATGCATTTATTACCCCAGAATGTCCGTTATTCCAGAGGACGATTCGGACGGGATTCGTTTTTCCAAACTGCCACCTGTAATTATTTCTATAACTGGAGGTTTTTTTCTAGGCTTGAAGATATTTCAACAAGTCCAGGTGATAAGCTACACTGATAAAACTCAAGCTTGGTTCCCAAGTTTGTAAACAATACCAAACAGTCTTTAGTATAGTGTCACCATAATATTTGAATTGAGGAAGTGTGATCATAATCGTTAGGATAGTTTAGCAATCTGCAGTAGAAGATGTCCTAAATGCCAACCAGCTAACTTGCAATTGATATGCGTTTTCAGGCTATGGATGAGAAAGTGAACCTGTTCCAAACGTTTGGCTCAGTTGTATGCTACTTTGAGATCTATTAACAAGGGTTGTATTAAATAGGCGCAAATGTTTTTTATGATGCATTTGCCGATGTTCAATTTATTTGCACAAAACATATAAACAAAAGGATGCATTGTGAAAGTTGATACACGTAGACTCTTCATAGACAGTGCATTCGGAAAGTATTCAGACCTCTTCCCTTTTTCCACATTTTGTTACGTCACAGCCTTATTCTAAAATTGATAAACATTTCCCCTCATCAATCTACACACAATACCCCATAATGACATAGCGAAAACAGGTTTTTAGACATTTTTGAAAATACCTGATTTACATAAGTACTCAGACCCTTTGCTATGAGACTCGAAATTGAGCTCAGGTGCATCCTGTTTCCATTGATCATCCTTAACCCTCCCGTTGTCCTAGGGTCAAAATGACCCGCCACTGTGTTGAACCAACTTTATTTAATTTTTATATTTTTTTGGATCATTTGTGAGAAGGAGGCAGTGAAGTCTCACTGCCTCCTTCTCACAAATGATCCCAAAAATAAAAATAATTAATAAAGTTGGTTCAACACAGTGGCGGGTCATTTTGACCCTGGGACAACGGGAGGGTTAAGATGTTTCTACAACTTGATTAGAGTCCACCTGTGGTAAATTCAATTGATTGGACATGATTTGGAAAAGCACAAACCTGTCTATATAATGTCCTACATTTGACAGTGCATGTCAGAGCAAAAACCAAGCCATGAGGTCGAAGGAATTGTCCTTAGAGCTCCGAGATAGGATTGTGTCGGGGCACAGATCTGGATCATTGAAAGTCCCCAAGAACACAGTGGCCTTCATCATTCTTAAATGGAAGAAGTTTGGAAACACCAAGACTCTTCCTAGAGCTGGCCGCCCGGCCAAACTGAGAAATCGGGGTAGAAGGGCCTTGGTGAGGGAGGTGACCAAGAACCCAATGGTCACTCTGACAGAGCTCAAGAGTTCCTCTGTGGAGATGGGAGAACCTTCCAGAAGGACAACCATCTCTGCAGCACTCCACCAATCAACAAAGTATTTAGTAAAGGGTCTGAATACTTATGTAAATGTAATATCCGTTTTTTATTTTTAACACATTTGCAAACATTTCTAACAAACCTATTTTAGCTTTGTCATTATGGAGTATTGTGTGTAAATTGATGAGGGGGAAAAAAACAATTTAACCCATTTTAGAATAAGGCTGTAACGTAACAAAATGTGCAAAAGGTCAAGGGGTCTGAATACTTTCCGAATGCACTGTATAGGCTATGCGCAGCACTTCGTTCAATTTATCCAATCAGTTATTGTTTTCTTGCTTAAACCATGAGTAACACCTGTCAAACTCAGACATTTCTCTCAAAACACAGGGATGTCGATTCGCACGGGACTAAGTATTATCAGAGGACTTTGGAGTTTGCCAAAACACAGTAGGTTATTCTGGTTAGTCATTGTCCAGATTTCAGTTTCGATTTAACCCATCTAAACAGTAGGCTACAGTTCCCTTAACATGCCATAGGCCTATTTGAAATCCCATCTTGTGACTGTCGAATTTGTTTAGCGCCTCACAATTATCACACATAACATAGCCGGCACTGCCCTCATCCTCTTATACCACTTCACCAAATAGTTTCCAAACATTACTTTTCTGGCCCTCCCTTCTCTTTATTTTCAAATCTCCTTCCGCAGATTTTGTCTTATTGAATTAAACTTCCACAATGTCCTTTTTGCCTCCGTGGATTGACGTTAACGTTTTCTGCCCATTCCCAAAAGTATTATTTGGCGATTGGCTGTGTAGGCTATTTGGATATAACCGAGGGGACTGTGGGTTATGAGTCAACCCGCGCATCACTAACACACACACACACACACCTTGAGCCATATGAGAGAAAAGACTGAAAGTGAGGAGAAAGAGCAGGTCAAGGACAGTTATGGCTGACTATAGTTGTTTCTCTATCACATCTCAGAGATATCAAAACCCGTTCCTGAATAAACACAGCCAAGCATGACGCACCACAGAAAGAGCATCCTCGAAACAGCAACAACCCTCCTCTCTCTATCCTTTCTCTACAGCGACGCCATTCTCTCTCTCTCTCTCTCTCTCTCCCTTTCTTGTCTTTCACGGCCACGTTTCCAGGGGCGACTCTCATCACACACACACGTGCTGTGCGTTTAATGTGCTTACATACCAGAGGACAGTGCACCGCGAGGCTGCAGCGTGAGCAGATGACCTAGAAGGACTGGGGAGCCCATCTGGGGCCTCAAGCATCTGGAGGCGTGTGTGTGTCCATACCTGAGAGTTTGTTTTTATGACTGCCAGTGTGTGTCTCTCACAACATAGTCCCTCCTGCCTGGTTAGCTCTCCATACCAGCGCTCAGGGAGTCTCTAATGTGTCCTTTGTGTAGGGGCTTTGGGAAGAGAAAGGCCCTGTGGAGAGACCATGGCTCAGTGTGTGAGCTGTAAACTGGCCTGAGGAGGAGAGAGGAGAGCTGGGGCTCATATCTCTCTATTCAAGACTGCTCCTTTTCAGACACCATGGTACACCGATACACTGTGGCACATAGAGCAAACACACCACAACACAGCTAATGCTATTGCCACTGCTGTTGTCATCCTTCAAAGAGGAGGAGAGTAGAGGGATTCTTGTTTGATTCCCACTGAACTGTAATCCCAGCTCTGTGACCCTTGTATCTTAACTCTTTACCTGCAGTGAGGAGAAAGGGACTAGTTACCACAGTGATACACAGAGCTGGAGCTAGAGGGCAGACAGTTCTGGAGAGGGCACAAAGTCCTTTCCTTTCCAATGACTTTGGCTGCCTGAGTGTGATCTTAGTAAGCAAACAGGCCAGCTTGATGGTGTTCAACTTGGGTTGGGGGGGAGGCAGACAGACAGACAGACAGACAGACAGACCGCTCTGATCTCATCCAGAGTGGAACTTTGTCCTACCTCAACACTGATGCACAGCAGCACCCTGTGTTCAAATGGGCCCCAAACCTTTAAACCACCATCAGGGAACATTGGAGTTTTTCTTTCCCATTCCTGTGTTTGAGTAATGGACTTCCAGGCAGCTATTGATTTGCTGTCTGAGTGGCATTAATCTGGAACAGCAGGCAAATAAATGAAACATTAAGAACTGTGTTGTGCAAGACCCTGGAACAAAACAATGTCACATAAAGAGAGAGAAGAGTTGTGACTTTGGGAGATATTACTATAAAGACAGTATTGTTCAGTATAGATTTATGACAGAAATGTTCATTAAAACTATAGCTAGTATCGTGTTGAAATGTAGTTTTGGGACAGGAATTTTTCTTGACCATTGCAACCTCTAGGCTCAAGAAATAGACTATAGCTAAGGCCTGAAGGAAAAACCCATGGTAAATACAGCAGACAATATTTGGAAGCAGTCAACACAAAACAAGAAAGCCATCTATAGTAATAATTGACCTAGTCAGTATTCTTCAAAACAACCTCATTCTGTCAGGGAATGGACAAGTGTTAATAGGAGCTGAGCAGTGGGCTCTGTCGTAGCCGGCTGCGACCGGGAGACCCATGGGGCGGCGCACAATTGGCCTAGCGTCGTCCAGGGTAGGGGAGTGAATGGCCGGCAGGGATGTAGCTCAGTTGGTAGAGCATGGTGTTTGCAACGCCAGGGTTGTGGGTTTGATTCCCACGGGGGGCCAGTATAAAAAATAATGTATGCACTCACTAACTGTAAGTCGCTCTGGATAAGAGCGTCTGCTAAATGACTAAAATGTAAATGTAAATGTTTAGTTCTCAACTGGAGCATGTACATTTACTTAGTCTGTGAGAAATCCGTCAGCAGCCTCACAGCTCAGGGCTGCCTAGAAACAAACAAAGAGTAGCAATTAGGAAGGGCTTTCATTTTAGCACACCAAAATGAGCCATTAAAGGATTCTTGGCAGGAAAGAAATGTCAAGGCTGTATTACAAAATATTGCTTTTCTGGAATGTTGTTCTTGTTACTACCTACTGAGAGATAAACCCTTTTGGAATCAAGGTAGAGGTGTTCATGGATCCACCTGTACTCGAATACCCGAGAGGGACCGGATTCAGAATTCTAAATAATGCCATGGGTCTGGGTCAGATCTGATATGATTGCAACGGGTCTCGGGTATGTGTAATTTTAACTGACTTGTCCGGAAGGACCCATACAGATCCCAACGCCACTGCTGCAGTAGAGAAAGAGAGAAATTGTATTGTTTATGCTGCTGCTCTTGCCTTTCACCAGAGTGGAGCACATAGGTTGTTGTTGTTGGCAAATCATAAGTCATCAAAGCGGCAATAGGCTACAGTGATAGAGCCTCCGTCTGTGGCAAAAGTTAGGAGATATCTAATCAATGGAAAATGGGATTAAAATGATGGAAATAAAAGCTAAAGGAGAAGGATAAACTACAATGACCAACAGCCAACAGGTAGGCTGCTACTTAATATTCTGAATGGAGTTGTTGTTATATGTGTAGGACGAGAAAGTGCATGCAGCCTCAATTAGCCTAGCTAGCTAGCTACGCAGCTAGTTTAACTAGCTTCTCCCGGTTTGATGAAGTCAAGACAGGTACTGCGTAATCATATTTGATGATAAATAACCTAGCTATGGCAGCTATTAGTCTACTATAGTGTGAGTCGGCTTGGTTGGTTGCTGTCTCATCACTCCCTCTCTCCTACCTGCTATCTGTGTCACTCGCTCACACTTGCAGTAGCCTACACACACAGTACGGCCCCTGCTAGAACGTAATCTCTCTCTACCTCCTCTCCCTTGTGCTTTATCAGCTCCGGTTAATAAAGCAGATAAAAAATAAAAAATTATGCTGCTTCCCTCAATCGGCTCAGACCGGGTCCGGATCCGACTAGGTCTATACAGAACATGTCTAGTTAATTTGTGGAATTTATTTCGTTCTAAATGTGTTTGAGCCAATCAGTAGGGGTGGTATACAGAAGTTGGCCCTATTTGGTAAAAGACCAAGTCCATATTATGGCAAGAACAGCTCAAATAAGCAAAGAGAAACGACAGTCCATCATTACTTTAAGACATGAAGGTCAGTCAATACGGAACATTTCAAGAACTTTTAAAGTTCCTTAAAGTGCAGTCGCAAAAACCATCGAGCGCTATGATGAAACTGGCTCTCATGAGGATCGCCACAGGAAAGGAAGACCCAGAGTTACCTCTGCAGCAGAGGATATGTTCATTAGAGTTACCAGCCTCAGATTGCAGCCCAAATAAATGCTTCACAGTGTTCAAGTAACAGACACATCTCAACATCAACTCTTAAGAGGAGACCGCGTGAATCAGGCCTTCATGGTCGAATTGCTGCAAAGAAACCACTACTAAAGGACCAACAAGAAGAAGAGCAATGGACATTAGACCGGTGAAAATCTGTCCTTTGGTCTGATGAGTCCAAATTTGAGATTTAGGGTAGGTGAACGGATGATCTTTGCATGTGTGGTTCCCACCATGAAGCATGGAGGAGGAGGTGTGATGGTGTGGGGGTGCTTTGCTGGTGACACTGTCTGTGATTTATTTAGAATTCAAGGCATACTTAACCAGCATGGCTACCACAGCATTCTGCAGCCATACGCCATCCCATCTGGTTTGGGCTTAGTGGGACTATCATTTGTTTTTCAACAGGACAATGACCCAACACACCTCCAGGCTGTGTAAAGGCTATTTTACCAAGAAGAAGAGTGATGGAGTGCTGCATCAGATGACCTGGCCTCCACAATCCCCCGACCTCAACCCAATTTAGATGGTTTGGGATGAGTCGGACGGCAGAGTGAAGAAAAAGCAGCCAACAAGTGCTCAGCATATGTGGGAACTCCTTCAAGACTATTGGAAAAGCATTCCAGGTGAAGCTGGTTGAGAGAATGCCAAGAGTGTGCAAAGCTGTCATCAAGGCAAAGGGTGGCTATTTGAAGTTTTGATTTGTTTAACACTTTTTTGGTTACTACATGATTCCATATGTGTTATTTCATAGTTTTGATGTCTTCACTATTATTCTACATTGTAGAAAATAGTCAAAATAAAGAAAAACCCTTGAATGAGTAGGTGTGTCCAAACCTTTGACTGGTACTGTGTATATTCATATCGGGTCTGGGTGTGAAAGTTCCAGGTCCATTTCGGAAGGGTTCCAACTTTTTATCAACAATGAAGGAAGTGGAGGACAAAGGCCTGATGAATAAAGCATGGTTACAAAGAAGAACGTTTAGGAATAAAGTGCAGCCAAGTCCCTCTCTGTGGATATCTCTTTGTGTGTGTGTGTGTGTGTGTGTGTGTGGTGTGTGTGTGTGTGTGTGTGTCAGTGCGTGCGTCAGTGCGTGCGTCAGTGCGTGCGTCAGTGCATGCGTGCGTGTGCGTGTGGTTGCGGGACATTAGATGCCACCGTTACGGAACGTGTAGCTTTTATAGCTACTTGGAACCCATTACACAGCCTGAGATGGTAGCACACCCAGAGATAGAGAGAGAGAGAGAGAGAGAGAGAGAGAGAGAGAGAGAGAGAGAGAGAGAGAGAGAGAGAGAGAGAGAGAGAGAGAGAGAGAGAGAGGGAGTAGGAGAGGGAGATAGTGAATGAGAGAGGGGAACAGTGAATGAGAGATGGGAAGAGCGAGAACAGGCTAGGATTTAGCTCTACTCCTAAACATGAATAATTCAACCAGGCCATCCAGACTTAGCTGTGTATCATTTATGAATACTTTACACAGCACGGTGAGCTACGCTAACAGTTCCTCTCCCACCACTCACTGACAGAGAACAAGAGGAGAGAGAGAGGAAAGGAGGCTGAGAGGGAGGGAGGGAATCTCAACAGAGTTAACACACGAACACACTTGATAAAAACTGACATCTGAGCACAACAAGGGAAGGGAAAATCTTTCATTCCCACTTCTCTGATTGGCTTTGAGTAATAATAGTGGTGAGTCTTCCTGGATATACAGTAACTATTGCAGTCTATCTGGCTGCATCCGAAATGGCACCCTAGTCCCTACAGGGTGCACTACTTTCACAAGAGCCCTATTGACCCTCATCAAAGGTAGTGCACTATATAGGGAATAGGGTGACATTTCCGACGCTGCCTCTCTATCGTATCCCTGGTACAGTACAGGTCTTATAGGGGATTGCTGTGGGCAATGAGTCAAGACAGGGTGGAGGCAACCATCTGTTTAAATGTGGGTTAGATAAATGGCCCCCACTCTGAGTTCCCAGGACAGGACCCCAGTGACCAGTCCAAAACACTGAGGCTAAAATGAACACGCCTCATCTCATCTATCAAGGGTTCTACCCTGTGATTTAAGAGAGGTGCTTCTAAAGGACAACCCACGCATGAGAGTACAACAGAGGTGGGAGGGGAGGGGGGGGTATGTGTGTGTCTGTGTGTGTGTGTGTGTTGCCACTAAATGTCCAACACACCAACCAGACCTCACGGTTTGACCAATTTGACTTTAGATTCTGACGTTTCTCCAAACGTAAAATTTGGAGATGTTTTGGAAATGCTGGGTTGCTGCTGAGGCTCCTCCTGCATTAATTCTGAATGGTTAAGTTAAGCGTTAAGGTTTGGGATAGGGTTAAAACAAAAACAACCCCACGGTTAAGTTTGGGCATTAATTCTGAATGGTTAAATTAAGGGTTAAAGTTTGGGTTAGGGTTAAAACAAAAAACTAGTGTCTAGTACTGGGATTAAACACGCGACCCTCGGAACCGGTCCTCACGGTTTACAACCATCCGCCATCCCCATCCACAACACCCTAGCAAAACCCAACGTCCTCGTGACATGGAAAGAAGAATTTTGAAGTGAATCTTGAGCAACCTGGCTGAACACACACACACAGAGCACCCCACCAGGCTAGGTTTACTATCTGGTGTTTACAGAAAGCCTGATCTAAGGGATTACAATTACAGAGGAACTGCTTAAGACAGCTGCTTCACTTCATGCTATTGCCGCACCCTCACCAAACCTGGTACACAACAACAAGTGTGAAAAGGACCCACCAACAACAGGAAGCCAATCCATGTCCTCCCTTTAAGCACACCTACCACCTGACACTATGGGTGCGTTCACTCAGGCTATCTACTCCGATTTCAGAGCACTCTCGTCTGAGTGTTCCAGAGTGCAGAATAACTGATGAATTTACGAACGCGCAACACCCGTTGAAAGGGACAGGGGGAACCTAGTCAGTTGCACAACTGAATGCATTCAACCGAAATGTGTCTTCCGCATTTAACCCAACCCCTCTGAATATGACCGGTGTCAGTAAACGTAGGCAAAAAATAATAATGTATTTGTTGCCAGCAGCAGTCACTAACACTCTAGATAACATGAAAACAGCCAAACCAGCTCTGCTAGGGGGAGTAAAATGGTCAGAGTGAGGTGTTCTCTCATTTGTGTCTGGAAGTAGCTAGCAAGCTAGCCAACTTTAGCCAGTTGTGCTTGACTGCCATTGTGAGGTCAGAACACTTGGATCAACCCTACTCCTCGGCCAGAGCGTCCAGTGTGCGCGTTGAACGCTCCGAGAGCAAAGCACTCTGAATTTACGAACACCCAATCTGACAACGCTCTGAATTTACGAACGACCCAGAGCGCACTATAACACACTGGAGGCAATTTACGAACACACCCTATATCATAACAGCAGTGTAGTAGGACGAACGTAGTAGGACAGGGATGTAGCTCAGTTGGTAGAGCATGGCGTTTGTAACGCCAGGGTTGTGGGTTCGATTCCCACGGGGGGCCAGTATAAAAATAAAATAATGTATGCACTCACTAACTGTAAGTCGCTCTGGATAAGAGTGTCTGCTAAATGACTAAAATGTAAATGTAAACCGCCATTGTTGATGACCACCATGTTACCTAATCTTTAGGAAACAACAATATAATATATTCTCCTTTACAACATAGCCTCAAAATAGTGAGAAACCTATTACCGTGGCAACTGTCAGTCAGTGTAATTTCATTGGCAGATGCAGGATGACATTTGCTTCACCCTGATTCCAGTAACTGACAATCTGAGGAGCCAATCCAGTGACGTCAAAGGGCTGAATCTCACTGAGGACCTAGCCAGAACGTGTCTCCATTAGAGAGGTTTGATGCACTGCTGACAGATACAGGTCCCATGTTGACAGCGAGTTCAGCAACTTGACGTATTCTCTTACACCTGAAAACAGAAATGAGTTGCCGAAAGATTCACAGCATTTGTTCTGTGGAGACAGACATATTAGAAATAGGGCCAGCTGGTGTAGAGATATGAAGAGAAAGAGAGAGAGAAGGAGTGGGAAGAAGAGAGAAGTCAGAGGCTAACGAGTGTGGCAGACAGCCCTCACTGGCAGTGGTGGACAGTGCTGGCAGAAGAAGGTTCTCGGGGGTTAGCGATCTCTGTGTGAAAGTGGTAACTGAAAACCACACCTGTGTACCTGCCGGCCTCTCAGGGGTGTTCCAAAACAGGGAAGGAGAGGGTCAGGAGAGGGTGTAGGTGCTGAAGAGGCAGGAGGGTAACAACAATTGCAGGGACATACTATAGGTACAACTTTCCACTCTCTCTAAGTCTGGGGCAAGATGAACTACAGACTTCTTTCACCTGTTTCACCTATAAAGCAAATATGTAATGTGCT
Source organism: Coregonus clupeaformis (assembly GCF_020615455.1). Classification (NCBI taxonomy): domain Eukaryota; kingdom Metazoa; phylum Chordata; class Actinopteri; order Salmoniformes; family Salmonidae; genus Coregonus; species Coregonus clupeaformis. Next base: position 26,350,678 of record NC_059194.1, on the reverse strand, counting down.
AACATCGCATGATCACTGTCTTTTCTCTAGGGAGTCTCTTGTTGCGACTAATATATGCCCCTACCAATAACCAGTCCTTTTTCAGTCCTTTTCATGTTCTCAGCACCAGTGTTTTCACAGCCGCTGTGTGACTGTGTGTACGTTTGAACAGGGCTGGCACGAGGAGGAGCCTGAACCAACGTCACAAAGCAGCTGCAAGTTGTTGCAGATAATCACCATGACAACAGCCACAGGGCTAAGGGGTGAGGGGCGAGGATCGCTGGTGCGTGGATCATGATGAAACGTGATGTTGTCACGGTATTGAGTAACCCAATAGTGGTTCCTGTGGGGTCTTTGGCTGTCTGCGAAGGTCGATACCTATTTAATGGGGAACCATTGTATTAAATAAGAATTCATTCCTACATCACAGTTATCTGCCCGAGTACCTATTTGTTGATAGGTATAGCGGACTGAGCCTGCATTTCAATTACCCATGATTACTGACAGGGTGATCGTTAAAGCCAAGGCCCGTCCCGCTCTCTTCAAATGACTGGTTGTTCAGGAGGGCTCATTACTTAAAACATGCATTAGCAGATAACTACCACGGCTATGGCCATATCTACATGGAGCACTGTCTAGTACAATACGTCATGTCAGATACAGCGACAAATCTTTGTTTAACGCAGGCCTGCTTTAGATGCAAAATACATCTAAGATGCTCCGGGTCTCTTGACGAAACCACTTTGTTTTCATAATGCTCTCTGAATATCCTCTGAAGTCTTAGATTTGTTCATGTTGAATATTTGATGTTCATGAATATGCATATTTGCAGTAATGCGTCCAGACAAAGATAGGGACTAACTCAATCACTGTAGTACATTGCCGTGTCCATTTGTCACAAAGAACAACGAAAGACAGAATCTCCTTTTTTATTAATTTTTTATTTAACCTTTATTTAACCAGGTAAGCCAGTTGAGAACAAGTTCTCATTTACAACTGCGACCTGGCCAAGATAAAGCAAAGCAGTGCGATTAAAAACAAACAACCACACAGAGTTACATATGGAATAAACAAAACGTACAGTCAATAACACAATAGAAAATCTATATACAGTGTGTGCAAATGTAGTAAGTTATGGAGGTAAGGCAATAAATAGGCCATAGTGCAAAATAATTACAATTTAGTATTAACACTGGAGTGATAGATGTGCAGAAGATGATGTGCAAATAGAGATACTGGGGTGCAAATGAGCAAAATAAATAACAATGTAAATAACAATATGGGGATGAGGTAGTTGGGTGGGCTAATTACAGATGGGCTGTGTACAGGTGCAGTGATCGGTAAGCTGCTCTGACAACTGATGCTTAAAGTTAGTGAGGGAGATAAGAGTCTCCAGCTTCAGAGATTTTTGCAGTTTGTTCCAAGATGATGTGAAAATAGAGATACTGGGGTGCAAATGAGCAAAATGGGGATGAGGTAGTTGTGTGGGCTAATTTCAGATAGGCATTGTACAGGTGCAGTGATGCTTAAAGTTAGTGAGGGAGATAAGAGTCTCCAGCTTCAGAGATTTTTGCAGTTCGTTCCAAGATGATGTGAAAATAGAGATACTGGGGTGCAAATGAGCAAAATGGGGATGAGGTAGTTGTGTGGGCTAATTTCAGATAGGCATTGTACAGGTGCAGTGATGCTTAAAGTTAGTGAGGGAGATAAGAGTCTCCAGCTTCAGAGATTTTTGCAGTTCGTTCCAGTCATTGGCAGCAGAGAACTGGAAGGAATGGCGGCCTAAGGAGGTGTTGGCTTTGGGGATGACCAGTGAGATATACCTGCTGGAACGCATACTATGGGTGGGTGTTGCTATGGTGACCAATGAGCTAAGATAATGTCGGGGATTTGCCTAGAAGTGATTTATAGATGACCTGGAGCCAGTGGGTTTGGCAACGGATCGGTAGGATAGTCAGTTTTACGAGGGCATGTTTACCAGCATGAGTGAAGGAGGCTTTGTTGCGAAATAGGAAGCCGATTCTAGATTTAACTTTGGATTGGAGATGCTTAATGTGAGTCTGGAAGGAGAGTTTACGGTCCAACCAGACACCTAGGTATTTGTAGTTGTCCACATATTCTAAGTCAGACCCGCCGAGAGTAGTGATTCTAGTCGGGCGGGCGGGTGCAAGCAGCGTTCGATTGAAGAGCATGCATTTAGTCCTGAGGCCTTAAGTTCATCAGTTGTCTGGAGAGCTGCTGAGAGCGGTTGTTACTGTGGTTGTGATTGGTTCTTTGTACAGCACTATGTTTTTCTCTTTCCCTCATCCAGCCTGTTGTCTGGACCTATGGCAGTCTCTATGGGGGTGCCACAGGGTTCAATTCTTGGGCCGACTCTTTTCTCTGTGTATATCAATGATGTCGCTCTTGCTGCTGGTGACTCTCAGATCCACCTCTACGCAGACGACACCATTTTGTATACATCTGGCCCTTCATTGGACACTGTGTTAACAAACCTCCAAACGAGCTTCAATGCCATACAACACTCCTTCAGTAGCCTCCAACTGCTCTTAAACACTAGTAAAACTAAATGCATGCTCTTCAATCGAACGCTGCTGGCACCCGCCCACCCGACTAGAATCACCACTCTCGACGGGTCTGACCTAGAGTATGTGGACAACTACAAATACCTAGGTGTCTGGTTAGACTGTAAACTCTCCTTCCAGACTCACATTAAGAATCTCCAATCCAAAGTTAAATCTAGAATTGGCTTCCTATTTCGCAACAAAGCCTCCTTCACTCATGCTGCCAAACATGCCCACGTAAAACTGACTATCCTACCGATCCTTGACTTCGGCGATGTCATTTACAAAATAGCCTCCAACACTCTACTCAGCAAATTGGATGTAGTCTATCACAGTGCCATCCGTTTTGTCTCCAAAGCCCCATACACTACCCACCACTGTGACCTGTACGCTCTTGTTGGCTGGTCCTCACTACATGTTCGTCGTCAAACCCACTGGCTCCAGGCCATCTATAAATAACTGCTAGGCAAATCCCCGCCTTATCTTAGCTCATTGGTCACCATAGCAGCACCCACCCGTAGTCTGCGCTCCAGCAGGTATATCTCACTGGTCATTCCCAAAGCCAACACCTCCTTTGGCCGCCATTCCTTCCAGTTCTCTGCTGCCAATGCATTTTTGCCAATTGCAAAAATCTCTGAAGCTGGAGACTCTTATCTCCCTCACTAACTTTAAGCATCAGTTGTCAGAGCACCTTACCGATCACTGCACATGTACACAGCCCATCTGAAATTAGCCCACCCAACTACCTCATCCCTATATTGTTATTTATTTTGCTCTTTTGCACCCCAGTATCTCTATTTGCACATAATCTCTTGCACATCTAGCATTCCAGTGTTAATACTAATTGTAATTATTTTGCACTATAGCCTATTTATTGCCTTACCTCCATAACTTGCTACATTTGCACACACTGTATATATATTTTCTGTTGTATTTTATGACCTTATGTTTTTTTTTACCCCATATGTAACTCTGTGTTGTTGTTTTTATCGCACTGCTTTGCTTTATCTTGGCCAGGTCGCAGTTGAAAAAAAAAAAAAAGATCCCCCTTTAAGAAAAAGACTTAAAGCCTAGAAAGCACTAGAAAGTGACAGGATCCATTATGCTGGTGCAATACTGTATGTCTCTATCTCAGCCTCACTACAGAGTTCATTCGGTTCATACGGTATCTAGGAATCAAGGACATTCATTATATAAATGACAACATAAATTACAAAAAAGGAAGGAAGCTTGATAACTTGAGAGCAGACTGATCTCCAAGCACTCAACCTTCCCAGAAACATCATATCACCATTCTGTATCTGGGCTCGGCGGCCATTTTGTGCAGCTAATGAGCTAGCCAGTTTCCTCACTCAGTTCTGCTACAACATCCCCGCTGCAGTTTTGTATTTACACACAATCAGGGAGCACATTGGCAACGCTGCTGCTGTGCCACTTTGATGCAAATGTCACAGAGGGAGAGATACAGCATCTTGACAGAGCATCGTCCATTTTCTCATGCTGTTATGTTTCTAGTGCCACAGGAGCAGATGTCCTCTTCAATCAAGATAAAGCCCCATACTAAGAATAACCCCAAATATCGTCACCGGTTATTCGGTTAATACATGACAAAAAAATGGCACTTGGATCTTTGCACACAGACTTGGAGCTTTACTGAGAGACTTTTACGACGGAAGATGTTTGATGGCTCACAGTTAATTGCTTGGTTATTGGCCTGTGGGGAGATAGAGATCATAAAACAATGGGATGAGATGAGGAGCAGTGCAGCAGAGCCCTCTTAACCACACAGTCCAGTCATATCTCTGCTTAATGTGCTATCGTCTGGACTGGAGAGACTTCTAAAAAGAGCAAAAGCGAGCAGCCCACTTTCATTTCAAGCTGCATGCCGGCTCTCAGGGGTCACGGAGGTATTCAATTGTTTTGGGTGGATGTTCTTGTTTTTCCTTTCTTCTCAATTGATTCATCCCTATGTCAAGGCTTTACATCACAGGCCCTTAAAGCAAGGTCCGTTCTACTAGCAGGCCCCAGCTAGCCTGTAAACATGGTGACATGGGGTTGATATAGATTAGTCTTTACATTTTACACACCTCGTTCGCACACATGAAAACATAGCAACATCGGTCATTTCTATGGGCAGGGGTAGCCGTTAGACTGGAGCAAGACAGTGTTCTTGTCCTTCATATGACCTAACCAGGAACACAACACGCACACACATACCATTTGGCTCCCTGCCATAAACCCTAGGGCCATATTTTAGAGTGTAAAGCACATTTGAGTTGATTCCCTGAGCTGAACTTAGTAGCAGTAGCTTCTACTGTACTACTGTAGCACTGATTACCATCCTACATTACATCAAAAACCCATTACGGTCAAGTCAAGTAAAACATTTGATGAGCTTTTCTGTGCCATCTGTCCAGTTGCCATGTCCATCTACATAAATATCATAGAAATCCAAAAAGGGGCCAAGAGAGAAAAAGGTACAATGATCCGTGCTGCTGATCCAGTTTCTGCTGTTCTCCTTGTGGCTATGGAACCCTGACCTGTTCACCAGACGTGCTACCTTGTCCCAGACCTGCTGTTTTCAACCCTCTCTCTCCTTCTCCCTCTCTCCCTCTCCACCGCACCTACTGTCTCGACCTCTGAATGCTCGGCTATGAAAAGCCAACTGACATTTACTCCTGAAGTGCTGACCTCTTGCACCCTCTACAACCACTGTGATTATTATTTGACCCTGCTGGTCATCTATGAACATCTTGAAGAACGATCTGGCCTTAATGGCCAAGTACTCTTATAATCTCGACCCGGCACAGCCAGAAGAGGACTGGCCAACCCTCAGAGCCTGGTTCCTCTCTAGGTTTCTTCCTAGGTTCCAGCCTTTCTATGGAGTTTTTCCTAGCCACAGTGCTTCTACATATGTATTGCTTGCTGTTTGGGATTTTAGGCTGGGTTTCTGTATAAGCATTTTGTGACATCTGCTGATGTAAAAAGGGCTTTATAAATACATTTCATTAGAATTGATAAACTATTCTATTGTGTATTGAATATAAGGCAGTGTAGCCTTCCATAGCAGGTAGTACAAATGTACAGATTAGGAAAGTAAACAACTCGATGATGACGAGCAGTGGTTTTCCATGACCTTTGTTGCCTGCTAGCCTGTGGCGACATTATCCGCAGTGGATTGTGGGTAAAGCAGCAAGAGATCAGAAATGGGAGGATGAAGAGGAGAGGAGCTGTCATTCAGGTAATATATTCATTTTGAAGAGCAAGGAAAGAGGGACAGGAGAGAGGGAGTAAGAGAGGGAGGAAGGGAGGGACTACCGCAGTCTAAAGGGGTATACAGAAGATAGCCCTATTTGGTAAAAGACCAGGTCCATATTATGGCAAGAACAGCTCAAATAATCAAAGAGAACCGACAGTCCATCATTACTTTAAGACATGGTCAGTCATTCCAGAAAATGTGAAGAACTTTGAACGTTTCTTCAAGTGCAGTCGCAAAAACCATCAAGCGCTATGATGAAACTGGTTCTCATGAGGACCGCCACAGGAAAGGAAGACCCAGAGTTACCTCTGCTGCAGAGGATAAATTCATTAGAGTTACCAGCCTCAGAAATTGCAGCCCAAATAAGTGCTTCACAGAGTTCAAGTAACAGACACATCTCAACATCAACTGTTCAGAGGAGACCGCGTGAATCAGGCCTTCATGGTCGAATTGCTGCAAAGAAACCACTACTAAAGGGCACTAATAAGAAGAGACTTGCCTGTGCCAAGAAACACGAGCAATGGACATTAGACCGGTGGAAATCTGTCCTTTGGTCTGAGTCCAAATTTGAGATTTTTGGTTCCAACCTCTGTGTCTTTGTGAGACGCAGTGTAGTTGAATGGATGATCTCCGCATGTGTAGTCCCCACCGTGGAGCATGGATGCGGAGGTGTGATGGTGTGTGGGTGCTTTGCTGGTCACACTGTTGGTGATTTATTTAGAATTCAAGGCACACTTAACCAGCATGGCTACCACAGCATTCTGCAGCGATACGCCATCCCATCTGGTTTGGGCTTAGTGGTACTATCATTTGTTTTTCAACAGGACAATGACCCAACACACCTCCAGGCTGTGTAAGGGCTATTTGACCAAGAAGGAGAGTGATGGAGTGCTGCATCAGATGACCTGGCCTCCACAATCCCCCGACCTCAACCCAATTGAGATGGTTTGGGATGAGTTGGACCGCAGAGTGAAGGGAAAGCAGCCAACAAGTGCTCAGCATATGTGGGAACTCCCTCAAGACTCTTGGAAAAGCATTTCAGGTGAAGCTGGTTGAGAGAATGCCAAGAGTGTGCAAAGCTGTCATCAAGGCAAAGGGTGGCTACTTTGAAGAATCTCAAATATAAAATATTTTTTGATTTTATTAACACTTTTTTGGTTACTACATGATTCCATATGTGTTATTTCATATAATAGTAAAAATGAAGAAAAACCCTTGAATGAGTAGGTGTGTCCAAACTTTTGACTGGTAGTGTATTTTCTGAGAGAAGAAATTATAGGTTATTTTAAGGTAATTCAATAATGTACTGAGAACATGTTTCAGTAAGACTTTTAATAACACTGCTAGCTTAGTTTGGATTAACTGTTTTGAACTCCAAGCACAGATAGGACACCTGGAAATTAATTTGCTTAGGCATTAATCATGCAAACACATTTCTTTTTTTATTGGGGCATGGCGTCAGTGAGATTCGAACCTATAGTGTTCTGTTCCCTTTCCATAGAATTAGTCCACTGTGCCACCAGGATGGAGCTAGCGTGCCATGTTTAAAAAAAAAGTGAACTCATCCTGCGCCATCATTCCTCAACATGTCAGCCACCAACACCTCGGGGGCTGCCAGGTCCTCAAAATCACACACCAATCACCAAGAAACCATCAAAGAGTATCTACAGTACACAGGGAAAATGAGTATCCCTTTAACATGTCACTCCCCTGGACCCCACTGCCCCACAGATGCCTTCCATGCTCCTTCACCTTGACCTCTGACCTAGATCCATAAAGGAGGTATGACAACATGTGGACCCTCATGCATTGGAGTAAGTCTTTTTGGGGGACATGACACTCCAAGGCTGGGGTCATGATGACAGTTTAGTGACCAATCTTTGACAGCAATGACTGACTTAAAAAGAAAAGTTCAACTAACAACAAAGTGACCACCCAAACTCTGACCTTGACGCTGACAACCAAAATGGCCGCCAGCTATGAGTAGAAGAGACACAGAAGGCTTCAAATGAGACAGGAGGGGGTCTCAGAAAATACAGCCCTGAACCCAAGGCCAGGTTAGTTTGACAACAGGCCGGAGACCATGAGAGAAGGATAAAATCTGAACTTCGACCTTGAAGAGAATGGTAATGGTAAAGCGTGATTGTAGCCGGGGCCCAGAATAGTAAAAAATAGGCTCAGTCATGCAGATTAGGTGCCTGACTCAGAGTGCAATCACAGCAGATGACACTCCGCCATAACAGTTGTCAGCCCGGATCAGTCCTCAGCCAGCCTCACTCTTTGCTTTAGGCCTGGGAAGGAATTCTGCATGAATAACTTCGCCTAAGCACCCAACACAACCGGAACCTTCACTACCGCTGCGGAACACCATGGGAGGGAGAGGGATGGAGGGAGGGAGGGGGAGAGAGGCAAGAAGAGATGGAGGAAGAGAGAAGGGGAGAAAAAGAGGGAGAGACAGACCGAAAGAAAGAGATAGGTTCAGACTTCCAATCCGCGTGTGTTTCAGTGATCACACACACCGCACGCATAAATGACTGCCTGTCGCAGGGCTGAGAGGAAAGCAAGGTGTACGACTCAGATCAGAGCGCTGAGGGTGGGCTTTCATCCAAAATACCCCAGCTTTATCAGAAGGAACACTGTTCAATATCAATGAACAACCCTCAACTTTAAAATAATTTAGTCTCTTCAGAGTGAATTAAAGTCAGAGCTGAGGACTACATCTGTCCAATTCCTGTCCCCCGAAACCAAAACCACTATTTGAGGACATAGGCGGACATCATACATATAGTCACCTTATGATGCCCCGCCCACTTGACCCAGTTCCTGATCGAATGTCATTGTTTTCCTCCTTCCAGCCCATTCACAAACAACCAAAATGTTGTTAAATATGAATTAACTTAGTCTATTATAAACTATTAAATAAGATCTGTTCATTCTATAATGAGGAAAATTATTGAAAACATTTAAATGTTTGTTTTCACATAGTGTAAGCACTCGGAAGCGATGTTCGTTAGCATTAACAATCTCATAGAGAATGACTGGCGGTATTAGCATATTAGACTATATCTAATGTTCATTATCCATACAGGCTGTATCCCTTTTCAATCAAAGACCAATGCTTGAAATGTCAAAGTTGTTAGACACTGACAAATTACAAAAGACAGAAACAAAGCCGAAAAGTGTTTTTGTAGATAACATTAGGATATTTACAATCTATTGTGCCACAAAGCTAAATAGCTAACACCGGCAGTCATTCTCTATGAGAATGTTTATTTTTTATTTATTTATTTTTTAATAATAATAATATGCCATTTAGCAGACGCTTTTATCCAAAGCGACTTACAGTCATGTGTGCATACATTTTTACATATGGGGGGTCCCGGGGATCAAACCCACTACCCTTGCGTTACAAGCGCCATGCTCTACCAATTGAGCTACAGAGGACCACAGGGGGTAGATCAGCTTTAATATTTCTGATAGATTGTAACTTCCATCAATGTAATTGTCTGCATCACTTGTTTTTTTTCTCTCGCAAAAATATATATATATATATATATATATATATATATATGTATATATATATGTATATGTTATATATATATATATGTATATATATATATATATATATATATATATATATACACATACATACATACATACATATATATATATATGTATATATATATATATACACACACATACATACATATATATATACATACATACACATATACACACATATATATACATACACATCTACAAATACATACACACACATATCCTTTTAAAAATTATATTTCCCTTCATTACTTTCCAACCCCACCACCCCTTCCTCAATTGGAGTAAACTATTGAACAACAACGCTTAGGCCTCTACTTCCAGCCCATACATACTATATACATTTTATGGACACAGTCAAATTCTACAATAATTATATTTTGTTTGTTTTTACTCCTGAACTTCCTCTGATCATTATCATGATGTCCATCTGGTTTGCTTCTATATGCCATATCTTTCTAACTGTGCTCTTTCACAAAAGCTCTCAACCTATAACCTATATACTTATTATATACTAGTTATCTTGTTGTTATTAGTTGTTGTTATTAGTCCCATCCTTCAGCTCCATTCAACACCTCCCATCTATCTCTTAACACCATCCATATTGGATTTCTATTTGCCATATATTTTTCAACTGTACTGTGATGTTTTACAAAAGTTCTGAACCTTTCTATTCTCATTGTTTCTACAGATCATAATAGGATTGAAAATAAACATTTTTGCTAAAAGTATTATTATATTATTGATTGATTGACTATGACTTTTCAGATCACCCAGTAGTGCTATCTGCAGGGTTAGCTCCAGGTAAATAATGCAATCCTTTAGCCATTCCAGGACCTGTGTCCAAAAACAAGCTACAAATGGACAGTACCAAAACAAATGATCTAATGATTCTGTCTCTTCGCAGCAAAATCTGCAGAGCTGGGAAGATTGTATCCCCCATATAAATAACATTCTATTGGTAGCAAGAATTTTATATAATAATTTCTATTGAAAAATTCTAAGTTTTGAATCCGGCGTCGTTTTGCGTATCAATTCATAAACACTATGCCATGGAATCGTTACGTAAAAAATCTCTTCCCAACTATTTTGCAATCTATATGGGACGGCTGTCAATCCTTTGGTCCTTAAATGAAACTGGTATAGTTTTTTATTTATCACAATTTTCTTTAACCAATTATATTATTTAATGCAAGGCCGACAGACAAGTTCCTTACTTTTTCCCCCTTCCACTTTCCTTTTCCATTTTTGCGGTAATGCTGCAATTATTTGGTTGTAATTTGGGTAGAGCAGACATTTCCATAGGTTTTTGTTAGCTGCATGTGCGACATAACTCCACCAGTCCTACCGATAATATCATTTACGAAGATTATACTTTTTTTTATATTTTGTCAAAAAAAAAGGTTTTTTATCAATTAGTATATTTGAGTTTAACCACAATATTTGTTGCATTATTTGTTCTGTCGTTTCTGGAGGATTAAATTGAAATTGCAACCAACTTTCTATGGCTTGTTTTAGAAATAGTGATATTTGGGAGATTATTTCCTTTTCAAATAACTTAAAGTGAGAGGTTCTAATCTGAATAAAGGGAAAAAGGCCGTTCTTGAACATTGGGTGAGACAATCTTACTAATTTGCTAGAGAACCAGTTCGGATTTAAGTACACTTTTTGTATGACTGAAGCTCTTAGTAATAGGCCTAATGCTTTAATATTTAATAATTTCTCTCCTCCGAATTCATATTCATTATATAAATAGGCCCGTTTAATTTTGTCTGGCTTGCCGTTCCAAATAAAATTGAATATTTTTTTCTCATATAATTTAAAAAACTGTTTGCTAGGCGTAGGCAAAACCATAGGCAAATAGGTAAACCAGGATAATACTAAAGAGTTAATCAGGGTGATTTTTCCACAAATTGACAGGTATTAACTTTTCCATTGTAGCAAGATCTTATCTATTTTTGCTAACTTTCTATTAAAATGTATTGGAGTGAGATCATTTATTTAATTTGGGATATGTATTCCGAGTATATCCACATCACCATCAGACCATTTTATTGGTAAACTACATGGTAATGTCACGATCGTCGTAAGAACCGGACCAAGGCGCAGCGTGATAGGCGTACATCTTTTAATGAGTACTTTATATAAACACCAAAACAACAAAACGATACGTGAAGTCAAAAGGTTCACCAAAAAAAACCTATACAGAACAAGATCCCACAATAAACTAGTGCCAACCGGCTGCTTAAGTATGGTTCCCAAAAAGAGACAACGAGAATCAGCTGCCTCTGATTGGGAACCACCCTGGCCAACATAGATCCACACGATCTAGAACATAAACCTAGAAAACTAAACCTAGAAACTAACACCCTGGCTCAACATTAAAGAGTCCCCAGAGCCAGGGCGTGACAGGTAATGTGAAAATTGTATTCTGTAGTGATCCAATACGTAATATAGTACATTTATCATAATTTGGTTGTAATCCAGAGAGGTTTGAAAATGTATCTAGATCCTCTATGAGGCTGTGGAGGGATTCAAGTTGTGGATTTAAAAGAAAACATGAATCATCAGCGTACAATGACACCTTTGTTTTTAAGCCCTGGATTTCTAATCCCTTGATATTATTGTTGGATCTGATTTTAATAGCTAACATCTCGATGGCAATAATAAATAGATATGCTGATAGTGGACAACCTTGTTTCACTCCTCTTGACAGTTTAAAACTTTCTGAGAAATAGCCATTATTTACTATTTTACACCTAGGGTTACTATACAATTTATAAGAGATTGTCCAAAATTGAAATGCTCCAGGCATTTATATATAAACCCCAGTCGTACTTTATCAAATGCCTTTTCGAAGTCTGCTATGAATACCAGGCCTGGTTTCCCAGATTTTTCATAGTGTTCTATTGTTTCCAGTACTTCCATTATCGTCCATGTAAAAAACCTGTCTGATTAGAATGAATAATGTCCGACAATACCTTTTTAATTCTATGCGCTATACATTTTGCTAGAATTTTTGCCTCACAACACTGAAGTGTAAGGGGCCTCCAATTTTTTTTATGGACTGGATCTTTATATTTTCCACTTGTATCCTGTTTCAGTAATAATGAAATCAGACCTTCTTCTTGAGTGTCTGATAATCTACCATTTACATAGGAGTGGTTAAAACATGCTAATAACAGTATGAGAATGTTAATGCTAGCGAACGTTGCTACCGAGTGCTTACACTACGTGAAAACAAATATTTACATTTTTTCAATAATTTCCCACAACATAGAATGAACATATCTTTCAAATTCTATGCAAAATATTTAATGGTTTTGACAACTTATATTTAATGACGTTTTGCTTTTTTGTGAATGGGCCGGAAGGAAGAAAACAATCACAACAAATTGGATGCACCCTTGTTGCCAGGCATCATAAGGTGAATAGGCTGTTCAGCTTTGATGTTGGCAACAACACTATTCTAATGAGAGTTTCTAGAAATAGTCTATTTTGTCAGCTCTCTCCAACTTAGATCTAACACATGAATAATGCAGTGGGAAATTACAGGTGGGATTTAACATGAGCTCATCCGTATCACCATCCTAGTACTGCCTCAAGGGCGACAGATCTGTCAGATATACACACACACACGCTAGCACACACACACATACAGTACACACACCTGCATGTGCACAAGCACATTACCCATATACATATACAAACACGCACCACACACACGCAGAGTATACAGTAGCCTACATTGAGTGCGTTTACATGCACACTAATAACTCGATATTAAACTGATTAGGGCAGTATGCAGAGTATAGAAATAGTCATGTAAACACCTTACTCCGTTTTTTTGTTGTTGCAATCTTTCAAATTATTATAGGACATGTAAACAGCTTAATCGGCGTTCCAGCGGAGTATTTCATCTGCACATGTGCCAGCACCAGTAACGTAAGGCCTCCTTTTATGCGCGAGTCAAGTGAAATCGTTTTCACATACAAACGTTATATGTCCGCAGCTTTCACCAAAATAACATGGTCACTGTGGTAGAACGTTTTATTTTGATTGCCGATTTTCTGCATTTATCAAAAGTCTCATCAGGTAGCCTGATTTCAGATCTGACTATCCACAATAATCATATTAATGTGTGCATTTAACCGTGCTCACTGTGACCTACATGGTAGAAATGGGTCTGAGTTTGTTTGTGTGTGCAGGCGTGTGTATGTGTGTGTGTATGTGCAGGCGTGTGTATGTGTGTGTGTATGTGCAGGTATGTGTGTGTGTGTTGAAGGAGTTTTAAACACTTCTCTCTGTCTGCTGTCTCTGTGGATACGTCAGGCACTCCTTCTCCGACACACTTAACCAAGCTCACTTAACGAGGCCCATTCACAGAGGCAGTGTGTGACAGCATTAATCCGGCCTCCCCAGCCGCCCGCCCACCTTACCCTGCTACCCAGTCAGCCACACAGGGCTCAGCCATCACACTCATTACGTTAATTTGCCTGACACACAAGGCTGCGCTGATTTGGCAAAGCACTGTGGATGATGTGGCCTAATGGGCGATTCCCACTCACAGGCAGGTCTCGGAGGTTGGATTTAAGCTGGAGCTGAGCTGGATTGAAGATGGGTTGGTCTAGGGCTGAGGTTAGACTTTAGGTGGGCTTTACTGGACTGTACTGGGCAACATTGAGCTAGACTGGGCTGTACTGGTCTTTAATGTGCTGGTATTTAGTGTAGTGTTCTAAACTGGGTTGAGTCATCATGCCCCAGCTTGGTGCAGCCAGCCGTACCCACAGGGGGACTGTTATTTTGGGAGCACACTCATGAGAGAGAAGGGACGCCACGAAAACATCAGTACTGCTTATTAGCTGCTTACATTTCCTCAAGCGCTCACAATGCACCATGGGACACCCCCTCCTCTCTTCTCCTCCTGAATTACCCATGACCACACGCCTCTGGTGTGATGCTACAGTGTCACAGTGTACCATGTGACCACCTGGCGAATGTGTGGCGGCCAAATAGGGTGGAACGACAGGAGGAGAAGCCACTGAGGCTTGAAGATGAGAGGACCCTGAGGAGAGGAGAGAGGGAGATAGTGGGGAGAGATGAGGAAGGGAGGAGGATGACAGGTAATAGACAATTGGGTCTCAGATGAGGGAGAGCCAACTCTGCAGCGCATCGAGAGAGGCACGTAGTGGCGGAGATGGGAGGGGGGAGGAGTGCACGTGTGTATGTGCATGCGTGTTCAATATGTGTTTAGGAGTTAAAGACATGCTCCGGAACTTTGGCGACTACTAAGTATTTCTTAAACCTCCCGCTTTGGGCTGGATGTGTCAATGTTTAGTTCATACATGCATAATCTATGAGCAGATTTACTGTCTTACCTCAATTAGCCACAACATCCCTAGTTTGAAAGCGACTGTTTTTCCTACATTTTTCCCCATGTAGGCCAGCCCCCTAGCAATTAGAGTTCCAGCCAATGAGCTTCAGTCCCTAACCATTTGAGTGACAGTTAGCAAGATACACACACAGCAGAGCAAGAGAGAGAGAGAGAGAGAGAGAGTAATTACATGGTGCACATATCTGCACATATGTGACTTAGTACACCATTTTTTGGGGACCACTTTTTGAGCGCCACTTTCAGAACTACTGGCTAAAAAGTATACAAAAGTACCGGAGAATCTCTTTAAGAGTAGTGTTTCTGTTAGAGAGTAGAGGAGGCTGGTGGAAGGAGCTACAGTATAGGAAGACGGGCTCATTGTAATGGCTGGAATGGAATAAATGGAACTGAGTCAAACGTGGTTTCCATATGTTTGATAACATTCCATATATCCAATTCCAGCCATTACAATGAACCCCCTCCTTCTATAGCTCTGCCCACGAGCCTACTCTGGAGTAAAGAGTGTTGTAGAAGAAAACGTATTCAGTCTCTCTCTTACTTATCCTACTTCTCTTTCTTCTCTCTCTTTCACAATCTAAAGACACATTTAGGTAAAGGTGCAGTAGTACTAAGAGGTAAGCCTCCTGAAGGCAACAGGAAGAGGGGGGTGACGAGGGAGGGGCTATCTGACCACTGCACTATGCTGCGCCATAAAGTGACCTGATACTTTGACAGCAGACCTTTTAATGTCCCCCTGCCATTCGCTGTCCTTTCTGCTTATTACTACTCCCCATCGAGCCCCATTGCTATACCAGAGACAGGGAGCCATAAACCTCCTGGCCTGAGATAGCACAGCCTCGTTGGGTATAGGAGGTATCTGGGCCCCTCAGTGGTCTCAGCAGAGAAAGAAAGAGCAAGAGAGAGAGAAAAGAGAGAGAAATGGGGTGGAGAAAAAGGAAGAGAGATGAACAGAGCGATGCATTTGGTCTGAGAGACAACGGGCCCTTCATTCGTGAGAAGAGAGTAAAGAGAGAATGAGTGAGGAGAGAGTGAGAGGCCAGAGGAGGAGGGTGCAGACAGTGAATCCAGTCACAGGTTATCTGTGTAGACACTCGTCAGCACACAGGCTGCTGCTGGCTCAGACAGCGTTTCATTCCAGGCATGCTCAATCTTTAGAGAGGGAGAGAGAGAGAAAGACCTTGCAGCCAGAGAAATCACACACCAACACCCCAAGCCAGACAGAAACACATGGGTCCATCCCACACAGACAAACACCCTTAGTGCTGGATTCAATCCGTATCGCAGAAGATTAGCGTAAAAAGGTAATTTCTGATTGAGCCGACATATGCAGGTAATGCAGGGTTTACCGTGAATGCAGTCTCCGCGAACACGGGAACATTGCCTGTAGCCCTTTCCTGCAGTCAAATTACCAAATCGCCCTCTAGTGGCCTCATGGGTGGAATGTTGTACATATTTTTCATAATTAATACATATTATTTAAAAAAAACTGCCGAAAATCAGTTTTATTATATTTCAGTCTTCTGTGATGTATATAAAGTGTAATATTAGGATGCAAACTCAAAATTGAATACATTTCAGCTCTATATCTGACATGGTACAGCTGTCTTCTTTTTTTAAGCCCATAACTATGTGTGTGAGGTGTATACTTTTGTTTTAAAGTAGATTTGTTTAAGACTACCAAGAAACACTCTGTGGGACCCTGATGTAGCCCACTGCAGTAAAAGGTTAAATTAGAATCAAGCTATAACGCGGCCCTTTCGTGGATTTTCCGCGATACTTTGGCGATACGGATTGAATCCAGCCCTAAATCAGTGAAACATGCATGGCCAGACACACATGCCATGATCATAAAGTACATGGTCAAGTGTGGAAGGAAGAAAGTTAACTGTCCCACACACAAAGTACACAAATCGGTATCCCCCTGGAAACAGTCATTATCTTCTATTAGGTGGATTTGTTGGGCCTTGGCCATAGGTCAAAAGGTGGGTATAGTCAATCGGTGTAAAAGGGAGGCATAGTGGCGATCTACCAGTACAGTTTTCTCTCTCCCTCAGTGCCAGGGCCCAGTGGAGCGCTAGATCTCTTAATGCTGTGTTCGCTCTGTATTACAGACTCTCTTTTAATCTTCCCATTGTGAACGACAGCATTATTCATTTGGAGTGATCTGGGAAGAGCACTTTCTCATGGAATTCTATGTTTCCAGCAACTCGAAGATGGGGATTGTGTGACTCAAAGAGTTGACTTTAGGTGACATGTTGTGGCTCTCTGTCATGCACCACACACACACACACACACACACACACACACACACACACTTAAAAATGTACAACCCACCACACAGACCTGAAATTGGACTCACCAACACATATACCATTACACATCTCTGATCTCTCACGCCGGAACTGTGTCCAAACCTGAGCTAAAAATACCTGGTTACTCTAAGCGTACCCCCACAGTGGGTATTATGTGACCGGCAGGAGCACCAAACAGCCAACCAATACAGTATGACACACCAGATGTCCATGGTATCACAAAGACCTGTTTAGTTGTAACAATGTTAAGGCTCTTATTATCATACTTGACTGTGAGAGGAGTGGAGGTGGGGCAGATCTCTTCTCATCCTCAAAAAACGGAAATCTGACGTGGCTTTAACACGGCTATAACATGAATATAACATTACTAGAATATTAATATAACATTAATATAACATGAATATAACATTACTAGAACATTGTCCATCTCATAGGCACTTACAGCCATCACATCTCTTTCTGTATATTGTAAAGATTGGTGCACAAATAAATTCCCCTTTCAACCCAGCAGTATAATGTATTGCAAATTATCCTCCTCTGTCCACTGTCCCTGTATCACCCCTCATTATTGCACCATGCCCTCTGTCCCTATCTCTCTCGTCTCCAACAGTTTCACACCTTCAGAATGAGCCTCGGAACTCTGACCCCATGAACTCACACCACACAGTGCCTGTTAATAAGTCTGTGGGGGATGTCCTACCCACTGCCTGTCGGAAAAGTGACCGTCCGTAGGACTGTGCCCAATAATGTTTGTGCTGCTATCATGTTGTGCTGCTGCCAGGTTGTGTTGTTACCATGTTCTTTTCATGTTGGGTTGCTAACTTGCTGTGTTGTCATGTGTTGCTGCCATGCTATGTAGTCTCTTTATGTAGTGTTGTCTCTCTTGTTGTGATGTGTGTTTGGTCCTATATTTATATATATATTTTAATCCCAGCCCCCATCCCCGCAGGAGGCCTTTTGCCTTTTGGTAGGCCATCATTGTAAATAAGAATTTGTTCTTAACTGACTTGCCTAGTTAAATAAAGGTTAAATAAAAAATTAAAACATTGGCGCTTCATCTCCATCGTGATCAGGGGCAGGTGGGGCTCTGTGAAGACGTAACAACTCATTAGCTGGGCGCGGCGGGCGGAGAGACGCTTTGCAAAGACAAACAAGTTAATTAGCTCCAGCGTGGCTTTAATAAATTAAGCTAAACATAGTTTAGGAAAGCAGCGAGCAACATAACATCACATCAGCAATTCTGTAATTGTGTCTCAGATTTGGGCTCTTTCTGTTTTATGGAGAGGACGTAATTATCAAGCTGGCTTAGGTTGTCTAGGGACGGAGATAGAAGGAATACAGGAACACACTCCACTTCCTCTTTGACTCTGACTGTAAGGAATACAACAAGTGATTGATAGTACTGTCTGGGGTTGTTATGGTGTAATTGAGAATTTGCAATTCCTGTTATGTGCAGTCCTGTTATAAAAGTAGCACAATGTATTTTCCAAAATATACTGAACAAAAATATAAACGCAACATGCAACAATTTAAAAGATTTTACTGAGTTACAGTTCATATCAGGCAGTCAGTCAACTTAAATGAATTAATTAGACCCTAATCTATGGATTTCACATGACTGGGAATACAGATATGCATTTGTTGGTCACAGATACCTTTAAAAAAAAGTAGCGGCGTGGATCAGAAAACCAGTCAGCATCTGGTGGGAACACCATTTGCCTCATGCAGTGCGACACATCCCCTTCGCACAGAGTTGATCAGGCTGTTGATTGTGGCCTGTGGAATGTTGTCTTACTCCTCTTCAATAACTATGCGAAGTTACTAGATATTGGCGGGAACTTGAACACGCTGTCGTACACGTCAATCCAGAGCATACCAAACATGCTCAATGGGTGATATGTCTGGTTAGTATGCAGGCAATGGAAGAGCTGGGACACTTCTAGGAATTGTGTACAGATCCTTGTGACATGAGGCCGTGCATTATCATGCTGAAACATGAGGTGAAGGCGACGGATGAATGGCACGACAGTGGACCTCAGGATCTCATTACAGTATCTCTGTGCATTCAAATTGCCATCGATAAAATGCAATCGTGTTCATAGTCCGTAGCTTATGCCTGCCCATACCATAACCTCACCACCACCATGGGGCACTCTGTTCACAACATTGACATCAGCAAACCGCTCGCTCACACGACACCATACACGTGGTCTGCGGTTGTGAGGCCGGTTGGACGTACTGCCAAATTCTCTAAAACGACGTTGGAGGCGGCTTATGGTAGAGAAATGAACATTACATTCTCTGGCAACAGCTCTGGTGGACATTCCTGCAGTCAGCATGGCAATTGCACACTCCTGTGTAATGATCATGCTGTTTAATCAGCTTCTTGATGTTCCACACCTGTCAGGTGGATGCATTATCTTGCCAAAGGATAAATGCTCACTAACAGGGATGTAAACAGATTTGTGCACAAAATGTGAGAGAAATAAGCTTTTTGTGCATCTGGAACATTTATGTGATCTTTTATTTCAGCTCATGAAACACTTTACATGTTGCATTTATATTTTTGTTGAGTGTATGTCTTTTGAGTACAAGACAATTGCACCTCTAACAATCAGAGGAACCTCTATCTCAGAATCACACTGTGATGCCCAATAAGGGTGATGGGGTTTATTTGGATCTTCAGAGGACCAGTCACTAGCAGTCAGGCACTAAGGCAGCTGTATGGTCCTGTTCCTGTGTGTGTTAAAAGCCCATTCACACACAGCCAGGAAGGCAGTTAAAACAGGATCAAATAGAGCAAAGCTCCCTGCTCTCTAAACCTGCTCTCACACTCCCAGTGTTTGATCTGCCTCCAAGTCTGCTACAAAAGACAGCAGACACAGAGAGAGATAGAGAAAGAGAGCAAGAGAGAGAGAGAACCGAGAGCGAGAGAGAGAGAGAGAGAGAGAGAGAGAGAGAGAGAGAGGGAAGAACGAGAGAGAGAAAGAGAGAGAGAGAGTGAGAGGTAGAAGAGAGAGAGAGAGAGAGAGAGAGAGAGAGAGAGAGAGAGAGAGAGAGAGAGAGAGCGAGAGCGAGAGAGAGGTAGAAAGAGAGAAAGAGAGAGAGAGCTAGAAAGAGAAAGAGACAAAAGGATGAGGGCCGCATGCCACCATAGTATCCCCTCTTTCTATCACACTCTGACACACACGCACTCACACGCACAGACGCATGGCAGGGCCCAGGGTTTAATTCAGGGCGGTGTGCATGGAGCTAGGGCAGCAGTCATCAATTCCAGCGCAGGTTGGGAATATAACCTTTTCTCCTTATTCCACTCTCTGAATAAATCATAAGGCTCCAGTCTTCGCATAAGTGATTCCTTATTGGCTATAGATCTACATGTCACACACACATGCGGCCCGCTGTTCGAGCCGCAGTCAGCACACACAGATGAATGTTCACACTGCAGTCAGCTGACACACACACACATGAGAAAGAGAGGAGCATGACTTTTACATAGAGTATAAACTGCTGGAGGAAAGAGCATGGGGACGGGGGGAGTAAAGTTTTACACAGAAACTGCTGGGCCTGGGACCTGTCGTAGTGATTAGCCTTTTGGTCAGGATTCTACAGTGGGTCAGGTCTTTTGGAGTTGCAGGGTTAGCAGTAATCGCAGAGTAGGCAGCCCGCTCACCCACAGGGTACAATAAGCCCAAATAAACAGAAATGCCTCATATACAGTGCATTTGGAAAGTATTCAAACCCCTTGACTTTTTTCACATTTTGTTAGGTTACAGCCTTATTCTAAAATGAATTAAATTGTGTTTTTTTCCTCATCAATCTACTCACACTGCCCCATAATGACAAAGCAAAACCCGGTTTTTAGACATTTTAGCAAATATATATAAAAAAAAATATATATATCACATTTACAGAAGTATTGACCTTTTACTCAGTACTTTGTTGAAGCACCTTTAGCAGCGATTATAGCCTCAAGCCTTCTTGGGTATGACGCTACAAGGTTGGCACACCTGTATTTGGGGAGCTTCTCCCATTCTTCTCTGCAGATCCTCTCAAGCTCTGTCAGGTTGGATGCACAGCTATTTTCAGGTCTCTCCAGAGATGTTCAATCGGGTTCAAGTCTGGGTTTTGGCTGGGCCACTCGAGGACATTCAGAGACTTGTCCCGAAGCCACTCCTGCATTGTCTTGGCTGTGTGCTTAGGGTCGTTGTCCTGTTGGAAGGTGAACCTTCTCCCCTGTCTGAGGTCCTGAGTGCTCTGGAGCAAGTTTTCATCAAGGATCTCTCTGTACTTTGCTCCGTTCATCTTTCCCTCGATCCTGACTAGTCTCCCAGTCCCTGCCGCTGAAAAACATCCCCATAGCATGATGCTTTCACCACCATGCTTCCCCGTAGGGATGGTGCCAGGTTTCCTCCAGATGTGACGCTTGGCATTCAGGCCAAAGAGTTCAATCTTGGTTTCATCACACCAGAGAATCTTGTTTCTCATGGTCTGAGAGTCCTTTAGGTGCCTTTTGGCAAACTTCAAGCAGGCTGTCATGTGCCTTTTACTGAGGAGTGGCTTCCATCTGGCCACTTTACCATAAAGGCCTGATTGGTGGAGTGCTGCAGAGATGGTTGTCCTCCTGGAAGGTTCTCCCATCTCCACAGAGGAACTCTAGAGCTCTGTCAGAGTGACTATCGGGTTCTTGGTCACCTCCCTGACCAAGGCCCTTCTCCCCCGATTGCTCAGTTTGGCCGGGCGGCCATCTCTAGGAAGAGTCTTGGTGGTTCCAAACTTCTTCCATTTAAGAATGATGGAGGCCACTGTGTTCTTGGGTACCTTCAATGCTGCAGAAATGTTTTGGTACACTTCCCCAGATCTGTGACTCAACACAATCAAATGTCGGAGCGCTACGGACAATTCTTTCGACCTCATGGCTTTTTGCTTTGACATGAACTGTCAACTGTGGGACCTTACATAGACAGGTGTGTGCCTTTGCAAATCATGTCCAATCAATTGAATTGACCACAGGTGGACTCCAATCAAGTTTTAGAAACATCTCAAGGATGATCAATGGAAACAGGATGCACCTGAGCTCAATTTCGAGTCTCATAACAAAGAGTCTGAATACTTGTGTAAATAAGGTAGTTCTGTTATCAATTTTTTATTAATTTGCCAAGAATTCTATAAACCGGTTTCCGCTTTGTAATTATCGTGTATTGTGTGTAGATTGACAAGGAATTTATTTTATTTAATCCATTTTAGAATAAGACTGTAAAGTAACAAAATGTGGAAAAAGTCAAGGGGTCTGAATACTTTCCGAATGCACTGTACTTTGTATCCTTCATTTACTCAAGTGTTTCCTTTATTTTGGCGGTGTAATAAATAAATGGGAGTCCAAAGGCAGTGTCTGTGTGTGTTTGTGTGTGTGTGTGTGCATACGTGATCCCTCAGCCAAGGCAGGATGGAGCCAAGGACTGAGGGAACACAGGAGCAGGACAGCCATCTGTCCCTCAGTGCTCTGCCGCATGCATGCAGCATACACTCACATGCACACACACACACAAACACATGGCGTATCAACATACTTGGCTCTGGCTCACATACTCGTCTAATACATATGGACACACACATGCCTGCACCTATACACAAGCAAGGATATGGTATACATTTATACTTAGATCCAGTGGCGCAACTTTGGTTTTAGAAGTGGGGGGGACATAACTTAATTAAAAATATATAATATTATCCAGTCAGATAAACATTCCAAACAGCCTAGCCGACCACTCAGAGGCGTCCGCATAGTCCTAAAGCACACCATTGCCTAGTTTTGTTTCACATTCCAATGATAAAACTGGGGGGGGGGCAGCCAAAAATGCAATTTCAGAATGTGGGGGGGACATTGAAAGTTGCACCCCTGCTTCAATCAAAAACACTCCCTTACACCCTCAGCTTGCACACATTTACAAACACTCACACACCCAGCTTTTATACATCATTTATACATCACTCACATCAATCACATGGCACATATTCACAGTACATACACACACGTACACACCAACAGCACACATAAAATAATCAAATTTCACACCCAAAATGTACACACTTTGCTTCGCTCCAAGAAGACACACACTAAGCTTTAGACCCACTGTTCCTCTTCCTTCCTACATCTGGCTGGAAGCCCACCATTGAAGTCACCCAGTTCACTCACAGATGCCTCAAAATGGCCGCTGCGTAGCAGCCATCAATGTTACTTACAAGTTGACTTTGCACTTCAACCAAAATGAACCCTGTCCAAATTGTTACATAATATGCCATTTAGCAGTCGCTTTTATCCAAAGCGACTTACAGTCATGTGTGCATACATTTTTACGTATGGGTGGTCCCGGGGATCAAACCCACTACCCTGGCGTTACAAGCACCATGCTCTACCAATTGAGCTACAGAGGACCACATGCAGAATACAGGACAACATGCATGATGTGTACTCTATCCATGGAGGTGTGCATTTATTTATCTAAGGTGACAATGAGATTATAATTTTTTGTGAGCCAGGGCGAAGGCAGCACACATTTAGTTACAAACATGGAATTACAATATGCATCAGTAACAAGTATATCAATGCATCACACCTTATACAAAGCAACAGTTGAATGTAAACTATTTATACAAAAGTATGTGGACACCCCTTGAAATGAGTGGATTCGGCTATTTCAGCCACACCCATTGCTGACAGGTGTATAAAATCGAGCAGAAAGCCATGCGATCTCCATAGACAAACATTGGCAGTAGAATGGCCTTACTGAAGAGGTCAGTGACCGTCATAGGATGCCACCTTTCCAACAAGTCAGTGCGTCAAATTGCTGCCCTGCTAGAGCTGCCCCGGTCAACTTTAAGTGCTGTTATTGTGAAGTGGAAATGTCTAGGAGCAACAACGACTCAGCCGCATAGTGGTAGGCCACACAAGCTCACAGAACGGGACTGCCGAGTGCTGAAGCGCATAGTGCGTAAAAAATAGTCTGTCCTCAGTTGCAACACTCACTACCGAGTTCCAAACTGCCTCTGTAAGCATCGTCAGCACAACAACTGCTCATCAGGAGCTTCATGAAATGGCCGAGCAGCCGCACACAAGCCTAAGATCACCATGCGCTATGCCAAGCGTCGGCTGGAGTGGTGAAAGCTCGTCGCCATTGGACTCTGGAGCAGTGTAAACGCGTTCTCTGGAGTGATGAATCACGCCTCACCATCTGGCAGTCCAACGACGAATCTGGGTTTGGCCGATGCCAGGAAAACACTACCAGCCCCAATGCATAGCGCCAACTGTGTAGCTCAGTTGGTAGAGCATGGCATTTGCAACGCCAGGGTTGTGGGTTCGATTCCCACGGGGGGGCCAGTATGAAAAAAAGAAGAAAAAATATGTATGCACTCACTAACTGTAAGTTGCTCTGGTTAAGAGCGTCTGCTAAATGACTAAAATGTAAAAATGAGGAGGAAAAATGGTCTGGGGCGGTTTTTCATGGTTTGGTCTACGCCCCTTAGTTCCAGTGAAGGGAAATCTTAACGCTAAGGCATACAATAACATTCTAGATGATTCAGTGCTTCCACCTTTGTGCCAACAGCTCTCTCCTGTTTCAGCATGACAATGCCCCTGTGTACAAAGCGAGGTCCATACAGAAATGGTTTGTCGAGATCGGTGTGGAAGAACTTGACTGGCCTGCAAAGAGCCCTGACCTCAACCCCATCGAACACCTTTGGGATGAATTGGAACGCCGACTGCGAGCCAGGTCTAATCGCCCAACGTAAGTGCCTGACCTCACTAATGCTCTTGTGGCTGAATGGAAGTAAGTCCCCGCAGCAATGTTCAAACATCTAGTGGAAAGCCTTCCCAGAAGAGTGGAGGGTGTTATAGCAGCAAAGGGGGGGTCAACTCCATATTAATGGCCATGATTTTGGAATGAACAGGTGTCCACATACTTTTGGTCATGTAGTGTAGATGGCCGATAGTAGCCCCTAGATGACAGGGGCGGGGAAGGGTGTCGGGTGGGTGGGGGTACAGACGGGTCTCACATAGGTTGATCCGGAGGTGGGCACCACAGGTAGGCTTGGTCGTCACCCACGCTATGGGGGATGCCAATGGTCATTACCCAGTCCCCATCCTTCCCCAGCCACCCAGCCCTATTAGCAGGCCAGATAAAAGCAGAGCTTCCAACTAGCGCTTCTCATTTACTCTTTCTCGCGCTTCATTCTGACGGTCTTTTTCTTCCCCTGCGCTGGGATGAAAAGATAAAGGCCTTTGAAAGAGAAGTTCAAAGCCTCGTTAGGCTAGAAAACAGAACAGTTTGTTTCTCAGTGTTCTCTCCCCAACACCAACGTCTGGCACTGGCATCACCCTGTGAGTTGTTAGTGAGATATTTGCCTATATTGAGATGGTATGAAGAATAGTTTTATGTTCCTGAATATGCCCCTGTAAGGTGCATTGTGCTCCTCCATAACGAGCACAATGCTAGTCGCAGGCTAAAAGAGACTTTAAGACCCAAAACGCAGCAGAGATGCTGATCTGGTGCAACCGTATGAAGATAAATAAAGCAAAAATATGTGTATACAAACTGATGATTCAGCACAGTACCACTCATAGAAAAATATAATGCAATTGATATATTGTCAAAGCTGAGCAAGCTATATTGAATATTCCCTATAATAAAGTGAAAGTAGCTTGACTAACAACACCTAACAGAGTAGTGTGTACAGTATATGTAGCCTGTATGCCCTCTACCAACACCCTGAATTATTTAAGACTACACCTCCCACCAATGTGTCACATAGGGACTGTGACAACGCTTTCATACAGTCAGACAGTCAGTCTCTGATTAATTAATATGTACAGACACATTCTGTATCATAATGGCAAGACCTTCAGACTATAGCATCCTACCACTCTAACTATTAATATATGCCATTTAGCAAACGCTTTTATCCACATTTTACATACGGGTGGTCCCAGGAATCGAACCTACTATCCTAGCTTTGCAAGCGCCATGCTCTACCAACTGAGCTACAGAGGACCTCTCTGTCCCCTTTGGTTGTAAATATGTTCAGAGCAGCTAGGAGACAGACGTAGAGAGGAAAGAGGAGGGAGCGGGAGAGAGAGGGAGAGATGCAGCACACAGCAAACACTCAATTATGTGGACGCCCTCAGGGGCAACACATAGCCTTGTGAGGACTAGCTGCCTCACGACACACACACACACACATACATGCACACGCACACACACACACACACACACTCACATTAACGTAAACAGACACACACCCACACACAGGGACAGTACATGCTAAACACACGCATAAACCCCTAATCCTATCTGCTTGTGTACAGCCAAACTTGGGGGTATAAACAACCAGCAGATGCCTTCCATTCTGGTTAAGGAACAAAAAGAGAATAGTGAGACTCAGGCTTTACAGACCTGGAACAACATGGCAGAGAGAGAGCCACACCACACATGCTACGGTGTGAAAATGAGAATCATCTCTAAGGCGGTTTTGGGTAGAGGTAACAGCACACACACTCAGGCCTTCCTTGAGTGCACACAGAACAGCGCAGCACAGAGTTCCGATTGCTGAGATAGGTGTTTTGTCTCTGAATAATACAACACAGAAACCACACACACACAGATGTGGTGTGGCTGCAGTGTGTTAATGGCCTGTGTTAGGGGTCGAGACTGAACACCAAGCACAAAGACACAGCTCCAGGGTTAGAGAGTGGAGAGGACGTGACGGTTTTGTGTATCCCTGCCTGGCTATTAAAACACAGCACTTAATTCTAACCAAATGGAAACAAATAGCTGGCCCTCTCTGTTAAAGGGAATCATCCAAGATGGAGGCCAAAATCTCAGGAGTGGAAAGGCGGTCTCAACAAGGAGGCCAATTCTGAGACAGCCTACAGTAGGTTACTTACAGAACCAGGATGTGTTGGAGTTGTGAGAAATGGGAGCACAGTGTCCTCATTTCCCAGTGTACTCTTTAAGCAAGGCTAAAGTGTTTTGTGCTTATGCATGTAACCTTTTCAGTCTCCCCTCAGCACTGTTCATCCCATTTATGACAGAGAGTCAGTTCTGCTGTTAGGGACTATTATTAGTTATTTATCTTTGGACCATTTCAACACATACATAAAACATTAGAACATTCTTATTTATTTCAAACACCCCCACCCCTTTTGGAGGACAAAAGCAACCTTGTTTTGCACTATACATTTCACATACATTTTCCACACGGTATTACATGACAAAAATAAAGTTCAATATACACTGAGTGTACAAAACATTAAGGACACCTGCTCTTTCCATGACATAGACTGACCAGGTGAATCCAGGTGAAAGCTATGATCCCTTATTGATGTCACTTGTTAAATCCACTTCAATCAGTGTAGATGAAGGGGAGGAGACAGGCTAAAGAAGGACTTTTAAGCCTTAAGACAATTGAGACATGGATTGTGTATGTGTGCCATTCAGAGGGTGAATGGGCAAGACTAAAAATGTAAGTGCCTTTGAACGGGGTATCGTAGCTAGTGCCAGGCGCACCATTTTGTGTCAAGAACTGCAACGCTGCTGGGTTTTTCACGCTCAACAGTTTCCCGTGTGTATCAAGAATGGTCCACCACTCAAAGGACATCCAGCCAACTTGACACAACTGTGGGAAGCATTGGAGTCAACATGGGCCAGCATCCCTGTGGAACGCTTTCGACACCTTGTAAAGTCCATGCCCCGAAGAATTTAAGCTGTTCAGGGGGCGAAAGGGGGGTATTATTATGTTGTGTCCACTCAGTGTGTTTTTCAACTGTGCTGTTATGTTTTACATGAATTCTGAACCTTTCTAATCTCATACTATCCACAGATTGTAATATATATATATTTAGCAAGAGTATTATTATATTGTTAATTGATTGACCATGGCTTTCCAACTCGCCCAACAGTGTTATTTGTAGGGCTAGTTTTAAATGAATGTTGTGATTTCTCTACCATTCCTGAACCTGTGACCAGAAACAAGTTACATGGGGGCAATACCAGAACAAATGTTCTAACAATTCTATCTCTTTGCAGCAAAATCTGAAGGGCTGAGTTGGTTGTATGCCCCATATATACAGTTGAAGTCGGAAGTTTACATACACTTAGGTTGGAGTCATTAAAACTCATTTTTCAACCACTCCACAAATTTCTTGTCAACAAACTATAGTTTTGGCAAGTCGGTTAGGACATCTACTTTGTGCATGACACAAGTAATTTTTCCAACAATTGTTTACAGACAGATTATTTCACTTATCATTCACTGTATCACAATTCTAGTGGGTCAGAAGTTTATATACACTAAGTTGACTGTGCCTTTAAACAGCTTGGAAAATTCCAGAAAATGATGCCATGGCTTTAGAAGCTTCTGATAGGCTAATTATAATAATAAATCATTTAGCAGATGCTTTTATCCAAAGCGACTTACAGTCATGTGTGCAAACATTTATTTTGTGTATGGGTGGTCCCGGGGATCGAACCCACTACCTTGGCGTTACAAGCACCGTGCTCTACCAGCTGAGCTACAGAGGACCACATCATTTGAGTCAATTGGAGGTGTACCTGTGGATGTATTTCAAGTACTACCTTCAAACTCAGTGCCTCTTTGCTCGACATCATGGGAAAATCAAAAGAAATCAGCCAAGACATCAGAAAAAAAATTGTAGACCTCCAAAGTCTGGTTCATCCTTGGGAGCAATTTCCAAATGCCTGAAGGTCCCACGTTCATCTGTACAAACAATAGTACGCAAGTATAAACACCATGGGACCACGCAGCCGTCATACCGCTCAGGAAGGAGACACGCTCTGTCTCCTAGAGATGAACGTACTTTGGTGCGAAAAGTGCAAAACAGCAAAGGACCTTGTGAAGATGCTGGAGGAAACAGGTACAAAAGTATCTATATCCACAGTAAAACGAGTCTTATATCAACATAACCTGAAAGGCCGCTCAGCAAGGAAGAAGCCACTGCTCCAAAACCGCCATAAAAAAGACAGACTACAGTTTGCAACTGCACATGGGGACAAAGCTCGTACTTTTTGGAGAAATGTCCTCTGGTCTGATGAAACAAAAATAGAACTGTTTGGCCATTATGACCACCGTTATGTTTGGAGGAAAAAGGGGGCTGCTTGCAAGCCGAAGAACACCATCCCAACCGTGAAGCACGGGGGTGGCAGCATCATGCTGTGGGGGTGCTTTGCTGCAGGAGGGACTGATGCACTTCACAAAATAGATGGCATCATGAAGAAGGAAAATTATGTGGATATATTGAAGCAACATCTCAAGACATCAGTCAGGAAGTTAAAGCTTGGTCGTAAATGGGTCTTCCAAATGGACAATGACCCCAAGCATACTTCCAAAGTTGTGGCAAAATGGCTTAAGGACAACAAAGTCAAGGTATTGGAGTGGCCATCACAAAGCCCTGACCTCAATTTGTGGGCAGAACTGAAAAAGCATGTGCGAGCGAGGCGGCCTACAAACCTGACTCAGTTACACCAACTCTGTCAGGAGGAATGGGCCAAAATTCACCCAATTTATTGTGGGAAGCTTGTGGAATGCTACCCGAAACGTTTGACCCAAGTTAAACAATTTAAAGGCAATGCTACCAAATACTAATTGAGTGTATGTAAACTTCTGACCCACTGGGAATGTGATGAAATAAATAAAAGCTAAAATAAATCATTCTCTCTACTATTATTCTGACATTTTACATTCTTAAAATAAAGTGGTGATCCTAACTGACCTAAGACAGGGCATTTGTACTAGGATTAAATGTCAGGAATTGTGAAAAACTGAGTTTAAATGTATTTGTGTCACGAATTCCGCCGAGACTGCTCCTCCTCCTTGTTCGGGCAGGCTTCGGCGTTCGTCGTCCCCGGAGTACTAGCTGCTACCGTTTGATGTTCTCTATGTTTGTTTGGTTTTGTCTGTTTGGTGCACCTGTGTCTTATCACTTATTGATTATGTCACCTATAAGTTTCCTTTGGTTTTGTTTGTAGTTGTGTGTTGTTGTCCGCCTGTCCGTTGGGGTTTTGGATTTTGCGCTGGTGTATTTAAGTGTCTTGACGCACTGTTTGCGCATCGCTTATATTTCGTGTTTTACGCACTGTTTGCGTATCGCTCGCCTCCGTTGTTTGAGGCCCGTTCTTTTTGTATTGTCAAATTTCTGACTAGTAAAGTCTGTTGGACTAAGCTTCTGTGTCCTGCGCCTGACTCCAACACCACATCCACTTCAAACACTGACAATTTGGCTAAGGTGTATGTAAACTTCCGACTTCTACTGTATAACATTCTGTTGGTGGCCAGAATTTTGTATAATAATTTACATTGAAAAACTCAATGTTTTTAATGGAGCGATGTTTTGTGTGTCAGTTCAAAAACCATGTGCCATGGAATCGGAACAACCTGTATGGTGCAACTGTCAGAATTTTGGTCCTCAAACTGAAAGTGTTATATATTTTTTATTTTTGCCTATTTTTTGCTCAATAGTTTTAAAAACAAGTTGTCTGAAGTAGGAAGCGTAATAAGTAGATAAATAAACTGTGATATGACTAAAGAGTTAATCAGTGTGATTTTTCCCTAAATAGACAGGTATTTAACTCTCCACTGTCTATTTTTGATAACTTTCTATTGAAATGTGTTGTAGTGAGTTCATTTATTTATTTAGGGATATGAATACCAAGTATGTTTACTTAACCATCAGACAAATGTATTGGTCAACTACAGGGTAATGTATAAGTTGTGTAGTTTAACGTTCCAATACATAATATTATAATTAGGTTTTAGTCCAGAGAGGCCAGATAAATTATCTAGATCGTCAATGAGACCATGCAGGGATCCAGATTGCAGACTTAAGAGAAAACTACAGTCATTGGCATACATTGACATTTTTGTTTTTAAGCAGGGGATTTCTAACTCCTTGATATTAATGTTGGATCTTATTTTAATAGCTAACATTTCGTGATGGCCATAACAAATAGATATGGAGAGAGTGGACAACCTTGCTTAACTATTATTGACAGTTCATTATTTTCTGATAAATAACCATTATTGACTATTTTACATCTGGGGTTGCTATACGTAACTTTAACCCATTGTATAAGAGATTCACAAAAATGTAAATAGTCCAGGCATTTATATATACACATTCTAGTCATACTTTATCAAAGGCCTTTTCAAAATCTGCTATGAAGACCAGGCCTGGTTTCTTCTATGTTTCATAGTGTTCTATTGTTTCATGTAATTGTCGTATATTATCTCCATGTAAAAAACCCGTCTGATCATGATTAATAATGTCCGGTAAAACCTATTTAATTATATGTGCTATGCATTATGCCAGGAGTTTTGCATCACAACATTGAAGTGTAAGGGGCCTCCAGTTTGTTAAGTGGACTGGATCTATAAACGTACCACCTGGGTCCTGTTTCAGTAATAGTGAAATCAGACCTTCTTGCTGAGTATTTGATAGTCTACAATTTTTTATTGGAGTAGTTAAAACATGCTAATAGTGGATATTTTAGTACATCAAAAAAGGTTTGGTATAACTCTACTGGTATTCCATCAAGCCCTGGAGTTTTTCCCGGACTGAAAAAGATTTAACAGCATCAAAACGTTTGTCCTCTGTAATTTGGCCTTCACACACATCTATTTGTGCAGTTGTTCATTTTACACTATTATTAGGAAAAAAGTTAATATCATTATGTGCAGATGGATGAAACTGAAAAGAGAACATATGGTTAAAATATTTTACTTCTTCTTTCAAGGTATCAATTGGTGAATAATGGATGATGGCGTCATTTGCAACGTGTTTCTGTAAATTATTTTTGGTAGCATTTCTATGTTGGAGATTCTAAAAGTTTTTTGTGTATTTTTGTAATATATTACACTTGATCATTCTTTAATAAGTTTATCCAGTTCTTTTAGTTTTTCCTCTAACTTATTCTGTGCCTCTATGGTACAGTTTTTATTGCCATCCACCTGTAATGTTAGTTCCTCTATTTCCTTTTTTTATAATATTTTAGTAGTCTTTTTTTTTTTTCACCAAATACAAATATACAACAATTTACAGATGAACAACAACTACATTTCCTCTGCCCAGACCTGCATGCTCACACCTCCATCCCTAGTGCCTGCGTTATTGTTTGCCACATGGCCTTAAATTGTACCGATTTGTTTTTCTCGGTCACCCATGCTATTTCAATATCTAAATAATAAATCATTTGATTTTTCAGTTTAATTGATTTCCAAGTTTGTAATATACGTTTCTTCAAGATGAGTGATGAGAAAATAATTGTCCAGCCCATTCGGTTTCTCACTACACCCCCATATGCCCTGTCTTGAAATATGCAGGCAGACGGACTAAAAATAAGTTTACTTTTGAATACTTCTGAGATCCAACTTTCTAGCTCTGCCCACAAATTCCGGACATTATAGCATTCCCAGAAAGCATGGATTATTGAATCATTATTGGTTTTACACTTCAGACATGATTCTGCTTCCCGAGTGGCGCAGTGGTCTAAGGCACTGCATCACAGTGCTAGAGGCATCACTACAGACCCGGGTTCGATCCCAGGCTGTGTCACAGCCGGCCGCGACCGGGAGACCCATGAGGCGGTGCACATTTGGCCCAGCGTCGTACGGGTAGGTGGAGGGTTTGGCCAGCCTGGATGTCCTTGTCCCATCGTGCTCTAGCGACTCCTTGAGGCGGGCTGGGCGCATGGACGCTGACTTTGGTCGCCAGTTGTACGGTGTTTCCTCCGACACATTGGTGCGGCTGGCTTCCGGGTTAAGTGAGCAGTGCGTCTTGGCAAGGTTCTGTATAACTTACCTATCATATGAATATCATTTTCTGACTCCTTCAAGATTGCTCTGATGTCCAAAAGATTTCAAATCTAAATTTTGTGATAAAACTTTTAAGTTGGAGGTATTTTAAAATATCTACATTGGTCAACCCAAAATTGCTTGTCCATATATGTATATATTCTTAAATCCCATTCCTTACTAGTTTTATGTATTGGGTATATGTTGTGAAATTGTTAGATATTACTTGTTAGATATTACTGCACTGTCGGAGCTAGAAGCACAAGCATTTCACTACACCCGCTAAACACGTGTATGTGACAAATAACATTTGATTTTATTTGAATTGCTTTTTAAAGTTGTCATGGAAATAAATGTATTTCCTATTACCAAGTTGTTGTTTTCTCTCTCTCTCTCTCTCTCTCTCTCTCTCTCTCTCTCTCTCTCTCTGAGCTAGAGGACTGCTCATTTGGTCTCCCCTGACTCCATCTGTTCCAATCAAGCCCCTGCCTTTATAGGGCCCTTCTCTCTGGGGCCCCTGATGAGTGTGTCTGTTCCTGCTGTGGCCCCTAGAGCAGTAGAGAGTGTGTCAGGGAGGAACCTCAGAGGCTCCTGCTGACTGATCCCATGCTTATTTGGGCTTTGTTGCCGTGGCAGCGTCTCATTATGTAAATGATCTCTCCCTCCTGAGACAGGTGGATAGAGGTAGGGAGGGAGAGAAAGAGAGATGGAGAGAGGCAGGAGTTGTAGCTGTGATGTTCACCAATCCAGACTGTGTAAAATCGGCTTCAGGGACCAGCGAAGGATCGCTGCTATATTTAGAAATCATCCTCACAATGTATTTTTTTGCCTCCCCAGTTAACACTCTGCAATGCGCATTGGGTTCACACCAAACACACCACATTACATGTTTTCGAATGAGCAGTTGATCATCATTTATGAGATGAATTCATCCTTATTCTCTTCCCCATTCTGTCCTTTCTGTGTCCATTCCCCTCCGTAATGTGCTTCACTCTGAATGCAATCCTCGTCCTCTCTCATCTCATCTGAGAAAAATTTAATGTTTGTCTCTGAAGAATAGGCCCTAATGGAAATCTATATTATGCTTCTAGCTCCAGGGAAGTCAATACTTAGCAGAGAGATCTTTAAACAATGAATATTTCTATTGAATCACCCACCCAAGGTGTCCAATCATAATCTGATCATATTAAATGACTGATCCCTCTCCCTGGTCCCAATAGTGGTATGTATTGCACCATTGATCATCTATTGGTGGTGCATTGTATAGGCTAGAATCCATCTGTTCCATAGAATTACACACCTTCACTCTGACATCCAATCACAGGCCACTGTGTGTGTGTGTGTGTGGGGGGGAGAGAGAGTCTTCTGATGTCACCTGCTCCCCTTCTCATTTCCACTCCTGTCATTGGACATGGCAGTTCTAATTAGTGACTTAAACCAAAGCCCTTTGATTACTCTGCAGTGGTCTGTGACAGTGATCTGCTGCTGCCTGTCACACACCTGTGTCAGCCAGGACACACACACAATCTAAGAGCAGTTTAGAGCAGATGGAGAGCCAGTCAGCTGATGCAGAGCCTCCACCTCCTCCCAAACCGGAGCTCTGCTAGCCTGGCCTGCTCCGCGCTGACAGAGGATGAGCAGTTAAAACACACACATGCACTTATCCCACAGACTGTGCTGTCTAGTTGTTAACACTGTTTTTCTCCTCCAATCAGAGAGCAGTTTGCCGTCTGAAGGTATGCCCACTCTCTCTACCGGCCGGCCTATAGCAGCCCACAGAGGAACCAAACAGCTCTGACACAACCAAACAAGGTACCCCAACACACACACACACACACACACACACACATGGATCTCTTGTGGGAGTGTGCATGTCTGAATCCTAATGAAACTGCCATTTTGAGTTCAGTGACCCGCAGATCAATGTAGTCAATAGCATTAACCACCATATAACAAACAAAGCAGGCTGGGCAGGGCAGGGAGGAGTCACGCCTTTAATTAATGACATGCAGAGCTCAAACTGCTTCTCCACTTGTATGTCATCACCACATGCAGAGGACCAATTAATGCTATTGTATGCTGCCTGTGCTCTCAACGCTCCACTCTCTCTCAACCCTCAGCCAGCCGACGATGCTACACATTCAACACCACAGAGGAGCCTAATTCACCTTGTCTTGAAAATGTGTTTGAGGCCATGCCAAGTGCTAATGGTATAAATTTAGGTTGTGTTGTCTTCGGCCCGGGTACTTGTCGCTTGGCGAGGGCTGTGGGCTGCTGGAAGCTGATGCGAGGAGGCCCAGCGCTGGTTTTAATGCACTGGTTAAATGAGCTGCTGGACAAGGGAAGCGGGAAGAAAATTATCCCGTTATAACGTCCCCAGCCCAGGCGGCGGGCTAGTGGCAAGGAAATGGCAGCCTGTCACTCGGGTTAGCGCACACCAGGCTAATTAAACCAAAGAGCCTTTGGCCAGTTCAGGCTTTATAGCCATGGCTACGCTTATGCTTATGTAAACACTAACGCTAACTATGCTAATGATAATCTCAGCCACATCAAAGCCAGAGGCGACCACACTCAACTACAGTAAAGCACGATGGCCCACACTACACTGCTTTGCTCTCCCCTCAAGCCCTGCTCATGCTTTGTTCTTCTCCAGCCTACAGCCCACTGTTCTGTTTATTACCACTGGCCCCAGCCTTATCACCTCCCATTCTTACCTCGCCTTAATCCAACTTTAATGAGTTTGTGTCCGGACTAACTATTAATCCTCCGGCTTCCTGGTTTAAAATGGAGCATCCATCCACCGGGGCCGGAAAAGCCTTTTACACTACATGACTTCTAGACCTTGATGTCACGTGGAATGGAGTCAGGACACCGGCACCAGCACTGAGGACGATGTTCCGAGACTGAAGAGGTCACTGAAATGAGACAACTCTGCATCTACTACATACTGGACATTGAAACTGATTACATTTCTTTGACATTGTGAGGATGATTATATTTCTTTGCCTTTTCCATCTAAAGCAGGGGTGTCAAACGTCCGGCCCGCGGGCCGGATCAGGCCCGCAAACGGGTTTAATCCGGCCCGCGAGATGATTTTGTAAAGTATAAAAATGAGCTGCAATTTTTCAATAAAAGAAACTGCTGTTCCAATTGTGTCCACTGGATGGCGCAATAGCAATTGTGTTAAGCAAGCAAACTGTTTATACCGGGGCAGAGCAAATAGGTCAAGCAAGTGCAGCCAGTCCGGATGAGCTACTTTGTTTTGCCCGCGATATTTATTACGGATTCTACTTTTAACATTATGTGCTTTGGCACCCTCATTGCCCCAATATGTCTCTGTCAAAAAAGAGAAAAGTGGACGCAGAGTGCAGAGTGTTCCAAGAAAAATTGTCATCCTTCTATTTATTCACGGAATTGAATGGGAAAGCTGTATGTTTGGTGTGTTCACAGCATGTTGCAGTGCTGAAAGAATATAACCTTCGGCCGCCACTATGTGAGTCTTCATGCCGACAAATATGACAACTTTCAAGGACAGCGGAGAAGAGAGAAGGTGAATGAACTGTTGGCGGGTCTGAAGAAACAGCAGTCTGTGTTTACTCACAGCCGAGACATCAGTGACGCTGCAGTGAAAGCTAGCTACCTCATTGCTAATGAAATCGCAGTGGCTTCAAAACCATTTAGTGAGGGTGAATTTGTAAAAACATGCATGATGAAGGCAGCGGAGATTGTGTGCCCTGAAAAACACCAGGCTTTTGCAAATATCAGCCTGACAAGAAACACAGTTGCAGACAGGATTTCCGATCTTTCAGTGGATTTGGACAGCCAGTTGAAGCAAAAAGTAAAGTAATTTATTGCATTTTCGGTTGCAATTGATGAAAGCACGGACATTACAGATGTTGCACAACTGGCCATTTTCATCCGCAGAGTTGATGAAACATTGACCGTCACCGAGGAGTTCGTGGAGTTGGTGCCGATGACAGAAACAACGACAGCAGCTGATATTTTCACTGCACTCGTCAGCGCGCTGAACAGGGTCGGAGTGGACTGGTCCCGCGCTGTCAGCCTGGCTACAGATGGTGCGCCCTCAATGATCGGGAAAAAAGCAGGCGTTGTGACAAAGTTCAGAGAGAAAGTGCAATCTGCAAATGGAGGACGTGATTTTTGGACTTTTCACTGTATTTTGCACCAGGAGGCTTTGTGTTGCAAGTCATTAAAGATGGATAACGTCATGAAGGTGGTTATTATTTTTATTATATTATTATTATATTATTATATTATATTATTATTATATTATTATTATTATATTATCCAAACTGTTAATTTCATCCGATCCAGAAGCCTGAATCAACGTCAGTTTGACAGCCTTCTCAGAGAGAAAGACCACATCTATGGCCTGCCATACCACACTGAGGTAAGATGGTTAAGCCGAGGTGCTGTGCTGAGGCGTTTCTTTGATTTACGAGAAGAAATTGAACAGTTCATGGAAGAAAAGGGCAAACCAGTGTTAGAATTTCATTCCGCAGAATGGATGCAGGACCTTGCATTTATGGTGGATGTTACAGAGCACCTGAATAACTTCAACAAACAGCTGCAAGGGTGCAACAAAGTTGCCACGCAGTATTATGACAGCATACGTTCTTTCAAGTTGAAGCTGTCATTGTGGGAGACGCAACTCGCCGGTGGTGATGCAGCTCACTTCCCCTGTCTGAAAAAATGTGTGCGCGACCCAACATGTGGCAGACATGAAGCGGTTCAAAGATAAAATAACGGGACTGTTAAGGGAGTTTGAGCAACGCTTTCAGATTTTTGGTGAACTGGAGAAAGACTTCAACGTTTTTTGTTCGCCATTAACCGTGAATCCCTCTGATCTGCCCGTCAGCATCCAACTTGAAATAATATACTTGCAGTATGACTCGGATTTGAAGGGCAAATTTGCCGCAGCTGGCTTGGACACATTTTATCAGAATCTCTTGCCAGGTTACCCCCAACTTGACAGCCCTCGCTGCAAAACTGTTGTGCATGTTTGGAACCACATATCTTTGTGAGCAAGTTCTCTGTAATGAGCATAAATAAAACAAAGCTGCGCTCAAGGCTCACGCACAAGCACTTGAATCACATCCTGAAGTTGGCTGCCACTCAGGATGTGATGCCTGATATTGATGCGCTGGTGAAAGCTAAAAGATGCCAGGTATCAGGAGTCAAATAAACTATGCAACCCCACTTAAAGTGCTGCATGAGACACCCTGATATAGTTCTGTGATCTGTGATATACTTCTGTGAATCACTGAGGCATTGTGTGTTTGTGTGTTGTTTGTCCTCAGAATTTCAAATAGCTTGAGGTGTTTTATGATTAATAGTGATGTTGTGCTTTTGGACACACTGTCCTCAGGCTCCAGCTTTATGTTTATATGTTTTTATGTTGTTGTGCTATTGTTTTTAATTGATTTTATTTTATTTGTATATTTAACCTATTCTTGACTCTGTGGTTCTTGCACTTGTTTGGGGAACAGGATTTCATTATTTGTATCTACATTTCTGCCTGAGAAATGACACCCTGATATAGTTCTGTGATCTGTGAAACAGTTCTGTGAATCACTGAGGCATTGTGTGTTTGTGTGTTCTTTTTCTTTAGAATGTTCAAATAAACTTGAGGTGTTTTATGATTAATAGTGATGTTGTGCTTGTACTATTTTGGACACACTGTCCTCAGGCTCCAGCTTTATGTTTTATGTTGATAGTATTAAAACAAAGAAAACAATCTGAAGTTGTTGTTTTTAAGTTATATATACCATGATTTTACCGGTCCGGCCCACTTGGGAATAGATTTTCCTCCATGTGGCCCCTGAGCTAAAATGAGTTTGACTCCCCTGATCTAAAGCTTTACTCCACTCATAATTCAACTGTGCCTCTCATACTGTCCCCTTGGTCCTTCTTCCCTGTCCTCTATCGATAACGGTGACAACATCAGCAGCCAACCACCTGCTCCCTGTGGACCCTGTTTGTCACCATGTGTGTCACGTTGTCACTGGGTCCGCTCATAACACTTAGACCAACAGCTGTGGTTCCCTGTGCTCCGTCTCATTTAAAGGAGTTAAACTGATGGCTGTGACTCGGTGTCGTTTAAAGGGTTACAGCTAAATGTGTCAGCTCTGACACACATCTACTCTGTCTGTCGGACAGCTGAGCTCCTAACTCCGTCCTCATTCTGGCTCTGATTGGCTGATCCCCTCTGTTCCCATCACATTGCCTTCTCTACCAACATTGAGATTATGAGGATTGTCACACACCTTGCAGAGGTATTACTCAGGTAATATTTCACCCACATGGATCTCATAGTGTGATGTGCTATGGTTAATCTCTGGCTGGTGGAAAGCAGAGAAACCTTACAAGGCTCTCTTTTGTCAAGATAGCTCCTGTCGGACAATAATAAATGAAGCTAGCCATGAGGGGCCATTTTCTTGCTGACGTGGTCAGTGTGCTAGATTTAGTCATAATAGGCCAGTCAGGAAAACAATCTGCTTTTTCTAGTGGGGGACATGATCATGTCTTGCCTGCCCGCATCACAATCCCACTATGGAGTAGCCTTTGTGGAATAGGGAGTTTCATGACAAGGGGCAGTAGCCTATGTAGCCTACCGTATATGTTTCTTATATGTCAGTATGGCCGCTATGAAAACACAATCAAAATGTGCATGTACTCTGAAATATTATAATATCCTGGCTCTGTATAAAAGAGGTCATTGTCATCAGCACAGTTTGACACACATAACCACAATTATGGAGGATTATCTTTAGATAGGAAAAAATACATCAGAGTTGGGTAGTGCATTTCTGGATCTAAAACAATCCAATCCAATGTAATCCAAACATTCTGAATCGATACATAATCCCACACCTACATGAAAGAGGTCCTGTGATCCTTTCAGCCATTACTTTGATAAGAGAACAGGGGTTTATAAATAATAAATAAATCGTTAAAATCAGTCATGGCATGAACAAACGTCTTCCAGCCAAAGCCATCTTTACGGATAATCACTTAAGTACCCTTTCAAGCCTGTCTTGGTACAATCACCCTACAGTTCATCACTATTTCTAATTTGAGTCAAATCCACACCTACATACTCTCAAATCCTGCCCATTGGCACTGTGAGCATTTCAATATCTGGGAATGAATTATAAAGATGAGCAGCGAAGCGGTGTTTTCACTCCTGACCCTTTCTTGAATGAGGATTAAAGCATACCAATGAATGCAGAGGCAGCCAAATGATGTGGCCGATTTAGACGTGTACCAAGGGAGCAATGGTAGACCATGATGTCAGGGGTCAGGGGTCAGGGCTACGGATGAATAGAGAAGAGAGAGAAGGAGAATGAGAGGGGCTTTATACAAACCCATTCACCTCATAAAACACACAGCTTTCAGGATTAGCACGGACCTGACTGGTTGACGCATCATAGAGGCCAGGTATTTAGGGGATTTTAAAGGCAGGTCACTGAGAGAGGAGCTAGATCTACTGTAGCTAGTACCTTTTTGGCGTCATTGTTTTGGGGATGACACGCACTGCGTGGTAAGGCTTTGCACCCATGGATGGTTACTGGAATGAATTGACTGAAACCAACCAGGTCAGTCACAGCAGCTTTACTGTATGAAGAGAAACTCCAGGAAATGGTCATGTTGACAAATCACGTCACCAAAGGACCATGCCACTTTATTAATCACATGAGCCAACACACACAACAGTCTATATGCCTTGTGGATACTGAAGCCTACATTTGGGTGCTGAACGGTGTTCCAGTCCTCTAAGGGCAGAGGACAAAGCAGGACAGAGACAGGGCCAACAGGAAAGCACCACTTACAGTGCCTCGCCAGCCAGCGAGGCTCTCCATCAGTGCCCACATTGCCCGGGCATGGTGGGCAGAGCGAGCAGCTGGAGAGACAGGAACCCTAACATTCCCAAACATCTCAGGGCGGCGCGGCGCGATGCAGAGTGGCAGGTCTCTGATGCGCGGCTGCGAGCCAGCCTCCTCGGGGCAGCATAGCCGGATCTGCGTCAGCACCGTGAAAATTGTCTGACAGGGCACACCGGCCCTGGCGCTGCCGACACGACATCGCCCTCCACATCTAGTCTATACTCTGGGAAATTGACTTAGAAAATGTCCTGTTCTCAGTGTTTACACACGAGCATAATTAAAACATGAACAAGTATAAATATACTAACTACATGTACAGCTGAGTGCAAGTAAGTTTAAGTTTCACTTTATTTCATTGGGTTACATACACTATGTCAGACGTACTGTGCATGACCACATCGTTGTGAAGTGAAGACATGATGAGACGTGGTATGGAGATCCTGCCTGGTTCATTCAGGGGCGTACAGTCAAACTATACTCCCATTGCCCACTTGCAATACCATTCAAAATCCAACACATCCCGTAGAGACTTACAAACTTTCCACTTACATTTTTGAGGTTTTCCACTTTGCGGTGAGTTTCCACTGCAGCTGTCTGTCAAATCATATAGAAAAGCACCTTCCCCTCATCACCTCTGCTAACAGATCTACAGAGCTGCAGTTTCACACTCTTTACTTTTCTTTAACAATTGCAGGGTAAAGAAATACTTTAGAAGTGAGTGACATAAAATCAAGTCTAAGTATTTTAGCTTGACGGAATGGTATAGCCTACTGTACGAAAGGATCACTTGCCACTTCTCGAGCGACTAGTTAGCAGGGTTGGGGAGTAACGGATTGCATGTAATCTGTTACATGTGATGGATTACATAAAAACTAAATGTAATCCATTACGTTACCAGCAAAAATATTGTAATCAGATTACCGATACTTTTGAAAAAGTAGATAATTACTTATAGGATTACTTTCCAATTTAGAAGGGATGTTTGCAGAACATTTTTTCCATGAAACAATTGCCTGTTTTCTTAATTACCTTCCATATTAATAATATAATATGCCATTTAGCAGACGCTTTTATCCAAAGCGATTTACAGTCATGCGTGCATACATTTTTACGTATGGGTGGTCCCGGGGATCGAACCCACTACCCTGGCGTTACAAGCACCATGCTCTACCAGCTGAGCTACAGAGGACCACGATTAAGTCAGTCATTAACCAAAAAAGTGCTACTTTGATCTTCCCGCCTGAGCAACATACATGGTCACAAAGGAAAAAGGTATGGAACTCCAACACAGTGCATTTTTTGGATGGCGTTTCAAAGAACATTTTGTGTTCAAAGAAGAAAAGGGCAGGAATGTAACAGTTCAATGCAAACTATGTTTGCCCACGGTAATGCTGCTGTCGACATCCAGAGACTCGACTTCGAACCTGAAGAAACACTTGGAGGTAAGGATGACGATTGGCAGGTGTGGCGCGTTAGCTTGCTTAGCTAGCTAGTCTCTAGAGACAGACAGGTTGTCTTCACATTGTTCCCAATGTGTGGCTCAAACATCCTGCAATAAATGTTGTTAAATTGGTAATAATATTATTTTTCTTCTTATGTGTTTTACCGTGAAGTAATCAAAAAGTAACTAAAAGTAATCAGATCACGTTATTGAGTATAGGTAATCCAAAAGTTACGTTACTGATTACAATTTTAGAAAGGTGACTAGTAACTGTAATGGATTACATTTAAAAAGTAACCTACCCAACCCTGCTAGTTAGTGATTTAGCTCCATGACATCACCCAACAGCAGTGTTAAGCTAACAGCATAAG
This sequence comes from Coregonus clupeaformis, assembly GCF_020615455.1. Taxonomy (NCBI): domain Eukaryota; kingdom Metazoa; phylum Chordata; class Actinopteri; order Salmoniformes; family Salmonidae; genus Coregonus; species Coregonus clupeaformis. The sequence goes on along the minus strand of NC_059194.1, from coordinate 26,308,031 downwards.
CCCAGCATGGTGATTTGGTGTAAAAGACAACAAAACACTTTAGCACTATTCTAATCTCCTCCATTGTCTTTGCTGAAAATGACCCCATCCTATTTAAAGTGGGCTTCCGAGAGAGCCAGCCAGTTACTAGATCAAAAGATGGTAATGATACTGTAGACAGCGTGTTGTTTAGCCAATGAGATTAGAGCAGGTGTCACAGCAGAGCAGGGAAGCGCTGGCTCCTTTGTGATACATGAAGCAGTGATTCCAAACTCCTACTCCTCGGGATATCTATTGATTGGCCAACGTGGCTGCCCTTGGCTGAATTAATATGCCGGCAAATATGCAAGACTTATGCCTTCTGCTCGGCTTAGGCCGTTAAAGTGGCACTGACAGACACAACAAAAGAGGTCTGAGAGGGTAGAAGAAAGCAGGCCACAAAAAAGCCTGGGAGAGAGAGAGTACTATGTTAAAGGTGATGCCACGTTTGATAAGTGCATTATGTAAAAGAGTACAAACAAATTGACCATTATGAAATGGAACTTAGGCTTTTTGCTGTGTTACGTTATTCCCAAACCCACAACACATACAATAACAAGAGGCTTTATTGTCAAAGACCAGAAAAGAGAGACGAGAAATGTCAACATGATGACTTTATGTAAACAAGCTTTGATCCCGTTGATTTCCCAGGCTCTGGGATGCTGGGGTTGAGGCCGGGATAGCGGGTATGCTTCGATACACCACTCTGTCCGGACATCTCAGGCTCACCAGGGTGCGGAGAAGCTCACAAACTGATTTGCCTGCCTTGATATTGGAGGGAGGCTTCATCCCTGCCTCCCTGCCTAAGACATGGTTTTCTCTCGCTGCCGTTCTGTAATCACATGTACTAGCACAGGATGTTCTCCTATCTTATGAAGCAGTGAAGCATGACCTTTCACTGAGTGAGCCAACGCACAGAGAATAGATAGCATTTCTTCTTATCCCTCTATTCTTTTACTGTCCTGCTACTAACACACATACTCCCTTTTTAATCGGAACAGAGAGCTTTGGGGCTCGATTTAATCCGTAGCACTAAAGATCTGCGTTATAGCGTGATTTAAATGTAAATGCAATGTTCCCGCGTTCACGGAGACGACATTAACGGTAAACCCTGCATATGTGGGCTCATTCGGAAATTACCATTACATTTCAATCGCGCTATAACGCGGATCTTCAGCGCTACGGATTGAATCGAGTCCTTAAAAAAACATAAACAGTCAAAGAGTTTGGTGAGATGTGCTAACATTTTGTCCAACTGTTACGCAAGCGTAGGGCTTAATCTAGGCCTGGAACTTAATTCCATTATTTCCAGGGTTTAAATCCCTTCCCTCAATCCCATATTGTTCTTAAAAAGAGTACTGGAATTGATCCAAAGCTTAACTCCAAAGACAGTTAATAAAAAGTGATGGTCATATGGACAACTATTGACATCTCTAATACATAGTGCTATATGCATGGTGTATCATTCACTATTCCTCTGTAAGTGTTGGTTAGTGTCTGAGGCTCAAATAAAATGAAGTTGAATAAAACCTGAGTTGATCTAACCACCTCTGATGTATAATGCTGTGTTATGACAAGGATACTGTGTGGGGGGGATTCAACCCAGACCTAGGGGTCTGGAAAGTGCAATGGTAACTTGAGGTGAGAACATCTCAATAAGTGAAAGCATGCACAAGTCAACTGCATTAGCCTGCATGTCCAGTTTACCAGGCAAGTAATAAAGCAATGCTCAGAATAAAAAAAGTACAAAGAAAAAGGTCCACACTCTTATTGTTGGAGCTGGAGAAATGTCACAGAATAACATGTTTGGAATATAGTCTATTAGACATGCATTAAACCAACAATATATGTGAGGTCAACAGATTGAGACGTATTTATCTGTTTAGGGCAAATAGCCCAGTATTTACTAAATAAAGCAGGAAACATGACAACCAGGGAAGCTAGTGGTTATAATTCAAATAGAATATTGGTTTGAATCATAATCAATTTTCAATAAACACATAACCAAAACAAACATTCCTTTCAATGGAATCATAGGCTATTAATAAATTCAACATAGCCTACTAATATAAAGCAGATGAACCTGAATAAATTATTTTGTAATTGGATATGACTCCACATTGGCTGCCTCTTTGTCAGTTTCCAGTATGCTGTTGGATACATTCTGTTTTGATGGGTTGCCTCGCCATTGATTGCCTCAATTGACAAAATACGCAATCATCAAAACAAAGGGATAAAAGCCCATGCGTGCCAGCCCGCAAACTGTCGTGGACCACCTCAGTGTAGAGCGCGCACATCGATTAATCTCGCCGAGGTTTCTCTGGCAACCTTGCCTCCCCTTTGTCTCCATGGCAATGCCTCGCCAGTTTACATCCCAACACAAAGCGAGGCTTTTCTAGAGACTTGCAGAGGCTAATTTTTACGCAATGAGTCATTAGTGCACGAGCTACCAAAACAAATGGTGTGCCCACATCATATTAGCGTAGAACTCCCCTGTGTATGATTAGAATATGATGTTGAGAGCTGGGCAAATGCAAACCCACGTAAAAAAGGTGCAAGCAAGAACAACAGGGGGACATTTCAAACGGATGCCAGTGACATTGTTGTTCACTGCCTTCATATTAAAGCGACAGCACGACCATTATTCATGTAGGTTTACCCATGCTCATTAAAATGCACTACATTGTTTGATTTTCATTATGGTTCTTGGTTTCGTATTAATGTATTATTATTTGCAGATATTTGTTTAAATAATGAAACCAATAAATATGATACCTACTTGGGTAATAATTAGGTTATAACATGTGCTAATTCTAGATGACTACTGGTTGAGTCTGAAATGACACCAGCTAGCCACATATGCCGCGCCATTCAGTAGCTGGCCTACTATTGTTTTCAGAAATCTCAAAGGGCGAGCAAAGGATGTGTGCGAGATGAATGAGCGCACGGTCGCTTTAAACCAGTGATTTAGGGGCAGCAATCTGTGCGTTGCAAGGCTCGCCTCTTACCCTTGGAAGCATCCTTATCTTCTTTTGGCTTCGCCACTTTTCCGCTCATAGATCCCAGTTTGGATGTGTAATTCCCGATTTAGACAAGAATGGAAATCCTTTTAATAGCTTGCAGACAATTTCTTCAATGAAATCCTTTCCAAAGCTACCAGGTGCTGAGATAAGGGTTCTGTTAGACAATTAGAAAACAGTGCAATTAGTCTTTAAGGTTTTATTTTGATGAAGCAAGTTGTATCAGGAGAGGACCACAAACAAAGCAAACCAGTGGGGCTATTATGATTCCAAGTATGGCGCCGGCTATCAATGGATATATCCAGTTATTGATATATTCTACTCACATAGCCAACACAATTGAGCTCACAAAGCGCATCTGAAAAATTGGTAAAGGAACGCCATGGTATCCATGGACCATTACCATCATAAAACCGTTTGAATCTAACTTGTCTTACCTTATCTCCTCCACGTTTTCTGCTACATCAATGCACATTGATAAAGAAAAACGCTTCCAACATGAATCTCGCTATGTTGCATGCAAAAATCACGACCTTTTCGGTTGTGTCAAAGGAACTGAGAAAATAAACTAAGAAAATAAAAGCAGGGCTTCCAAGCGCGTGTCAGTCGACGTCAAAGAAAAACGGAAAGCGCATCAAATTAAGATTACCTCAAAGGAGCAAACGTCTCCACATGGGGTATCCGCAAATGCCATCAACTACAACCGACGCAACCAGGTTTTCTTGAAGCCTAGAGGGACTATTCTATTCAACACGAGCTGGAAAATATAGCACACAGATCAACAGGATCCAAAGTGAGCGCTGTATTCCATCCCTAACACACATGCACAGTTGATGATGTTACGTTTAGCTCTATACGTTTAATAAAATAAATGCATTTAGGGCATGAAAATCAATTGTTTATAAATCTGCTTTGATACACCGTTGCACTAAACGCGCGCGTGGGATGGGGAGCGTGAGGAGCGCTGTGACCTAAGCGTCAAGTAGCCTATTATAGAATCAAGAAGAGTGGCTGGGCAGCAGATTACCGCAGCATTGACAAGCACCATCTATTCAATTGTTTGCTTGTTGTTGGCTAGTGTTTACTTATAAAACAGTCTGAAGGAAACCAATAGCCAAAATAAGCGTGTGTTTTTTTTTTTTTTTGCCTAACCAACTTTCACGGTGTAATTACATTATATGATATTATGGTTAGCGGTATGCTATTCGAGTCATCTGTAAATTTAGAAACAATTCAGTGACTACCAAAGTAAATAACCTTTACGCACAAGTGCCAATTACCGAAACAACAGTCCCAAAAGACGCACTTTATACCAAATATCGTTGACTTACAAAATGTTACAGACCAGCTAAATCTGACAATTTACAGTATTATATGTCTTGTCAAAAGTATTCCAAGTAGTCCAAGCAAGCATATAGCCCGTAAATCGCAGTCCACGGAAACTGGAGCAAGTCCCAAGCCACTAAACGAAATAACTCACCTGGATGCACGAGATGGCGAGGCAAAAACTGTTGAATTGACAACGAATGTCAGCGCACTTGCCTACTAAATAGGTCTGAAGTAGATACGTAAACATTCAGATGTTCCAGATGTTAACGGATCAATATGAAAGGCTGCTTGTATATGCTTCAATATGTTATTCCTTTTCAAAATGGGTATTTTAAACACCTTTCTAAAGTTTTGCTGCGCTGCCAGATGCGCAGTGGAATGCAAACATTAACCAATAGGCCTAGTGTACAAGTCGATATCTGGGGGAAATACTGCGAAGGAGAGATGGCAGTGCATGCGTAATTCTAATTGGCTGCAGCGTTATTCTCAGTAGCCTACCATGCTTGAGTCCTGTGAAGTTATAATTACCTTTAGTTGTGTAGTTGGTCGTTGATTAATTTCATCAATCATTTAGAAAGATGCAACGAAAAAAATGACATTCATAATCAGTTATAATAGTGGACAATTACACGAAACGTTAATTTATTCGTTTATTTGTCACGGACCATGTACAACATACCATTCCACCAGATTTAGCTAGGTCGTTTTTTAATCTGTAGTCCCTTTAAGCACCTATTTTACGCAACAAAAATGTGAATTGTTACTCATTGGTACAAAGACCGCAGGCAACGAAACGCTCAGCTCTGAAGCCCTCATTACTAGTTTATAAATCCACAATATATCTTCTTATGACAGAAGATTAACTAACAGGATTATGGTAACACATGTTTGTTATTGCTGGTGTATGTACACAGTCGTTAACCCTTACATTCCACTCTGGGCAAATAATGCCGCGCTAAAACTTCAGTAGGCTATCACAATGCAAAAAGCCATGGTAATGTGACTGTGTACAATTTGAAATGTTGATTTCATAACATAGATTACATGCTTTGATAGCCTACTGTTGAGGCTACATGTTGCTTGTTTTTAATGCTTAAAATTTGTAAACAACTCAACTGCATCTGACTTTATTATTATCTCATTGGAGTTTAGTAAAATTGCGCAAACAGGTAGCCCATAGCTGTAGTCGATGTAGGCTGCCTGCCAAATGAATGACCATGTAATTACGTAATTGTAGTGACTTTTTTTGTAAAGTGGGAGTGTTTTGTCTTGCCATTGAGTTAGATAAGAACATTTTTTAGAAACTGCGTCCTTACCTTGTGCTGTGAGTGAATTATAGCCTTGGCGGTGGAAGATGAGAAAATCTAAATAGAAACAGTACAAGTCAGCGTCCACCCGAGATTTAACACCTGTAAAATATGCATTCAGTTCTCCTAGACAGGATCAATGTGTGATATACAAGTCGACAGCTCCAGACGCAAAATCTCGAACTGTTTGATAAACTTACTGCGCAACATGTCTTGTAACACAAAACTTGCCCCTTCTAACTTGTCACGAAGTAGAACTACAAACTGCGGTCCTAGGTCGACCTCTGCACGCGTTGTGTCAGTCACATCATCACCTGGCAGGTTCTGTGCCTCAGCTGCAGAAAAATAGGCTGTGGTTGAGGGTCACAGGATCTATACAGTTTCTATTTTTAGTGGAAACTGGACTCCTTTCAAACTTTCTTCGCTTATTCTCAAGTCTGTCAAGACATTTAAAGTAGGCTTCTACCGGCTGTAGCTGCCGAAATGCACTTCCCTTTCCGCCTCTAAGAGGGAGTAAGAACACTAAATGGCCGTTACAGACCCTGCCAATTATTTTAAACAATGCAATATAGTAAGATGTGCTTTCTGAAAGCAAACTACAACTTCAGAAACTATTCATACTTATCATTATTATGCTGGAACCAACAACCATAAAAGCTACCATCACCAGAACAACTGTAAAACGTGCTGACTAGAACTGGTCAGGTTGCTTGATAAAAACATTTTTCTTCTACTTTTCACACTACAACCAAAGGCCATAGACTTGAATGGTAAAACTTCTCATCATAACTACTCTTCAACCATTAAGCTAGAAATGCCATTCAACCTTTAAAACGTGCAGACCGGTCTGGAATAGTGTGCTTGTATGCATATTTTTGAAACCATTTATATCTTTTCAACTACTGCTCACCACTGCTCTTGATCTTTTTCAACTATAAAAGAAATAGACCCCCCCCAATATTGACATGTGCAGACTGGCTCAACTTTGATGGCATCAACACAGCTCTTTGCTACCATTCCTACTTCATAAACTATATTCCCAGTCGGTATTAGGTAGACAGTTGCCCCCCTGTGGGGAAAACAACTTGTGGTTACCTAAGTTACCCCATTGGTTCACAGCAAAACATTCAAATGCAATTTCCTTGTTTTTTTAACATTGCCTGCTCCCGAGCTTTCTCACTACTTAGAACAAAACATAATATTGTAGGGCTTCCCTCATGCCCCTTTTCATGACGGTGCTAGCAGCCATGTGAGTAAGTGCTACCGACCGGCTACAGACCGGCTACCTACCGCAACATTAAGCTAACCAAGACTAACAACACAAACAAACAGACTATAGAGCTATAAGTAGTGAGTGGAGTTACAAATGGACTATACTAAACAAGTTACAGTGGGGAAAAAGTATTTAGTCAGCCACCAATTGTGCAAGTTCTCCCACTTAAAAAGATGAGAGAGGCCTGTAATTTTCATCATAGGTACACGTCAACTATGACAGACAAATTCACATTGTAGGATTTTTTATGAATTTATTTGCAAATTATGGTGGAAAATAAGAATTTGGTCACCTACAAACAAGCAAGATTTCTGGCTCTCACAGACCTGTAACTTCTTCTTTAAGAGGCTCCTCTGTCCTCCACTCGTTACCTGTATTAATGGCACCTGTTTGAACTTGTTATCAGTATAAAAGACACCTGTCCACAACCTCAAACAGTCACACTCCAAACTCCACTATGGCCAAGACCAAAGAGCTGTCAAAGGACACCAGAAACAAAATTGTAGACCTGCACCAGGCTGGAAAGACTGAATCTGCAATAGGTAAGCAGCTTGGTTTGAAGAAATCAACTGTGGGAGCAATTATTAGGAAATGGAAGACATACAAGACCACTGATAATCTCCCTCGATCTGGGGCTCCACGCAAGATCTCACCCCTTGGGGTCAAAATGATCACAAGAACGGTGAGCAAAAATCCCAGAACCACACGGGGGGACCTAGTGAATGACCTGCAGAGAGCTGGGACCAAAGTAACAAAGCCTACCATCAGTAACACACTACGCCGCCAGGGACTCAAATCCTGCAGTGACAGACGTGTCCCCCTGCTTAAGCCAGTACATGTCCAGGCCCGTCTGAAGTTTGATAGAGTGCATTTGGATGATCCAGAAGAGGATTGGGAGAATGTCATATGGTCAGATGAAACCAAAATAGAACTTTTTGGTAAAAACTCAACTCGTCGTGTTTGGAGGACAAAGAATGCTGAGTTGCATCCAAAGAACACCATACCTACTGTGAAGCATGGGGGTGGAAACATCATGCTTTGGGGCTGTTTTTCTGCAAAGGGACCAGGACGACTGATCTGTGTAAAGGAAAGAATGAATGGGGCCATGTATCGTGAGATTTTGAGTGAAAACCTCCTTCCATCAGCAAGGGCATTGACGATGAAACGTGGCTGGGTCTTTCAGCATGACAATGATCCCAAACACACCGCCCGGGCAATGAAGGAGTGGCTTGCGTAAGAAGCATTTCAAGGTCCTGGAGTGGCCTAGCCAGTCTCCAGATCTCAACCCCATAGAAAATCTTTGGAGGGAGTTGAAAGTCTGTGTTGCCCAGCGACAGCCCCAAAACATCACTGCTCTAGAGGAGATCTGCATGGAGGAATGGGCCAAAATACCAGCAACAGTGTGTGAAAACCTTGTGAAGACTTACAGAAAACGTTTGACCTGTGTCATTGCCAACAAAGGGTATATAACAAAGTATTGAGAAACTTTTGTTATTGACCAAATACTTATTTTCCACCATAATTTGCAAATAAATTCATTAAAAATCCTACAATGTGATTTTCTGGATTTTTTTTCTCATTTTGTCTGTCATAGTTGACGTGTACCTATGATGAAAATTACAGGCCTCTCTCATCTTTTTAAGTGGGAGAACTTGCACAATTGGTGGCTGACTAAATACTTGTTTCCCCCCCACTGTAAATGTCTTACCTGTGATTAAATGTTTTCCACACACATAGCTATGTGTAGCCTACTTTGACACTGGATCCCCACATTTCCCACGCCGAATAGCCTGAAGCCACAGGGCTCTTCTAGCAGGGTCTATTTCCCTATGTGGGAGCATTGCAAACTGTAGGTCGGGATTTTTTTACCTACATTGAACAACACAGCAGCTTTTCTGCATGTTTTTTTATTTCTGTATAACAAAAATGTCAGACGAAGTTACCTCATTAACACAATGGGAAATAATGTTTGTTTCCCCCAATTTGTGGGTGTGGATGAGGCAAATTCATTATTATTAAGTGAATATCGACTGGGACTATAAAGCTTGTTATACAATGGGTGGGTCTAATCCTGAATGCTGATTGCTTAAAACCGCATTCCAGCCGGTGTCTATTCCACAAGTTACCACCGGCTAAAGCTATGACGTTGAAATGCCTATTTACTCTGTTCCATCTCACTGCGCAATCCAATGTCAGCCCAGCCAGACAATTTATAAACTTGATCTTTTAGACTAGCATTTGGTTTTCAACAGTGGAGATTTGTATAAACCTTGCTGTCTGTCTCTCCGACATTTGCAACATTGTTTCAATATTGAAAGTTGATCTCCAGCTGTCCCATAGTAATGAACGTGTCGGGAGTCGGGACGAGACAGGCAGGTAGCTTTTCTCAGCCAGTCGAAATCATGAATCAGCTTGCATCATTTCTATGGATATACAGTGGGGAGAACAAGTATTTGATACACCGCCGATTTTGCAGGTTTTCCTACTTACAAAGCATGTAGAGGTCTGTAATTTTTATCATAGGTACACTTCAACTGTGAGAGACATAATCTAAAACGAAAATCCAGAAAATCACATTGTATGATTTTTAAGTAATTAATTTGCATTTTATTGCATGACATAAGTATTTGATCACCTACCAACCATTAAGAATTCCGGCTCTCACAGACCTGTTAGTTTTTCTTTAAGAAGCCCTCCTGTTCTCCACTCATTACCTGTATTAACTGCACCTGTTTTAACTTGTTACCTGTATAAAAGACACCTGTCCACACACTCAATCAAACAGACTCCAACCTCTCCACAATGGCCAAGACCAGAGAGCTGTGTAAGGACATCAGGGATAAAATTGTAGACCTGCACAAGGCTGTGATGGGCTACAGGACAATAGGCAAGCAGCTTGGTGAGAAGGCAACAACTGTTGGCGCAATTATTAGAAAATGGAAGAAGTTCAAGATGACGGTCAATCACCCTCGGTCTGGGGCTCCATGCATGATCTCACCTCGTGGGGCATCAATGATCATGAGGAAGGTAAGGGATCAGCCCAGAACTACACGGCAGGACCTGGTCAATGACCTGAAGAGAGCTGGGACCACAGTCTCAAAGAAAACCATTAGTAACACACTACGCCGTCATGGATTAAAATCCTGCAGCGCACGCAATGTCCCCCTGCTCAAGCCAGCGAATGTCCAGGCCCGTCTGAAGTTTGCCAATGACCATCTGGATGATCCAGAGGAGGAATGGGAGAAGGTCATGTGGTCTGATGAGACAAAAATAGAGCTTTTTGGTCTAAACTCCACTCGCCGTGTTTGGAGGAAGAAGAAGGATGAGTACAACCCCAAGAACACCATCCCAACCATGAAGCATGGAGGTGGAAACATCATTCTTTGGGGATGCTTTTCTGCAAAGGGGATAGGACGACTGCACCGTATTGAGGGGAGGATGGATGGGGCCATTTATCGCGCGATCTTGGCCAACAACCTCCTTCCCTCAGTAAGAGCATTGAAGATGGGTCATGGCTGGATCTTCCAGCATGACAACGACCCAAAACACACAGCCAGGGCAACTAAGGAGTGGCTCCGTAAGAAGCATCTCAAGGTCCTGGAGTGGCCTAGCCAGTCTCCAGACCTGAACCCAATAGAAAATCTTTGGAGGGAGCTGAAAGTCCGTATTGCCCAGTGACAGCACCGAAACCTGAAGGATCTGGAGAAGGTCTGTATGGAGGAGTGGGCCAAAATTCCTGCTGCAGTGTGTGCAAACCTGGTCAAGACCTACAGGAAACGTATGATCTCTGTAATTGCAAACAAAGGTTTCTGTACCAAATATTAAGTTCTGCTTTTCTGATGTATCAAATACTTATGTCATGCAATAAAATGCAAATTAATTACTTAAAAATCATACAATGTGATTTTCTGGATTTTTGTTTTAGATTCAGTCTCTCACAGTTGAAGTGTACCTATGATAAAAATTACAGACCTCTACATGCTTTGTAAGTAGGAAAACAGTCAAAATCGGCAGTGTATCAAATACTTGTTCTCCCCACTGTATACAAAGAAATGTCAATTGAATAAAGGTCAAACGAAACGAAGTGCAGCTAGTTTACAGTCTTTCCAGCTTCAGTTTGAAGTGATTGTGTTAGCTGTGTTGTTGGCTAGCTCCTCTGAACAACAGTTTTCTGACCAGAGCACATTTTCTATGCCAGGCAAAATCGCGAAACATTAGCTTATTGTTATGGATGTATCCAAATAAATGTAACTAGAAAACAGCTTAAACAAATGCAAATGCAGCTACTTTGCTGTTATTCTGGCTGCACTGTTGACTAAGTCAGCCGTAGTTGGCTACCTAGCAAGCAAGGGATAAGAACGTTGCCAGACAGTATGGCAATGGAACATTTAGAACGAACGACTGGGTTGCGTCCATAGATACAGAACAAAAATACTTAAGGACTGGGTCGAATCTCCGGTAACCAAACCGATAGAACGAAAGACCAGCCGGCTTGGGTAGCAACCTTAGATTTGTGTCAGGACTATATCTCGTGGAAGGATGAAATAGTATGAATAAATTAATAAAAATAACTTTTTTAATAAAAATATGTCAATCATTATTTGAATATGTTGATATCCCGTTGTATAAAAGAGAGAATGCCTTCGAAGCCGGTGTTTGGAGGATATATTAACAACATCCGTGACAATATATCCAAACACCTGCTTCTCTGGCATTATCACTTAATTGTATCCCCATTCATTTCAAATGGCAGAATGCAGGCTTCAACATTCTAAACTGAAATCACTGCCACAAAACATTCAGAATGTTCAAACGAAAACCTTTTGAAAAGCTTAAAAACACATTATATGGCTTATGATGATATAGTACTCACCCTAGCCTACTATACTAGCCCACCATAACCCACTATAATAACTCCACACCTACAAACCACCCCAAAATGTCACTATAACTAACACATAGCCTATGAAAACCCTATTACTACCAACACTACTGCTACCATTACTACTACTACAATTTCACCATAAATAATTTGACTAGCAAGCACACCACATTTACTTCAGTTAATGTACTTTTCTAGTTTATATATGTTTTTTCCACACATCAGTCTTTCATCATTAATTAGTTTTTGTTGACGTCTACAATTATACAAAAAACATTGAACACTAAAAATAAACCTTGAAAGTACCACCAGTAAAGACCAGTCTGGACAAAAGGAAAATGAGCTCAGAAAATAGTGTGAAAAGACCTTTAAAAACATACATATTGCCAAATGTTGTCCTATATCATGGTTGTTTTCTGAAGTGAATTCATTGGCAGATGACATGGCCCTTGACCTTTGCATAGTATTAAAGAAACCTTTTGTTGTTGTTTATAGGCATAACCTTCTGGTTGATGAGGGTTTGTTATAGGGTTTGGGCCATTTCTCTATAATTTTCCTATTTGCTCAATGCCTGCCAAGATATTACTTCCTGCCATAAATATAACGCTTTTTTGAGCTCACAGGCCTCTTGCCATCAGAAAGAGGCTGAAAAGCACTAGCTCAGTCCCCTTACGCACAGCAAAGGCTGTGACGAGGTGTCCACTGTGTAACTGCTCTCTGCTCCCTGACTCAAAGTCCATGAGAAGTCATATACTGTATCACACCTGTCAGATGGAGTAATACTAATAGTTTTGCTAGGGAGGAAGTGAAGTGTACACTTGTTTAGCTCTGTCTTGATACCCAATATTGATGTTTGTTTGTGATACATAATATGTAATATATGCCATTTAGCAGATGCTTTTATCCAAAGCGACTTACAGTCATGCTTGCATACGTATGGGTGGCCCCGGGAATCGAATCCACAACCCTGGTGGAGGACATTCTTCAGAGGAGACCAGGGAAAAGCTTAACATCCCAGGCCAACAGTGTGGACCAGATGATCATTGTGGGAGTGTTAACCTAGTACTTGAATGTAGCAATGGTGATGAGATTCCTGTTGTCATGCCCATCAGAAAAGCTATGGTCCCTCTGAGGTTAAATAGCCCTGGTTCCTTAATAGTATTCATTGAAACAGAGAGAGTCCTATCTAGGGGGATTATTCTGCCATCCTCACTATCTGAGCAGAGATACAGAGATGTGAAGAATGGGGATGAATAGGATCTGACCACACTCCGTAAGCCAGGGGCCAGAGCGGTTACTGTGGGCCTGAATAATGCCACGAGGTCAATGACTGTATGTGTACATAGGAGACACCACTATTACTCAGTTAATAAACAGCATAGGAGCCTAGACAACAGCACGTCACTATAGAACAACAGGACCATTGGTTACCTAGAATACAACACCCCTAACTAGTTGAAATGATACACTTTGAACCTGTCATCTTTGTCAACAGTCACATGCATCTCCAACGTTTTCCTTTCACAGTCTGTTCAGTGATACAAAATGGTGACGCAGTTGAAGAAAGAGAACATTTTGTCATTTGTCTGCAGGTTAGTGAAATCCCTCAAGTGCGTCTTCGACTCCGCAGGTATGTACTCTATTATCACTTCCTCTTATACATCAAGTCCAAACAGAGGCTTTCACACCATCCCTACCCACAGGACTAGCAGACAGCTGCTCCCATTTAACCAATGACGACACTCAGGTCCCGGAACCCAGGCGCATGAGAATACCGTGTTGCTAAGATTCTGATGATATATCCTAGCGCAGTGGGAGAGAGAGAATGTGGATGATGCTCTGCTGTGTGTTATGCAGACAGGCACTAACGCGTATGTCTACAATGTTGGCCTATTTTTCATTGGACTCTGGCCAGCCACCACCAATAAGGGTATTTATAACAAACCAAATACGATTGGTGAGCTGAGGGGGGAGGGGATGAAAGTAGAACGATCTGATGTCAGTGGCAAATGTATTAAATTCTATTATACATAATAACAGACTCAAATCAAATCAAATTTTATTTGTCACATGCTTCGTAGACAACAGGTGTAGACAAACAGTGAAATGCTTACAGGTCCTTTTCCAACAATGCAGAGATAAAGATAACATACAAAAATAAAACATTAATATACAGTGAGGGGAAAAAAGTATTTGATCCCCTGCTGATTTTGTACGTTTGCCCACTGACAAAGAAATGATCAGTCTATAATTTTAATGGTAGGTTTATTTGAACCGTGAGAGACAAAAAAATCCAGAAAAACACATGTCAAAAATGTTATAAATTGATTTGCATTTTAATGAGAGAAATAAGTATTTGACCCCTTCTCAATCAGAAAGATTTCTGGCTCCCAGGTGTCTTTTATACAGGTAACGAGCTGAGATTAGGAGCACACTCTTAAAGGGAGTGCTCCTAATGTCAGCTTGTTACCTGTATAAAAGACACCTGTCCACAGAAGCAATCAATCAATCAGATTCCAAACTCTCCACCATGGCCAAGGCCAAAGAGCTCTCCAAGGATGTTAGGGACAAGATTGTAGACCTACACAAGGCTGGAATGGGCTACAAGACCATCGCCAAGCAGCTTGGGGAGAAGGTGACAACAGTTGGTGCGATTATTCGCAAATGGAAGAAACACAAAATAACTGTCAATCTCCCTCGGCCTGGGGCTCCATGCAAGATCTCACCTCGTTGAGTTGCAATGATCATGAGAACGGTGAGGAATCAGCCCAGAACTACACGGGAGGATCTTGTCAATGATCTCAAGGCAGCTGGGACCATAGTCACCAAGAAAACAATTGGTAACACACTACGCCGTGAAGGACTGAAATCCTGCAGCGCCCGCAAGGTCCCCCTGCTCAAGAAAGCACATATACATGCCCGTCTGAAGTTTGCCAATGAACATCTGAATGATTCAGAGGAGAACTGGGTGAAAGTGTTGTGGTCAGATGAGACCAAAATCGAGCTCTTCTGCATCAACTCAACTCGCCGGGTTTGGAGGAGGAGGAATGCTGCCTATGACCCCAAGAACACCATCCCCACCGTCAAACATGGAGGTGGAAACATTATGCTTTGGGGGTGTTTTTCTGCTAAGGGGACAGGACAACTTCACTGCATCAAAGGAACGATGGCCGGGGCCATGTACCGTCAAATCTTGGGTGAGAGCCTCCTTCCCTCAGCCAGGGCATTGAAAATGGGTCGTGGATGGGTATTCCAGCATGACAATGACCCAAAATACACGGCCAAGGCAACAAAGGAGTGGCTCAAGAAGAAGCACATTAAGGTCCTGGAGTGGCCTAGCCAGCCTCCAGACCTTAATCCCATAGAAAATCTGTGGAGGGAGCTGAAGGTTCGAGTTGCCAAACGTCAGCCTCGAAACCTTAATGACTTGGAGAAGATCTGCAAAGAGGAGTGGGACAAAATCCCTCCTGAGATGTGTGCAAACCTGGTGGCCAACTACAAGAAACGTCTGACCTCTGTGATTGCCAACAAGGGTTTTGCCACCAAGTACTAAGTCATGTTTTGCAGAGGGGTCAAATACTTATTTCCCTCATTAAAATGCAAATCAATTTATAACATTTTTGACATGCGTTTTTCTGGATTTTTTTGTTGTTATTCTGTCTATCACTGTTCAAATAAACCTACCATTAAAATTATAGACTGATAATTTCTTTGTCAGTGGGCAAGCGTACAAAATCAGCAGGGGATCAAATACTTTTTTCCCCTCACTGTAAATAGTGACAATGAATAAATACACAGTGAAAAATGAATCCAAATAATTAGGTAATTGAGGTATCTATGTACTGTACATCTGCACTGAGTGCACAAAATATTAAGAACACCTGCTCTTTCCATGACATAGACTGACCAGGTGAATACAGGTGAAAGCTATGATCCCTTAATGATATCACTTGTTAAATCCACTTCAATCACTCTAGGTGAACGGGAGGAGAGTGGTTAAAGAAGGATTTTTAAGCCTTGAGACATTGATTGTGTATTTGTGCCATTCAGAGGGTGAATGTGCAAGACAAAATATTTAAGTGCCTTTGAACGGGGTATGGTAGTAGGTGTCAGGCGCATCAGTTTGTGTCAAGATCTGCAACCCTGCTTGGTTTTTCACGCTCAACCGTTTCCCATGTGCATCAAGAATGGTCCACCAACCAAAGGACATCCAGCCAACTTGAGACAACTGTGGGAAGCATTGAAGTCAACATGGGCCAGCATCCATATCGAACACTTTCAACACCTTGTAGAATCCATGCCCCAATGAATTGAGGCTGTTCTGAGGGCAAAAAGGAGGGTGAAACTCAATATTAGGAAGGTATTCTTAATGTTTTATGCACTCAGTGTAGGTAGGGGTAAAGTGACTAGGCAACAGGATAGATAATATACAGTATCAGCAGCGTACTGTATGTGATGAGTGTGAAAGTGTGTGTGGCATCAGTATGCATGTGTGTGCATGTTATGTGTGTTGGCGTATTTAGTGTGTGTGTGTATATGTGTGTAAGGTTGGTGTGAGGTGTGACCCAGATGCGGTGCAGGTTAGACAGTAGGCAGTAGGCAGAGATGGTGAAACAAGGAACTTTACTGATGGTCCCGAAGCCAGGATACAAAATAACGGACATTACACAAAAAAAGAAGGGCGGAGCAAATAAGACTCCAAAAAACAGGCAGACAACCCAAAATATGAAATACTAACTACGACTGAAATAATAAATAAACAGGGAGAACACTTCTCACGTACCTGTCCATACGTCCCGCGATCAGACACTGATTAGTACTGCTTGGCATAGTGAAACTAGCAGAGAAAACTGAGCAAGGGAACACAGGGAAGTGAGGGCATAAATACACAGCTGGATCAGATAGACACAGGTGACACCAATAGGAAGATGATTAGTCCCGACTGTGAGTGAGGAGGTGCCTCAGGTTGTTGGAGGATGACACCTAATGGGTCGCTCCAGAACTGCGACCCCCTCCTGTAACAGTGCCCCCCTCCCCCGACGAACGGCCCCAGCCATTCACCTCGGAGCCTCTGTGTGGAGGCGACGGAAAGTTATCAGCCCTGGGTCCAGAATGTCCCTCCTGGGCACCCAGGACCGCTCCTCCGGCCCATAACCCTCCCAATCCACCAGAAATTGGAGACCCCTCCCCACCCGCCAGCAGTCCAGGATCCGGTCCACAGTTAAAGCCGGCTGCCCTCCGACGAGGTGTAGCGGGGGAACAGGACGAGGAGGGGGAGCCAGGGGACAGGTGGCGACGGGCTTGAGGAGGGACACGTGGAATGTGGGATGCACCCGCATGGTGGGGGGAAGTTGCAGGCGGCAGGCCACTGGGTTGACTCGCCGGACCACTCTGAATGGCCCGATGAACTGGGGGGACAGCTTCCTGGACTCCACGTGGAGGGGAAGACTGGAGATGGAAGCCGGAAGACAAGTTTACGGAGGCGCAGAGGCAGGTGGTGAACGCCTTCCAGAACCTGGAGGTGAACTGAGGGCCCCGATCCGACACCGCATCTTGGGGAAGGCCATGGACCCAGAAAACATGCTGCACCACCAACTTAGCCGTCTCCCGGGCCGACGGGAGTTTGGGAAGGGGAATGATGTGTGCAGCCTTTGAGAACCAGTCCACAACAACCAGGATGACTTTGTATCCATCAGAGGGCAGTAGGGCGGAAATGAAATCCAGCGAGATGTGGGACCAGGGGCGCTTGGGGATAGGCAGGGGTCGGAGCAGCCCTGCCACAGGTTGACGTGAGCTCTTCGTGCACGCGCAAATGGGCAAGCAGCCACGAAGGCACGCGTATCCCCCTAAGCAGATGGCCACCAGAACCTCCTACGCAGGAACTCCAACATCCTGGCACCTCCCGGATGGCTGGTGAGGTCAGACACGTGCGCCCACTGAAGCAGTCGCGAGCGCGCAGCCTTGGGAACGTACATCCTCTCCGATGAACCTCCACCCAGATTGGGCTCCCGCCGTAGCGCTGCTCTGACCAGCCTATCGATTCCCCACGAAACTGGGGCAGCAATCAGGGCGTTGGGGACAATGGGGTTGTCCCTCTCCACCAGGTTCCCCAGGTCGAACTGCCAGGAGAGTGCGTCGTTCTTGGTGTTCTTCGACCCCGGACGGTATGAGATGGTGAACCGGAACCTGGTGAAGAACAACGCCCACCTGGCCTGGCGCGAGTTGAGCCTCTTGGCCCCCTGAATGTAGGCTGTTCTTGTGGTTAGTCCATACGACAAATAGCCAATGTCTCCACTCCCCAAGGGAAAGCTTGCCCACTAGCAGCTCACGGTTCCCCACGTCGTAATTCCGCTCTGCCGGGGACAGCCAACGGGAGAAAAACGTGCAGGGTTGAGTCTTACCGTCCGTGAGGAAGCGCTGGGACAGGATTGCTCCCACCGCAACGTCTGAAGCATCCACCTCCACAATGAATGGCAGGGACGGATCAGCACCGCTTCAGCGCATCAAATGCGTTCCCCGCTTCCGGGGTCCAGGCGAAGGAGCGTACGCTCGTCTGGGTGAGGGCTGTCAGGGGAGCGGCTAGGGAGCAAAAATGTTGAATGAATCGCCTACAAAAATTAGCGAACCCTAAAAACCCTTGTAGTTGCTTGAGGGATGAGGGCTGGGGCCAATCCAGTACCACGCTGACCTTTGCTGGGTCCATTCGCTCAGTTTTCTGTAAGGGTTGGTGTGAGGTGTGACCCAGGTGCGATGCAGGTTAGACAGTAGACAGAGATGGTGAAACAAGGAACTTTACTGATGGTCCCGAAGCCAGGATACAAAATAACAGACTTTACACAAAAAAAGAAGGGCGGAGCAAATAAGACTCCAAAAAACAGGCAGACAGCCCAAAATATGAAATTCTAACTATGACTGAAATAATAAATAAACAGGGAGAACACTTCTCACGTACCTGTCCATACGTCCCGTGATCAGACACTGATTAGTACTGCTTGGCATAGTGAAACTAGCAGAGAAAACTGAGCAAGGGAACACAGGGAAGTGAGGGCATAAATACACAGGTGAATCATAGACACAAGTGACATCAATAGGAAGATGATTAGTCCCGACTGTGAGTGAGGAGGTGCCTCAGTTTATTTTTTATTTTTTTACCTTTATTTAACCAGGTAAGCCAGTTGAGAACAAGTTCTCATTTACAACTGCGACCTGGCCAAGATAAAGCAAAGCAGTGCGATAAAAACAACAACACAGAGTTACATATGGGGTAAAAAAACATAAAGTCAAAAAAATACAACAGAAAATATATATACAGTGTGTGCAAATGTAGCAAGTTATGGAGGTATGGCAATAAATAGGCTATAGTGCAAAATTATTACAATTAGTATTAACACTGGAATGCTAGATGTGCAAGAGATTATGTGCAAATAGAGATACTGGGGTGCAAAAGAGCAAAATAAATAACAATATAGGGATGAGGTAGTTGGGTTGGCTAATTTCAGATGGGCTGTGTACAGGTGCAGTGATCGTTAAGGTGGTCTGACAACTGATGCTTAAAGTTAGTGAGGGAGATAAGAGTCTCCAGCTTCAGAAATTTTTGCAATTCGTTCCAGTCATTGGCAGCAGAGAACTGGAAGGAATGGCGGCCAAAGGAGGTGTTGGCTTTGGGAATGACCAGTGAGATATACCTGCTGGAGCGCAGACTACGGGTGGGTGCTGCTATGGTGACCAATGAGCTAAAATAAGGCGGGGATTTGCCTAGCAGTGATTTATAAATGGCCTGGAGCCAGTGGGTTTGACGACGAACATGTAGTGAGGACAAGCCAACAAGAGCGTACAGGTCACAGTGGCGGGTAGTGTATGGGGCTTTGGAGACAAAACGGATGGCACTGTGAAAGACTACATCCAATTGTCGGAGGATGTCGCCTAGGTTGTCGGAGGTAGGTCGCCTAGGTTGTCGGAGGATGACACCTAGTGGGTCGCTTCGGAACTGCGTTGGGGTGTCAGTAAGTATGAGTGTGTGGGTAGAGTCCAGTGTGGGTGCATAGAGTCAGTGCAAGAGAGTTAGCGCAAAAAGGGTAAATGAAGGGAGTCCGGGTAGCCATTTGATTAGCTATTTAGCCGTCATGCTTAAAAGTCTAATGGCTTGGGGGTAGAAGTGTCCGGGTTAGTGTCCCGCTCCTTGACAGCGGCGGCTCTAGCCTTTAGCTCATTGCGGATGTTGCCTGTAATGGCTTCTGATTGGGATATGTACGTAGGGTCACTGTGGGGACTACATAGTCAATGTACTTATTAATGGAGCCGGTGACTGATGTGGTAAACTCCACAATGCCATCGGATGAATCCCGGAACATACACCCCTCAAATTATTGGATTTGGCTATTTCAGCCACACCCGTTGCTGACATGTGTATACAATTGACCACACAGCCTTGCAATCTCCAAAGACAAACATTGGCAGTAGAATGGCCTTACTGAAGAGCTCAGTGACTTTCAACGTGGCACCGTCATAGGATGCCACCTTTCCAACAAGTCAGTTCATCAAATTTCTGCCCTGCTAGAGCTGCCCCGGTCAACTGTAAGTGCTGTTATTGTGAGGTGGAAACATCTAGGAGCAACAACGGCTCAGCCGCGAAGTGGTAGGCCACACAAGCTCACAGAACGCGTGAAAATTGTCAGTCCTCGGTTGCAACACCCACTTCCGAGTTCCAAACTGCCTCTGGAAGCAACATCAGCACAAGAACTGTTCATCGGGAGCTTCATGAAATGGGTCACCATGCGCAATGCCAAGCGTCGGCTGGAGTGGTGTAAAGTTCACCACCATCGGACTCTGGAGCAGTGGAAACGCGTTCTCTGGAGTGATGAATCACGCTTCACCATCTGGCAGTCCGACGGACGAATCTGGGTTTGGCTGATGCCAGGAGAACGCTACAGTGCATGTCCCAATGCAAAGTGTCAACTGTAAAGTTTGGTGGAGGATGAATAATGGTCTGGGCTGTTTTTTATGGTTTGGGCTAGGCCCCTTCGTTCCAGTGAAGATAAATCTTAATGCTACAGCAAACAATGACATTCTAGACGATTCTGTACTTCCAAATTTGTGGCAACAGTTTGGGGAAGGCCCTTTCCTGTTTCAGCATGACATTGCCCCTGTGCACAAAGCGAGGTCCATATAGAAATGGTTTGTCGAGATTGGTGTGGAAGAACTTGACTGGCCTGCACAGAGCCCTGACCTTAACCCCATCGAACACCTTTGGGATGAATTGGAACGCCGACTGCGAGCCAGGCGTAATCGCCCAACATCAGTGCTCGACCTCACTAATGCTCTTGTGGCTGAATGGAAGCAAGTTGTAAGGGATCGGGGGTTGGCTGGGTCTAGACAGAGTCTGACACTTCCCCGATCTACTGAGAGGGGGAGTCATCAGACTCGATCTGGTTCACCTGAGTTCTGAGCACACCTGTCAGTAATTAGGGTAGGATTTAAGGTGTGCTCAGAGGCTCAGTCGGTGCGAGGTATTGTTCCTTTGTGACTTGCTAAGCGTTTTGTTCCGAGAGAGAGAGAGAGAGTTTGTTGTTTTTGATTACCCGTGTATCCGACCTGTGCCTTGTTGTTTGACTCCCCGAATTGCTTAATCCTCTGCTTGTCTACCCCAGTGATTACCGTCCTCTGATCCTGTGTCTGTGACCTCGACTACGACTAAGCCCGCTCCCTTGGTACCTCTGCCTGTCTCTGCCTGGCCCGGTTTTGACCACAGCCCGCCCGACCACGATTAAGCTATTCCCTTGTCTGTACTCTAATAAAGCATCGCTATTCTGCGATTGGATCTTACCACTCTGTCCGAGTATTCATTACACAAGTCCCCGCAGCAATGTTCCAACATCTAGTGGAAAGCCTTCCCAGAAGAGTGGAGGCTCTTATAGCAGCAAAGGGGGAACTAACTCCATATTAATGCCCATGATTTTGGAATGAGATGGTCGAAGAGCAGGTGTCCACATACTTTCGGTGATGTAGTGTATTCCAGTCTGTGCTAGCAAAACAGTCCTGTAGCTTAGCATCCGCTTCATCGGACCACTTCCGAATTGAGAATGTCACTGGTTTTTGCTTGTATGCAAGCATCAGGAAGATAGCCTTATGGTCAGATTTGCCAAATGGAGGGCGAAGGAGAGCTTTGTATGTCTCTTTGTGTGGAGTAAAGGTGATCTAGAGTTTTGTTCACTCTAGTTGCCAGTGGCGATTTTAGGATGTAAATCTTTTTTTAGATGCATGCCAGCAAAGCAACTACAGAACACAACACAACACTAAACAATACATTAATTGCACTATAACGGTGACAAACAGTGCCCACAAACTGTTAGGGCCTACATAAAGCTGTCCCAACAGCGGAGCTTTCTTTTCAGCAGCATGGAGTGAATCCTTAACAACCGCTACACCTGGCTATCAGCGGAGCCTTGTCTGGCGGCTAAACAGTTCATTCAGCCTCATTTACTGCCTTTTTAAAAAACATAGCTGATATGGCTGACTTGCTTAAACAAATGTGTTTTCTACTGACCATTGAGATGTAAATGATAAACTATGGCATAAGGAAACGATGACCGGATAAGAGGCAATCCGTAATTTAGATTAAGACATTAATGAGCTAGCTAAAACGGACATAGTCAATACACCTATTTGTTCAGCACTTTTGAAATGTACAGCGACAGAATTCAGAACATGGGCCGTTCTTACAGTATTCTCCCTGTACACCAAGTCAGAACCATAGGATCAATAAAAGGGGCATATAAGCAGACAATGAAAGCTCTTACGATATTCGATGATGACATTTCTCTAAAACAGTCTATAGGCTACATGCGCACCACCAAGTCAGAACATTAGGCTAAGTTATGAGGGGGAAGGGACCAAATTTTTTGGGTGAGGCACATGGGCTACTAACAGCTTACTACACAACATACACTTATTACTGTCTTAGCTACAGTATGCATATCTCCCCAGCAGCAGACAATACATTTTTGGACTCACCGTTGTGCTGTGCTCGCTTGAACAGGAAGGTGGCGCGGAGGTCCTTCTTGTGGGCAAAGTTTGTCATCAAAGTCTGGAATTCTCTGGATTTATGGTGCTTTCAAGACAACTGGGAACTTGGAAAAAAACAAGGTTGAATCATGACGTCAGTGATCTTCAGGTCGGAGCTCTAAAAAGAGGCCCGAGTTCCCTACTTGGAATTTCGAGTTGGATGACCGTTCAAAACGTATTTTCCCAGTCAGGGCTCTTTTTTTGGGGGGAGTTCCCAGTTGTCTTGAACTCACTGAAGCCTGAGATTTCCCAGTTCCGAGTTTCCAGCGTTTTGAACGTGGCAGAAGTCATGCTGAATTGACAGCATGGCCAATGTATTCAATATTTTCTGGCCCATGGTGTTGCGTGTGAATGTTTATCCTTTTAAGCTTGGAAAAGAGACCCTTAAACCCAGACTTCGACCACACACCCTCTCCACCTAATAGCAGGAGAAGCAAAATAGTGATTGCTTTGCAACGCTTGCAGTTAGCCACTGATAGAACAGAGGGGAGAGGCCGTTTATTTACTCATCACCATATTTTCATCAGGGTGCCTCCACGTCGGCGTCTATATCGCCGTATTTTACTCTTCGAGGGTTGGGGATTAGGGCCTAGTCATTGAAGTAGAATTCTTCAACCATATCAAGGTAAGTGATCGCTATTCTGATGTCCAAGAAGATATTTACGGTCATAGGAAACTATGGTGGAGACTTGATGTCGAAAATAAGTTACGACCAGAGTAAAAAAAGCACGCAAAATAGCATAATTGGTCAGGAGCCCGTAAAAAGGCTGCTATACATCCCAGCGCCATTCTCTACAGGTCTATTCCAGCTACGCTGCTACCATATCACATCCACATAACCAGTTAATGACCCTGGAGAAACTGTAGTGAGCCCTATAGTAAAGTGAATAAGAAGGATATGACGTGGCATGCTTATTGAGCAGCCTACAGCCTGTGTTAGCTGTCACCCTAAATGTCACTGGGTGGCGTTCCTGCTGTGTCCACGGTCTGTGCTGCCTGACGGCTCGCCATCTGACCTTCAGCTAAACAACGCCTCTCTCTTTCCCCTCTCTCTATCCCTGTGTAGAGAATAGGCTCAATCAGAATCACACACACAACACCATTAAACTGTACATTTTATTCACTCACTCATATCACTGGCACTTGTCCCATCCAGCAAGCCACAGTGTTATCCCCCAAAGCTTTTGTTTACCCATACTCAAGGTTTTTTGTTCCATTGTGTCAGCTTTGCGGAAAGTGCACTGTCAATCTTGACCCAAAACATCCACCCCTGCCCACACACCCTGTCATCTGTCACTAACCAGTCCTACATGGGAACTTTCTGGTTAGAACACATTTAGAGTGGATTAAAGATAACTCTTAGATTGGTCAGTTTATTACAGTATGTCCACGAGCGCCTGTCCTTGTTAACGGGATGGACAGATGGTATTCCAGTTAGCGACAATTATCCAAGTGTTGATAGAAATTAGCCTCCGCCTGACACAGGATGACATTCCCTGACACTATTCCCTGACATCCACCCACTGACGATCATAGTGTTCCATGACACGCCATTCAGGAAATCGTTGAGTTAACATGAAAGGGAAACAGCCATAATCATATTAAAGTGTCATGGTCTTATCTGGTTTCCATAAAGGCATTCCAATTCCGTGTGTGTGTGCTTACGTACGTGTGTGTGAGTGAGTGCTTACATGCATACTGTACGTGCATGCGTGAGTTCCTATTGCCTTTGGCGCACCACCCCATAGTGTTTATTCACCACGGCAATCAATTCAAAATCAGCGCACTGAAAATCACCTGTGGTGATGTTGGGGGAGACAGTATTAGAGCTGTGAGGGATCAGTCTTAAAATACATTTCTGGAACAGTCAGGGAGGGGAGAGGAGGAGAGAGAGACGATGGTGGGAGATTTATGCCCGGCGTTGCACTACACTGGGGTTTTTAGTCAGATGCCGTTGTTTGCTGCTGTTGGCTTGAGCCGTGCTCTGGGGAAGGCTGATAAGAGAATCACAACACTGCTTCCACTACGTTGATACTGATGATGTCAACACATTACGGGGGACTGTGTGCAATCTGTGCATATACTTTGGGTGGGCTTTTGTTGCAGAGAAAACTGTGTCCGGTATATTGTGTTTTGTTGTACTGTACAGTAGGATAGAGCTAAGCTATGCCACACGCAATTGTTTTTGCAGCCATTGCAATAAAGTTGCAGTAATTCCTTGTGGCCAGGTGACGTAGGCTATATCAGGTTTACTGAGCTCTAGGGATGGAGCTCAGATAGGATCCAGGAAAGTATGTAATTATATAATATATATAAATCCTTCTCTCACCAGTGTACTCACTGTACTTTTCAGAACTCCCCATACATGTAACACTATTCCACCTGCTAGTATACACTGTGTACAAAACATTAAGG
This sequence comes from Coregonus clupeaformis, assembly GCF_020615455.1. Lineage (NCBI taxonomy): Eukaryota > Metazoa > Chordata > Actinopteri > Salmoniformes > Salmonidae > Coregonus > Coregonus clupeaformis. Next base: position 26,282,726 of record NC_059194.1, on the reverse strand, counting down.
GGGTGAATGGGCAAGACTAAGGTTTAAGTGTCTTTGAACGGGGTATGGTAGTAGGTGCCAGGTGCATCAGTTTGTGTCAAGAACTGCAACACGGCTGGGTTTTTCACGGTCAACAGTTTCCTGTGTGTATCAAGAATGGTCCACAACCCAAAGGAAATCCAGCCAACTTGACACAACTGTGGGAAGCATTGGAGTCAACATGGGCCAGCATCCCTGTGGAACGCTTTCGACACCTTGTAGAGGCCATGACCCAAAGAATTGAGACTGTTCTGAGGGCAAAAGGGGGGGTGCAACTCAATATTAGTAAGGTGTCCTTAAAGTTTTGAACAGTCAGTGTATATCTGACCCCATCCAATGCATTACATGAGCAGGGTAACTGACCCCACTCCTATAGGTGGGTCAGCCAGTTGTTTCTGTCATTAGAGGTCGGGGTCAAAGCGCGTGAAATGACGCTGTATTTCTGCCACATCATCCCATATGGCCTCACCACAAATGACTCCACAGCTGCTCCAGATTACATTTGCATACCTCCTGTGTCAGGGAACTACAGTTGAAGTCGGAGGTTTACATACACCTTAGCCAAATACATTTAAACTCAGTTTTCAGGGGAGGGAATGGCCGGCAGTTTGTGGAGCATGGCGTTTGCAATGCCAGGGTTGTGGGTTCGATTCCCACAGATGGTATAAAAAAATTATAGAAAGTGTGCACTCAAGTCGCTCTGGAAAAGAGTGTCTGCTAAATGACTAAAATAAAAATAAGGTACACCTCCAAATGATGTCAATTAGCCCATCAGAAGCTTCTAAAGCCATGACCTCATTTTCTGGAATTTTCTAAGATGTTTAAAGGCACAGTCAACTTAGTGTATGTCAACTTCTGACCCACTGGAATTGTGATACAGTGAATTATAAGTGAAATAACCTGTCTGTAAACAATTGTTGGAAAAATTACTTGTGTCATGCACAAAGTAGATGTCCCAACCGACTTGTCAAAACTAAAGTTTGTTAACAAGAAATGTGTGGAGTGGTTGAAAAACGAGTTTTAATGATTCCAATGTAAACTTCCGACTTCAACTGTAGCCATATATTCTGGCCCAGGGAATGTCATCAATGGGCATTTGGTGTACAGAAATCACAGAGGAAAACAGGCTCCCATTTACAGTGGGGAGAACAAGTATTTGATACACTGCCGATTTTGCAGGTTTTCCTACTTACAAAGCATGTAGAGGTCTGTAATATTTATCATAGGTACACTTCAACTATGAGAGACGGAATCTCAAACAAAAATCCAGAAAATCACATTGTATGATTTTTAAGTAATTAATTTGCATTTAATTGCATGACATAAGTATTTGATACATCAGAAAAGCAGAACTTAATATTTGGTACAGAAACCTTTGTTTGCAATTACAGAGATCATACGTTTCCTGTAAGTCTTGACCAGGTTTGCACACACTGCAGCAGGGATTTTGGCCCACTCCTCCATACCTTCTCCAGATCCTTCAGGTTTCGGGGCTGTCACTGGGCAATACGGACTTTCAGCTCCCTCCAAAGATTTTCTATTGGGTTCATGTCTGGAGACTGGCTAGGCCACTCCAGGACCTTGAGATGCTTCTTACAGAGCCACTCCTTAGTTGCCCTGGCTGTGTGTTTTGGGTCGTTGTCATGCTGGAAGACCCAGCCACGACCCATCTTCAATGCTCTTACTGAGGGAAGGAGGTTGTTGGCCAAGATCTCGCGATACATGGCCCCATCCATTCTCCCCTCAATACGGTGCAGTCGTCCTGGCCCCTTTGCAGAAAAGCATCCCCAAAGAATGATGTTTCCACCTCCATGCTTCACGGTTGGGATGGTGTTCTTGGGGTTGTACTCATCCTTCTTCTTCCTCCAAACACGGCGAGTGGAGTTTAGACCAAAAAGCTCTCTTTTTGTCTCATCAGACCACATGACCTTCTCCCATTTCTCCCCTGGATCATCCAGATGGTCATTGGCAAACTTCAGACGGGCCTGGACATGCGCTGGCTTGAGCAGGGGGACCTTGCGTGCGCTGCAGGATTTTAATCCATGACGGTGTAGTGTGTTACTAATGGTTTTCTTTGAGACTGTGGTCCCAGCTCTCTTCAGATCATTGACCAGGTCCTGCCGTGTAGTTCTGGGCTGATCCCTAACCTTCCTCATGATCATTGATGCCCCACGAGTTGAGATCTTGCATGGAGCCCCAGACCGAGGGTGATTGACCGTCATCTTGAACTTCTTCCATTTTCTAATAATTGCGCCAACAGTTGTTGCCTTCTCACCAAGCTGCTTGCCTATTGTCCTGTAGCCCATCCCAGCCTTGTGCAGGTCTACAATTTTATCCGTGATGTCCTTACATAGCTCTCTGGTCTTGGCCATTGTGGAGAGGTTGGAGTCTGTTTGATTGAGTGTGTGGACAGGTTTCTTTTATACAGGTAACGAGTTCAAACAGGTGCAGTTAATACAGGTAATGAGTGGAGAACAGGAGGGCTTCTTAAAGAAAAACTAACAGGTCTGTGAGAGCCAGAATTCTTACTGGTTGGTAGGTGATCAAATACTTATGTCATGCAATAAAATGCAAATTAATTACATAAAAATCATACAATGTGATTTTCTGGATTTTTGTTTTAGATTCCGTCTCTCACAGTTGAAGTGTACCTATGATAAAAATTACAGACCTCTACATGCTTTGTAAGTAAGAAAACCTGCAAAATCGTCAGTGTATCAAATACTTGTTCTCCCCACTGTACCTCTGGTGATGAAGTCCTCGTTAGGCCTGGCTGACTAAACTTTTCAAAGATGAAATTGTCTTGAATCAAAACCTGGGATCCTAAAATGTTGTCTCTACGGAAATAAGTCACTCAGTGACACATATGAAGAATATCTCCATGTGCACGCTCTCTCATTCTCTTTTGCGCTCTCTGTTGCTCTCTCTCTCTCTCTCTGTGTGGCGCTCATTCTCTCTCTCTCTCTTTTGCACTCTCTCTCTTTCTCTCTGTTGCTCTCTCTCGCTCTGTTGCTCTCTCTCTCTGTGTTGCTATCTCTCTCTGTGTGTTGCTCTCTCTCTATGTGTGTTGCTCTCTCTCTCTGTGTTGCTCTCTCTGTTGCTTTCTCTCTCTCTCTGTTGCGCTCTCTCTGTTGTGACATTTTCTCTCTCTGTTGCGCTCGCTCTCTCTCTGGTGCGCTCGCTCTCTCTCTGGCGCTCTCTCTCTCTCTCTCTGGTGCGCTCGCTCTCTCTCTGGTGCGCTCTCTCTCTCTCTGGTGCACTCTCTCTCTCTGGTGCGCTCTCTCTCTCTCTGTTGCTCTCGCTCTCCCTCTGTCGCTCTCTCTCTGTCGCTCTCTCTATGTCTCTCTCTCTCTCTCTCTCTCTCGCTCTGTCTGTCTGTCTCTCTCTCTCGCTCTCTGTCTGTCTCTACATCACTAAGGATCTATCATGGTCCACAGACACCAACACAGTCGTGAAGAGGGCACGACAACGCCCTCAACTGCTAGGCATCCAACAGCAAGGGACTACAGAGGGTAGTGCGTACAGCCCAGTAAATGACTGGGGCCGAGCTCCCTCCTATCCAGGACCTCTATACCAGGCAGTGTCAGAGGAAGTCCCTAAAAATGGTCAAAGACTCCAGCCAACCAAGTCATAGACTGTTTCCCTAGAACAACTACTTTTCAGAGAATACACAACAATCCTCTCTATCCTCTCAGAGTGTATCTGAGTTCTATATTGCAGTTGTATCAAGTATTTATACCATTGGCAGAATTTGTATACCATTCAAAACCAAAAATAAATGGTTTTGTACACAGTCATACGATACTTGGTATAGAAAAGTACAATCTTAGGCGAGCACATGGGGTGCTATATCTCATCTGGTAGTTTAGCTCGTCTGGTAGGCTCGCGGCTGGGTTTCTCTTTGTAATCCGTGATAGTTTGCAAGCCCTGACACATCCAACGAGGGTCAGAGCCGGTATAATAGGATTCAATTTTAGTCCTGTATTGATGCTTTGCCTGTTTGATGATTCGTCAGAGGGCGTATCTGTATTTTTTTATAATCGTCCGGATTAGTGTCCCGCTCCTTGAAGGCACTCCACGTTACAGTATGGATGTTGCCTGTAATCCATGGCTTCTGGTTGGGATATGTTCGTACGGTCACTGTGGGGACGACGTCGTTGATGCACTTATTAATGAAGCCGGTGACTGTTGTGGTAAACTCCTCAAATCCATCAGGTGAATCTTGGAACATATTCCAGTCTGTGCTAGTGAAACAGTCCTGTAGCTTAGCATCCGCTTCATCGGGCAACTGGCACTTCCTGTTTGAGTTTTTGCTTGTAAGCAGGAATCAGGAGGATAGAGTTATGGTCAGTGTGTGGAGTAAAGGTGGTTTTTGTGCCTCTAGTTGCACACGTGACATGCTGGTAGAAATTAGGTAAAACTGATTTCAGTTTTCCTACATCACCGGCCACTAGGAGCACCACCTCTGGATGAGCATTTTCTTGTTTGCTTAAGGCCCTATACAGCTTGTTGAGAGTGGTCTTAGTGCCAGCATCAGTTTGTGGTAGTAAATAGACAGCTACGAAAAATATGGATGAAAACTCTATGGTCTACAGCAGGGTAGCCCAACCCTTGTTCCTGGAGAGCTACCCTCCTGAAGGTTTTCACTCCAACCCCAGGTGTTACTAACCTGATTCATCTTATCAACCTGCTAATTTTTAGAATCAGGTGTGCTAGATTAGGGTTGGAGCAAAAACCTACAGGACGGTAGCTCTCCAGGAACAGGGTTGGGCAGTCCTGGTCTACAGCTTATCATGTGGTATTCTAACTCAAGCAGAACTTAGAGACTTAATATAAGCGATTGCCACCTGCTTAGGACTCCCGAGTGGCGCAGTGGTATAAGGCACTGCATCGCAGTGCTCGCTGTGCCACTAGAGATCCTGGTTCGAATCCAGGCTCTGTCGTAGCCGGCCGCGACCGGGAGACCCATGGGGCAGTGCACAATTGGCCCAGTGTCATCCAGGGTAGGGGAGGGAATGGCTGGCAGGGATGTAGCTCAGTTGGTAGAGCATGGCGTTTGCAACGCCAGGGTTGTGGGTTCGATTCCCACGGGGGGCAAGTATGTAAAATAAAAATAATGTATGCACTCACTAACTGTAAGTCGCTCTGGATAAGAGTGTCTGCTAAATGACGTAAATGTAAATGCTGTTGTTAACAAAAGAGACACACATCCCCTCCCTTGAGCTTATACGACGCTGCTGTTCTTTCCTGCCAATGCATAGAAAAACCAGCTAGATGTATATTATCCATGTCGTTGTTCAGCCACGACTCTGTGAAACATAGGATATTACAGTTCTTCAGGTGGGTGCCGTTGATAGGATAGACTCGAACGGAGCTCGTCCGGTTTGTTCTCAGTGATTGTATGTTTGCCAATAGAATGAAGGGTAGAGGTAGTTTATGTACCTGCCGACACAGTTTCATCAGGGTTCCTGCACGTTGGCGCCTCTTTTTATTTTCCGTGTCTCAGGGATAAGGGCCTGGTCTGTGGTGAGCAGTATGTTCTGCGCCTCCGACTCGTTGAAGTAGGAATCTTCATCCAAATCGAGGTGATGTCCAGAAGCCCTTTTGGGTCATAGGAAACGATGGCGGAAGCATTATGTTCAAAAATTAAGATCAGTGCAAAAAAACACAAAATAGTAGAATTGGTCAGGAGCCCGTAAAAGGCTGCTATGCAGCGCCATCCTTCAACTCTTCAAAACAGTTAATAAATGTTTGTCGGTAACCACGTTTTCATCCACAGTTATGCAAGTAAAGTCAAACCGTATATAAAAAAAAATCACCACAGCTGTGATGGAAACAGGTAGTTTCGGTATAATTTTATAAATGCAGACAGATAATTTGTTTGTTCTACATGGTTGGATCTTTTTGTGTCTGTAAAATGTATTATGTGAGAAACGGTGGTGGAAATGCCTTTATGCAGAAATATTGATACAATAATCATCATATCAAAGTAAACTTGGAGTCAAGCGATGATATGGCGTGTGGTTGTCACGGTTGTTGAGAGACGGGTCAGACCAAGGTGCAGCGTGGTATGCGTACATGTTTATTAGAACAAATAAACACTCGACAAAAACAACAAAAGCAACGTACCGTGAAGCTGACTATGGCTACACACAAACAAGCCAAACCAGAGTCAAGATCCCACAACATAGGTAGGCAAAATGGCTGCCTAAGTATGATACTGGACTGGGCACCGGTGGAGCGGACTGCTCTGGCACTGGAGTGGAGCCGCTGACCGGAGCTGAACTGGACCCCGGTGGAGCGGACTGCTCTGGCTCTGGACTGGGCACCACTGGTTTGGTGCGGGGAGCAGGTACGGGCCGTGACGGACTGGAGACACGCACCACTGGTTTGGTGCGAGGAGCAGGCACGGGCCGTGCTGGACTGGATACACGCACCACTGGTTTGGTGCGGGGATTAGGTACGGGGCGTACTGGGCTGGCGACACGCACCACTGGTTTGGTGCGAGGAGCAGGTACGGGCCGTACCGGACTGGATACACGCACCCCTATTTTGGTGCGGGGAGCAGGTACGGGGCGTACCGGGCTGGAGACACGCACCACTGGTTTGGTGCGGGGAGCAGGTACGGGGCGTACCGGGCTGGCGACACGCACCACTGGTTTGGTGCGGGGAGCAGGTACGGGCCGTACCGGACTGGATACACGCACCACTGGTTTGGTGCGGGGACAGGTATGGGCCGTACCGGACTGGATACACGCACCACTGGTTTGGTGCGGGGAGCAGGTATGGGGTATACCGGGCTGGCGACACGCACCACTGGTTTGGTGCGGGGAGCAGGTACGGGGCGTACCGGACTGGATACACGCACCACTGGTTTGGTGCAAGGAGCAGGTATGGGGCGTACCGGGCTGGCGACACGCACCACTGGTTTGGTGCGGGGAGCAGGTATGGGACTGTGGAAGCGTACTGGAGGTCTGGAGTGTAAAGCTGGCACAACCCGTCCTGGCTGGATGCCCACTTTCGCACGGCACGTGCGGGGCGCTGGCACAGGACGCACTGGGCTGTGAACACTCACTGGCGACACAGTGCGTAGGACTGGCGCAGGATATACTGGACCGTGGAGGCGCACTGGAGACCAGGAGCATTGAGCCGGCACAACTCATCCTGGCTGGATGCCCACTTTCGCACGGCACGTGCGGGGCGCTGGCACAGGACGCACTGGGCTGTGAAGGCGCACTGGCGACACAGTGCGTATCTCCGCATACCTTGGTTCCTCAATGAACACACGCTCCCTCTGTTGCCTGGCCAGCTCCTCTCTTCGTGCATCCACTAAATCCTTCTCCCTACGGGCCTCCTGCAGCGCCTCCTCTTGAAGGGAGCTCTCCTGCTCTATCCTCGCAATCAGCCCCCGTAATGTGGTGGCCTCCTCTCTCAAACTGCTGATCCGCAGGTCTTGGAGGACCTCTAAAATAGCGGCCTCCTCCTCTACAGTCAGCCCTTTCACGGCCTCCTGCTGCTTCATCAACCACCCCGTGTGCCCCGACAACATTTTCTTGGGGTTGCCTCTCGGGTCTCCTTCGTCGTCTCGCATTTTGGAGTCGCCGTATTTTCTCCCTCGCTGCCTCTGTTTGCTCCCAAGGAAGGCGATCCATACCATCCTGGATCTCTTCCCATGTCCATGATCGTTTTCCTTCAAGTATCTCCTCCCATGTCCAGGTTTCTTGCTTTTCCTGGACACGCTGCTTGGTCCGTTGGTGGAGGGATCTTCTGTCACGTTCGTTGAGAGACGGGTCAGACCAAGGTGCAGCATGGTATGCGTACATGTTTATTAGAACAAATAAACACTCTACAAAAACAACAAAAGCAACGTACCGTGAAGCTCACTATGGCTACACACAAACAAGCCAAACCAGAGTCAAGATCCCACAACATAGGTAGGCAAAATGGCTGCCTAAGTATGATCCCCAATCAGAGACAACGATCGACAGCTGCCTCTGATTGGGAACCACACATAGATCTACACATACTAGAACATACACATAGATATACTTATAGAAATTCACACCCTGACCAAACCAACGAGAAACAACAGGCATTTAAAGGTCAGGGTGTGACAGTGGTCCTCCCAATATGACTTGGGAAACCATGTGAATGTGCAAGGTGATGCGGTAATGCACAAAACATTTATTTGGATCTACTTAATTCAATTTTGGACAGTAGTTACACCTAATGGAAAAAGGTTATTTTTACTTAAAATGATTATTAGAGATTTACTTAATTTACTTGTGTTATTCAAACTATTGAATTGAGAAATCAAAATTAGAAATTATTGTCAGATTGACAAAATGTATTTAAGAATTCATGTTTCTAACACAACAGGGTCAAATACCTCCAAAATGAACCAATTCATCCTTTCCAATAAATATTGAGGGTCTTATTCTGGTGACATTATGATTCTTGGCTGCTGTTTGACAAATACAAATAATTTTGCTCTTTTGTCCATAATAATCTCATCATGTAGTAGGCTACCCGCACTGTATCTGCAAGCTGTTGGCTAGAGTGCACATGCCAAGACCAGAGTGGGCACAATTGCTATATAACACAATTTTTTGTGTGACAAAACCATCAGTAGAGTTGAAAATGCGATGGAAACCCATTTAACTTGTTGTTGTATTTTGTTGGTACATGGGAATTTAACCACTAAAGTTATTTTTATGTGCACTACGTCATCACGCACAGCCTTTTATCTGCAACAAGTCCATTTGCTGGAAACATCTTGAGGGAAACTTGCCATATTGTTTTTATGCGGATTTTAGAATATTTGCATGAAAAATCGGTCGCCAATTGGATGGAAACCTAGCTACTGAAGCATTTCTGAAGTGTTGATTAGATGTTGAGCTCAAACATGCTGCAAACCATTCTGCCTCGGGCTGACCCCTTTGTAAAATAATACTGTCCTCTTTGCTCTTCTCTGGTGTGCTATCCATCCCAGCCCTTCCACACAATGCATGAATAATGTAAAGTTGGCTACATAACAGTGAAGAACTACACTGAGTATACCAAACATTGCACTGGGCCTTTTTGAAGCTGCTTAAGCACCTACCACTCACATTGTTTCACTAACAGTGATACTAATGCTGGCTGTGGTGTAAGTAAATAAACAAAACTAAGCTATATTTTTGGTCAATGTCTCTCAGGATCAGTTTTTGAAGTGATTTGAATAACTTTTTGTTAAGAAAGTTAAGTATATTTAATATGTTGATGTACTGCCCCTTTAAATGGCAGTCATTTTTACCACATCAATATGAAATAATACATATTTTCTTCAACATTCTGAAAACTAAACGATACTATATTCAAATGATGGTAAGTGAGCTTTTTAGTACTAATGTGGATTGTACTTTGAAAAAAAGCTGGACAATAAATGTAAAATTTATATTTTAGTTTGACAGAATATGCAAACTAACTGCACTTTGGCAAAAATAACAGTCTGTTTTGGTCATTATTTATTTCAGATAACATAACTAATGATGTTTTGATAAGAAATGAGTTGATATTTTGCTGTGATTGTTGCTTTTTCCAATAGTTTCTTCTGGGGTTAAAAATGACCTCAGTTGTTAATTGATGTATATAAAATATGTTGGTAACTTGAGGGTAATAGTAAGCTATAATTGTTTCAATAGTGAACACTATTATAACAATAGGCCATTTCTAAAATACATCTTGATTTACAATACAATTCACCCTCCGCTATTAAGAATAGATGTGGTTTTCTCTTTCAGGCCAAACTAATAGCTGTCTTAATGGAGGATCTCAGCATTAATGAAGACTGTAACCCATCGCATACAGAGAGCCTTTGTGCTGGCGGAACTTCCTCTGAAAACACTCCAACAGAGTCTATTCAAGTCAAATGGATCGTGATCACTGTTGTGTGCCAGTAAAAGCAAGTGTTCCCTTTTTTTTTTGTCTTAAAATAACAAGCAGCTTGTTTAAATGTCATAGTGTTGGGTTTGGCAGAGAAGGGGGTAGGGGCTGGAGAGAGGGGGTGTGGGTGTGAAACATTACCCTTTCAGACTCAAGAATGACTGTGGCTAATTAACAGAGCTATACTTTCTCAAATATCACATTAATGTCAATGACCAAATCCAGCGGGCTGGTGAGGAGGGAGGGGGCTGAGCTTTGAAGGCTGAAGTCCCTAGTTTGAGATCAGAAGAGATGTATCCCTGTGGATATTACAAGACACTAGTTGTAAGGTTATGTAGTGTGTCCTTGCAATAGAAGATTGCTTATTCATAGGCATATACTGGCCTATACCTTACAGTACGTTCCAAACCTGTGTCGTCTGATTCCACCACAGCCCTGGTGACACAGTCATGTATGGTAGCAAGTGAGCAGTATCACACTGTTACACCCTTGAATAGCTTTGGGGTGACAGAACACACTATGGCCTCACAGAAAAGCACCTTGTAGTTTTAGGGAGGGAAAAAACTACTTTGTGGAAGATCGATTACTTTTCACTCCTAAGACCTGAGAAACAAAATAATCAAAAAGTTCCTTCAAGGTGGTTCTCACACTATTTGCTATTCTCACTGAGTGATGTAGACTTCTATTTTTTGACACTCCTCTCTTTACTTTGTCTCCCAAAATATTCACTTTCAAACATGAGTGAACATAATTATAGCATCTCCCTCCACACCCGCTTGTCTCTAATCTTCATTTCATCCAGCTCTGTGAGAGGACTGCATTCTTCCGATGACTGACCTCGCAGTGTGTTCCTGCATCTCTCTCGATTAATTTGCCTCTACCTGAAGAGTGGGAGTGTGTCCGACTGTCGTCTCACTCCAAACCCCCAAACACAGCTCCCGTGATGAATGCACTGCAGTAGCTACTTCCAGAGGGAAGTTCTGGTGGTCAGGTCTGTACAACGCTGGTCAGACCAATTAGAATACATGCTCCAAGATTGTTTTGATCACGTGGATCCCGAGTGGCGCAGTGGTCTGTGCCACTAGAGATCCTGGTTCGAATCCAGGCTCTGTCATAGCTGGCCGTGACCGGGAGACTCATGGGGCGGCGCACAATTCATCCAGGGTAGGGGAGGGAATGGCCGGCAGGGATGTAGCTCAGTTGGTAGAGCATGGCGTTTGCAACGCCAGGGTTGTGGGTTCGATTCCCACGGGGGGCCAGTATGAAAAAAGAATAATATAAATATATATAGTATATATGACTAAAATGTAAATATGTTCTGGGGATAACATCAATGAATACACCAACTCACAGTCACCGGATTACAAAAATGCATAGACGATGTGATACCTATGGTGTCTTTTAAAACATACCCAAATCAAAAACCGCAGATTGATGGCAGCCTTGTCAGGAAACTGAAGGAGAGAGATGCTGCTTATAAACACGGCAAGGAGACTGGGGACAGTTGTATGGTAAACAGTGTTTTGCCAACTCCTATCGTGGCAATGACCATAGGAGTTTGCAAGAGAGCAGAAACAGATCTGGTACCAAGCTAGAAAATATCTTTACAGATCTGAGACTAGGCTAGCAAATAACTTCAGTATAGACTGTTTTATGTAGCCTTGATCTGTCTGTCTCTCATCTCTATATAGACAGCATCTGGCTGCTGATCATTGTAAATGACCTGGTTAAATAAAGGTGAAATAAAAAATAAAAAAATGGTGTTGCTCGCTTTGCCTATAGACAGTGTCCGGCTGAAGGGCTGCCCTTCACAGACAGTGGACCTGGTCACGGCCATGACTGCCTTCCACTGGTTTGACCAGCAGCGGTTCTTCCAGGAAGCCCGTAGGATCCTGCAACCTAAAGGCTGTCTCGCTCCACTCAACTATACCATGGACATTGAGATCCATTATGGAGACTGCTACCACACACGCAACACAGTCTGCAAGGAGGTCTGGACAACTCTAGAGAATGTTTGTAGAAATATTTGACTCAAAAGTAGTCAACTCAAAAATATCTCTCAAGAGACTGGAGCTTGTGAATCCAGAAATTAGACTTTATTATTGCGCAACAAAGCCGAGCCACTCCATGGAACGGCTGTCTCTCTTTGGCTTAGAGATCTCTTATATACACACACAAATGCACAGTCATGTTTACTTAGCATACAAAGCTACTCCCCTTAAGATAAATGATTAACATCTTTTAGTGCCACTCTACCCTTATCTTTCAACGTCCAGATGTCACATGTGGCTTACTCCAAAAGGCCATGGGCGCTTTTCCATATGGCCTCTTCCTCTTATCTCATTATATTGGTGGCAGACCCTTTCTCAAAAATAATACACATACATACATTAAGGCATGGTTACACACTGTATTGGCTATATTCCTTATTTAAACATACATCTGAATTATAGAATGTCAATCATGTTTACTATATTTTATCTTTGACATTTCCCAACATTTTCCTTAATGATACATAAAATATTACCATAAGAATAGAAGAAAAGTATATTATCCATAAACAGTGGAAATGTACCATTCTATTCACTGTAGAAAACATGCAAACAAAATACAATGCACATCTTTGATAAATTGACGATGTACAAATTCAAAATGCATGAATTTGTTGTGTTTTTTCAACAGCATTTGTCTTTTTTTTATCTCATCAGTTTTATGCTGCCCTCCTGCCCTATCATAACCTCTGCCTGGGCCCCAGCTCTGTGGTTCTCTACAATCAGTCCTACGACTCCATCCCCTACACAGAGAAAGAGTGGTGAGGCCTGAGTACCGTTGCATCCACTGTTACATCTGCCCTTGTTGCTACTGTACAATAAGTGTTGAATTCAGTGCTATCCTCGATTTCCAGGCTTCTGATGGGGAATATATTATCTATTATGCACATTTGCTTACATTATTAAAAACTATGGAGGCCTTGACAGCAGAAAGTTCTCAGCAACCTGCAACCATAATTACCACATTGTCTGACACCTCACCCCCTGATACTGAGTTTGTGGGAAGACAGGATTAGGAGGAGTACTTTGTTGTTGCTAGGGCAAGTTCAGGGTCAGGGGAAAACATCACGCTATGGGAAGGGAGTGCTAGTATAAAAAGCAGAGATTGTTCTCGACATTTTGCAGAACTTATGAAGAGCTATCCAAATCCTGTTGACTCTGTATTAACTTCTGCCTGCTTCTAAAGTTTAAAGTTTGTTTAAGAATAAGAGAATATCAGCAATGAACCCTCTACACTTCCTCCAGTAGCTGAGTGATTAACAACAATTAGAAGGATGGCATTGCGAGACAAACTTATTGCTAATTCTGTGTTGAACAGTTGTGTCCAGGCAGGAGTGTATATGGGTGAACAGCCTGGTCTCATAGACTAGATGTAACATAGTAAAAGTAAACACTGGACACTCAAACTAGTATGATATTTTATGTTTGGTATGGTTACACAGGATAGACGGTTACTTAAGTCAACCCAAAGGTTGCGAGTTTGAATCTCATCATGGACAACTTTAGCAGCTAATTAGCAACTTTTGAACTACTTACTATTTTTTAGCTACTTTGCAACTACTTAGCCCTTCCCCTAATCCTAACCTTAACCCTTTTAACTAACCCTTCCCCTAACCTTAATCATTTTAGCTAACCCTTCCCCTAACCCAAACCTTAACCCTTTAACCTAACCTTAACCCTAACCCCTAGCCTAGCTAACGTTAACCAGCTAGCTAACATTAGCAACCTAGCCACCTTGCTAGAATTCGTAACATATCATGCGTTTAGCAAATTCATAACACATTGTACATTTTGCAAATGCGTAACATTTTGTACATTTTGCTAATTCGTAACATATAATACAAATCATAATTCGTAATATAATCATACAAAATGGGTGATGGACATCAACAAATTAATACATACCATATACGAAACGTAACATATCATACTAAATGGATTGTCACTAATTTACGTAGAGAATAATATGAAATGCTCTGAGACCAGGTTGGAGTGAAGAGGCCCATGACTCTGTCCAGCTACATGGGCATGATAGAGTCCTTCTCCAGCTACCAGGCTCTACTAAAGAAAGACCCTGAGGCAGCTAGGAGAATGTCCACAGACATCACCCACAGGTTGGTCCCTCACACCATAACCTTCCTAGGCCTTGTTGATGCTGGTCGTGCTGTTAATATTATTATTATAATATACAAGTTAAAACTTGTATACTTAGTAAGTGTGTAAAAATGTAAAGGTAACATTTAACATTACGTCTAACATCTCTCTCTGTCCTCTCCAGACTGTTGGCTGTGATGGAGGTGACCTCGCCAGAGACTGAGGTTGTGGTCGGAGACGGAGTCAGGTATTTCTACCTTCTAGCCAGAGGACTAGCTACAGATGACAGACTATGATGTGTTTCCTGTGGAACAATTATGGAAATTGTTATTATTGTATACATTTATATTATTAAAACTTGCAAATGAGGGGTATCTTACCTAAAAAGTATAATAATAATACAAAACTGCACAAATACGACCTACACAGTTCGATCAAGATGGCGAGACACAAGTATAAGGACAAAGTGGAGGAGCAATTCAGCGGGTCGGACACGAGGCGTATGTGGCAGGAGCTTCTAACGATCACAGATTACAAAAAGAAAGCCAGTCACGTCGCCCTACCGGACGAGCTAAACACCTTTTTCTCACACTTCGAGCATAACAACTCTGAGCTGCTGAGGAGAGCCCCTGAGGACAATGTGGGCTACGTGATTGCGGTCTCCAAGAAGGACGTATGCAAGTCATCCAAGAGCGTTAACGCAAGGCTGCCGGCCCAGACGGTATCCCTAGCCATGCCCTCAGAGCATGTGCAGACCAGCTAGCTGTTGTGTTTTCTGACATTTTCAATCTCTCTCTAGCTCAGGCCGTTATCCCCACCTTCTTCAAGATGTCCACTATCATCCCCATGCCCAAAATAGGGAAAGTAACTGAACTGAATGACTATCGACATGTAGCACTCACTTCCATCATCATGAAGTGAGAAGCTAGTCAAAGACCACATCACCTCCTCCCTCCTTGACACACTCAACCCTCTCCAATTCGCCTACCGCCCTGACAGATCCTGTTCATTGACTACAGCTCTGCCTTCAATACCATAGTGCACTCTAAGCTCACCACAAAGGCCCTGGGACTGAACTCCCTATGCAACTGGGTCCTGGACTTCCTGACAGGCCGTCCCCAGGTGGTGAAGGTAGGCAACATCACAGATCCTCAACATGTGGGCCCCACAAGGGTGTGTCCTCAGTCCCCTCCTGTACTCCCTGTATACCCATGACTGCGTGGCCTCACACAGTTCCAACTCCATCATCACGTTCACTTATGACACAACAGTATTAGGCCTGATTACCAACAACGACGAGACGGCCCACAGAGAGGAGGTATGCACTCTGACGGCGTGGTGCCAGGTGGACAACCTCTCCCTCAACATCTGCAAAACAAAGGGGCGGATTGTGGATTTGAGGAGGAATTAGGCTGGGCACGCCCCCATCCTCATCAATGGGGCCGCCATGGAGGGGGTCAAAAAGTTCAGAAAATCCCTGTCACGATCGTCAGGGAGAGACCAAGGCGCAGCGTGATGAACAAACATACTTTAATTAGTTAAAGTATACCAAAACACGACTCGTGAAGTCCACGGTAAACAATACCGACACGGAACAAAAAACCCACAACACCCAAGGGAAAACATACAGTTCAAATATGGCTCCCAATCAGAGACAACCCACAACAGCTGACACTCGTTGCCTCTGACTGGGAGCCACTCTGGCCAACATAGACATATAACAACATAGAATGAACACACCCTGGCTCAACATAATGAGTCCCAGAGCCAGGGTGTGACAATCCCGCTCATTGCTCACGGAGAGGTGCTTGCACACCGCTCCAGCGCTCTACTTCCTTTCCAACCCCTTCGCTAAAAACCTCTCCTAAAAAACCACTCCTTGCTCACCAAAAAAAAAAACTGCCACTCCAAATTTACTCCATTCATTAAAATCACCATTTAACCAACACCAATCTATTTTTGTGACTACCTGGACCTACCATTTGGTTTTGAAGTATTGAAACCAAACCATATGATTTGAATCAAAAGTATTTTAATGAACAACATGAAAAGGTTACTGTAAGAAGTGCTTATGATTTGAAATAGGCTACATATTTCTAGGCCTATTATTTCAAGGCTATAGCCTACAAAGAAGTCAATTGTGAAGCATTTGCGAGTGTGACACTAGGCTGGCAGGGACATTAAGCGCTCAGCATGTAAACAACATTTTGTTGTATTAAATCATTACAGTATATTCTATAAATTGCACATATAGGCTGTGACTCACTTATAATTCAATAAAAATTTAATGAGAAATGCCTTACTAGTGCCTTTGAATTCACTTTTAGAAACACGAATTTGGCCAGAGTCTGTGGCTTCAGGCTCATGTGATGGAGAGCAGGCCAGCAGTGGAGAATACCCTCTCCACGCTTGCAGAGCATTGAGTTGATTTACATTTCTCTATAGGTAGGCCTAAAGGTTTTTAGGCTAAATAACCGTATCAAAATGGCAAGCTCCTTGAAAGAGGTCATATGTCAGGCCTGTTGGGCCAAAATCAATGATAGCGCATTGTATAGATAATAGAACAAAAATGAATGAAACCTTTAAGAGATCTGATTTTTAGTTTATAAATACTTTGCTACAATGACACAGCTAGCTACCCACCTCATTCCTTTCTGTCTGCATGTGCACGTACTAAGAACACCATCATGCTTTCGGGATACTTTTCGTATTCCACAAAGATTATTTAGTTGTGGACACTACATAACTGCACTCCCTCTCTTGCTCTTGGTCCGATTCATTGTAAGTCACCTTGATTTAGCACCTGTGTGTTTTATTAGTTTCTTTGTGAAAATAATTAGCGACCTCCATGACAGTAGCTAAAGCAAGGGGCTATAGCAGCGCACAAGTAGCCTACAAATGCATTCTGGG
This sequence comes from Coregonus clupeaformis, assembly GCF_020615455.1. Lineage (NCBI taxonomy): Eukaryota > Metazoa > Chordata > Actinopteri > Salmoniformes > Salmonidae > Coregonus > Coregonus clupeaformis. The sequence continues at coordinate 26,265,729 of NC_059194.1, read as the reverse complement.
CCGGGCATGCCCTGAGTTCGTGAAACTCGCTCCGTTCTCCAGTCAAAATTAGGCATGCTCTGCTCCTCGCTCCTTTCCAGCTCCGCTCACATACTCTGGCGTACACATCTCAGAGGAGCTGAAATGGTCAAACCACACAGGCACCGTGGTGAAGAAGGCACAACAGCGACTCTTCAACCTCAGAAGGCTGAAGAAATGTGGCCCTCAAAGTGTTCTACAGGACGACCATCGAGAGCATACTGTCGGGCTGCATCACAGCCTGGCATGGCAACTCCAACGCCGCTGACCGCACCTCCAGGCTGTGTAAGGGCTATTTGAGTGATGGAGTGCTGCATCAGATGACCTGGCCTCCACAATCACCCAACCTCAACCCAATTGAGATGGTTTGGGATGAGTTGGACCGCAGAGTGAAGGAAAAGCAGCCAACAAGTGCTCAGCATACGTTGGAACTCCTTCAAGACTGTTGGAAAAGCATTCCAGGTGAAGCTGGTTGAGAGAATGCCAAGAGTGTGCAAAGCTGTCATCAAGGCAAAGGGTGGCTACTTCTAACACTTTTTTTGTTACTACATGATTCCATATTTGTTATTTCATAGTTGTGATGTCTTCACTATTATTCTCCAATGTAGAAAATTGTAAAAAAATTAAGAAAAACCCTGGAATGTGTAGGTGTGTCCAAACTTTTGACTGGTACTATATGTATGTATGTATGTATGTATGTATGTATGTATGTATGTATGTATGTATGTATGTATGTATGTATGATATATATATATATATATATATATATATATATATATATATATATATATACAGTGAGGGAAAAAAGTATTTGATCCCCTGCTGATTTTGTACGTTTGCCCACTGACAAAGACATGATCAGTCTAGAATTTTAATGGTAGGTTTATTTGAACAGTGAGAGACAGAATAACAACAACAAAATCCAGAAAAGCGCATGTCAAAAATGTTATAAATTGATTTGCATTTTAATGAGGGAAATAAGTATTTGACCCCCTCAAAATCAGAAAGATTTCTGGCTCCCAAGTGTCTTTCATACAGGTAACGAGCTGAGATTAGGAGCACACTCTTAAAGGGAGTGCTCCTAATCTCAGTTTGTTACCTGTATAAAAGACACCTGTCCACAGAAGCAATCAATCAATCAGATTCCAAACTCTCCACCATGGCCAAGACCAAAGAGCTCTCCAAGGATGTCAGGGACAAGATTGTAGACCTACACAAGGATGGAATGGGCTACAAGACCATCGTCAAGCAGCTTGGTGAGAAGGTGACAACAGTTGGTGCGATTATTCGCAAATGGAAGAAACACAAAAGAACTGTCAATCTCCCTCGGCCTGGGGCTCCATGCAAGATCTCACCTCGTGGAGTTGCAATGATCATGAGAACTGTGAGGAATCAGCCCAGAACTACACAGGAGGATCTTGTCAATGATCTCAAGGCAGCTGGGACCATAGTCACCAAGAAAACAATTGGTAACACACTATGCCGTGAAGGACTGAAATCCTGCTGCGCCCGCAAGGTCCCCCTGCTCAAGAAAGCACATATACAGGCCCGTCTGAAGTTTGCCAATGAACATCTGAATGATTCAGAGGAGAACTGGGTGAAAGTGTTGTGGTCAGATGAGACCAAAATCGAGCTCTTTGGCATCAACTCAACTCGCCGTGTTTGGAGGAGGAGGAATGCTGCCTATGACCCCAAGAACACCATCCCCACCGTCAAACATGGAGGTGGAAACATTATGCTTTGGGGGTGTTTTTCTGCTAAGGGGACAGGACAATTTCACCACATCAAAGAGACGATGGACGGCGCCATGTACCGTCAAATCTTGGGTGAGAACCTCCTTCCCTCAGCCAGGGCATTGAAAATGGGTCGTGGATGGGTATTCCAGCATGACAATGACCCAAAACACACGGCCAAGGGAACAAAGGAGTGGCTAAAAAATAAGCACATTAAGGTCCTGGAGTGGCCTAGCCAGTCTCCAGACCTTAATCCCATAGAAAATCTGTGGAGGGAGCTGAAGGTTCGAGTTGCCAAAAGTCAGCCTCGAAACCTTAATGACTTGGAGAAGATCTGCAAAGAGGAGTGGGACAAAATCCCTCCTGAGATGTGTGCAAACCTGGTGGCCAACTACAAGAAACGTCTGACCTCTGTGATTGCCAACAAGGGTTTTGCCACCAAGTACTAAGTCATGTTTTGCAGAGGGGTCAAATACTTATTTCCCTCATTAAAATGGAAATCAATTTATAACATTTTTGACATGCGTTTTTCTGGATTTTTTTGTTTTTATTCTGTCTCTCACTGTTCAAATAAACCTACCATTAAAATTATAGACTGATCATGTCTTTGTCAGTGGGCAAACGTACAAAATCAGCAGGGGATCAAATACTTTTTTCCCTCACTGTATATATATTATTTTCATTCACTTCTCTTTTTCAGCTGCACTGTTTGAGCTCAGAGCTTAATAATTTCACTGTACCCTGCAATTACATGTGTGACCCTGTGCACGTGACCAATAAACTCATCTGATCTAATCACTAAGCAGCACAGCACAGCACTCTCCCCACTCAGACATTTGCTTTAATACACACTGACAGGCATAACCTTGTGATCTTGACTGTCCTCCTGGGCTGCTTATGTAAGGCCTGTCTGTCTTGCTGAGGAGGATCAGTAGTGGAAACTAACCTAAATAGGCTGTATGCTTGCGAATTACTATATTTTAAGAGCCCCAGGCAGAGCAATGTCAGGTATTATGAATCAGAGATGTCCCTAAAGTTAGTCCTGGCTATTTCCCTCCTGGGAATCTCTGTCCTATTCAATGTCACAATGGCAACCAGAAAGCCATTAAATGCCACCCTTGTCCAATGTCAACACATTCCTCAACTCTTTGAAATCAAAATGTTTCCTCTTGCCCTTAAGCCCATGACTTTGGCACCAACACAAAGCTCTGATTCCTCCTACACCAGTCAGATGAGGACAGATAAGTAATGTGTAGAAATCATACATAAGTCTATGGTATGAATAGGATTGTAGATGGAAGAAGTACCTCGGATACAGAGCCTGCTCAGATTAATACTTTAACACAAAGAGAGGAGGGCGCTATGAGGACTCGGGGAGAGGATTTACAGAGAGGAGAAGTTACACCCAGACAAACAAAGTGAGAGATTTGGCAGAGCTTTGCTGCTAAGACCTTTCCACTGAACAGAGAGTCTGGAGAGGAGCCTTGAGAAGCGTAATTCAGTTTCAGCAGTCTCTGCTCTAATCGACACAGAGCAAACAGGGCAACCATATTGGATCGTACAGGACAGCCGAGGCTCCAACATTTTACATTGAAATTGGAATCATTTAGCAGTTGCTCGGGGTGAGAAGGGGGTGCGAGTGGGGGTGCTGTATATTATTTAAGAAACTCATTGAAGAGGTAGGGTTTCAGACTTTTTCGGAAGATGGGCATTGACTCTGCTGTCCTAGCTTCAGGGGGAAGCTGGTTCCACCATTGGGGTGCCAGGACAGAGAAGAACTTGGACTGGGCTGAGCGGGAGGGCCAAGAGACCACAGGTGGCAGAACAGAGTGCTCGGGTTGGGGTGTAGGGTTTGAGCATAGCCTGAAGGTAGGGAGGGGCAGTTCCTCTTGCTGCTCCGTAGGCAAGTACCATGGACTCCAACCCATGACTCCTGGCTTCCCCAAGTTGGCGCCCCTCTCCTGGGTGATATGGCTCGATAGGAGGGTAGACACTACCAGGGAAGATCTCAATGGCACTCTTCTCTCTCCTCAACGCCTTCTCAAAACCCATTGGATGAGAAAGCCAGAGGTCCCTCACCTCGGACCTTCTCCTCCAATGGGTTTTGAGAAGGAGGCGAGGAAAGAGGAGTATGCAATTGAGATATCCCCTAGACAGACTGCTTCCTCTGACAGGAACGGTCATTACTACTCCCCCCTGGTGGTGGTACTCAGTTCCTGATCAGATACTGCCTCATCAGCATTGAACTAATGAAATGCAATTAAACACAATTAATACTCATTGATGTTACTTGTAATTTAGTCCCTTGGCTTTGGTCACTCTATAACTATTTTAGAGATGCACTGTACAGATCTAAGAACAAGATGGTGGAAGAACAAGATGGCACGGATGATGGTCGCCCTGTTGCTAGCTCCCAGCCAACTTTGCAGTCTTTTGTTTATTGTAGTGTTATTTTCAACTTTATTTGCTCCGAAGGTTTATAGTATTATTTCCTATGACAGACAAACACTTCTGGACATCAGATCAGAGATTACTCACTACAAATTTGATTTTCAGGAGCTGGATTCTTTGTCTGGATTACCTGAAGTAGTTCCATTCATCATGGGAGCTCATTTTCCAAAAAGAAGCTGCCGGAGAACAGGAATGCAAGCTGGCGTTCTAGTCTGAACAAGGAAAGGGGCAAACCACCCTCCGCTTCCTAGTATATTACTTGCTAATGTACAGTCTCTGGACAATAACATTTGCGAGATCAGATTTGCTATACAGCCTGGGGGTTTTCAATACAGTGCGCATACAGGCAAAAATTACTTTACGGGAAAAACAAAGGCGGAGGAGTATGTTTCATGATGAACAATTGATGGTGTGATTGTAGGACTGTATAAACCCTTAAGAATTTATGTTCCCTGACCTGGAATACCTCACGCTCAAATGCTGACCCCATTATCTCCCGATAGAATTCACAGCTGTTTGTGTCACGGCTGTGTACAGCCCCCCACAAGCCAACAACACGCTGGCACTCAAGGAATTAGACGGGACTTTGATCAAATTGGGAACAGTATAGAGGCCACATTCGTTGACATTAACAAAGGAAATTTAAGGAAAATTCTCCTGAACTTCCACCAACAAATCTCTTCCACACTCGCAGGAAAAATACATTAGACCATTTTTATTCTCCATTCCCAGAGACGGATAAAAAGCCCTACTTGGCCCCCCTTTCGGCAAATCAGACCACGCCTCCATTCTGCTCCTCCCCACCTACAGGCAGAAATTAAAACAGGAAGCACCCATGGTAAGGTCTGTTCATCTCTGGTCTGAGCAATCGGAATCCATGCTACAGGAATGTTTTGATCACACGGACTGGGATATGTTCCGGGCCGCCTTTGGAAGTAACATCAATGAATACACTGACTGTCTCTGGGTTCATCAGGACGTGCATAGAGGATGTTGTTCCTACAGTGACGATTAGAACATACCCAAACAAAAAAACATGGATAGATGGCAGCATTTGCGCAAAACTGAAAGCGCAAACCACCACATTTAACCACGGAAAGGTGACTGGAAACATGGATGAGTACAAACAGAACACCTATGACCTAAGCAAGACAATTGAAGAGGCAAAAAGACAATACAGGGACAAAGGAGTTGCAATTCAACAGCTCAGACACGAGACGCACATGGAAGGGACTTCAGACAATCACAGATTATAAAGGGAAAACCAGCCACGTTGCAGAACTTAGATGCCTACCTCCCAGACAAGTTAAACACCTTTTTTTGTCCGCTTCGAGGAAAACAACACAGGGCCGCATTCTGCAGATTTCCCTGTTGCTCACGAGGACTGCAGGCTCAAGATCTCTGTAGCCGACGTGAGTAGGACCTTCAAGCGTGTTAACCCCCGCAAGGCTGCCAGCCTGGACAACTCAAATCAAATTTTATTTGTCACATACACGTGTTTAGCAGATGTTATAGCAGGTGTAGCGAAATGCTTGTGCTTCTAGCTCCGACAGTGCAGTAATTTCTAACAATTTCACAACATATACCCAATACACACAAAAAAGTCAGGAATGGGACTTAAGAATATATACATATATGGACAAGCAATGACAGAGCGGCATGGACTAAGATACAGAAGAATATTATAGAATAGAATGCAGTATATGCATATGAGATGAGTAGTGCAAGATATGTAAACATTATTAAAGTGACTAATGTTCATTTCTTAAAGTGGCCAGTGATTTCAAAAGGCATCAGCAGCCTCTAATATGCTAGTGATGGCTTTTTAACAGTCTGATGGCCTTGAGATAGAAGCTGTTTTTCATTCTCTCTGTCCCAGCTTTGATGAACCTGTACTGACCTCGCCTTCTGGATGATAGCGAGGTGAACAGGCAGTGGCTCGGGTGTTGATGTCCTTGATGATCTTTTTGGCCTTCCTGTGAAGGGTGCTGTATGTGTCTTGGAGGGCGGGTAGTTTGCCCCCGGTAATGCGTTCGGCAGACCGCACCACCCTCTGGAGAGCCCTGCGGTTGTGGGCGGTGCAGTTGCCGTACCAGGCGGTGATACAGCCCGACAGGATGCTCGCAATTGTGCATCTGTAAAACTTTGTGAGGTGATAAGCCACATTTCTTCAGCCTCCTGAGGTTGAAGAGGCTCTGTTGCGCCTTCTTCACCACACTGTCTGCGTGGGTGGACCATTTCAGTTTGTCGGTGATGTGTACGCCAAGCTTTCCACCTTCTCCACTGCGGTCCCATCGATGTGGATAGGGGGGTGCACCCTCTGCTGTTTCCTGAAGTCCACGATCATCTCCTTTGTTTTGTTAATGTTGAGTGAGAGGGTATTTTCCTGGCACCACACTCCCAGAGCCCTCACCTCCTCCCTGTAGGTGGTCTCATCATTGTTGGTAATCAAGCCTACTACTGTTGTGTTGTCTGCAAACTTGATGACACAAGGAAAGCATCCCAAGCCATGTTCTCAGAGCATGTGCAGGCCGGCCTGAGTGTTTACGGACATTTTCAACCTCTCCCTATCCCAATCCATCGTCCCCACTCGCTTCAAGGTGTCCACCATTGTTCCTGTACCCAAGCAAACTAACGTAACTGAACTAAATGACTAATCGCTCCGTAGCACTCACTTCTGTCATCAAGAAGTGCTTTGATAGGCTAGTCAACAAGGACCATATCACCTCTACCATACCCGACACCCTTGACCCACTACAATTTGCAGACCACCCCAACAGATCCACGGACAATGCAATCGCTGATGCACTGCACACCGCCCTATCCCACCTGGATAAGAGGAATACCTATGTGAGAATGCAGCTCATCGAATACAGCTCAGCTTTCAACACCATAGTACCCTCCAAGCTCATCACTAAGATCAGGGCCTTTGGTCTGAACTACTCCCTGTGCAACTGAGTCCTACATTTCCTGATGGGCCGACCCCAGTTGGTGAGGGTAGGCAACAACACCTCCGCTACACTGATCCTGTACACGTGGGCCCCCCAGGGGTGTGTGCTCAGCACCCTCTTTTATTTCCTGTTCACCAATGACTACGTGGCCACGCACAACTCCACCTCAATCATCAAGTTTGATGATGACACGACAGTGGTAAGCCTGATTACCAACAATGATGAGACAGCCTACAGGCAGGAGGTTAGAGCCCTGGCGGAGTGGTGCCAGGAAAATAATCTCTCCCTCAATGTCAACAAAACAAAGGAGCTGATCATGGACTACAGAAGACAGAAGAGGGAGCATGTCCATATCAATAACGGGGCTTCAGTGGAGAGGGTCAAAAGCTTAAAGTTCCTCAGTATGCACATCACTGAGGACCTGAAATGGTCTCACCACACCGAGGTGAAGAAAGCACAACAGCGCCTCTACAACCTCAGGTGGCTGAATAAATTAATCATGGCCCCTAAGACCCTCACGAACTTCTGCAGATGCACCATTGAAAGCATTCTGTGGGACTGCATCACCGCCTGGTACGGCAACTGCACCTCCCTTAACCGCATGGCTCTCCAGAGGATCAGCACAACGCATCACTGGGGGCATGCTGCCTGCCCTCCAGGACATTTACAGCACTCGGTGTCAAAGGAAGGCCAAGAAGATCATTAAGTACCTCAGTCATCCGAGCCGTTGACTGTTTACACTGCTATCGTCTAGCAGACAGAGACAGTACAGGTGCATCAAAGAATTCATATTATGCATTTGATTGAAATGCTGTTGTTGGCGGGAAATGCCTGTTTTCTCACGGGGCTGAAGTTATTACATGGAGAAATGCAGGAGTGCAACCCCCAATGCATGTTGCATTTCAATAAGGTTGTGAAAAGAATGCAAACAACTCAAGAAGGTGTCGCTGCAGCAACAGCAGCTGTGTTGAGTTGTGCTGGCTGTCAAAACAAACTACAGTAACGCTAACCTGTCTCATCAAGTCCTAAACACTGAATTTTGATTTTATGACATGAGATTAATCGACTGTGTATCGAAAGGCCCAGTGTTAATTACTTATGAATTATTTAGCATTTTAACGACTCAATGAAATAGAAATGGTCTGGGACAATACAGCGCTCCATCAGAGCAGCCCGGGGACTCCCATGGAGAGGGAGATCGGGCCAGGGAAGGGCTCGTATTCTCCAGACCAGACCACATGATGACACTGGAGTTGGACCACAGACACAGACCCTTAGCAATATGCTGCATCAGCAGTAAGGTTGCAAAATTTCAATAAATTCCCTTGTTCTCCCGAAATCAGGAAGGAATAAGCAGGAAATCTGGAATCCTTCAACCAGGATTTATTGAAAACTAGGGAATTTATTGAACACTCATGGATTTTTACAACCCTAATCCGCACTATCCTCACAGAACCCAGGAGAGCTGCATAATAATTAATAATAATAGGTCATTTAGCAGACGCTCTTATCCAGAGCGACTTACAGGAGCAATTAGGGTTAAGTGCCTTGCTCAAGGGCATATCGACAGATTTTTCACCTAGTCGGCTCGGGGATTAGAACCAGCGACCTTTCGGTTACTGGCACAACGCTCTTCACCACTAAGCTACCTGCCGCCCTATGCATTACCCAGGCCATTGACTGGTGTGAGTCTATGGTTAACCTTAGGACCAGGAGTTGTACTGGCCATGTGAACTGATCAGGGAAAACTCTGGGCCTTAGCCATGTCATCGCTGTGTGTGTGTGCATGTGTGAATTATGTGATGTTCTATCAAAGCATTGGTAGACAGTTTTATAGACGTGTCCGCCATCTAGTGGTATATTAGCTAAAATGCATGTTGGGTTTTTTGTAGACGGTGCAAAAATTCATGTTTCTGATTCCATTCCAAAACTAGAGGAAGACATCACTGAGATTCAAAAATAACAGTCCTCAAAGAAAAATCTTTAAAAAATCAGTTAGAAATGTATTTACACACATGGGAAGTTCCACCAGAGTACCTCAAAGTTATGCCTTTAAACTAACAAAGCATACCCACTATGTATCTCTGTCGTTCAAGAGTAAACAGACTGCTGTACTTTGGAATGTGTGTGTGTGTCCATGATAGGAGTGTGTTATTTTTTTCTCCACTGGGATATAGTGATACCAGAGAATCAGATCAGACAGGGATGGCAACAGTTTACCCATTTCTTCTATGGTGTGTGATGCTGCTGGACTGCCGGCTGTGCTGGGGAGGTAAGTCCTTCTCTCACTGCCGATGGTTTTAGTAGGTTTCTCACTAGTAACAAGTATACCACTCTCACAGTTGTACACCAGCAGTAACTGCTGCAGCCTTACCATCTCTCTCTGGCCTTCCAGCCCCAGTGTTCCTGTCGGGCCAGGCAGCAGACAGTGTGCTGAGGAGACAGCGGTGCCACAACACTGGGGTGTTCGAGGATATGTTATGGGGGAACCTGGAGAGAGAGTGTCTGGAGGAAAGGTGTGACCTGGAGGAGGCCAGGGAGACCTTCGAGAACGATGAGAAAACAGTGAGTGTGTATGGACGTGTGTGTGGGGGGAGGGCTGTGGGTGTTAGAGTCCTTGCAGAATGTATTGTGTTATGAATGAGTTAACTTATGATATTCTGAAGATTCTGTATGAATTTTTCAGATGGAGTTTTGGGTCGGTAATGAGGGTAAGGCTTTGCTTAATGATTAACTGTTGTGTTGGCACACACAGAGAGGACTAAGATGTGACTCAGAGCTGTGTGTGTCTGGTGTGTGCTTTGTGAGTATCAAACTAATGTTTATCAGTATGAATCTTGGTATAACATGTAAATTGTGTAATATGTCAATAATGATGAGTGTTATGTCTCAGATGGGGACCAGTGTAAGTTGTCCCCCTGTCTGAACCAGGCGTCCTGTAATGACCAGATGGGCTCCTACACCTGCACCTGTCTACCAGGCTACAAAGGAATGAATTCCAAATCGTCGTCCAGGGTATTCCAGGAATTCCAAAGCGTCGTCCAGGGTAGGGGAGGGAATGGCCGGCAGGGATGTAGCTCAGTTGATAGAGCATGGCGTTTGCAACGCCAGGGTTGTGGGTTCGATTCCCACGGGGGGCCAGTATAAAAAATATATATATATATATGTATTCACTAACTGTAAGTCGCTCTGGATAAGAGCGTCTGCTAAATGACAATTTTTTTAAAAAAAAATTCAATTTTATTTGCCACATGCACCGAATACAACAGGTGTAGACATTACAGTCAAATGCTTACTTACAAGCCCTTGACCAACAATGCAAAGTTTAACAAATAAAAAAAGTGTTTAGCAAAGAAAATAAAAATAAATAACTGAAGAGCAGCAGTAAAATAAAATAATAGTAGGGAGGCTATATACAGCGGGGTACCGGTGCAGAGTCAATGTGCGGGGGCACCGGCTAGTCGAGGTAATTGAGGTAATATGTACATGTGGGTAGAGTTAAAGTGACTATGCATAGATAATAAACAGAGTAGCAGCAGAGTAAAAAAGGGGGACGGGGTGGGGGTGGGGGGGCAGTGCAAATTGTCCGGGTAGCCATGAATAGCTGTTCAGGAGTCTTATGGCTTGGTGGTAGAAGTTGTTGAGAAGCCTTTTGGACCTAGACTTGGCGCTCCGGTACCGCTTGCCGTGCGGTAGCAGAGAGAACAGTCTATGACTAGGGTGTCTGGAGTCTTTGACAATTTTGAGGGCCTTCCTCTGACCGCCTGGTGTAGAGGTCCTGGATGGCAGGAAGCTTGCCCCCAGTGATGTACTGGGCCGTACGCACTACCCTCTGTAGTGCCTTGCGGTCGGAGGCCGAGTAATTGCCATACCAGGCGGTGATGCAACCAGTCAGGATGCTCTTGATGGTGCAGCTGTATAACCTTTTGAGGATCTGAGGACCCATGCCAAATGTTTTCAGTCTCCTGAGGGGGAATAGGCTTTGTCGTGCCCTCTTCACGACTGTCTTGGTGTGTTTGGACCATGATAGTTTGTTGGTGATGTGGACACCAAGGAACTTGAAGCTCTCAACCTGTTCCACTACAGCCCCGTCGATGTGAATGGGGGCGTGCTCAGTCCACTTTTTTTTTCCTGTAGTCCACAATCATCTCCTTTGTCTTGATCACGTTGAGGGAGAGGTTGTTATCCTGGCACCACACGGCCAGGACTCTGACATCCTCCTTATTGGCTGTCTCATCGTTGTCTGTGATCAGGCCTACCACTGTTGTGTCGTCGGCAAACTTAATGATGGTGTTGGATTCGTGCCTAACCATGCAGTCATGGGTGAACAGGGAGTACAGGAGGGAACTGAGCACACACCCGAGGGGCCCCCGTTTTGTGGATAAGCGTGGCAGATGTGTTGTTACCTACCCTTACCACCTGGGGGCGGCCCGTCAGGAAGTCCAGGATCCAGTTGCAGAGGGAGGTGTTTAGTCCAAGGATCCTTAGCTTAGTGATGAGCTTTGACGGCACTATGGTGTTGAATGCTGAGCTGTAGTCAATGAATAGCATTCTCACGTAGGTGTTCCTCTTGTCCAGGTGGGAAAGGGCAGTGTGGAGTGCAATAGAGATTGCATCATCTGTGGATCTATTGTGGCGGTATGCAAATTGGAGTGGGTCTAGGGTTTCTGGGATAATGGTGTTGATGTGAGCCATGACCAGCCTTTCAAAGCACTTCATGGCTTCAGACGTGAGTGCTACGGGTCGGTAGTCATTTAGGCAGGTTATTTTAGTGTCATTGGGTACAGGGACTATGGTGGTCTGCTTGAAACATGTTGGTATTACAGACTCGGTCAGGGACAGGTCGAAAACATCAGTGAAGACACTTGCCAGTTGGTCAGCGCATGCTCAGAGTACACATCCTGGTAATCCGTCTGGTCCTGCGGCCTTGTGAATGTTGACCTATTTAAAGGTCTTACTCACATCGGCTACGGAGAGCGTGATCTCACAGTCGTCCATAACAGCTGGTGCGCTCATGCATGTTTCAGTGTTGCTTGCCTCGAAGCACGCATAGAAGTCATTTAGCTCGTCTGGTAGGCTCGTGTCACTGGGCAGCTCGCAGCTGTGCTTCCCTTTGTAGTCCGTAATAGTTTGCAAGCCCTGCCACATCCAACGAGCATTGGAACCGGTGTAGTACGATTCAATCTTAGTCCTGTATTGACGCTTTGCCTGTTTGATGGTTTGTCAGAGGGCATAGCGGGATTTCTTATAAGCGTCCGGGTTAGAGTCCCGCTCCTTGAAAGCTCTGCGCGGATGTTGCCTGTAATCATTTACATTTTAGTCATTTAGCAGACGCTCTTATCCAGAGCGACTTACAGTTAGTGAGTGCATACATTTTCATACTGGCCCCCCGTGGGAAACGAAACCTGGCGTTGCAAGCGCCATGCTCTACCAACTGAGCTACAGGGGTTGGGGTATGTATGTACGGTCACTGTGGGGACGACGTCATCAATGCACTTATTGATGAAGCCAGTGACTGATGTGGTGTACTCCTCAATGCCATCAGAAGAATCCCTGAACATATTCCAGTCTGTGCTAGCAAAACAGTCCTGTAGCTTAGCATCTGCTTCATCTGACCGCTTCCGTATTGAGTGAGTCACTGGTACTTCCTGCTTTAGTTTTTGCTTGTAAGCAGGAATCAGGAGGATAGAATTATGGTCAGATTTGCCAAATGGAGGGCGAGGGATAGCTTTGTATGCGTCTCTGTGTGTGGAGTAAAGGTGAACTAGAGATGTTTCCCTCTGGTTGCACATCTAACATGCTTGTAGAAATTAGGTAAAACGGACACTAGTAGCGCCACTTCTGTATGAGCATTTTCTTGTTTGCTTACGGCCTTATACAGCTCGTTGAGTGTCTTAGTGCCAGCATCGGTTTGTGGTGGTAAATAGACAGCTACGAAAAATATAGATAAACTCTCTTTGTAAATAGTGTGGCCTACAGCTTGTCATGAGATACTATACCTCAGGCGAGCAAAACCTTGAGACTTCATTCATATTAGGATTTCGGGCACCAGCTGTTATTGACAAATAGACACAGACCGCCACCCCTTGTTTTACCAGAGGCAGCTGTTCTAGCTTGCCGATGCACGGAAAATCCAGCCAGCTGTATGTTATCCATGTCGTCGTTCAGCAACGACTCGTGAAACATAAGATATTACAGTTTCGTTGGTAGGATAGTCTTGATCGGAGCTCATCCAGTTTATTATCCAATGATTGCACATTGGCTAATAGGACTGATGATAGAGGCGGGTTACCCACTCGCTGTCGTATTCTTACAAGGCACCACGACCTACGACCCCTATATCTCCATCTCTTCTTCATGCGAATGATGGGGATTTGGGCCTTGTCCAGTGTCTGAAGTAAATCCTTCGCGTCAGACTCGTAAAAAAAAATCTGGTGAGTAATCACTGTTCTGATATCCGGAAGCTCTTTTCGGTCATAAGAGATGGTGGCAGAAAAATTATGTACAAAATAAGTTACAAATAACGTGAAAAAACACACACAATAGCACAGTTGGTTAGGAGCCCATAAAACGGCAGCCATCTCCTCTGGCGCCATTATTAAAAATAAAATAAAAAATGGTGTCTATTTTATTGTATTCATGACTAATCCCTAACTGAAAACTAAATTCTAGGATGATACATTTCGATTGACTATAGATGGAATACTTGATCGCTTAATTTATTGTACCACTCCAGGGGAGCATAACATCTATGCCAAAGAGGGCACAGAGCAGGACCATGAGGTGTCGAAGCAGTACAAACACCCTCTCTACGACTCCCAGCAGAGTCTGTACAATCATGATATCGCCATGCTGCGCCTCCACACCCACCATCCCCTTCTCCTCACACGCCAGTCCCATCTGCCTGGGGCCCAAGGTCTTCACCAAGGACTCGGTGAAGGATGAGTCCCAGGCTACGATCAGCGACTGGGGTCGCACACGCTTCCAGGGGGCCACGTCTCACACATTACAGAAGGTTGAGATGCCATTTACAGAGAGAACGCAGTATAAGGATAGCAGTAGTGTATCACCAAGTATATGTTCTGTGCCGGCTGACGTGGCCAAAGACTTGTGCCAGGGGGACAGCGTGGGTCCCCATACCAACCATTACCATGAAACCTGGTTCCTGACTGGGATAGTGAGCTGGGGGGAGGAGTGTGCCAAGGAGGGGAAGTATGGGGTGGAGACCAGAGTAGCATTACTATAGATGGATACGTCACATTATGGCAGTGACCAAGGACATGCTGCATTATGACCTGGACGACTAACCTTTGACCCTCAGGAGCCTGTCTTGTTTCAGGTCTCGTTTTCAGAGTTCAATTCATAAGATTCACATTTTGTATTCAAAGAGTAAGTGTCTTCTTGCAGCTTCTTACTCCAATCTGCTGGTGAGGATAGGTTTACAAGATAGACACCTGTATGTCCAACAGATGCCTACTGTATGTATTGTTATGCTTATTCATAAAACAATAAGAATAATTTACTGACAGATGAAGGGACGAAGACAAATGGCTGTCTGCAAGCAATGAACAACTGCTTTATGGGTATTTTACTATAGAGAAGCACAGATTAAACTCGAAGGCGCAAAACAAAAATGTATTATTTCAATAAATACTTTATTTGGTCTACATACAAAAAGCAGCCAATCAATAACAATCAGTCAATATTCACTTTGCCATGCAATTTTTCTCCTATGAGAAACATTCAGCAACAAGCTCACAGTGCTTGTCAAAGATGCACAGCATTTTCAAGTATATACTGAACAAAAATAAACGCAACAATTTCAAAGGTTTTACTGAGTTACAGTTCATATAAGGAAATCAGTAAATTGAAATAGATTTATTAGGCCCTAATCTATGGATTTCACATGACTGGGAATACAGATCTGTTGGGCCTCAAAATGGGCCTCAGGATCTTGTCCCGGTATTTCTGTGCATTCAAATTGCCATCGATAAAATGCAATTGTGTTTGTTGTCCATTGCTTATGCCTGCCCATACCATAACCCCACCGCCACCATGGGGCACTCTGTTCACAACGTTGACATCAGCAAACCGCTCGCCCACACGCCATACACGTGGTCTGCGGTTGTGAGGCCGGTTGGACGTACTGCCAAATTCTCTAAAACATCGTTTGAGGTGGCTTATGGTAGAGAAATGAACATTAAATTATCTGGCAACAACTCTGGTGGACATTCCAGCAGTCAGCATGCCAATTGCACGCTCCCTCAAAACTTGAGACATCTATGGCATTGTGTTGTGTGACAAAACTGCACATTTTAGAGTGGCCTTTTATTGTCCCAAGCACAAGGTGCACCTGTGTAATGATCATGCTGTTTAATCAGCTTCTTAATATGCCACACCTGTCAGGTGGATGGATTATCTTGGCAAAGGAGAAATGCTCGCTAAGAGGGATGTAAACAAGTTTGTGCACAAAATTTGACAGAACTAAAACAATTCCGGCATCTTTTATTTCAGCTCATGAAACATGGGACCAACACTTTACATGTTGCGTTCATATTTTTGTTCAGTGTATATATTTTTTTACATCACAGTTCAGTGCAGAATGTGCAGCATTTTAGATCGGAGGAGCTCACAAAAAACGTAAAAATATTTTGCCATATTAAGACAAGAGAACCCCCTTGATGCGATGCATGGCAGAATTTGTAGATAATTGGCCCTCTTTCTGGGACTCACCCACAAACAGGACCAAGCCTGACCTGCTGAGGAGTGACGGACTCCATCCTAGCTGGAGGGGTGCTCTCATCTTATCTACCAACATAGATAGGGCTCTAACTCCTCTAGCCCCACAGTGAAATAGGGTGCAGGCCAGGCAGCAGGCTGTTAGCCAACCTGCCAGCTTAGTGGAGTCTGCCAATAGCACAGTCAGTGTAGTCAGCTCAGCCATACCCATTGAGACTGTGTCTGTGCCTCGACCTAGGTTGGGCAAAACTAAACATGGCGGTGTTCGCCTTAGCAATCTTATTAGGATAAAGACCTCCTCCATTCCTGCCATTATTGAAAGAGATCGTGATACCTCACATCTCAAAATAGGGTTACTTAATGTTAGATCCCTCACTTCAAAGGCAGTCATAGTCAATGAACTAATCACTGATCATAATCTTGATGTGATTGGCCTGACTGAAACATGGCTTAAGCCTGATGAATTTACTGTGTTAAATGAGGCCTCACCTCCTGGTTACACTAGTGACCATATTCCCCGTGCATCCCGCAAAGGCGGAGGTGTTGCAAACATTTACGATAGCAAATTTAAATTTACAAAAAAAAAAATGGCGTTTTCGTCTTTTGAGCTTCTAGTCATGAAATCTATGCAGCCTACTCAATCACTTTTTATAGCTACTGTTTACAGGCCTCCTGGGCCATATACAGCGTTCCTCTCTGAGTTTCCTGAATTCCTATCAGACCTTGTAGTCATAGCAGATCATATTCTAATTTTTGGTGATTTTAATATTCACATGGAGAAGTCCACAGACCCACTCCAAAAGTCTTTCGGAGCCATCATCGACTCAGTGGGTTTTGTCCAACATGTCTCTGGACCTACTCACTGCCACAGTCATACTCTGGACCTAGTTTTGTCCCATGGAATAAATGTTGTAGATCTTAATGTTTTTCCACAAAATCCTGGACTATCGGACCACCATTTTATTACGTTTGCAATCGCAACAAATAATCTGCTCAGACCCCAACCAAGGAGCATCAAAAGTCGTGCTATAAATTCTCAGACAACACAAAAATTCCTTGATGCCCTTCCAGACTCCTTCTGCCTACCCAAGGACGTCAGAGGACAAAAATCAGTTAACCACTTAACTGAGGAACTCAATTTAACCTTGCGCAATACCCTAGATGCAGTTGCACCCCTAAAAACGAAAAACATTTGTCATAAGAAACTAGCTCCCTGGTATACAGAAAATACCCGAGCTTTGAAGCAAGCTTCCAGGAAATTGGAACGGAAATGGCGCCACACCAAACTGGAAGTCTTCCGACTAGCTTGGAAAGACAGTACCGTGCAGTACCGAAGAGCCCTCACTGCTGCTCGATCATCCTACTTTTCCAACTTAATCGAGGAAAATAAGAACAATCCAAAATTTCTTTTTGATACTGTTGCAAAGCTAACTAAAAAGCAGCATTCCCCAAGAGAGGATGGCTTTCACTTCAGCAGTAATAAATTAATGAACTTCTTTGAGGAAAAGATCATGACCATTAGAAAGCAAATTACGGACTCCTCTTTGAATCTGCGTATTCCTCCAGGGCTTAGCTGTCCTGGATCTGCACAGCTCTGCGAGGGCCTGGGATCGGGAGAGACACTTAAGTGTTTTAGTACTATATCTCTTGACACAATGATGAAAATAATCATGGCCTCAAAACCTTCAAGCTGCATACTGGATCCTATTCCTACTAAACTGCTGAAGGAGCTGCTTCCTGTGCTTGGCCCTCCTATGTTGAACATAATAAACAGCTCTCTATCCACCGGATGTGTACCAAACTCACTAAAAGTGGCAGTGATAAAGCCTCTCTTGAAAAAGCCAAACCTTGACCCGGAAAATATAAAAAACTATCGGCCTATATCGAATCTTCCATTCCTCTCAAAAATTTTAGAAAAAGCTGTTGCGCAGCAACTCACTGCCTTTCTGAAGACAAACAATGTATACGAAATGCTTCAGTCTGGTTTTAGACCCCATCATAGCACTGAGACTGCACTTGTGAAGGTGGTAAATGACCTTTTAATGGCGTCAGACCGAGGCTCTGCATCTGTCCTCGTGCTACTAGACCTTAGTGCTGCCTTTGACACCATCGATCACCACATTCTTTTGGAGAGACTGGAAACCCAAATTGGTCTACACGGACAAGTTCTGGCCTGGTTTAGATCTTACCTGTCGGAAAGATATCAGTTTGTCTCTGTGAATGGTCTGTCCTCCGACAAATCAACTGTACATTTCGGTGTTCCTCAAGGTTCCGTTTTAGGACCACTATTGTTTTCACTATATATTTTACCTCTTGGGGATGTTATTCGAAAACATAATGTTAACTTTCACTGCTATGCGGATGACACACAGCTGTACATTTCAATGAAACATGGTGAAGCCCCAAAATTGCCCTCGCTAGAAGCCTGTGTTTCAGACATAAGGAAGTGGATGGCTGAAAACGTTCTACTTTTAAACTCGGACAAAACAGAGATGCTTGTTCTAGGTCCCAAGAAACAAAGAGATCTTCTGTTAAATCTGACAATTCATCTTGATGGTTGTAAAGTCGTCTCAAATAAAACTGTGAAGGACCTCGGCGTTACTCTTGACCCTGATCTCTCTTTTGACGAACATATCAAGACTGTTTCAAGGACAGCTTTTTTCCATCTACGTAACATTGCAAAAATCAGAAATTTTCTGTCCAAAAATGATGCAGAAAAATTAATCCATGCATTTGTTACTTCTAGGTTAGACTACTGCAATGCTCTACTTTCCGGCTACCCGGATAAAGCACTAAATAAACTTCAGTTAGTGCTAAATACGGCTGCTAGAATCCTGACTAGAACCAAGAAATTTGATCATATTACTCCAGTGCTAGCTTCCCTACACTGGCTTCCTGTTAAGGCAAGGGCTGATTTCAAGGTTTTACTGTTAACCTATAAAGCGTTACATGGGCTTGCTCCTACCTATCTTTCCGAGTTGGTCCTGCCGTACATACCAATACGTACGCTACGGTCACAAGACGCAGGCCTCCTAATTGTCCCTAGAATTTCTAAGCAAACAGCGGGAGGCAGGGCTTTCTCCTATAGATCTCCATTTTTATGGAACAGTCTGCCTACCCATGTGAGAGACGCAGACTCGGTCTCAACCTTTAAGTCTTTACTGAAGACTTATCTCTTCAGTAGGTCATATGATTGAGTGTAGTCTGGCCCAGGAGTGTGAAGGTGAACGGAAAGGCTCTGGAGCAACGAACAGCCCTTGCTGTCTCTGCCAGGCCGGTTCCCCTCTCTCCACTGGGGTTCTCTGCCTCTAACCCTGTTACAGGGGCTGAGTCACTGGCTTGCTGGTGCTCTTTCATGCCGTCCCTAGGAGGGGTGCGTCACTTGAGTGGGGTTGAGTTACTGACGTGATCTTCCTGTCTGGGTTGGCGCCCCCCTTGGTTTGTGCTGTGGTGGAGACCTCTGTGGGCTATACTCGGCCTTGTCTCAGGATTGTAAGTTGGTGGTTGAGGATATCCCTCTAGTGGTGCGGGGGCTGTGCTTTGGCAGAGTGGGTGGGGTTATATCCTTCCTGTTTGGCCCTGTCCGGGGGTTTCTTCGGATGGGGCCACAGTGTCTCCGGACCGCTCCTGTCTCAGCCTCCAGTATTTATGCTGCAGTAGTTTATGTGTCGGGGGGCTGGGGTTAGTTGGTTATACCTGGAGTACTTCTCCTGTCTTATCCAGTGTCCTGTGTGAATTTAAGTATGCTCTCTCTAATTCTCTCGTTCTCTCTGAGAACCTGAGCCCTAGGACCATACGTCAGGACTACCGGGCATGCTGACACCTTGCTGTCCCCAGTCCGCCTGGCCTTGCTGCTATTCCAGTTTCAACTGTTCTGCCTGCGGTTACGAAACCCCTACCTGTCCCAGACCTGCTGTTTTCAACTCTTAATGATCGGCTATGAAAAGCCAACTGAGAGACCTGAGCCCTAGGACCATACGTCGGGACTACCGGCCGTGGTGACTCCTTGCTGTCCCCAGTCCGCCTGGCCTTGCTGCTATTCCAGTTTCAACTGTTCTGCCTGCGGTTATGGAACCCCTACCTGTCCCAGACCTGCTGTTTTCAACTCTTAATGATCGGCTATGAAAAGCCAACTGAGATTTATTCCTGATTATTATTTGACCATGCTTGTCACTTATGAACATTTTTGAACATCTTGGCATGGTTCTGTTATAATCTCCACCCGGCACAGCCAGAAGAGGACTGGCCACCCCTCATAGCCTGGTTCCTCTCTAGGTTTCTTCCTAGGTTTTGGCCTTTCTAGGGAGTTTTTCCTAGCCACCGTGCTTCTACACCTGCATTACTAGCTGTTTGGGGTTTTAGGCTGGGTTTCTGTACAGCACTTCGAGATATTAGCTGATGTACGAAGGGCTATATAAAATAAAATTGATTGATTGATTGATGGCAGTCAAGCAGGACTCCAAGGGTATATAGAGATAATTTCACGGTGCTGCATAGCTGCCTCACACAGTGAAGGAACAACTTCACAACTAGCTAAATAAATAAATAAATAACACAAGAAATGTGTAGTGTGGAGCTGTGCTTTCACTGCTTTCCAGGCTCATTTTCACATCAAACGCAGCATATCAAAGGCAGGCCTACGACTTGATGTGTTAAATTCATATAAGTCCGCAATCAATATTTAATTAAGCGTTCGACACAGTGGGTATATTTCATGTTTACTGTATGATCCTGTTTAATAGGAAGCCTAAGATTAAGTGTGCGATGATGGAGAGTCTCTCTCTCTCTCTCTCTCTCTCTCTCTCTCTCTCTCTCTCTCTCTCTCTCTCTCTCTCTCTCTCTCTCTCTCTCTCTCTCTCTCTCTCTCTCTCTCTCTCTCTCTCTCTCTCTCTCTCTCTCTCTCTCTCTCTCTCTCTCTCTCTCTCTCTCTCTCTCTCTCTCTCTCTCTCTCTCTCTCTCTCTCTCTCTCTCTCTCTCTCTCTCTCTCTCTCTCTCTCTCTCTCTCTCTTCTCTCTCTCTCTCTCTCTCTCTCTCTCTCTCTCTCTCTCTCTCTCTCTCTCTCTCTCTCTCTCTCTCTCTCTCTCTCTCTCTCTCTCTCTCTCTCTCTCTCTCTCTCTCTCTCTCTCTCTCTCTCTCTCTCTCTCTCTCTCTCTCTCTCTCTCTCTCTCTCTCTCTCTCTCTCTCTCTCTCTCTCTCTCTCTCTCTCTCTCTCTCTCTCTCTCTCTCTCTCTCTCTCTCTCTCTCTCTCTGGTTGAGGGAGACAGAGAGCGTGAAATTATGGGGAGAATTACAGCACTCTATGCTGGCTCCATGCTGGTAGCAGCTCCTCTAAAGACATCTTAAGACCTGATTAATACACTTCTTTCATTCACCATCATCTCTGTAACATCTTAACAGCGGTCTAATCTCAACTGACATACAATGAGTTTAGGAAATAAAATGGGAAATTAATCATAGGTATGAAGCAGGAAAATATGAAGCAGGTATTGCGTTCACGGATAGCTCCATTTCTATAGAGCCTTTGAAAATAGAGTAAAGCTTTCTGTTTTCTTTCAGCTTGCATTTCTCTTGTAGACCTTCCACCTCAATAAAGTGCCAGTTGAGTATAGGTCTGAGGTGAGGTAAAAGCAAGACTGTTTGTTGTTGCTGAGCAAACATTTATCGAAGAGGAAACTGATTCCAAAATAGCAGGAATATAAAGGCATTATGGCACGGCACGTTTCGGCATTTCAACTCTTGGAGAGCGTAAGAGAAGGGTGCCTTAAAGAACAAGACAGGTTAGATACCTAAACAACATGAGCATGTAGACAAAATGAACATGTAAAATAACAATAGGCCGACATTCAAGTATACACATCAGTATGAAAAAAGTATGAAAATGTATGCACTCACTACCGTAAGTCGCTCTGGATAAGAGTGTCTGCTAAATGACTAAAATGTCAATGTAAAACTGTACAAAAGTATCTTTGTTTCAGGTGAAACCTGGATTATTATGATCCATAAAAACACGCATGAACACCAACACCCACCAACAGCATTCCCACTGATTAGCAATAATGGTTAAGAATCCGTCAGTCGAGAGGTAGAGTCAATGGATGTATAACAGTCCCAATCCACCTACAGCAACCCAACAGAAAAGGCCATTGGAAGTGGGGGAATGAACTTTAAGTGCCAAACCTTTTCACATGTCCCTTGTCCTTCATCAAACCTTGTGCATTTGTGCTGGTGGAGCCCTGTGCTGTCCAAAGTTAAGGTAACATTCATTAAGTTTGTCCACTGTCCATCACGGTGGGCAAAAGCAGGTCTTCATGTTATTGGCCCAGAAAAATGTCAATCAATAATCCAAAATTAAAGCTCCTGTGTCCTTCTTCAATTGGCTAGTTGTCTCTCATCATGGTCAATGAGAGCACTTTGAGGAAGCAGATTTTAAGATATTCCATCAGTCATGACCTCATAGTGTCTAATGGATAACAGTCTGTCTGGTCAGACTGTCAATCTGTGCAAAGGTCCCACAAAAGTTGTGCTATTGCTGCCTTCAAATGCTCATCTGAAGTGGGAAATACTCGACTGGGAAATAACCACTTGAATGACCCTCCTAAGTCGGAATTCCAAGTGGGAAAGTCAGAGATAGGGTTTGATACCAGAGTTTAGAAGTTGTGACTTTTCATCACTGACCTTTCACCTTTTCAACCAAAAGATGTTAAAGCAAATTCATTTTTTACATTGTCAAACTTATCAATGTGTATAATGTAGCTAGTTTTACCATATTGTCAACTGTAATCAAGCTAGCTAACTTGATCATTAGCTAGATCATCTAGCTTGCCATTGGTTGAAGAATTGTTCCAACTTCAAAAGCACTTGAACAATCGTGTCGGAGCTACGACTTCATACTGTAAAGTTTCCCAGTTCCCACAAGCACTTGAAGGCAGCATTTGTCCTCTAAGGGGAGCTGAGCTTTCTGGCCTTCAGATTCCCTGGATCTGCATGAGAGAGGAGACAAATTATTCAAGCAAACCCATCTCATGAGCTCCATGTCAGAGCGGAGGACTGAGAGTACAAATGGCTTTAGAAACCTCTTACTCTGTACTGTAACAGTACCCTTACCTCCTAGTCTGGTGGACTGTCCTCTACTGCTGTGTCCCAGAATCACGTGCAGGTTGGGGACTGGGATGAGACCCTTCTGCCTGCGACTCAGGTTCTTCACCAACCTGGAGATGGAGTGAGGGAGGTTATAAATAGGTGAAGGACGGGACACACGATAATGAACGTTGGCCGTTCGCGGCAGCTTTGTGCGGTAGATTACCTGCTGGGTGTTGATGAACGTTGGCGATTCAACATGTAAAATTGTTGAGAAATTAAAAGAAATAGGATGGCCACCAGCTGCTTTTAACCATTCGTCTGCGCGGTCAGTTTTGTCCTTAAGTCTTTACATCGGCTACATTAGGTTCCCTACGTTTACAGTCGGCCCAGAGCCCATGTAAAAGCCGTGTCAAATAGGGTTCTGCCATTGGCAACCAACTTTACCACCAGACATATGAGATTGTTGACACACTCACCAGTGGCCTTCGCTGTCCTCGTGCTGTAGCTGGATGACATCACTGCTCTTGATGGCGAGGTCATCTGGGCCGTATCGTGGACATTCAGCCAACGCCTTATAGCTGCCTGGAGCCTGGGAGGACAGAAACACTTCTGTTAGACTAGGATAAGGATATGTAGAGCTGTATCCTACTAGAGTAAACATTTAGGAACCTCAAGAGGTTCCTTTAGATTTTATGATAAGCATATCTAAGGTCGTGGGTAAGGAACGAGGCCACACAGTGTGCAATAAGGGTGAGTGGTTGTATTGATGTTGTAGAGAACCCATCTCACCAGCTGAGCAGTGTCTTCCTCCTCGGTGTCTGACGGGTGAGAGGGGTCCTGACCTCCACCCCACTCCTCCAGACCCTCACAGATGTCTACTGAATGAGGCGCACCGGGCCAGCCTGGAGATTACACAACACACATTTTTGTTTTGAGTCACATTTTGCTTGCTTCCCTTATATAGTAACAGAAATAACCAAGGTAAATACTTGGAAACTATAGTGATAAATGGCAACTCAAACCTGATGTGTGGCAAGAAGATAGAATCAAAAGATAATATCAGTAGCAGTGCCTTTTTCCCCCAGAGCTCCTCCATGCACCTAGTGCTTTTTTATGTGAAACACCTGAATCTTTAGGGAACAGGGATCGCAATACCAAAATAAATCCAATATCAAGTCAAGGGAGTTTCATGTACTATCTCTCATGACCCAATCACCATTATTACAAGTAGTTACCAAGTATCTACATGATTATGTTACGGGTATATGTATGGGGAGTGGTTTACTCACTGTGTCGGTTGCCCTGGTGATTTGGGGAGTGGGACTGGGGGTCTGGACTGCTCCTCCCTGACTCTGTGTCCTCTGAGCTGAACGACGCCCTCTGCTGTTTGCTGTGGGGAGCGACACAACACAACACAATGAAAGAACTAACTCTGTACTCCCTAACCTCATCAGACATGCTCCAAGAAGAAGCTGCCCTTAGCCACCGATCAGATTAACTTTCCCACATTTAACCATTTAAAGGGGAACCGCAAAACTGACCTTAGATCTGTGGTTAAGGACAATTTCTCCCTCAAACTCAACTCACACCACCATGATGATCTTTCAAACACCAGCCAATTGGCCCCACACCACAAAGCAACCATGTGACCAAGTGCAAACCAAGCTGACACAGACACAGTGTGGGCTCTGACCTGGTACACAGCAGACACGTGCCGGCGCATGGAAAGATATGGTCTCGATTTATCAAGTTCCTGGTTCATCAATGTATTAGTTTGTCTATATTTTACAAGCCAAATAACTTAGGATCATTTTAATTTAATTAGCTCTCAAACAGCAAGCCCCATCTAAAAAGCAGTTCTCATGCTGAAAGCATGAGGAAATCAAGATTTAAAAAATGTAAGTTAAAAACATCCAAACATTTTTTATTGTTTTTGCATTCCATGCAAAATTGCAAATCCCATGCAAAGATGGGTGCAGTCATTTTGGGTACCATGTCTGAGATGGAAGATCTGCTGGGACATCAAAAGACATGAGGAAAAGTGCGTCTGGCGAATGTATGAGTCGAATGGAGTCCGCTAGTAAAGAAGTTGCAGATGACGGTCAGTATGCAAACACAGCAGCCCTGTGGGTGGTTTAGGTCCCCAAGCTGGGCCATCCCAAGCCGGGCCATGCCAAGCCGGGCCAGGGCATGCGGAGCTGGGCTGAGTTTACCACTGAGCGTCAGGACGGGTCAGTGGCGCTGGGGTCGGGGTCTGTTGGGGGGGCGGGGCCGGGGGCGTTGCCGGGGGCTTCGAGGGCGGGGACTCCGGGAACGCAGACACATAAAGACATCAGCGGACAGCGAGACAAAGTCCAGCCCCGAAAGACAGCCCGTAGGAGCCCCTCCGGACGGCCGCACACCCCTGCAGGGGGGAGGGAGGGGAGGACAGCAACCAGACAGCAAAGGAGAGAGTGGGGTCTTCACACACACACACATCTTCTCTTCACACATCGACTCCTTCACACACACACACACACACACCACCTTCTCCTCCTCAACCTCCTATTCGCTCTCCTCATTTCCCAGCTTTATGCATGCTTGTTGATATGCTCCCCCAACACCACATATCATAACCATCTGAACAGCTCACATAACTGCCTGCCACACTCACACCATCAGTGGGGAGCTGCTGTGACAACTGAGGGGCGTCCTACAACACCCAATATGCATCAGGACTGACCTCTCAGACATGGGCGGAGACCGTTGGATGTGGTCTGGCATCTGGTTGTTGACACAATGCTCATCTGAGAAAAGAAGTGAAGGAGGGAGAGACAAAAGGATAGTTTGAAATGAGAGGACGTTCAAATTAGGTGCAGGCTAGGATTATTAATCTGAGATTAGATTAATTAAACCAGCTCTTTGTTGAGTGTACTTTGGAGAGTGTTGTGAGTGACGTCCAGACCTTTGAGGAGTTTCTGCTGGTTGGTGAGGATTCTCCGCAGCTCATTGAGCCAAGCTATCTTAACCTCAACTGTGAGAGCCTGGGAGATGGATAAAATCAGGACAGATTAGAACGCAGTCAATGTATAATAATAATAATAATAATATGCCATTTAGCAGACGCTTTTATCCAAAGCGACTTACAGTCACTGTTCTTTGTATAGTAGGAAACACATTTTTCCTTGCATTTTACAGGCATGATTTCAAAATGGCATTACAGTAGCGTAACACATATTGTACAATAGCAATACATAACATAGCATAAAGTTGTCACAACAAAGAACAGAACACGCAGACAATGAACAAGCCAGTGGGTGGTAGTTATTGTCTAGAGTCCTTGTTTGGAGAACATATGCTGGCTGATACTGTATGAATAATATTAACAGTCACTTCACAGTAGGGGTGATCCTTACCAGAATGACGTACACCTCCTCCCTGCCACTGTACCAGATCTCAAACTTCTTCACATCTCCCTTGACGTTCTCTGTAATCCCCACCGCACTCATCTGCCAGGATACACACATACACACAGTCTGCACCTGGGGCCTACAAGCACATGCCACACATCACGTCAGGCACGCTTCTGCTACATGACTGGCCCGCCGCTGTGTGAAGGCAGGAAGCTCAAGCGCTCAATAACACATCAAAAGGAGAGCAGCTGGTGGTGACGCCATCCGTCATGCCCTGTAAACATATCTGGACACACACCCTGACACACACACTGACACCTTGACACACACCCTGACACACACACTGACACCTTGACACACACCCTGACACACACAATGACACACGAACCAAAACAAACACTCTTGCAACAGGGAGCATGTGTCAGAGAGTGCTGCCTACACACACCTTGAGACAGTGCTTGAAGCTGTAGGAGGGGGTCTTGTCTGCTCCCTCTCCATGCTCCTCCCTGCGCTTGCAGAAAAGCAGGGCTCTCTCATACAGGAACAGGTGTCTCTGCATGGGCTTGAAGCGGGCCAGCTCCTTCATACGGGTGGGGCCTTTCTTATGGCTGATCCACACACTGAAGGAGCCCTGCATCAGCACCCGGCCCAGGTCACACAACTCTCCCTGGGGGGAAACAGGACAACACAGGGTCAGAGATACAGGATGGCACACTGTCACACATATAGGACAGCACACTGTGTCACACACAGTCAGATAGTCAGTCACACAGACACACACAACCAACCAACCAACCAACCAACCACACACAGGACAAGTCACCTGGTAGCCTGTGATGGCTATCTGATGCATGGAGTCATTGACTGACTTGAGGAGGTCCAGCATGGCTGCTAGCGCCCCCTGTAACTCGGAGGTCCCTTCACAGCCTCCTGCACTGTACTTCAGTAGCTCCTAGAGTGCACACATACACGCGCACACACACGTGGGCGTGCAATACACCAATCAATGTCTGGTACACATCAATATCTGGTAACAATGAAATCCTGAAATTCTCCAACTGTACTATAAAATAATAGTCTGTGTTGCATGTAAGATTTTCCTTATTTTGTCCGATAACAACAGACAAACACAGGACAGAAAATTGGGAGCATTCCCCATTAATCAGATAGGATTTCTCTCTAATTTCATCTGTAATCCTTTATGTCCTACATTCAATTCATTGATATAAAATGTCCCTAGGTAAGGAAAGGTTATGTCATCGTGCTGTTACCATTTACAGGATTTTGGGACATTGAATTATGATAAAGGTTCAGCATAGCTAAAACTAATATAAATGCTGCAATATTGGCATGGTATGCTGTGTAGAGGTCCCGTGTAGCTCAGTTGGTAGAGCATGGCGCTTGCAACGCCAGGGTTGTGGGTTCGATTCCCACGGGGGGCCAGTATGAAAAGAAAAAAGTCGCTCTGGATAAGAGCGTCTGCTAAATGACTAAAATGTAGAGGTGTGTGTTTGTTGGTTGGTTTCACTAAGGTCTGACCTTCAGTAGTAGCTGGTACTTGGTAAGGCGTTGCACTGGTTTCAGCAGGTAAGAGTCCAGACCCAGTTTGTGGTCCAGCTTCTTCTGACACTCCTGTAGAATATGTCAAGGAGATATTAGGAAGCATTTATTACAGTTATACCACAACAGTTCATCTAATATAAATAATATATCATTTTGTGCTATTAAAATAATGAATATGTCTGGTATTGTGGTGTAGTAGTATCGCTAAGTACCAACAGTGGACACAAATACAAAAAATACGCTTGACCTGGAAAAAGGCACAGTCTGAGTACTGCCTCCATAGGGACTCTGAGCGAGGCTTATTCTGACAGTAGCACTCATACACCTGGAAATTCTCCTTCTGGAAATACACACATACATTTCCAATGACACACCATACATGCAAGACTGTCAAACACACGTGTACTGCCGATTACATCGAGTCGGTGTCAGTCGATTTCCATGTGGAGAGCGACAGAACACGACAGAATGAATGAACTAACTCTGTACTCCCTAACCTCACCTGACATGCTCCAGGTAGAAGCTGCCCTTAGCCACAGATCTATGATCAGCTTAACTTTCCCAAATCCTTTAATGCGTACCTTGTACCTATATTCATCCTGTGTAAAGCTGTTCCTTTCTTTGGGTGCTGCAATCCGTCGTTTTTGATCAAACATAGCATTTTACGCAACCTCTGCCAAGGTAAGCGTTGTTTGTTAACGGAGAAGGAGCAGTCCCGTCATAGCACAGCAGAGTTTTTTGTTTTGGCAGGTGATGCATAGAATGCCATTTTTTATAAAAAACGATGGATTCCAACACCCCCTAACTCTCTAACAACAGGTAACGTTAAATAATTTATATTTATAAAAGTGGTAGTGCATGTTTGAAGTCGCTAACTTCATACCCCATTGGAAAATAGTGGATTACTCTGAAGAATTACATAGAATTGGATTACATAGAATAACGTTTTTATCAAAAAAACGACGGATTGCAGCACACAAAGAAAATAATGCCTTTACACAGGACAAACATAGGGAAAAGGAACGCCTTAAAGAATGGACATTTTTGCTGAAGTATCAACTGATACCGACTCGACATAGTTGGAGGTACACTCCGCCAAAACTCATCGCCACATAACTCACATAATTTTCAGCTGATATAGTTAAAGACATTCTTCCACAGACAAACTACCAGGGGTATTAAACTCTTACCCTACTTGGTCCGGATCCTGCTGGTTTTCTGTTCTACCTGATAATTAATTGCACCCACCTGGTGTCCCAGGTCTAAATCAGTACCTGATTAGAGGAGAACAATGAAAAAATGCAGTGGAACTGGCTTCGAGGTCCAGAGTTGCGTTTGAGGGCATGTAGGCTTTCCTCACCCGCTCCAGAAAGCAGGCCCCTACTCCCTCTGGGGTCTCCAGGCAGCCCTCCAGGTCATGGAGGAACACCCTGTAGAACAAAGAGGTCATGAGTCAGAGGTCAAAGGTCCAAGACAGATAAGGTCAATAGGTCACACCCTAACCACACACAGCAGCATCCACCATCACCACACAGTCAGCCTCACAGCAGGCCCCTATCTAGCCCTCCTCCATAGTTAAAGACTAGCCACCCACACAGCCATGCCACTGAGCCCCCGGTGTCTGCCAGTTTCCTCTCTCGTTGGCATAATCAAGCGCTCGTTAGAGCAACTGGCATTTAACACTAGTTAGAGAGGCTCTAATTGGCTTAGGGCCTCATGCAGTCATCCAATTTAGCCTTTCAGCCCAACAGGGGAGCAATCCCAGCAGGCAGGATAGAGGATGCAGACAGAGACACTCAAACACTTGTAGAGATGGTTGTTTTTAAGATGGAGCAGTAGTTCATAGAGGTTATGTTGATGCAATTACTGGTTTAATCTCACAGTTCATTGAGACTCCAAATGCCTATGGAAAACATGAATGACTTTTCACAAGTCAATGACAGTGCTGATCCTTCCTCTAAACTACAGGATATATATATATACACAGTGCATTCGGAAAGTATTCAGACCTCTTGAGGCCTTATTCTAAAATTGATTTTTTTTAAATCCTAATTAATGTACACACAATACCCCATAATGACAAAGTGAAAACAGGTTTTTAGAAATGTTTGCAAATGTATTAAAATAAAAAACAGAAATACCTTATTTACATAAGTATTCAGACCCTTTGCTATGAACTTGAAATTGAGCTCAGGTGCATCCTGTTTCCATTGATCATCCTTGAGATGTTTCTACAACTTGATTGGAGTCCACCTGTGGTAAATTCAATTGATTGGACATGATTTGGAAAGGTACACAACTGTCTATATAAGGTCCCACATTTGACAGTGCATGTCAGAGCAAAAACCGAGCTATGAGGTCGAAGGAATTGCCCGTAGAGCTCCGAGACAGGATTGTGTCTGGAGGAAACCTGTCACCATCCCTACGGTGAAGCACAGTATTCCCGTTTCTTTTTTTAAATACATTTGCAAAAAAATCTAAAAACCTGTTTTTGCTTTGTCATTATGGGGTATTTTGTGTAGATTGATGAGAAAAAATAACAATTGAATCCATTTTAGAATAAGGCTGTAACGTAACAAAATTTAGAAAAAGTGAAGGGGTCTGAATACTTTCCGAATGCACTGTATATATATTTATATGTGTGTATGAGTGAGCATGCGTGTTTGCCCTTGCCAATTGATGTTTCCTTGCCTGCTGTGGAAGTTGTAGATCTCCGGCATGTTGCCAAACAGGACGTCCCTCTTACTGCGCAGGATGGGGGGCAAGAGCCCTGTGAGGGCTGGGTTCTCCATCTCTGCCCTGTAGCCCTACACATACACACATAATCAGTATACAAACCTCACTGTAGTAATCCATAACGGCTGGGGGAAACGCTGCTGTGTCTCTTCTCACCAGCAACACTGACAGCAGCTCCTCCACGTAGACTCGCTCTGTCTCAATAAGCTCCCTCATCACGTGACTGTGGAGACACAAGCCCAGAGGGCCTCATTAGTATTCTGTCTGAACATAAGGAAATTGGGAAGACTACAGAAGGAATATATAGAGGATGAGCAGACAGACAGACCGTTTGAGAAGGTCTGGGCTGTCCTCGCCCTCCAGGCTGGAGAGCAGGGAGATCCTATTCTCCTGGTAGTCATGCATCACCTCGATCTGAGACGGACAGGACACACACAGACATCCAGGATTTGCATCCTCAGAAAACACAGATTAAAGAAGGAAATCCATCTCAAGCATTTACAGTTGCCATAACATTACTATCTTACATGTCCTCATCAGCCACAGTGACTGTCATAGTGACATGTGTGAACTGTTCTGCACTATGATATTTTACTTTCATCTTTTACGTCCTTTTCTCCATCTCACCTTTCTGGAGGCGGGGCTTTTCCGTGATGTCCTCTTCCCAGGGAGTGACAGATCGAAGGTGAACTTCAAACTGTCGACACCTGCAAAATACGACCTCTCAGCTGAACTTGATAACGGTGTGCGTTTCTATATGTTTGATGAAAAACAAGAACTGTCTGGTTAACATGTTAATAATGATAAGTATAGCATATGTCTCTATATATGCTTTGATGAAGCCATGACGTTGGTATACAGCACAGTAGTTAACACTAACGTTACCCAACAGAGCCGTCATTACAAAGAGCAGTTGCTTGCTGCGATATGACACTGACAGTAGGTTTGATAGGTCCTGTGGGACCAGGTTGTCCTGTCTTTGACACTGGGATGACTGTTGGTACTGGGTTTACGCTTGATACTTCTCTTCTGATGGACGGGCTAGTTAATCATTTGTAATAAGCAGCTTGCAGTAGAACTCCAGCACTACTATATAAGAACACATCACCCAAAGCACTGTCTGGTGTAAATGACTGACAGACTAGCCGTTTGATCATGTGCTCCTCACATAGGCTAAGACCAGTGTGTGTGTGTGTGTGTGCATTATCACACTAATCAGAGCCAACACATTTCTCTTCATCTCCCCTCTTAAAGGGGTTTCCTTCTGTGTGTGAGACACAGACCCACACATCGCACCTCATTATTCATTGGTTGCTGTATGGCTAGCTTTGTCCAGCCCTCCCTGGAGGCAAATGGGAGATGAAAGGGTCTTTAATGTATATGAACCCCATATGGCACTACCATACAGTACCCAACTAGCATCGTGGCTAACAGACTGATTATACTGCTGGGCCAAAACAGCTAGCTCATTTGCAAAGGTGGACCTCCAACTCAGGTCGAGCACAGACACCTTGGGCTTCCTCATTACTGGAGCCTGTGGTTGGCTGTTTTGATTACTGCTTTGAGGCCTGGAGGAAGGTGTGTGAAGCCCTAGGCTCAGGACATGGACGACACCCAGTACCCAGGGGAGAGGGACGGCTGTCGGGCCAGAGGCCAGGGGAGGGCTGCCTACACAGGGCCTGGGAAACAGCAGAGCCCTGGGTGGAGGCCTAACGGAGCTGGATAATCAAAGTGTGCAGTAAGCCTCTATAACCCCACACAGTCAACTGTGGTCTGATGCTGTTTAATCTACTGTGACAAATGCTAATGTACTGTATCATCAAGTGTGATTGAATGTGTGTGTGAGTGAGTGTGAATATACTCCACTGCTTCCTCTTACCATGTTTGGGGGAGAAGAGTGGGGACTTGGAGCGGGGTGGGCTCTCCAGCCGGGGGGCTACTAGTTGGACGGGACGGACGTGTTTATCAGCCAGCTTCCTCAGACAGACCTGCCTGTTGTGGATCATCTCCTGCACTGCTGTGTGCTTGTCAAATGTCTTCCCTATCTGGACCTGTGGGGGATGAGAGAAGAGGGTGGGGAGCTTAGGACATTTACATGGAGCCAAAACCTGCATGGAGTGTTAGTGAAACAGGCGTTTATAGCCTTTATGCAGTCTTGAAGGTTGTCTGAAGGTGCCATGATCTGAAATAAATGCTTGTATAAGTCCTGTAATATTAAATATATTATGGGGTGATGGAAAGCACTGAGGATGGATTATACACAGATGGGTCATGAGAAGCATTACAGAGGGTGTTTCTCTTTAAATCATAAGGCTGTTTGTGAATGAGAGACACTGGTTGATGTTGGACCTGCATCTCCGGGGTAAGGACAGACTCAAACTCCATGGCCAGGAGGTCATGTCCTGAGCTGAGGAGAGACGGAGCCCCCTCCAGGAATATGTCTATGTCCTTCAGAGCAGCCTGGGCCCCCTCCTTAGACTGGAACTTACCCACCAGCTGCTGGGCCAACAGGTAGGCCCCGTCATCACACCAACTCTGGGCCTATGGAGGGGACAAGACAACGACGTCACACTGACCAATCATATTCAGATAAATGGTAGCACTTGACAGAGTATCAGTGTGGTTGTTTGTGTATGATGTTAGTTTGTGTACTCATCTGTGTACATTAGTGTAAACCGTGTGTGTGTGTGTGTGTGTGTGTGTCCTCTACCTGGCCGAGGCGTAGTAGCAGCCGGTGGGCCTGGGAGAGGTGTGTGTGTTTCACCCTCAGAGCATTACTGAGCGTGTCACAGCGGTGGCGTAGCTCGTTGCAACGCTGCACAATCAGGGCCATGGCATAGTGGTGACTGGCTGCCAGCTGGTGTCCATGGAGGATGATGATCTGGGCACGGCCCATCTCCTCCTAGCAACACAGCCAGGACACCACAGTCAGTTACATACAACAAGACATGGCATACAGGAGGTCTACATACATACAGCATCACAATGGCACATACATTTCAATCCTAGCTACACAACCAATGCTATTACCAAAAGCACGAGTCCCAGAGAAGACTGCCAACCACAGTATACAGTATGTGTAACCCTGGTCTGTTGATCTGATGAGGTTAGTGTGTCTTAGTAAACACTGACCTGTGCGTGAGCCTCCAGGTTGTCCAGGTCTCTGAGTGTCTGTTCTGTCTGAGTCAGCGTCTCCCCTGACAACGACACCTCTCTCTCCTGGGACGCCAGGCGCTCCAGAGACAACTCCATCTGACCACAACAGGAGAGCGAGCCATTAGTTACAGACATATACACCTCCCAACTTCAAAACGTCCCATCCGATGTCAAATTGAACTGTACACCCCGTGTCCTCACTGTTCTAAGAGTTGCCTCTTGACAATTAATCAACAAATCGATCAATTATGCACCTCCTGGAAGCTGTGTTCATATCTGAGCAGCTGTAAGTACTGTTTCAGTTTTAGATGATGCTTCTCAAAGAAGCCGTCAAAGGCTGACTCCATGCTCCTCAGCTGGGCTAGTAACCTGAAGACAAGAGAGAGGTTATAATACATGGTCACTCTATAACATTTAGGCAGACTGTAGTATGATTATCCCTCTGAGGTTATATACACCTCTGCACGGTCTCCCAGTCCAGCCTGACATCCCAAAGTGAATCCTCCTCTCTCCCCGAGGCCTCCAGGCTAGCCAGCAGGTGACGACCCTCCTTTGATACTGACCATATCGCATCCTGTACAAGACAGACAATGATCAAGACAGACAAAATGGTTATAACATATCAGGGGGAACATGTAGACTAGCTGTCAGTTAGTCTGCCACTGATATAGAATTGTAACACTTTATGATAGAGTCTAGTGTAAAACATAGAGCTAGATAGAGGACTCATCATGGATATAACCCGTTTTAACATGGACATTGCCATTGAGGGCTTCCACCATTGAGTCATCTATCTATCTCTACGGTGTAAAAGGGTTGCAGTATACCTTGAGTTTCCTGTACTTGTCAGTGTGGGTTGAGAGGAGGCGCACAATGGCGGTGCCCTCATCTGGCAGCTCTGTCTCAGCCAGCTCTGTGCCAAACGCCTGCAGCATCTGAGCTATGTCCTTAACTGTCATCGCAAAGCTCTCTATGGCCTGGAGGGGAGCCAGAGAGTACACACACACACACACACACACAACACAGGGAAGTCATCACAGTGTTTCTAAATGTATACTCTGATGTCATCACTCAGAACTATGTAAACCTACAGGCCAAGTTTGAATATGTCTCTCCACATCAGATATGTTGTAATATAAGTGTTGGGGTTCTGAGTGGCTGCATGGTTGGTGGTATGTAAGTTTAAAGTATGTACTGTTCTTAGGACGATCCAGTCACTGTGGCAGTAGTCCAGGGTTCCACCAAACTCTGAGGTCAGTTGGTTCTCATCAATGTATCTTAGTAGGTCTGTCACAGAGCTCAGCATCACCACCTAATAGAGGAGAGCTAGAATAAGCTGCACATAATCGACTGTGTGTAGTACTATGCATGCTTCTTCAAAGATGAGATGCCGATGCCGTGTGGTGAAGTGTTGGATTTGGCCTCTGATCTGCCTTACTGGCATCTGGAGCATGAAGTCCTCCTGGCTGAAGCGGAAGCACAGGTCTGTGACGGTGCGCTGGAAGAAGCTGGTGGGTCTCAGCACCAGCACCAGGTGGAGATTTCCAGGGAAGGAGGCCTGGAGACGGGGAGGGACACAATCACACCCCCGGGGTTGGACAGTGAGCTCATTTTAACACACATTTTACATTTTAGCAGACGCTCTCATCCAGAGCGACTTACAGTTAGTGAGTGCATACATTTTTTTTTTTTCACACTGGCCCCCCGTGGGAATCGAACCCACAACCCTGCCGTTGCAAACGCCATGCACTACCAACTAAGCTACACGAAGCTAAAGCTTTGACAATTCCTGGAACATGTCTTTACCCAACATCAGGCCAGAGTATGTTCACTATAAAGGGTATGGACTTCTGGATGCATAGAGTGATAGGCAGTAGCCAGCATCTGTCACTGACAGGACATATTGACAGCACTAACAAGCAATCAGCTGCAGACAGACAAAGCCTCAGGGGCACCCACTGTCAATCAGATAAGGAAAGCTAGACCTATCCTGCTAGTGCCTATCACAGGTGTATTGAAGTTGCAGTCAATATAAAATTGCTTCACTAAACAAGAACAGATAGCAAGTAGGCTGTATTCCATTTAGAGGTGAGGTGATTTTCAGAGTGATTTCCAGCATCAGATCACAAGTAAATCACAATCTGATTAGCTAAATTGGAAAAAATTATGCTCACAACCATTTTTATCACATGACTGTGGTGGTGCAGGTCTAGCCTATTGACTAATAATTGATATGGGTTTGGTTGAATTGAAGTAGCCAGCTGTTAAAACGTGAACATGTGCAGCACAGAACATCGACATAAAACCGTGGGAAATTGATTATTCCAAAAAGACCGATGCATTCGCATATAGAGCTCTTTGACATTCATTTGACCTCGTTATCAAAATCTAGCTTCAGGCTATTGCAAACATAAACTTTGCCCTTCAAGCTCAACATGCTAAATAAATATCGCTGCCCGGTTTGTATTCATATAAGCAAGTGATCTTTCTCGGTCTCACTGCATCAATTGTATGACTAAGCTCAAATCAGGCTCTGCACTGCAGTGCTACGCTTAGCAAGCTGCAGTCAGTGAGCGATGCCGCATTCACCCTGCCCACCCAAACTTGAGCACAACTCTTTTAGCACGTAATCAAACTATTTAAAAATCGCGTTACCGGGCTCTTCCGTATCCTGGGCAATCCCCGGCGCTTGTAACTCTCAGCCATCGTGTTTACAGCCATTTATGCGATAACGTTAAACCTCGCCCGTCCCGTCGCTAACTAATCGGTGCCAAGTTACTTGGTCCCTCTACTCCGCTGCATCAACGCTGCTGCCACGAGGAGGGTGGCAGCGCTGTCTGCAAGCTCTCCCTTCCTCTAGCCTTCTTGACTTCCCGCTCTCCCCTCATCGTCCGCCGAAATATAGCGTCATCAGGTAAATATCCATGTAGCTGAGTGCTGGCTCATGCATTTTGATTACCTCACAACGGGACTTTAGTTTCATACAGTGAATACAGAACAATTTATTTGAAAATTATGTATGAGCAATAACAAACGGCGACAAAACAACTGCAGTACTTGACAGATATTGGCACAATCTAGTATTTTAATTAACAAAACAGCACAAGAGAAGAGACCATCCCAAAACAGCAGGAACTGAGTAGGGGTAATTCAGCACCATGGACAACACCCCACTCTGACGTCCACTCTGATAGTACTGATATTCTGTACAGTTTTTTGTTGTGTTTTATTATTATTATTATTATTATTATTATTATTATTATTATTATTATTATTGTTTGACATGTTACTGCATTATTAAGAGCTAGTAACATAAGAATTTCGCTGCACCTTACTATAACATCTGCTAAACTGTGTACGCGACCAATAACGTTTGATTTGATTTCCACATGCACGAAAGTGCACGTATGCACGCACACACGCGAAAGAATGACAAAACTAACTTGCTCACCGCAATTCTGGCAAGTGCTGTTTTGATAGAGGTCCATGTATCCAGTCTTCTGTCTAAAATGATGATGAATTTTACACCTGGCTGTCTTGCTCTGAAAACACAAGCACCAAAAGTATTTGAACAAATGTATACTTTTACTGGTGAAATGTATAGGTATAGTACCGAAAAACTCTGATAATATGACAGTTAAACACAGCCAACAACAAATTATATTTTTTTGGTGCAGAAAGAAAGACTGCAGAGTAAATACAATAGATCTGTTTACAGGGACGTTCATCGACTCTTGTGACCTGTACTCAAACTTCCCTTTTGGCCCACATCCAATGATATGATCCCTCCTCACTAGGTATACCTGCTCTGAGCTGGCACAGAGGACATCCCTAGGGCATCGAAATAGATGAGGGATAGGGAGCATCTAGTGCCATCTGTGCTAAGAATTCTAACTCTGGACTGAAGCGGGCACACACTGCACTGCAGAGAAAGAGAGAGTTGTGAGAAGAGAGAGGGAGGGCTACAGAGATTAATACTAGGCAGTAGTGTAGTATGGTGGTTCACCCACCGAGGTATGAGGGTGAGGTATGTTAAGACTTTGGCTAAAGATTCCTCTGGAATGTCGCTGAAAGCAGAGTATTCTGGGAGGGTGATGATCACGCTGGAGTCCTCACCACGCCCCCCTGAGAAGAAAAATATTTTAATATGAATAATCACACTCAATAATGTATTAAACAAATGATATTATGTTCTTTGCTGACGCCTTATTTAAATAATCTATTTCAACATGTCACTACTATTTTTACAGCTCGAAGACACCTCCTGAATCTATACAACCAATGTAAACACAGGTCAGAGGTTATGAACCCTTAGTAGTAGGACAAGACTAAGTAAAGAGCCCCCACCTGACAGGTAGGCCACCTGCTTCTCAATGTAGCCGTCCACCTCCTTCATACTCATAGGGACTGACACCTCTGTGGGAGGAGAGAGTGAGAGAGTGAGAGCGAGAGAGCGAGATTAAGATAATAGGTCCCAAATGAGGCCTCTTTCAACGTCAAACCTTGGTTATCATTCATAACTTGTCCCTTAAGAATGATGAATTAGCAGACAGAAATACTGCCTCCCAGTGGTCATATGTAAAACACCATCAACATTACAGTGGTAAGAAAGGTATCAAACTCTCAGCTGTCTGGTTCAAGTCAGTCAATCCTTTTGAGGTGGACCCCTTCTATCCACTGTGACATCCAGGCTAGCAGGAGGCAGTCATTATACCTCTCCACACCCTTCTCCTGTCACCAGGGGAGAGGCAGCATGGGGTCATATACTATGTACAGCACATGAGGTTGGTGGCACCTTAATTGGGGAGGACAGGCTCGTGGTCATGGCTGGAGTGGAATAGTATCAAACAGATGGTTTCCATGGTTTCCATGTGTTTGATACCATTCCATTCACTCTGTTCCGGCCATTAGTATGAGCTGTCCTCCCCTCAGCAGCCTCCTGTGGTGTACGTAAGTCGCTCTGGATAAGAGCGTCTGCTAAATGACTAAAATGTAATGTAAATGTGTACGCCAAGCTGTGGTGGCAGGCAGCACTGTGACTCCCTCCTCTCATAACACTCCTCATTCCATATTCAACAACGTTGACAGGACTCTATACTGCATGTATCATAAATATACAACGTTGACAGGACTCTATACTGCATGTATCATAAATATACAACGTTGACAGGACTCTATACTGCATGTATCATAAATATACAACGTTGACAGGACTCTATACTGCATGTATCATAAATATACAACGTTGACAGGACTCTATACTGCATGTATCATAAATATACAACGTTGACAGGACTCTATACTGCATGTATCATAAATATACAACGTTGACAGGACTCTATACTGCATGTATCATAAATATACAACGTTGACAGGACTCTATACTGCATGTATCATAAATATACAACGTTGACAGGACTCTATACTGCATGTATCATAAATATACAACGTTGACAGGACTCTATACTGCATGTATCATAAATATACAACGATATAGTGGGGTGAGTGAAGTCACACTGAAGACTCAGTTTACCTCCAGTAGCAAGCATTATATAACCCTAAAGTAAAAGTCGTACACAGTCATATATAATGCTCGGCTGTCAACTTGTTTATGCAACCGATCAACAGTCCACTTGATTCACATACACTTAGTCTCCTTGTGAATAATATACAGTACTATTAAATATGAATAGGATTTCATACACGCAGAGAGAGACGCAGTATAGGGAGAGAGAGAGAGATGTCGTGTAGAGAGAGAGGGGAAACAGTGTCGAGAGAGGGAGAGAGAGAGGACGTGAGTGATGGTGTCGTTTTCCACATCGATGTCGTTGGGGATAACAGTGTCTGGCGGGGAGTCAGTGAGTGGAGGGGTAATGAGCTCCGCAGACCTCTGGTCAATATTTCATGAGTGTGACTGACACACACAGACAGATATGGGCTGGGCCGAGCCAGGCTGGGCTGTACTGGGCTTGGCAATTCACACACTGCCATGGAGTATAGGATTACTGTGAGGTACTGGTTAGTGTCAGGTTGAAGATGAATATCCTTGACTGGTTGTGTAATAGTTCATGTTTCCATGGCTTGAGTGTATCAGAGAGCTTGGATAGGCCACATGTAGTATGCATAGGCAGTTCATAAATAGTTAATAGGGGGTAGATAGTGAATGTACTATTGCATACATTGTAAATGTATATCCTGTACAGCCGATATCAACAAATACTACTATGCAGCTTCACAACCAATTATTTTGTCATCTCTTAACGCGGCACAGCATATGACACAAGATACAATTTGTGACTATAATGAAGAGGCAATCTAATGTGAAAAGGTGCAATATCCTTGTCAGGCTACCCATCCATATCGCTCCGGAAAAACGATGAGTCTGGATTTGCCCCCCTCCCCAACGTATTTTGGAATGCAAACACATTCTGAACGTTCTGATTGGTCCCAGAAAGCGATAGGTTAGGCCAGAGCCAGCCTACATGATGACGTTATCAACTTTGATACTCTGATTGGTTAGATTGGTTAGAGACGATCCAATCGCTGATTAATTTGTTTTGTACAACGCTCCTAATTTTGACGTCACAAATATTACTTCTAGGATGGCAGATTCAGACAATGTATGTAGCAATCGATAGAGCAGCGGAATTAAATTCAGGATGAGTCGTCAAATCAAATCAAATGTTATTTGTCACATACACGTGTTTAGCAGATGTTATAGCGGGTGTAGCGAAATGCTTGTGCTTCTAGCTCCGACAGTGCAGTAATATCTAACAAGTAATATCTAACAATTTCACAACATAAGAAAATATATATATGGACAAGCAATGACAGAGCGCCATGGACTAAGATACAGTAGAATATTATAGAATAGAATGAAGTATATACATATGAGATGAGTAGTGCAAGATAAGTAAACATTATTAAAGTGAGTGTAAACATTAATAAAGTGACTAGTGATTTCAATAGGCAGCAGCAGCCTCTAATGTGCTAGTGATGGCTATTTAACAGTCTGATGGCCTTGAGATATAAGCTTTTTTTCATTCTCTCGGTCCCAGCTTTGATGCACCTGTACTGACCTCGCCTTCTGGATGATAGCGGCGTGAACAGGCAGTGGCTCGGGTGGTTAATGTCCTTGATGATCTTTTTGGCCTTCATGTGACATCGGGTGCTGTATGTGTCTTGGAGGACGGGTAGTTTGCCCCCGATAATGCGTTCGGCAGACCGCACCACCCTCTGGATAGCCCTGCGGTTGCGGGCGGTGCAGTTGCCGTACCAGGCGGTGATACAGCCCGACAGGATGCTCTCAATTGTGCATCTGTAAAAGTTTGTGAGGGTTTTAGGTGCCAAGCCGAATTTCTTCAGCCTCCTGAGGTTGAAGAGGCTCTGTTGCGCCTTCTTCAACACAGTGTCTGCGTGGGTGGACCATTTCAGTTTGTCGGTGATGTGTATGCCAAGGAACTTGAAGCTTTCCACCTTCTCCACTGCGGTCCCGTCAATGTGGATAGGGGGGTGCACCCTCTGCTGTTTCCTGAAGTCCACGATCATCTCCTTTGTTTTGTTGACGTTGAGTGAGAGGTTATTGTCCTGGCACCACACTCCCAGAGCCCTCACCTCCTCCCTGTAGGCGGTCTCGTCATTGTTGGTAATCAAGCCTACTACTGTTGTGTCGTCTGCAAACTTGATGATTGAGTTGGAGGCGTGCTTGGCCACACAGTCATTGGTGAACAGGGAGTACGGATGTTGAGGATCAGCGAAGTGGAGATGTTGTTTCCTACCTTCACCACCTCGAGGGCGGCCCGTCAGGAAGTCCATGACCCAGTTGCACAGGGCGGGGTTCAGACCCAGGGCCTCAAGCTTAATGATGAGCTTGGAGGGTACTATGGTGTTGAATGCTGAGCTATAGTCAATGAACAGCATTCTTACATAGGTATTCCTCTTGTCCAGATGGGATAGGGCAGTGTGCAGTGTGATGGCGATTGCATCGTCTGTGGATCTATTGGGGCGGTAAGCAAATTGAAGTGGGTCTAGGGTGACAGGTAAGGTAGCGGTGATATGATCCTTGACTAGTCTCTCAAAGCACTTCATGATGACAGAGGTGAGTGCTTCAGGGCGATAGTCATTTAGTTCAGTTACCTTTGCTTTCTTGGGTACAGGAACAATGGTGGCCATCTTGAAGCATATGGGAACAGCAGACTGGGAGAGGGAGAGATTGAATATGTCCATAAACACACCAGCCAGCTGGTCTGCGCATGCTCTGAGGACGCGGCTAGGGATGCCGTCTGGGCCAGCAGCCTTGCGGGGGTTAACATGCTTAAATGTCTTAATCACGTCGGCCATGGAGAAGGAGAGGCCACAGTCCTTGGTAGTGGGCCTCGTCGGTGGCACTGTGTTATCCTCAAAGTGGGCGAAGAAGGTGTTTAGCTTGTCTGGAAGCGAGACGTCGGTGTTAGGCAAGTAATATCCGGCAACTAGATATGATAACAGGCAATCAAAACAATATTGATAGACTGTTAACAGCACACACACTGCAGCCACCTGGCCTACTCCTTACTGCAGACATTATACTATATGGTAGATCAGAGGGAGAATGCTTGTGCTGCAGGCAGGCAGGCTGCAGTGTTTTTAATATGCGTGCTAGTCTGTGATCCCAGGAAGAGACTCCACCACGGCCCCTCTCCAATCAGCACTGCAGCACTCATCACATGGTGTGAACCACTCGGCCTCTGCCTGGCATGCTAAACAAGATGTCTGCACAACACACCCGGCTTCCAAATCATGCCTTCTATTTTGCAGCCACACAGCTAGTAAATCATTATTCCCGCTGACTTGATTAATCAAAGCATCCAAGCACCAAAGCCTAGTCAGGTGACCTCAATGAGTAGTGTTTGCTGCTTAGAAATGCAAATAACCTGTGTTTGTTCTGACCTGGCCCAGAGAATGATATTTCCCACTAAGCATAACTGGGTCCTGAGACAGACTCCCAGACAGCTAGACAGATGAAAGGCCCAGAGTCAAGCAGGGCTGGCCAGGCTAAGGCCAGGCATCCTGTCCCTCCTGACATAGTGGTTAATCTGTGATAGTCCTGTGTCGTTTGCTCAACATTAGCCGACCTGCGGAAGTTGGCTCAACTGCTTGTAGTAGTCCAACAAGATTCTGGTTCTTTTACTACCTCTATTCTTGTGCTCATTTACTCAAGAAAACCCCCCAAATAGATAACCATCAACAGAAGTTAAATAGTTGTTCTCCGCAAAGGGATTGAGTCATTTAGATGTGAACGGGACACATTTTACTAGGTAAGACCCTGACAAGAAGGGTGCCACACAGTCACTACATTTCAGTGACATCACACGAGTGGCACTGCCCATGCCATGATGC
Source organism: Coregonus clupeaformis (assembly GCF_020615455.1). NCBI lineage: Eukaryota > Metazoa > Chordata > Actinopteri > Salmoniformes > Salmonidae > Coregonus > Coregonus clupeaformis. Next base: position 26,222,532 of record NC_059194.1, on the reverse strand, counting down.
CAGGTTGTGGGCATACTGGGTGGGCTGAGGAGGGCAGAGACTTCTTCCTTCAGCTAACAGTCACTGATGTCTCATAGAGGCTACATTGTGTGAAGAGAGACAGTAATATACTGCACACACTGTCCACATCTCTTGAGACATAGGGAGACAGGCACACACATGCAGTCCCTCAGGTTTACACACACCACACACAACCACATATTACAAGGGCCATGGTTCAGACTGTTTTGAGGTCAGTAGATATGTTTTACCAAACAGGGCTTTCAGCGCTAAGTGGATTATAGTGGTGGACTATGGAGGGAAAGTGTTGGAGGAAATTCCTCAGTTACACAATAAAACTATATTTTATTAGTTTCACAGACGGAACGGTCTGTTTGGCATTTCTCCAAACACACCCAGATGTGGAGTGTACTTACAAATATCTCCTCTACATATGATCAATATGGATAAAAAACTGTCCCCCCAGGGTTTAGGAATAGCACATTAATCCCTGCATGGCTACGTCGTGACCCACTGCTGGAGTGTATCAGTAACCATCCAATCAATAGCAAACAATATAGACCTTAAACTGTCATTATGCGTTTAAATAGGTTCTATTATGATGCTGTTATATCTCCATATACCATACTTAACTTTGCATGATATATCCCTATATACCCCATATATGTATGCCAGTGAGAGGGGGTGATGTAAGGGCAGTACAGGAGAGGTTCTCACGCTGCAGTGTGTTCTCCAGCTGAGTGCCAGCCTGCAGAAGGCTGTGGTAGGACTCCATTTCTCCCTCTGGCTCCTGCTCCTGTTCAGTCTCCTGCAGTGAAACCGGGCCCATTCCCTTCCCCTCCACAGGGCTGGACAGGACACTAGCAAACCTGGTAGTGGATAATGGCTGCTGTCAAGGCCTCACATCCTCCTGACTATCCTACGGTCCTCTCCGCAGTCAAACTCCACTTCCAGGGGGGGTAGAGAGGAAGCTTCAGCCCACTTGTCCCTGGAGATCTAGGGATCCAGTCCGGATGCTCCCTGGGGCTGGCTCCAGGTCCTGAGTCGCCTTGAGCTGCATAGAGTGCATCCACAGAACCGCACAGAGGAGGAAGAAGTGGGGCAGTCCACACAGAAAAATCAATGGTATGTTTTCCGGCTGCTGTGTACAAGGCAGAGTCCTGCTGCAACAATGCACTTCTCCCTCACATACACACAGAGAAATGCACACTCACTCACATCCAGAGTCCAGTGGGGGAGTGTCTTGTTCTAAACTGCAGCCACTAACCCTTAATGAACTCCAGTCTTCCACTTGAAAACAAACACTGCCCCCTCCATATGGCCACTGGAGTCTCTTCCCCCCTCTTTCTCTCTGTGCCCTCCCCTTATCCCTCTCCGTCTGGGCTTTAGTGCGTCAGCTCTGCCGCTGCCCAGGCACAGCGGCTCCAGTCCTGACACTGCCAACTCCCTCCCAACTTTCTCGCTCACTTAAGACTCCTCATTTCTGTTTTCCTCGCATTAGTGGCCATTAGATTCCTGTAGGAGATAGTGGGCTGATGCCGTACAACACTGCCTGGCTGACCTAATTCATACAGTAGTATGCTGGGCTATCGGACACTAGGGTAATTTCACAAGTCATGACACCCACCATCTCATATTGTTCTGAAATTGTTTCTATAGTTAGTAACATATACCATTAGCATACCTGCAACATTATTTTGTTGAAATATAATTTGATGAAATTAAGCTAACTGATTGCACCCAAATTGGCCATTTAAAATATATAGGATTCATATAATATTTAATAAATATAGTACCTTAGAAAAAAGTTAGGTTTAAATCAGATCTAACGATGACTAAGACATGAGGAATCCAAAACAAATGGTCAAACACCACCCACGGACCCCCCACACCAAACCCAACAACGAGTATACAGTATCAGTTCTCTATGTCTGACAAGTAGTATGTATTGTATGAGTATTGTTTCTTCATCCTATGAAATGTATTCTCAGTGAATTTGGTGATATTAATTTATTTCCCTGTTCAGAGAAATGTGTAATTGAAGTTAAGTTTAAGTCCCATTCTGCATCCTGATCATACCAGGTTCTGACAACTAGATGGTGATGTTCCTGCTATTAGCTGATGCATTTTAAGAATCCCCCCTCAATTTTAAAGAGATAGGTGACCCAAATTACTAAATGACATACAGGGAGGGAAAAAAGTATTTGATCCCCTGCTGATTTTGTACGTTTGCCCACTGACAAAGACATGATCAGTCTATAATTTTAATGGTAGGTTTATTTGAACAGTGTGAGACAGAATAACAACAAACAAATGTCAGAAAAACGCATGTCAAAAATGTCATGAATTGATTTGCATTTTAATGAGGGAAATAAGTATTTGACCCCTCTGCAAAACATGACTTAGTACTTGGTGGCAAAACCCTTGTTGGCAATCACAGAGGTCAGACGTTTCTTGTAGTTGGCCACCAGGTTTGCACACATCTCAGGAGGGATTTTGTCCCACTCCTCTTTGCAGATCTTCTCCAAGTCATTAAGGTTTCGAGCCTGATGTTTGGCAACTCGAACCTTCAGCTCCCTCCACAGATTTTCTATGGGATTAAGGTCTGGAGACTGGCTAGGCCACTCCAGGACCTTAATGTGCTTCTTCTTGAGCCACTCCTTTGTTGCCTTGGCCGTGTGTTTTGGGTCATTGTCATGCTGGAATACCCATCCACGACCCATTTTCAATGCCCTGGCTGAGGGAAGGAGGTTCTCACCCAAGATTTGACGGTACATGGCCCCGTCCATCGTCCCTTTGATGCGGTGAAGTTGTCCTGTCCCCTTAGCAGAAAAACACAGAAAAACCCCAAAGCATAATGTTTCCACCTCCATTTTTGATGGTGGGGATGGTGTTCTTGGGGTCATTTGCAGCATTCCTCCTCCTCCAAACCCGGCGAGTTGAGTTGATGCCAAAGAGCTTGATTTTGGTCTCATCTGACCACAACACTTTCACCCAGTTCTCCTCTGAATCATTCAGATGTTCATTGGCAAACTTCAGACGGCCCTGTATATGTGCTTTCTTGAGCAGGGGGACCTTGCGGGCGCTGCAGGATTTCAGTCCTTCACGGCGTAGTGTGTTACCAATTGTTTTCTTGGTGACTATGGTCCCAGCTGCCTTGAGATCATTGACAAGATCCTCCCGTGTAATTCTGGGCTGATTCCTCACTGTTCTCATGATAATTGCAGCTCCACGAGGTGAGCTCTTGCATGGAGCCCCAGGTCGAGGGAGATTGACAGTTCCTTTGTGTTTCTTCCATTTGCGAATAATCGCACCAACTGTTGTCACCTTCTCACCAAGCAGCTTGGCGATGGTCTTGTAGCCCATTCCAGCCTTGTGTAGGTCTACAATCTTGTCCCTGACATCCTTGGAGAGCTCTTTGGTCTTGGCCATGGTGGAGAGTTTGGAATCTGATTGATTGATTGCTTCTGTGGACAGGTGTCTTTTTTACAGGTAACAAACTGAGATTAGGAGCACTCCCTTTAAGAGTGTGCTCCCAATCTCAGCTTGTTACCTGTATAAAAGACACCTGGGAGCCAGAAATCTTTCTGATTGAGAGGGGGTCAAATACTTATTTCCCTCATTAAATTGCAAATTAATTTATAACATTTTTGACATGCGTTTTTCTGGATTATTTTGTTGTTATTCTGTCTCTCAATGTTGAAATAAACCTACCATTAAAATTATAGACTGAACATTTCTTTGTTAGTGGGCAAACGTACAAAATCAGCAGGGGATCAAATACTTTTTTCCCTCACTGTAGTAAAATTGACTAGCGACAGGTGTCCCTCATTCAGGGCTAGCGCTTGCTCTCTGTCCTTGTCATGGTCCGAATCATATATAGGACTATTGCCAAATTATGAACTTCTTCCTAATCATTAGTGTTTACCTATTACATTTAAATGTCACCCAAATGTTTCTAGGCTCTCTAGTGAGGGTGATCAGGCCTCCCCAGAAAGTCAGAACAGAGGTCATTCAAATCCTTCAAATAAGTGTTTCATTCTATAGTAGACTATTCACCAAAAATATTCAACCATTTCATACATTTCGTATCCCAGGTGTACAGTAAGTCCTCAGTACAGTTCTTTTCAAAAGAAATCACGTGTTTAATTAGAACTCACTCATAAAATAAAACGTCAGAAAATTCCCTTTGTGTGTGCCTTTAAGATTTAACCCACAGACTCGGGAATCTTTCCACAGAGAGAGATAATTAAACCACCATTCTCCTGGAACAGAAAGTTGACATGTTGTTAACATTCAGTTAGAATCAGCAATCCAAAGAAAGTAATTACACACAAAACATGATGCAGATAATTCCACTGTACTACCTCACATCAATAATTGTTTGTTTCAATCTAATTCCTCATGACTACTCCCGAATAAGATTACCTAAAATCTCTCACGAGAGAGATTCTCTGAGTTTGCAAAGAGCATCCCTAATTGATTACCCTTTAGACTTAATTTTCTGTAATTCTCACAAAAATTATTCAACCCCAAAATCGGCTCCATTTGCTCCCATGTCAAATAATTGTGGTATCGTTACTGTTTCAACGACATAGGAAATAACTGTTTCGCCTTAGATTGTTTCTGTCACCCCTCTAAATGTCATATTTTATTCAATCGCCAATATAATAAATTACTCCTCGTAAGGAATCAGTGATATTTGATCCCAGGCGCCTATTAAAAATGGTTTGATACGTTGTCTCCTACAGCTCCCTTAACATACATTCTTTAGTCCTGGAAGAGAGAATCCCACTCAAGCCACGTCAGATAATACCGTGTTCCATTAAGTGGAATATACACCTTCTAAACTAACAAACCCATAACCCCTTTCCGGTAATCTAATCATCACCACCTGTTGCATTGATTTAGTAAAACTATAAACCTGTTGATTAACAAATCTAGAACCTTCAAAAAGTTGGTGCTGCCCTATCAGCGTAATAGTCAAAACTACCTGCACTCCACTGTTCCACGTAACGGAAACAGCTTATCATCTTTAGAATTCCGTAACTGCTTGCATAAATCACTGGTGTTACTCCACTATAGAATTGAGTAATAATAATTAGAAATTATCAAAAAAAAATCCCGATTCAACTATTCAGATCTCTGCTTCAAATTTCCCACTATGTCCTTTATATCTCGATATAGCCCAGCGAGCACGACTCTTTTACACCCGCGGAGTAAAACATGGCATTAGTAAAGCCTATCCACCAATAACTAATACCATATTTGCATTCACCTTGTTAGCAAACATTGTCGTCATTCCAGTCTACCCAAACAATTCAATTCTACATTCGCATTTCCCAATTACATTAGCTCCGTAATGATAATGGGTGGTCCTCTGTAGCTCAGCTGGTAGAGCACGGCGCTTGTAACGCCAAGGTAGTGGGTTCGATCCCCGGGACCACCCATACACAAAAATGTATGCACGCATGACTGTAAGTCGCTTTGGATAAAAGCGTCTGCTAAATGGCATATTATTATATTATTATAACTAGTTTGATGGAAACCCTAAATTGGCTTTGTACTATATTATAAGTTACATCTTTAATTTCCAAACCTTAGGGGCAGTTTTTTCATACGTTGTACCCGGACGGAGAAAATCCCTTAAGCCTTAATAGTTACATCATTAGGTTAAGTCAATGCCCCATGTTTTCCAAAAAGTGGACATATGCCAATTCGTTTCTAAGACTATTACCCCTAGTTTGCTTAACCTTATCTTTATCAAATTATCCATAAACGGCACCAACCCTCACATACGTTTGGGTGCGCAAGTTATCGTATATTAATATTATTCCAATTATTACTTTATCAAATCTCTAGTAATTGATTACACACACAAAATTCATCATATTTTCATATATTCACATAATCCATATAGAAGGTTAGAAATTCTGAGGTACTCACATCAAACAATCCCTTCTTGTTTTTTTAACGATTCTCAATCGACACAAATCAGCTTCTTCAAACATACTCCCAGCGGAATCAAAAACAGACTTTAGTTTCCCGGACATTGCCCTGTCTGTCATGGGATCCTCCCAGAAAATACAGACTTTCCACTACTTTGTAAAATAACATTCCGCTCTAAATACCACTCCTTGATATTCTATGACATAATTATGCTATATATCTAAGCTTATTATCCAAGCTTACATCAAATTATCATACACATTTCTATAATTTATTATGCACACTTCAGATTAAAATTAATTTCTGCTCTTTGTTCTTAAAATGCCCTATGTTGTTCCATTCAATTACTTAACTTCTTAACTGACTTTTTCTCCTTACTAATTATGTTTCCAGGCCATTGTGCTCTCATTAAATCCCATGCTTTATCCGCCTCTTTCATGTAATCTAAATCCCATTTCGGGTTGCTTACATATTGTCAATGATATATTTTCCGCTATCTGTAACTTATCCCTTTTAAAAATACCTTATTGAGGATACTCATTATCTGTCCATGCTGATAAATCACTGAGATATGATTCCACATAGAAAAAACCCAATTTACTTAACATCCATTCGCACTGTGTCTGATTTTCGATACTTTTGAAAGAGACCTGTTTTAAATGCGGATTTGTCTGTAATAATTTCTCTCTCTTCAAGTCAAATGAATATTCTTAATTGTGATTGTCTTGCCAGATACCGGTCTACTGAGTTGGCTCCCCATTGTTTTTATATTAGTTCATGCAATGTTAGTAATTCAATATTTGATTCAAATCCCCACCTTGATCTTTCTTAAAATGTTGTTTGTCTATTTAGTCATCGTTGCCATGATCCAATATGATTGTTTTGAGTAATTCACAAAGGACTAATTCTGTACCTAACAACTTTATGATGATTCAACACACCAAAGGACTCAAACCTAACACTTTATGATGATTCAACACGCCAAAGGACTCAAACCTACATTATTTACTAAGGGACTCAAACCCATCATTTTCTTTTTAATGCCTTACACATTAAGGGATCCTGCGCCCAATCTTTTTACAATCCCTTGAAACATTAAGGGACTAAAACCCACTCTCTTTATAATGCCCTACACATTAAGGGATGCCTGCGCCCACTCTTTGTCCTCTGTTGTTTTTACTCATTAATTTGAACGCATCCTATTTTGAATCATAGCACCATGTCATTGTCTAATTCAATATTCCTCTTACATATTTTTTACATACTTGACTACCACTCATCTTCCCCCCTCTAAAAATATTGAATTTTAAACGTTATTTACAGCTCAGCTTTACCACAGATAAGCAGATTTCAACACAATCCGAAAGAAATTAAAATCTGCTTACATGTTGCTTCGGACGTAAACTGTATCCTGTTTATAGACGCCAAATTGTTATGAGTTTCTTGGGTATCAAGTAATTCAGGATGCAAGAATATATTTAAACAATTAATGGAGAGTTGATACAAAGTATTTAATAGATACGGTACTGGATTCGTATAACAACGGCATGTGCGTTGCCTCTTGTCATCTGAACTACTAGACAAATGAAATCTCTCAGTTTACATAGCCTCTTTACACGTCTTCAACTACACCTTGTAAACATCAGTTGGCACTCCCCACCCTGATGTTATCCCCTTGTACCCCAGGCAGGATATTCCATCTATCAATAATTCTAAGATAAACACCAGTAAGCTCCCTCGACATACTGGAATCCTTGTAGTATGTGGTCCTCTGTAGCTCAATTGGTAGAGCATGGCGCTTGTAACGCCAGGGTAGTGGGTTCGATCCCCGGGACCACCCATACGTAAAAATGTATGCACACATGACTGTAAGTCGCTTTGGATAAAAGCGTCTGCTAAATGGCATATTATATTATTATTATTATAATGGATTAAACCTCATTCCTACAACCCTGTGAAAACACGTCATATCAATATCCAAATATTCTATAAGGAATATCACTGAGTTACACAGTCAATGTTTAGATACTTTAGGGTGATTTAAACATTAAGCGTGAAATGCTTATATAGGTACCATTGACTTGCATTGGAATTGTGCCACAAATGCATTTGAAAGCATTTGAAACTGTGACCAACAAAACGAAAGCATGGGTTGCTGTCATACCTTGTCAATAAACTGCTTACAGGATAAAGAAACCAATGTAATTTTGTAATTTGGGTGAACTATCCCTTTAACATGGGTGGGAATCTTCTAACTTGTTTCACCCAATAGCAGGAACAGCACCATCTAGTGGTCAGAATCTCGTAATATCAGGAAGTAGGATGGGACATAACTTAAGTTCAATTTCTAATTTATCTGAACAGAAAAAATAAAAATCACCTGGAATACATTACGTAGGATTAAGAAAAAATACTGAGCCGCACCTCCATACTACTTGTCAGGCACAGAGAACTGATACTATATACTCGTTGTTGGGGTGGGATGTGGGGGGTTCGTGGGTGGCTTTTGACCATTCCTTTGAATTCCTCATGCCTAACTCATTGTTAGTAAAAAGTTTGGTCCATATCTGATGTTAGGTAGTATATTTATTGAATATTAAACGAATCCTACAAATTAAAATGGCCAATTTGGATGCAATCAATTAGCTTACTTTTCATATATGAAATTCTACTGTATTTCAACAAAATAATGTTGCAGGAATGCTAATCTTATCCGTTTCCAACAATCGACTTCAGAACAATCCGAGATGGCGGATGTCGTATCCACTCATGCTTTTTGAGGTTGAACGACCTACTAGTGTTAATGTGCCCTCCTACTTTACCGTCAAAGACAAACGCGCGCTACACGTTAATGTGTCAATAGAGGCATTGTAAATAGCACATTATTCTCCCTTGCTCTAAGCCAACAAATAGTTCTGCCCATGCAAGTGCACACACACACATTAACACACAATGGACACGTTCAAATTCAAACAAAGGAACATGAACAGGTGTATTCAGACCGCTTGACTTTTCCCACATTTTGTTACGTTACAGTCTTATTCTAAAATTGATTAAATTGTTTTTCTCTTCAATCTACACACAATACCCCATAATGACAAAGCAAAAACAGGTTTTTAGAAATGTTTGCCAATGTATAAAAATAAAAAAAACTGAAATATCACATTTACATACAGTACCAGTCAAAAGTTTGGACACACCTACTCATTACAGGGTTTTTCTTTATTTTTACTATTTTCTACATTTTAAACTGTGAAATAACACATATGGAATCATGTAGTGTTTAACAAATGAAAATATATTTTATATTTGAGATTCTTCAAAGTAGCAAACCTTTGCCTTGATGACAGCTTTGCCTTGATGACAGGTCTCTCCAGAGATGTCCGATCGTGTTCAAGTCCGGCCTCTGGCTGGGCCACTCAAGGACATTCAGAGACTTGTCCCGAAGCCACTCCTGTGTTGTCTTGGCTGTGTGCTTAAGGTCGTTGTCCTGTTGGAAGGTGAACCTTCGTCGCAGTCTAAGGTCCTGAGCACTCTGGAGCAGGTTTTCATTAAGGATCTCTGTACTTTGCTCCGTTCATCTTTCCCTCGATCCTGACTAGTCTCCCAGTCCCTGCCACTTAAAAACATTCCCACAGCATGATGCTGCAATCACCTTGCTTCACCGTAGGGATGGTGCCAGGTTTCCTCCAGACGTGGCATTTGGCATTCAGGCCAAAGAGTTCAATCTTGGTTTCATCAGATCAGAGAATCTGTTCTGAGAGTCCTTTAGGTGCTTTTTGGCAAACTCCAAGCAGGCTGTCATGTGCATTTTACTGAGGAGTGGCTTCCATCTGGCCACTCTACCATAAAAGGCCTGATTGGTGGAGTGCTGCAGAGATGGGAGAACATTCCAGAAGGACAACCATCTCCACAGAGGAACTCTGGAGCTCTGTCAGAGTGACCATCAGGTTCTTGGTCACCTCCCTGACCAAGGCCCTTCTCCCCCGATTGCTCAGTTTGGTCGGGCGGCCAGCTCTAGGAAGTGGTGGCTTCAAACTTCTTCCATTTAAGAATGATAGAGGCCACGTGTTCTTGGGGACCTTCAAGGCTGCAGAAATGTTTTGGTACCCTTCCCCAGATCTGTGCCTCGACACAATCCTGTCTCGAAGCTCTACGGACAATTCCTTCGACCTCATGGCTTGGTTTTTGCTCTGACATGCAGTGTCAACTGTTGGACCTTACATAGACAGGTGTGTGCCTTTCCAAATCATGTCCAGTCAATTGAATTTACCACAGGTGGACTCCAATCAAGTTGTAGAAACATCTCAAGGATGATCAATGTTAACAGGATGCACCTGAGCTCAATTTCAAGTCTCATTGCAAAGGTTCTGAATACTTATGTAAATAAGGTATTTCTTTTATATTTGTTATAAATGTGTAAAAAAAAAACGATAACCTTGTTTTCACTTTGTGCTTAGTATGCTTTCTTGCTGATACACAAGCTCACTCCATCATACCACAAATTCATTAATAAAAACAGAACAAGTTATTTTCTTCAAAACATTGTTTTACTACAGAAAAACTGTGTTGAACATACTGGTCTTAAAGTGGTACATTCAGATCGGAGGTTCAGAGTGCCGAGGCTGGAGACTGAGGGGCCAGATGTGGGGTGGTCCTGGCGCCGGGGTGAGGTGCCCACTTTGTACCCATCAGATCCTACGGCACCCCACCACAGCAGTCACCCATGGACAGGGTCATTCTCCACATTCACCCAGCCTCTCATGCTTTTTTTGGACGTTTAGATTATTCTTACAAAAGTGGCTGGAAAAAGGTTGCATTTAAAATACAATCAATTATTTTAGTTTTTTTGTCAGGCAAAACAAGAGTATTCAATACTTTAAAGCTTTTCAAAATAGCATCTCTGATGTAATGTTAAAGGTTTGTTTTTTTAAACGATGCAGGCAGCCCCCCCTTCCTATACAGAAAGTCCTCCTCCTACCCCATGACCTAGGTCACAGAGCCCAGGCAGGTGAAAGTCCAGCGGTGTCTTCACGCTAGTCTAAAAAGTCCATAATCCTCATCCTCATAGCTTTAGTGTTTCAAAAGGAAACATTCCAAAAGAGTTCCCTGTGTTACAGCCATCTGGTTAACACAACCCTCTGGAAACTCTAGACCCTTGAAGTCAAGGAAAATATGATTTTCTTCTCCACAAGATGGTACAGTACGTGATATGTGGTTGATGGAAGTATGGTAAATCACATTTGGCATGGGAGCCGTGTCCTGAATTCTGCCAAGTGTGACAGAGGGGAGGGGCACCAGGCTGCACATGCTCAGTATATCACAGGTCATGTACAGCCATTACGTAGCTACTACAGTATCTCCAACCACTAAGGAGCTGGAATGGAGCACATCTGGACTAAGGATACTCAACTAATGAACTACAACCATCAGTGATGGTAATCATCATATTTGATAGTTATGGCATTTTTACCTGCAGGTGTGTGTGAGATCCAGATGATATGGGTTGGCACTGGGCACACATCTGGTCTGAAGTAACACAGGCATACTGAAGATGCACAAAGCTGATCATTCTGTACAATTAAAAAAGATTCATGTAATAAAAATATAAAATGTGTGAGTCAAATTACACAGAACAATAAATATGTCAAATAGATTTTTACATGTTCCAAAAAAATCTTCCCATATAGCGTCTAAAAGTGATTAAAATCATGGCATGTAGAAATGGAATGTATGAAGCACTAACGCTAGAAGTCAGAACAGTCTTTCAGTAAGAAACCTATTTCAGATATCATAAATGGAGATAGATGTTCAGGTATGGTAGCAGGTGGATAGAAAGCCTCACAGTGGCATTACCTATGGTGACAAGAAAGAGGAAGTCTGGAGTTGGGATCTTTACCCACCAACGTCAGCCCACCTTTGACAAACAACACTAACTGGTAATTTTAGGCTTTTAGTGCATGTGTGCATTTGTGGATGCATAGGTGTGTGTGCATTTGTGTGTGTGTGTGTATGCGCATATAACAATGTGCCTTTGTGACCACCTGCCCAAAGGAAAATCCACAGAACTCCTGAAGTCCTTTAGAGGACAGGTCATGACAACCACATACTAAATCTACAAGGTAGCGACAGGTATTCTGGTTAAACGCTGTAAGTGTCTCAATGTAACACACAGGTTGATTTGAGGCCATCATTCCCATCCAGTACAATTGTGCTGCTGGGCGCAGATACATAACAAACACACACACACACACACACATTCTCAGCGACATAGTTCGCAATCATTTGGACAGTGCTGGGCATGACACTTGCATCACCCCAGCTCAGACACATTTTTGGCATCAAGCATTAGATATTCTAACAGGTTAAGCTATATACACAGCACATATATTAATTTTCTATACAATTGGGATTTTCTTAAAATGATCACTGGCTTTAAGGTCGGAAGATTAAAGTCATGCTACAAACACCAAACCAGGTAGAAATGTTGGCAAGCACAACTCATCACCAGTCATTTTGATTCATCACACACTTTGGGGAGATGGGAAAATGGAGACTTAACCCAGATGGAGTTGTGCTCTAAACCTTCCCATCTCAGTATTCAAGGCAAAAACATTTTGAAGATATCCAGTAACCTGTGTGCAGTGTAGTCTGCACTGAGTGAACATGCTCTCTTAGCGTTGGACTTGACTGGATTGGAATCATGTAACTTATAAACTAATGATTTGGACCTGGAACAGTGGAATTTCTGTTTCAGAAAGTTAAGTGACATTTGTAAAAAAAAAAAATATATATATATATATATATAAACCTTGCAGAAAAATACAAATAACAAGTGGAATGTGGCATTCATGGAGCCTCCTTAGTTTCATGCAGATGAATCATTCTGGGACAGTGGAGGCGTGGCTGCATGTTAGAACACAGCAGACTGTACGAGTACTTCTGACAAGGCAGCCGTGTACGCATTTACTTACATTTCCCCCCCCGCTACTGTACTATTCAAAAACGGAAAGCAAAGAAAAATAAACTGCGGAAACTCATGCCTCATGTTTGAGCAGTCCAGTAAAAACGTGGTAAAAATGGCCTGTGCTGCGTGTGCCAGTGGTGCAGCAATCTGCTGACAAGGGGAGGGAAACAGGAAGAAGGGAAGGACGGAGGCAGCAGTGGAACAGAGGTACTCAGAACACTGCTGGAGTCATCCCTGGGTCTTTTGTCATTTCTATTACGTTGTTTTACATTTTCTTTTTAGATCAGGCAAAAGCCCAGGCATCCAGAGTGCCATAGGCTCCTGAAAGACGCAGGCCGCAGGGTAGTTGATCCTCCTTTGTGCCCTTCACTCCTGCTCCTTCATGTGCTTGTAGGACAAGGGCATGACAGCAGCGTTCTGGAGAGGACATACAAAAACAATACAAAAACACACACAGAAGTCAGTCCACCTCTATAGACAGAAACCTGCTCCTGCCAATTGCCAACCACTGGACGGTGGCAAGACCCAGCCACACCATGACACAGACAGCATTAAATGATGACCCCCAGAATCAGGTAGAATTGACAACATACCCCCAGATAAAATCGATTGGACACACCTCCCCTGAAAACAGATCAGCTGGAATCAAATCATAGAATGTCTATTGCTCTGATTGAACGTGATCATCAACCAGGGTTCTAAATGTCTATGGAACCCAAGACCATGAGCAATAACCGAGGCGTTAGACATGCGAGATTAGCCCCTTGTTTTACCTGGATGTCTGTAGGAGGGAGTCCTCTGAAGGCTGGGAAGAACAGATAAACAGGTTAAATGAAGATGAGGGATGTGAGCGTAAAGCCTGGTGTTAACACATTACTGCCATTCCAATAAATGGAACCCAACCACTCAGTTGACGGTCAGTTCATTGACGTAGTAAGCTCAATATTCTATATATCAGGCAAAGGGATGGCATAACATGCAGTCAGCTAAGCTCGATAGTCGTACTTGCAAATGAAAAACATGACACCAGTGACACACAAGCATGTTATTGCACATTCAACCCCCAAAAATTATAATAACCACAACCACCACATAAATGACAATGCCATAAAGGGAGAAATAGAAATGGCAGATTCCGAGGTCTGCAATGTTGAATTACATATAGAGATGAAAGAAACACCAAAACAGACTTACTCACATTCACCCCTTTAACACGCATACAAACTGATGACACAGATGAATCCCCATCCACAGGAGAGTTGATACTTTTTTTCAAAAAGGTAACATGAAATCATTAAAAAGAGCACATGCAAGGACACAATGAGCAGGTTGTCTACTGGAGGCTGAAAGGAGCAATCATCATTGTCCTGGCTTAAGGCTTACGCATGCTTCCGACCTTCGCTTGAAAAATGAGAAAAAGCGGCAATAGTACCGTTTGTCCATCTTGAGACACCGTAGCCACTTCTTCAAAATAATCAGAATTAATCTAAGAAAACTCAAAAAATCTGTCATTGACGTTTTTGCAGAGGAGATCCTAGTCGCTCAATTTTACATCTAACAGATGTTTGGTGCAGTATTTCTCAATTGAAAAAAAGTGCATTGAAACTTGTCATCCATCATTGATCGACAAACACTTCAATGAAGAATACCTACTGTTGACCAATGACCGACGAAGGTCATAAAACCGCAGAGAAAACCCTTGCCGAAGACCAAACAAACAAAAACGTAAGAATGTCATAATATATGCACAAACTGTTCTGAAGCATGCAGACGCCTTTAGTGGGTCAATATTGAAAAGGCGCCCACTTCTGACACCAATTTCAACATTGTCAGTTGAATGTTTATCTAAATCTTTTGAGTTAACTTTGTCCATACGGATATGTCCTTATGTATGTACACATGTACAGGTAACTGCCAAAATAAAGGAAACACCAACACCAACATAAAGTGTCTTTATAGGGCATTGGGCCACCACGAGCCATCAGAACAGCTTCAATGTGCCTTGGCATAGATCAGGGATGGGCAACTTTGATGGGGTGGGGGCCACAAAAAATCTGAACTCATCATGAGGGGTCACAGTTGCTCGTGGGTCTGTGTGACCAAATCCACACCCCACCCCCCACCCACATTATGAGCAAAACATTTTAGTGGCCCTCTTGACAGTGCAATTCTACAATGTTTGCAGTTTTTAATATTATATCTGAGTGAGATTGACTAATAAAATCAATGGGGGCCACCCAGCAGGTAATTTGACCATGATAACAAGTTTAGATAGCTGGCCGCAAAACTAACTTAGCAATCCCCCAGAAAATTGCTGACATGGGCTAATTGACTGACTATCAGGGATTTACTGCTGATGCACAACCCAATTTTGAAATTGCACCTTGTGTATTCTACTATTATAACTCGCAACAGTAAGTTGAGACCCCGACTGAGTTCCATCCCTTGCATAGAGTCTACAAGTGTCTGGAACTCTATTGGAGGGATGGGACACCATTCTTCAATGAGAAATTCCATCATTTTATGTTTTGTTGATGGTGGTGGAAAACACCGTCTCTGGCACCGCTCCTGAATCTTCCATAAGTGTTCAACTGGGTTGAGATATGGTGACAGACGCACACACGCTGAGCGATTCACTGAAATGTTAGTTAATTGGTTTAAAACAAAAAATAACCAACGTCGGTTCAATTATTTGAATTCCATTTTGTTCGTTTTTTTTTCTGTGAGCTCAATGCCCAGATTTCACAGTTTCTCTAGAGATAAAACAGATCAAGCCCAAATTGTGCGATATAGTAGGGAGTTGTAGTTTCCACAGGCCAATATTCTAAATGGTTTCGAGCAGAAAATGTGATAATTAACTACAATGACCACAATCCATTGTGCCTACTTGTCCAGTATGTGTTTCTTTTACGCGTGCTACATTAGATTAGTGTGGGGCAGACATGAAGAGGGAGAGAAGAGATAGAAGAATGCGTGATTGAGAGGGATAGAGAGCAGTTGCTTTGTGAGGCATCTCTACCTGAAAATAAATGATCTAAGTGATTGATAGTTGGTATTCAGCAGTCATAAATGTATGCCTTATTTACTTTGAAGAATTACAAAATACTGATTTTGTCAGACAGCATAGGCAGCAGCTTTGGAGATAAGATGACTTGGAATGAAATAATAAAGTCATCAAATAAAACAAATGTAATAAAATATTTTGGTTGTATATATTAAAGTACAGTGAATAAATTATGGTTAAAGCAGTAATGTGCAGCACTACCATCATGGGTCTTTAATTAATTGTTTTATTCTGTGTTGTTAGAGCATTCAACCCACATAATGCATAGTGCATTTAATGTAAAAAATAAAATGACTGAAACCGAAAACCGTGATTATTTAATAATCTAACCGAAACGAGCTAAAAAAGCACTAATCACTCAGCACACTATGCTCCTCGAGACCCATCTTTTTAAAAAAGTCACTGAGATCTCTTCTAGCCATGGTAGCCAAAATAATGGAAAACTGGGCATTTTTATACATGACCCTAAGCATGATGGGATGTTAATTGCTTAATTAACTCAGGAACCACACCTGTGTGGAAGCACCTGCTTTCAATATACTTTGTATCCCTCATTTATCCAAGTGTTTCCTTTATTTTGGCAGTAATCTGTATGTACACATATCACAAGAAAAAATATGAAGCAGACATTATGACAAACACACTTTTCAGCCAACCAATAAGAGCTCACCACACAGGAAGTACGGGTTAAGGTAAGTGATAGAGGGCTGAAGCGAGTTCTTAAAAAAAGGATCTTCCTTCTTGAAGGCACGGAAAGCAGGATTTGGAGTAGAATACTGGATTCTGGTTACAGCTAAGGGGTAATGGGCCCCGGCAGATATAGGCTGCTAAAGGGTTTGTTTTGGGAGGTATTTGATTGGTTAAACTAGGGGGCAGAGTTGGGGCTGGTACCTGTTCATAGGATAGTATTGGACTCGTCTGAAAAGGTTCGCATTAGCAGGGGCCTGGCTGAAGACCGGGGAGACTGGGTTTCCCACTCGCCCGACTGAACCACTGGCTTCTTCTGGAAGGGTCAGGCAAGAGACACTAATGACACCTCGGTGCTGACAGAGACACTTACAAGACAGCAAGTGGACAATGTAATGTAGTTTAAACACACACTCTCCCTGGCGAATATTCTCTCCTCAACCCAATGATTGTCAGGAGGGACAAGTCAATGTTTAGAAAGATCTCGTTGTTTAAGTGTTGTTAATCTCTATTCTTTAAGGCAAAACAAAGCTGTCTTAATGGACTAATACACATTATTGGTACAGCCCTCCAAATATTTCTGACTTCAGACACGCATTCAGAGCAACACAAACACACACATCGCTGTAGTGGCCCACTGCGGTTGTGGTGGGGGGTCCAGGGTATGGGGTTGGCTGGAGTCTGGGGCACACTGGCATGCAGATTAACCTCATGTGTTTGCGTGCTGCATTCACCTGGACAGGCATGCAGAGACCGCAGGCACAGGGGCAACACAGGCAGCTAAGACACAATGACTGATGCACTCAGACATACTTAAGAAGACATAGCACCAACGCTCCATGGTTTCAGCACCAAACCAAAAACCACTATTGCTGGGTAAGTGACAGACAAGGCAGGGCACTGGGCAATCCAGAATTTACATAAACATTCTCAAATTGTCATGGCATAACAAAAATGGACCACCCAGTCTGGACAGTGGTTAGAACCTTCAAAGGGTCACTATCATCACTATGATCTGAACTGGGAATCTCTAGAATGGGCAACAGTGTGAGGATCAGGCCTAACCTGTCAAGTCAAGGGAGGGAGGATGCTGGATGTTATTGGACACCACCTGAGTAATGTTAAAGGCAGGAGGAGGGAGGGGGAGGAATCTGACAAGCAGGACAGGAGGAGGTTAAGGGAAAGAGCAGAGAGAAAGAGACCTCAGTCACTCCAGGAGAAGCTGTGAGTACTGGCGGTCTGCGACAGCATGAAGATAGTGGACGTTCCCGACGAAGGAAGTCGTTGCTTGATCTTTGGCAAAGCAGGCAGGATAGAAAGAGAGAAACAGAAGAGGCAATAAGAGGGAGTGAGACAGAGGGAGAAAAAGAGTAGAACAAATGTATTAAACCAGAGCATTAGAGTTAAAGACAGCATTTAGTTAGAGTGGGGCAAGAGGGTTGGCCTTTGCTGCTGAGGCCCTAGAACTTTCAACGATGTTCATCAATGGTATCAGGTTAGACTCCTTGCCGTTAGAAGTGTATTGGTGTTGTGGGTTAAATGTAACCTTTATTGGTCTGAATTAAATGTAATAAATGTTGTTGTTGTTGTTACTTGAGAGCAAAAACAACATACAAATAAATGACATTGTATTGCATTTCTTTGAACCATAGAAGTGATAGAGCTCCATGATGCACAAATAACAGCCCATCCAGCATACGTGTGTGTGTGTGTGTGTGTGTGTGTGTGTGTGTGTTTGGCCTACGCCTTTGTCTACACTGAACAAAAATATAAAACGCAACATGTAAAAGTGTTGGTCCCATGTTTCATGAGCTGAAAAGATCCCAGAAAATGTCCATACGCACAAAAAGCTTATTTCTCAAAAATCTTGGGCACAAATTTCTTTACATCCCTGTTAGTGAGCATTTTATCATTTGCCAAGATAATCCATCCACCTGACAGGTGTGGCATATCAGGAAGCTGATTAAACAGCATGATCATTACACAGGTGCACCTTGTGCTGGGGACAATAAAAGGCCACTCTAAAATGTGCAGTTTTGTCACACAACACAATGCCACAGATGACTGAAGTTTTGAGGAAGCATGCAATTGGCATGCTGACTGCAGGAATGTCTACCAGAGCTGTTGCCAGATAATTTAAATGTTAATTTCTCTACCATAAGCTGTCTCGAACGTCGTTTTAGAGAATTTGGCAGTACGTCAAACCGGCCTCACAACCGCAGGGGGCGGGGGATGCCACTTTCTGTCTGTAATAAAGCCCTTTTGTGGGGAAAAACTCATTCTGATTGGCTGGGCCTGGCTCCCAAGTGGATGGGCATGTTGCATGTTGAGTTTATATTTTTGTTCGTACAGTTAAAATCATCAAAATCATTACGAGGTTGTCAAACATTTACATTTATCGGGCGTACAAAAAAGGATAAGGTATGAGGATATGTTGGTTGAAAAATCAATCGAGTGATAATATCATATAACTTGTAAAATGAATAACCAAATTATGCGCCATCACACCATTACTAATACTTTGAAGAAAAACTAATTTGCCTCATGGGGAGTTAAGTGACAGACTATACCAGAAGATACTGGCCTAAGAGGGGAGAAGGGGGGGGGAAATTACATTATTCCTCTGATCTCCATCCATGTCAACAACACAAATCAGACCGCTATGGAGGAGCTCTTTAATGTATGTTTAGAGCAATGGGCTCCGTCAAGCATGACCGAATCTTCAAGGAGACACCAATGGCTACTTGCAAGGACAAAACGTAAATGATGAGACTGTTATGATGCATAAACAGAAATACAGGGATATCTAAGCATCTCCTCAGTGCATAAAGACGCATAAAGGACAAGTCATAGCTGTAGAAAACTACTATGAAGTGTTTTGAACAGTTGTTTTCCCCTTTAACATTAAAACAATATAGAGATAGATGTGTGTGTGTGTGTGTGTGTGTACAGTACCTGTCGTGAGTGGGGCCACCGGGGCTTGCGGAGGACCAGCAGCAGGATCTCAGGCAGCAAGCTGAGCAGGACGAGGAGGATGATGACCAGCCAGGTCGACACAGAGCTCAGCATGTTAGCAAACACAAAGTAGAGACGCTGCTGCCGAAGGAAGGGCCTGACGGGAGGGAGAGCGTTTACAACATTCACACAGGTCAGTGCAAATACAACGGTCACCAACCACGGTTCAGGAGAACTACAAGGCGAGTAGGCTTTTGCTCCAGCCCACCACTAATATTGATTGACGTATGTGTCAGATGATCCGGTCCTCACCATATGATCCCACCCCAGAAGAAGCTGAAGAACATGTAGAAGGCCAGCGAGCCCCAGATGACAAAGTGATTGATCCACGTCCAATGGCGCGTGTCCATAGCCAGCTATAACCACAAACAGAAGACAAGTGGTATCACTGGTCTGAAAACGTATTTCAACAACACTGTTATGTTCAAATGTGCTTTACCTTTAGCGTAACGGTGAAGACGAGGACAGTAAAAACAATCGTTCCGTACGACCAATTCCCAAACACCTGGCCATTGTCCTGCAGGGCGGGGTTACTAAAGAGAAAGCGGACTCCAAAGAAGAACAGGAGGCCCTGGTAGACCCCCAGTAGGGTCCAGTACAGGAAGGGGCCCCAACGCAACATGGCGTTCTTTGCTACGTCCCTAAGGAGAGAAAAGGGGGCAGGAAGGGAGGTACACAACAATACAAAGACGGAGGATTGAAACCACTTGCTTGTCTCGTCATTATCACACTAGAAGCATAGCTAGTGCATTTTCTATGTAGTCACAAAATGAATAGTGTCATTCCCGGCCCTACCTGTAGAGGGTGGCGTTGTCCATCAGGACTTCCATACAGATGTGCTGCTCCAAGAGGCTGTAGGCCAGGATAGGCATTGAGGTGAAACAGATGTTGTACATCGTCAGATAGGCTGCGTCGTAGAGGGGCTGGGGAGGACGCGGGAAGGAAGGGGGGTAGGGACAGGACGGATTGGGAACCCAGGGGTTAATTACACAGAGAGGAGAGAGCACTCACATACACACACTGACAAACACACAACCACTACCTAACACAGGAAGATGGCTCTATAGCCTGGAGCCTGTTGCTGTGTGGCCACATGCAGAAGACATCCGTTGATATATACACACAGATGGATCTGAGAGAGCAGGTCTGAGCTGGGGGGCATCTTTTAAACTGAGCTACTTAGAGACCGAGTTTACATATCAGAAGTTAGCTGTGTATACTGAGAGATGTGTACCCTCTCCTGCGAGAGCTAAACATGTGCCAAAGGAATGAATACATTGCCTAAGATGGCGAAGACTTACTTGATGTAACCAAGGGACGTACTAGTCATATTGTATACATAACGTGCATATAATATGAATGTCACATACATACATATATACATACATACAGTTGATGTCGGAAGTTTACATACACCTTAGCCAAATACATTTAAACTCAGTTTTTCACAATTCCTGACATATAATCCTAGTAAAAATTCCTTGTTTTAGGATCACCACTTTATTTTAAGAATGTGAAATGTCAGAATAATAGTAGAGAGAATGATTTATTTCAGCTTTTCTTTCTTTCATCACATTCCCAGTGGGTCAGAAGTTCACATACACAATTAGTATTTGGTAGCATTGCCTTTAAATTGTTTCACTTGGGTCAAACGTTTCGGGTAGCCTTCCACAAGCTTCCCACAATAAGTTGGGTGAATTTTGGCCCATTCCTCCTGACAGAGCTGGTGTAACTGAGTCAGGTTTGTAGGCCTCCTTGCTCGAACACGCCTTTTTCAGTTCTGGTCCCAAATTTTCTATAGGATTAAGGTCAGGGCTTTGTGATGGCCACTCTGTCTCCTAGAGATTAACGTACTTTGGTGCGAAATGTGCAAATCAATCCCAGAACAACAGCAAAGGACCTTGTGAAGATTATGGAAGAAACAGGTACGAAATAATCTACAGTGGGGAGAACAAGTATTTGATACACTGCCGATTTTGCAGGTTTTCATACATACAAAGCATGTAGAGGTCTGTAATTTGTATCATAGGTACACTTCAACTGTGAGACGGAATCTAAACCAAAAATCCAGAAAATCACATTGTATGATTTTTAAGTAATTCATTTGCATTTTATTGCATGACATAAGTATTTGATACATCAGAAAAGCAGAACTTAATATTTGGTACAGAAACCTTTGTTTGCAATTACAGAGATCATACGTTTCCTGTAGGTCTTGACCAGGTTTGCACACACTGCTGTTGGATTTTGGCCCACTCCTCCATACAGACCTTCTCCAGATCCTTCAGGTTTTCGGGGCTGTCGCTGGGCAATATGGACTTTCAGCTCCCTCCAAAGATGTTCTATTGGGTTCAGGTCTGGAGACTGGCTAGGCCACTCCAGGACCTTGAGATGCTTCTTACGGAGCCACTCCTTAGTTGCCCTGGCTGTGTGTTTCGGGTCGTTGTCATGCTGGAAGACCCAGCCACGACCCATCTTCAATGCTCTTACTGAGGGAAGGAGGTTGTTGGCCAAGATCTCGCGATACATGGCCCCATCTATCCTCCCCTCAATACGGTGCAGTCGTCCTGTCCCCTTTGCAGAAAAGCATCCCCAAAGAATGATGTTTCCACCTCAATGCTTCACGGTTGGGATGGTGTTCTTGGGGTTGTACTCATCCTTCTTCTTCCTCCAAACACGGCGAGTGGAGTTTAGACCAAAAAGCTATATTTTGGTCTCATCAGACCACATGACCTTCTCCCATTCCTCCTCTGGATCATCCAGATGGTCATTGGCAAACTTCAGACGGGCCTGGACATGCGCTGGTTGAGCAGGGGACCTTGCGTGCGCTGCAGGATTTTAATCAATGACGGCGTAGTGTGTTACTAATGGTTTTCTTTGAGACTGTGGTCCCAGCTCTCTTCAGCTCATTGACCAGGTCCTGCCATGTAGTTCTGGGCTGATCCCTCACCTTCCTCATGATCATTGATGCCCCACGAGGTGAGATCTTGCATGGAGCCCCAGACCGAGGGTGATTGACCGTCATCTTGAACTTCTTCCATTTTCTAATAATTGCGCCAACAGTCGTTGCCTTCTCACCAAGCTGCTTGCCTATTGTCCTGTAGCCCATCCCAGCCTTGTGCAGGTCTACAATTTTATCCCTGATGTCCTTACACAGCTCTCTGGTCTTGGCCATTGTGGAGAGGTTGGAGTCTGTTTGATTGAGTGTGAGGACAGGTGTCTTTTATACAGGTAACGAGTTCAAACAGGTGCAGTTAATACAGGTAATGAGTGGAGAACAGGAGGGCTTCTTAAAGAAAAACTAACAGGTCTGTGAGAGCCGGAATTCTTACTGGTTGGTAGGTGATCAAATACTTATGTCATGCAATAAAAATTAAAATTAATTACTTTAAAATCATACAATGTGATTTTCTGGATTTTTGTTTTAGATTCCGTCTCTCACAGTTGAAGTGTACCCTATGGTATAAATTACAGACCTCTACATGCTTTGTAAGTAGGAAAACCTGCAAAATCGGCAGTGTATCAAATAGTTGTTCTCCCCACTGTATATCCACAGTAAAACAAGTCCTACATCGTCATAACCTGAAAGGCCGCTCAGCAAGGAAGAAGCCACTGCTCCAAAACCGCCATAAAAAAGCCAGACTACGGTTTGCAACTGCACATAGGGACAAAGATCGTACTTTTTGGAGAAATGTCCTCTGGTCTGATGAAACAAAAATAGAACTGTTTGGCCATAATGACCACCGTTATGTTTGGAGTAAAAAGGGGGTAGCTTGCAAGCTGAACAACACCATCCCAACCGTGAAGCACGGGGTGGCAGCATCATGCTGTGGGGGTGCTTTGCTGCAGGAGGGTCTGGTGCACTTCACAAAATAGAAGGCATCATGAGGCAGGATAATTTTAAGACATCAGTCAGGAAGTTAAAGCTTGGTCGCAAATGGGTCTTCCAAATGGACAATGACCCCAAGCGTACTTACAAAGTTGTGGCAAAATGGCTTAAGGACAACAAAGTCAAGGTATTGGAGTTGCCATCACAAAGCCCTGACCTCAACCCAATAGAAAATGTGTGGGCAGAACTGAAAAAGCGTGTGCGAGCAAGGAGGCCTACAAACCTGACTCAGTTACACCAGCTCTGTCAGGAGGAATGGGCCAAAATTCACCCAACTTATTGTGGGAAGCTTGTGGAAGGCTACCCGAAACAACATTTGACCCAAGTTAAACAATTTAAAGGCAATGCTACCAAATACTAATTGAGTGTATGTAAACTTCTGACCCACTGGGAATGTGATGAAAGAAATAAAAGCTGAAATAAATCACTCTACTATTATTCTGACATTTCACATTCTTAAAATAAAGTGGTGATCCTAAGACAGGACATTTTTACTAGGATTAAATGTCAGGAATTGCGAAAAACTGAGTTTAAATGTATAAGGTGTATGTAAACTTCCGACTTCAACTGTACATACATACATATACACACACGTATAAATATATAAGACTGCAGCCACTCCAGGAGATCGAGGAGAGAGGGAGTGTCAGGTCAACCAGAGGGAAAGAGTATGGGTGTAGACTGGAGAAGGTGCTGGGGTTCAATGGGATACTCTGCTATTTCATGTTTAGTGCATCTTTGAATCTCAGAGAGGGGAGGGGGCCCCAGCAGGACCCGGAGCAGTACTCACTTGCTGGGAAGATCCACAGAAAAACTGGTACAAGAACTGTGGTAAGATGAAGCATAGGTTCTGTTAGCAAGAGAGGGAGAAGGAGCCTGAGGTTAGACGCATCAAAAGGTAATGGACATGTCCTTTGGTGGTGGAGAACTTTGGTGTCTGGGTGTCATCTAAATCACATGGGCTTGAGCAGTGTCCTTTATCAACATCAGAACACTTACTGTGTAAATCTGTGGCTCTGTTGCGCTCACATTTTACAGTTGATGGACAACTTTAGCACTGTTACAAACTTAGACTCCTTTGTTTTTTTGCAATCGCCTACATAAAGATCTAAACGTCTCCGGTGCTACTGCTGGGCTTATTCATTGTCTTGCTATCAATTACACAGGCCGTGTGATCTATTTCTCGGTCGACTTATATCAACATCTCTGGGCATTAGTGGTGGGGTAGCTAAATGAATACAACGGAATATGCCTAACAGTGATGAAGGAAATGAAAAATGCTCGGCAGGGCATGCCCAGATCTCGTGGCACCATAGTAAAATTGGAGCGAGAAAGATGGCCGACGCGCCAACATTTTCACAAATCCGCTCCATGCTCCAGCCAAATTACGCACACTCCGCTCCTCGCTCCACTCACATCCTCTGTTCAGCGCAGCTGACTTTAAGATAACATTTTAGAGGCCCCCCATCTTGGTGGGGTAGATAAATTAGCATTTTTAAGCCAATTTCCTGTAGTTCTACACAGTTCTCCATGGAGCTGTTGTAAAGCTAATTTCCTGTAGTTCTACACAGTTCTCCATGGAGCTGTTGTAAAGCTAATTTCCTGTAGTTCTACACAGTTCTCCATGGAGCTGTTGTAAAGCTAATTTCCTGTAGTTCTACACAGTTCTCCATGGAGCTGTTGTAAAGCTAATTTCCTGTAGTTCTACACAGTTCTCCATGGAGCTGTTGTAAAGCTAATTTCCTGTAGTTCTACACAGTTCTCCATGGAGCTGTTGTAAAGCTAATTTCCTGCATTGCCATGCATTTTGCCATGGCTAATTCTGTGTTATTTTGCTCAAAGATTATAATAAAATCAGTACTGCTAAATTAATTGTTTATGGAATTTTCAATTTACCCTGACTGTCTAGCTTTTATTTTGGTGATTGTTAGTTCTCAAAGATTATATTATTTTAAAATATATAGGTCCACTATCTTTTCAACATAATTTATATCTAGTTTTAGTAGTTTAATTTGACACAGAAAGCGTTTTTCCATTCCGAAAATTAACACACGTTTTTATATTTTTTACACTGTTTGGACATAGGCTTCCCGCTTAGGTGGCCCGCCTAAGGATTTAAATGGCAGAAAATTCCCTGCATATCACTCCCACATAATCCTCATATCTAATGCGCTTTCTTTTGGCAGCAACAGGCTTATGTCTTATAGCTCCAAACAATGACCCACCCTTGACCTCATCTGATGTGACCAATACTCATGATCCTCAGTTACCATAAGCACAGTAAGTTATGGTGCCTACATTTGTGCTGCCCCCTACCTTGTAGAAGAAGTATTGCACCAGGTGGGCGATGCGAACGTAGTAGAGGTGCCCATGCCCCAGTAACAGTTTCTTCAGGTGCTTGAGCTTAGGGATGGCATAGTCACTGTTCCTCACTGCCTGGCGACCCTCTTTACCTTTTATACCTGAGACAGGGAAGACCAGGGCAAATACACACTTTTAAATCTAATTTTTACATTTTACTGAATTTAATTTGAAACATAATTTCAAATATTAAACATTTCATAATTTGGGTCTACAGTGATATCAGTGTCTTACCGATGCCAATGTGTGCCTCCAGGATCATACTGACATCGTTGGCTCCATCTCCGATGGAGAGGGTGATAGGGCTGCCTTTAGAGTTCTTCACCATGTTCACAATCTATATAGGAACGAGAGAGCGGAAAGAGAGAAAAAAGGTTTATTAAATCCCACTTGGTTCTGCATTCGAAACAAGACGCCTAGATGCAAACGTATTCAGGCATTTGTAATATCATTACCAGGTGTATGGGTAAATACAGATATTTATTTTGCCGTGAGACCTCACCTGGTTTGCTTTTAACTTCTGTAGATACACTTAATCTACTTAATCTATCAGCAAGCTCCTATGACATCACCTCACCTGGGCCTTCTGTAGGGGAGCCATGCGGCAGCACAGAACAGTGGTACAGTTCTGACAGATCTGGAGGAACAGACTCTTGTAGTGGCTGGAGTCTGGAGAGGAGTTGAACACTAAGGACAGAGTGGCTCCGTCTATGATGAAGCCGTAGTCCTGCTTAGCTGAAGACCAGCTCCTGGGAGGGGAAGAGAATGCAGAGCTTTCTTGAGACAAATCGAAACCGAACTAGAGGAAAACTCTCTAATAGTCTAATAGTTCAAGACATTATAATTTGCTACCAATTGTTATCATTTTACGACAAATTATCATCAATTTACTACCAATGATTATCAATTTACTACCAATAAAATGATCAATAAGTAACTCCAACGACCCTCCTCCTTCCTTCAAACCTCCAACCCTAGACTCGGCACTGACCTGCTGATCCCAGCCTTGACCGGTGGAGCGTCCTGCACTGCCCTCTTGTGGTAGTCTAACAGCACCTCATGCAGTCGCTCTTCTCTCCTCCTCCCTCCATCCTCCAGGGTTCGCACCGTCAGCTCCAGCAGCTCTGTGCCCTTCTGGAACAGCCGGCAGGCGTAGCACGTGGACTTGGCCGTCTCCATCTTGTCCCCCGTCAGCACCCACACCTTCATGCCGGCTCGCTGCAGGGCCTCCATGGTCTCCGCTGCCTCCTCCTGCAACCTGGGGACAGAGGAAGGAAGAGAGAGGGAGAGAAAGAGGGAGAGTGAGTGATGAGTGGCAGTTTGCAGTGAAAAGGTGATATGAAAAGGGGTGTGTCAGAGAATGAGTGATGGGAGGACAGGGATGGCTAAGTGAGAGAGAAAGATGAGATGGCTGAGAAGCAGAGTGTGATTGAGTGTGTGTGACAGTCAGTGAACACGTTCACATGTGTGCGCCTGTCTGACAGAATGACTGAATACATATTGTAAAGGAGGAAAAAAAAAATGCATATAACTCCCACCGCACCCATAGGGAATAGGGTGCCATTTGGGACGCAGCCTGAGAGTTAACCCTGAGCTGACTGTCCACCCACCTGTCCTCCACGGCGGTAGCTCCGATCAGGCTCATCCCAGTCTCCACCTGGTTGTAGACAGCTATGAGTTTCTCCTCTCGGTCCTGTAGGGCCAGCCTAGCCTCCCTCAACCCTGCGTCTGCCTGGGCATACTCTTCAGAGCTCAGCAGCTTGTAGGCCACACACAGCGTCCGGTAGCCCTCCTGAAATATGGCACAACCACACATCGTAAGTTACCAATCAACACAAGCACACAAACACATTCTCGCTGTGTGTTTTATAAATGTGCAAAATCTAGACTTTCAATGTACCTATTGCATATGGGAAATAAACTAGAAACATAAACTTGAATCGTAAATCAATGTACACACAAACAAAAATGGTAGCCTCCCTGGGAGACCTTTGACATAAAGGCACAGACGTACAAAGACATTGTATAAACATGAAGTTAGTGAAGCGGATGGGGCAGTGACACACCGTAGCGTTGCGCTCCACGTGCATGTGTATCCTGTCCACTTCCTCCTGCCTGACACGGGGAAAGATGGAGGAGTCGGCCCCCTTACAGAACAGCATGGTGTCCCCTGAGCAACCAACACAGCCAGGACATGTCAGGACTGGGGTTACAACAAACAAAACTAAAAGCTAATAGACGAAAAGCTGTCGGTCAATCTCAATCCCTGACTCACCGCATTTGGATCTGACTATTACGCTCATACGCCTTCTCACGGGGTCAAAGTTCAACACATGAAGCAGCTCGTACCTGCAAGGGGAAATCAGATGGCCGTGTCAATCAAAAGGAGAATTTTGAATGGGGAAAGACGGCTAAATGAAATCCATTAATAACATTAATCAAAACTCTTCACATGTTGACTTACGTTTCAACATCCTTATTTCTGTTCATCACTCTCATGTTCTTGCTCTCCATACCTAGGAATGTGAAACCATACCTATAGATGGCAACAAAGACAAGTGAGCAGTACTGATTCCACAACACCCTAATCAAACCAAGTCCACATTGAAGTTAATTTGTGTGATGGATTGATTGATTAATAACAGTTGATTGATTGCCCAGGCACTGTCCCTTACTTCATGGCTCCCTTGACCAGTGCCACCTCGTCGGGTGAGGAGGCGATGAAGCCCCTGAGCTCTGCAGGGTGGACCATCTCGCCGTCCAGCCCCAGGACACCGTCCACCTGGTCCTCAACCCCGTCCTCCTGACCCGTAGACTCCTTGACCTGCACCGTGTGGCACAGACACAGAGCTCGCAGGAACAGCTCCTCCTTCTCCTGAAAACACACACAGGCGCACACACACGCATGTTACTTATTTTACGGTGTGCCATTTACCAGAGGTGTATACATTAAGAACCAAATGCAAACGGGCTGAACTTGTCCAATAAGAAACTCTTGTTTTTGTTGCAAAACGTTTTTCTACAGTGTGCAATGAATGTTAGAATGAATACACCACTGGTATGTACTTTTATATGGCATAGTAACAGCTTACATTATTAAACTACCTAACAACCTCTGTCTCGATGGGATTCAATGACACAGGTACATTAATAGAGGAAAACAGCCATTGAGTACAAACTGCTGGCCCCATTAATCACACTGGATCTGTCACAGGTTGTTAGAAGGTCACGTGTGATGCTTGTTATTCTGTCAGGTGACCTCTGATTCAACCATCACACTGGGCCTTCTGACGCCCATATGTTGGCATGCCTAACTGGCACAGTGATGAGGGGGGGCAGATAACCAGTCATTCACCCACCCTGCCAGCCTTCTCCTGCAGCATGCTCACGGTTCCATCTGTGACACAGAAGCCGTCCAGCTCGGTACTCAAGTCACGGTACTTGTACTGGAAGCCGTCGATGCAGCACTCGATGAACTCCATGCTGTTCTGGGTGAGAGTGCCCGTCTTGTCCGTGAAGACATACTCCACCTAAAGGACACGGTGAAACTGCAGGGTCAGACAAATATCCTTTTCACACAATCAAATGTATTTATAAAGTCCTTTTTACATCAGCAGATGTCACAAAGTGCTTATACAGAAACCCAGCCTAAAACCCCAAACAGCAAGCAATGCAGATGTAGAAGCACTGTGGCTAGGAAAAACTTCCTAGAAAGGCTGGAACCTAGGAAGAAACCTAGAGAGGAACCAGGCTCAGGGGTGGCCAGTCCTCTTCTGGCTGTGCCGGGTGGAGATAAGAGTACATGGCCATTAAGGCCAGATCGTTCTTCAAGATGTTCATAGATGACCAGCAGGGTCAAATAATAATCACAGTGGTTGTAGAGGGTGCAACAGGTCATCTCAGGAGTAAATGTCAGCTAGCTTTTCATAGAACCACACTACAGAGCCAAACCAAGCCAAGCCAATCTGTACTGGGCTGACCTGGATGGGCATCTACCATAGTTCCTGGAACCATGCTGGAGAGGACAATGTGAATAGAAAATATCTGCGCCAGCACAGTACTATTCAGGTTCGGACCTATAGTGTGAATCGGGGTGTACTCATTAGTCCAAACAGTTGCAAAACAGAACGTTTTGTAAATAAAACAAGTTTCAGTTGGAAAAAATTGGCGTAATGGAAAGGAAGGGTCGTAAAAAAAAAAAAACACTTCGCGCAATTAACGGCTGTAAACAATAAGAATGGGCAATTAATCCCTGACAGAGTTACACCGCATAAATCTAGTTTACCAAGCGTCATCTTTAATTGAAGTAATCATCTGGCAAACCAACCGTGACTGATCTACGACGCCACTGTTTGAGATGGAGGTTGGAGTCGGGAAGGAACAGCCAATCAAGGAATATTAAGACCAGTTAGACCATTTCATATTCTGAAATTTGAGGAGTTGTTCATGTGGGTTTAGGGTCATCACTCCACCAAAGACTGGGGCTGAGGGCAAAGAGGCCCTAGACCTCTAATAAACCTACGGCCTCGTTTGAATACTAAAATGAATCTCCAATTACCCTCTTCCCTTTGAGGTAATCACTGATCTAACATGACTGGGTAACTGAGAGTTCCATTGCAGTACATAAATCCAGTCATTTAAGATAAGTGATTACTTAAAGAAAAGGAGAAAGGAATGATGCATCAAGTATTCAAACAGGGTGGATATCTGGCCAACTATCTTCAGCAATTTGGTGGGAATATGCGATGACCGAAGAATACTAGCTCCTTTGGGAGAGTGGTTATGGGGCTTATCAACGTTAGGTTGGTTCCATATCTTTAACCCCTGACCTGTCCTAGCTCCTCGTTGAGGTCAGAGGTGTTGACCAGAGCCCCTTCCTGGATCTCAGGGTCGAAGAAGTCCTTGTCCCAGGAGATGAAGAAGGAGCCCAGGAACTTCTGCATCTCCACCGTCACGTACATGGACACGGGGATGATGAAGTTGAACAGCACCATGAACGACAGGAAGTCAGTAAACATATTCAGGTACTGGGGGAGAGAGGAGGGAACAAAAAGGAAATGTGGTTAAAATACACAGATCAAACAGGAAGTCAGTAAACATCTTTAGGTCCTGGGGGAGAGAGAGGGGTGAACACAGGGAACAGTGTTAAAACACACTTCCACAAACTGGAGTGTCCTTGGAGAAAAAACACACTTGTATAATGCAGTGTTAGAAGCCATTGGTGTAATGTGACTCTGGGTCAATGAACTGTGCCTAAAAGGCTCAACATAAGGCATTAAGTTGCATTTGAGACTGACTGCGGTCAGCAGAGAGCATTATACGGTGCTAAACTGTATTTCTCTGTGTAAAGTATTTTTAGCTGAGTGAAGGCCTCACCAGGTTGGCATCTTTCTCCTTCTGCGTCTTCTGGTTGTACCAGGGCTCTTCCTGGCCTGGTCGGCTCTGCCACACGTACTTGAGCGTGGTGCACACCAGGGCCTTGCTCACCAGGATGCACAGGTACACCAGCAGGAAGGCATTGATAGACCTGAAACACGAGTATTAACAACCCAACTTCCATTAGCAACACTGAAAATATACACTACCAGTCAAAAGTTTGGACACACCTACTCATTCAAGGGGTTTTCTTTATTTGTACTATTTTTTACATTGGAGAATAACAGTGATGACATCAAAACTATGAAATAACCAAAAAAAGTGTTAAACAAAATCTAAATATATTTGAGATTTGAGATTCTTCAAATAGCCACCCTTTGCCTTGATGAAAGTTTTGCACACTCTTGGCATTCTCAACCAGCTTTATTAGGTAGTCACCTGGAATGCATTTCAATTAACAGGTGTTCCTTGAAAGTTCATTTGTGGAATTTCTTTCCCTCTTAATGAGTTTGAGCCAATCAGTTGTGTTGTGACAAGGTAGGGGGGGTATACAGAAAATAGCCCTATTTGGTAAAAGACCAAGTCCATATTATGGCAAGAACAGCTCAAATAAGCAAAGAGAAACTACAGTCCATCATTACTTTAAGACATGAAGGTCAGTCAATACGGAACATTTCAGCTTCATTAAATAGTACCCGCAAAACACCAGTCTCAACGTCAACAGTGAAGAGTCGACTCCGGGATGCTGACCTTCTAGGCAGAGTTGCAAAGAAAATGTCCAGTGTTCTTTTGCCCATCTTAATCTTTTCTTTTTATTGTCCAGTCTGAGATATGGCTTTTTCTTTGCAACTCTGCCTAGAAGGTCAGCATCCCGGAGTCGCCTCTTCACTGTTGACGTTGAGACTGGTGTTTTGTGGGTACTATTTAATGAAGCTGCCAGTTGAGGACCTGTGAGGCGCCAGTTTCTCAAACTAGACAATAATGTATTTGTCCTCTTGCTCAGTTGCGCACCGGGGCCTCCCACTCCTCTTTCTATTCTGGTTAGAGACAGTTTGCGCTGTTCTGTGAAGGGAGTAGTACACAGCGTTGTACGAGATCTTCAGTTTCTTGGCAATTTCTTGCATGGAATAGCCTTAATTTCTCAGAACAAGAATAGACTGACGAGTTTCAGAAGAAAGTTATTTGTTTCTGTCCATTTTGAGCCTGTAATCGAACCCACAATTGCTGATGCTCCAGATACTCAACTAGTCTCAAGAAGGCCAGTTTTATTGCTTCTTTAAATCAGCACAACAGTTTTCAGCTGTGCTAACATAATTGCAAAATGGTTTTCTAATGATCAATTAGCCTTTTAAAATGAGAAACTTGGATTAGCAAACACAACATGCCATTGGAACACAGGACTGATGGTTGTTGATAATGGGCCTCTGTACGCCTATGTAGATATTCCATTAAAAATCAGCCGTTTCCAGCTACAATAGCCATTTACAACATTAACAATGTCTACACTGTATTTCTGATCAATTTGATGTTATTGTAATGGACCAAAAAATTGCTTTTCTTTCGAAAACAAGGACATTTCTAAGTGACCCCAAACTTTTGAACGTTAGTGTACACCCCCAGGAAGAATGACAAGCGACCACTTACTGTTGATATGGTCATTTTCATAAATTCTTAGAATGTTTGGGAATTACGTATACTAAGGGATTTGTGAAAATTCTATAGCAATATAGAGTGGGAAAGTGGCCGTGCGTTTGGACAATTAATAGACACTGCTGTAAATAAAACTGAATGAAAACATTGTCTTGTCCAGGACCGGAGTCTACACAGACCGGTGCGCTATAGCCAATCAGAGCTACAGTAGGCCTTTATACAAACAAGCCACACGGGCCTGCCATCATTCACTTTGAACAGGACTGTGTGTTTACAGGCAGTCACAACAGCGCGACTTTGGATCATTAGAACGCAGTCGACAAAAGCCACAAAAAACATCAACGGATTTTTGCAAATATGTAAACACCATGGGAGTCCGCTTACATTTGGGAACTTTACAGTCCTATTGATCAAACAAACATGAAAAGGTAGGCTCTCTCTCCCTCAGTTACGCACATCAACAACAAGATCAACTAATGCTACCCAGAGCAAGATGAGAGAAACTCTTAACGAAGGAACATAAGATAACCCTCTCAATCTTTTTCAGCTAGTTGGTCATCAAAATTGAACTGATAAACAATGGGGAATTGTACACTCCTCGTCCTTCTGCAGCTTGCCTGCTAACTGGCTAATGTTGGCTAGCTTGCTACTTCCAGACACAAATGAGAGAACACCTCACTGACCATTTTACTCACCTAGAGCATTCTTGACTAACTATAACTTTTTTGTCTACGTTTACTGACATATTCAGCGGGTGTTGCGCGTTCGTAAATGTATAACTTGTTCTGCACTCTGGTACACTCAGACGAGAGTGCTCTGAAATCGGAGTAGATAGCCAGAGTGAATTTGCGACTGTAAGAGATATGCTAACTGGATAACAGTTGTTCAAGTTCTTTCTAGCTAACCAAATGACACCTGCATCTCTAGCTGTGTATAGCCATCCACTCCTCCAATGGCATGACATCCTCCTAGCTAGCTAACGTTAGGCTACGTGTTTTTAGCTTTCTACATAAATAGATACACTAGCCTATTAGCCATGTTATGACTGACTTGTGATCATTGCCCTTGCTAGTTTGATTGTATTGACATTACCAGCCTTAGTTACATTCATCTGTTTTTGTCCAGAATATTGAGTCATTGAAACTGAAACAGTGCATCCTGAACGGAGGCAGCAAACAATGTACCAGGCCAGCTGTGATTTACAACCTGATAGCAATATTTTTTGCACTACGAAGAAATGTATTGGTGAATTATATTAATCATGCATTGAACTGCATCCATCTATTCTGCCAACAATGTGTACGTTATTGAACTTTGAGTCAAATAGAACATACTTTTAAAACCTCTTATAAAGTTGCTTTTGTAGCATAAACTGGGAATTTTATATTTTTGACTGATATTGATTGTATGTTTGTTTCATATCTGCAAAGTAGTTAAAACGCTGTTTAACCTTTAGGTCACCGGTTACTTTCTGTGCTTAACGTGAAACGTTTTTTGCAATGGGAAGTAATAGTTGTAAAATTATAATAATGGTTGTGTTTTTGTATTCTTATGATTGGGACCTACTTGCTTATTATGTCAGAGTTTATGGACTGCTTATCCTTTAACACAGGGGTGTCAAACGTACGGCCCGCGGGCCGGATCAGGCCCGCAAACGGGTTTAATCCGGCCCGCGAGATGATTTAGAAAAAATAAAAATAAAAATAAAAAATAAATATATATTTTTTTTAAGTATAAAAATGCGCTGCAATTTTTCAATAAAATAAACTGCTGTTCCAATTGCGTCCACTGGATGGCGCAATAGCAATTGTGTTAAGCAAGCAAACTGTTTATACCGGGGCAGAGCAAGTAGGTCAAGCACGTGCAGCCAATGAGCTACTTTGTTTTGCCCGCGATATTTATTACGGCTTCTACTTTTAACATTATGTGCTTTGGCACCCTCATTGCCCCAATATGTCTCTGTCAAAAAAGAGAAAAGTGGACGCAGAGTGCAGAGTGTTCCAAGAAAAATGGTCATCCTATTTAATCACGGAATTGAATGGGAAAGCTGTATGTTTGGTGTGTTCAGAGCATGTTGCAGTGCTGAAAGAATATAACCTTCGTCGCCACTATGTGAGTCTTCATGCCGACAAATATGACAACTTTCAAGGACAGCGGAGATGAGAGAAGGTGAATGAACTGTTGGCGGGTCTGAAGAAACAGCAGTCTGTGTTTACTCACAGCCGAGACATCAGTGACGCTGCAGTGAAAGCTAGCTACCTCATTGCTAATGAAATCGCAGTGGCTTCAAAACCATTTAGTGAGGGTGAATTTGTAAAAACATGCATGATGAAGGCAGCGGAGATTGTGTGCCCTGAAAAGCGGCAGGCTTTTGCAAATATCAGCCTGACAAGAAACACAGTTGCAGACAGGATTTCCGATCTTTCAGTGGATTTGGACAGCCAGTTGAAGCAAAAGTAAAGTCATTTATTGCGTTTTTCGGTTGCAATTGATGAAAGCACGGACATTACAGATGTTGCACAACTGGCAATTTTTTCATCTGCGGAGTTGATGACACATTGACCGTCACCGAGGAGTTCGTGGAGTTGGTGCCGATGACAGATACAACGACAGCAGCTGATATTTTTACCGCACTCGTCGGCGCGCTGGACAGGGTCGGAGTGGACTGGTCCCGCGCTGTCAGCCTGGCTACAGATGGTGCGCCCTCAATGATCGGGAAAAAAGCAGGCGTTGTGACAAAGTTCAGAGAAAAAATGCAATCTGCAAATGGAGGACGTGATTTTTTGACTTTTCACTGTATTTTGCACCAGGAGGCTTTGTGTTGCAAGTCATTAAAGATGGATAACGTCATGAAGGTGGTCATCCAAACTGTTAATTTCATCTGATCCAGAAGCCTGAATCACCGTCAGTTTGACAGCCTTCTCAGAGAGAAAGACCACATCTATGGCCTGCCATACCACACTGAGGTAAGATGGTTAAGCCGAGGTGCTGTGCTGAGGCGTTTCTTTGATTTACGAGAATAAATTGAACAGTTCATGGAAGAAAAGGGCAAACCAGTGTTAGAATTTCATTCCGCAGAATGGATGCCGGACCTTGCATTTATGGTGGATGTTACAGAGCACCTGAATAACTTGAACAAACAGCTGCAAGGGCGCAACAAAGTTGTCACGCAGTATTATGACAGCATACGTTCTTTCAAGTTGAAGCTGTC
Source organism: Coregonus clupeaformis (assembly GCF_020615455.1). Lineage (NCBI taxonomy): Eukaryota > Metazoa > Chordata > Actinopteri > Salmoniformes > Salmonidae > Coregonus > Coregonus clupeaformis. The sequence goes on along the minus strand of NC_059194.1, from coordinate 26,186,363 downwards.
ATTGTGGGAGACGCAACTTGCCGGTGGTGATGCAGCTCACTTCCCCTGTCTGAAAAATGTGTGCGCGACCCAACATGTGGCAGACATGAAGCGGTTCAAAGATAAAATAACTGGACTGTTACGGGAGTTTGAGCAACGCTTTCAGATGTATGTTTATATGTTTTTATGTTGATGTGCTATTGTTTTTATTTTATTTGTATATTTAACCTATTCTTGACTCTGTGGTTCTTGCACTTGTTTGGGGAACAGGATTTCATTATTTTTATCTACATTTCTGCCTGAGAAATGACACCCTGATATAGTTCTGTGATCTGTGATATACTTCTGTGAATCACTGAGGCATTGTGTGTTTGTGTGTTCTTTGTCCTCAGAACTTTGAAATAACTTGAGGTGTTTTATGATTAATAGTGATGTTGTGCTTTTGGACACTGTCCTCAGGCTCCAGCTTTATGTTTATATGTTTTTATGTTGATGTGCTATTGTTTTTAATTGATTTTATTTTATTTGTATATTTAACCTATTATTGACTCTGTGGTTCTTGCACTTGTTTGGGGAACAGGATTTCATTATTTTTATCTACATTTCTGCCTGAGAAATGACACCCTGATATAGTTCTGTGATCTGTGAAACAGTTCTGTTAATCACTGAGGCATTGTGTGTTTGTGTGTTCTTTTTCTTTAGAATTTTCTAATAAACTTGACGTGTTTATGATTAATAGTGATGTTGTGCTTGTACTATTTTGGACACACTGTCCTCAGGCTCCAGCTTTATGTTGTATGTTGATCGTATTAAAACAAAGAAAACAATCTGAAGTTGTTGTTTTTAAGTTATATATACCATGATTTTTCCGGTCCTGCCCACTTGGGAATAGATTTTCCTCCATGTGGCCCCTGAGCTAAAATGAGTTTGACACCCCTGCTTTAACATCATGCTGTATGTGACTGCTCGCGTTCCATTGACCCTATGCAGTGGTGTAGTGGTGCCTGGTTTACTCAAATCTTGCCAAAAAGTTCCCAAGGGCCCACTTAATGAAGGAAAGGCACCCTGTGTGAAAAATCCTGTTTTCCTATGTTTGTTATGAGTTTTCCTATAGATCTTCACTCTCAATCACACTTTTATTGTAATAAAACAAATACAAAACTGAATTGATGGTCTAAATTCACAACAATGCTTAAACCAAATCAATCTGATTGGGTGGGCCTGGCAGGGCCTGGCTCCCCAATGGGTGGGCCTCTGTCCACCCAGGCCCATCCATGTCTACGCCCCTGATGCAAACAGTGCATGATGACAATTGCGCATCACAAATAACCTACTAATCAACACTTCGGACTAAACTTTTTGAATACCTGGTTTGCATACCCATTGTTGCCTTAATTAGCATTTGCTGGTAGATACAAGTTGAAACGTCTTCCCTACTCTACCGGCGTCATTCTTCTGTGAGCTGCTCCATGCCAAAACCAGTTGAGAGCTGCACACTTGCTGCCTGCAGATGATATGGGGCGTGCATGTGAATATATTTCACATGCTTTGCGATTGTGTAGGCTACTTTGTGCATGATTTCTCTATTGTACTACATAATTGATAAGCCGTATACCTCCACTACACTACTTTGATACGCATCAGTAGGGATTAAGAAGTGAGTATACGCAATGCCCACTGAAAAAGTGGGTATACGGCTTACACCTGCGTATATCCTCCACTACACCACTGGCCCTTTGTGTTTTAGAAAAAGTGTACTCCTACATGAGTGCGCTAGTATTACGGTTGTTGTCCGTTCAGAATCACGAACCTGTCACACACTGAAGGCCTATAGGTTCGCCACTGCGCAAACATTTACATTTTTACTCTTATCCAGAGCGACTTACAGTTAGTGAGTGCATACATTTTCATACTGGCCCCCCGTGGGAAACAAACATGTCTATAATAGATATAAAAGCTGTTAAGATACTCTATTAATGTTTCAAAAAAGGAGTATATATACAGTATCTCACAAAAGTGAGTACACCCCCTCACATTTTTGTAAATATTTGAGTATATCTTTTCATGTGACAACACTGAAGAAATGACACTTTGCTACAATGTAAAGTAGTGAGTGTACAGCTTGTATAACAGTGTACATTTGCTGTCCCCTCAAAATAACTCAACACACAGCCATTAATGTCTAAACTGCTGGCAACAAAAGTGAGTACACCCCTAAGTGAAAATGTCCAAATTGGGCCCAAAGTGTCAATATTTTGTGTGGCCACCATCATTTTCCAGCACTGCCTTAACCCTCTTGGGCATGGAGTTCACCAGAGCTTCACAGGTTGCCACTGGAGTCCTCTTCCACTCCTCCATGACGACATCACGGAGCTGGTGGATGTTAGAGACCTTGTACTCCTCCACCTTCCGTTTGAGGATGCCCCACAGATACTCAATAGGGTTTAGGTCTGGAGACATGCTTGGCCAGTCCATCACCTTTACCCTCAGCTTCTTTAGCAAGGCAGTGGTCGTCTTGGAGGTGTGTTTGGGGTCATTATCATGTTGGAATACTGCCCTGCGGCCCAGTCTCTGAAGGGAGGGGATCATGCTCTGCTTCAGTATGTCACAGTACATGTTGGCATTCATGGTTCCCTCAATGAACTGTAGCTCCCCAGTGCCGGCAGCACTCATGCAGCCCCAGACCATGACACTCCCACCACCATGCTTGACTGTAGGCAAGACACACTTGTCTTTGTACTCCTCACCTGGTTACCGCCACACACGCTTGACACCATCTGAACCAAATAAGTTTCTTGGTCTCATCAGACCACAGGACATGGTTCCAGTAATCCATGTCCTTAGTCTGCTTGTCTTCAGCAAACTGTTTGCGGGCTTTCTTGTGCATCATCTTTAGAAGAGGCTTCCTTCTGGGCCGACAGCCATGCAGACCAATTTGATGCAGTGTGCGGCGTATGGTCTGAGCACTGACAGGCTGACCCCCCACCCCTTCAACCTCTGCAGCAATGATACGTCTATTTCCCAAAGACAACCTCTGGATATGATGCTGAGTACGTGCACTCAACTTCTTTGGTCGACCATGGCGAGGCCTGTTCTGAGTGGAACCTGTCCTGTTAAACCGCTGTATGGTCTTGGCCACCGTGCTGCAGGTCAGTTTCAGGGTCTTGGCAATCTTCTTATAGCCCAGGCCATCTTTATGTAGAGCAACAATTCTTTTTTTCAATCCTCAGAGAGTTCTTTGCCATGAGGTTCAATGTTGACCTTCCAGTGACCAGTATGAGGGAGTGTGAGAGCGATGACACCAAATGTAACACACCTACTCCCCATTCACACCTGAGACCTTGTAACACTAACGAGTCACATGACACCGGGGAGGGAAAATGACTAATTTGGACATTTTCACTTAGGGGTGTACTCACTTTTGTTGCCAGCGGTTTAGACATTAATGGCTGTGTGTTGAGTTATTTTGAGGGGACAGCAAATTTACACTGTAATACAAGCTGTACACTCACTACTTTACATTGTAGCAAAGTGTCATTTTTTCAGAGATGTCACATGAAAATATATAGTCATATTTACAAAAATGTGAGGGGTGTACTCACTTGTGAGATACTAACTATATATATATATACATTTGGCCTGGCAAAGCGGTTTTATGCGCTGACAATTATCCGTTTTTTTACTCAGCTGGTCTCGGGAAGAAATTACAAGTCCTCACTGTTCGAGACCGAGTCAAGACAGAGTACAAATGTATCCGACACCGAGACGCTATGTGGTCTTGAGACCGGTCTCGAGTACTACAACACTGCTTTGTTCCCCTGTGGCTAAACCACAATTATAGCCCCTCATTTACACAACGGATTGTCCTTTTCTCTAATTCTCTTTGCCCGCCCTTACTTCTCCACCACAGAGCGCTTCTGGGACTTCCCCTGGTAGTTCAGAGCCATTTTGGTTTCCATGCCAGAGTACACTGCCACTCCTAGAAGAAGAAGGAGAGAGAGAGCGAGCGTTGGTCAGGATCACATACTGACACCAGCACTGGGGATCATTCAGACCCTCATTTGCATTAAACAATTGCATCACCATAAATCTTCTGAGTATTCTTCAAGGTAGCGCCTTTCAGGAGGAGATTCTCTGGACCCAAAGATCTGAGGAACACCACACAAAGATCAAATAAAGTCACAAACCTTCTCTAAAACACCAAGACAGTACCCCTTCCTTTTCTTATAGCGGACACTAGCACTTGCTCTTAACTGCCTAATACTATCAATGGATAACTGCAGTCTGAGTTAAAGTCTACTCTGCCCCAAATGTTCTTGTGAAGGACACAGAACGACATCTTTTATAAGACGATTACAAAGCGAGCCTGTGACAAATGCTTCAGAGAGCACTTTCGAAGCGCTGCCCTGAGTCTGTGCCAGGTCCAGCTTTACTTTAATGCTTGTTTGGAGTTATGGATCAATTAAATAATGTTTTGATGGTTGTACAAAGAAAAAGACACGAGTGCTTAAACGACTGTGCTTTTTTTTGGGGGGGACTGAGGTACGGGAGGAGGGGTAACTAGGGCTGAGAGGAACTGATAGGGGACTGGCGAGCACGCTTACCTCACAGCAGGCTCCTGGTCATTCCTGTAGATGTGCATACGCCCCACAAACCTGTAGAAACACAAACCCTCATGAATGCACTACCCAATAGCAGTTTTTCTATTTGACCTCTCCTGATTCATCTCACGATGGACCTGAATTGAATCAATTGTGTAATGGGCAAGAAATGGTCAATCTGAATATTTTCTGATATTAGACAGAAACACACACTGATGACTAATACTATCTGCAGCACAGGAACTAGTCAGATGTAAAACTATCACAACGCCATATGCTGATCACCAGGACTTTGCATAGACTGCACCAATTAAGAGCGAGCTAATGACTGGTGGTTTGTCCGACAGCACGCTGGCACTACAACTCTGTTTTATTGATTGTGAAAAGGAGCAGCATCTGGATGTCTTCAGTTCCTTAGGCTGTCTGAAACATCACTCTGATGTATGGCGCCCAACTGTACTGTAATGGATGCTCCTTGGCCATAGGTGGCGCCAAACCACTAGGTCTCACGAGCCAAATTGAACTGAACTTTTCCCTTCAAATCCTTGCCAGTCTCTTCCACAAATCAGGTTTCCTAACAGTCCAACATCACTAATACGAACCTGTCAGAGAGCTAGAAAGCTTATAGCCTGCCAACACTCTACTTAATGACACTGTTGCTAATAAAATGTCATCAGGGCATTCCCGATTGACAGTTGATTAAAATGACAAAACCCTACACCTAACAAATCAGTGTGCACATGTTTTTACAGTCAAGGGACCGTATTCATAAAGCCTCTCGGAGTAGAAGTGCTGATCTATGATCAGTATTAGCTTTTAGATCATCATTGTATAGACTGGGGGAGACCTGATCCTAGATCAGCACTGCTACTATCAGATCTCTGGGTGAGGAACATGTGAGGACAGAGCCTACTTGTAGAGGTCAGGCTGCGGCTGCTCGCACTCCATGGTGGCGCTGAGAGACTCCAGGTCCTGCTCTGTGGCTAGCACTGTGTAGTGGGTCTGAGAGAGAAAGCGAGAGAGAGAGAGAGAGGAGTGAGTGCTGACTATTTCAGGTCATCGCCGCAACACATACGCACGCACGCACGCACGCACGCACGCACGCACGCACGCACGCACGCACGCACACACACACACACACACAGTTGAAGTCGGAAGTTTACATACAGCTTAGCCAAATACATTTAAACTCAGTTTTTCACAATTCCTGACATTTAATCCTAGTAACAATTCCCTGTCTTAGGTCAGTTAGGATCACCACTTTATTTTAAGAATGTGAAATGTCAGAATAATAGTAGAGAGAATGATTTTATTTCAACTTTCTTTCTTTCATCACATTCCCAGTGGGTCAGAAGTTTACATATTAAAGTATTTGGTAGCAATGCCTTTAAATTGTTTCACTTGGGTCAAATGTTGTTTCGGGTAGCCTTCCACAAGCTTCCCACAATAAGTTGGGTGAATTTTGGCCCATTCCTCCTGACAGAGCTGGTGTAACTGAGTCAGGTTTGTAGGCCTCCTTGATCGCACACGCTTTTTCAGTTCTGCCTACCAAATTTCTATAGGTTTGAGGTCAGGGCTTTGTGATGGCCACTCCAATTCCTTGACTTTGTTGTCCTTAAGTCATTTTGCTACAACTTTGGAAGTATGCTTGGGATCATTGTCCATTTGGAAGACCCATTTGCGACCAAGCTTTAACTTCCTGACTGATGTCTTGAGATGTTGCTTCAATATATCCAAATAATTTTCCTTCTTCATGATGCCATCTATTTTGTGAATAGCACCAGACCCTCCTGCAGCAAAGCACCCCCACAGCATGATGCTGCCACCCCCGTGCTTCATGATTGGGATGGTGATCTTGGGCTTGCAAGCGTCCCCTCTTTTTCCTCCAAACATAACGATGGTCATTATGGCCAAACAGTTCTATTTTTGTTTCATCAGACCAGAGTACATTTCTCCAAAAAGTACGATCTTTGTCCCCATGTGCAGTTGCAAACCGTAGTCTGGCTTTTTTATGACGGTTTTGGAGCAGTGGCTTCTTCCTTGCTGAGCGGCCTTTCAGGTTATGTGGATATAGATACTTTTGTACCCGTTTCCTCCAGCATCTTCACAAGGTCCTTTGCTGTTGCTCTGGGATTGATTTGCACTTTTCACACCAAAGTACGTTCATCTCTAGGAGACCGATCGCGTCTCCTTCCTGAGAGGTATGACGGCTTCGTGGCCCCATGTCTATAATCTTTTTTACTCTGCATTGCTGGAAATGTACCCATAAGTAAGAATTTCACTGTTAGTCTACACCGGTTGTTTACAAAGCATGTGCCAAACTGATGGATTTAGAAGAGGAGAGGAAGGGAGTGATGGCAGATTGAAAGCGATGCCATACCCCCACAGACCACACGTCTGCCATGATGATACGTCTTAATGACACCATGAGCCACGTTACTGTAGCAGCACTCCACCTTGTGGTTGGACTCCCCGTCCAGACTGGCCGTGGTGACAAAGCAGGTCTCGTCCTCCCGGCTGGACTGCAGCAGGATGAGGTCACAGGGAAATGTCTCATCCTCCACCACCTCCACCACATCACCAACCTAGAGGAACAACATAGTTGGTATAAGCAATGGTGAAACTTCCACCGTCCTAGCCTATCAGAGGGAAAGGTGGAGCAGTTACCAAATTGCTTATACCTGTCAAATCCGCTCAGTTCTCCACAGTTGCAATGTGCATAGGGAGGTCTAGAGGTCAATTTGGGATTGGGCCATAAAAGCATTGTAACTCTATACATGACTGAAATAACATCAACTTCCTTCATTCCGCATTACCTACTTTGGATTACCATACGGTACAGTGCAGCAACACCATCAAAAACACTTGAACATGCCAAGATGCCAACTACCTCTCCGTCCCCAAGGGGATATTTATTTACGGGGAACTTGGCAGAGGCGCAGCTTGCTGAACGGTACCTTGATCTTCTCGCTCTCCTTGCGTGCGCTCCGGCCGTCCTCCAGCACCGTCACCAGGTACTTATTCACCTCATTGTCTGCCTTGTGCCGCAGCCAGTCCTCATAGCCCTGAGAGAGATGGAGGAGGGGAGGGAGAGAGAGAGACACACACACGTGTCCTTTTAGTAAGGGACTGACTGCATGGCTGTGCTCACCTCGCCCAGTCTACAGAGAGCCACCACTGTTGTCCCACTTCAAAGCCTGGATAAAGGCAGCAGCATCGCTAGCTGCTATCAATGTGTCCCATATATTTTTGGAAGGAAGTACACCCTCCATTGTGCATTTCAAAAAGCCCTAGCAGCAGGCCACCAGAAAAGCCAATCCCTAAAACAATACATCTAAAAGCTTGGACACAGCTGCAGCAGAAAAAGAGACAATATACCAGAGACTATCACACCATTCGGTCATGTTCTCCAGACAACCATTTTTTTCGGCATTGACCCGCACAGCCAGCGTTACTTTGGCTGTGACAAAAAAATTATAAAGCATTTTAAATGATTCAATATTTCACCCCCCAAAATATACGCTTTTAAAGGAAAGGTAGTTAATTAAAAACGTGGAAGAAGAGAGGTGGTGGAGAGATGCATAAAGAGGCTTTGAGGGGACCATAGAAATTGAATTTGTAGAATGTGAAAAGCCCCTTTAGAATGGGTATGTCCATTCTAGTAATCATTATATTTATATCATTATATTATACACCCAGGTTTCAAGACTGGTCATTCAACTGAGACTGCTCTTCTCTGTGTCATGGAGGCTCTCCGCACTGCTAAAGCTAACTCGCTCTCCTCTGCTCTCGTCCTTCTAGACCTATCTGCTGCCTTTGATACTGTGAACCATCAGATCCTCCTCTCCACCCTCTCCAAGTAGGGCATCTCCGGCGCGGCTCACTCTTGGATTGCGTCCTACCTGACAGGTCGCTCCTACCAGGTGTTGTGGCGAGAATCTGTCTCCGCACCACGTGCTCTCACCACTGGTGTCCCCCAGGGCTCAGTTCTAGGCCCTCTCCTATTCTCGCTATACACCAAGTCACTTGGCTCGGTCATATCCTCACATGGCCTCTCCTATCATTGCTACGCAGACGACACACAATTAATATTCTCCTTTCCCCCTTCTGATAACCAGGTGGCGAATCGCATCTCTGCATGTCTGGCAGACATATCAGTGTGGATGACGGATCACCACCTCAAGCTGAACCTCGGCAAGACGGACCTGCTCTTCCTCCCGTTCCATGATCTCGCCATCACGGTTGACAACTCCGTTGTGTCCTCTTCCCAGAGTGCGAAGAGCCTTGGCGTGACCCTGGACAACACCCTGTCGTTCTCCGCTAACATCAAGGCGGTGAACCGATCCTGTAGGTTCATGCTCTACAACATTCGCAGAGTACGACCCTGCCTTACACAGGAAGCGTCACAGGTCCTAATCCAGGCACTTGTCATCTCCCGTCTGGATTACTGCAACTCGCTGTTGGCTGGGCTCCCTGCCTGTGCCATTAAACCCCTACAACTCATCCAGAACGCCGCAGCCCGTCTGGTGTTCAACCTTCCCAAGTTCTCTCACGTCACCCCGCTCACTCCACTGGCTTCCAGTTGAAGCTCGCATCTGCTAGAAGACCATGGTGCTTGCCTACGGAGCTGTGAGGGGAACAGCACCTCCGTACCTTCAGGCTCTGATCAGTCTCTACACCCAAACGAGGGCATTGCGTTCATCCACCTCTGGCCTGCTGGCCCCCCTACCTCTGCGGAAGCACAGTTCCCGCTCAGCCCAGACAGAACTGTTCGCTGCTCTGGCACCCCAATGGTGGAACAATCTCCCTCACGAAGCCAGGACAGCAGAGTCACTGACCACCTTCCGGAGACACTTGAAACCCCACCTCTTTAAGGAATACCTAGAATAGGATAAAGTAATCCTTCTACCCCCCCTTACCCCACCCCAAAGAGAATAGAATAAAATAAAATAAAACACCAATTTGTAAGTCGCTCTGGATAAGAGCGTCTGCTAAATGACGAAAATGTAAATGTAATGTATATTTCTATGGGGGGGGACAGTGAATTCAAAATGGAGACAGTATCATGTCTTACCTGTTTGATGGCTGTGACTGTGATGACGAAGAACAATGGCAGGCCACTAGTGACTGGGCTGGTGGGGGTGTCTACTATCACCTGTAGGAGAGAACACTAGACACTTTATGGACTATATGCTTTGTTGTTTAACAAAAAACAACAACTAAATGCAAAACATACAATAATCACATCCCCACCCTCCCCTCTGATTGGAGGACCTCAAACATGTATACTGTGCATGTGTGTTTTCCAACCTTCAGACAGCCACAGATCAACCCATCTTTCCCAGTAAATCATCATCATTCTACCATTTCCTCCACTAATAACTCATATTGACTAATTGCAATAGTAGCCTATCTACTCATATTATTAATGATTATCTAATGGACTACCATTCCAAGATGGCGTAGCAGTGCAGTCGTGTATTCTGTAGTGTCCTTGTGTAAATAGCCTGTTTTTTATTTGTTTTATTGTCTTTTTCGTATATATTTCTCAATCTCACTTTCCATCCTTTAACTAAATATACTTTCCTGCAACCCGCCTCACCCAATGCGGAACGGATTCTATTATTTCTTTATACCTTTTTATCTAGAACCTCCGGCTGAAACTAGCCAGCTAACTAGCTACTTGCTATTAGCCACCGTTAGCGGTCTTCACTGTTGTCCGTGGCCTGCACTACCTACCAGCCAGCTCTAGCCTGGACAATTATCGGCCAGTCTGCACAGCGCACTATCGACCCAGAGCATATTGGATTTTCTGCCGGGATCACTGAATCACTGGACCTTAACACTGGATCATCGCAACTAGCTAGCTGCAACCAAATAGCTGTTGTTGTTGTTGTTGGGTAATCACCACTGTCCCGAAGCAAGCACCAGTTAGCCTTGAGCTAGCCTCGAGCCAGGCCCATCTCCCAGCTATCCACCGCTCTGTCAACCGGACGAGACCTCCTAGTGTTGACACGGAGCCCCGCCATCCGTCACGACTGGTCTGCCGACGTAGTCGTCTGATGTGGTTTCAACGGGCTTCCCGTTGCGACGACCGCGAGGATCCATCTGCTAGCTCCGGGCCGCTTGCACACGCAATCAACAGCCGTGCCTCCTGCTTGCCTGTGCCGTAGCAGCCACCGAACTGTTCCCGGACTCACCTATTGCTGTTCCCTGGACCTGATCACTCAGCTACACAGCTGATGCCTGCTGGACTGTTCCTTTATACGGTACCCCATCCTGTTTATCTGTTTAGCCTCAGCCCAAACTTTTGTCGCCATTACCAGCTGTTGTCTTAGCTCTCTTGAATAACACCTGTGATTGCTTTATGCCTCTCTCCCATGTCAATATGCCTTGCCTATTGCTGTTTCGGTTAGTTCTTATTGTACTATTTCACTGTAGAGCCCCCAGTCCTGCTCAACCTGCCTCAGATAGCTCCTTTGTCCCAGCCCCCATACACGCGGAGACCGGCTCAATTCGTGCCTCCAGTGATGCTATCTCATTCATCGTTACCCAACGCTTAGGTTTACCTCCACTGTACTCATATCCTTCCATATCCTTGTCTGTCCATAATGCCCTGAATCTATTCTACAACGGCCAGACATCTGCCCCTTTTATTCTCTGTAACCAACGCACTAGAAGACCAGTTCTTAAAGCCTTTAGCCGTATCCTTATTCTATTCCTCCTCTGTTCCTCTGGTGATGTAGAGGTTAACCCAGGCCCTGTAGCCCCCAGTATCACTCCTACTCCCCAGGCGCTATCATTTGTTGACTTCTGTAACCATAAAAGCCTTGGTTTCTTGCATGTTAACATCAGAAGCCTCCTCCCTAAGTTTGAGTTATTCACTGCGTTAGCACACTCCGCCAACCCTGATGTTCTAGCAGTGTCTGAATCCTGGCTTAGGAAGGCCAACAAAAATTCAGACATTTCCATCCCCAACTACAACATTTTCAGTCTAGATAGAACTGCCAAAGGGGGCGGAGTTGCAATCTACTGTAGAGATAGCCTGCAGAGCTCTATCATACTATCCAGGTCTGTGCCCAAACAGTTTGAGATTCTACTTCTAAAAATCCACCTTTCCAGAAATAAGTCTCTAACTGTTGCCGCTTGCTACAGACCCCCCTCAGCCCCCAGCTGTGACCTGGACACCAAATGTGAATTGATTGCACCCCATCGATCCTCAGAGTTCGTACTGCTTGGTGACCTAAACTGGGATATGCTTAACACACCGGCCGTCCTACAATCTAAACTAGATGCCCTCAATCTCACACAAATTATCAAGGAACCTACCAGGTACAACCCTAAATCCATAGATATCATCCTAACTAATTTACACTCTAAATACACCTCCGCTGTCTTCAACCAGTATCTCAGCAATCACTGCCTCATTGCCTGCGTCCGTAATGGGCCCGCGGTCAAACAACCACCCCTCATCACTGTCTAACGCTCCCTAAAACACTTCAGCGAGCAGGCCTTTCTAATTGACCTGGCCCGGGTATCCTGTATGGATATTGACCTCATTCCGTCAGTAGAGGATGCCTGGATGTTCTTTAAAAGTGCTTTCCTCTCCATCTTAAATTTGCATTCCCCATTCAAAAAATTCAGAACTAAGAACAGATATAGTTTGGTTCACCCCAGACTTGACTAACCTTGACCAGCACAAAAACATACTGGCGTACTGCATTAGCATCGAACAGCCCCCGCGATATGCAACTATTCAGGGAAGTCAGGAACCAATATACACAATCAGTTAGGAAAGCAAAGGCTAGCTTTTTCAAACAGAAATTTGCATCCTGTAGCACTAACTCCAAAAGGTTTTGGGACACTAAAGTCCATGGAGAATAAGAGCACCTCCTCCCAGCTGCCCACTGCACTGAGGCTAGGAAACACTATCACCACCGATAAATCCATGATAATCGAGAATTTCAACAAGCATTTTGCTACGGCTGGCCATGCTTTCCACCTGGCTACCCCTACCCCGGCCACCAGCTCTGCACCCTCCGCTGCAACTTGCCCATGCCCCCCCCACTTTTCCTTCACCCAAATTCAGATAGCTGATGTTCAGAAAGAGCTGCAAAATCTGGAACCATACAAATCAGCTGGGTTAGACAATCTGGACCCTTTCTTTCTAAAATTAGCTGCCGAAATTGTTGCAACCCCTATTACTAGCCTGTTCAACCTCAATTTCGTATCGTCTGAGATCCCCAGAGATTGGAAAGCTGCCATGGTCATCCCCCTCTTCAAAGGGGGTGACACTCTAGATCCAAACTGTTACAGACCTATATCCATCCTGCACTGCCTTCCGAAAGTATTTGAAAGCCAAGTTCACAAACAGATCACCGACCATTTCGAATCCCACCGTACCTTCTCCTCTATGCAATCTGGTTTCCGAGCTGGTCATGGGTACCCCTCAAGGTCCTAAACAATATTATAACCGCAATCGATAAAAAGACAGTACTGTGCAGCAGTCTTCATCGACCTGGCCAAGGCTTTCGACTCTGTCAATCACCACATTCTTATTGGCAGACTAAATAGCCTTTCTCAAATGACTGCCTCGTCTGGTTCACCAACTACTTCTCAGATAGAGTTCAATGTGTCAAATCGGAGGGCCGGTTGTCTGGACCTCTGGCAGTCTATGGGGGTGCCCCAGAGTTCAATTCTCTGGCCGACTCTATTTCTCTGTGTATATCAATGATGTCGCTCTCGCTGCTGGTGACTCTCAGATCCACCTCTACGCAGACGACACCATTTTGTATACATCTGGCCCTTCATTGGACACTGTTAACAAACCTCCAAAACGAGCTTCAATGCCATACAACTCCTTCCGTAGCCTCCAATTGCTCTTAAACGCTAGTAAAACTAAATGCATGCTCTTCAATCGAACGCTGCTTGCACCAGCCCGCCCGACTAGAATCACTACTCTCGGGCGGGTCTGACTTAGAATATGTGGACAACTACAAATACCTAGGTGTCTGGTTACACCATAAACTCTCCTTCCAGAGTCACATTAAGCATCTCCAATCCAAAGTTAAATCTAGAATCGGCTTCTTATTATGCAACAAAGCCTCCTTCACTCATGCTGCCAAACATGCCCTCGTAAAACTGACTATCCTACCGATCCTTGACTTCGGCGATGTCATTTACAAAATAGCCTCCAACACTCTACTCAGCAAATTGGATGTAGTCTATCACAGTGCCATCCGTTTTGTCACCAAAGCCCCACATACTACCCACCATTGTGACTTGTACACTCTCGTTGGCTGGCACTCACTACATATTCGTTGCCAAACTCACTGGCTCCAGGTCATCTATAAATCACTGCTCGGCAAATCCCCGCCTTATCTTAGCTCATTGGTCACCATAGCAACACCCATCCGTAGTATGCGCTCCAGCAGGTATATCTCACTGGTCATCCCCAAAGCCAACACCTCCTTTGGCCGCCATTCCTTCCAGTTCTCTGCTGCCAATGACTGGAACGAACTGCAAAAATCTCTGAAGCTGGAGACTCTTATCTCCCTCACTAACTTTAAGCATCAGTTGTCAGAGCACCTTACCGATCACTGCACAAGTACACAGCCCATCTGTAATTAGCCCACCCAACTACCTCATCCACATATTATTTATTTTGCTAATTTGCACCCCAGTATCTCTATTTGCACATCATCTATCACTCCAGTGTTAATACTAAATTGTAATTATTTTGCACTATGGCCTATTTATTGCCTTACCTCCATAACTTACTACATTTGCACACTGTATATAGATTTTCTATTTTTCTATTGTGTTATTGACTGTACGTTTTTGTTTATCCCATATGTAACTCTGTGTTGTTGTTTTTAATCGCACTGCTTTGCTTTATCTTTATCTAGGTCGCAGTTGTAAATGAGAACTTGTCCTCAACTGGCCTACCTGGTTAAATAATGTATTTATTTTTTTAATCCTGCCTACAACGTAGTTAGTGCAGACTGTCTCAGGAGTGGTGCAGTGAAAGAGTCATTTCCAAGGCCATTTCTTAGACGAGAATTCATTGTATGGAAAAAGAATAACATTGGACAGGTTACAACAGATTCTTCGAGCACATGATGTGGTAGAAGATCAGCGGGCGGGGCACTCCCACATAAATACAGGTTGTAGTGTGTGTCTGCCTGAGTGTACGCATGCGTGTGTGTGTGTGGCAGTCCCGGCTCCAAAGCGCCTAATCTCTCTCCTCTCTCCGTCCAACAGAGAGACATGAGACATTTTGTACCGAGACAGAGTAGGAGGAGAATCCAAGGATCTTGGACCTGCAGGACACCTAATTAAGTGGGCCAGGGCCACAGTGGTATTTAATCTGAACCCACACAGGGCTGGTTCCTGCTGCCTGCCTAGTGTTGATGCCAACAGACAACTGAGCAGGCCCTCCTCTCCTGCTGGGAGCCGTGCTGGACCGCAGGCCAGGGGCAGTCTTGTGTGTGGTGTGTGTGTGCGCGCACAGGAATCTGGACCACTAACGAGCCTAGAGAGACAGATTTCCTGCACAGGGCCAGTCAGGTAATCCCAAACAACCAGTGGCTCCGGAGCACAGAGACAAAAGCTTGACCTGCAAAAACAGCCCCCAACAACACGCAGCCATTGTGTAATTGTGCGTGTACCCTCAATGCGGTCACGAGGCGGATTTAACCCCGCTCCCCTGATCCTGCAGCACGCCAGAGGCTTTCAGCACACGCCAGAGGCTCCCACTGAGAAAGTGGCGCTTGTTACGGAACACACACAGAGTTGTGCACCCACACGCGTAGAGTGGCTCTTATTTGGCATTCAGAGCATGAGCTGTACAAGCTGTCAGATTGGCATCAGCTGAGGCAGGAGATTTGTTGTGAGCCCTCTCTCTGGTGTTTCCCTGCTCACCTGTGAGAGGACTGACAATGAGGAAGTGAAAGAGGAACTTGCTGCTCCCTTAGCAAACAGCATACATACATACATACATACATACATACAGTGAGGGGAAAAAAGTATTTGATCCCCTGCTGATTTTGTACGTTTGCCCACTGACAAAGAAATGATCAGTCTATAATTTGAATGGTAGGTTTATTTGAACAGTGAGAGACAGAATAACAACACAAAAAATCCAGAAAAACGTATGTCAAAATGTTATTAATTGATTTGCATTTTAATTAGGGAAATAAGTATTTGACCTCTCTGCAAAACATGACTTAGTACTTGGTGGCAAAACCCTTGTTGGCAATCACAGAGGTCAGGCGTTTCTTGTAGTTGGCCACCAGGTTTGCAAACATCTCAGGAGGGATATTGTTCCACTCCTCTTTGCAGATCTTCTCCAAGTCATTAAGGTTTCGAGCCTGACGTTTGGCAACTCGAACCTTCAGCTCCCTCCACAGATTTTCTATGGGATTAAGGTCTGGAGACTGGCTAGGCCACTCCAGGACCTTAATGTGCTTCTTCTTGAGCCACTCCTTTGTTGCCTTGGCCATGTGTTTTGGGTCATTGTCATGCTGGAATACCCATCCACAACCCATTTTCAATGCCCTGGCTGAGGGAAGGAGGTTCTCACCCAAGATTTGACGGTACATGGCCCCGTCCATCGTCCCTTTGATGCGGTGAAGTTGTCCTGTCCCCTTAAAAGAAAAACACCCCCAAAGCATAATATTTCCACCTCCATGTTTGACGGTGGGGTTGGTGTTCTTGGCGTCATAGGCAGCATTCCTCCTCCTCCAAACACGGCGAGTTGAGTTGATGCCAAAGAGCTCGATTTTGGTCTCATCTGACCACAACACTTTCACCCAGTTCTCCTCTGAATCATTCAGATGTTCATTGGCAAACTTCAGACAGCCCTGTATATGTGCTTTCTTGAGCAGGGGGGACCTTTGCGGGCGCTGCAGGATTTCAGTCCTTCACGGCGTAGTGTGTTACCAATTGTTTTCTTGGTGACTATGGTCCCAGCTGCCTTGAGATCATTGACAAGATCCTCCCGTGTAGTTCTGGGCTGATTCCTCACCGTTCTCATGATCATTGCAACTCCACGAGGTGAGATCTTGCATGGAGCCCCAGGCCGAGGGAGATTGACAGTTATTTTGTGTTTCTTCCATTTGCGAATAATCGCACCAACTGTTGTCACCTTCTCACTAAGCTGCTTGGCGATGGTCTTGTAGCCATTCCAGCCTTGTGTAGGTCTACAATCTTGTCCCTGACATCCTTGGAGAGCTCTTTGGTCTTGGCCATGGTGGAGAGTTTGGAATCTGATTGATTGATTGCTTCTGTGGACAAGTGTCTTTTATACTTGTAACAAGCTGAGATTAGGAGCACTCCCTTTAAGAGTGTGCTCCTAATCTCAGCTCGTTACCTGTATAAAAGACACCTGGGCGCCAGAAATCTTTCTGATTGAGAGGGGGTCAAATACTTATTTCCCTCATTTAAAATGCAAATCAATTTATAACATTTTTGACATGCGTTTTTCTGAATTTTTTTGTTGTTATTCTGTCTCTCACTGTTCAAATAAACCTACCATAAAAATTATAGACTGATAATTTCTTTGTCAGTGGGCAAACGTACAAAATCAGCAGGGGATCAAATACTTTTTTCCCTCACTGTACATGCATCACCTACACACACCAGCAGGCAGTGTGCTGAGCACTAAAGCTTTGACTGGGACTCAGTCAAAGAGAGGGAGAATGTGAGAGTGAAACCGTCCTCTCCTCCTCTTCTTCTGTAGCTCCAGGTGTTCCCAGCCAGAAATAGAGGCTGTGAGAAGACTTTAATAGAATTTGTGGAGCTGGGTCGACCCAGGTGGCAGGTCTCAATGTTAAAGACTCCTCAGTGGACCCTCGGGTGATTCCGGAGCAGGAGTTTTATTGAATACATGTCCCCTCTCCTGGCCCAGCCCGGACCCTCTTCACATTCAGTAAGTCTATTCAGCAGAAAGAGCTGTAACTAATGCTGCCCCTCGGCCCCATAGGTGATAGATGTTGGTGGGAGCGGGCGAAGGCACATATCGTTTTTCGATCTTATAAATTGATAAAAGCCCTTCTGGAGGTAGGGAGTGGGGCTAGATGTGGCCAGTCCAGGCCGATTAAAGATATTAAAAAAGAGTGACTGGCTGTATTGCGGCTGAAAGTGCTGAGGACAGTATGTCCCCGACACGGTCAGTCCCACCCGACTACAAGGCATGATTTAGTTCACATCACACTACTGCAGAGAGTGGCCATTACAGAGTGCACTATAATCACACAAACACTCCACACCCATTGGCCACGCCCACTACCCCCCCACTCCCCACCAGCTAATCTTGCCACCGCTGCTGGAGAAAAAAAAACACTGGACACCCCAATGTTCCCATAGCGTTACCTAGGGGGGCAGGCTATTTCTCCTGAGTGTTGTTCCATCTCCTTCCCTCGTACATTTTATACATTCCACCAATCTGTAATCTCACACAGTAATCACACAACTACAGACCATACCCCCGCAAATAACAGGCCCATTCCTCAAACTTTGATACACCCTTGTCTCCTTCTGAACAGGGAGGAAGTGTGTCAGAGTGAGCGACAGACTGCCTGTCCCTCAGGTCCCAGGGCAGGGGAGGCATGGGCCCTCATCTTCCCTCCCTCCATCTCTCCAACCCCGCTCCCATTCGATCAGGAGGCAGGCAGCAAAGGCATACAGAGCTATTTATAGGAGAGTGGTGCTTTTTTATCAGGCAGCCAGAGTCTATTTGAGGCTCTCATAAGTACAGAGGGCTTCCTGGCTGCTGACGTCAGCAGCGCAGAGAGAGATAGTGATTGTCTAACAGAGAGAGACTAACTAACAGAGCAAGATAGACAATCACTAATGGAGAAACATGGTATAAAGGAGAGGGACCCATTGGTTGCCCTCTAGGTTACAGAGAGCTGATAGTCCCATCCACCAAACTACCAGGTCTGAAACAGGGAAGAGACTCAGAGGGTATGCTAATTTGGTATAGAGCAGACCTAACCCTCTCTATTAAATTAGTCAAAACAGGACCATTTTACATCTGGCTAGAAATTAATAAAGAAATTATCTCAACAGAGAAAAATGTCCTCATGTGTGCTACCTATATCCCCCCAATAGAATCCCCATACTTTAACGACGACAGCTTCTCCATCCTAGAGGGGGAGATCAACAATTTCCAGGCCCAGGACATGTACTAGTCTGTGGCGACCTAAATGCCAGAACTTGACAAGAACCTGACACCCTCAGCACACAAGGGGACAAACACCTAGCTGGAGGTGACACAAATTCCAATTGGCTAAAACTTAAACATCATCCTCAGCTCTGGCATATTCTCCAATATTTGGAACCAATGACTGATCACCCCAATTAACAAAAGTGGAGACAAATTTGACCCCAATAACTACCGTGGGATATGCATCAACAGCAACCTTGGGAAAATCCTCTGCATTATCATTAACAGCAGACTCGTACAATGTACTGAGCAAATGTCAAATTGGCTTTTTACTAAATTACTGTACGACAGACCATGTATTCACCATGCACACCCTAATTGACAAACAAACAAAGGCAAAGTCTTCTCATGATTTGTTAATTTCAAAAAAGCTTGACTCAATTTGGCATGAGGGCCTGCTATACAAATTGATGGAAAGTGGTGTTGGAAGAAAAACATACATTATATAAAATCCATGTACACAAACAACAAGTGTGCGGTTAAAATTGGCAAAAAACACACATTTCTTTCCAAAGGGCCGGGGGGTGAGACAGGGATGCAGCTTAAGCCCCACCCTCTTTAACATATATATCAACGAATTGGCGAGGGCACCAGAACAGTCTGCAGCACCCGGCCTCACCCTACTAGAATCTGAAGTCAAATGTCTACTGTTTGCTGATGATCTGGTGCTTCTGTCCCCAACCAAGGAGGGCCTACAGCAGCACCTAGATCTTCTGCACAGATTCTGTCATACCTGGGCCCTGACAGTAAATCTCAGTAAGACAAAAATAATGGTGTTCCAAAAAAGGTCCAGTTGCCAGGACCACGAATACAAATTCCATCTAGACACCGTTGCCCTAGAGCACACAAAAAATTATTCATACCTCGGCCTAAACATCAGTGCCACAGGTAACTTCCACAAAGCTGTGAACTATCTGAGAGACAAGGCAAGAAGGGCCTTCTATGCCATCAAAAGGAACATAAAATTTGACATACCAATTAGAATCTGGCTACAAATACTTGAATCAATAATAGAACCCATTGCCCTTTATGGTTGTGAGGTCTGGGGTCCACTCACCAACCAAGAATTCACAAAATGGGACAAAGACCAAATTGAGACTGCATGCATAATTCTGCAAAAATATCCTCTGTGTACAACGTAGAACACCAAATAATGCATGCAGAGCAGAATTAGGCCGACACCCGCTAATTATCAAAATCCAGAAAAGAGCCGTTCAATTCTACAACCACCTAAAAGGAGGCGATTACCAAACCTACCATAACAAAGCCATCACCTACAGAGAGATTAACCTGGAGAAGAGCCCCCCTAAGCAAGCTGGTCCTGGGGCTCTGTTCACAAACAGACCCCACAGAGCCCCAGAACAGCAACAAATTAGACCCAACCAAATCATGAGAAAACTAAAAGATCATTAGCGGACACATTGTATTTTGTATTTTTATTTTTTTAAACAGAGCAAACTAGAATGCTATTTGGCCCTAAACAGAGAGTACACAGTGGCAGAATACCTGACCACTGTGACTGACACAAAATTAAGGATATCTTTGACTATGTACAGCCTCAGTGAGCATAGCCTTGCTATTGAGAAAGGCCGCCAAAGGCAGACCTGGCTCTCAAGAGAAGACATGCTTAGTGCACACTGCCCACAAAATGAGGTGGAAACTGAGCTGCACTTCCTAACCTCCTGCCAAATGTATGACCATATTAGAGACACACATACTTCCCTCAGATTACACAGACCCACAAAGAATTAAAAAACAAATCCAATTTTGATAAACCTCTATTGGGTGAAACGCCAAAGTGTGCAATCACAGCAGCAAGATTGTGCTTTGAAAGCCATGAAGTGCTTTGAAAGGCTGGTCATGGCTCACATCAACACCAACATGCCGGAAACCCTAGACCCACTCCAATTCGCTTACCGCCCCAACAAATCCACAGATGACGCAATCTCAATCGCACTCCACACTGCCCTCTCCCACCTGGACAAAAGGAACACCTATGTGAGAATGCTGTTCATTGACTACAGCTCAGCGTTCAACACCATAGTACCCACAAAGCTCATCACTAAGCTAAGGACCCTGGGACTAAACACCTCCCTCTGCAAATGGATCCTGGACTTCCTGACGGGCCGCCCCCAGGTGGTAAGGGTAGGCAACAACACATCTGCCACGCTGATCCTCAACATTGGGGCCCCTCAGGGGTGCGTGCTTAATCCCCTCCTGTACTCCCTGTTCACCCACGACAGCATGGCCAAGCACGACTCCAACACCATCATCAAGTTTGCTGACGACACAACAGTGGTAAGCCTGATCACCGACACGACAGCCTATAGGGAGGAGGTCAGAGACCTTACAGTGTGGTGCCAGGACAACAACCTCTCCCTCAATGTGAGCAAGACAAAAGGAGTTGATCGTGGACTACAGGAAAAAGAGGGCCGAACAGGCCCTCATTAACATTGACGGGGCTGAAGTGGAGCGGGTCAAGAGTTTCAAGCTCTTTGGTGCCCACATCAAACAAACTATCATGGTCCAAACACACCAAGACAGTTGTGAAGAGGGCACGACAACACCTTTTCCCCCTCAGGAGACTGAGAAGATTTGGCATGGGTCCCCAGATCCTCAAAAGGTTCTACAGCTGCACCATCGAGAGCATCCTGACCGGTTGAATCACCGCCTGGTATGGTAACTACTTGGCATTTGACCGTAAGGCGCTACAGAGGGTAGTATGTACGGCCCAGTACATCCAGAGAGACTTGCCGAGGGTGAGGGAGAGAGAGACTTGCCAATGGGGAGAGAGGGGGAGAGACTTGCCAATGGGGAGAGAGGGGGAGAGACTTGCCAATGGGGAGAGTCTTGCCAACGGGGAGAGACTTGCCAACGGAGAGGGGGAGAGAGCGAAAGAGACTTGCTAACAGAGGGAGACTCGCTAACACACACAGAGAGAGGAGCGACTCACTAAGAGACAGAGAGAGGTAAAAGGAGAAAGGGGGTTGTGTGTTTGGATTCTGTTGGTCCATTTGCATGAAGCCACTGGGGAATTGAAAGGTGCAGGTGTGCATGGGTGTGTGTGTGTGGTTGCGTGCATGTATCGTATGTGTGCGTCTCCCTTTTTCCCCAAGCGACAATGGTAGGCTGTGTGGGGGGAACTGGACGGTAAGGATAAGGCTGGATTAGTGGAGGACAGCCACATATCAGTCTGGGTGCGCGCACACACACACACGCAGACGCCCACTTACACACGCAAACAACTTCTTACAAAATCATGACTCACACGTTTGCACATTTACGCTGCAAATGTTCCTTCAATCTAACTCATACACACTATGCTGATTTACCACGCACTCCAGCACATCTACTGTACACACACACACAGTACACAGAGATGAACCCACTGATACAGTACTCAAACAGGTAAAGGTCACAGTGAATAAAAGAACAGAAGGCGGCTGATTGTGCCGCTAAATACAGCAAAGAGGCGATGAACTGTTGTCAATTTACTAACAAGCTCAGAGTTCAGGACTACAGCATCTCTCTCCAACCCTGTGACTGCTTCTCCTTAGCTCTCATTAGTCCTAGTTCCTTCCAGTGGAATTGAGCCGTAACAGTCCCCGTGGAATTGTCATACCAATTGTCTGACAGGAGCATCAGTGACTACTGGTAGGCTACTGTATTTATGCCAGCCAGCCCTCCGTATGCTGAGCCTGTTTACACTGGGGATGGGCTGTTTAGACCTTTAGTTTATGGTTGCTAGAGAGAGAGGTGGTTAGTTTCCTCCTCGGGTGGGGGAGAGGGGAGAGAGCGAGCGAGAGAGAAACATCGCTGGGCAGATCTATGGACCTGATAGAGGAGAGGAGAGGTAGAGGAACAGAGCGGTACTGCTGTGAGCACAGAGCTGAGGGATAAACATGTCACCCAGTGCTTTGGCTCTGGCTTAGCCCTCACCCCCTCACACTTTCCACTCAGCAGTTGAGGAGAGGAGCGCTAGCCACACAAAACCATGTATAGCTCTGGCCACAGACACACGCAGTCCCCGTTCACAACTCCCCAAATAGGTTACACTCGCAAACACATACAGAGGCTCACACTCAAACACATCCAGTCATACACACAGGCCTGACCACAGGGATTCACACACCAACTGTTTCCCACGTGCCATAATAGTCAGTTACACCCAGCCCTGATAACAGGCACACATTGTCACCATTTCACACTTGCCACACACAGAGACCCTCACAGTCAATTCACACTAACACATATTGAACATACTCACAAGTCCCAGGCATACAACTCACCTGCACCAAAAAGATGATTAGGAAGTAGAAATTGGCGATTCTTCTGAACTGTTCAAACAGATTCTTTGGCAGAAAGTTCCACACCGTGTACTGGAAAGACAAAATGGGAGCAAGAGAGGGCACCAATGAAATTACATGAGAATTAAAAGCACAATTCTAAAACACAATAGGCCTACCCAGTGAATCCTTGGTCTCTGCAAACCACTATTTTTCTGTTCTTTGACATCAACCTCTTTTCAGGGTAGAGGACTAGTAGGATATAGGAAGAAAGGCTAAGCTAGGAAAAGGATTAGTGGCATTCAATATTCATCAGTTCCTTCCTTCCCTCCTTTCTCTCTGGTGTGTGTGTGTGTGTGTGTGTGTGTGTGTGTGTGTGTGTGTGTGTGTGTGTGTGTGTGTGTGTGTGTTCGCTCAGTGAGACGGCGCTGGTGCTGCCTTTCTAAACTGCCTGTGACCCAGGGAGCCAGTCCTCCTCTCAGCCCTCGGGGGCCTGCAGGTATTCCATTGATTCGGATTACAGACTTATCTCCTAATTCGCCCAGCCATGAATGGAGAGCAGATTACCTTATCAAGTTGGCTGCAGATTTTTTGGCGGCATATTTTTTTTAAATAAGCGGGCATAACTGTTGATACTCAACACAGAAGCTGACGTGACACTCATCTTGCCAAATCCCTGTGAGACGGCATAACAATGCCCCGGTGGTAACTTACACCACTCAACAACACGCCGGACTAAAGCGTATGGACACGGACACACACCCACACACACCACTGTTGAGAGGGGAGGGTAGAGGAATGTCTTTGAGTGGAGGCAGAATGCTGAAATGCAGCGGTAGCAGAAAGGGACCATCTCATTTTGCCAGAGAGAAAAGAGTGTGAGGGAAAGTAATAAGAGGGGGAGCGTGAGGGAGGAGGGAGAGAGATGGTGCAGAGTGAGTAGAGGAGGGGAAGGAGAAAGAGAAGGAACAGGGTGATGGAAGGCAGGCGCATGGTAGAAGTGTAAACACTACAGCCTGGGTAACACTGGAGGACGAGAGACATTGATTGGCCCATTCCCAGTGGGACCCTCTGCACTACTATAAATCCCCACTCTCTCTCTCTCTCTCTCCCCCCATCCTTCCTCCCCCTCTCTCTCTTCCATCCTCACCACTCACACACACACACACACACACACACACACACATATATATATGATTCTAAACCCCCAGCCAGCCCTCCTCCTCAGACCCACACCCCTAGCCCTGAAGGGGGGGATATAGGGGGGCTCATCAGAGAGCCAGAGGGGGACAGATTGAATCGCCCACCATGCCTGCTGGTACATTAAATAGTAGCAGTGTATTTCAGTGCCACAGACAGAGCTCTCCTGACAGACAAATAATGGCCTTCCATTTGGGGAGGAAGATGAGCACGTGGACAGGCAGTGGGAGGAGAGGGGGAAAGAGAAAGAGCTAGAGAAGACTGCCAGTGGACTCCATGAAGTGGAGGGAGAGTCAGTGGTGTTTAGGTGAGAGTGGGACAGGTGAAACTATTCAAGCATGTGCCGAAACGTAAAAACATGTCCACTTGCCTGTTTTACGGTGTTGTGCAGACCCCAGGTCGATTGGTGTAAAAACATGGCAGTATATATATATCTTACCTTGGAAGAGACAATCCTGTTGTCACAGAACTTGGGGGGGATGAAAGCGTCGGTGGCAGGACAGGGCCGGTGGCCTACGTAGATGGTCCTGCTGTCCACCCTCCTCTCGTCCCTACCAAACTGTACAGAGAGATGGAGATACAGCATTAGAATACAAATTCAGAGCCATTTACATGTATACAATATGTAAATATATTGCTTTAGCAGACATTTAGGTTCAACACTGGAACACCGAGGCTAGAAATGTATATTGTATATAGTCTCCTAATACAATGAACCAGCAGACTAAACACTTGGGGAAATGTACATCAAGTTCACTGCAAAGATGTCTTGTGCATAACTTCCAAGGTTAGTAAATGAAGATGTAGTCCACATCTAACGCATGGGGAGTAAAACAAATCAATGAAAACAGGGATACTGCTCTCACCTCCACGATACAACAAAATCAGGAATAATTTTTATTCTAGGTTGTCGAAAACCATTTTCCTTTCCTTAACTTTCAAGTCTTGATAATAAGTCTTTCTAGTCTTTAATATAAATTCAAATCAAGGCCATGAACCAAAATATAATGTCATCCAGACGGAGGTGCAGAAATAATTAAAGGCTTTTTCCAAACTTCAAAACCAGCGGAACACCAAAAAGCTGTTGAACACAAGCCAAGGTTCCACAGGGACAAAGGCAAGCATGACATGGGTCAATGGGCCAAAATGGAGGGTGCACTAGTCCTGTAATGAGTTTCATTTCTTCCCTCCAAGGTGGAGAGTCATTGATGATTAGCCAGTTATAAAGCGCTGCCCCTGGGGAGAGGCGGCTGCTCTCACCAGATTTATGGGCCCAGTTATCTCCTGTACAGATATAGACTGTGGAGGAGGCGGTAGCGGTGCCTCATTTCAAATCAAAGTTTATTGGTCGCATACACATTTCAGCAGATGTTATAGCGGGTGCAGCGAAATGCTTATGTTACTACCTCCTAACAATGCAGCAAAACGTCAAACAGTACACAAATAATCAAAAGTTTCATTTAAAATACTAAAATCAGAGAACGCGTTTCCACTGCTCCAGAGTCCAATGGCGGCAAGCTTTACACCACTTCCCCCAACGCTTGGCATTGCGCATGGTGATCTTAGGCTCATGAAGTTCCCGACGAACAGTTCTTGTGCGGACGTTGCTTTCAGAGGCAGTTTGGAACTCTGTATTGAGTGTTGCAACCGAGGACAAACCATTTTTACATGCTAGACTGACTGACTTGTTGGAAAGGTGGCATCCTATGACAGTGCCACGTTGAAAGTCAATGAGCTCTTTAGTAAGGCCATTCTACTGCCAATGTTTGTCTATGGAGATTGCATAGCTGTGTGCTCGATTTTAAACACCTGTCAGCCACGGGTGTGGCTGAAATAGCCAAATCCACTAATTTAAAGGGGTGTCCACATACTTTTGTATATTAGAGTGAGCTATGCCAAGAATCCAGTATATAAATATATGTGGTGTGGATAAACAGTAACTGAAATGTGATGTACAGTTGTATAAATATTAGAATGAGATATGTGGAGAATACAGTATTTAAATACACAGTACAAAACCATGACAAAATGTAAAGAATTGTGGGAAATTAGCTTCTGGACCAGAATTCGGAATATCAATATATATGAATGGGGTACTGTAGACAGTATGTTAATAGAAAAGGTGTACAGCAGTAGTTATGTAGGATGAGCCATGACACCAATACACTGTGCTCTGCTGACCAAGGTCTCATGACTGCTCACATGTCAGAGAGAAGACAGAGTCAGGGTGGGAGACCTCAGTACACAGGGTCAGCAGGCAGGTCACTGGTACCCTGGACATTTATCTTCCTTAATTGACAGCCTGGGTGAAACACAGGGCAAGAGCTGGAGAGTAAGGAAGACTATTTTTTCCCCCCACAGCCTAGGCCTATCTCTAGGTTCAGGAAGAACACTGTTAGACTGAGGACTGGGTCAATATCCTTCCTGTATCCTGACTACAGCACACAGCCAACCAGGGACTGTACAGGCAGGTAGGCAGTCAGGCCGACCACGTGGGAGAACCAACTTATCAAGGGCATTCGCACTCTTTCTTTCCAGTGGGCTTGGGCTGGGCAGCCACCTCCTCCTCAGGAGAACAGATGAGACAGGGAGTGAAGGCGGGCTAATACTCCCCCATAAACCCTCCTTTCTCCACTTAACTGGAGACGACACCCTGCCTTTACCTCTGGCCCATGACTTCTGAACCACTCTGACTCTTCTAGCACCTCCACTCAACAACAGCCCCAGACCCTACATTGTGGTGTTCCTGCCTGGCTAAAAGCACAAGCTCCACAGCTATTACGAAGGAAGTGAATTATTAAGGCTATTCAGCTCCAGGATCTCTAATGCACTGGAGCCAGAGCCATGTGTGCTGTTCACAGCCGCCACTGACAGGCAGCTGATCTCATCCTGGACCAGTGCCACGGTACCTTGGAAGTGTGAACAAAGGCCATCTGGACACTGCGCTGTCCACCGACTGTACTGGGGGCAGGTTAGATCAAAGCACAGACTTGAGTCCGGGGAGCCTCATTAGCTTTGCATATGAAGAAAAACATAGCCTACCTAAAGACAGATGCTTACGCAATCACTTGCTTCTCATTAAAAGGTTGAGTGAAATTCCCAAAGCAAATGTCTCCCTCTGGAGAACTTCAGATGCACACATTCCTTTTGCCTCCCAGTCCGGGAAGAGCAAAGAGATTGCATAATGCTCCATCAGGCATGAGAGAGAGGCAGTGTTGTTCACACCTCAGTTCAAACCTGTAATCCACTGCCCACCAGGCATAGCATACCGCTCCTCCAACAGTCACCAGGACAGACCGGATGGACCCAAGTGCCAGGGAGAGGAGGGGAGAGAGGAAGCACAACCGGATCCAAGGACAAAAACACATCCAGGTTTTTTAGCAAACAGGAAATAGGCCGAGTAACTCAAACCTTATGTAGCCCACACTATGGATTGGAAGCCAAAGAAGCTAATCTTATTCTTAACAGTTCTACCTCTGAGGGACTCTCGTTACTCATTGAAGTACACTTCAAAATGGCTTCTTCCATCCTAATAACACCATTAAAGATTGACGACACAGGTAAACAAGACAATGCATCCCTAAAGATAGAACATCGGGTAAAGAAGGGCAGCACAGAAACTAAATCACACACAACCTACCCTCCCTGGATAATGCAAATTTCACACTGCAAATAAAGGAACAATTTACAAAACAAATTAGCCTTGAAGCAGAGAATCCTGGTGTGCTCAGCTTCGACTTTAGAGCCGCTGAGCCAGTCAGCCAGAGACCTCTGTGGGTTAGTTACCCATATCCTATTTTGTATCTGCATCCGACTCGCTCTTTGAGAGTCATTAAACGCAAGAGCAACGTTGTTGCAATGCTGCCCCAAGGTTACAGCCACAGTCTGTAAACACAGACTGGGGATTTAATTTAAATCAAGAAGTTACTGAACAACCAGCCACAAACTGGATTTCCTGGATGCAGACCAACGAGACGTTTTTCGACAGAAACATAAGACACTTTGGAGAATACAAATCATGTCTTAAATGAAATGGCATATTAAAAGAGGTAGCGGTCCAATGAGAACCCCCTGGAGTCCACTAGATAAAAACAGCTGCTTTGAATGGTCATTGATTGAATTTCAGTTAAACATGAGGGCCAAATACATTTTTGCATTGTTACAGGACGTCAACGTTCGACAGTAGATTCCTGCTTGATGAAAATGCATTAGCTACAATAAGGGGATGGGGATCAATAAAACCAACATGGAACACTCAATTGAGCCGAGACCCAATTGCTGGGAAAGAAACACATTGTAAAACAGGTACGAATTGGTACCGGGAAGAAAAACACACGCTATTCAAAGCGGAGGCAACAGAATGCTGTATTTAGCCGTTGCCAAACCCCGGATGATGACTTCACAGTCTGATGACACCGTGCCCTGTCACAACATCTCACCAGTAACTGACCAGTGAAATCACAATGTTCATCACAAACACAATGTTCCTGTTACGGACAAAAATACATATAGGCCTTTTCCC
This sequence comes from Coregonus clupeaformis, assembly GCF_020615455.1. Classification (NCBI taxonomy): domain Eukaryota; kingdom Metazoa; phylum Chordata; class Actinopteri; order Salmoniformes; family Salmonidae; genus Coregonus; species Coregonus clupeaformis. The sequence goes on along the minus strand of NC_059194.1, from coordinate 26,157,545 downwards.
CATACCTAGAATACAGTGGGGAAAAAAAGTATTTAGTCAGCCACCAATTGTGCAAGTTCTCCCACTTAAAAAGATGAGAGAGGCCTGTAATTTTCATCATAGGTATACGTCAACTATGACAGACAAATTGAGAAAAAATAATCCAGAAAATCACATTGTAGGATTTTTAATGAATTTATTTGCAAATTATGGTGGAAAATAAGTATTTGGTCAATAACAAAAGTTTCTCAATACTTTGTTATATACCCTTTGTTGGCAATGACACAGGTCAAACGTTTTCTGTAAGTCTTCACAAGGTTTTCACACACTGTTGCTGGTATTTTGGCCCATTCCTCCATGCAGATCTCCTCTAGAGCAATGATGTTTTGGGGCTGTTGCTGGGCAACACGGACTTTCAACTCCCTCCAAAGATTTTCTATGGGGTTGAGATCTGGAGACTGGCTAGGCCACTCCAGGACCTTGAAATGCTTCTTACGAAGCCACTCCTTCGTTGCCCGGGCGGTGTGTTTGGGATTATTGTCATGCTGAAAGACCCAGCCACGTTTCATCTTCAATGCCCTTGCTGATGGAAGGAGGTTTTCACTCAAAATCTCACGATACATGGCCCCATTCATTCTTTCCTTTACACGGATCAGTCGTCCTGGTCCCTTTGCAGAAAAACAGCCCCAAAGCATGATGTTTCCACCCCCATGCTTCACAGTAGGTATGGTGTTCTTTGGATGCAACTCAGCATTCTTTGTCCTCCAAACACGACGAGTTGAGTTTTTACCAAAAAGTTCTATTTTGGTTTCATCTGACCATATGACATTCTCCCAATCCTCTTCTGGATCATCCAAATGCACTATAGCAAACTTCAGACTGGCCTGGACATGTACTGGCTTAAGCAGGGGGACACGTCTGGTACTGCAGGATTTGAGTCTCTGGCGGCGTAGTGTGTTACTGATGGTAGGCTTTGTTACTTTGGTACTTTGGTCCCAGCTCTCTGCAGGTCATTCACTAGGTCCCCCCGTGTGGTTCTGGGATTTTTGCTCACCGTTCTTGTGATCATTTTGACCCCACGAGGTGAGATCTTGCGTGGAGCCCCAGATCGAGAGAGATTATCAGTGGTCTTGTATGTCTTCCATTTCCTAATAATTGCTCCCACAGTTGATTTCTTCAAACCAAGCTGCTTACCTATTGCAGATTCAGTCTTCCCAGCCTGGTGCAGGTCTACAATTTTGTTTCTGGTGTCCTTTGACAGCTCTTTGGTCTTGGCCATAGTGGAGTTTGGAGTGTGACTGTTTGAGGTTGTGGACAGGTGTCTTTTATACTGATAACAAGTTCAAACAGGTGCCATTAATACAGGTAACGAGTGGAGGACAGAGGAGCCTCTTAAAGAAGAAGTTACAGGTCTGTGAGAGACAGAAATCTTACTTGTTTGTAGGTGACCAAATACTTATTTTCCACCATAATTTGCAAATAAATTCATTAAAAATCCTACAATGTGATTTTCTGGAATTTTTTTTCACAATTTGTCTGTCATAGTTGACGTGTACCTATGATGAAAATTACAGGCCTCTCTCATCTTTTTAAGTGGGAGAACTTGCACAATTGGTGGCTGACTAAATACTTTTTTTCCCCACTGTATGTCAAATGTCTGAATGGACTAGTATAGAAGTTTTGTTAATTCATTTCTCAATACATGAACCGGTGAGATAGTGTACAAGTGCAGCTTCAGTTGTTTTTAATGCATCACTCACCTACATAATAATATAATAATAATAATATGCCATTTAGCAGACGCTTTTATCCAAAGCGACTTACAGTCATGCGTGCATACATTTTTGTGTATGGGTGGTCCCGGGGATCGAACCCACTACCATGGCGTTACAAGCGCCGTGCTCTACCAGCTGAGCTACAGAGGACCACACATATGAGTTTAGTCACCCGTGACAGACTTACTATTTATTACATGTGAGATTTGGTTCTGGCCTGGGTTCCGAGACTCTGCTGTTATTACATGCAGTGTGGTTATGGTGCTGCCACCAAGACAAATACAAGTAAAGCCTAATGGCTTGCATCATGCGTTTAGTCTGAATTTCTTTGACCTTTATAGTGCTGCTTAGCCTATAGATATATAATGTAGTACATTGTCTGCACTAAAGATAAGCCTCTACTGATTAGGCTACTGGCTGTGTAGTGCGCATGGTTTAACTTCGAACAGGGCTCTCCTCCCCTTCCTGAAAACCCATCTCTGCTTGGCAGTCGGCCACCACAATGCAAAACACACAGCAGCTAGCTACTCCTGGAGACCAGCAGATGACAACAGCATGGTGCTTTTATCACAGCCATACTGCAATCCACACTGCCAACACTAACCTGGGTCTCCTCGGCGAAGGAGAAGACAAGCACTCTTCAAGCCCAACTGACAACACACACAAAAACACAGGCACACATAGTTACCCTCACAAAAACAAACAAGCACGCGAGGACACACTTTAAAATGATATATCAGCTGCCCAGAGGAATAGATGGGCTTGCTGCTTCTGAGGCCTGAATCTCCAAGTGAAATTGACAGACAAGGCTGGCTGGGGGGTGCTGGGTTGCTCAAGTCAAGTAGGGAAATAGAGGCAGCAGCAGCAATGAGCTCCTGAACACAATCCTAAAGTGGATACTGGCTGTTGTCACTTGGTATCTGTGAGTGAGTGAACATGACAAGTGGCTTGTGGAGCCCTGGGCAGAGTGGGCCCTGATATCATGATGTACGCTAACAGAATAAAAGCCTGTGACTGCAGGTGCTATTGAGGTCAGAAAAAGCATATTCTGTAGAACAGAGAGAGGGCGTCTCTGGATTTGTTTTTCGCATATCATTTGCCTGGATATGGTGAATATGATTTTAATGGTCAAACGAGCAAAGGTAGCTGTTTGCTACAGAGAATGAAAACATTTAAACGAATTCAAAATAAAGTCACTTTAAAACATGATTTAAAAAGTAATCAATGACAATGTTTAAGGTTAAAAAAAGATCTGTAATGTAGGCTGGGCTGTATTCTTTGTTGGTTGGGGAAACTAAATACAGGAAACAGGAGAACAAAACATAAAAATGGTCAGTCCCCTCAAAGTCCTCTATTGTAAAATGCAGTTGTAAGCTTGTTGCTGATGCTGTATAAGCCTCATAAAGAATGCCACAATCTCCTACTTCCTTGTTTAATGAGGTTTGAAGTGCAGGGCATGGAGAGAGGGAACACTGGAGACCAACTACAGTACTTCTTCATGCACTGCACTTGCCCCAACGACACCTGCTTTTGACTACTCAGAGGGCAAAGGCAGCAGCGCTGTGCAAAAGCCATGTTAATATTTTATAAAAATCAGAGCATCTGTTTCAAATAGCTCTCCAGACGGAAACAACTTCCTCATACAGGGGAATTGGAGGACAGCCTATGTAAGTGCCAGTACAGTTGCTTTATTGTTAACCCCACAGGAAACAACAAACATGTAGGCCTGTGTGTGTGTGTGTGTGTGTGTGTGTAGGGCGTCACCAGGTCTCAATTAATTATGAACTTGTTTAGGCCTGGTCTGACTAAACAGCCACTTATCTAGACAAGGTTTAGTACTCTATAATACGGCGGCTCCTTCAAAGGGAGTAGGAGACTGGGTGACTACAAGGCTAGCTCACCTGCCATTTAGCCTAGTACACAACTTGCCCTCAGCCACAGGAGCACACAGGGAAATGGGAGGGGAAACCCCGGAACAAGGAAGCAGATGGAAATGGTTCAATGAGTACACATGGATCACATGAAGGGACAAACCAAACAGCCTAGAATATACAAACTGACTGAACTGTTTTAGTTAACAATAGTTTTTTGTGAACAATAGATAGATTGTCAAAACACAAGTAGCCTATTTCAATGCGGCGGATGTAATGCAAACAGATCTTGATCCTAAAATCTTGGAATTCATCAAGAGATGGGGATGATAAGTCGCTCTGGATAAGAGCGTCTGCTAAATGACGTAAATGTAATGTAAATGGATGACTATGTGCGAAAACTGCTAAATTATAAAGCAAATCTGCTAGGTAACAGTGAGTGCATAATGTTTGAACACAGGCAACACACAGGGCACCAATGCTGTTATTCACTGCAGTACTTGTGCTGGCACTCCTCTCTCGCGCACTCTACCACTCTCACCATCTTACTCTACCACTCTCACCATCTTACTCTACCACTCTCACCATCTTACTCTACCACTCTCACCATCTTACTCCTCCTCGTCTGACTACCTCTTGCCTTCTCTTACTCTCATTCACTCAGTTTCAAATCACGCATTCAACTAGTCATGATTAACTTACAGGCTCCAGCCAATGGTTTCCACCAGACTTCAAACCTTGCATCTACGATTAGCCTACAGTTCAGACTATGTGGCTTAGAGACATCGTACCATCATGAAACTATGGTGTCACCTCCATCACTGGTTCACCCACAAAGGCCCATTGTAGTTCTTATGCCTCTCCTGACTGCCATTCGCAGACAGTGCTGAGTAGCACCATAGTTTATTATTAGGACAATGGCAACTTGAATTGAGGACCGGTTCGTCCTAAAGAGCTGCTGTTGAATGGAAAAGGCCCACTGTTTCAGTAGCATCTCTGCAGCTGCAGCTGGCGGACGCTGTACTGTACCATCCTTGTACTGTGGACTGGCCTGCATTACACCGGGGAGGAAAGAAACTATGCTAGACCTCACTTCGGGATCCATCTAGAGCTGAATAGAGTAGTGTACTAAAGTAAGCTAGTGACAGATATTGTGCTGCTGACTATTGTGGGAATGTTTTTTCAAGACCTCAGACATCCGTGTTGTGAGAAGATATGCCTAACTGGTGGCCATAAGCAAGAAATGCTTTTTCTTGAAAAGGGAGATTACACATCCTGTATTACAAGTGAATCATACTAGGGATGTAAAGATTAACAGATATGCATAGGTCCCCAGTTCAAATGTTTAAGATATGAGTGCATCCAAATGTAGCATGCAACGTCAGGAAATCGATTCAAATGTTACGAATCGCCAGTTCCGAAAATACCTAATATTTTGTGAAAACTGCGTCCTCTCCTTTAGTGTTTAACTAAGCATGTAATGGTGTTGACAGTCATTGATCTACAAGTCATTTTGCATGCTGAACAATCCTAGGCAATCAGTAGCCTAGTCAAACTCCGCTATGCGCAGCTTCAAGTGCTGACCAACAAGAGGTAGGCCTATTCCTGATCTGGCAGATCTGTGAGTCACCATTCAAATGTTTGTAAAATGGCTTGCGCAATATTAGGCTTTATTAGTTGAGTGATAACCAATGTAATTTGCTAGGTTATTTTGATAACATGTGCTGTTGAAAATTGTGTTTTACCGGAATAAAAGTAGTCTGAGCTACCGCTGGAGACAACTCATCTGGCTATACATGCTGATCAGGGATTAGCCTACACAACAATTTAGGTAACATGGATCTTGATCCAGGAGGGGATTAATTGTCTCTTTCGTAACCAAGAAGCTTGATCTTGCCACCTAGCTAGCATGTTAGCAAACCAAATGCTGGATATAATTTAATTTGGCACATCTTAGATAGTTAACATAGTTATAAGCAGTGGCGTAGCACACACCTCCGCAAGGTGGGGTGGCCCCCAACCCAAAACCGTTGGTATACATTTACATTTTAGTCATTTAGCAGACGCTCTTATCCAGAGCGACTTACATGAGCAATTAGGGTTAAGTGCCTTGCTCAAGGGCACATCGACAGATTTTTCACCTAGTCGGCTCGGGGATTAGAACCAGCGACCTTTCGGTTACTGGCACAACGCTCTTAACCACTAAACTACCTGCCGCCCATGTGGTCTAAGTACCCCTGTATACGGTGTATAGCCCAAGCCTAGTATGCAGCACAGATTACATATAGCCAACACACTCAGACACTCAGCGGATGGGCTCCATTTTGGCTCAGAACGGGTTGGCTCCAAGCCCGGCTATTCTAGTTCAAAGATTGTGTCACATTAGGCGTGTTTGTTCAGCTGTTCACAGTTTCAATTTTGAGCGTCAAGTTATTCTGTAACTAGGCCTAGTTTACGGACCTCCACACTGTTTTTAACAAGGCCGTCCTGTTTAAAGGAGGAGGAAAATGACTCAACCTTTATACAGCTTGAGCCTGAGTCCAGAACCTTCTGGCCCTCCAGCCCTGCTGTAGCCTGACTCAGTCAGTACTGGAAGGGGTGACATTAATGAATTGTTCTCCAGGGTCTTAGGAGGAAATTCTCTGCACCTCATATTTAAAGACCGGGAAAAGTGAAGTATATTTCAAGCAGCACCAGAGTCACACTTTAATCTATAATTAAAGAGTGAATTTAGAGTAGCACCGCCATTACTGGAATATGGTTTTCCTGAACCAAGTGCGTACACAGAGAGTGGGTGGGAGGATGGAAGGAGCAGCAGACATTCCGCCTGGTTCAGGTGCCTGCGATGCTGCTGCAGTAAGCGTATTGTATAGGCTGACTACAGAGTGCGCTGCGCGGTGGCTTTCATCCCGTCGCCACGTCAGGCGCAGGAAGCCTTCCGATACGGCGGGAGATATTTTCATCTTAATGTCATTATCTTTTATAATGCACCAAGCGCAATTGTCCTAAGTTGCATTTTTTTTTTTTTTTTTGGGGGGTCATACTGTATCTAGGGTAGAAAGTATTACAGTTTTCACATACTCTTGATGGAATGAAGGAGGGAATAAAATAAAAACTCTCCAGAATGAAAGCATAGAATTCTCCATAATAAAAAGCACTTCATTTCATAATTGCTAGAAATGCGTTTAATGAAAAGAAACTGAAACAGAGGGCACGAAGGATAATGGCTTCTGAATGCACCATTGTGACAAAAGTTTGATCTTAAACCTACACATTATCCTGAATTCACTTCTACTGTGCTGTCCTTTGAAATGCTGGTACAAATAAACAGCAAAACAAATGTCCTTATGTAAGCTATGTACTTGAACTGAGTGGGGTCAGCTTTCTTTATCATGCAGCCACAAAAAACAAACATCTATGTGGCTCCTTCCTTCCTCTGTGCCGCAGGCTACGCTTTGTTTGAGTGGGGCCGCTCCTTCCACTCCTTCCCAGTCAGTCATGACCAGAGACTCATTTTTCTCCCCGTGGCTGAGTGATGCCGGCTGCGTCGGCATGAGAGTTTGCTCTGAAGGTAAATCATTGTGCTGTTGTATAACTGGGGGCTGCGCACGCATTTGCAAGAGTATGTGTCAACCAACACTTGTTAAACCCTTGTAAGTAGGTTGCGGTTTCGCTCTCCTGTGTCAACAATTATCGTTTCAGGTGGCAAAAAGTGTATGTGGACACCCCCTTCAAATTAGTGGATTTGGCTATTTCAGCCACACCCGTTGCTGACAGGTGTATAAAATTGAGCACACAGCCATGCAATCTCCATAGACAAACATTGGCAGTAGAATGGCCCGTATTGAAGAGCTCAGTGATTTTCAATGTAGCACAGTCATAGGATGCCACATTTCCAACAAATCAGTTAGTCAAATTTCTGCCCTGCTAGAGCTGCCCCGATCAACTGTAAGTGGTGTTATTGTGAAGTAGAAATGTCTAGGAGCAACAACGGCTCAGCCGCGAAGTGGTAGGCCACATAAGCTCACAGAACGGGACAACCGAGTGCTGTAGAGTGTAAAAATCGTCTGTCTTTGGTTGCAACACTCACTACCGAGTTCCAAACTGCCTCTGGAAGCAACGTCAGCACAATAACTGTTCGTCGGGAGCATCATGAAATGGGTTTCCATGGCCGAGCAGCTGCACACAAGCCTAAGATCACCATGCGCAATGCCAAGTGTTGGGTGGAGTGGTGTAAAGCTCTGGAGCAGTATAAATGCGTTCTCTGTAGTGATGAATCACGCTTCGCCATCTGGCAGTCCGATGGACGAATCTGGTTTTGGCGGATGCCAGGAGAGCACTACTTGCCCGAATGCATAGTGCCAACTGTAAAGTTTGGTGGAGGAGGAATAAATGGTCTGGGGCTGTTTTTCATGGTTCGGGCTAGAACGCTTAGTTCCAGTGAAAGGAAATCTTAACGCTACAGCATACCACATTCTAGATGATTCTGTGCTTCCAACTTTGTGGCAACAGTTTGGGAAGGCCCTTTCCCGTTTCATTATGACAATGCCCCCGTGCACAAAGTGAGGTCCATACAGAACTGTTTTGTCGAGATCGATGTGGAAGAACTTGACTGGCCTGGACAGAGCCCTGACCTCGACCCCATCGAACACCTTTGGGATGAATTGGAACGCCAACTGCGAGCCAGGCCTAATCGCCCAACATCAGTGCCCGACCTCACTAATGCTCTTGTGGCTGAATGGAAGCAAGTCCCCGCAGCAATGTTCCAACATCTAGTGGAAATCCTTCCTCATGTTCTATTGGTTTCCAAAATCAACTTTATTTCTTTGTCCTGCAGCCAAATGCACAATCCTAGTCATATTAGTAACCCATGCTAGTTGATGCATCTTTAGATCTCCTATTTTTCTTAATTTCTAACTGATATTTTCATCGGTCACATGAAACCACTCACAATGGTGTTGCATTATAGAAAGAACGTTCGCGCGTAGTCTACTGCCTGCGCTTATAATGTGAAGAAATCGTTTATCAACATTTTATGCTAAATGTTCTGATCTGTTGCATGAGCCTCATAGCTTGAAATATTTATTTTTATGTAGCCTAGGCCAACAGGTTGTATGAATTTGGGAGCTATCCCATAACGGTCCCAGAGTTTGTTTGGAATAGGCAATATTTTTCTCGCACAGAACGACAAGCTGACCAATAGAATAGGTCAACTTTTCTACTATGGGGGATAGTAGATTGACATAGACTAGTGATTTTGCTGTTTGTTACTCGTGTTATTGGCTGAGGAAAATTAAATGTTGGCAGATATTCTAAAATAGGCAGCACGTGGGTTTCAAGTTTGGGGAAGCAACTTTTTACCATAAAAATGCAACTTCATAATAAATCATTCCATGCTTCCTTGCATTTGCAGACTTACGTAAGATAGCCTACTATTCCTAATGTGATGATTTGATTGGATAGTCATAATTAGGCTAATATAACACAATAACTCTTCAATGCAGGGTGTAGGCTATATTTATTTATTTGCTGAGGAAAATATTGGCCTTTTATAAGCACATTTCATGCAATTATACTACACTTTATATGATGAGACATTAGCAGAATCTTTCTTAATACGACAAATTACAGGGTAGCCTACTCTGCTGACATTGACAAACAGATCAATAAAAACGACGTTGTCTGATCCATATATTAGACCTACGAGAAGTGGAGACACAAATAAAATATGACGTCCATCTAACCTGGAGGAGGAAATTATTGACCCAATGATAAAGACAGTGACTATGCGCACACACACACGGAGATATGGCTGATGTTCGCCACTGGTGCCAAAAAGATGGCCTACTTTTCTCTCAATTAAGTTGAGAATTTGTATAACTAAAAGAGTGAATGAAGTCTTTCAATTGTCATTTCTTTACAGCAATAGCCAACTTTTTCCACAATTGTGTTTTTAAATATAGTGATATTTCTGGCTGGGTCTCTGCTTTTCACTGAGTCGGAACTCAAATCATCTATTTGGTATTTGCCACGCACTCTGCCCAAATTGCATTTGTTTTTTATGAAGCTAATAATCCTCTGTGGCCATATCATTCTTTCTGGTGTAGTAGCCCATTTTGAATGATTTTATTTATTTCTGTATAGACATGAGTAAGCTAAATTAGGCTATATAATTTTGGCAATTTAATATAATGTACTTTAGGGAAACCTTAGCTTCCCCTAGCCTTATGGACGTGCTGCCTATGTATTCTAACATCTTCAAAATCGATAACAATGACGCACGCCGTTGCTTCACGAGTTGCATGTTCTGTTAAGATGAATTACCAGATTTGTCATTCTAAAAGCAATGGGTGGTCGTCCTAATCACATTACGGTACATTTCTTTAAATGTCCGGTAAATTAAAATGCTGCCGGTCAAATGTCCAGAAACCCTGCCCCACACACATTTCAGAATTTTCTTCACATTGCACTGCAAACGCTCTCTGGGTAATGCTGGCGCTGGAGCACGACAGACGGATTCTCTGGATGAGCCTTTATAAATATATGGATGACGAGAATGGATTTTAAGTGTCGCTACCCCGGCGAGGATACGCCGGTTCAGGAGAGGAGCAGCGTTGTGAGGAGAATTTAAAATAAATGAAGATGAGTGAATTATTTAAAGGTACAAACTGAGAATTGAACCTTGCTTTTAGACTGCAGATGGAAAACCGCCACAAAAAGCAACGGTTCCCCTGTAGCTCCCTTATCTCCCCCAGACCACCTCTCCCCGTCGCCCCCAGCCCCCGAAAGCCTGTCCATTAGGTGCAGTGAGACAGGGAGTGCGGGGGTTACAACAGGAAAACCCACTCTATTCCCCTCCATTTCCTCAGGTTCAGTCAAATCAGGGCCAGGCTCTCTGTGCTCCATCAGCCTGTCCCCACCAGCCCGCTACCGTTCTATCCTGCTGTGTGGTGCAGATGAGCTCCAGTGGCTGGGTTTTCCTTATTGGGTGGAGAGCGGAGCAGGGAGAAGAGAAAAATAAGTCTGGAGTAAGCACTTCTGTCCGCCAGCCAGTACGGGGCCCAAGACTGATGGCGGCAAAACAAAGCACAGCTCTAATCAATACACAGCTCTCCTGGTGAAAACAGGCCAAATAAATCACACACCACGGCTGCCCAGGCCTTTGGCCTCTCTGTGCACTCTTACCCTCCCAGAGCACTCCCTCCATTACTCCCCAAAACTCCTCCCAAGGCTGCCGCCAGTCTTGACAGCCAGTTCGCACTCATCACTTGACAAACTACCCCCCTCTTTCCCAACAAGTGGTGTGGTCCTCTGTAGCTCAGTTGGTCGAGCATGGCGCTTGCAACGCCAGGGTAGTGGATTTGATTCCCGGAACCATCCATGCGTAAAATGTATGCACGCATGACTGCAAGGCGCTTTGGATAAAAGCTTTTGCTAAATGGCATACACTGTGTGGACCATAAGCGATGATGTCTAAATACCACAATACAGTCTAATGGAAGATTTGGAAAAGAGACTGCTAAATAGTGTAGTGAACAGTAAACATTGAGTTGGCTGGCTATGCCAGAAATGGACATCTGGAACCATCCAAAGTCAGGCGCCTCCTCAGCAGAGAAACTGCATCAGTGAGGGACATGTGCAGCTTCTAACTGGCTGTTTAAAATGTATACCGGTAGCCCCAGGGCCTCTATGGTTACGTCAAGACAACCAGTGAACGCTCCGCCTGAAACGAAACACCATTGCTCTCAGAAGAATCATAACTGAGAAGGTCTTCAGGTCACAGCAGTGAACAATGTTTGTGTAGAAGGAGGGGAATTGGATCACGGGACAATCCTTGTGAGTGGTGGCTGTGGACTGCTGCAGAGGGGAGGCTCTTCTCCCTGGGTCGACCTGAGAAGCAGGTGCATAGTGCCTAGCAGCTCCCACATTCTGTTTGACATGCACGCTTGGAAAGCACTGATACGAGACAACATTCCCTGCCAGGCAAGGGCCTGCTTATTAGCGCTTGGGTCACAGCAGCATGGAGGCAGCAGGGCCGAGATGGGCTGTGCTCCAGAACAGTCAATGTGTCCACCTGCAGCAGGATGTGCAGCCAAGCCTGCTGAAAAAACCTGAGACTACAGCAGCCCATCTGTTAGATGGACCTCACACCACAACAGAGAGAGGAGGCAGTGGGAACAAAACTGCCGAAATGCTCTGGCCCTCGCACATCAAACTTTTGCAGTCTTTTTTTGGTCAAAGCCACTGTTGGTTAACACAACCAAGCGGTGAACCCCACCATCTCTACCCTTAGATCTCGGAGGTCTGCGTCACCATCATGCTTCTTTAGAGAATGTCAAAGCGCAAGCTAAAGTCCATTTTCTATTTTGACTAAACTAAATATATCTTGAACTATTTGGGGGGGGGGGGGGGTTGGAAAATGTCATACTGTATCTAGGGTAGAAAGTTTTTACATAATCTGGATGGAATGGAGGAAATTTAAAAACTGTCCAGCATGAAAGCTCCAGAATAACAAGCACTTCATTTCATAATTACTAGAAATGAGTGTTTAATGAATAGAAACTGAAATCAGACAGTGAGGGCACGAAGGATAATGGCTTTTGAATGCACCATTGTGACAAAAGTTTGATCTTAAGCCTGCATATTATCCTGAATGCACTTCTGCTGTGCTGTCCTTTGAAGTGCTTGTACAAATAAACAGCAAAACAAATGTCCTTATGTAAGCTATGCACTTGAATTGAGAGACCTGACTGCATAGACAGTATGCAAAAAGACAGCTCCAGTTACCCATGGAATGTGAATGTTTATCCTTTTATGCCTGGAAAAGAGACCCTTAAACCCAGACTTTGACCACACACCCACTCCACTGAATAGCAGGCTAGTGATTGCTTTGCAACACTTGCAGTTAGCCACTGATTCCTTCCAAACCACTCATTGTTGAATTTGCAATTTCCAACTTCTTGTGTAATGTTAATGTCCAATGGCCGATGAGCACCGATATGTTTTATCTATAATTTCTCTTCATATGAAAAGGATTGAAAAGGATTTGCCAGTAGATTGTCTACGTGATGCATAATGAGGACTGCTTCTCTAGCTTGCTAGCTAAGATTTTGAAAGTGTGATGTTGACATGATCAGTCCAATCAAAGCTATCTATGGTAGATAACTTGATTTGACGTCATTTTATCTGTGGCAAATGACCTTGAGCCTTCTTGGATGGGCACTTCTAATGTAACTCTATGGCAGCACCCAAGGGGCTTGAATTTGAGCTCTCCCCGTATATTTTGCGTTGACGTAGTGTCCCCATGAGTGACAGAACACTGAGCCAATCACAGCGCAACTAGAGAACAATACCAACCCCTATGCTCCGTATTTTCTGCTGGCTACCCCACCACTATAGAAAGCACTGAGCTAGGCTGAAACACCTGCATTTTGGAGCTGCCTTACTCAAGAAAGCAAAAAAGAGACCTTGTTTGTTTGCTGCTTTATTAACTCAATGATTATTTAATTTTTTTGACATTGTTTGCAAACTGATATGTGACATATATTAATGCCAAAATAACACGCAACACAGGCTCTGCCCCACCTGCCCTGAAGGACGGGTCGCCACTGCTTGATGTGTCTGTGCTCTTCCCTCAGAGTCAAGGAAGGGGTTTCCAAATGGAATACTATCGCATTTCCGCCAGGCTCCACCTCTTCACAGATCTATCTGCTGCCTTCAAGGGCTTGAGAGAACATGATTCTGCATTCCCGTCAGAGCATTACAACCTCTGGAGCTTCCCGACGTAAAGCCCAGCACCACTCGTTCTGTTTCCACAGCCATCATTAAAGACTTTGTGAAGACACTCAGGGCTTTAGCGGCACAGTGCATCATAGGGAGAAGACAAGTGATGCTCACGATTCCTCTTCAGAACTCCTTTGGATTGAGTCTCTCTTCCTCTCCCTCTCTCCTCCTGTAATGTACCATCATGTATACCCCCCCTCCCCCTGAGCGAATGGGATGGTGGCGTGAATTAGGAGGCAGAAAACCAGAGCTTGTGATAACGGCACAATGCGCATCAATGACAGCGTGGCTGGCAGCTCCACACAAAATGTTATTTGCAGCTCACACAAAAATGAAATTACAGGAGCACACAGCTCAGGAGGCAGAAAAAGATGCTGACCTGGCAACACATAAAGAGGCTGGGAAGAGGGTCAGGCTGCATAATTCTTATATTGCTTTTCTTCCTTCACTGCCAGTTTCTATACTGCTCACATTGACTCTGGAGGATAAAACCTAATAGTGACAACAGGTTATTGGAGGGTAGGACTATAAAAAGGCAGTAAAAATGTGTTCATTGACAGAAGCTTGTGACTGTGCCTGTGGATAAGAACTTGATCCATGCTTCATCTTTGATGAGGACAATCAACCACCGATGATTTAAGGACTAAAACCCGTAATGCGCAGAATCAAACTTATGGTTGAAATTCACTGACAATTGTGAAATTCAACCAAGACAGAAACAACTTTTAGTTAAACAGAAACCAATTATGATTGGCTACTTTAAATACAGGACCATAATAAACAGGGTAACCATAATTTAATTACTATAAATTAACATCACATTCAAGTGGAAAGGCAATGACAACCTGTTCTCTAAGATCAGTTGTTTTTAACTGACCATCTGAGAAGACTTACCTACCAGAAAGTAGATAGCTTGTACCCACCCCCTTGGGATAAACTACTGTTCACTCTGGGTGAGAAAGGTCTATGTAAAGAGGGAAACTTTGCGGATCAATTTCCACTAAATGGCAAAATTGCTCAAATCAGGCAATGTTTTACTTAAATTGACAACCTGTGACTCATAACTACAAATGCTGTAGGCTACAAATAATGTTTGTGTTGTTCAGATAACACACGTTCATTTTGATACAATGATATATTTACAACATAATGATAGTGTCAAAGCCATGATAGTAATATTGTAGCCAATAAGCTACTGTACCTTTAACAGTCTAGTTACAAAAATGATAGCCGTTGGTAATACTACTAGTAAACATGCTTTCATGGGTAGCAAGTGGCATCACTCATAGCTGAGAGGACATTAGCCATCTTGATAATTGCTTGACAGATCAGCAAAATGAAACTGGCTAAATACTCAACTAGTTAACCCGCCAACGTTGGAAGGGGTGTAATCATTAGTCCAAAACGTTTTGCAACGGAAACAGTTTACTCCAAAAGGAAAACGTTTAGCAACGAGTTTCTACTGGACAAATTCAGGTAGGTCCCTCACTGTTTCGTTCCGTTCTGTTTGGGTCCTAGTGAATACACCCCTGGCTATAGATACCAAATATGCAGCTTAAACTTGAGTGCCGGGTGGCAGGCTAGCGATGTGTGTTGCATACATACCAAACGGTTCAGTCTTCTCCGTAGCATATTTGAGGGTTTTTTCTTCTGTCTTCTTTGGTAGCTGGGGACACCAACGAACTATTTTTGTTTCAACCAGCTTTCTACAGACTGTTTGAGCTTTTCTGATAAGTAACGTTGCGTGTATATTTGTTAACTAGCGCTCTATTTTCTACTCTAGTAGTCCTTCTAGCTATATGGAATGCCGCAGCGATGCTACATTGTTTCAATTTTATTTGAATTCGATCTTTTCTAACCATTCGCATTCTCCCTTTTAAATATTTTCCGCGTTGCGTTTCACTGTGCTAATCGTGCATCCCCATCCAAAAAGCTGAAACTGTCCGCGACATCCTATAGTTCTATGCCCTGTTGCTGTGTCTTTCCGAATGAATCGTCGCATACGATACAACACGCGGCAGCGGTCACAAAAAAACTAACCGACATACAAAAAGTAAGTTCAATTTAGATTCATACACAGGTCTTTCTCGCCTACTACCGCCCCCTTATCTCTCTTCAGTCAACCCCCCGTGAAATATATATTTTTTACTGTAAACCCCCCACCCCCCCATTAGCGTCATCAGCGTCTCCAGCGTCTCGTCCATTGAGCTATAAAATGAACGTCTCATCAGCAACACAAAAAAAGTACTTCCGGGTCATGGAAATTCGGACATTTTTTAAAATAAAAGCTCCCTACGTAATATTGTCAACAACCTGTATTTATTAATGATATATGAAAAACAATTGTCTAAACATATTTAAGTGACATTTGCATTATATTTGGGTTTTAAAATATGTTCCAACTTCAAATAAATGCCCCCAATGCAAATCACTATATATTTAATACCTATTGGCAAAAACTATTCTAGGTGCCGCAGTAAAAGTATTGTAGAATACTCAGTAGGGTCTGTAGAATGTATATATGGTGTCATTTCATGGGGCTCTGAATAATATGGAGTGTTGCTAGCCTTTTACTACACCAATTCCATTGGCAACAATGTGAATCATTGTATATGGGAATACATATTGGCTTATAGAGCAAAACTATTCTAGCTGCCTCAGTAAAAGTGTTGTAGGGAATACTCAGTAGGGTCTGTAGAATGTATATATTTTACATTTACATTTTAGTCATTTAGCAGACGCTCTTATCCAGAGTGACTTACAGTTAGTGATAGCATACATTTATTTTTTTATATACTGGCCCCCCATGGGAATCGAACCCACAACCCTGGCATTGATCCATTATGGCGTAGCAGTGCGGTCGTGTACTCTGTGTGTCCGTGTAAATAGCCTGTTTTTTGTTTTTCTTTTTTGTACATATTTCCCTATCACACTTTTCATCCTTCTACTAAATATACTTTCCTGCAACCCGCCTCACTCAAAGTGGAACGGATTCTATTATTGACTTACCTTTTATCTAGAATCTCCAGTTGAAACTAGCTAGCCAACTAACTAGCTACTTGCTATTAGCCACTATTTTCTGCCGGAATAACTGGACATTAACACCGGATCGCAACTATCGCAAATGGATGTTGCTGTTGGCTAATCACCACTGCCCCCAAAGCAAGCACCAGTTAGCCTTGAGCTAGCCTCAAGCCAGGCCCATATCCAGGCTATTTTACATTTTAGTCATTTAGCAGACGCTCTTATCCAAAGCGACTTATGTGTGAGTGCATACATTATTAATTGGCTCCCCGTGGGAATTACATTTACATTTACGTCATTTAGCAGACGCTCTTATCCAGAGCAACTTACATTATTATTATTTTTTATACCCCCGTGGGAATCGAACCCACAACCCTGGCGTTGCAAACGCCATGCTCTACCAACTGAGCTACATCCCTGCCGGCCATTCCCTCCCCTTCCCTGGATGACGCTGGGCCAATTGTGCGCCGCCCCATGGGTCTCCCGGTCGCGGCCGCCTACGACAGAGCCTGGATTCGAACCAGGATCTCTAGTGGCACAGCTAGCACTGCGATGAAGTGCCTTAGACCACTGTGCCACTCGGGAGACCTCTCTGTCTCCCGGACGGGAGTAGCCAGGTAGCTAGCAACTTGCTATTAGCCACCGTTAGCGGTTTTTCACCCTTGTCCGTGGTCTGCACTACCTACCAGCCAGCTCTAGCCTGGACTATTATCGGCCAGTCTGCACTGTCTGCACAGCGAGTTATCGACCCAGAACATATCGGTTTTTCTGTCGGAATCACTGAATCACTGGACCTTTAACACCGGATCATCGCAACTAGCTAGCTGCAACCAAATGGATATTGTTGTTGGCTAATCAGCCTTGAGCTAGCCTCGAGTCAGGCCCATCTCCCGGCTATCTACCTCTCTGTCAAGCGGACGGGACCTCCTAGAGTCGACACGGAGCCCCGCCGATCCATCACAACTGGTCTGCCGACGTAATCGTCTGTGGTTTCAACAGGCTTCCCGTTGCGATGACCACGAAGATCCATCTGCTAGCCCCAGCCCGCTAGCACATGCAAACAACAGCCGTGCTTCCTGCTAGCCTGTGCTGTAGCACCAATTCGAACTGCCCTCGGACTCACATATTGCTGTTCTCTGGACCTTATGATCACTCAGCTACACAGCTGATGCCTGCTGGACTGTTCCTTTACACGGTACCCTGTCCTGTTTATCTGTTTAGCCTCAGCCCCAACTTTCATCGCCATTACCAGTTGTTGTCTTAGCTCTCTCGAATAACACCTGTGATTGCTTTATGCCTCTCTCCCATTTCAATATGCCTTGCCTATTGCTGTTCCAGTTAGTTCTTATTATACAATTTCACTTTAGAGCCCCAAGTCCCTCTCAAACTGCCTCAAATAGTTCCTTTGTTCCACCCCCCATACACGCGGAGACCGGCTCAATCGGTGCCTCCAGTGATGCTATCTCTTTCATTGTTACCCAACGCTTAGGTTTACCTCCACTGTACTCATATCCTTCCATATCCTTGTCTGTACATAATGCCCTGAATCTATTCTACAACGCCCGGAAATCTGCCCCCTTTATTCTCTGTACCCAACGCACTAGAATACCAATTCTTAAAGCCTTTAGCCGTATCCTTATTCTAGTCCTCCTCTGTTCCTCTGGTGATGTAGAGGTTAACCCAGGCCCTGTAGCCCCCAGTTTCACTCCTACTCCCCAGGAGCTATCATTTGTTGACTTCTGTAACCGTAAAAGCATTGTTTTTTTGCATGTTAACATCACTTCGCCAACCCTGATGTTCTAGCAGTGTCTGAATCCTGGCTTAGGAAGGCCACCAAAAATTCATAAATGTCCATCCCCAACTACAACATTTTCCGTTTAGATAGAACTGCCAAAGGGGGTGGAGTTGCAATCTACTGTAGAGATAGCCTGCAGAGCTCTATCATACTATCCAGGTCGTGCCCAAACAGTTTGAGCTCCTACTTCTAAAAATCCACCTTTCCAGAAATAAGTCTCTCACTGTTGCCGCTTGCTACAGACCCCTCAGCCCCCAGCTGTGCCCTGGACACCATATGTGAATTGATTGCCCCCCATCTATCCTCAGAGTTCGTACTGCTTGGTGACCTAAACTGGGATATGCTTAACACCCTGGCCATCCTTCAATCCAAACTAGATGCCCTCAATCTCACACAAATTATCAAGGAACCTACCAGGTACAACCCTAAATCCGTAAACATGGTCACCCTTATAGATATCATCCTTACTAATTTACCCTCTAAATACACCTCCGCTGTCTTCAACCAGGATCTCAGCGATCACTGCCTTATTGCCTGGGTCCATAACGGGTCCGCAGTCAAACGACCACCCCTCATCACTGTCAAACGCTCCCTAAAACACTTTAGCGAGCAGGCCTTCCTAACTGACCTGGCCCACGTATCCTGGATGGATATCCATCTCATTCCGTCAGTAGAGGATGCCTGGTTGTTCTTTAAAAGTGCTTTCCTCTCAATCTTAAATAAGCATGCCCCATTCAAAAAATACAGAACTAAGAACAGAAATAGCCCCTGGTTCTCCTCAGACTTGACTGCCCTTGACCAGCACAAAAACATCCCGTGACGTACTGCATTAGCATCGAATAGCCCCCGCGATATGCAACTTTTCAGGGAAGTTAGGAACCAATATACACAAGCAGTTAGGAAAGCAAAGGCTAGCTTTTTCAAACAGAAATTTGCATCCTGTAGCACTGACTCCAAAATGTTTTGGGACACTGTAAAGTCCATGGAGAATGAGAGCACCTCCTCCCAGCTGCCCACTGCACTGAGGCTAGGAAACACTATCACCACTGATAAATCTACAATAATCGAGAATTTCAACAAGCATTTTGCTACGGCTGGCCATTTTATCCACCTGGCTACCACTACCCCGGTCACCAGCTCTGCACCCTCCACTGCAACTTTCCCATGCCCCCCCACTTCTCCTTCACACAAATTCAGACAGCTGATGTTCTGAAAGAGCTGCAAAATCTGGACCCCTACAAATCATCTGGGCTAGACAATCTGGACCCTTTCTTTCTAAAATTATCCGCCAAAATTGTCGCAACCCCTATTACTAGCCTGTTCAACCTCTCTTTCGTAACGTCTGAGATCCCCAGAGATTGGAAAGCTGCCGCGGTCATCCCCCTCTTCAAAGGGGGTGACACTCTAGATCCAAACTGTTACAGACCTATATCCATCCTGCCCTGCCTTTCGAAAGTTTTTGAAAGCCAAGTTTACAAACAGATCACTGACCATTTCGAATCACACCGTACCTTCTCCGCTATGCAATCCGGTTTCCGAGCTGGTCATGGGTGCACCTCAGCCACGCTCAAGGTCCTAAACGATATTATAACTGCGATCGATAATAGACAGTACTGTGCAGCCGTCTTCATCGACCTGGCCAAGGCTTTCGACTCTGTCAACCACCGCATTCTTATTGGCAGACTAAATAGCCTTGGTTTCTCAAATGACTGCCTCGCCTGGTTCACCAACTACTTCTCAGATAGAGTTCAATGTGTCAAATCGGAGGGCCTGTTGTCTGGACCTATGGCAGTCTCTATGGGGGTGCCACAGGGTTCAATTCTTGGGCCGACTCTTTTCTCTGTGTATATCAATGATGTCACTCTTGCTGCTGGTGATTCTCAGATCCACCTCTACGCAGACGACACCATTTTGTATACATCTGGCCCTTCATTGGACACTGTGTTAACAAACCTCCAAACAAGCTTCAATGCCATACAACACTCCTTCCGTAGCCTCCAACTGCTCTTAAACACAAGTAAAACTAAATGCATGCTCTTCAATCGAACGCTGCTGGCACCTCCCCACCCGACTAGAATCACTACTCTCGACAGGTCTGACCTAGAGTATGTGGACAACTACAAATACCTAGGTGTCTGGTTAGACTGTAAACTCTCCTTCCAGACTCACATTAAGCATCTCCAATCCAAAGTTAAATCTAGAATTGGCTTCCTATTTCGCAACAAAGCCTCCTTCACTCATGCTGCCAAACATGCCCTCGTAAAACTGACTATCCTACCGATCCTTGACTTCGGTGATGTCATTTACAAAATAGCCTCCACACTCTACTCAGCAAATTGGATGTAGTCTATCACAGTGCCATATACTACCCACCACTGTGACCTGTACGCTCTTGTTGGCTGGTCCTCACTACATATTCGTCGCCAAACCCACTGGCTCCAGGCCATCTATAAATCACTGCTAGGCAAATCCCTGCCTTATCTTAGCTCATTGGTCACCATAGCAACACCCACCCATAGTATGCGCTCCAGCAGGTATCTCTCACTGGTCTTCCCCAAAGCTAACACCTCCTTTGGCCGCCATTCCTTCCAGTTCTCTGCTGCCAATGACTGGAACGAACTGCAAAAATCTCTGAAGCTAGAGACTCTTATCTCCCTCACTAACTTTAAGCATCACTGCACCTGTACAATGCCCATCTGAAATTAGCCCACACAACTACCTCATCCCCATATTGTTATTTATTTTGCTCATTTGCACCCCAGTATCTCTATTTGCACATCATCTCTTGCACATCTATCATTCCAGTGTTAATACTAATTGTAATTATTTTGCACTATGGCCTATTTATTGCCTCACCTCCATAACTTGCTACATTTTAACACACTGTGTATATATATTTTCTGTTGTATTTTTGACTTTATGTTTGTTTTACCCCATATGTAAATCTGTGTTGTTGTTTTTATCGCACTGCTTTGCTTTATCTTGGCCAGGTCGCAGTTGTAAATGAGAACTTGTTCTCAACTGGCTTACCTGGTTAAATAAAGGTGAAATAAAAAATTTTAAAAAAAGTTGCAAGCGCCATGCTCTACCAACTGAGCTACACGGGGTCATATATGGTGTCAATTCATGGGGCTCTGAATAATACAGACTGTTGCTGGACTTTTACTCCGCCCATTACATTGGCCACAATTCAAATCATAGTATATGCATTACATATTGGTTTAAAGAGAGAAAACGATTATTTTAATTGTAAATTAATACATTTTAATTGTATACTTTTTAGAAGTAGGCTTTTATTATGTTCTTGACATTAATTAACTTAAGCTCCAACCATTTCTCAATGTGCTCCATCTTATAATATTATTTATCTTATATAAAGTATTAATTCTCTTTAGTTTAGATTTACATAATTAAAACATTATGCACTTGCAAAGCTGCAAAAAATATTGATTTTGTATCATAGTTTTATTGCAGACTTTTATTTTGAAGGCAAAATCTGAAAACCGGATGTCTTAATGTGGATATGATCCAGTTAGTGTTGCTGCCACGAAGCTAATCTCAACCCCCTCAACGCTCCAAACTCCGCCCGTTAAAGGTGCAGTGACTATTGCCGCGTTCCAAACAACTGGGAACTGGGAACTCAGAAATCTCCGATTTCCGACTTCAATGCGTTCAAAACAACTGGGAACTCGAGCTCCGACTGGGGAAAAAACGATTTGAATAGTCATCTAACTCTGATTTCTAACTCAGGAACTCGGCCTCTTTCTAGAGCTCCGACTATCCGACCTGAAGATCACTGATGTCATGATTTGACTTCGTATTTTCCGAGTTCCCAGTTGTCTTGAATGTGGCATATGAGGTGTTGCGCTAGGATTTGTTGTCATCATATGCCTATTTGGGGAACTACATTAGCTATTTCAGTCTGGTCTATCCTATACCAGTGTCAACAGTAAAGATGGGGCACATTTTATATATTAAAAATGACATTATTACATACAGTGCATTTGGAAAGTATTCAGACCCCTTCCCTTTTTCCACATTTTGTTAAGTTACAGCCTTATTCTAAAATGGATTAAAAATAAAAAAAACTATCCTCATCAATCTACACACAATACCCCATAATGACAAAGCAAAAACAGGTTTTTAGATATTTTTACACATTTATTTAAAATAAAAAACAGAAATACCTTATTTACGTAAGTATTCTGATTCTTTGCTATGAGACTCGAAATTGAGCTCAGGTGCATCCTGTTGCCATTGATCATCCTTGAGATGTTTCTACAACTTGATTGGAATCCACTTGTGGTAAATTCAATTGATTGGACATGATTTGGAAAGGCACACACCTGTCTATATAGAATCCCACAGTTGACAGTGCATGACAGAGCAAAAACCAAGCCATGAGGTCGAAGGAATTGTCTGTAGAGCTCAGAGACAGGATTGTGTCGAGGCACAGATCTGGGGAAGGGTACCAAAACATTTCAGCAGCATTGAAGGTCCCCAAGGACACAGTGGCCTCCATCATTCTTAAATGGAAGAAGTTTGGAACCACCATGACTCTTCCTAGAGCTGGCTGCCCAGCCAAACTGAGCAATCGGGGGAGAAGGGCCTTGGTCAGAGAGGTGACCAAGAACCCGATGGTCACTCTGACAGAGCTCCAGAGTTCCTCTGTGGAGATGGGAGAACCTTCCAGAAGGAAGTGGCCAGACGGAAGCCACTCCTCAGTAAAAGGCACATGACAGCCCACTTGGAGTTTGCCAAAAGGCACCTAAAGGACTCTGACCATGAGAAACAAGATTCTCTGGTCTGATGAAACCAAGATTGAACTCTTTGGCCTGAATGCCAAGTGTTACATCTGGAGGAAACCTGGCACCATCCCTACGGTGAAGCATGGTGGTGGCAGCATCATGCTGTGGGGATGTTTTTCAGCGGCAGGGCCTGGGAGACTAGTCAGGACCAAGGGAAAGATGAACGGAGTAAAGTACAGTCCTTCATGAAAACCTGCTCAGGACATCAGACCGGGGAGAAGGTTCGCCTTCTAACAGGACAACGACCCTAAGCACACAGCCAAGACAATGCAGGAGTGGCTTCGGGACAAGTCTCTGAATGTCCTTGAGTGGCCCAGTCAGAGCCCAGACTTGAACCCGATCGAACATCTCTGGAGAGACCTGAAAATAGCTGTGCAGCGACGCTCCCCATCCAACCTGACAGAGCTTGAGAGGATCTACAGAGAAGAATGGGAGAAACTCCCCAAATACAGGTGTGCCAAGCTTGGAGCGTCATACCCAAGAAGACTCGAGGCTGTAATCGCTGCCAAATGTGCTTCAACAAAGTACTGAGTAAAGGGTCTGAATACTTATGTAAATGTCATATTTCAGTTTAAATGTCTAAACCTGTTTTTGCTTTGTCATTATTGGGTATTGTGTGTAGATTATTTATTTTTTAAACATTTCAACCATTTTAGAATAAGGCTGTAACATAACAAAATGTGGAAAAGGTCAAGGGGTCTGAATACTTTCCGAATGCACTGTATATTACTATCAATCCAGGATTCCCAGCACCACACAAAAAGTTTAGTTAAAGATGTAGCTATAGAGCCCCACAGTGGAGGTGTCATAATACCCATAAAACCTAGTGGTCAAACAGGGAAATGGTTCCATTCATTTTTTTCAACATTCATTTTTCACATAGGGAATTTTAGAAACACTTAAAATAAGGGCTGTGTTTCGTGTATCCTTACCCTGGCGTGACGTTTTGATAACCATGTAAATCTCTCTCGGACAAGGTGACTTAGCAATATTTGCGGCTCTATTTACTCTGAGTCTAAAATGCTAATTAGCATCAAAGTAGATATCATGCAAGTCCCTGCACATCATCTCTCGTTGACACCTTTGCTAACAGGTATTGTGTTAATTTAAAACTTGCACAAGACAGTTCACAGAATTGTCCATTTTAAAAAATGTAGCCAATTTATGAATTACTACATTTCGCTAACATTAGATAGTTAATCTAGAGATTCTTACCTTTGCCTCGATTCGGCAGTCTCGTCCAGATCATCATGGCATTTGTAGTTCTTTATGATAGCAACATTAGCATTTGATTTTTATTGGGGTAAATACATACAAGATATTGATAAAAGTCACCTTGTCCTAGAGAGATTTACACGGTCAGCAAAACATCACGCCAGGGTAAGCCTATGCGAAACACAGCCCTTATTTTAAATGTTTCTAAAATCCGCTATGGGAAAAATTTATGGTGGAAAAAAACGATTGGAACCATTTCCCTGTTTGACAGCTAGAATTTATGGGTATTATGACTCATACTGTGGTACTCTATGAGCTATTGAAGACTAAATCAAATAGTAAAGGATAAGGTAGCCCATGATCATGACTCTCAGTTCCATTACATTATACATACGAGTCCTTGGACGAAGGCGTCTTCTATACGAAGGAGTATTGTTAAGAGCCCCGAAAAAAACAAAACACAAAAAAAAAATAGATAAAAAATATAAAAATTAAATTTAAAAAAAGAGCCCCGACGCTTGGTCTAAACATTAACACGCACTACTTGCGGTACGGTTTTGGAAGCATAAGGTTAAATTGATACACACCTTTTATAGGGTTAGGTTAGTGTTCCCACATGGCTATATCTCTATGTTACAGAGCGTGTTTACAGAAAACAGACGGAAGACAGAGTCGACTACCTGTGCTAATTAGCCAAATGTGTCTCCTGACACCTGTGTGTAAACCGAAGGCAGACACCACAAACATGTTGTCACTGAAAAATACTGTCGGCTGCAACTGTGTTAAAACTGGTTAGAACAGTGTACAGTATGTGTGTATTTTGCATTAGTGAAATTATTTTGATGTGATATGAATGTAGAGGGATTTATGTTTCTAGAACCGTACTGCAATTGAGAATCGATTCACCCTTAGATGAACTATTTGGCTATTTTGGCTTCCAGAACAAATGTGCCTTTAAACAGAACATGTAAGGTCCTTGGACTATAAGGAGTAAAGTTAGGCTCCTTTAGTCCATTATTGAGCTAAGGATAAGGGTGAACACAAAACTAACTCTCAGCAATAATTTAATACACTGATTCAAATCAAATTGTATTGGTTGTGTACACAGATTTGCAGATGTTGTCGCAGATGCAGCGAAATGCTTGTTTTTCTAGATCCAACAGTGCAGTACACTCTAAAAAGAAAAGGTTCCTGGAGTATCCTTTAGGGGTTCTTCAAATTGAAACTGTTGGGGAACCCCTATAAATTCTTTGAAGAACCCCTTTTAATGGATCCTCAAATAACCTTTTGGGGTACAATTTTGAACGACCCCCCCTATTATTATTATTATTTATAATAATAATACACATTACAACAATATTTTATATTTTAGTTGTCAGTGTTTATTATGAGTTTGGTGGTAAAGCAGAATTTAAAAAATATCCTATGGGGTGTTGATGTCAATGTGTTGATGTTCTCCGTATCCATAGCCAGAATTATTTTGCAGTGCATGGTGATCCAACAGGTTTTCTGTTATATTCAGAGGTGTAGGGAGGGTGAAGTCTGTGAATCCAAAAAATTGTAATTATATAGATGATTAACAATACATGCACACAACAGTATTCATACCTTGGTTTTTGTGGTAAATGTGAATGAAAAGAACTGTTTTGATAATGGTTTTCATACACATACCTTGTCGATAATGTAGAGGCCTATGGGATTTTCATTGAAGAGGTAAGGGAGGAGGATGGTACATGTGATCTGCATAAAATACCAATACCAATTGACATACAGTTGAAGTCGGACGTTTACATACACCTTAGCCAAATACATTTAAAGTCATATTTTCACAATTCCTGACATTTAATCCTAGTAAAAATTCCCTGTCTTAGGTCAGTTAGGATCACCACTTTATTTTTAGAATGTGAAATGTCAGAATAATAGTAGAGAGAATGATTTATTTCAGCTTTTATTTCTTTCATCACATTCCCAGTGGGTCAGAAGTTTACATACACTCAATTAGTATTTGGTAGCATTGCCTTTAAATTGTTTAACTTGGGTCAAATGTTGTTTTGGGTAGCCTTCCACAAGCTTCCCACAATAAGTTGGGTGAATTTTGGCACATTCCTCCTGACAGAGCTGGTGTAACTGAGTCAGGTTTGTAGGCCTCCTTGCTCGCACACGCTTTTTCAGTTCTGCCCACAAATGTTCTATAGGATTGAGGTCAGGGCTTTGTGATGGCCACTCCAATACCTTGACTTTGTTGTCCTTAAGCCATTTTGCCACAACTTTGGAAGTATGCTTGTGGTCATTGTCCATTTGGAAGACCCATTTGCGACCAAGCTTTAACTTCTGTTGTCCATAATGTAGAGGCCTATGGGATTTTCATTTAAGAGGTAAGGGAGGAGGATGGTACATGTGATCTGCATAACATACCAATACCAATTGACATACCTTTGTATGCCTCCTCGTCTGTATACCTGCAGACACAGACACAAAAGTTCAGTCATCTGCAACCAATACAGCTAGCCTTCAACATATTCTTATAGCATAAATATTCTTACCTCTTTGTTGATTGATATCCATTGAATTGTGTCCATTTAATGTTTTGTGATGTCACGAGAGGCTGTGTCCTGGAGGGACGTTACATCCCCCTGAGGTGGCTGCAAACCCAGACAGCTATGGCTCCATCTGCTGGTATGGTCGGGAACTCCACCCCTCTATGGCCAATCTTCCCACGCAGCTGAAACAAATGAGGAGCTGATGAGCTGAAGGTTTGGGAAGGGAAGAGACACAGTCTCCAACCTGGGCTCTCTGGAGGACAAGAGTGCTGCACGTCCACTTCCATGAGGAATATAAGGATTTGGAGATACTTACCTTTGGGAAATACTCACCTTTGGATATATGCACCTGTGGAAATACGTGAGAGACATTTGGAAGGACTTTTTGCTGGGTTGGCCACTAGCTGCAACGTGGACTACAGTAAGGCTGGGGAAAAGTTATCTGAGCGAGTGAGAATTATGATTTTGGATGTGGAAGAGACATCCCTGAACTGTTAACCCTTAAAGAGCCACAAGAGAACAGAATTTTGTTATATTTTCGTTAATTTCCCAAGACCTATAATAAAATCCTTGTTTTGTTTGAACCTTGTCTCCTTGCACTACTTGAGCAATCCCGCTGAAAGCTGTGTAGCCTCTCGTGACGTCACAGATGGTGGAGAATACAGGCACGCTCAAGCGTTAATAGTGCATGTCAGAGGAGGATACCGAAGGTTTGATCACCCAGTTTTCCAAGTTGGCCGTAGGCTCCCCGCCGACTGAAATGGAGGACATATTGAAAGCCCTTGTTGCTGGCCAGCAAGCCCAGATGCAAGCAAACGTGGCTCTCTTGGAGGAGCAAAAGAAAGCCAACCTTCTGAAGGCAGAGGAATTGCAGTTGCAGAGACAGAGGGTGGTCCAAAATACCCGCCCAATAAAGGCAAGTGACTTTATATCTAAGATGGGAGCTACCGATGACATTGAGGCATACCTGCATGCATTTGAGGCCACGGCCACTAGGGGAAGCCTGGCCCAAGCAACAGTGGGTTGGTCTGTTAGCCCCCTTTCTAACCGGGGAATCGCTGAATGCTGTCCGGGACCTGGGCCCTGACCAGGTTACTGACTATGATGCCCTGAAGTCTGAGATCCTCAGCAGATATGGACTCACAAAGTTTGGTATGGCCCAGCGCTTTCACAGCTGGACCTTCCAACCAGACCAACCTCCTCGGGCGCAGATGCATGAACTTGTCCGAATCGCAAGGAAATGGCTGGATCCGCAGAGGAATACAGCAGCGGCGGTGGTGGAGGCCGTTGTGGTGGATCGTTACCTACGCGCCCTGCCTTATGAGGCAAAACGGTTCATCAGTCAACAGGCCTTGACCACGGCTGATCTGACCGTGGAAGCTGTGGAAAAGTACCAGGCCACAGCGGAGATGCTGAATGCTTCCCGAAAAGACCCCAGGAGTGCGGCCCCACCACAAATGGGAAGAACCCGTCCAAAGGACCCCAAGGTCTCGAACCCAGCCACGTCAGGACTTATCCCGGCTCCAGGGGGAGCCAGAAACCAGGCGGGTCCAAGAAGAGTACACCAGGAGGGGGAAACTCGACAGTGTTACCGGTGTGGGGGAGATGGGACATATCTCCTGGCAGTGTGGGAAACCAGCCGATGAACCTATGCCCACTGCGGAGTCCTTCAGCTCAGCACCCACACACCGTTTTGCCTCGCTCTTGGGAGTCGTAGATGGCGGCCCAGATCGACCCCCACCTGCCCGGTAACTGTGAATCACCATGATGTGGAGGCCTTACTGGATTCTGGTAGCCGGGCCACCCTGGTGCGTAAGGATTTGGTGGGCCCAACGTGTCTGACCCCCGGGGAAAGTCCTCCCAGTTTCCTGTGTCCATGGGGACACCAGAGAATACCCCATTACTGAACTTACAATGACCAGCACACGGGGAACCATACACACGACGGCGGGGGTGGTTGATTCCCTCCCCGTCCCTGTCCTAATTGGACGAGACTGCCCAGCCTTTTACCCACTCTGGAGAGAGTCTCAGGAGAGGATAACCCGAGTACCTCGGAAACGGAGAGGCAAGACTCATCCTGGGAAGGCTCCGGTGCAATCCTCCGAGTTACTCACTCCCGCCCCGGGCTCTGATAGGGATGGCAGGTGCCCAGACCGACACAGAGACGGAGCTACAGAATCTGGACAAAGAACTGTCTGGTCTGAAGGGGACCGCTGAGAGGTATCGTTTGTTAAAGCAACAGTTAGACATGAAGACAGAAGAGTTAGATATCCTCCAGGCTAAACTCCAACAGAGCTCCTTCCCTAAGCAACAGGAGGAGCTGGAGAGGCTGTGCAGGACCATCGAGGAGTGTGAGGAGACCCAGTGCAGTAGTAAGGAGGTCCAGAAGAAGGCAGAGGAGAAGTACAAGGTGTTGGAGAACAAGATGAAGAATGCGGAGGCAGAGAGAGAGAAGGAACTGAAAGCTGCTCAACAGAAGCTAAACTCTGCTAAAACCAAGGCTGATGCGTTCAGTAAGAAACTCAAGGAGAGACAACAGGAGGCTGAGTCCCTGGTCCTAGAGTTGGAGGAGTTGAAGAGAGAGCAGTCTGGCAAGCACCACGGCAATGCGGACGCCCTCTCCCGGCGTGATGCCTTCTTCGCTGCCTTTACCCCGACGAGGACGTCGGTCCCGAGGAGGGGGATGTGTGATGTCACGAGAGGCTGTGTCCTGGAGGGACGTTACATCCCCCTGAGGTGGCTGCAAACCCAGACAGCTATGGCTCCATCTGCTGGTATGGTCGGGAACTCCACCCCTCTATGGCCAATCTTCCCACGCAGCTGAAACAAATGAGGAGCTGATGAGCTGAAGGTTTGGGAAGGGAAGAGACACAGTCTCCAACCTGGGCTCTCTGGAGGACAAGAGTGCTGCACGTCCACTTCCATGAGGAATATAAGGATTTGGAGATACTTACCTTTGGGAAATACTCACCTTTGGATATATGCACCTGTGGAAATACGTGAGAGACATTTGGAAGGACTTTTTGCTGGGTTGGCCACTAGCTGCAACGTGGACTACAGTAAGGCTGGGGAAAAGTTATCTGAGCGAGTGAGAATTATGATTTTGGATGTGGAAGAGACATCCCTGAACTGTTAACCCTTAAAGAGCCACAAGAGAACAGAATTTTGTTATATTTTCGTTAATTTCCCAAGACCTATAATAAAATCCTTGTTTTGTTTGAACCTTGTCTCCTTGCACTACTTGAGCAATCCCGCTGAAAGCTGTGTAGCCTCTCGTGACGTCACAGTTTTTAGAAAGATTTGCACAACTATGAAAAGATAGATGGTATCATCATAAAACAATATACATTTAGATCATACAAGGGACAAACCTTACGTTCAATTGAGGAGATCTTTACATTTTTCAGCAAGTGCCTGCACCTGCTGTCCTTTCAAATTCAAATCCAAATGTTTCAGTTGGGCAGTTAGGTTCCTGCAAGAACCCCCACCAACTGAGGAGGTTCCTCAATGAACCCCACCTCCTATGGGGTTCTTGGAATAACCTTTTTGGGGCGATTTTCAGTGCCAAGAACCTTAAGGTTCTTCGAAGAAGTTTGAGGATCTTAGAAGAACCCTTGTTGAACCCCTAATTTTTTGAGTGTAATACCTAGCAATAAACAATGTCAAATACACACATAATCCAGAAAAAAATTGAGTGTACAAAACATTATGAACATTGCTCCTTCCATGACATGGACTGACCAGGTGAAAGTTATGATCCCTTATCGATGTCACCTGTTAAATCTAGAGATCCTGGTTCGAATCCAGGCTCTGTCGTAGCCGGCCGCGACCGGGAGACCCATGGGGCGGCACACAATTGGCCCAGCGTCGTCCAGGGTAGGGGAGGGAAATGGCTGGCAGAGATGTAGCTCAGTTGGTAGAGCATGGTGTTTGCAACGCCAGGGTTGTGGGTTCGATTCCCATGGGGGGGGTGAAAAATATAAAAAAATATGTATGCACTCACTAACTGTAAGTCGCTTTGGATAAGAGCGTCTGCTAAATGACTAAAATGTAAATGTAATCCACTTCAATCAGTGTAGATGAAGGGGAGGAGACAGGTTCAATAATCATTTTTAAGCCTTGAGACAATTGAGACATGGATTGTGTATGTGTGCCATTCAGAGCATTCCACAGGGATGCTGGCCCATGTTGACTCCAATGGTTCCCACAGTTGTTTCAAGTTGGCTGGATGTCCTTTGGGTGGTGGACCATTCTTGATACACACAGGAAACTGCTGAGTGTGGAAAAACCCAGCAGTGTTGCAGTTCTTGACACTCTCAAACCGGTATGCATGGCACCTACTACCATACCCTGTTCAAAGGCACTTACATATTTTGTCTTGCCCATTCACCCTCTGAATGGCACACATATTGTACACAATCCATGTCTCAAGGCTTGAAAATTATTCTTTAACCTCTCTCCTCACCATCATCTACACTGGTTTAAATGGATTTAACAGGTGACATCAATAAGGGATCATAGCTTTCACCTGTATTCACCTGGTCAGTCTATGTCATGGAAGGAGCAGGTGTTCATAATGTTTTGTACATCCAGTGTATATTTCATATTATAAACTGGGTGGTTCAAGCCCTGAATGCTGATTGGCTGGCAGCTGTGGTATAACAGACCATATACCACGGGTATGACAAAACAGTTATTTTTACTGCTCTAATTACGTTGGTAAACAGTTAATAATAGCAATAAGTCACCTCTGGGGTTTGTGATATATGCCCAATATACCACGGCTAAGGGCTATGTCCAGGCACTCCGAGTTGCGTCGTGCATAAGAACAGCCCTTAGCTGTGGTATATTGGCCATATACCACACCCCCTCAGGCCTTATTGCTTAATTCAATCAAAGTGATCATGATGAAAAGAATAACTCACAGAGGCTTAGAGATCCTATTAAATTCTAGATCCTATTACATTCCAATTCCTAATTATATGCTTAGGACCCCTGCAGCCCTCATTAAGCGGGAAGGTCTGTCCGAGCTCTAGGGACCTCTGCTGGCCTCACACCCTAACATTAACAAAATAAAGTACAAACAGTAGGAGACAAATATACATCACAATAAATCCAAATAAACAATGAGGAGAGTCTAAGCATCTTATTAAACGTGTAGAAACTCTAAAAAACTTACAACGAAGGTATTGCTAGTTTAGCCTGGTTGCAGTCTCTGTTCAGCTATTTCATTCCACTCCTTGTACTCCGTGTCATTTGGCAAATGACAAGAGTGGCAAGGAGTGGAATGTTAGCTAAAATGACTGGTACCCAGACTATTGTTAGCTAGATAGCTATTTAGAGAAAATCGACGTGTGTTGTCAGCTTTTGTTGTCAACTTTTAAGCGCGGAGTGATTGCAGTCTGCACGTCACTGGGTATCACCAACACCAAATTCAGCAGGAGAAGTCAACGTGGCCGTACAGAGAAATGTGCGGGGGATTGTGGGAAGGTGAGTGGCAGAACTCTGCTAGTGGAGCGGTAGAAAAAGTTGAGCTCTGCTCTTCTTTATGCAAAGCGAAGCATTGACGCAAAGCGTTGTCAAAACCCACTGTTAGAAGAGTTAGCTAACTATAGTTATTTGGCATTTCTTGACGCTTGTTTGCTATTCTGTTGACAGTTTGACAAGATAGTGCGCTCACTAGCTTGTTAGATAGTTTTTTACAAACTAATTAGTGAGTGTGCAATGTGCAGAATACGAACAGTGTAGCTACTCACTCCGCAAGGCAATTCAACTGGCAAAACATCAGTATAGAGACAAAGTGGAGTCGCAATTCAACGGCTCAGACACGAGACGTATGTGGAAGGGTCTACAGACAGTCACGGACTACAAAAAGAAAACCAGCCACGTCGCCGACACCGACATCTCGCTTCCAGACAAGCTAAACACCTTCTTCGCCCGCTTTAAGGATAACACAGTGCCACTGACGAGGCCCACTACCATGGACTGTGGCCTCTCCTTCTCCATGGCCGACGTGATTAAGACATTTAAGCATGTTAACCCCCGCAAGGCTGCCGGCCCAGACTGCATCCCTAGCCGCATCCTCAGAGCATGCGCAGACCAGCTGGCTGGTGTGTTTATGGACATATTCAATCTCTCCGTTTCCCAGTCTGCGGTTCCCACATCCCAAATGGCCACCATTGTTCCTGTACCCAAGAAAGCAAAGGAAACTGAACTAAATGACTATCGCCCTGTAGCACTCACCTCTGTCATCATGAAGTGCTTTGAGAGACTAGTCAAGGATCATATCACCTCTACCTTACCTGTCACCCTAGACCCACTTCAATTTGCTTACCGCCCCAATAGATCCACAGACGATGCAATCACCATCACACTGCACACTGCCCTATCCCATCTGTACAAGAGGAATACCTATGTAAGAATGCTGTTCATTGACTATAGCTCAGCATTCAACACCATAGTACCCTCCAAGCTCATCATTAAGCTTGAGGCCCTGGGTCTGAACCCCGCCCTGTGCAACTTCCTGACGGGCCGCCCCCAGGTGGTGAAGGTATGAAACAACATCTCAACTTCGCTGATCCTCAACACTGGGGCCCCACAAGGGTGCGTGCTCAGCCCCCTCCTGTACTCCCTGTTCACCCATGACTGCGTGGCCAAGCACGCCTCCAACTCAATCATCACGTTTGCAGACGACACAACAGTAGTAGGCTTGATTACCAACAATGACGAGCCCGGCTACAGGGGCAAGGTGAGGGCTCTAGGAGCATGGTGCCAGGAAAATAACCTCTCACTCAACATCAACAAAACAAAGGAGATGATCGTGGACTTCAGGAAACAGCAGAGGGTGCACCCCCCCGCATTGCCCTCCAAGACACATACAGCACCCGATGTCACAGGAAGGCCAAAAAGATAATCAAGGACATCAACCACCCGAGCCACTGCCTGTTAACCCCACTATCATCCAGAAGGTGAGGTCAGTACAGGTGCATCAAAGCTGGGGCCGAGAGAATGAAAAACAGCTTATATCTCAAGGCCATCAGACTGTTAAATAGCCATCACATTAGAGGCTGCTGCTGCCTATTGAAATCACTGGCCACTTTACGAAATGGAACACTAGTCACTATAATAATGTTTACATACCTTGCACTACTCATCTCATATGTATAAACTGTATTCTATTCTATAATATTCTACTGTATCTTAGTCCATGCCGCTCTGTCATTGCTTGTCCATACATGTATATATTCTTAAATCCCATTCCTTACTAGTTTTGTGTGTATCGGGTAAATGTTGTGAAATTGTTAGATATTACTTGTTAGATATTACTGCACTCTCGGAGCTAGAAGCACAAGCATTTCGCTACACCCGCTATAACATCTGCTAAACACGTGTATGTGACAAATACAATTTGATTTGATTTGCAAGAAACAGCTAGCTAGCCAAAAATGACTTCTTTTTTTTCCAAGTTGGATTATTTTATCATTTGAGGCTTTAAAACTGTACTTAAACTGTGATTTCAACATACGGTTTAGCTAGAAAACATGTTCTAGTGAATTAGCTATGTTTTTATCCCAAAACAGCCTCCCTCTGTTTATGTAGCTGTAGACTGACGTTCCTGTGGGCTGCTGTCGAAGGGCTGATCATGAAGGTGAGATCCATACACTTGACTCTTCTTTTTCTTCTTCTTTGGTATCATGGTGTTTGTGCATGCCGCCACCTACTGTGCAGTAGTGTGTGGTCGATCACGTTACATTTTGTGATACAACAAATAGAAAGGAAGGGGGAAAGGAAAAATTGCACCACCAACTAACCCTATGCCTATATACCACTATTTCATAAAAATAAAAAACACTACCCCATTCCACTACTTTGACCCTAACTGATCCTACACCAGGCCAATGGCTTGGGAGCGCGGGACTCTTTCGTTCAACATACCTTGTAACTTTTCTGCAGTAAAACATTGTACACCCAAGTACTTCTCTGCAGCTGCCACCACTACATCTATTTTCTGTGATTTACGTTCCATTTCTGCAGTACAGTTGATAACCATGGCAATGAATGCTAATTAGCCAACCTTACCGAAGCAAAAATGCGTATCACTCTGTATTGGCCTAGGCCTACCACACACCAACATCCTCAACTTTCTTCACTGCCTCAGCATATGACACCTTCTGTTCTACTCTGACCCTGGCAACCTCAACCTGTCTCTCTCGCACTGGGCACTTCTGATCCACAGCAACATGGACACCCCAACAATTGACACAGTTTTTTCCACCGAAACTACACACTCCTTTGTCCCATGCCCTCCTGCACACAGAATCTCCCTTCCACACACTACTGCAACGTGACCATAAGTTTGACATCTGAAACACCTTAGAGGGTTTGGCACAAAAGCTGTCCCGGGATAACTGACATATCCTAACATGACTTTGTCAGGTAATGACTCTGCTTCAAAACTCAAAAGGACAGACAGTGTCTTCTCAGTTTCACCATGCTCGCCACTGGGTCTGCGTTGCACCAAACAGCGGGCATCACAGACACAGGGAATCTTCCATTTCAGTTGCTCCACCTCAACGCCACCCCAGTAATCACTCCTTTCAAAGGTGCCCTGCTCCAGAGAGCAAAGCAAGTCACAGGTCTTGTCCCAAGGCGCGTGATGCGAAGTGCCCGCTCCCTCTGAGGGAAAGAAACACAGAAAATCATCACAAGTCCACTTTGAGCTACCTTCACTGATTTAACAGTACCTAACTTATTTTCTACCCAGCCTGAGACTACATCTGGGTCAGCCAAAAGCCAGTGATCCACTTTCTCTAAAAACGTCACTCCCACTGGGACAGAATCATCCTTTGCATGACCATCGGGGCAAGTTTCGGACTCTGAGGTCTTCACCACACCTGCCACTGCAGGTAATTCATCCTCACTCTCGTCAGGTTCAGTTTCTGAGCCATCAGAGACAGCAGAGGATGGTTTGTACTTGGCGCCATTCTTCCTCAACACACATCTTCCCTCTGCACTCTGCTCTTTTTCTTCCTCTCTGTCCATAACCACATCTATCCGTTCACCAGGCTCATGCCACGCCTTCATCCGCTGTATTGTTTACAGAACACGCACCGATGGCCTTTCTCCAATACCCAACTTCTGTTCCTCAGCCCATTTTACTAGTCTGGCTATCTCTGACATCTCCATGCTTGCAAAACCTATGCTTGATTCTATCTCCCTGTGTGGCTTTATAGTGAACTGCAATCGAATACACTGCCTATAATTCTCGCTTCTGATCGTGTTGCAGTTTTTCTCAATAGCTTGAAAGTGTTTCTTGAAACAATGTTGTTGATTTCCAAAACAGCTGATGCATGACACTGAACACTGTTGCATTTTGCTAAACTGATTTTCAAAATGTAACTGCCTTTTACAGTCTGATCTTACTACCAGTGTCAACATAGTAATGACGCTGTAAACGTATGTAATTATCATCAAATATTATAATTTCATACATTGATACAATGGAATTGTACATATACAATGAAAGAGAAATGTATTCATATTCAATCTCAAGTAATTATAATGAAACAAGGATAATTCAGTACGTAGCTTCAATACATTTGATGTTCATTTTCAATCTAAGCATATAGGCCTAAATCTATGAGCTGGGCCTAAACAAGAGGTTCCTTCTGAAAGGGAGCTATCCTGGCATCTCACAGATCTGAAATCCCTGGTCCTCTTCCTGAAAACCTTGAGGGGTGAGCCACAGGTCAGGTACTCTGGGCCATCCAGGAACAGCATTTACAGGCCTCAGGTAGTCCTCACACTGCTCTGGGTCCACCTCCCTTATTAAAACAGCTTGCCACCACAGTGACAGTTGTATTATTTCCTCTCATCTCGTTCCCATTGCATCCACCTTCTGCTTTAGCTATGCCACTTCCTGTGCTTACTTCTGGCTCTCACCCGGTGTGCGTCTCTCCCAACGTTTCATATAATAAGCCAAAGTCTGTAGCTATTTCTCTTCTACTTTCTTCATCTTAGCTTTTGTCGTCAGTCCGTTTAGAACTCCAACATTCGGTACCCATTCCTGACACTCCTCCTTAGCCTGCGCCAGTTCATTTACCAGTGCATGTACCACTTTCTGCCAGTCAGCCAGTTCCTGTGCCTTATTGCGAAGATCAGTCATTTGAAGTGCTATGTCCTCTTCTTGAGCCTGAGCATCGGCTAGTTGCTTAACCTGTAGCTTAACTGATCTCTTAGCCAGTCTCCATTTTATTATATTTGCGAGTTTCTTAGCCTCAGTCTGAACCTGTGCCTGGTTTTGGGCTTGGGAATTGGTTCCTGGGATTGGCGTGGGGAAGAATAAGCGGCCTGGACACAAACTACAACATGGCTCATCACTCTCTCCCTGACCTCTCTTCTGGCACTGACCTGAGAGGATGTCACGAATTCCGCCGAGACTGCTCCTCCTCCTTGTTCGGGCAGGCTTCGGCGTTCGTCGTCCCCGGAGTACTAGCTGCTACCGTTTGATGTTCTCTATGTTTGTTTGGTTTTGTCTGATTAGTGCACCTGTTCCATATCACGTATTGATTATGTCACCTATAAGTTTCCTTTGGTTTTGTTTGTAGTTGTGTGTTGTTGTCCGCCTGTCCGTTGGGGTTTTGGATTTTGCTCTGGTGTATCTAAGTGTATTGACGCACTGTTTGCGCATCGCTTATATTTCGTGTTTTACGCACTGTTTGCGTATCGCTCGCCTCCGTTGCTTGAGGCCCGTTCTTTTGTATTGTCATATTTCTGACTAGTAAAGTCTGTTGGACTAAGCTTCTGTGTCCTGCATCTGACTCCAACACCACATCCACTTCAAACACTGACAGAGGATATAAAAAAAATAGTTTATTTACATGAGTGGTACTCTTCTTTAAACTCACAACCCCCCTTTTTTTAATCCATTTTTAAATCCTCCACTTATAATTTTGTACACTAACAAAAGCAGTACTTACCAGGTTGATCAACTTGATGATTAGTTCCTTGAGGCCCTTGAGGGTTAGGTAACATACTCTATTCATGTTGAAATTCAAAGTCACCCACAGTTGGTCTAGAAGTTTATATCTGAAGTAGTTTCTTCAAGGTGTAGAAGATTCTCACAGGGGCTGTCTGTATTTAGAGGGTTGAGGATTGATTATAATGTTGATGCCATCATGTTAGTTTATGACACCACAATTAGTGTTTAATAGAATCCTCTTCCTGGTACAAATTCCCCTGCTACCATGCCAACAAGGTCACATGATGACAGAGCCATATATTTAGACAATAGTGTTCTAATTCTAGACATAGGCTACAGTTAAATAGCATTATTTAAAAATCCCCCATGTAATGTTAAATGGTCGCTAACATGGCTGCTATAGAATGTTGTAGTGCATCATAATGCATCATAATGCAGAAACCGCATTGGCGCAACTCTAAATAAACTGAACATAAATGTAAACGCAACATGGAAAGTGTCGGTCCCATGTTTCATTAGCTGAAATTAAAGATTTCCATACACACAAAAAGCTTATTTCTCTCAAATTATGTGCACAAATTGGTTTACATCCCTGTTAGTGAGCATTTCTCCTTTGCAAAGATAATCCATCCACCTAACAGGTGTGGCATATCAAGAAGCTGATTAAACAGCATGAACATTACACAGGTGCACCTTGTGCTGGGGACAAATGTGTAGTTTTGTCCCACAACACAATGCTGCCACAGATGTCTCAAGTTTTGAGGAAGTGTGCAATTGTCATGCGAACTGCAGGAATGTCCACCAGAACTGTTGCCAAAGAATGTAAATGTTAATTTCTTTACTATTGAGGAAGTCGACTAAACCATTCCAACGTTTCTGCAACTACCTCCCCCTAACAAGCAACGTTTGAAATGTTCTACCATCTTGTGGCTTTGAGTCAGAGACTCTGTTCACAGAGTGAAATTTTTACCAACTTCGTTTTAGAGAATTCCTCCAACTGGCCTCACAACCACAGACTACGTATATGGCGTTGTGGTGGGTGAGCGGTTTGCTGATGTCAACGGTGTGAACAGAGTGCCCCATGATGGCGGAGGGGTTATGGTATGGGCAGGCATAAGCTACGGACAACGAACACAATTGCATTTTATCAATGGCAATTTGAATGCACAGAGATACTGTGACGAGATCCCGAGGCCCATTGTTGTGCCATTAATCCGCCGCAATCACCTCAGGTTTCAGCATGATAATGCAAGGCCCCATGTCGCAAGGATCTGTACAAAATTCCTGGAAGCTGAAAATGGCCCAGTTCTTCCATGGCCTGCGTACTCACCAGACATATCACCCATTAAACTTGTTTGGGATGTTCTGGATCGATGTGTACGACAGCCTGTTCCAGTTCCCACCAATATCCAGCAATTTCGCACAGCCATTGAAGAGGAGTGGGTCAACATTCCACAGGCTACAATCAACAGCCTGATCAGCTCTACGTGAAGGACATGTGTTGAGCTGCATGAGGCAAAAGGTGGTCACACCAGATACTGACTGGTTTTATGATCCACACCCTTACCTTTTTTTAAGGGATCTGTGATGCATATCTGTATTCCCAATCATGTGAAATCCATAGATTAGGGCATAATTTATTTATTTCAATTGACTGATCAGTAAAATCTTTGAAATTGGTGCATGTTGTTGCGTTTATATTTTTGTTCAGTATACATGGCTCTGCATCAACTGTTGAAAAGTCGGAATATATTTTTTTTCAGGAACACTTCATTTCACCATGGCTGTAATGAATTCATTAGTATAATCTGTCATCTAACCCAGGAGTTAATTATTATAGAACACTGACCGTTATAGAACTGCTGCCCCTGCTGCTGCCTATCTAGATATGTCACCAAATCGAATTATGTCAGATCTGACAACTTCTCTTCTACTGAGGCACAGATGTCAATTTGTGATTTCCACATTATATAAATAAATAATACATTGTCACAGCCATGGACATGTAATTCAAATTCTGGTCACAAAACCGTTGGCTGTTCATAATGGTGAGATCTGTCTGCTTGACTCTATCGCCCCCGTGTGGATCTGTACTCATAGTCTGATCCAGGTCTATAACCTTAGTTGGAGAGTAGGCTAAAACATTCATTCATGTGTTTGCAAAGGAACATTTCTGTAAAATTACTGAAGCTCATCAATAAAGAGTATTGTCAATTAATCAATTGACAAATATTGTGTTTTCAAAAAGAATGGACCAATTAAATTAACCAAATATGCCATTATGCGTCACATGAATTCAACAATTTATATATTTTTCTTTAGATAAATGTATCCAATATTGGTCAAATTAATACAAAGGATTCTCATATTCCCTGCATCTCTAGACCTGTTGCAGCACAATCTCACTCTCAATTCGTGCAAATATGTACGAAACGTATTTCAGCAGATTTCGTGCGTTTTTGTGTGGCTTATTTCGTGTGAAAAGACACATTTCTGTGCGACTTAATTCGTAGGAAAATAAAGAAATTTTTGTGCGACTTCTTTCATAGGAAAATACATTTTGGGGGGGCAAACTTTGGAACAATCTTTTGAAAGTTATTAGAGCAATGCATGATGCGCAATGGTGTTCTACACTGCCTTTTTTTGTGTCCCACATTTATTTATGTACAAAACAAACATGTTAACAACCCAATATTGTTAATCAACCATATTGTCAGCGAAATAATTATAATATAATAGTAGTCTTACGATGTTGTTGTTTTTAGTAATTCCAATATTGTTTTCTATGCTTGTTTTCACTTAATACTTTGGGATACTGGTGCACTTGTAGTCAGAAAGGCCTTTTTTTCGTGTAGGCAACAGTAGGCCTACACAATTTTCTTCATAACGCATTTCATATTTCGTGGAGCCTACATGACACAATTTTCTTCATAATGCATTTAATACAAGGCTCCACTTTTTCGTGTACATTACACCATTTCTTTCATAATGCATTTTATATAAGGCTATGTCGAATTTGATGAGGATTGCTAGATTTGTGGTATCGATGAAGGTATTTGATTGGGGCATGGGGATACATTTTTATGATGGGAAATTACAATACACACCATAATACCCACACTCCCACACAAACACTTACACACATATACACACACTCACTTTTTTTGTACTCATGTTATAGCCAACTCTTGACTTTTGTATGAATTATTTTTAATAAAATATCTGTATCTAGTTGTCATGTATTCATTATCTTTAACTAGTTAAATGTTTGTAGTTTGCATGTTTCAGTAATGATTAACATGGTTAAATAGTCGTACATCTCTGCTTGATTTAGCTTTTGGTATATTTGGCATTTTTATACATAATCTGTATATCCATTGAAGAAAGCAATTATTAATCAACACACTACTGTAAATAAATGGACACTACCTGTTATAAAACGGAAATCACGCTCCGTAAATAAATGGTGAGAAATGCTCAGTCTGAAGCCATTCGGCTATGGGTTTCACAGCCCTATAATAATGATACAAGTTATATCAACTTAAAAATTGTTCATTTACAACCTATGTGGTATAAGATGTTGGGAATATTGGTATAGGAGAGTCTGAAAGGAATGAAATACCCTAACCCTAAGCTATGTTCAATGTCAGCAGCAATTTCCAGTGAGAAATGAATAATAATAATATAATATGCCATTTAGCAGACGCTTTTATCCAAAGCGACTTACAGTCATGCGTGCATACATTTTTGTGTATGGGTGGTCCCGGGGATCGAACCCACTACCTTGGCGTTACAAGCGCCGGGCTCTACCAGTTGAGCTACAGAGGACCACAGCCATTTGGCTATGGGTTTCACAGCCCTATAATAATGATACAAGTTAAATCACCTTAAAAAGGGCATATTTACAACCTCTGGGGTATAACATGTTGGGCAAAGTGGTATAGGAGAGTCTGACATATAACCCCTAACTTGAGTTCAGTCTTCACCAATGAGAACCAACAGGGGCCTTGATTCTAGGCTGTAGAAAATCCTACATCCATCTCATTAGATCAGAACAGAATGCATCAACAGTGATTCATATTACTGGTTTGCATCCTAAAAAAAAGGATAGTTGTGTTTTGCTGCATAACACACTTACATTTGTGTCTACCCATATGATGTGGATCATCATATTTGATATGTAAGCTTCAGTAACAAAATAACACCATGGTTGTAATAACACTTTAAACAGGTAGTTTGTAAATGTGTAGAATGTGTTTGTTTTGGTTCCACACTGGTAAGTTAACTTATGTAAATTAGACATTCACAGAGGATTTTCTTCTGAATAACTGGTCAGGCCATAGCACTTTCCATTCAGCTTCAGGCAACTTTGATGTAAGGCTTGATCACACCTGTAGTGACTACTTCTATCCGTCATGCCCATTGTTGCTTATCCATTGTTCACTAGATATATCAATGTAATTACATCCAACACAATGTTGAAAAACAGAATGCTTCCCACCACTAGATCACATAACTAGACGTGAGCTGGATGTGATCCCAATGCTGCCACAAATGTAGCAGAAGAAAGTGAAAGCTGCAACAGGGACTCTAACCAGGGCTCATACGTCTAATGGCCATTGCCATGAAACCTTAGTAGGCCTCTGGGCAGAGGCAGTAGGCCTACAATAGGCCTACAATGCTGGCATATGCCTTGTTACAATAGCCTAAGTATATAACATGATTGACACGACCGTAATAATCATCATGAAACGGCCTTGGAAGTGCCATAAGCGTAAACCAACATAATTCATTATTTTACATTCACCTGTTTAACTGCATTGATATGGCTTAATTGATTATAGTCCAAATACCATGCAGTTGCACCAGGGGAATTTAAACCAAACATATTTGTTTTGCAGGTCTTCTGTTTCCCCACATTTATTGATGAATTAATTTCCCATCATGAAAATGTAGCACCAGTATCCCAAAGTATTAAGCGAAAACAAGCATAGAAAACAGCATTGGCATTAATAAAAAATAAAATAAAAACCGTAAGGCTATTATTATATTATAAGTATTTCGTTGACAACCTGGTTGATTAACAATATTGGGTTGTTAACACGTTTATTT
Organism: Coregonus clupeaformis; assembly: GCF_020615455.1. Taxonomy (NCBI): domain Eukaryota; kingdom Metazoa; phylum Chordata; class Actinopteri; order Salmoniformes; family Salmonidae; genus Coregonus; species Coregonus clupeaformis. Next base: position 26,114,662 of record NC_059194.1, on the reverse strand, counting down.
TTTTATATAAATAAATGTGGGACACAAAAGGCAGTGTAGATTGCCCAAAATGCATTGCTCCAATAACTTTCAAAAGATTGTTCCTAAGTTTGCCTCCCCAAATATTATTTCCCTATGAATGAAGTCGCAATTTTTGGGGGGTCTTTTCCTACGAATTAAGTCGCACAAAAATGTGTGTATTTTCACACGAAAAACGCACGAAATCTGCTGAAATACTTTTTGTACGAATTGAGTGTGAGATTGTGTTTCAACACTAGACCAAACACTACAACATTTGGTAAATCTAATGAACCCATAAACCCAACCGTTTGAGAGCACACAAATCAAAATGTTTGGACTGTGTCGACATCATTTTGTATGCTGGGCGCATATTCGAGGAGCCTAAAAATGAACGAACTAAAATTGAGTTTCGGTCGTTCAAAAGATTTCCACACGATGGCAGCCCAATGAAGGCAATGGAACGGCTATTGGGTAGAGGCACGCACGGCTATCGCACGGCTATCACAGAGGTAAAGTGGCCTCACGTAATTGACTCCATGGAGCTGAATGAGTAGGCTAACTAATAATGTATGCAGCTATCAAACAAGCTGTCAAACAAGCTATCAAACTAGAAGAGCTTGAGAAAAAAAAATGTTTTCTCTCTTCTCATTGTGTTCCATATGATGTAGGCATGTAGCCTAGATTAAGTGTGTTCTCAGTTGACACATCAATTGATTGTTTGTGTGTAGTGTATTAATTTGCATATAAAAAAACCTAACCCAGAAGCATGCATCAGTTAGCCTATTCCTCTACAAATGTTACTTACAAGGCTATTGTTTATTCTGTTTTTATAACATTACTTTTGATTTGACAATATTTCCACATGGTTTTGAATACTTTACTTGAATAATCCTGTAACAATACAGAGGGGGTGCTAATGTTCTTATTTTATTTTCAACATATGTGTCCATTTGTAATAGTGTGACTAGGCTTGTCTTGGGACAGAGTAGTACTTCTAGAAAAACGTTAATAGCATTTTTAAAGCAATGTCTGTTTCTCTGTATCCATTTTATCATGACCTGTGGGCTATTTGTGTATACATTGTATGGATCCAAATAACCCTTTTGCAATGTTGATCAACATTTTGGGGAAGAATCGTATGGGGATGATATTGCAGTAATGATATTAGTTATAAAATAGTAGGAGTGGCTGTTGTGATATTTAAAGCACTGCCCTACTCCTCATATGTAATCCCTAGAGGGAAGTGTGTACAGTAGTGATTATAGTGCCCCCCTTCCCTCCATTCCTCCACTGGTTCTTTCCCTGTGTGTGTCTGTCCTACTTGTGAATCCAAACTGACAGTCCCCATGGAGGAGCCTTGGCTTGGTGGAGTTGGGAAACTTCCCCAGCCATCTGTCCTAGAGCAGCCCCCCCCCCTCCACGCATCCCTCATTCCCACACTGGGCCTTTGTCAGCATTTCCTGTCCCTGGACTAGGCGTGGCATGCGCGGAGGCTGGGGTGACCGTGGGTGCTTTCACAGGCACCTGCAGATGGGACAAAGGGCCAAGGGTGCTGAGCCTGAAGACAGATTGATGCTTTGTGCGTTGAGGCAAGAGTGGGTGTGTGTTAGTGTGCGTTTGTGTGTCTGTGTGTGTTGGGGGGGGTGTAGTTTAGTTAGCTAGCTGAGAAGTTTGGGGGAGAGGGTTAGGGGTAGCAGGTGGGGGTGGGGGTGGGGGGGTCTGTCACTCCAGTCTGTGTGAGTTCAAGCTTTGGTGGGCCCCGCGAGATTGACAGCTTTTGTGGTCTGCGTCTCCACACAATGGTGGTGCTTTAATGGGCGGTAAAGCTAGAGTAGAGCTTTGGGGAAGGGTTGAGGAGAGGTGGTGGTTGTGATGGGGTAGATTGATGGATGGAGGGCGGGGTGGCGTGGGGAGCAGGGTTACTGCTTTGCTTAAAGGGGACCAATTCATAGGCATTCAGTCCAGGTCTCGTTATTCACTGAATGCATCCAGTGCAGGAATGCAGCAGCATCAATTAGAATGTGTTAGCAGATAGCGTAGAAGGAAAACCCTTTCTCTCCCTTTTGGTCCCAGGACAACACAGTCCCACTATAGGAGGTGTCAGAGCCACAAAGCCTTTTTTGTGGCTCTCTCTCCATTACATTACCAGTGCAATATGTAAGGTGGGGACTCTTTTGATTTAAATTAAGTGGAAAAAACCACTCAATCCTATTTTTATTCAGAAGGGATAATGGTGTTATAGTCTATAAAGGTCTTTAACTACTAATCTGTGGCTTAAAATCTCCCCCTGGCTCCCTTTCTCTCCTCTCTGTGTCTTACTCTCATTCGGAGCATTATATTTATTCAATGGTGGAGGGTCAAAGACAGACTGTTCAACAGAGTTGCTTGTAGCCTTAACTGCCGCATCACTTCTAATTGTGTATCAGTGGGTCAACGGTGTGTTGTGTTGTCCCTCTTTTAAGAAAGGGAGAACATATATGAGTTAAAACAGTATCTTGTAAGCCATTGTTTGTTGTGGGCACAGGCCGCCACTTCAGACACTGAGGGGCTGGTAGATAATGAGTTGTTCTTTCCAGGGTAAAGGAAATAAAAGAAAGGAAGGAGTGGGAAATAGTTTGACCATGATCAAATGTCAGGGAGACACAACACTTTGTTTTGTTTTACATACAAAGATAATAGGGCCACATTTGAACTTATTAGGCTGCATTTAATTGAACGTTTTTCAAGGTTTAACAACACCAAATGTCCACAAAATGAAATATTTAAAAATATACGATTTTTAATTCATCTTTGAAATAGTCATATATTAATATACTATTCAAACGATTTATTAAAAAATCAGTTTTAAAGCATGAAGTCTTAGTATCTGTAAAGCTATAGGCCTACCGTATAGTGAGAGCAAGTTAAAGTGTGTATGGCCTTCAAATAACAGTGTTATCCTACAGTGACATTACCCAGACTTGAGTGGTTGTTATACAGTCAGAGTGTTCAGCATCCATTTCATCACCCATTTCCTTGCTCTTACCACCAAATGATACAGCTGCCACGTGTGCAAATGGAATTGGAGATTTTTGTTCTCCTAAGATTTAATGTGCGCTAACTGGCAGGAACCTCTCATGGAAAGGTGTACGCTTCACTATGAGCAATTATGCTTCATTTGGAGCTGAGTGAGGCAAATTTGCATCGTATGAAAAGGAAACTAGAGGTAAACTGCAGGAACAGTGCAGTAAATTGGGACAAACAGAGTAACATGCAGAAATGCATCTTGGCTATAATTGTATAATTGTAGAATAGCTGTCTAAATGCATCTCCCAATTAAACTTGCTTCTTCTGAAAGGCAAAGAATTGGCAGGGAATTATGGCAAAAAGTATTGCCACGATTTAAATGCGGCCTCCTTCAGAGTTAAGGGGTAATGGGATCATTTGCACCAAAATGGAAAATGTGATATAAATATGGACAGATGTCTTCATACAGTACATGTGATGCGGGGGGTTATGGAGAGTGTGTGATGGAGATGGAAGGATAGAGCCCTTCTCTAGGAGATGGTACTTCCTGAGTGGTGAGAGGGCACAGGAAGGAGATGATGGTGAGAGAGGAGAGGAGAGTAGAGAAAAGAACAGAAGAGAAAAGAGGAGAAAGAAAAGCAGAGAGGTGGAAGGTTTAGACTGTCAGTGAGGGGAGATTTGGCCCTTAACGAGATTTGGTTGACGGCAGAGAGAAACATTGGCGCTTTAAAGATAATTTCCTGCAATTCTACATATTTTGCCATGGGGAGTAGAGAAAATGTTGCAGTTTTAAAGCAAGCTTTCTGCAATTCTACACGTTTTGCCATTGGGAGGAGAGAATTTAAGCATTTCTATAACAAATTCCATGCAATTCTACCCATTTTCCCATGGGGTGTAGAGAAATCTGTTCAGTTTTAAAGCACATTTCCTGCAATTCTACACATTTTGCCGTGTTAATGATATCTGAGTGAGAGTGATCAATGTGGCCCCCTGGAGGTCAGGGCCCCTGGGCACATGCCCTGCATGCCTGGTTGATATTCAACCATGATGACTACAAGTTTAGATAGCTGGCTAGACTAACTTACCAATCTAAAAAGTGTTAGCTGACATGGCTAATTGAGTGACTGTTAGTGACTGACATAGCAAGAGAAAAACTACTGATGCACAACCAAATTTAGAAATTGCACGTTGTGTATTCTACTATTCTAACTCTCAACAGTAAGAGTTCCTAAAAACATGTTATGTCACTTATGCCTTGAGCCGGCCATCTCTCTCCCACAGTGGGTGGAGTGGTGCTGTCTGGATTAGACCCTGCCTGGCTGCAGCACACAAAGGAGAGCTCAAGTAAACGGTTTATGAATGCTGATTAATTGATGCCATTTCTCTGCAGTGTGCCATGGAGATTTAGAGGGACGTTGTGCATGGGGACTGGGGAGGGTGTGTGGGAGGGAGAGAGTTCTGACATTGGTGCAGGGTGTTTGGTTGTTGTTAATGTTGTTGTTGTGTTTACAACGGTAAACCTTGAATGCTCACTCTCTAGGATTATCCAAATGTTCCAAGTCTGACAAATCCTTTACCTGCAAAGAACTGGAAGTACTACATCTGTGCAAAAAACAACAACCTCAACTTCAAAAATCACACTGCTATACACAACCCACTGTGCTTAACTTAATTAACAGTTAGCATTGCCAAATTTAACCAGTACTGTCTTCTAGTCCAAGCTCAGGTGGAACCGGCTAAGATGGAGGTTCCCACGAGGCGGTTGAGGTGTACAGGTGTTCTGGGAGAGCTAGGGTGGCCCGGGGCATGGAGGGGCAAACCACTGTCCCATAGCCCACCTCAATGGAGGGATCCCAGGGGCCAACTCAATAGGCCGGGTTCCACTTGATGGAGAGAGAAAGGGCCGTTTCAGCCGCTGCCCAGCAGGAAGGATCTGGTTGTGGAAGACCTCTTTCAGGACTCTCTGTTTGTCTGAAAGCTGTCACAGCAGATGAGTACTCAGCAAACAGCGTGAACAAGGATTTGAACCAGAAAACCAACAGAGCCTTGACAATATTGTGATTGGGCCTTGTCTCTTTATTGGGGGCTGAAAGGCGAATTGAGAGCAGGAACAAGTGCGCATTCAGAGCTGGACGTGGAAGCCTTTGGGTTGTTTTTTATGGATTCTGGCGGATAAATCACAGTCTGTATGTGTTGGATAAAGGTAAATCATGTTAATCTCCTCTTTCTCTCATTTACGGGTAGAATGGGTATGAACCTGATCCACCTCCAATGTCTCATAAAGTCATAGGGTAATCTTATGTCCACTTTGTTCAGTTGTGAATTAGAGCTGTCCTGTCTGGAAACATTTTGTTTTCCTTGTCAAGTCGACATGTTGGCACTGACCACTATCCCTCTGAAAATGTATTGTAATGTATTGAAATCGACATCACTCACTGGATGAATCGATATATAATAATCTGGGTTTTCCATTTCCTAGATAAGACAGAATATTGTGTGTTCTCAAAGTTTGTCCCTGTCCCAGCCCTCCTGGCAGGATAATGCTGCATGGCAACACACAGAGCTGCCCCTGTGTGGAGCTCAGAGGAACCTTAGAATGTGATTAAACCACGGTTTCCTGTGATACATTTAATCTTCTCCCAACACTAACCCCACTATGTCAGGGTCTGTCTGGGGTTAGGATTCACCTTTCCCTGTTGCTTTAGGCGCCATACACACACATACATGAGGACGTAAACACACACACAGACATGCACATACAGACATGCACATACACACACACAGACATGCACATACACATTCACAGACATACACACACACACACACACACACAGACATGCACATACACACACAGACATGCACATACACACACATAGACATGCACATACACACACAGACATGCACATACACACACATAGACATGCACATACATACACACGCATACTTGCACAAATATGCTCATGTCCATACACTTACTCACACACCATACACACCTGTGTGCTGTCACCTGGGCACTCTACCGAGGGATTAGAGGTAAAGCCTCAGATTATTACACTAAAGGAGAAGATTGAGCCTAGATTAACCTCCATCCCACACAGGAAGTCTGTCTAACAGAAGCTCAAATGAGACATTACATTTTCAGGTCAAATAGTGTTTTATAAAGTTAACCTCATTTGATGCTATTGCATTGATTTTAGTTAACATCAATATAATCACGTTTTTTGTATTTTTTTTCTGAATACAATTTCCACACTAAGTGTGAGAATAACACCTTCCACCCTGCCTTGCTCTTGAAAACCAACAGAAAGAGCAGGCTGAATCGGGGAGAGTAGATTACACATAAAAACGAACCGATTATATGCTTCTATTTTGTTTCCTTTCTGACTTTGTGTACATTAATCAACCTATTTATTCATTTGATGGTGGGGGTAGAGAGGCTAAGAAAGAGCAATGTTGTCTGTTGGACAAGTAGCGCTAACTTTGAGGGTTTGTGAAGAAAGAACGCTTGTGATGGAATGGGCCGGGAAGGACTGTGACTTCTCCATTGAGAGTGGAGGGGCACGCTGAATTAGCTTGATTTGCCTGTGAATGGGAGCTTTCCATTATTCTTGTTAGGGAGCTGTCAGATCGAATAGAGAAAATGAAAACCTCCTTTTATCAACCTTTTCCAAGTGAAACTGAACAGACAATCAATAACTGAATTCAGGCCCTGGGGAAAGTCAAGCAGAATGATATGGGGGTGTTATAAAGGGGGTATTTGTCAAATTGCTAATGGCGAAAAAAGCAGATGACATTTTGGCACAGTTTGGGGGTGAGAATAACATCAAATTAAAAATAAAGCATCAATGAAGTAATCCCAGCAAAGGTAATTAATAGGTCTGGGCTGTAATTACCAAATACTAATGGCAAATATAAAATGATGAACTTCATAAACATTTTAGGTTGTGGTGTTATGTAAGAATATTTTTTCACATTATTTATGTTAAATCTGCAAACATTAATTTGCAAACTTCAGGGTACATGTTCACATTCATATAAATTCTGATTCAATTTAAACTGTTCTAACAAATATGTAGATTCATTGGCAAATACTCATAATGAGTAAGCAGGTAGCTTAGTGGTTAAGAGCCTTGTGCCAGTAACCAAAAGGTCGCTGGTTCTAATCCCCGAGCCAACTAGGTGAAAAATCTGTCGATGTGCCCATGAGCAAGGCACTTAACCCTAATTGCTCATGTAAGTCGCTCTGGATAAGAGCGTCTGCTAAATGACTTTAAAAATAAATAAATAAAATAAACATTTCTGCAAAAATCGCCTTCACTCATAGCATGTGATAGACTGTTAGCAATAGTTACTGTTTATAAATACTTTTTGAAAGACACTCCATATATCGCCGCCTCTGTAATAAGACAGAAGAATTGGGAGTGTCTCACTTTTTTATTAAAGGAATGACACCATATTGTTTTGGGGTTTCATTATATTGACCTTATTGTGCTATTGTCCCGGCCCTGACACCATGATAATGCCTGAATACAGACGGAATTATGCTAAGTATAAAAAGATCCTATAGTAGCAGGCCGGTTCAATTATCCCTCTACACACTGACAACATGGAGCAAATAAAACACAAGCCTTAGTCCAAGCTGCTGCTAAAGACTTCTCTTCTACATTGTTCTCACCATTGTTACAGAACTGAGTAACATGAATGCAGATGAGAATTTGAGCTGCTTACTTTTTCAGTTAATTATAGGCGTGATTATAGTAGGCTCAGGTTGAAGATCAACGTTAAATGCAAATCTTCCTACCATTACATCTAAGCCAATATGACACCAATGTCGATGAAACTTCGCAAATCAACTTGATTGGAGGTAAACAACACACATTCCCCGCCTCTCGTCATGATCCATTCAGCCGTTACTGAGAACCACATGCCGGATTTCTAACAGGGTTCGTTAGCGTTAGGAAAAAATACAATTTCTTGCCCCGACCTAGCTCAATATCTAGGCGTTAGATAAGAACAAGACTACAGCGTCCATAAAGTGACCATTAGACGTGCCACCTTTCGGACTGAAAACGTTTGTAGGTGCAACAATTTTGATTAAATTGATAATTTATCTCTCTCACGTGCTAATAGAGAACCAACGATGTCCTTCCTTTTTGTAGCATTTCTCATAACGCTAACATATTTTTCTGCTGAATCTCAGTTCTATCTAAAACCTGGCCCAGTAACTCGGTTGCTCAGCAACTCAATAACACAGTTTGCCACCTGCACCAAGCATAAGAAGTGGTTGAGAACAAACCTAGGCTACTGTTGTCAAGCTGAGGTTACTCAATAGATGCATACAGATTATTGTCCGACATGAAAACATGGGTTGGTTGTTATTAGTGAGCTGTTTCCGATTTGATAAGCCAATGAATGTGGTTTTGTTTTGATTAGCTAGGTAGCTAACTGACCTAGACACTTGCGTGTAATCAGATCACAAACAAATATGCACAAATAAGCTAGTAAACATCATTGGCTACTACGATTGTCAGGAAACGTTAGCTAGCTAGGTAACGTTAGCCAATTTAAGACTGCACAGTTAGCTAAAGTTAGATAATGTTAGCTTGCTTATACAAAGTCCAGCAACTAGCCTTTGTAGCTAGCTAACGAACAGGCAAAGAAAAGTAGCTACCTATATTTGGTAATGGAAGTATTTTACGCAAATTACATCAGCCATTAGCTAGCTAGAGCCAGACAACAACAGCTGACCTTGACACAGAAGCTAGCTAATGTTAGCTAGCTCATGTCCCGTCCCACAAAACATAGCTAGCTAGCTACATCAGTTCAAAACCAACACCAAACTTTGGTGAAATTGTCACGCTGCTACGTTACAATGCATGCAGACAGGACACAATTCAAACTGTAGCTGAGAAAACAAATTGCTAGCTACGTGTAAACACCGCCTCGGTTGTGCACTGACTGCAGTGTGCAAATCCATGCTTGCTAGAGTGGGGGGAGGGGTCTACTGCCCCCCCCCCAAAAAACCGTATTATATAAATGTATAGGATGCATAACTCTCCAACGCTTTAGGCTAGAAACAAGCTGTAAAGGCACAAGAAAGACGTGGCTCTAGTGTACATGGGGATATCTTTGTTTAGTCTATACGACCTTCAAAAGTCAATGATTTAAAACTGTTTTCTTTTGCTTTGTTTTCAGTGGGAATTTAGTCATATTTTACAACGTAAGACTGTTGCAATCAATTGAGCTATTCACCTTCTGAAAACTACAGACAATGACCTTTGACTATCCATGATCAATTCTTTACATACTTTAATAGTTAGTTCAAAACGGATTTTAGCTATTACAGGGCAACAGCCAGCAGACCAGGGTTTAAACCAGCAACACTTGCAGTTATGCAAGCACACCACTTGTGCCATTAAGTCCCAGACCTTTTGGCAGAGGCTGAATTAAAGGTTACAATAGCACTGCCAATGATATACTTTTGGTTGCTACAAAAAAATCTGGCTTTGTATGTGGAAATGTTGTATAATGCACTTTTAACAGAAAATCACCTTCCGGTGTAAAAACTATGGGAAATTAAAAACAAAAAACTATGTTTTAAGTGAGAAGTAGGCATTGGTTTGAAGCCAAAAAAGAAAGGAAATTCACATGAGTATCACAATGCCTACTCCACCCATGCTCTACCAAGGTTTTCCAGCACACAGCTTTGACCTACTACAGTAGCTATGTTGGTCTATTGTACTTCAAACAATGTGTATGCAGGTGGCTTAGGATTCAAACCTTCTCAAACAGGTGTGTGCTGGAACACTTTTGTATAATCTAATAAAGCTAGCTGTGCCACTAGAGATCCTGGTTCGAATCCATTGGGTGGCGCACAATTGGCCCAGCGTCGTCCAGGGTAGGGGAGGGAATGGCCGGCAGGGATGTAGCTCAGTTGGTAGAGCATGGTGTTTGCAACGCCAGGGTTGTGGGTTCGATTCCCACGGGGGGCCAGTATGAAAAATAAAAAAAATATGTATGCACTCACTAACTGTAAGTCGCTCTGGATAAGAGTGATACAAAATGTAAATGTAACTTACTGTGTGTTTGAGAGCTAGAAAATAAATAGGAGGACAAATATACTGAAATTATTTGTGAGTTGCTTTTATCAAGAACTAATTTCCTACAGAACTGTGAGCTGAGAAAATCGAGAGAGAGCCAGTCAGTATACATTACCATTCGCTGGGCTCAAAAGGTTTCCATATACTTAAATACATTCATCAACTAATTTCCCCATATTGGTGCTTCCAATTTTTACGCTGGATGGAGAAAATGAAACGGATCATTTGGCCTCATCAATCAATTTAGTAATTTATGTCTTAATTGATGGCAGTGTTCTACAGTTAATTGAGCACCTCTATTGTAGCCTTTCATTGTTCCTGGTGCTCAGATACACTGCCCAGCAACCGGCCTAAGTCTTTGGGTGGGTTTGGACAAAAGATCTGAGTTGTGCTTCCCATTCCCATAAATAACCAAACAAACATTTATATTATGTGCAGAATATATTAGTAATACTATTGAGAATGTCAACGAGGCCATTTTAACTTTTGGAAATAGATTTAGAAATGTGGCTACATGTATAACTCCAACAGCAAATTCAGAAACAATCTATATTTGGGTGTTAGAAATTGTTGATGCAATTTTACACTGTGAAACTGCTCCTTTCCTTCCAATGATAAGGGGATATGAGTTTTTCACCAAAGTAATAGTCAGCCATCCATCTTCTGTGCACTGTGAGGCGATAACACTCTGTGACAAATAAATCATAGGTCTAATGAGTGTCTCCGTCACCTCAGAATAGGAGCCTGGTTCACAGCCCTGCACCACAGAGCAACCATTTCCTTTTATTCCACTTCACTGTCCTCCTCTCTCTCCACCTCAAACCCCTTATACCTTTACATTCAACCCCTATCCAGTCCAGTTAAACACTTTAGGCCCTGGGCTAGGAGAGTGGCTGGGAAACTAGAGGCGACAGAGGGTATTAAGTCGCCAAGCTCTCCCAGGATGGAGTCACTATCGCTGGGGCTAGGTAGGGCTGTGACTGGGGTTGAGACTGTGGTGCTGAAGGGCAGTGCCCTTAATTGGGTTAGAGAATACTTTAATTATGACAGTTTCCAACATTCCTGCTGGTGAGCGAGGACGCCTCCAAACACAATACGAGCCTGAGCCTGTGTGGAAAAAAAACACCCGACTCCAGGCCCGGAGTGCAGCTGCGAGGCAATTATCATCAAGCACCCCCACATCTGTGTACAAACAATCCCACAGCTGCTGGCATTGATACTGTAGATGCAGTGCAGGAGATTGAAAGCCCAGGTCGCCCTCCAGGGCCCCAGTATCGCCTGTGAGATGGGTACCATGCCTCTATTCATCACTGTGAGGTATCTGCGACACCTCGGAACACTGAACCTGTTTACAATTTCAAATGAACTGTCACATACTGGCAACAGTGTGCTCATTGTTGACAGAGTGTTGGGTAAAGGTTTGTTTCATTATGCAAAAAGCCCAGGAGACTTTATTACATGGCTAGGTGCCGAGGGTATACAGCCCTATTTTAGGTGTAGTGACAGTGTAAACTCCCACTTGCCCCAAATCTGCTATTCACTGTTGTAATGGGACACTTCCTTAAGAGATGATAGGCACTGGAGAAGGAAATCTCACATTAATAACAGCAGCATCAGGTAGAGGGGAGGTCCTCTAACAGGAGAGGCCTGGAGTTTTGTTCCCCCAAGATTACAGTATATTGTATTCACACTTTCTCCACTATTGTTGTATTATCTGGAGTAGTAGGGGTGGGAGTCAAGTGGCTGGTAGTACAGTAGTAACCTTAATAAATGTGAGGTTGGGTATTGTGCTCAGTGATTGTTTAATTATTACGTGATTGGCATACTATGAGAATGGGGGAGTGTGAAGCTGTGAGAAAAAAAATCTGTATATGTTTGGGTAGTGTGAGAAAGTGTCAATTTGGGAAATGTGGTGTAGCATTGTAGTAGTAATGTGTTTGGGGGGGTGGTGTGATAGATTTTGGGAATGGGGTGTATGTGTGTGAAGGGGCTGTGAGTGTCAGTGAGTGGGGTAATGTGAGTGAGTGGGCCTGTTTGTGAGAAGGACTCATCACTACCGTGACAGAGGGGCTGGTGTGGGAGAGGAGAGGGTGGATGAGTGGGGCTTTATGACACAGAGGGGTAGAGGGGAGGGGGGGTAGAGGAGCTGGCATGGTGTGGGAGAGGGGCTGCCCTGACCTGTCAGAGCTGAAGGCTGCTGGAAGACTCAGCGGGAGCCCAGCTTGGCCCCTAGGATGCCCTGTTGCCACGGCAAGGCCCCGGAATGCGACCAGCACACAATGGACTCCCAGGGCTCAGAGGGCACTCCCGATTTGATAACCACATTAAAATCCCAGCAACATCTGTTGGGGTGCAGGAGAAAGGGCCTATCACCAGGCTCTAACCCCCCAGAACAACAATCATTAACCCCAAGCCCTGAGAGAGAAGGGGGACAACGGCCCTCTATTTGTCAGCCGCCCCACACCGGGACTGAGGGGCTAATATTTTACCACCAAACAGCGTGAGAAGAGGAGCTGGCCGGGGCTCCATGGAGAGGAGGGATGATGGAGAGAGGAGAGGAGAGATTTACAATAGTTTACTCACATAATTTGCAGGATGGCATCATTGTTTATGGGACCCACACATAAACACCACCACACCTCCACACAAAGACATCCATCTGGAGAAAATCAAATTAAAAAAGTTTATGCACTTGTCTCTAAAATGTCCATTCAACTGCTAGCAAGCATTAATTCAAGTCAAGTCCTATAATTTAAAAAAGACTCCTTTCATAGGCCACTTTTATATATCTATGGCTTTACACAATGAGGTAAATGAAACTCTGGAACCTTGATATCAGCAACAGTGGTCCACACAAATAAAATGTGATATATTTCCTGTTGGCAATAAGATTTGATCAAGACAACAGGGTAGAGATGGTGAAAGAACAGATGTCCGGTCACAAAGGGGCTTCTCAGGCTCTAGGATGCTTCTGTGTGATTCGTGGGTCAGCAACGAGCCTCATCATCCGCCTCCACAGGTTTCAAACGAAGGCCCTCTCTCTAGGTGAATAATTAGGAAACAAAGGCTCAGGGGGGATGAGAGGAGAGGCAGACCAAGGCAAACAGGCCAGATGCATAAGAGGAGGTAAGCTTTTAGCCCTGTGGTCCATCCATCCATACGCACACACACACACGCACACACACAGCATCCTCCTCATCAATGTATTCCCTGGAGATTAAGGGCCTGCAGGAGGTGCCCCAATGCACAGGCTTCTCAAGTGCTTCCACACAAGTAATCCCATTCACTGCAGCTCATTACATGGGCAATTAAGTGCTGGATGGGGGCGGTGGGGTGGTAGAGGGGCGGTGGTGCATTACGTACATTACGGAGACCCGGTGTGGGGGGGTGGGGGACAGCCTGGCGGTCTAAGGACCCCCCCCCAATCCACGTACACACACGCCCCCCACCCACGCCTCCCTCCTCCCCAGCCCTCCCTGCTCCTTCTTCACCTGGGCCGGCTTCATGTGGACACCTGCCTCTCCTAATGAAGATCCATGGCTTCATTTCCATTTCTGGAGTCATATCAGAGACAGCGAAGCAACAAAACGGGCCTGTTTCCTCCTCGCCCGAGCCTGAAGGGCCGCATAGAATGACATGGCTAACTGCTTTGGCGGAGTAGGGGAGCAGTGGCAGCTGCGGAGCCTGAAAATGGGATTTGGTCCGGGGGGTTGAGCTGAGCTGAAGTGGGGGGCCTGGAGGATGGAGAGGGATTGGATAAGGCCCCGTGTTTGGGTTGGCTACAATGGCAGCCATGTGCTACCTCAGCAGCTCCTTAACAGTAATGAGGCTTTCTGCAGAGCAGGAGGAGGAGAAGAGGAGTGGAAGAGGGTGGAGAGGAGTGGGGGGTGCCACTACACACCTACCTCACACACTACTTTCATCTCCTTAGCAGAAAACAGTCACGCTACTCTGACACAAAATAACACACAGGCACACCAGCATATAAACCCACACGACGCCTCCAAAAAATCCAGACATAAAGTATACGTTTTTTTTTTACAAAACATTTCACATATGGCATGAGTGTGGGCCTACTTTCATTTCAATCTCAATATCGTAGCAGTTGAAATCTAAGTTTAAAACATATTGCTTTGGACTATGTATTATAATGATGGTGCATAGCAAAATCAATGGTGTACATTCAACTCTGAAAGTGGAAAATGTACACTAATTTCAGTGAACATATGAGTCCAACTTTACTGGTGTTAAAATAACACTTTTGAAAGGTTTAAAGATGTAACTTTGTTGCAGTGTTCCCCATTTTACTCTTAAAGTGTTCAAATGAACTTGATTGTGGTGTTTGCATAGCTCTACTGTAGAGTAATACAGTGTAAAAGATAACACTTGACTGGACTCACTTTGCTTAGTGCTGATGCTGTTACACTTTCTTAGTGTAAGAAATTAACACCTGTAGTGTTACAGTAAATAATCTTTGGGTGTTGTTTTAACACTGTATGGTATAAAGCCTAATTTGCATATTTCCCAGGGTGCCTTTTCTTTTTGAGTAATTTATAGAATTAACACCAATGACTTTATTTGTTAGTGACAGAGATATGGTTGTTGAATTATTTCCTTTTAAAGGCCTGTGGTGTTCACCAAGTTAGTTCCTGGGTGAATGTTATCATTAAAATTAAACTCTATTACAATACATTACATATATCATAAGGACTTACTTATTGACCTAGTTGATGGCCTAGTTTTACCCTAACCCAGTGGTGTTAGGTAACTCCTGGTTTACAGGCCACATCAGGCCTGCAAATCACATTATGCTGGCTTGCAAAGTGATGTGTAATTCCTATTGGAATCTAGCCAGAGTTAAGATATCCAATACTTTTTATTCACCCACAACCTGCATTCAGAATGACTGTCAGGGTTGGGAGATTTCATAAAATCCACTACCTAAACCATTTAAACCAGAACAACCATTTCAGTAACGGGTGCAATAAATGTAACTAACTAATTGGATTAGTTTTAAAAAATGTATGTTATTTATCTTTGTGTAGCATGAGATTAATGAATCAATCAATCAATGTACATGCAAAAACACAGATATTAAAAACAACCCAAAACAATCTACCTGCAGTAGAGCGTGCTGGGAAATATGATAATAATGGGTGTGGTTTTGATGGGACTGTTTTACTTTCCACAGTGTAAAACGATAACTCTGGTTATTAGCACCAACCCTGGGGGTTCTTATACACCACTAAGTGTTAATTTAACTCTTACAGAGTGAATGTAACTCCTGAATCAACACAGGGAATGTTACACTGAAAAACCAACACTGGCCAATTTGCTGTGTGTAGTATGAGGTACAACAAGGAAATGTAGTCTAGTTTAGTCCTAGTCAGGTAGAATGGTTTATTATGGGAACCTGAGCTTCCAATCCTGTCACCAAACTCTGCAAAAACAAACACCAGGGTGCCATTATTGTGTGGTTTCCATCAACAACAAAGGACAGGTACACAACATTTAATGGACCATTTGATTACCATTCAACTTCTAAAAGGGCATCCTTATCATTTCTTACACCATGCTTTGTCATAGTGGCCCTTTCCCCCTCCCTGCCCTTTGTGAGTGTATGACTGTCCGTACATTGGTCTAGGCTTCCCTTGTTAACATGTTCTAGCTCATTGACTCCTCTCAGCCCCCTGGGGGGAGGGCCTCAGAGCTGGGCCAGGTGAGGAAGGGGAAGACAGAATCATAACAAACAAATGATGAGGGACTCCATATCACAGGTGCCTGATCCTATGACACTCCTGCAGGGTGGAAGAATTCATCTTTTATTTCTACTTATTTTATTCAATCGACAGGTTAGACTGTGAATTGTTGAGGTTTTCTCATGCAGTTTTAAAAGGCCAATCCGCAGTTGAAACAATAACAAAGCGGATACCCCACCACTATTTTGGTAAAAGCTGAGGGATGAGGCTGGAGAAATGTAACCACTCTCAAATGCATAGACAGAGCTATTGATACAAGGACTCCATGGTATCAAAATTATCGTTTTAACCATGTTTTTAGTCTATACAGTGTTTGTTTACATTTTCTTTGTTTACAAACATTGGAGTAAAACAAGCTTCTATTTTGGGTTCTGATGGGGTACGACAGTTGAACTAACTCATTAGGCCTTCATAAGTTATATTCTTCAAGAATCAAGGGGTATATTGTATATAATTAATTTAGAAGTCCAAAATGAATGTAGCAACATCGGATTGGCCCTTTAAGCTATCCTACCTTTATTATAGGATATGATGAATTGTCTGGGATATCTTATAAAGATGCAATGCCATTGCATTGCCTTTTTACCATTGCTACAGTATGACATTGTATATCTAAACATGGCTGACTAAACATGAGAAGCATATGTGTATCAGTGAGGGTGTGAATGACTGTGAGAAACCATGCCCAGTGTGTGTTTAATGTTTCTTGGTGAGTGAGAGAACGTGTCAGAGCGTGAGATGTGCGTCAGAATGTCAAGGAGTGGCGGGATCTGTGTGTGTGTGTGTGTGTGTGTGTAGGGGTGGAGTCTGAGAGGTAGGTATAGGTATAGGTTGGGGGTTGGTGGTGTTTGGTGTCATTTTGCAGGACCCTCTGCACTCACCTGGAACGCAGCACTTCCCCTCCATCGGTCTTATCAGCTCCCAGAGGAAATACCTACCACAGGTAAACACGACCCGCGACCCCTTGGCCATCCGCCCAGCCCCGGCCCCAACCCCAACCTTACCCTAGCCTGGATGTGGTTCTTTATGCATCACTGAGGAGCCCCATCCCCCCATCCTTACCCTCCTCCTACACCTCCACCACTCATCCCTCTGTCTTAAATGTAATCTTATCTACATATCACACGTGTAACCGTATATCCTGCTTATCAAGCCGTGGTGTCTTCGGCTCTGTTTTGCATTGTCACCGCAATGAGTTATGGGAGTGGGGTTTCAATACACCTCATACGTCTTATGTGACAGAAATGTTCAAAAACTGGAAGTATTTTTAATAGAGAAGTAGTCCTACACTTAAGTAATGGAATCTAAATCAATTAAAATGTGATTTTTTAAAAAGGATAATGATAATTAAAAAGCACAACTGTTCTGTCTATGTTTGATGGCTTTAGAATGTAATTAATTATTCTATCTATCATATGATTTGGATAATAAATGTGGGGGCGGTCGGTGATTCATATGTGAAATATTTCCTAGAGAGTAGTAAGACAGGAGTTCTCTCTCACTGAAATGAGACACAGTTGATGACCACAGTACATCATCACACAGCCTGATCAGCTGACAAACCTCCTACCCCCATCATGTATGCAGACCCACACAAACACACACACACACTCAGAAACACTACCACTCTGCTCCTTTACATAAGACCTGTTGTCCAGTACGAGGGGAACTGAGTGATGCCATGTCCGTCTCTCGTCTCTGTGAGGGGAGATCGACACCAGTGACACAAGAGTGAGACTTCCCCTTTAGAGGAGATGAGTTGGGGTTTCTCACAACAACAATAACACAATGCATTACGATCATTGTCTCTCCTTTTTGAGTTTCTCATAGGAGGGAAACAAGAACAAAAACACTCCTGATGAGTTCATTGTGATCAACCACAACAGTACTATACACCTGCACATACAAACTGTAGGCAATGGATTTTCCTTTCACTGTCTACACATTCAATTCATTTGGAAAAATCATGCAATAAGAAAGGTTCACTATCACCATGGTTTATTGTGCTCACTGTGTGTCAGTGTGTGTGTGTGTGTGTGTGTGTGTGTGTGTGTGTACGTGTGTGTACGTGTGTGTGTGTGCATGCACACACATTAATATATAAGTTACATCAACAGACAAATACCTGTGGCCCTATCCCATCCCTGTGATGTAGCGGTCATTCTTGTTGAATTGCGGTGGCATTTGCGTCCCTCGCCATTACAACCACGAACAAATACTGTAGTTACACATTATACGTTTTTGTTTATACTGAACTGTTTATCAATGGTAAAACATAATGCAAGTCCTTCTTAATGCCAAACTTTAGTTGTATGCATTGTTTAAAGTACTTCATGAATTGTAATGACACGTTTTGGAGATTTAAAGTTAGCTATCTATTATTTGTAATGCTAGAAAGGAAATAAAGTATTTAATATATTGTATAGATCAATAAAAACAAAGATGGCTATTAAAATACCTCATTTTTATTTAGTTTTACAAATATAATATGTATCCCTACGTTTTATGTTATTGGAGTGAACACCTTGAAAATCAGTCACAAATATATACAAGGACATTGAGCATTCCCTGCAGTGGAAAACTGTTATTAGCCCATCCAACTACCTCATCCCCATATTGTTATTTATTTTGCTAATTTGCACCCCAGTATCTCTATTTGCACATCATCTTTTGCACATCTATCATTCCAGTGTTAATACAAAATTGTAACTATTTTGCACTATGGCCTATTTATTGCCTTACCTCCATAATTTACTACATTCGCACACACTGTATATATATTTTCTGTTGTATTTTTGACTTTATGTTTTGTTTTACCCCATATGTAACTCTGTGTTGTTTTTATCGCACTGCTTTGCTTTATCTTGGCCAGGTCGCAGTTGTAAATGAGAACTTGTTCTCAACTGGCTTACCTGGTTAAATAAAGGTTAAATAAATAAAATAAAAAATAAATATAAATTGGGGAAGGGGTCTTTAAAGACAATTATTAGCTTTTTACACCCTTTTAGTATGTCATACATTTGAGGATTCCATTGATAATTTGGTGGGTCTGAATAAAAACTGTAATTGGTGTTACTCAATTTAAAGGAAGGGAAATACATTTGTGAGCAAAATGATTAATCACATAACTTTTTAAAATTACTTTTAAAGGGTTAATGACCTTAGATTTGAGCGTATGGCCTCCGTTTAAGAAAATCCTCAATTACTAATTTATCATTGGTGTTACAGTCATTGGTGTTACTATACCTACTGGTGGCACTGATGTTATAATAATGGTAAATAATATTTAAAGTAATTAAGCTGTCATATTAGTTCATTTAGAATGGGAAGAAGTAACCAAATATATATTTTTTTTTATTATAGAAAAATGTGATGCCACTGCAATTCAATAATTACCCGTAGTCAGTGGTGCTTGTGATCTGGATGGTGATTGAACTGGTTCTTCCAGGCCTGTGGTGCCGTGTTGAGGTGAGGAGGGTGGGAGAGCTGCTGCTGGCGCTCCCGGAAGGGGGATTGCTCCCCTGGGACCAGCTGGCCCTGTTAGAGAGGGAACATTCCCACAGTCTCAGTCTGCCTCCAGGACAGAGGGGCTAGGCGGGGGCCAGGCCATGGGGCCGGGGCCTCCCTCCCCCTCCCTCTGCTGGGCTGGCTAACCTCTCTGGTTCCCCCACCCCGCCACTGCAGGGTCAGGGTTACTCTGTCACCCCTGGGCCTCCACCCAACTACCCCCAACCCCTCTCAGTCCCCTCCCCCACTGTCACCTGAGCCACACAGGTAAATGCCTAACTTTATTTGATGGATTTGGAATCCCACAGCGACAGTGATGTAGCGCGGGGGTGCAGGCCCCTCTCCCCAACCCCCCCACCAGAGTCTGGAGTGCAGTGGGGTGGGGATTGCAGGCTGATAACCCCCATGGAGCACCTCTCTCCTGACCGCCAGGACGGGGCCAGAGAAACACAAGACAAGACATCCTGTGTCACACACCTGAGTGTACGCCTCATCAGCCTGAGACAGGGGGCTTCATCCCTACAATCCATTTAAGAGCTCCAGCACACAACAAATAACACACGCTTACTGCTTGACATAGATGACACTGACAGGGATCATATTTCGTTGGGTTTTCAGATGGATAAATCCTGTGTTTCATTGAAATCTGAGGTTTTCTCTGCCAAGGCTGGGATATTTGCCAAGTCATGTCTCCATGTTGTTTTTGATGTGTAAAGTAGTGGAACATCCAACGACTGGCTGACTCAGCACAATCCTAGCTTAGCTGACCACTGACCCATACCACCGTGTTCACTACTGGCTGCTGCAGTGTGTGTGTGTGTGTGTGTGTGTGTGTGTGTGTGTGTGTGTGTGTGTGTGTGTGTGTGTGTGTGTGTGTGTGTGTGTGTGTGTGTGTGTGCGTGCGTGTCCACACTAATCAGGCAAAGTAACCGTAAAACCAAAAGTGGTGTTTCTTCATTATCAGTGGCCATGCTCCAATCTTCCTTCTCCTCCTCCTCCTCCTCCTCCTCCTCCTCCTCCCTCATTCCATTCCCTCCCCAGATAGACAGAGCAGTAGATGAGATTAGGGAAACAATGGACTAGAGGTGAAGACCTGGATCATGCCTGTGTCTTATCTGTCCCCTCATCTCCTCTCTGTCAGAGGATGTTGTATAACCAACTCAAACACAACCAACTCAAACATCCTGCAGCCGCCCGGTGTCATACGCTCCTGCTACAGGGATGCCCCCCACCCCCACCTTTATGTCTCTTCACACTCAGGGTCTAGGCTATAAGGCCAGGCTGCTATGGACTCGTCTCAGGCCTAGTGCCCAGGGATGTTTGCTGAGGTGAGGTGGGGAGTGTTTCATAAACATTGTTGAGTTTTTTCTAGCCAGACTAAACACACAGACCTGGACTACAACAGTATGAGAGAGAGAGAGGGAGAGAGCGCAATATGTCAACAAACTGACTAAAACATTAACTTCACTATCAAAATCATTGCAAAATCCTTTATTATTTTATTCAGTATGTGTCTTCAGTCGTTGCGACTGTAGATAAGCTTTAGTGTGACTCCTGGTGTCCAGCCACACACACACGTGCACATACACACACAACACTTTTCCACAGACACACACACACACACACACGTCACCAGCAGCAGGAGGAGGAACTGCCAGTAAAGGCAGGTTAATATCAGTAGCACTTGACAACAATAGTGTGTTATGTAAAGATTGGGCTGTAATACAGTCTTTGTTGGGACTTTAGAGCCACGGCCACATCACATCATTACTCATCCTGCTAGCCAATGTCCCGTCGGCATGGCAACTGGCCCAGGCTGAAGCCAGAAGCAAGACCGGAATCTCAATGCCTGCCTGGTCGGAGAGGGAGAGAACACACACACAGAATGTTCTAGTGGAGAGAAAAGTTCACAAGTGGCCACAGCGACCCTTCACTGTCCAAGCCAAGATCTCAGACATGGGGGTTGAAGTTGGTAAAGTCTGATATTTTCCTGAGTCTAAATGAGTCAGTCTTCATGACAAGAACAAAAACCTGAATTCCATATGTTTTGAACATTCGAGCATTTCCTCATAAGACACCATCTGGATGTAGCCGACCAGTTGCTGCCTGGTGTGACTGTGTATATGTATGCACTGTGGTGGTGGCAGGCAGGCAGGCTGTGACAGTGGAGGTATGCGGTGGTAGTGTGTACTGGCTGGGAGGGCGTGTGTGTGGAGTTATCCTGCAGGTCGCGGAGTGTGTTGTGTCAGTGTGGAGCGGTCAGCAGCTGCTGCCTGGCCTGGGTCCCACGATTCCCAGGCTAGAGGAGGTACTGGAGGGAGGGATGGATGGAGGGAGGGAGTAGGGGATTGACAGGGCCCGTAATAAAATCCGGCGCCCTGGTTGGGCTGTGTGCGGCCCATTGTTCCCTGGACTGAGCCTGAGGCTGCTGTTTACTTTCTCCCATATGCATTATTCAACGGCACAGGAGCTCCCAGAGAAAGGGGCCCCATTCAGGGATCCTCTAGCCCTTGTTTTGTTTTGCTAATTTTCAATTTAAATAAACCATCTCTCGCCAGGGCCAGGCTGAGCTGAGCTGAGCTGAGTGGGAGAGAGGGACAGGGGATGGGGGGACGGCGAGTCCAGACCCTTTAACATTGAGGCGTCTGAGAAGATTAGACTGATGAGGATAAAATACTACTTACCATCTATTATGGCCGAGGCAGTATATGTTTTTTACAGTGGGGTTTAAGGCAGACAATGAGACAGGACGTTGTGTTCGGTTGAGAGCATACGTTGACCTCTTCTTTTCTGTTGTTGTCCCACAAACATGACCCACTTATCATTGTCCAAATGTTTGTTTATCTGCTTGATCCATGTTAACATATTCAAATATGCTCATAATTCTACATACTGTAGATCAACAAGCACATTTTTGCATTGATCCGTTAGGCTACAGATGTTCTGTTTAAATCGTCCTACTGAGTGAGACACACGGTTCCCATATGCCCAGTGAAAGTTTGAACTAATCACAAAGACAAAGTCTTGTCAATAATGAGTCCCAGAGGTCATTAAATGAAGCTAGCCAGGGCAGGCTGGACTAATCAATAAGTCCACATTTTTGTTGTCCTGCATTCACACAGGAGGGGGCTGAGCCAAGGGGGACTGAGGAGGGGACATTGCCAGGGACAGATGCGGTGACAGTGGGGAGTGAGGAGCTGTGAGGAGAGTTAAAGATTCACCACACATCTGTCACTACAACACTCCAACAGGGAGGGCAGAAGCTACTCAGGGTGGGTCTGCCACCACTGACAGCTTGCCTCCCTGCCTCCCTGCCTCCCTGCCTCCCTGGCTCCATGACTCTAGCCTACCTGTCTCTGTCTGTCGCTTAGCCCATCTGCTTCCTTGCCTGCCTCCTGTCTCCGATCCTGACCCTCTGTCAGTTAGTCTGTCTGTATGTCCCATTCCCTGTCAGACAACTTATCAACCTGTTACCTAACCATGTTCTCCCTCCAACAAGTGCCTCTTAAAAATACATTCAAAATTGGCACTGTTCACAAGGATCCCACCACTCTCACTCTCCCAGTAACTAGAGTCTCCAGATCATAATTAAAGCTTTTATCAGCAACCTGTTGCAGCCTGCTCTGCACTTTCAACATCTGTGTTAACTTCACCGAACTCTTCACCATTATAGCTGTGTTCTAGCACTAACAGCTAATAAGGATCCCAGGCCATTCCAAACAGGGAAGGATTCTCTTCTTTGACAGTACCCCTGCTCCCCATTAGTGGTTTTAGTGAGTGGAGGATGAATGTGGAGGGCCTCTTGTCTTGGCTGGATAGAGGCTGTTCCCTGCTGGGTGCAGGTGAGCTCTCAATGCTTCCCCCAACACCTGCCCTCTTTTTTTCTCCGCTGATAGGCTTTATGGCGAGAGGTGAGGGGATCCATCCGTCTGTCTCTCGTAAAGCTAACAGCTCGGCCCTGCTCTGTAGAGGCCCAGTAAAGCCCACACTGCTGCCAGGGCATTGTGTGGGGCCCCGGGCCCTCGAGTGACCCAGTCAACCAGAGAGAGAGAGACCCTGTTAGCTTCCACCTCCCCATACACACACACACACACACACACACACACACGTATTCACACACACACGCATTCACTCACATGGGTATGCATGAACGCACACACACACACACACACCCACACGCTGACACACTGACATACAAACACACACGTGACGCACTATACCCATGATCCTTAGCCACCCATTGGATCTGCTACTTCCCGGTGTCTGGTTTCAAAGTGCTAATGACTTGTCCGCTGTCTTCTCTTCTTCCACTCTGCTCCTTCAAGTTTCATGTTTCTGACACCCCTCTCTCTCGCCATACCTCTGAAAAACACTGTCAAAACATATGACATCACATATCACATTAGAGTCAATGGAATATAAGAGATATACTTTGTACATGTATAAAATCAACAACTGATACAAAAAAGATGTAATGCCGATGGTAAATAATAATACTAACTCCATGAGCAGAGATGATGTGTCTTTGTCAGAGAGTTGGCTAAAACCTGCATCCATTTGACTGAGAAACAGCCAGCCCCCTGCTCAATGGCCACGGGAGGTCATGATTGGACAGAAATAAGCCTGGATATGAAATCTTACTGATAAGCTCAAGCAAATTAAGTGGCTGAAAGGAGGTCCACACGCAGCTTGCTATTTGAGATTTGCTTTGAGTGGGGCCATCTTCAAAACCAATTACCAGACAAGAAATAGATCATAATTCTTTCTCAGAAGATTGGGTTGGGGAGGTGG
Organism: Coregonus clupeaformis; assembly: GCF_020615455.1. Taxonomy (NCBI): domain Eukaryota; kingdom Metazoa; phylum Chordata; class Actinopteri; order Salmoniformes; family Salmonidae; genus Coregonus; species Coregonus clupeaformis. Next base: position 26,090,499 of record NC_059194.1, on the reverse strand, counting down.
GGGGGCAAAGGTGGTTGGTAAAAGGAAGGAGGGTTTTTCTCAGATTGAAGGGGGGCACAATAAAGACATAATCATCTCCCCTCAACTTTTCCTATCCAACTTTCAGATTTTAATTTGCCGTCTGTGAAGTGGTGCCTAATTTACTTTCGCCTCGTCCCTTCAATGCGCCATTGTTGCTGCCGCTGAGACTCTGAGCTTCCTCTCGTAGCTCACCTCGGCGTGAAATTGGTTTAATGAAGCTGAAAGGTATGGGCTCTCACAACACTGTGGATTCCAGCCGTACTGCTTTATCCAACCCTCCCTCCACTCCTCTCTCCCTCCCCTCTCTCCCTCTCCCCACTCACTCACATTACGGTGACAATTTATAACGCCGTGCACAAAAGATCCCTATCTCACACATTACATCAGTGGATATTACTGTCCCCTTTGAGAGGAGCCAACTCTTAGGCAAACACTAGGGGAGGGAGGAGAAAAACACGACAGAGTGGCCATGCATGAGGCGCCTGAAATTAACAGCGGATACGAATATTCAAATGATTCAGATATGTTGCAGCGGCCCTAACTTTAGAGAGCAAGAGATAAATAAAATGTGGAAGAGAGAGAGAGAGAGAGAGAGAGAGAGAGACAGAAGGAGGATAGCAGGTATGGAGAGGTGAAACTAATCTTTGAGCACCTTTCTGCCTTCCTGTTTTTCCCACCTCTTCCAATCTGACCCTGTGAAAGGTGTTCTCCTGTTACCGCTACTCCTGGGTGTGGCTTGTAATGGGAATGGAAAGGAAGTCCTGTGGGATTACTGTGTGTGTGCGTTACATAAATATGATCCCCCGTAGTCATACCGCTTACTTCTTCTCGGCCCCTTTTAGGACAATCAAATGGAAATGCATCCGTAACCGAATCCATTTCTGGTTGGAGGCCTAGGTGGAGTTAGGTATTTGGTGCAGAAAGTAAAACAAGAGGAACAGAAAGTAGGAGAGTGGAGAGCAGGGACACTGAAGTATATAACTTTGTGGGTTCGCTGTAATGGTGCTGTAATGGCTTCCCATGCCAGAGGTGTGAGAGAGCCTGATGGACATCTGTTTGGTAAACGTGTGCGTGTGTGTGTGTGTGTGTGTAGCCCTTTGACTGAGAGCCCAACGAAAGCAGGCAGGGGAGTAGAGTGATTTACAAAAGTCTCTTTACACTGTAATGACATGCACATTATGTTGAACTACTTTCACAACCTCAATGGCCACTGTAACTAAAAAAGAGCACGCATTGTTGTTTGTCTTTCAAATACCAACACGGGTGAGGCTGCTAGCTATATGAAGTGTGCCCGACAACTTTCCTTTCAGGGTGAGATTGTGAAACTGTCGTCTTCCTTTTTTGTGCAATTGTGAAGCCAACTATCCTCTTTTCTCAGGGGAAAATTAGTTCTAAACACTTTCTTGTTGTTGATTGCCTCATCTCTGAGGCCTCTTTAGTGAATAGCACATACACACGTTTAGGAAAGAGATGAGGTACTGCTGCTAAACTGCAGTGTTTAGCCTCTTAAGGTGATGAAACCTGATCTGCAGTGGAACCGGGCAGGGAAGATTAGATGTACTGAGCCATGGGAGTGCTATCTTTTACACCTAATTACTCAATTATCTGTAAACACTGTCGTAGCAGACACAATGCCAGAGGAGAAATCACACATATCGCAAACGGCTTCAATTCAACACAACTAATTTATGCCTATGGTTGCCTACACAGCGTGGCTGGCTCTGTCAGACTACAGAAAATCATTAGAAAGACTTTACAGAGAAAACTTTACGGATCTTGTTACAAGGGATGTTGTTGATATTGATTCATATGAATTACTATCTATATGAATTAACTAAAAGAAGATAACAGAACATTTATTTTGGTTGTAGTATCGTGGTATGCACCAATGAATAAAATGTTGAACTTTTGGATAATATTGGCTATTGATAACATTGGCTATTGATAGCATTGGCTATTGTAATGCAGTTCAAAGCTGAGCTTGAAAATGTAGTTCGTCACCTCCAAAGGTGGGAATCAGCCTGCAAGATTTAGTAACAAGCAAACATTTGATAAGAAAAAAAAGATGCACGATTTTAAAACAAGTATGCACATTTAAAGTTAGATCCTCTCTCCTTCAAAATATCAAAACATCCAGCTTGCAGTACTTCTACCTTCCACTGATGGGGGCTGGTGAACATGGGTGCCAGATTTCCCTCCAGTCCCCTCTGGCTTTTCCTAGGCCTTGTTTGAACAGTGTTGGGAACCAACTGTGATTTTATGAGTTTGTTTAAAGACAAAGGTTGACTAAGGTTAAGACACAGACAGTCAGGTAGACAAGTAGAGAGGGTAGATTGACGAGGCTGGGTGTTCAGTTACACTGATAAAAGCTGAAAGGACGAGCAAACCCCCGAGTCCCCAGGCAAATACACTAATATCAAATCAACAATCAACAGAGCATACAAGTGTGTCTCCGCTCACACCTATTTTGTTCCTCTCTAAACATTTAACAAAGATTGTTAGTGTGGATAAGATCTGAGACTAACTCATCTGTATCTAACACTGTCATAGGGCTTGATTGGTGAGTAGGCTTAAGTCAGTGTTGTTTATTTCTGGTTGAGGTTTTTCAGAAGCTCTTTCTATATAGCGTAGTCAGGACAGAGGCACAGTGGACCTATGCAAGCCAGTGTAACGAGTGGGCTGTGAAACCACACACAGAGAGACACACACACACATTCAGAAGACCCCAGAGTGTGTGTCACCTTCGTGACCCATGTGTTCAATGGTCACACACCTGGCTGCAGGCTACCTGCTTCCCGCAGTGAACCCCTGTGGTCCAACACGCTCACCGCATGGGTTAACACACACTCATTAAAACACAGCCACACACACACAGGCAGCCTTGGAGGCATTCTACATCTACCCTGAGACAGCCTACTGTGAGGTAATGAGGAATTAGATGGGAGGAAGGAGGACTAGGACAAATTTACTGAGGTTTACCTCACGTTACTGTCACATAGGAAGACCCAGAGGCCATAGAAATACAATAACCACCTCACAACCACCTTAGCTATCTCATAACCACTACATAACCACCTCAAATCACTGCTGACAACATAACCTCAGATACTGCACCCATAACCACACTCAGAGAGACCCATTCATTGAAATACTATCATAAACATGTTTGAGGACTATCAAAACAAGCTGAATCACTACACCCAGTCTGCTATACCAATACAAACAGACACAGACACACAGGCCATAGCTCAGAAGGCTTACTGCTTTACGTCTCACAAAAGCATCCAGCTTTATCAAATACAAGTTTATTGGTCGCATACACAGTTTAGCAGGTGTTATAGCGGGTGCAGCGAAATGCTTATGTTACTAGCGCCTAATAATGCAGAAAGGAAAGGAAACGGGAAAAATCTATCTTTTGGTATTTTACATTAGTCCACTGTTGATACAGCCCCAAAATGTTTTGCATGTCAGCAGTCAAGTTTTCAAGATATTGGACTTTCATTAATCAAAGTGTTACCAGCCACATCATCATGATAATGCAAAATGTTGGGACCGTATCAACAGTGGACTAATGGAAAAAAATACCAGGATATTACATTTTTAGGTAGGTTGTAGGTAGGTCCATTTCCTTTGGCATTGATCATGCAAACACTTTCTTTATTTATTGTGACACAGCATCAGTGAGATTTGAACCTATGATCTTCCATTCTATATTCATGGGATTAGTCCACTGTGCCACCAGGATAGAGCTAGCATGCCATGTTTTTTTAAGCATAGTTTATTTAAACAGACCCCATTTCAAACAAGCACTCCTTAAGATCAGGTATGGTTAATTAGTGGGCGCGGCCAATACATCTTAACACACTTAACAAGATAGAGGGTAGAGAGCGTTTTGTTGATGCTGAAAATGACATGTATATGTTTTAATTCTCTAGAGTGGGGGGGGGGATATAAACTGACATGTAATTGTATTAAGATGTACATACCATGGATCATTTAGCTATTTGATGCTGAATTTTAGGACCCCTTTAGGTATAAAAAAAAGACATACATTAATCATTATTTTGGGGTATAAAATATTGAATTTGGCCTTTAGCAGCAAATCCCATAGAAACGCATTGAATAACACGTTCATAAATGGCAAAAAAAGACAGTCAAAAAATAAATCATAAGGAATAAGGTTTTGAAGTGTCTATCCTATATCTAGGAGAGATAAGAAAGCTCAGGAAATATATATACAGTGAGGGAAAAAGGGATGTATCCAGGCACTCTGCGTTGAGCCCCGTGTAGATGTCACGCCCTGGCTCTGGGGACACTGTTATGTTGAGCCAGGGTGTGTAGTTCTATGTTCTTTATTTTTATGTTGGCCTGAGTGACTCCCAATCAGAGGCAACGAGTGTCAGCTGTTTGCTGGTTGTCTCTGATTGGGAGCCATATTTAAACTGTCGGTTTTTCCTTTGTGTTTTGTGGGTTCTTGTTTCAAGTTGGTTGTGTTTGACCGTGTACTGTCACGTTACCGTCTTTTGTTGTTTTGATCGCGTTTCGCTAAATAAATGAGTATGTTTGCCTGCAACGCTGCGCCTTGGTCTACTCCTTACCCTGACGATCGTGACAGAAGAACCCACCATACCAGGACCAAGCAGCGTGTCCAGGAACAGGCAGCCTGGACGTGGGAGCAGCGTCGGACGGTCGAGAGGCAACCCCCAAAATTTTTTAGGGGGGGGCACACGGCAGGGGCGACTGGGCAGCAGGAGGCTGCCACAGGGCGATTAGGTGAGGAGGCCACCAGGTTAAGGGGGCTACTGGCGAAGAGGGAGCAGGAGTTAGTGTTGCAGAGGATGGAGCTATTAGAGGCGATTAGGGAAAGGGTGAGAAATGAGGCACGGCGAGAGGAACTCGGTAGGCAGCTGAGGGAGCGGAGGGTTATGATGAAACCCAGTCCCGCTCCTCACACCAAGCAAGTGGTGTGCGTCACCAGTCCGGTCCGGCCCGTTCCTGCTTCCCGCACTAAGTGTACGGTGCACGTCGCCAGCCCAGCCCGGCCTGTTCATGCCCCTCGCACCAAGCCTACGGTGTGCGTCGCCAGCCCGGCCCGGCTCGTTCCTGCTTCCCGCACTAAGTGTACGGTGCGCGTCGCCAGCCCAGCCCGGCCTGTTCCTGCCTCTCGCACCAAGCCTACGATGTGCGTCGCCAGCCCGGCCCGGCCTGTTCCTGCCCCTCACACCAAACCTACGGTGCGCGTCGCCAGCCCGGCCCGGCCTGTTCCTGCCACTCGCACCAAGCCAGGGGTGCGAGTCGCCAGCCCGGCCCGGCCTGTTCTGCCACTGCACCAAGCCGGTGCATGGCCTGGCCGAAGTTCCTGCTACTCGCACCAAGCCAGGGGTGCGAGTCGTCAGCCTGGTCCAGCCCGTTCCTGCTACTCGCACCAAGCCAGGGGTGCGAGTGTCAGCCTGGTAAAGCCCGTTGCTGCTCCACGCACTAAGCCAGGGGGTGCGACTCGTCAGTCGGTGAGGCCCGTTCCGGCCCACGACCCAAGCCAGGGGTGCGAGTCGTCAGTCCGGTGAGGCCCGTTCGGCTCCACGCACCAAGCCAGGGTGCGAGTCGTCAGTCGTGAGGCCCGTTCGGCTCCACGCCCAAGCTAGTGGTGCGCATCGTCAGCCGGCCCGGCCGTTGCTGCTCCACGCACAAAGCCAGGGAGTGCGTATCGTCAGCCCGGTCCGGCCAGTTGCTACTCCACGCACCAAGCCAGGGGTGCGCATCGTCAGCCCGGTCCGGTCCGTTCCTGCTCCACGCACCAAGCCAGGGGTGCGTGTCGTCAGTCCGGCACCGGCCAGCGGGGCCAGACCGGACCAGGGGTACTTTGGGGGGTTGGAGAGGGAGTGGGGATCAGGTCCAGAGCCGGATCCGCCGCCTAGGCGGAGTGCCCACCCGGTCCCTCCCCTGTGGTATTTAGTTGGCGCGGTCGGAGTCCGCGCCTTTAGGGGGGGGTACTGTCACGCCCTGGCTCTGGGGACACTGTTATGTTGAGCCAGGGTGTGTAGTTCTATGTTCTTTATTTCTATGTTGGCCTGAGTGACTCCCAATCAGAGGCAACGAGTGTCAGCTGTTTGCTGGTTGTCTCTGATTGGGAGCCATATTTAAACTGTCGGTTTTTCCTTTGTGTTTTGTGGGTTCTTGTTTCAAGTTGGTTGTGTTTGACCGTGTACTGTCATGTTACCGTCTTTTGTTGTTTTGATCGCGTTTCGCTAAATAAATGAGTATGTTTGCCTGCAACGCTGCGCCTTGGTCTACTCCTTACCCTGACGATCGTGACAGTAGATCAGTTGGTAGAGCATGGCGCTTGCAACGCCAGGGTTGTGGGTTCGATTCCCACGGGGGGCCAGTATGACAAAAAAAAGAAAAAAAAATATGTATGCACTCATTAACTGTAAGTGGCTCTGGATAAGAGCGTCTGCTAAATGACGTAAAAAAGTATTTGATCCCCTGCTGATTTTGTAGGTTTGCCCACTGACAAAGAAATTATCAGTCTAGTATTTTAATGGTAGGTTTATTTGAACAGTGAGAGAGAATAACAACAACAAAATCCAGAAAAACGCATGTCAAAAATGTTATAAATTGATTTGCATTTTAATGAGGGAAATAAGTATTTGACCCCCTCTCAATCAGAAAGATTTCTGGCTCCCAGGTGTCTTTTATACAGGTAACGAGCTGAGATTAGGAGCACACTCTTAAAGGGAGTGCTCCTAATCTCAGCTTGTTACCTGTATAAAAGACACCTGTCCACAGAAGCAATCAATCAATCAGATTCCAAACTCTCCACCATGGCCAAGACCAAAGAGCTCTCCAAGGATGTCAGGGACATGATTGTAGACCTACACAAGGCTGGAATGGGCTACAAGACCATCGCCAAGCAGCTTGGTGAGATGTTGACAACAGTTGGTGCGATTATTCGCAAATGGAAGAAACACAAAATAACTGTCAATCTCCCTCGGCCTGGGGCTCCATGCAAGATCTCACCTTGTGGAGTTGCAATGATCATGAGAAAGGTGAGGAATCAGCCCAGAACTACACAGGAGGATCTTGTCAAAGATCTCAAGGCAGCTGGGACCATAGTCACCAAGAAAACAATTGGTAACACATTACGCCGTGAAGGACTGAAATCCTGCAGCGCCCGCAAGGTCCCCCTGCTCAAGAAAGCACATATACAGGCCCGTCTGAAGTTTGCCAATGAACATCTGAATGATTCAGAGGAGAACTGGGTGAAAGTGTTGTGGTCAGATGAGACCAAAATCGAGCTCTTTGGCATCAACTCAACTCGCCGTGTTTGGAGGAGGAGGAATGCTGCCTATGACCCCAAGAACACCATCCCCACCATCAAACATGGAGGTGGAAACATTATGCTTTGGGGGTGTTTTTCTGCTAAGGGGACAGGACAACTTCACCGCATCAAAGGGACGATGGACGGGGCCATGTACCGTCAAATCTTGGGTGAGAACCTCCTTCCCTCAGCTAGGGCATTGAAAATGGGTCGTGGATGGGTATTCCAGCATGACAATGACCCAAAACACACGGCCAAGGCAACAAAGGAGTGGCTCAAGAAGAAGCACATTAAGGTCCTGGAGTGGCCTAGCCAGACCTTAATCCCATAGAAAATCTGTGGAGGGAGCTGAAGGTTCGAGTTGCCAAACGTCAGCCTCGAAACCTTAATGACTTGGAGAAGATCTGCAAAGAGGAGTGGGACAAAATCCCTCCTGAGATGTGTGCAAACCTGGTGGCCAACTACAAGAAACGTCTGACCTCTGTGATTGCCAACAAGGGTTTTGTTACCAAGTACTAAGTCATGTTTTGCAGAGGGGTCAAATACTTATTTCCCTCATTAAAATGCAAATCAATTTATAACATTTTTTACATGCGTTTTTCTGGATTTTTGTTGTTGTTATTCTGTCTCTCACTGTTCAAATAAACCTACCATTAAAATTATAGACTGATCATTTCTTTGTCAGTGGGCAAACATACAAAATCAGCAGGGGATCAAATACTTTTTTCCCTCACTGTACACTACCGGTCAAAAGTTTTAGAACACCTAGTCATTCAAGGGTTTTTCTTTATTTTTACTATTTTCTACATTATAGAATAATAGTGAAGACATCAAAACTATGAAATAACACCTATGGAATCATGTAGTAACCAAAAAAGTGTTAAACAAATCAAATATATTTTATGTTTGAGATTCTTCAAATAGCCACCCTTTGCCTTGATGACAGCTTTGCACACTCTTGGTGTTCTCTCAACCAGTTTCACCTGGAATGCTTTTCCAACAGTCTTGAAGGAGTTCCCACATATGCTGAGCACTTGTTGGCTGCTTTTCCTTCACTCTGTGGTCCAACTCATCCCAATCAATCTCAATTTGGTTGAGGTCGGGGGATTGTGGGGGCCAGGTCATCTGAAGCAGCACTCCATCACTCTCCTTCTAGGTAAAATAGCCCTTACACAGCCTGGTTGTGTGTTGGGTCATTGTCCTGTTGAAAAACAAATGATAGTCCCACAGAATGCTGTGGTAGCCATGCTGGTTAAGTGTGCCTTGAATTCTAAATAAATCACAGACCGTGTCACCAGCAATGCACCCCCACACCATAACACCTCCTCCTCCATCCTTTACGATGAAAAATACACACACGGAGATCATCCGTTCACCCACACCGCGTCTCACAAAGACACGGCGGTTAGAACCAAAAATCTCCAATTTGGACTCCAGACCATAGGACATATTTCCACCGGTCTAATGTCCATTGCTCGTGTTTCTTGGCCCAAGCAAGTCTCTTCTTCTTATTGGTGTCCTTTAGTAGTGGTTTCTTTTCAGCAACTTGACCATGAAGGCCTGATTCACACAGTCTCCTCTGAACAGTTGATGTTGAGATGTGTCTGTTACTTGAACTCTATGAAGCATTTATTTGGGCTGCGATTTCTTAGGCTGGTAACTCTAATGAACTTATCCTCTGCAGCAGAGGTAACTCTGGGTCTTCCATTCCTGTGGCGGTCCTCATGAGAGCCAGTTTCATCATAGCGCTTGATGGTTTTTGCGACTGCACTTGAATAAACTTTCAAAGTTCTTGAAATTGTATTTATTGACTGACCTTAAAGTAATTATGCTTATTTTATCTGTTCTTGCCATAATATGGAGTTGGTCTTTTAACAAATAGGGCTATCTTCTGTATATATATTATTATTCTGCAATGTAGAAAATATTAAAAAATAAAGAAAAACCCTGGAATGAGTAGGTGTTTCCAAACCTTTGTCCGGTAGTGTATATAAAGTATTCAGACCCCTTGACTTTTTCCACATTTTGTTATGTTACAGCCTTATTCTAACATTGATTAAATAGTTTTTCCCCCCTCATCAATCTACACACACAATACCCCATAATGACAAAGTAAAAACAGGTTTTTAGAAAATGTTGCTAATTTATATTTTAAAAAACCCCGGAAATATCACATTTACATAAGTATTCAGACCCTTTACTCAGAACTTTGTTGAAGCACATTTGGCAGCGATTACAGCCTCAAGTCTTCATGGGTATGATGTTACAAGCTTGGCACACCTGTATTTGGGGAGTTTCTCCCATTTTTCTCTGCAGATCCTCTCAAGCTCTCTCAGGTTGTATGGGGAGCGTCGCTGCACAGCTATTTTCAGGTCTCTCCAGATATGTTCGATCGGGTTCAAGTCCGGCTCTGGCTGGGCCACTCAAGGGCTTTCAGAGACTTGTCCCGAAGCCACTCCTGCGTTGTCTTGGCTGTGTGCTTAGGGTCGTTGTCCTGTTAGAAGGTGAACCTTCGCCCCAGTCTGAGGTCCCAAGCGCTCTGGAGCAAACTCCAAGTGGGCTGTCATGTGCCTTTTACTGAGGAGTGGCTTCCATCTGGCCACTCTACCATAAAGGCCTGATTGGTGGAGTGCTGCAGAGATGGTTGTCCTTCTGGAAGGTTCTCCCATCTCCACAGAGGAACTCTAGAGCTCTATCAGAGTGACCATCGGGTTCTTTGTCACCTTCCTGACCAAGGCCCTTCTCTCCCGATTGCTGAGTTTGCCTGGGCGGCCAGCTCTAGGAAGAGTCTTGGTGGTTCCAAACTTCATCCATTTAAGAATGATGGAGGCCACTGAGTTCTTGGGGCCCTTCAATGCTGCAGACATGTTTTGGTACACTTCCCCAGATCTGTGCTTCGACACAATCCTGTCTCGGAGCTCTACGGACAATTATTTTGACCTCATGGCTTGGTTTTTGCTCTGACATGCACTGTCAACTGTGGTACCTTATATAGGCAGGTGTGTGCCTTTCCAAATCATGTCCAATCAATTGAATTTACCACAGGTAGACTCCATCTCAAGGATGATCAATGGAAACAGTATGCACCTGAGAGATAACATTGATGACATGAATGTCAGTCTCTCCTGGCTCAGAGTGGAAGAGAGATTGACTTCATCATTGCTTGTTTTTGTGAGAGGTGTCGACGAGCTGAATGTACTGAGCTGTCTGTTTGGAATACTGGCACACAGCTCGGACACCGATGCATACCCCACAATACATGCCACCAGAGGTCTCTTCACAGTCCCCAAGTCCAGAACGGACTATGGGAGGCGCATAGTACTACATAGAGCCATGACTACATGGAACTCTATTTCACATCAGGTAACTGATGCAAGCAGTAGAATCCGATTTTTAAAAACAGGTAAAAATACACCTTGTGGAACAGCGGGGACTGTGAAGAGACACACACACAGGTACATACACACATACATATAGACACTCACTCTACACACACGTACACATGGATGTTGTATTGTAAATATGTGATAGTGGAGTAGAGGCCTGAGGGAATACACTAAATGTATTGGGTCAAGTGTTATGAAATATAATGTCATGTAATATTTGTAATTGTATATAACTGCCTTAATGTTGCAGGACCCCAGGAAGAGTGGGGATCCTTAGTAAATACAAATACAAATACAAAATATACATATTGTGATGTCACGAGAGGCTGTGTCCTGGAGGGACGTTACATCCCCCTGAGGTGGCTGCAAACCCAGACAGCTATGGCTCCATCTGCTGGTATGGTCGGGAACTCCACCCCTCTATGGCCAATCTTCCCACGCAGCTGAAACAAATGAGGAGCTGATGAGCTGAAGGTTTGGGAAGGGAAGAGACACACTGAGGGAGGGTGTGTGGGGGAAGATGGGACACGGTCTCCAACCTGGGCTCTCTGGAGGACAAGAGTGCTGCACGTCCACTTCCATGAGGAATATAAGGATTTGGAGATACTTACCTGTGGGAAATACTCACCTTTGGATATATGCACCTGTGGAAATACGTGTGGGACATTTGGAAGGACGTTTTGCTGGGTTGGCCACTAGCTGCAACGTGGAATACAGTAAGACTGGGGAAAAGTTATTTGAGCGAGGGGAGAGTTATGATTTTGGATGTGGAAGAGACATCCCTGAACTGTTAACCCTTAAAGAGCCACCAGAGAACAGAATTGTGTTATACTTTCGTTAGTTTCCCAAGACCTTTAATAAAATCCTTGTTTTGGTTGAACCTGGTCTCCTTGCACTACTTGAGCAATCCCGCTGAAAGCTGTGTAGCCTCTCGTGACATCACAGATGGTGGAAAATACGGGCACGCTCAAGCGTTAATAGTGCATGTCGGAGGAGGATACCGAAGGTTTGATCACCCAGTTTTCCAAGTTGGCCGTAGGCTCCCCGCCCGACTGAAATGGAGGACATATTGAAAAGCCCTTGTTGCTGGCCAGCAAGCCCAGATGCAAGCAAACGTGGCTCTCTTGGAGGAGCAAAAGAAAGCCAACCTTCTGAAGGCAGAGGAATTGCAGTTGCAGAGACAGAGGGTTGTCCAAAATACCCGCCCAATAAAGGGCAAGTGACTTTATATCTAAGATGGGAGCTACCGATGACATTGAGGCATACCTGCATGCATTTGAGGCCACGGCCACTAGGGAAGCCTGGCCCAAGCAACAGTGGGTTGGTCTGTTAGCCCCCTTTCTAACCGGGGAAGCGCTGAATGCTGTCCGGGACCTGGGCCCTGACCAGGTTACTGACTATGATGCCCTGAAGTCTGAGATCCTCAGCAGATATGGACTCACAAAGTTTGGTATGGCCCAGCGCTTTCACAGCTGGACCTTCCAACCAGACCAACCTCCTCGGGCGCAGATGCATGAACTTGTTCGAATCGCAAGGAAATGGCTGGATCCGCAGAGGAATACAGCAGCGGCGGTGGTGGAGGCCGTTGTGGTGGATCGTTACCTACGCGCCCTGCCTTATGAGGCAAAACGGTTCATCAGTCAACAGGCCTTGACCACGGCTGATCTGACCGTGGAAGCTGTGGAAAAGTACCAGGCCACAGCGGAGATGCTGAATGCTTCCCGAAAAGACCCCAGGAGTGCGGCCCCACCACAAATGGGAAGAACCCGTCCAAAGGACCCCAAGGTCTCGAACCCAGCCACGTCAGGACTTATCCCGGCTCCAGGGGGAGCCAGAAACCAGGCGGGTCCAAGAAGAGTACACCAGGAGGGGGAAACTCGACAGTGTTACCGGTGTGGGGAGATGGGACATATCTCCTGGCAGTGTGGGAAACCAGCCGATGAACCTATGCCCACTGCGAGTCCTCCAGCTCATGCACCCACACACCGTTTTGCCTCGCTCTTGGGAGTCGTAGATGGCGGCCCCGATCGACCCCCCACCTGCCCGGTAACTGTGAATCACCATGATGTGGAGGCCTTACTGGATTCTGGTAGCCGGGCCACCCTGGTGCGTAAGGATTTGGTGGGCCCAACGTGTCTGACCCCGGGGAAAGTCCTCCCAGTTTCCTGTGTCCATGGGGACACCAGAGAATACCCCATTACTGAACTTACAATGACCAGCACACGGGAACCATACACACGACGGCGGGGGTGGTTGATTCCCTCCCCGTCCCTGTCCTAATTGGACGAGACTGCCCAGCCTTTTACCCACTCTGGAGAGAGTCTCAGGAGAGGATAATCCGAGTACCTCGGAAACGGAGAGGCAAGACTCATCCTGGAAGGCTCCGGTGCAATCCTCCGAGTTACTCACTCCGCCCGGGCTCTGATAGGGATGGCAGGTGCCCAGACCGACACAGAGACGGAGCTACAGAATCTGGACAAAGAACTGTCTGGTCTGAAGGGGACCGCTGAGAGGTATCGTTTGTTAAAGCAACAGTTAGACAGTGAAGACAGAAGAGTTAGATATCCTCCAGGCTAAACTCCAACAGAGCTCCTTCACCATAAGCAACAGGAGGAGCTGGAGAGGCTGCGCAGGACCATCGAGGAGTGTGAGGAGACCCTGCGCAGTAGTAAGGAGGTCCAGAAGAAGGCAGAGGAGAAGTACAAGGTGTTGGAGAACAAGATGAAGAATGCGGAGGCAGAGAGAGAGAAGGAACTGAAAGCTGCTCAACAGAAGCTAAACTCTGCTAAAAACCAAGGCTGATGCGTTCAGTAAGAAACTCAAGGAGAGACAACAGGAGGCTGAGTCCCTGGTCCTAGAGTTGGAGGAGTTGAAGAGAGAGCAGTCTGGCAAGCACCACGGCAATGCGGACGCCCTCTCCCGGCGTGATGCCTTCTTCGCTGCCGTTACCCGACGAGGACGTCGGTCCCGAGGAGGGGATATGTGATGTCACGAGAGGCTGTGTCCTGGAGGGACGTTACATCCCCTGAGGTGGCTGCAAACCCAGACAGCTATGGCTCCATCTGCTGGTATGAGTCGGGAACTCCACCCCTCTATGGCCAATCTTCCCACGCAGCTGAAACAAATGAGGAGCTGATGAGCTGAAGGTTTGGGAAGGGAAGAGACACACTGAGGGAGTGTGTGGGGGTGAAGAGACACGGTCTCCAACCTGGGCTCTCTGGAGGACAAGAGTGCTGCACGTCCACTTCCATGAGGAATATAAGGATTTGGAGATACTTACCTGTGGGAAATACTCACCTTTTGGATATATGCACCTGTGGAAATACGTGTGGGACATTTGGAAGGACGTTTTGCTGGGTTGGCCACTAGCTGCAACGTGGAATACAGTAAGACTGGGGAAAAGTTATTTGAGCGAGGGAGAGTTATGATTTTGGATGTGGAAGAGACATCCCTGAACTGTTAACCCTTAAAGAGCCACCAGAGAACAGAATTGTGTTATACTTTCGTTAGTTTCCCAAGACCTTTAATAAAATCCTTGTTTTGGTTGAACCTGGTCTCCTTGCACTACTTGAGCAATCCCGCTGAAAGCTGTGTAGCCTCTCGTGACATCACAATATATTTTAAAAATATATCTACCTTTATTATTTTTCCCTAACCCTCCTACCCCTCCACTAATTGGAGTAAACTAATGTTGTTTCTTAACATTCTCTGAGCTATTTGAGAACAATCCCAATGTCAAACCAGTTGGAGAACGTTCCTAGAACATTACCAAAATTGAAATTAAATCGAACCATGTTTGAACTTTTAGGAAACATTCTCTTAAAGTAATGAAATACCCCCATAATTATGCTTTTTTGTCACGTTCCTTACATGTAATGAAAATGTTCCAAAGCCAAGCAACTATCCTGGACCATTCCCAGGAAGTTGTGGGAAGGTTGTATGCAAAATAACCATAGGACAACCACGCTCTCACCAAGCTCTAAGAAACATATGGTTCTCAAAACGTTATGTGCTAGCTGGGAACTTCCTTCATACTGGAAACAGATACATAAAAATGGTATCCATAAGTTAATCTGACTCTGGGGAAGTACAGTCGTGGTCAAAAGTTTTGAGAATGACACAAATACTAACTTCCACAAAGTCTGCTGCTTCAGTTTTGATGATGGCCATTTGCATATACTCCAGAATGTCATGAAGAGTGATCAGATGAATTGCAATTCATTGCAAAGTCCCTCTTTGCCATGAAAATGAACTTAATCCCCCAAAAACATTTCCACTGCATTTCAGCCCTGCCACAAAAGGACCAGCTGCCATCATGTCAGTGATTCTCTCGTTAACACAGGTGAGAGTGTTGACAAGGACAAGGCTGGAGATCACTCTGTCATGCTGATTGTGTTAGAATAACAGACTGGAAGCTTTAAAAGGAGGGTGGTGCTTGAAATCATTGTTCTTCCTCTGTTAACCATGGTTACCTGCAAGGAAACACGTGCCGTCATCATTGCTTTGCACAAAAAAGGCTTCACAGGCAAAGATATTGCTGCTAGTAAGATTGCACCTTAATAAACCATTTATTGGATCATCAAGAACTTCAAGGAGAGAGGTTCAATTGTTGTGAAGAAGGCGTCAGGGCGCCCAAGAAGTCCAGCAAGTGCCAGGACCGTCTCCTAAAGTTGATTCAGCTGTGGGATCGGGGCACCACCAGTGCAGAGCTTGCTCAGGAATGGCAGCAGGCAGGTGTGAGTGCATCTGTACGCACAGTGAGGCGAAGACTTTTGGAGGATGGCCTGGTGTCAAGAAGGGCAGCAAAGAAGCCACTTCTCTCCAGGAAAAACATCAGGGACATACTGATATTCTGCAAAAGGTACAGGGATTGGACTGCTGAGGACTGGGGTAAAGTCATTTTCTCTGATGAATCCCCTTTCCGATTGTTTGGGGCATCAGGAAAACACCTTGTCCGGAGAAGACAAGGTGACCGCTACCATCAGTCCTGTGTCATGCCAACAGTAAAGCATCCTGAGACCATTCATGTGTGGGGTTGCTTCTCAGCCAAGGGAGTGGGCTCACTCACAATTTTGTCTAAGAACACAGCCATGAATAAAGAATGGTACCAACAAATCCTCCGAGAGCAACTTCTCCCAACCATCCAAGAACAGTTTGGTGACGAACAATGCCTTTTCCAGCATGATGGAGCTCCTTGCCATAAGGCAAAATTGATAACTAAGTGGCTCGGGGAACAAAACATCGACATTTTGGGTCCATGGCCAGGAAACTCCCTAGACCTTAATCTCATTGAGAACTTGTGGTCAATCCTCAAGAGGCGGGTGGACAAACAAAAACCCACAAATTCGGACAAACTCCAAGCATTGATTATGCAAGAATGGGCTTCCATCAGTCAGGATGTGGCCCAGAAGTTAATTGACAGCATGCCAGGGTGGATTGCAGAG
The DNA here is from genome assembly GCF_020615455.1 of Coregonus clupeaformis. Lineage (NCBI taxonomy): Eukaryota > Metazoa > Chordata > Actinopteri > Salmoniformes > Salmonidae > Coregonus > Coregonus clupeaformis. The sequence continues at coordinate 26,074,330 of NC_059194.1, read as the reverse complement.
GTCTTGAAAAAGAAGGGTCAACACTGCAAATATTGACTCTTGCATAAACTTAATGTAATTGTCAATAAAAGCCTTTGACACTTATGGAATGCTTGTAATTATACTTCAGTATACCATAGTAACATCTGACAAAAATATCTCATAACGCTGAAGCAGCGAACTTTGTGAAGACCAATACTTGTGTCATTCTCAAAACTTTTGACCACGACTGTAGATTTGTATTTATTTAACCTTTATTTAGCCAGGTAAGCCAGTTGAGAACAAGTTCTCATTTACAACTGCGACCTGGCCAAGATAAAGCAAAGCAGTGCGGTAAAAACAACAACAACACAGAGTTACATATGGAATAAACAAAAACGTACAGTCAATAACACAATAGAAAATCTATATACAGTGTGTGCAAATGTAGTAAGTTATGGAGGTAAGGCAATAAATAGGCCATAGTGCAAAATAATTACAATTATAATTTAGTATTAACACTGGAGTGGTAGATGTGCAGAAGATGATGTGCAAATAGAGATACTGGGGTGCAAATGAGTGAAATAAATAACAATATGGGGATGAGGTAGTTGGGTGGGCTAATTACAGATGAGCTGTGTACAGGTGCAGTAATCGGTAAGCTGCTCTGAAAACTGATGCTTAAAGATAGTGAGGGAGATAAGTGTCTCCAGCTTCAGATATTTTTGCAGTTTGTTCCAGTCATTTGCAGCAGAGAACTGGAAGGAATGGCGACCAAAGGAGGTGTTGGCTTTGCTGAGTAGAGTGTTGGAAGCTATTTTGTAAATGACATCGCCAAAGTCAAGGATCAGTAGGATAGTCCGTTTTACGAGGGCATGTTTAGCAGCATGAGTGAAGGAGGCTTTGTTGCGAAATAGGAAGCCGATTCTAGATAATGGGCCTCATTGCCAAAATCCCAGACTATCCCTTTAAAGAAAGACAACTAGCGTCAGCTGATGAGAGGAGCCGATTTTTTGCACAAATTCTGATAATCTGAGTTTATCTGAGTTGGGGTATTTCTTTAGGCGTGAGAGAATGCATGGTGAGTATAGGCTAAGAGAGTCTAGGACTAAGGCAGGGCCAATGTGGGTGTATCGGAGCACGGAAGAATGTGTGTATAGTGTGCTGGTGTTTAAATATAGGGCCGAGCTATGTGTGAGAGGCTGAGTGCGTGCTTAGTGTTAATGTTTGGGTGTGTAGGGGACCATGTGAATGCAGAAAAATGCAGCATGTTTGTGTGTTTGGCCCTGAACAATGGGGCATGTGACTGTGGGAGATTGACTGTTAAGGAGTGACAGTGTGTTTACATGGCTGTGAATGTGAAATAGTGTCCATGTCTCTCTTGAACGAGACTAACCTAGTTAATTAAAGGTGAATGATGTTGAAAGAGTGTGTGTGTGTGTGTGTGTGTGTGTGTGTGTGTGTGTGTGTGTGTGTGTGTGTGTGTTTGCATGCATGTGTACATCGGTGTGATTGTGAAACTGTGTGTGTGTGTGCGTCAGGGGCACACCTTTGGTTTTAGAAGTGGGGGGGGACATAATAATTATTAATTTGTTTTAATCCAGTCAGATAAACACTCCAAACAGCCTACTCGACCGCTCGGAGGCGTCCGCATGGTCCTAAAGCACATCGTTGCCTCGTTTTGATCACATTCCAATGATAAAACTGGGGGGTGAAAGTTGCACCCCTGGTGTGCGTGCATGTGCGCATGCGTTGCGTGGGTGTGTGTGTGGGCGGAAGGTAGCCTAGCAGTTAAGCGAGTTGGGCTAGTCAACTAGGTGAAAATTACTTTGATGTGCCCTTGAACAAGGCACTTAACCCTAATTGCTGGCTAAGAGTGTCTGCTAAATGTCAATGTAAAGAATGTGTGTTTGCATGCATGTGTACATGGGTGTGATCGTGAAACTGTGTGTGTCTGTAAGATGAAGTACGGTATGATTCATGTTGAAATGTGCGTGTGTGTGTATGATCTGTGTGTTAGTGTTTAGCCATGTCTGCAGGGCGAGGTGGAGGCCAATGTTTGGCAGGTATGGTACATCTTTCAGGCCCCGACCTGCACACACACATACACACACAGACACACACAGACAGAGAGAGAGAGAGAGAGAGAGAGTGCTTGCAAGAGACAGAGAGGAGAGTGAGAGAGAGAGAGAGAGAGAGAGAGAGAGAGAGAGAGAGAGAGAGAGAGAGAGAGAGAGAGAGATGTGAAGTGTTGTATCATTTTGCCGTTGATATGATTCATTTGAAGTGTGGAAGCACCCAGACTACACACTACACATAGTCTTACTACCTACAACAGCAATGCCCAAGTCACCACGGCCCCCTTCAGGCATCACTCCACATCAGTAGATCGACATTGTAGAGAGTCTGGAGATTACACAAAAGTGACTTAAAATAGTGTATGAGCTCTTGAACCTCAAAGAGAAACCCTTTTGAGGGTTCATGCAAGGTCCTCTCCCACTTTCTGATGAGTGTATGGCAGGCTATAGAAAGAGAGAAAACAGGAGTGAAAGGTAGAGAGCCAAGGTGAGGTGTTGTGTTGCTGGAGGTTTGCTCAGCTGTGTGGTATTCTGGGCCCCACCCTGTAACTAAAACTCAGTACACCTCTTCTTTTCACCCTTTTTCATTCCATTTATCTCTCTCTCTCTCATTCACCCTCTTCCCCTCTCTGTTATTCTCTCTCTCTCTCTCATTCACCCTCTTCCCCTCTCTGTTATTCTCTCTCTCTCATTCACCCTCTTCCCCTCTCTGTTATTCTCTCTCTCTCTCTCATTCACCCTCTTCCCCTCTCTGTTATTCTCTCTCTCTCTCTCATTCACCCTCTTCCCCTCTCTGTTATTCTCTCTCTCTCTCTCTCATTCACCCTCTTCCCCTCTCTGTTATTCTCTCTCTCTCTCTCATTCACCCTCTTCCCCTCTCTGTTATTCTCTCTCTCTCTCTCTCATTCACCCTCTTCCCCTCTCCGATATTCTCTCTCTCATTCACCCTCTTCCCCTCTCTGTTATTCTCTCTCTCTTTCTCTCATTCACCCTCTTCTCCTCTCTGTTATTCTCTCTCTCTCTCATTCACCCTCTTCCCCTCTCTGTTATTCTCTCTATCTCTCATTCACCCTCTTCCCTCTCTGTTATTCTCTCTCTCTCTCTCATTCACCCTCTTCCCCTCTCTGTTATTCTCTCTCTCTCTCTCATTCACCCTCTTCCCCTCTCTGTTATTCTCTCTCTCTTCTCTCATTCACCCTCTTCTCCTCTCTGTTATTCTCTCTCTCTCTCATTCACCCTCTTCCCCTCTCTGTTATTCTCTCTATCTCTCATTCACCCTCTTCCCCTCTCTGTTATTCTCTCTCTCTCTCTCATTCACCCTCTTCCCCTCTCTGTTATTCTCTCTCTCTCTCTCATTCACCCTCTTCCCCTCTCTGTTATTCTCTCTCTCTCTCATTCACCCTCTTCCCCTCTCTGTTATTCTCTCTCTCTCTCTCTCTCTCTCTCTCTCTCTCTCATTCACCCTCTTCCCCTCTCTGTTATTCTCTCTCTCTCTCATTCACCCTCTTCCCCTCTCTGTTATTCTCTCTCTCTCTCATTCACCCTCTTCCCCTCTCTGTTATTCTCTCTCTCTCTCATTCACCCTCTTCCCCTCTCTGTTATTCTCTCTCTCTCTCATTCACCCTCTTCCCTCTCTGTTTATCTCTCTCTCTCTCTCTCTCTCTCTCTCTCTCTCTCTCTCTCTCTCTCTCTCTCATTCACCCTCTTCCCCTCTCTGTTATTCTCTCTCTCTCATTCACCCTCTTCCCCTCTCTGTTATTCTCTCTCTCTCATTCACCCTCTTCCCCTCTCTGTTATTCTCTCTCTCTCTCTCATTCACCCTCTTCCCCTCTCTGTTATTCTCTCTCTCTCTCTCTCATTCACCCTCTTCCCCTCTCTGTTATTCTCTCTCTCTCTCATTCACCCTCTTCCCCTCTCTGTTATTATCTCTCTCTCTCATGCACCCTCTTCCCCTCTCTGTTATTCTCTTTCTCTCTCATTCACCCTCTTCCCCTCTCTGTTATTCTCTCTCTCTTTCTGTTTTGTTCAACCTCTACCCTTTCTCTCTCTTTCTCTCACCTCCTCCCTCCCTCCCTCCCTCCCTCCCTCGCTCTGTCTATGTCATCCCTCTCTCTCCCTTTCCCTCTCTTTCTCTCTTTCACTCTCACCCTAACCAGTTCAATTTGCACAGGTGAGAGGAGACCGGCCCAATACGTATGTGTAAATGCGTGTGGGAGACTTGAAAGTCAGGTTTGCCCAGTGTAGGAGAGTTCACCTGTGGCTTGTGGATGGATGGTGTGGGACACCCAGTCAGCCAGACACCTGAGGATCAGGACTGGGAGGGAGTGATGACCGAGAGCACAGCACAGTGTATTGGGAAACGAGAGAGAGAGAGAAGAAGAAGAAAAAACAGGAGGGGGAGATATAGGGAAAGGGAGATGACAGGGGGAAGTGTTGGGGAGATGAGAGGGATGTAATGAAGGAAAGTATGAAAATAGTCAATGAGAAAAGAGGGAGAGAGATAGAGTGGTGCAGGGAGTTAACAGCAGCTGGGCCAAAAGGTCAGTGTGGGAGGAGGGCATGCAGGCAGGTAGGCAGGCAGAGTGAGTGAGGGAGAGTGAGGCAGGACAGGTAGGTAACCCAGGCCACCGTGTGCCAGAATCTCACATGTTTCTCTCATTGTCTCAGGAGTCGCTGGCTCAGGTTTCTATAGCGCTGAGCTTCCTGGGAGCTGGCATCCCACACTTCCTGCCCCACAGTACACACGCACACACACTCTGACGCACACAGCAAAACAGACATACAGATAAATAAACACACACACAGCAAAACACACACACCCAAATGCACAAATACAATACACTCACACACGAACATACAAATCACAAGAGGTTGGTGGCACCTTTATTGGGGAGGACGGGCTTGTGGTAATGCCTGGAGCGGAATCAGTTGAACGGTATCAAATACATCAAACACATGGTTTCCATGTGTTTGATGCCATTTCATTGGCTCCGTTACGGCCTTTATTATGAACCATCCTTCCCTCAGCAGCTTCCAGTTATACAAATACAGTGCTATGAAAAAGTATTTGCCCCTTTTTTAATTTTCTCTACTTCTGCATATTTGTGATACTGAATGTTATCAGATCTTCAACCAAAACCTAATATTAGATAAAGGGAACATAAGTGAACAAATAACACAACAATTACATATTTATTTCATTTGTTTCACAAACAAAGTTATGCAACACCTAATTCCCCTGTGTGAAAAAGTAATTGCCCCCTTACACTCAATAACTGGTTGTGCCACCTTTAGCTGCAATGACTCCAACCAAATGCTTCCTGTAGTTGTTGATCAGTCTCTCACGTCGCTGTGGAGGAATTTTGGCCCACTCTTCCATGCAAAACTGCTTTAACTCAGTGACGTGTGGGTTTTCAAGCATGAACTGCTCGTTTCAAGTCCTGCCACAACATCTCAATTGGGATTAGGTCTGGACTTTGACTAGGCCATTCCAAAACTTCCAATTTGTTGCTTTTTAGCAATTTTCATGTAGACTTGATTGTGTGTTTTGGATCATTGTCTTGCTGCATGACCCAGCTGCGCTTCAGCTTCAGCTCACAGACGGATGGTCTGACATTCTCCTGTAGAATTCTCTGATACAGAGCAGAATTCATGGTTCCTTCTATTAAGGCAAGTCGTCCAGGTCCTGAGGCAGCAAAGCATCCCAAACCATCACACCACCACCACCATGCTTGACCTTTGGTATGATGTTCTTACTGTGGAATGCAGAGTTTGGTTTTCGCCATGCATTACTGGAACCATGTCGTCCAAAAAGTTATACTTTTGAATCATCTGTCCATAGAACATTCTTCCAAGAGTCTTGATGATCATCCAGGTGCTTTTTGGCAAACTTGAGCCAACTTTTGGACGAGATGGGTCCCATTATGCTTGGCGAAAACCAATTGGCAGGAAGTTAGGAAGTGCAGCTCAGTTTCCACCTCATTTTGTGGGCAGTGTGCACATAGTCTGTCTTCTCTTGAGAGCCAGGTCTGCCTACGGTGGCCTTATTCAATAGCAAGGCTATGCTCACTGAGTCTGTACATACTCAAAGCTTTCCTTAATTTTGGGTTAGTCACAGTGGTCAGGTATTCTGCCGCTGTGTACTCTCTGTTTACGGCCAAATAGTCAAGTAATTTTCTTTTTGTTTTCTCATGATTTGGTTGGGTCTAATTGTGTTGCTGTCCTGGGGCTCTGTGGGGTATGTTTGTGTTTGAGAACAGAGCCCCAGGACCAGCTTGCTTAGGGGACTCTTCTCCAGGTTAATCTCTCTGTAGGTGATGCCTTTGTTATGGAAGGTTTGGGAATCGCTTCCTTTTAGGTGGTTGTAGAATTTAACGGCTCTTTTCTAGATTTGGATAATTAGCGGGCATCGGCCTAATTCTGCTCTGCATGCATTATTTGGTGTTTTACGTTGTACAGTGAGTCTCAATTTGGTGTTTGTCCCATTTTGTGAATTCTTGGTTAGTGAGCGGACCCCAGATCTCACAACCATAAAGGGCAATGGGTTCTATAACTGATTCAAGTATTTTTAGCCAGATCCTAATTGGTATGTTGAATTTTATGTTCCTTTCGATGGCATAGAAGGCCCTTCTTGCCTTGTCTCTCAGATTGTTCACAGCTTTATGGAAGTTACCTGTGGCGCTGATGTTTAGGCCGGGGTATGTGTCGTTTTTGTGTGTTCTAGGGCAATGGTGTCTAGATGGAATTTGTATTTGTTGTCCTGGCAACTGGAAATTTTTTGGAACACCGTTATTTTTGTCTTACTGAGATTTACTGACAGAATCTGTGCAGAAGATCTAGGTGCTGCTGTAGGCCCTCCTTGGTTGGAGACAGAAGCACCAGATCATCAGCAAACAGTAGACATTTGACTTCAGATTCTGGTAGGGTGAGGACGGGTGCTGCAGACTGTTCTAGTGCCCTCGCCAATTTGTTGATATATATGTTGAAGAGGTTGGGGCATAAGCTGCATCCCTGTCTCACCTCATGGCCCTGTGGAAATAAATGTGTGTGTTTTTTTTACCGCACACTTTGTTTGTGTACATGGATTTTATAATGTCGTATGTTTTCCCCCAACACCACCTTCCATCAATTTGTTTAGCAGACCCTCATGCCAAATTGAGTCAAACGCTTTTTTGAAATCAACAAAGCATGAGAAGACTTTGCCTTTGTTTTGGTTTGTTTGTTTGTCAATTAGGGTGTGCAGGGTGAATACGTGGTCTGTCATACACTAATTTGGTAAAAAGCCTATTTGACATTTGCTCAGTACATTGTGTTCACTGAGGAAATGTACGAGTCTGCTGTTAATGATAATGCAGAGGATTTTCCCAAGGTTGTTGTTGATGCTCTCTCTCTCTCTCTCTCTCTCTCTCTCTCTCTCTCTCTCTCTCTCTCTCTCTCTCTCTCTCTCTCTCTCTCTCTCTCTCTCTCTCTCTCTCTCTCTCTCTCACTCTCTCTCTCACTCTCTCACACACACACAGTAATTCCTAGAGAGGATCTGTGTCTGATTCCTATCTCTGGAAGTAAATTATATTATTTGAGTATCTCCTCTCTTTCTAGGGTCAGATAGCAAATGAGACCAGCTTCCCTTCTAGTCTCCTGTCATTGATGAACCAGATATGTCTAAAGAATAGCGGCAGATTTAAAAAAAGTTTTTAAAAAAGTGGTTTATTCAATTTCAAAAGTGCTAGTCTTTTTTCTGATGAGAATGAGTATGGAAGAGTAAGTGACTGAACATTTACCCGCTGAATAAGGTGATTTTGTTTTAAATACAGAAAGTTAGTTTTTTTCCATTTTGCCCTACATGCAGCTTTTGGTGTTTTCCACGTGGGAGACAGATCTGCTGGATGTTTGTACATTGTGGGATGATTTTGCTGACTATGAGAACCCTAAATCCCTCCATACAGCACATACCATACAAAATACACCCCCCATCGGCCCCCTCTTTCTCCAATACCCCACCTCTCAACCTATCCCTCTCTCTCTCTTTCCCTCCCTCCCTCCCCACCCTCTCTCTTTCATCCCCCTCTCTGCCCCACCCCTCCCTCCCCTTTCTGCACTCCTCCCACCTCTCATCTCTCCCCACCCTCTCTCTCTATCTCTCTCTCTCGGGCCAGACATGAGGCCTGTCCAGAGCTGAGTGGTCACTAAGCGCACTAGAGCCTGGCCAACTGTGATGTCATCAGGATTCCAACAGGCTCTAGACAATGGCTGTCGCCGGGCATAATTTATCCAGGGAGAGGGGGGTTGGTGTGTGTGTGTATGTGTGTATGTGTGTGTGTGTGTGTGTGTGTGTGTGTGTGTGTGTGTGTGTGTGTGTGTGTGTGTGTGTGTGTGTGTGTGTGTGTGTGTGTGTGTGTGTGTGTGTGTGCGTGCGTGTAGGGAGGGCTACTAATCACAAGCCAAACACACTCACTTAACCACATTCTTTCTCTGTCTGACAGATTCACACTCTCACAAACAGAAACCAACTCAATTCACTCACTCATATGAAAGCTTGATGATGTTCTCACTCACAAACCCATTTTATCACCCCTACCTACCTAATACCACAGACACAGAGTATATCAGGTCTTTTCCATGGGCATCACAGTAAGACACACCGTGGGTCCGTTTCTGATTGCTGCCGAGTACCTATGGGGCCCTCATGGGTGAGACCCAGGGTTGGGGAGTGAACTATATACTTACTATAGTAGGGTTGCAGTCACACCTGATTTCACAAGACGGAAGTGTAAATAAAAAATGACAGAAATGTCTCCCTTGTATCAGTCTCAGGGGCTCAGCGTGGCGGAGGTGAGGTGTGAATGCTAACGCGGCTCCATCGGTGTGCCATCCAGAAAACAATCCATGCTAATGCCTCCACAAACAGGAGTCCAGTTAGTCCAATCAGCCAGGGGAATCATCTAGAGTGGCGAGGTGAGGGCTCCGGGAGCCACTGGCCCTGATTGCAGGCTGATTTACAGGCTGCATGGGGATAATGGCTGGGGAGGTCATGGCTCTGATGGAGAGGGCTCTGACTGCAGTGCTGGAGCTGAGGGAGGGCCAAGACAACCTGTATGTACTAGCTCTGGGCACAACACACACACCTTGTAGGAGTGGTGGTAGGGGAAGGATGTGTGTTGTGGCTTTTCTGGGTTGACCCGACCAGTTCACTACTGCTATATGACCTATGCATGCCCCTGGGTTTGACCCTCTAGTTACATCACAAAAGATAAAGCAAAACAGCCCAGCAAGCTACTTCCTAACCCGGCCGCAAACAACCAGTAAAAAGGGAAACTGCCATTGGGCCTTACGGTGGGGTTTGTAAATAAACGGAAAAGGGTGAGGTTCGCAGGAATAAAGAGGGTTTTCAAATGGTAAGTGTGTATGTGAGGGGAGGTGGAAGGGAGGGAGGGGAGTTTCTATAGAGCATCCCTTTGATGTTCCTGAGTCCACCTTGCATCTGAGAGGGGAGAGGAAGGGCCCGACAAGGAAGAGGGGCCTCTTCAAAGTGGCTCTTTGTGGGTTTGGTGACCAGCCAAGGGGTGGGACAGGGGAGATCCATGACTGGAGGCCATCTTGAAGTTATCTCCATGGCAACACAAAGACATTAATCTAATGCAGACATCTCACTGGCTGGCTGTCCCCACAGTCACTTTTAGACAGAAGGAGAGATATCTAGTTGAACCCAAATAAGTCCCATTGACGTAGACCAGAGAGCGATACTACTACTAGAACTCTGGTTGGAGTGGATGTGCTCATAATTGCACCTGGAGAGGATGATGGTATTAGGGTAGAGGTTTGGTGTTGTGTGTTTTAGAGTGGTCTCTTCCCTCAGGTATCTCTATGAAGGGTTAGTGAAGGTTACTGGTTGGTTTACACCGATTCTACAGACTCCTCTCCCTCTCTCTCTACATCTCTCTCTCTCAAACATCACAGGGCCCTCAGCAATTAATCACCTCCACATGACTGTGTTGGGGGAAGCTAAAAAAGGTGGATATAGAACAGGTTCCTCGATCTAATCTAGGGTCAGATGTCAGATTGGATCTCAAATAATGTTGAATGAGATCAGCTTATCTATCCCACCTTTTTTTTCAAATTTACAGTATATGCTGGAAGTTGGTGAAATGAGCAGCATGTAATTTAGTCTATTTTAGGATGTCAGCAACACCTGTTAGTGAGACAGAGAGACCGAATGCTCACTGGCCAGTTTGACAGGGATTTAGGTCAATGATGACTACTACTGATACGTACTGTCTACGTATTTTAGCCAGTTTGAAGACATGATTCATGAATGTAAAACAACAACGAGTTTGCAGTTTCAGTTGTTGTATTTCCCCCTTTCACTCTCTTCGGAACAAATGGGCAACCTAACCATCCCACATACACCCTAGGAGGAGAGCGAGGGGTAGAGAGGAGTACAGGGAGGGTTCAGAGGGGTTGTAGGGAGTTTTGGGGGTGCATGGAGTTTTTAGGACTGAGTGGGTCTATTTAGCCTCCAGCAGTACGCCCCTCACCCCTCCACCCCTCCTCCTGCTCCTCTACTAACCCTCTCCTCTCCTCCCCCTGGCTTTGTGTGCCCTGAGCCCACTCCTCCCGTTTTGTCACCCGGCCATTCCGCTTTGGTTAGCACACACAATGGCCGCTCAGTGCTCAACCTCCTGACACTGCATTCTGCCTGAGCACTGGGGAGTGGGAAGGGGGGTGGGGGGTCCTGCAGGGAGGGTGGGGGGGCGGGGGGGGATGACAGCAACAGCACACCCCATGTGACTAAATGCCATCAAGTACACCGCCATCACCATCCAACTTCAGCCCTCATGCCCCATCCACAGTTCCACACAGATGGGCCATAAAACAAGTGCCATTAGGCCAGAGCATGGCACAGGGCAAAACAAAAAGCTCCTCAGCTAGCCAAACTAACAGGTGTCTCCTATGGCTGGCTATCTGCATGGGTTTGTGTTGTTGTTGTTATAGCCAGTTAGCTTCTCAGACAGAACATGTGCCCATTGCTTAGCTACCTGTGTGTTCCCCTCATCTTATATACGCTATTGGGCACATATCCCAAATTGAATTTTAAGACCTGGCATCAAAATATTTCTGTCTGAAAATTAATCCCCAACTTTCCCCACTGAGTGTAAAATTGGGACAATTATAATGGACTTTAGACATATTTATCAGATATGTCCCTTGTATAATGTTCCTGTAGGTTTACCTCAATGATGTAACGTCAAGTTACCCCACTGTTTCCGTATCACAAGCATTTGTTACATTGTGATTCAAACAAGTGTTTTTGTCATAATGTACCCCTTACCAACTACAGTACCAGTCAAAAGTTTGGACAAACCTACTCATTCAAGGGTTTTTCTTAATTTTTACTATTTTCTACATTGTAGAATAATAGTGAAGACATCAAAAGTATGAAATAACACATACGGAATCATGTAGTAACCAGAAAAGTGCTAAACAAATCAAAATATATTTTAGATTTTAAATTCTTCAAAGTAGCCACCCTTTGATGACAGCTTTGCATACTCTTGGCATTCTCTCAACCAGCTTCACCTGGAATGCTTTTCCAACAGTCTTGAAGGAGTTCCCACATATGCTGAGCACTTGTTGGCTGCTTTTCCTTCACTCTGCGGTCCAACTCATCCCAAACCATCTCAATTGGGTTGAGGTCGGGTGATTGTGGAGGCCAGGTCATCTGATGCAGCACTCCATCACTCTCCTTCTTGGTCAAATAGCCCTTACACAGCCTGGAGGTGTGTTGGGTTATTGTCCTGTTGAAAGACAAATGAGAGTCCCACTAAGCTCAAACCAGATGGGATGGCATATCGCTGCAGAATGTTGTGGTAGCCATGCTGGTTATGTGCCTTGAATTCTAAATAAATCACTGACAGTGTCACTAGCAAAGCACCCCCACACCATCACACCTCCTCCTCCATGCATCACGGTGGGAACCACACATGCGGAGATCATCCATTCACCTACTCTGCTTCTCACAAAGACATGACGGTTGTAAGCAAAAATCTCAAATTTGGACTCATTAGACCAAAGGATAGATTTTCACCAGTCTAATGTCCATTGCTTGTGCTTCTTGGCCCAAGCAAGTCTCTTCTTATTATTGGTGTCCTTTAGTAGTAGTTTCTTTGCAGCAATTCGACCATGAAGGCCTGATTACGCAGTCTCCTCTGAACGGTTGATGTTGAGATGTGTCTGTTACTTGAACTCTGTGAAGCATTTATTTGGGCTGCAAATGCTGAGGCTGGTAACTCTAATGAACTTATCCTCTGCAGCAGAGGAAACTCTGGGTCTTCCATTCCTGTGTCGGTCCTCATGAGAGCCAGTTTCATCATAGCGCTTGATGGTTTTTGCAATTGCACTTTTCCGTATTGACTGACCTTCATGTCTTAAAGTAATGATGGACTGTCGTTTTTCTTTGCTTATTTGATCTGTTCTTGCCATAATATGGACTTGGTCTTTTACCAAATAGAGCTATCTTCTGTATATCACCCCTACCTTGTCAAAACACAACTGACTGGCTCAAATGCATTAAGAAGGAAATAAATTCCACAAATTAACTTTTAACAAGGCACACCTGTTAATTGAAATGCATTGATGAAGCTGGTTGAGAGAATTCCAAGAGTGTGCAAAGCTGTCATCAAGGCAAAGTGTGGCTACTTTGAAGAATCTCAAATCTCAAATATATTTTGATATATTTAATACTTTTTTGGTTACTACATGATTCCATATGTGTTATTTCATAGTTTTGATGTCTTCACTATTATTCTGCAATGTAGAAAATAGTACAAATAAAGAAAAACCCTGGAATGAGTAGGTGTGTCCAAACTTTTGACTGGTACTGTATGCCTGTGTGATTATTTACAGCCATTGTGTAAAAACTACAAACCATATAACTGTTGAATGTTGTAAAAGTGTGTGTGTGTGTGTGTGTTTGTGTGTTTGTGTGTGTAAAAAGGTCTAAGGGGGGTCAATTTGAGTTTCAAAGCACCTGCTTGTTCATCCATATTTCACACCATGGTGACATCTTAAAGCCTAGACATGCCTGGTTGTTTCTCCATCTCTTTCACTTTCTGGGGTAAAAAGGGGAATAGTGAGATGGGGGGTGTTGAAATATATGCAAATAGACCCCAGAGGGGATACGAATTTTATGGGTCTAGAATTTAATTCAGCCAACCTGAATAATCAAATGTGGGAACAAAACACTACCCCCCCCCCTCTCTACCTCTAGCTCCCACCCCCACCTCAGGCCCCCACTCTCTTCCCTCCTGCCAAGTTCCTCACATATGAGGAGCTCAGTACGTCCAAACTCTCATTAGGATCTCCTTACTGGCCAGAAAGAGGGAAGGGAAGGGAGGCACGGGCGGGGAGGAGAGGAGGAGAGGAGGAGAGGAGGAGAGAGGGAAAGAGGGAGAGAGGGAGAGAAAGGGGTGGGGGCTGGCGTACCGGATCAGGCAGAACATGCGGCTCCTGATTACGACACCATTTTCTCAGCAGGCCGCCCAGCTTCATCCTAGGCCTGTGAATATGGAGTGGAGGCCCAGCCAATCGCCTCAGTGCTGCCTCTCGTTGCCGCTCGCCTAATGGCAGAATTAGGGCCGTTTAAAGTGATTTTGGCAGCCTTCGTGGTTTTTCTTTCGAAAAGAAGATATTTTTCTCCTTCTTCCAAATAGCTGTATTGTAGTGTGGGGGGTCTGGCGTGCATGGGGAGTGAGTGAAAAGTTCTACATGACTGAACATTACAACAGGTGGGGAGTAGACAGAGAGAAACGCTGCATATGATGAGCAAAGGGAATATCATGACTTGATATGATTTACATGTGTTTAAGTTGTGAGGCTGAACTCCAAACAAAGGGTTCAAGATAATACAATAATGTACAGTATATGAATAATGTGATTAATTAAACCACTGGGTTACACTGTGAAAATCTGCTAAGAAATAAGGAATGTTTCAGTACTATAACGTCCCCTGTCCTACAAACCTGTCCTACCTACAGTACATATCTGATAAAGTTACCATATTATTAGCTATAACCTAAACAGACCTGAGCTGCAACACCAGATTTGATAGAGGACAGGCATGTTTAGGGTTAATTGGTTGTTAGTATTGACACCAACCCATTAAGGTTACTTTATGGGACAGCTATGAAGACCTGCCATACAAATCCTCTAAACTCCTTCCCTCTCTGTCAAACTACATTACATATAGTCTAAACAATGTGATATTACACTGGCCCATATCAAAAGGCAGCAGTTAGAAATGTGCTGCTTTTGTCTTCCCCATGCTGTTTGATGGTGTCCCCCTCCAACCCTCAGAAGACCCCAATCCTTCAGCTCTATGGCCTGGACACAAGTGCTGCAGGTGCAGAGGGTTGAGGGAAGAGGAGAAAGGAGAAAGAGAGGGGTGAAGGGTGGGAAACAGAATGAGGGGAAGAGGGGAGATGAGAGGAGAGGGAGCCCACCCCTACACCCCTTCCCTCTTCCTTTACCCTCTCCCTTTAACCCCCCTCCCTCCATACCTCCCTACTGCCACACGTGAGAGAGTGTGAACTGTGAGTGGTGCCGCCTGCCGCTACCAACCCTTCCTGGGCGCAGGGCGGGCGGGCGGGCGGGCATGGACAGGCATGGACAGGCATGGACAGGGGGAGGGAAGCCAATGCTGCAAGGAGCCCCTTTCTTCCTAGCCACCAGAGGAGCAGTAATGACAGTGTGGCTGCAGCTGTGTTGACTAAGGTCTGCGTTGGCCTCTTCACCTCAACACACTCCCAACACTAACTCCCCTACCCCTGGTCCTGCCTCATACACACCACTCAACAATCGTGAGCTCCCCTAGCCCCAGACCACCATGATAGGATCATTGTGTCATCAGAGTTGGGGTCAATTCCATTGGAAATTGAATTTCTTCATAGGAGAGTAAGTCCATTTCTGAATTGGCAGGAATTTAGATGGACTTGACCGTAGCTATGGTATGGGAGTGAGAAACAGAAGTCCACCAGAGCCCATGTCAGAGCCTGAGTGGGCCTCTAAACCCACCTGTCAGGTAGTAGGGTACTCCAGGGTTACTGCTGACCTGGAGAGGGTTTCTCTGGGTTGGGTGGAGGATTTCCCATGATTATCTTCAAACATTCATCTCCAATGGGGTTGGCATGGCTACCTGTGAAGAGATTACACAATATCCTGTCGTTTTTGTAATAAACACAACGTTTCATTAAAAAAGGTTGTATGCACAAAGGCTAGACATCATTGCCTTGTCCACAACCTCAAAAGCATACTAGGCTGAGGTAGACAGAAACTCCGCAGTTCATATGTGACTGAAGTCTTACAGGACAGTATCTATCCTCTGCTAGCTTCCCTCATCAAAGCCTCCTCTGCAGCGCGATTTATAAACTGATATGGTGTTGTGGTTTTGATGAGTCAAATAATTAAGGAAGGCTTTTGCCTCTGGGGGAAGGAAAGCTGTGTGAGTCACAAATGCTTAGACAGTAGGGAGCCACAGAGGAGGGAGCAGTAACTAGAAAGGGTAAAAAATATATATTTAGCAGTGAGGTTTTGGTAAAGGATTCAATAATTTCATCCAAACTGATCGCGCGCGTCAATGAGCGTCTACGTAGCCAGGCGCTAAAATAGAACATGGTTCTAATTTTGACGATTGACGCGCTGTAAGTCAAATCAAATCAAATCAAATTGTATTTGCCACATGCGCCGAATACAACAGGTGTAGAACTTGCTTACAAGCCCTTAACCAACAATGCAGTTTTAAGAACAATAAGTGTTAAGTAAAAAATAGATAAGTAAAAAATAGCAGCAGTAAAATAAAATAACAGTAGGGAGGCTATATACAGGGGGTACTGGTACAGAGTCTATGTATGGGGGCACAGGCCTCTCCCATCTCCTCATTGGTTTTTAGGAGCATATACCCACGTGGGTGATTGAAAGATGAAATGAGGTCCATACTCCAGTCCAGTTGGTGGTGGTAATGCACCTTAAAGGGGTTGCCAACCGCCATATAAAGTCCACAGAAGAAGAAGAAGAAGAAGAAGAAGAAGAAGACTGAATGAGGAGAGATTACTAGAAACTAACTAGGTTTCCCCTTTTATCTGTGGATTAATTGTCGGAGTAGAGAACACACGATTTTGTGTGACTCAAAATGGGTCTAAATTCTACAAAGATCCAGAAAAAAAAGACCTTGTGCATTTCAGGTAAAAAAACAACCCAATGTTTATTGGCGGCAGGTAGCTTAGTGGGTAAGAGCATTGTGCCAGTAACCGAAAGGTCGCTGGTTCTAATCCCCGAGCCGACTAGGTGAAAAATATGTCGATGTGCCCTTAAGCAAGGCACTTAACCCTAATTGCTCTGGATAAGAGTGTCTGCTAAATGATGTAAATGTAAATGTTTATATCCCAGGACAAATTAGCTGGCAACAGCAAGCTAGCTAACTAAATGTCCATTAATGTGTTTTGACCTGTTCCCAAATTAATATAGTTGGTTCAGAGTTTGTTTTGATATTTCAACCTGCATGTCTTGATCGCGTCTGGTGTGGATGGACAAAATCAACATGCGCACGATGGCGCACGCGCGTACCCGGTGTAGTCAGCATGTTAGTTACATCTGCAACTCAGGAACTCTTTCAGAAAATGTTTTATTAGTCACCTGTATTAACCGTTACAACATAACACACACACACACACACCTGTCCTATGTCACTGGAGCTTCTCCCAGTGCAGAGGAGAGGAGAACACACCCAGGGGGACAGGAATAACAGGCCACTGCAGTTGCGACACATTGGACACGAGACACGGTGGCACCACACAGAGCAGATAAGTGTTAAAAGGCCCTAACTAACATCTTATCTCCATCTCTAATCTCCTCCCATTTCACCACCATCACCTTCTCCTCCTCCACAGCTACTGTTTACAGGCCTGACAAGTCGGGAGGGAATGGCGGCTGGACTGGCGAAAGTGGACTTTTTCTTCTAAGGAAAGTCCTCGGCTGAACACAGAGGAGTTATGCAAGCAAGGAGGAAAGCGAGGAGAGAGGGATTCTAATTTACATGACAATTTAGGAAAAATGCTTTTTTATTACTCATTCAGCCCCTAAATCACTCTGCTCCCCCACTCTTTCCATTCTTTAGCCTGGGTTATTAAATCACCATCTTGACCCCTGACCTGGGGTCTAGGTCATAAAGAGCCCCCCGCGGGTCGTAGGCCTGATTGTAGCATTTGAATATGAAATAGCTGGCCTCCGTTGGGCATGGAAACAGCCCCATGCTCTGAGACTACTGAGACATGGGCTGAACCCCCAGGAGAGAGGGGCTCGCACAGATCAGATCAGCTCAGCAGCCCCGGGGCACAGTCGCTCTCCCTCTCTCTCTGTCTCCCTCTCTCTATCTCTATCTCTCTCTCTCTCTCTCAGTAGGGGATTTACTTGGACTTGAGAGAGAGCGAGGGAGAGCGGGAGTGAAGGATGAAGAGAAGGGTGGATAGTGGGGCGAGAGTGCGGAAGAGGAGAAAGGGAGGGGGCATTTGAATAAGAAACAAGAGGCGATTGGTGTTAGCATGACAAAGGAGCCCGCCATCTCCCCTGATTGGTGTCACAGCTCAGGCACTAAAGCCATGCAGGCCCCCTGGGAGGCCCCCTGGGTGGGGTTAGATGGGGAGCACTGGCATGTTTATGCATCCGAGGGGTGATTTTGGGGAGGACAGGGGGGCAGGGTAGGACCTGTCGTCAAGTTTCACGTTAAACTTGATGAACTGTGCACAGCTCCTAAATAGAGAGAAAAGTGAGCATTTCTTGAAGAACCAAAAAGTTAAATACAGACCGCCCAAGATTTTAAAGAAAGAAAAAACATCCTCCTACTTAACAGATTTCCCCCATTACTTTTTTCCTAAAATGGAAATAAAGCAGACTACACTTCATCGCTTTGACAGGTGAGGCCTCCAGGCCAAGCCCACATTAACGCACGCATTGCAGCCTTGAAGAAAGAGGAGCCAAGGAAGGCGATAGGAAGATCTAATGCACTATAAACACTCCAGAGTGGCTGAACTGTGCTTTAGCTTTCCTTATCTTCTATCTTCTGCTCTCCATTTTCCTTCATGTCCCAAGTCTCCTGCTCCCCACCTGTGGGCCCTCGGCCCTGGCTGTCCATAACAGGCCTCCCTTCAGGCCCCTGCTGCATGCTAATGGCCTCTGAGGTGTGAAGTGCAGATTGGCCCTTGGTGGATGATGGCCTCTAGGCTCCAACCGGGCTGTCAGCTACTGCAGGTGGAACCCCGACACTACAGGGACCCTCTCCTCCAGAATGGGTCTATGATACCTTTGTCTCAGACCTCATGACCAGGGACAGGAGTTTTTCCTGATCTCAAATGACCTTGCCTGGTAGAAAAAAAACTCTGGACCCTAGTCATTGCCTAAAGCTATGGCCCAGAGTTTTTCTGGTTATGTCGCATAGTCAAGAAAAACTAATGGACCCACTAATGACCATAACAAGGACAGTACAGAGATAACTCATGGCCCCACTTATGACCATATCAAGGACAGTACAGAGATAACTCATGGCCCCACTTATGACCATATCAAGGACAGTACAGAGATAAGTGAAGAGGGATCATGCAAGATAGCAACCCTGTGGTGCAGGGGGATTTCACAGCTCAATAACTTGAGACTATTTACTTACAATCCATATTATCATCCGTCCCCATGAGACTGGCTGTATGCATATTGTAACCAAGATGGAGGAGATGGATAGGGCTCTAGTGCAGATTAACTGAACCAGCCTCGGGAGAGACACTCGCCTAATGACACGGTCCTAGAAACAAGGGAGAGAAGACAAAAGGGAGAAGGTAGAGAGAGTGAGACAGGTCACAGCCCCATCCAGACAAAGCCTGGGCAGGCTGAGGCTCATCTGGGCAGCCCTGGCGGACTCTCGAGGACACATCTCCGGCCGGTAGGGAGAGAGCACTGACTAACTCACCATGGCAACTAATCAATAGGTGACAGACTCAGTCAGAACTGAGCCGCGGCTGAGCGTGTCCCACCTCCCCCCACGTTCCCAGGGTAACCAACACTCCCCTGCTCGGCAGGACAGGGCAGGAGGAGACCCCCATAAACCCCTCACAGATCAGGGAGGGAACTTTATCCCCAACTGCACAGGAGTTAGTGTGGTGGTGGGGTGTTTGTGGAGGGGGTCTATGTGGGATGCACGTGTGTATATGTGTGTGGGGGGGGGCTTTGCATGTGTATGGGTTGTGTGTGGGGGATTTGAGTGTGTGTTTGCACACGTGTGTGTGGGAGGGTGTTGAATGGAGGGGGGGGGCATTGATATTGACTTTGAGACAGGTTACAGCCAGGAGCTTAATGAACACAGATCCTGACAATAGGAATACGATCAGGAGCCATCTGATGGGGCTAAGGCGCAGCGCGGCCATTGTGTGTCTGTCAATCTGTGTTCCTTCTCACTGTCCCCCAACCACCACTAATCAATATCTGTGGCCTAGATGAGAGGCCTAATCTGCCCCCTACGTCGCCCCCCTACCTCCATCAACCCCTGCACCCCAATCGCTGCATTGTAACTGTATCGTCCCTATAGAATCCCGTAATCAGATCGCTGTCACTGGACATATGACATATGTACCTTGGGCCTAACTCACACACACACTTGGCCCCATTTTCTAGGCTCTCAAGAAGGGTCAACTAGAGTCAGAGGAAATACTACTGCTCTTTGCGAATTAGGTGAAACCATGCTACATGCTCCAGTGTTCGTAGACAAAGTGAAATAGGACATATTAGGTCACGCACAATAGGTCTAGTCAAAAAGAGTATGACATTGTTGCCGCCCATAGCATTGAATGCAAGGGAAGCCAGGGAGCATTTGGCCTCCCTTGATAAAAAAATAATAATAATAGCCAATCAGCGTTGAGCTTAACTGAGTGAGCTCAACTGTGAATGGTCCTGGCGTACCAAAACAAAGTGTCAAGGGAAGCAGTTTGGATTTGGAATCACACAATCACATCAAAAGACAAACGTCATTGACAGAAAAAACTTGAATTGTTGCATCTCGTTGTGTTGTGGCTAGCTAACTAGCTAAAATTGGCCCTTTCCTAAATTAGCCATGGATGGACATAGGGATTTGGACTTGTGGTTTTACTTAATTCTCCTTACTGGCCACACTGTAGTGGAGCAGGTTGAGAGCTTCAAGTTCCTTGGTGTCCACATCAACAACAAACTGACATGGTCCAAGCACACCAAGAGGGCACGACAAAACCTATTCCCCCTAAGGACACTGAAAAGATTCGGCATGGGTCCTCAGATCCTCAAAAGGTTCTACAGCTGCACCATCGAGAGCATCCTGACTGGTTGCATCCCTGCCTGGTATGGCAACTGCTCGGCCTCTGACCACAAGGCACTACAGAGGGTAGTGTGTACGGCCCAGTACATCACTGGGGCCAATCTTCCTTCCATCCAGGACCTCTATACCAGGCGATGTCAGAGGAAGGCCCTAAAAATTGTCAAAGACTCCAGCCACCCTAGTCATAGACTGTTCTCTCTGCTACCACATGGCAAGCGGTACTGGAGTGTCAAGTCTAGGTCCAAGAGGCTTCTAAACAGCTTCTACCCCCAAGCCATAAGACTTCTGAACATCTAATCAAATGGCTACCCAGACTATTTGCATTGCCCCCACCCCCACTCCCCCGCCTCAATTACCTCGACTAACCGGTGCCTCCGCACATTGACTCGGTACCAGTACCCCCTGTATATAGCCTCGCTATTGTTATTTTACTGCTGCTCTTCAATTATTTGTTACTTTTATTTATTTCCTTTTTTTAGGTATTCTTTCTTAAAACTGCATTGTTGGTTAAGGGCTTGTAAGTAAGCATTTCACTGTAAGGTCTACACGTGTTGTATTCAGCGCATGTGACAAATTCAATTTTATTTTATTCGATTATAATGGAGATTCTGATCCAACCATTAAATTAATACATTGTGCCCCTGGCCTGAGAGGATGGAAGTTCAATATGTAGCTAGATGTAGTAGGCTAACGTTAACAAGCTGGCTCATCCTTGCCCAAGAAAAAAAATGCTAGCGAGCAAGCATTTTAGCCAGGTAGCCTAGGACAACAAAAACTAAAAGCGTGTACTATATGACAGAGTCATAGACCGTTTCATCAACATGGAAGAGAGGTGGATGGCATTGGTGTTTTTCTACAAGTAGGGTGAGTCAACATGTTTTTTTTCTACATTTACGCACACACAAACACACACACACAGAAATCAGTACCATGGAGAGCCAAATTATATTTAGTATACGTTGATTGGACTAAATTGTTTTTGGAATCTTTTAGTTGTCACTGTATTAGACTAAGCATTGGTGATTTGATGACGTTAAAATGTTGAAGTTGAAATGGTGCTGGAATAGTGGAGGCAGCTGCTGTTTTCTTTGCAATTTACGGTAACTCTCCAGTGTTCTAAATCAATAGTTGTTTAGTAGTCCGAAAATGTCTGAAACATTAACTTGATTGACCATGTCGTAGGTCATGTAACGGTTTGTTACATGCAATATGCTTTCTGGACTCCACCGGACAGATGTTGCTTTCCGGTTTTGTGGTGAAACAAAGGTGAGGTTGAATTTATTCTGCCAGTGTCTTCTTATTGTCTCGGCCTGAGGCCTATATATCACAGTGGCAAGGCATATGAACTAATAGGTTATAGAACAAACAACGCAATTATCACAATACATAGGTTGTAATATGACTTTTTTTTCCTGGCTTGGTTTCCCCAGTGATTTTACCCACTCACCGCTACTGTATGTTATTTGATTTCCGAATATAGGTTATGATGGAGGTACACAAAAGTATGTGGACACCTGCTCATCGATCATCTCATTCCAAAATCATGGGCATTAATATGGAGTTGGTCCCCCCTTTGCTGCTATAACAGCCTCCACTCTTCTGGGAAGGCTTTCCACTAGATGTTGGAACATTGCTGCGGGGACTCGCTTCCTTTCAGCCACAGGAGCATTAGTGAGGTCGGGCACTGATGTTGGGCGATTAGGTCTGGCTCGCAGTCGGCGTTCCAATTCATCCCAAAGGTGTTTGATGGGGTTGAGGTCAGGGCTCTGTGCAGGCCAGTCAAGTTCTTCCACACCGATCTCAACAAACCATTTCTGTATGGACTTCGCTTTGTGCACGGGGGCATTGTCATGCTGAAACAGGAAAGGGCCTTCCCCAAACTGTTGCCACAAAGTTGGAAGCGCAGAATCGTCTAGAATGTCATTGTATGCTGTAGCGTTAAGATTTCCCTTCTAAGGGGCCTAGCCCGAACCATGAAAACCAGCCCCAGACCATTATTCCTCCTCCCCCAAACTTTACAGTTGGCACTATGCATTGGGGCAGGTAGCATTCTCCTGGCATCCGCCAAACCCAGATTCATCCGTCGGACTGCCAGATAGTGAAGTGTGATTAATCGCTCTAGAGAACGTGTTTCAACAGCTCCAGAGTCCAATGGCGGTGAGCTTTACACCACTCCAGCCGACACTTGGCATTGCGCATGGTGATCTTAGGCTTGTGAGCAGCTGCTCAGTCATAAAAATCAATTTCATGAAGCTCCCGATGAACAGTTCTTGTGCTGAAGTTGCTTCCAAGGGCAGTTTGGAACTCGGTAGTGAGTGTTGCAACCAAGGACAGATGATTTTTACACACTACAGCACTTGGTGGTCCCATTCTGTGAGCTTGTGTGGCCTACCATTTTGCGGCTGAGCCGTTGTTGCTCCTAGAAGTTTCCACTTCACATTAACAGCACTTATAGTTGACAGGGGCAGCTCTAACAGGGCAGACATTGTGTGCTCGATTTTATACACCTTTCAGCAACGGATTTGGCTGAAATAGCCAAATCCACTCATTTGAAGGGGTGTCCACATATTTTTGTATATATAGTGTATGTAGGCTAACGTAGCTTCCTAACCCTGTTTCCCAATCGGCTGTTTGTGTGTGTCATCCACCAATTACATACAGTCATCCTCCCAAACAAGTTCAAGTGAATGTCAACATCAGGACTTTCTGGGACACAAACCAAAAAATCCCTGTAGGGAGAACACTTTAAAAATATGACCTCGCTATACTAACAACCACCACCACCAGCCAATTCTACCTTCCCAGCCCTGGGTGTGATTTGTGTTTGTTTTCTTTGGGGACAAAGGGACTGTCAATTCTGTCTCGTATTTGATGAGTCTCATATTCACACACACCTGCCGTGCAAAAACAAACAGGGCTGGGGATTCAGACACCTTAAAGGAGAATTTCATTATTTAGGAACCTAATCTGTATTTTTTTATGTAAATAGAATGTTATAGAAGGGTCCAAACATTTGTTTTGGCAATTTCACTTGGTTTTGAGAAACTTACCCCACCAGCGATTCACTTCCTGAGCCTCATTCTGGAGTTCCCGGGCATCAAAAAACTTGAACAAAGACTCCAAAAACACCCAAATATTTAATATATTTTAGAATAAGGCTGTAACTTAACAAAATGTGGAAAAAGTCGAGGGGTCTGAATACTTTCCGAACGCACTGTATATCCACCCAGGAAGGGTAGGACTAAAATTCTAAATGAAGGTGATAAAATAAAATCTGAGGAGAAGAGAGAGAGAGAACAGAGAAAATGTCCAATTTCATTTTCTGTCTATTGACTGAGGGCTGTCTATCAGTCAATTAGGGCCATTGTGAGTAAGTGAGTGTCAGTGGAGGAAGCTTGAGAGGATGGAAGCCTGGCTGTACAGGAGAGGAGAGGAGAGAGGGATGGATGGATGGATGGATGGATGGCTCTCAGAGGGTCAGCCCCAAAGCCCTGACCCCAGGAGGATTTGATGCCATTTTCCCACGCAGGGAGCCGACCTGAGAGGAGCTTGTTAACAACATCTGCCCCAGTTCAGGGAGATTAACCCCCACCACATCCCCCACAACCCCCGCACCTCCACACACACACATACACACACAAACACACCCCTCTACTGGCTGTCAGTCAGTCACCACTCCGGACAGGCCTGCCCCAAGCTGGACATACAGGGCGCTCCAGGCCAGGCCAGCTGAGCTCAGAGGGAAGGGCCTCCTGGAGATCCCAGCCACAGCAGATCAATACCAATACAGCCAAAGCCTGCTTCTGGACTGGAATGCAGCCTGACAGACTAAGTTTAACATCTAATCTGAGTTTCTGTCTCACTGCAACTGTCACCTACAGTATATGGCACAAATCGGTTTTAACCCATTGTCCATGTTGGATGACGCACACAATGACTGTTTGAAGAGTAAGAGCTTGATTTTTCTACGTATGTAAAAGTGTGTTTATTTTTGTAAAGAGGTGTGTCCTGATATAGACTTGCTGAGCAGGTTCCGGCCACATAGTAGGCGTGTGATGTCACCAACGTCAGTCAGTCGGTCTGTCACAGACTTTAAGAATTACTTTTCCATTTATGACGTTGATGTAGACGGAACCCTCTAAAACAACCACTCATGTTCCCTCACACCACCTAGTTCACATACTAGGACACCCATGTAAATGTGTAATGACATGTCATAACTGAATGAAAAGACACCAGGAAAAACTGATAGCAATTCAAATATGACACTGAAGCTCTGTAATACAAGAATGTAATACATGTACGGAAGTGGAAGAGAATAAACAACTGCCAGAAAGAAACTGATATCAAGCATGACAACACACACACACAGTTAGACACGCATTCACACAAACCAGCACAAGCACCACACAGCAGCATATAGAATTCTCTGGGAATCTGCTGAATCCGTGTTCTACAGGGGTGTAATTAGGTTCGTTTTTGGAGAGGGGGGTTAAACAAACAGGCCCAATGAGGTCATAAGCAGATGGAAGTGGGGATATGCCCGCACTTGCTGAGTGTGCACAGTGCTCGACATGACAGGCCCTGAGAGAGGCCCTGTGGGCGCTCAGTGAGAGGGGGGGGGCTGATGGTGGCCAACAGCACACCACCGATGTTCTCACTACCAGAACATTCACACCAATCAATAGATGAGGGTTTGGCTACATGTACTGTATATGGTTTTCCAATAACTCATTTCAGAACTAAATCAGGATTAGCCATGTTATAAGTGTCATCAGGAGAAGCAATACAGATCATAGAAAGTGTGATCTAGAAAGTTACACCTATATGGGAAAACAAAGCATTACACCCAAATGCAGCAGTAAAACATTAATAACTCTTGCATCATATTTCCTGTAGGGCCTTGCTATCCTAATGGAAAAGTACCACAGAACTGAACCCTCCCTGGTTATCAAACAAAATATGAGGGCTGGAGGCCGCTCCGCTCGGTGATCACATACCAACTGACTGATCTAGCACATTTTGACAGATGGCACAGAACCACCATTCTCTCTGACTCCGGCGCAGTGCAAACACCTCTGACATGGCCGACCGGGGAGGGAAAAGCTGCTTAATTGCAAAAAAATTACTTGGACAGGGTGATTAGCTGACGGGCGGCCGCTTGCGCGCTAGAGTGATTCAAGACCCTTTCAGTGAATGCAGGGAGGTCTGGATAATCTTTTGCTCCACAAAGGTGCGTGGTGCTAATCCAAGCCGCTGTGCTGAGCTGTGGATCAAATCCTACAGGGAGTGTGGGAAGGCCAGCGGGACAGCCAATGCTCAGGCCCTCTTGGTGGCTGGGGTGGCCTATCGCAGGGTGCTTTGCACCAGTATAGGCCTGCCTGCTTGCTCCATAGCTCTGCTGTAAGGGTGTTGGACAGAGGGAGTGTGCTGGGATGCCAAGAAGCAGGGTCTCAAACAAACTCATAATTGAACTGACTGGAATGGTTTTGTATAATAGATTGTAGTGTGTGTGTGTGTGTGTGTGTGTGTGTTATAGGGAGTAAGGAATTTCATCCAAATGGACTCAATCCCTTCTTTCTATCTCTTACCTCCTAATAGCAGCAAAAACTAAGCAGAAACCTGAAGGAAACCTTTTCTGTGTATGTGTATGAGTTGGTTTCATATCCAAGTGTTTTATTCAGTTTGTCAAGTCACATTCAAAACAAGGATATGACTAATTCAAGTATATAATATTTTTATTCTTTAATTTAATCTAATACTTTTCTGCTTTTGAATATTCTGACCCCCAAAAAAACATTATAAAGATAATTGTGTCTGGAAATGAATGATTTCAAAAAGCTTAATGAAGCTTATATTTTGTCAATAAAATGTGTAGAAGTATGAATTCCTAAATAAATTGTACCTCTTGTTTGTTAATTAATTAGTTCACAATGTATTGACTAATATATGCCTATTCACACTCATTATCCAACCAATTGAACATGTTGGCGATAAACCGTGTGCAATAAAGGACTGGATTTACAGGTATAGACCTATATTCACATTAGCATCTGATATGATTGAAGGGGAGAGTGGGTTAAGTGGAGCATTAGGGGTAAATTGAGCCACTGTTGTTTCTAGGAAACTATACACAAAGTTAATCATATGACCAAATATTTAGGAAGAAGTCATCATTTTATGGAGTCTGAAGGAAGAAACCACATGGAAAAAGCTGTAAGCAAGTTAGGTCCAACAAACGTGATTTTCACCAAGTCAAATGAATTTAGTGTTAGAGGTTTCATTATGCTTGTATATGAACCAAAGGAGATACTTTAAAGATGTTTCTATACATCAGCTGGGGTCTCTATAAGCTTTAATATGAGGTCCTAAACCAGGCATGAAAGTGCATCCTTGTAGCTGTGTGTGCTAATCAAAATGTTTGCCTTGGGGTAAATTGAGCAAATGGCCATGGGGTAAGTTGAGCCAATGGCAAATTGAGTTTTCTTCCCAGACGTAATGCAAGAAATTATCGTTGGGATATGCGGTAACAACAGGGCCTATGTTAAAAGTGTTTTAAAAAGTAAAAACTGTTTGTTAGGTGTTAAGCCTGTGTTAAAAGATGCTTAAACTTCTTAAAAGACAAAAACAGATATTATGATTGTGTTGGATTGTGTTTGGGAAATAAAGATTGACATGGTTTTAGAAAGGTAGTGGTAATATTTCATTTAGTACAGAAATTCTAAGGCGGCTTAACTTACCCCAGACCCGGGGTAAATTGTGCCAAGAGACCAGTTTTTAAAACTGTAATGTTTACATGAATTCTGATTATTTACAGGAATACACAACATATACATAACATATACATATACATAACATTAAATATATGTAGATATCTCTGCCTTGACAGAGTAATGCTGAATCTAAAAAATGGCTCAACTTACCCCACTCTCCACTATAATATGTATGAATGTAAAATGTTGATATACATTCATTCAAAGTCAATATTGGAAAGACTTCAGAATGACTTTGCTGAATTCCAAGATGTAAAAAGGAGCGGGATAAACAATTACATTATAAAAAAAAGTCTACACAACTTTTATAGTTCACCTGCTGGGCGGCTGTCACCTTAACTTATCTGACAGAACCATTCAGAGACACATTCCATAGAATCAACGACAGACCACAGTAAATATAGCTTATCAACAAACATTCCATTTCGAAATGAAAACTATATTGAGTAGCCTGCGCTATACTGCATGGTTTGGTAAGAAACTAAAGTTAGGCTATTGATTAAAGCGGCCCAATAGCCCTAGAAGCAAATCAATAACAAGTTACATTCAGGACAGAGTAAATGAAACAATTTCCCTTCTCTGATAAATGTGGAAAAATGTCAGCAATAACTTGAAATGGTTAGGCATACACTTTTTATAGGCCCATTATCTTTTACATTGAGATATTAAAAAGGTGCCGCCATGTTTTCCTATGTCCCAGCAAAATTGTACAAGTGAGTAGGCTAATCATTGATACCCCTTACTTAGTAATAGGCCTACATATTCATGGTGAAAAAATAATGTACTCTGCAACCAAAGTAAAAATTTAAATAGGCCTATATTTCGATAATTGGAAGATATTAGGCTAGTCATTACATTTAAACAGAATTATCCAAAATATTGGGCTACACGCTACTTTACATCTAGATTAATTTACATGTTGTTTACAGTAGGCCTATTTGAGGAAAACTTTAGTTATACAAGACAGTGTTCATCCAGCATGTTTGGGTTTATTAGTCACACTTCGTTACACCCATCCTCTAAAATAATCACTTTGCTTTTCAATGTTACGCTCATTTCATTCTGTGAGGAGGCATCTCCAATGATACCTGACAGATTTCACCCATCAAACTCACGTCATATCCCATATAGACAAGTACAACACAGGTGGCTCATACCCCACACAATCACCCAAAAACATAGGAGTCAGTAATCTTGTTTCGTACAAATTTATTCATCATTTAAGAATAGAGGATGGTCTTAAAATAAGTAGAAACGTCAGTTTTAAATAAAACATCTTGGCCCATGATACGGGTTAACCTGACACCGTCAAAACATCACAGAAAGGAAAATTGTCACAAAACAAAAAATGGAACATTATAACATGACGTATAAACTTGCTATAAATAAACTTGCGCTTTCGACCCGCAGTCTTGTATTTCATTAAAACCTAGGTCATGAAGAAAAATACTACAGATTTGGACACAGCCGACACAAACTGACATTCTACAAATGAAGTGTAAACATTTATGAACCAACTCTCCATCCAGCTTTTCTGAAATACAATGGCCTCTTCATGAGGCCACGTGCCTTTTTCATAGAGAAAAAATGATGGCATTAAAATATAGAAGTCCATTTCTTCTACAAAATTGGATTGCTTATACTCATGATAAAAGACTCTTTGCAATGCAATTTACTCTGGTGGGCTCAACATTCAACTTCAGTCCAGGGTATGTAGTTTTAAAAATGCTTTTAACATGGACAACTCATTGAGATAAAAAATACACTTTCATTGTTTTAAACAAAACTACTGAACGTCGACTCTTTTAGCAATCAAAATGTTCAAGTATCCGAAGTACTTAAGTTTAGTCATTTTTTCAAATGTGAGTTAGGGGTAGCGTTCCGTTCACGCCAGTCCCCGCGGTCTGATAGTGCGGATGAACACTGTGTAACCGACTGGTCTGCAGGGAAGAGTGATCCGCGCCGTCTCCACCGGGAGGCAGGTACATGCTGATCATATCCCTCAGATCCCCCAAACACGCTCTCTGGGAGTGGGAGGTAATCGCCGGTGGAGGGGAGCTCGGCTCGGACTTGCACACGGAGGCCATGGAGCCCAAGCCCATGGCATTGGAGGTCTGCTGCGTGTATGCTGGGGACATGCTGTACGTGGACGCTGCGTTCATGTAGGTCTGCGCCGAGGACATCATGGGGTACTGGAGCCCTGCCATCTCATACCGGTGCATCTGCTGGATCTGGGGGCTGTTCATGCTGTGATGCGGAGGGTAGGCCAACTGGTCCTGCATGAGAGAGTATGCACTGTTTGTCCAGCCATTCATGTGAGCATAACTGTCCATCCGCTGTCCCACCGAGACGCCGTTGTTGACAGCGTTGGCACCTGGCGCCAGAAGTCCTCCAGGTAAAGAATACTTGTCTTTCTTGAGCAGGGTCTTGGTCTTCCTGCGGGGACGGTATTTGTAATCCGGATGCTCCTTCATGTGCATGGCGCGCAGACGCTTGGCCTCGTCGATGAAGGGTCTCTTCTCCGCGTCGGTCAAAAGTTTCCAGTCTGCACCGAGCCGCTTGCTGATCTCAGAGTTGTGCATTTTAGGGTTCTCTTGTGCCATCTTTCTCCGCTGTCCACGGGACCACACCATGAAAGCGTTCATAGGCCGCTTCACCCGGTCCTGGTCGTTGGCACTGTTGTTCTTGTTGCCCGCAGCTGAGCCCGAATTGGATTGCGGGAGCGGGCTCTTGATCTCGGTTTCCATCATGTTATACATTTAAACGGCTTTGAAATGTTCAGTCTCAGGCGCGGAAAAGGTATAACAAAATACCCTCAAAGACTTAAAGAGGGGTAGAAATAGTACTGACCACCAGTCTCATGTGAGGAAAAAGTTGTCAAAAGAAGCTTAGGTGATGTTATTTTGCCAGGTGCTTCCAATTTCTCAGTGCTCGTCAGCAAGCTCTGTTCACCACCGCTCTAAAACAGAACTCTGCAAACTTGTCCCCCAACCTCAACTGTTATTAGTGCCCGGGCCATGTGATTTGGATTGACAGCGTAACAATGAGTGGCTCTCGACCAATCACAGCGCTCTGTTTTGGGTTGACGTTGTAGAAGGAAAGAGATTCAACTTTAAACAAAAAGAACACGTTATAAGGCAGTTACATTATTGTTCATCTAAGTAATTCAAACGTACTCTAAATGTATATCTGTATATTGAGATGTTCAAATGTAGGTTACATGCATGAAACTTTTTAGAATATGTATGAAACCGGACTGAAACAAACAGAATCATAGCCTGTAGCGTTTTAAAATAAAACGAATACATTTGATGGAACGGATCACGTCGACAATTCAAGTGGATCATCAAATATATTAGCCTAATAGTTAAATATATAGGTTAGAGTTTGTAAGTGCTATAGACTTGTAAGTGCTATACACTTTTACACGTAAAACTTGCGTAAAAACGTAATTATAAATTAATTCTGAAAAACCATGTCCATATATAGAGCAAGTGCGCCAGGCGTAATTTCTTAATTCGTAAACGGTCTTGGTAAAGAAAAAGGTGGAAATCAAATAATCCCATTCAAGTGGTGACATGGAGGCGGGGTTCCAAAAGGCCTAAATGAGTGCAAGGCAAATATCGAGGCAGAAAAGTGGTATTATTCTCTCCCTTCATTCATGAATTCTCTCACTTCCTTAAATATCAAGATAATACTATTGTGTTGGACTGGCATCTATAGAATTTGAGGTTAGCGTGTTCACTCAAACGGAAGGGTTTGTGTCAATATCAATTTCAATTGCAGCCAATTTCAGACGCCAATCTGTTAAAACAGGCCTATTGAAAATTAGTCTGATTATCATTTTCAAAATGGGGATTTGTCATGGATTGAATTAGAGTTTATTTATTAAATTGACATTTTATTGACAAATTCTGATTAATCAAAAAAGCATCAACATGAACATTTTGGAAATGTACATGTGGGTTACTTGGAATAAACTACACAGTAAGTGTGCGTAATTGGCACAATAGACTGGATTAAAATGTCAGTTTACCGTGTCCGTTCATATTTGCAAGTGCGACTTCACTTGCTATATCTCAACTCGTTTTGGTTTATCTCAGTAGCCTATTCTAAAAACAACCAACATTGGGACTGGCACAACGGCGAAAGACAAAACCTTGATACATCAACGACCTCTTGTGGAGAGAGGACTGCTTACAGCTCGAACAAAGTACCTTCTCGAAAAGTTTGTTTTGAAGAGTTGATGGTACTCTGAGAAAATCTATACTCCGATTTACCTCGTCGTAAAATTCGACAGCTCTTGTGCGTAAAACGGTTTCGCTCTGTAGTGCTAATGGTTATTAAAATGATCACCGCGGAGAGTCACTGATTTACATGTGTTGCTTTACAAATGACCCGAAACGCCGCTCCTGTTTAGCAGTTTAAATTCGAAGTGACATTCTCTCGCAGCCCTCGGGCAAACTTTACACCTGCTAACGACTACAAGCCTTCGCCAGTCGAAAACGTCCTCAATTAACACCTCCGCCACTCAATATTGAGCACCACAGATCTGTGAGCAATCTAGGGTTTAAAATATTCACGAAAATAAATTCTCCACACTAATAACTTCACTATTTCATCTAAAGAAGTTAAAAAATCTAAATTTTCATCTAACATATTGGAGTTATGTGTAGGCATATTTTTGCATTTGAATTGGATTTCAAAATCGAAATGTTAAATGATTCGATATCAAAACATTAAATATTGTAACCTTTTTTCAACAGAATAACAGAACAACATTTTACAACAAAATAAATATCAAGGCTTGAAAATACACAGGCCTGACGTGAAATGATGTATCCATTGTCCATATAGGCCTACCACATAATAACAATCTGATGTAATACATCTGACGATGTTGAACATTGAAAATGTGTCTATAGGGGATATTGAATGGAATCCACATTCAAAACATGTCCGTCAGAGAAAGAGTACATTTAATTTAGTTGAAGACAAAGTATTAACCCTAATGTAAATTAATAGCCATAGAAACGCAGTTCTACACTTGCTATCCAGCTCATAGAACAAAATATTGATTTACCTCGACGTTAATCAATTGAGAGGAGGCATCACCCCGCGCATTTCAGTGAAAAGCTGTGTTGATTGGTCTGCCATCAACAGAGCACAGGACTTGTCGCTAAACCTCTGTGCTTGGGTTAACCCATCTAATTCTCAGAAACCAGTCATTTGTTTATCTGGGGAGATTCAAAAACTGATCCGCTTGTAATCTTCTTATGGAAATCGACCAGACAGCGGGAAAAGGAAAACTCGCGGCTCAGTAAGGAGGACCTATGATGTGCACCTAATTTCCTAATTAAGGACAGCGGAGGGCGAGGACCACCAGCAAAGCCTGCCAGTGTTCCGCCTCAGCGTGCTCAATGCCCTTCGGGCCCCAGAGCCTGCAGCGTCACGGCTTGCAGAATCACACTGTTGAAAGTGTTTGGAAGAAATTTGTGAATGTTCAAGTATGCAGAGTAATGTGCAACGCGCATGCAAACAATAGTAGCCATATCTGATATTAGTTTATTTCTGAACAGGACCTTCATTTTAATTTGATTAACTTGTCATGCATCACCAATAGATGCAGCAATTGAGTGGCAAATTAAAAATACTATATTGAAGACATTTTTATAAAAGGCTATCATCCAAGACACACACATATATTTTATATGAAATATCCAACTAAAGCCTCGTTCGATGACCTGCACCAGCACCCAAAGAAGGCCTCTCAGCAACAATTGGCCAAGCGCGCCCATTCATTGACAAAACTGGCTTGGGCAACCCTTCAAGTATTTAAAAAAAAATAGTCCAATGTATACAAAACCATTTTTAATCAAATGTATTGGGTAAAAGCATATTTCCCAGATGTTGAATTCAGGATAAAACACTATAGCCTACACTAATACATTTGCAACCCATCATGTTGTATAATCTCTATTTCAGTCATTATCTGAATCTGGTTAATGAGCAGTAAATAAACAATATCGAAATTGCAGAAAGGCCGGCTATCGCATATCGGCACAATATGATAAGGGAATAGATATACTAAACAGTATATAATGAACAACGATATTTGCGCAGGGCTTTAGGCTAATTAAAATTCATTCTACTTCGGTCTAATTGACACAAAAACTGCATTAATTCCACCATTGAAAGGGAACGCAGTTTCCTATGCAAGCTTGGCGTATCTGACTGAATAAGGCTTTTTGTCAGAGAAATTAAACTCAGGACGGACAATGTGGTGGAGCAGTGCTGCAAGGCGCATGAAAAACATAATATTCCCGCTGAAATAAATATATTAGACGTTGCCGTTTATGCGTTTATCATTTTTAAATAAAGACTTTTGGCTGATTTAAACCCCCCAATTTGAATAGAGAGGGGTATCTGTGGTATTTACTAGCCTTATCAGTAGGCTGATTAATAAATCATTGTGGTGGTCAGTTGCTGGCTATAGGGATTTGTTGCTTGGCATACAATAAAAGATAAAATAAATGTGTTATAAATGTGAAACTGATCCGCCAGTTCTCTATTTAATCCATAAGGGAAAACTTTACTTTTGGCCAGGGAAAATATGGATATCCTCTCAAACGGACTATAAACCATTGCATTAGATGTCCATTTAAACCCCACGGCCTCTGGAATCAATAACTTTTTTGTTTCAGCTCAGTGACTGCGGACAAGGCCTTTGAGAAACAGTAATTAACAAAGAATGGGTCTTCAATTACAACCACAATAGAGACTGTCTCATTAAGATTTGCATGATTTTTGGACCAGGAATGCAAATGAAGATGCAATTTACGTACGGTCTGCTGCGCCCATTGTGCCAGTGTGAACGGTTGCGTCCTAAAATAATATGCATGGGTCACTTCAAGGAAGGGCAGTACAGTGGGATTATTACCCTCGTTTATTGTAAAAGTCATAACATTTGAACGAAGTCATGCTCCTGTAGATGTTTAATGTTATCAACCGCGTGCGTTGCTGCATATAGGCTATATTTTAATGTGTTTAATGTCTGGATGTAATGCAGGGGCATTACTGACTGTTGAATCATTTTAGCTTCTAATCACATTTCACCAGAGATGACATAATGTACTAATTGTATTGACAAAATGACCACAACTTTGAATCAGGCAAATTAAAGATTTTTGCTAAATTAAATAACCAGGATACACACTCCGTATGTCTATTAATAAAACTAAAGGGAATACATTATTGTTAATTCATTTATAAATTAATGTTCAGTTACATTTAGCCGGGTCAGTATTCTTATTTCTATATTTTTGTACAGTATATTGTCAGTCTGCTGTCTATAGACCCTTTATAACGGGCATAATGTGCCAAGCATAATAATCGATGGAACACCAAAAGTTATCACAAACTGTGTGCCAGTGTCAGACAATATCCCTCAATTGTGCGTTTTTTTTTTTTTTTACTAACGAGCAACAGCATCAATGCAGCAGACGGGAATTACTGACTGTTTATTAATCCTAACGATTTCACACCAGTTTGCATCATGTGCGCGGCAACTTTTACGTCACTGTGGTAGCCAAGCATATCAAGTAGTAGCGGACAGTGAGCGGTAAACATTACATTTACATTTAAATTAATTAATTTGTGCACGGTTCATTTAGCTGGCGTCTTTAAGCATTTATCTGTCACATTAGCACATTTCCAAAAACTATCTATGTCAAGGATTGTATGACATCTATAAATACATATTTGGGAAATATGTGTGGGTCAATTTGCAAAAGAAAACAAAAGACTGTGTGTTCTCTCATATGCTCTCTCTCTCTCTCTCTCTCTCTCTCTCTCTCTCTCTCTCTCTCTCTCTCTCTCTCTCTCTCTCTCTCTCTCAGAGAACAGACAGATCTAACAACTCCTCAACATTTGGTCATTCCATAGGCTAATGGTGCAAGAGAGGCCTGTATGTATAGCATCACTGCTCCCATAGTGGGTGTAAAGGAGGGCTGGGGGAAGTGGGTTTCATGACTAAACAAGCTGTGTGATTGTGAACCAGAGGATGAGAGGCAGTGTGTGACTGTTAGAGCATCATGTCTTTGAAAGCCATGTCCGTGACTCAGTCAGTCATTAGATGGAGGGACTGTCCTTCACAACTTCAAAAATAACCAAAACCAACACTCGGAATATAACTAATTTCCCTTTTTCACAGGCGGCCAACGACCTTTAGTGGTGTGTCATATTTCTGTTGGAGCTAATGGAGAGAGGTGCATTCTATCCACTGCTGCAGAAGAGTTACTTGTTGTGTTTTCATTGCACCGGTGAGGCTCAGCTCAGCTCAGCTCTGAGGCATTATATTATGTCCACACTCACCACCACTACCCATATGGCACGTTGTTGGGCCCTATGGAATGTAACCATCTCAATTGAGCTGGGACGCAAAGACAACATGCAACATGCTATGTCCCTCCTGTAGCTGCTTGTGAGGAATGCCTGAAACTGAGGCTTCTTTTTTTCCCAGCAGCCCAAGCATGTGGTTGCTCATTATGTTCCAGTCTGAGCAGGGCCGGGCCACGGCTACTGACACACACAGAACCTGGTGTAATCTTTTTAACCCACCACAGTCATCAGCAGACAAGGCGTGACCACCCAGCACTCTCTCTGCTCCATCTCAATTAGCCAAGGGAGTGTCCTGAGGCTAGCCACTTCTGGGTTTATGTGTCTTGCTTGGTGTCGTATTCGTGGCCGCATTCATAAACACATTTTTTCAAGCACACCCATAGACTCGCTTACTCACCTATACACATGTGACACGCACGCACACATGCACAGAGGAGACAGCATTCACCTTACAGACACAAGATACAGTCACCTTTGAGATACAACTCTCAGGCCTAAATGGACTGTAGCAATAGCTTCTTCCTCTCCGGCAAAGATTATTTCAAATGAATATCCTGAACACTAAAGCGTAATGGGTTGTTTACTTGTGTTTTAGAATAAATAACACACTTAATGTGTGACTATGTTGAATAGACTGAGTTTAGGCAATCATTTAGTGACTCCTGAAGGACTCCTTAAAGGTCCAATGCAGCTGTTTTTATCTCAATATCATTTCTGGGTGACAATTAAGTACCTTACTGTGATTATTTTAAATTAAAATGGTCAAAAATAAACTATAATGGCCTCTTAGCAAAGGGACATTTCTCAAGCAAGAATTTTGCAAGGACTGTCTGGGAGTGGTTTGAGTGGGGAGAGGAAAACTGAAAATTATCTGTTATTGGCAGAGAGGTTTGGAACTCTCCTTCTTATTGGTCTGTTAACTGATTTACCGCATGGTGATGTCACCATGGAAGGCAAAACTCCATCCCACCAAAACAGGCTGAAATTTCAGGCAGTCTTTTCATACAGCTCTTACACTAAAAGGACATTATCATAATTTTCACAATTTCACAGCATTATTCCAACCTCATAGTGTGGAATATATATAAAACACAGGAAAATCACGTTTTTGACTGCACTGGGCCTTTAAGCAAAATTTGCATTTTATATAAGGGTTATTAACCAATGAAACTATAAGCTATAATGAAAATATGTCACACAAAAAGGGCATTAGAGAATCAGTACATGAAATGAACATACCATTTCTATTTGCTACCCGGAGCACATTTTAAAATAATTATCCCTTACTTTTAGTATGGATGATTAAAAAAACATCCATAACAACCCATTTGGTATATGGTGTGTTAAATTAAGAATTACCCTGCATTATAAAATCATGACCATTGAAAGCTAATTTCGATTCAGCTTTAATTAAGCAGAACATTTCTATAAATATGCTCATTGCTTCTGAGCTAGTGAGTCAAGCTGGGTGTTCTAACAACCAATTGTTTTAGAATGAGGACATAACATGACTACTTCTATGTTTTTTCAGAGTAGATTCTGTAGCTGACAATTTCCTCAATTGAAAAAACCCTTTAGATGATAATCTGTTGTAATCTCTGTCATCTCAACTGACCCTATGGGCAAATCCCATCCATCTATCTCCTCTCTGGATGAACTGTAGACCTGTCTCTGTGGTGGTCTATTAGACTTGTGGATTCCTTCACTATATGTGTAATGTGACGAATACTATGCAGTCAACACCAAAGATGTGTGCTGAGATGGAGGGGTTAGTACAGTCAGAGCCATAGAGTGAATATGACTCTGGGTACAGTATGCTTAATGTCATTGTTCTAACCCTGGCTGCTGAGGTTATAACACAATACAGTGTCTGTCTGTTTAGTGATGTTGCCGCCTGTAAATCACATTCTATGAACCACCTCTGTCTACTCTGTATTATCATTTGAAAGCCTCTTATTGCCTGCTTCATGGTTAATTACAGCACACATTATTTCCCATGTATCTTTTGAATCATTGGCATGTTCTACAGTTCCTCCAAAACAATAGACATTTTCTCATTTTTTGTTTGGGAGAAAGTGCTGAATCGTCACTTTCTTGCTTCGTGTCATGCCCCAGCACGTGGCTGCTTTTTGTTTTAGCCATAATTGAGATCCCACTAATCTAGCCCCTTTTAAAAAATGAAACAGTCTCTTTGTCAAGCCTTCATTAGTTCAAGATAATATTGTGAGAATGCAAAATTAATTTGCAGACTGTATCTTTAATTAATTAAATACACCCAATGTTGTAATATGATTAATACCATGAAGTTGCTATCTGTATTTTCCCCCAAAATAAATGTGTAATAGGAATACCTTGTGTATTAATTGCAGAAACGGAGGCTTTTACAGTAGCCAAAGCTGTCTGAGGTAATTACAAAAGGTAATTTATTAAATCTTTAAGAGAGAAACAAACAAGTATAAATTGATATATTAATCATTAGCGTCATTATGCCTAATCTGTGCATAATTTGGGTGAAAATGACAAATCTCTGTTGCACGCCAAGCACTTGATAATGGAGATAGTGACCATACATTTTGTCTCAGTCACGGTCTCATTAAAAAAGGGCATAATTTAATTAAGAGTTAGCCATCGCCCTCCAAATACATTAATTACCTTGAGCATGACGAGATGATTTTGGGGGATTACTGATGATTTCATTACATGTTCTGAGCTGAACCCAAAGTAAGGTGGGGAAGTGGGTGTGTTGACAGGATAATGGATGGGCTGGCCTGAGAGGAGGGTGCTGCTGGTGGTCACCTTGTCTGAGGTAACGAGGGGTGAGCTGAGCTCGATTTGAGAGGTGAGACAAAGGATTGTGCTCCCAGCTGGACCTCCAGAGGTAGCAACACATCAACTTACTGCTTAACCAGGGTCTATTTAAGCAATAAGGCCAGAGTGCCTGGATACAGCCCTTAGCCGTGGTATATTGGCCATACACCACAACCCCCCGATGTGCCTTATTGCTATTATAAACTGCTTACCAACATAATTAGAACAGTAAACAAGTAATTTTGCGTCATACCCAAGGTGTATTTAAGTAATAAGGCTCAAGGGGGTGTGGTATATGGCCAATATACCACGGCTAAGGGCTGTTCTTATGCACACCATGGTATATTGGCCATATATAACAAACCCAGAGGTTTTAGCCTAATTGCCTTATTGCTATTATAAACTGTTTACCAATGTAATTAGAACAGTAAAAATATTTTTTGGTCATTCTCGTGGTATACGGTCTGATATTCCACGGCTGTCAGCCAGTTAGCATTCAGGGCTCGAACCACCCAGTTGATCATGTCTGATATACCACAGCTTTCAGCCAATAAGCATCCAGGACCCAAACTACCCAGTTTATAAAAACATATGGTAGCCTGTACAATACAAGCAATAGCACATGAACATGTGCATAGTCTACAATACAGGAGGTTGGTGCCACCTTAATTGGGGAGAATGGGATCATGGTAATGGCTGGAGTGGAATAGTGGAATGGTATCAAATACATCAAACACATGGTTTCCATGTGTTTGATGCCATTCCATTTGTGCCGTTCCAGACATTATTATGAGCTGTGCTCCACTCTGCAGCCTCCTGTGGTCTAAATATTCAGTCAAGATAATCTGGAATGAAGACAAATGTTTTGGAGGGGTTTAACATGGAACATACAGTATATTAGAAAATACAGCTAACCCTCTCAAAAAGATACTTCCCACCACACGATCATTAAATCAGAACTGACACCATTCTGGAAAATAAACAGACAGTATGACATCACACTTACAGGACATTAGGTTCTGAACATTACTGACCGAGGGTAATATGCTTTTAGCAGTCCTAACAATATAGGAATAGGGTTAATAACATATCTATGGTCCAGTCATGGAAGCTTTAATACTGATGGTTTGTCATGGTGCAGTTTGTGGCCTGTGTATACACTACGTTCAGAGAGCCAGTGTGTTCCACTAGTACAAGGGATTCAATTCATATGATCTCAGTCAGAATGACACATACTTTGTGGATACGACGGTGCTGACTTGAATCGTAACGCCCGCACGCAAGAGTCCCACAACAGGGGTGAGATGAGTGCAGCCGAAAAGGACAGCTCAATGCCCCGGAGACTGACGTGTCAATGGCAGATACAAGCTGCTGCTGCAGTGGAGAGGAGATGAGATGTCTCACAGACTCACTGCACTCCTCACTGACAGCAACACAAGGACACTAAGCTACCACCAACTGGAGCTCTCTCACTTTTATATTTTCTTCCTTTCTTTCACTCACTCACTCACTCACTCACTCACTCACTCACTCACTCACTCACTCACTTATGCAAACACGGACGCATGTGCTTGTACAACACATGATCAGCAGCATAAACACATGGAGGTATTCAGGCGTATGAAGGAAGTAGTGAATCATGCCTTGCATAACATAAACTGTTAGGAGTGTTGTCTTTGAAGTTTGATTTAGAGTCCTCTAAAAGTGGTACCGATTGAATCCATGTGCACTAGGCTAATGTCATTTGTGTATGAATACAGTGCAGTACATTACAGTCAGCAAGCTGTATTGTGTCTGTCAAACCTTTGTATTAATTTGGAATACCACCAACTTGCCATTAGTTTGAGCTCTGATCTAAAGCAACACACCTGCTCTGAAAGCCACACCTATCACATTACCTCTTCTATTGGCTGTATTAACCTTGTGACTTTAATTTTTGCCCTACAATTTTTACTAACTTTGTCGCTCAATAGACACACAGTACACAATGATGGCATCCGGACCAACAGGTGATACATTTACAGAGAATTAGATATCTGTATCATCTGATATTTTCGCCAGACAGGACATGACAATGTTTCCATGATTTTATCGTACAATAAATGCATTCCTACTCGATTCATTTGTATATAAAAACACTGTGAATCATGAAGGCCAAAAACGTGTTGCCCTTAGCTTTTCTGCTGTCTCGGAACTGCATAGAGCTATAGAGAACAGAACTCAGAGAAGAGAACGGAGCGACACACCACCCTCACACTTCCCTCCCTCACAACTCCCAACCACCACTATCTCACACACAGACACTCACCCAGCTCTGACTGGCCCCTGGGGCTCCTGCTTTCCGATCCCTGTGTGAGGTGTCACACCTTCGGGGGCTCCCAGACGACAGGGCCAGAGGCAGGGGGACGGGAACCTGGGATGAGGATGGGCTTGCGGCTTTCCCAGCCCCCATGCAGATGCCAGCGGCTGGGCTGAGACAGGGACCAGAGGGACGGCTGCTCCTGCCTCCCTGATCCCGCCTGCAGCAGAGAAAGAGAGAGGGAGAGCCAGGCGGGTGCCGGTGGTGTCGCGGTGCATGCCGCAGCCAAGCCCTCCCTGCTCTGGGACCCATCTCATTCAGACAAGATTGCTTCATACAAACGTTGACAATACACCAGTGAAAGCCATTGTTGATATTCAACATTTTTTAAA
Source organism: Coregonus clupeaformis (assembly GCF_020615455.1). Taxonomy (NCBI): domain Eukaryota; kingdom Metazoa; phylum Chordata; class Actinopteri; order Salmoniformes; family Salmonidae; genus Coregonus; species Coregonus clupeaformis. Next base: position 26,033,246 of record NC_059194.1, on the reverse strand, counting down.
TAGCTGAGCAGAATAGACAACATGGCAGGCCGTAAAACTTGGCAAGGGAAACTGACCTGGAGCTTCCTGGTTTGAAAAGGGCTGCCTTGGAGCAGGAGAAAGGAGAGGGTTTCTGTGGGAAAAGGGAGTGCTGGTGTGAAAAGAGCACAAAAACAAAACGTCTCCTATCCCAGGAGAATGGACTACAATGCTCGTTGTGTGGCCGTGAATGGACAATACCCTCACTGGGTCAAAAGGATATTAGTATTCAACTGATCATATTAAGAAAAATAGAACAATGCAATCCAGTGCTATTAGATCCACTGTAATACGGGATATTGCATTTCTGGATATCTAAGACATCCTCATGTCATCTGAGCAGGTTAACTAAGTACAAACACAGTGATAATTTGAGTTAAAACTATAAAACCATTTGGGGTCAGAAACAGTATTTACAGCAATGCCATTAGAGGCTGATCTAGCCCTAATGTCCATAGAGACAGTGACAGTGAGGGCCATCCATCCATTTCTGGGATGTTGTTCTGATGATCCTCTGTGACACGTGCTGACAGCTAATGGTGTTCTGTGTCCAGTCTTTGTCACCATGACAACCCTGCAGATTGATATAGACATTTAAAAAGCCTTTAACCTCCCATCTGTCAGAGCATGATCACCCAATGAGGCTCTAGACTAACATGCTAGCAAGGGAGGCAGCAATCGATAAGGCAATCAGTGTAATGCTCGATTGTGTGTGTGTGTGTGTGTGTGTGTGTGTGTGTGTGTGTGTGTGTGTGTGTGTGTGTGTGCGTGCGTGCGTGGAGAGAGGTAGGCTATGTGTGTGTGTTGGGGGTGAGGGAGCCAGGTCCCGGTGGTTCAGTTTCATCTTCCCTGTATCTCTAGCTTGGAGTGGAGTGCGAGAGGAGGACACTCAAAGCTCCCAGTCTACCTGTGATTAATGAAGATTACATTGACCCCAAATGAAACCACTTTACTCCCTGTGACCCCTCCCTGCCACTGTGTGCTTTATACAGCCAGCACAACACAAACCTACTACATGGCCACAATTAGGGGATTCGGCTATTTCAGCCACACCCGTTGCTGACAGGTGTATAAAATCAAGCACACAGCCATGCAATCTCCATAGACAAACATTGGCAGTAGAATGGCCTTACTGAAAAGCTCAGAAACGTTCAATGTGGCACGTCAGTTCGTCAAATTTCTGCCCTGCTAGAGCTGCCCCGGTCAGCTGGAAGGGCTGTTATTGTGCAAAGCTGTCATCAAGGCAAAGGGTGGCTACTTTGAAGAATCTCAAATATAAAATATATTTTGATTTGTTTAACACTTTTTTGTTTACTACATGATTCCATATGTGTTATTTCATAATTTTGATGTCTTCACTATTATACTACAATGTAGAAAATAGTAAAAATAAAGAAAAACCCTTGAATGAGTAGGTGTGTCCAAACTTTTTACTGGTAGTATATATATATATATATATATATATATATATATATATATGTGTGTGTGTGTGTGTGTGTGTGTGTGTGTGTGTGTGTGTGTGTACTGAGTGGGCCAGGACCAGTCGACCAGTCGTGGCCCATTGACATTAGAGAGGGTGATGTGGAGATGTGTAATTATATTGATCAGGGAGAAATTACAGCTCTTAGAGCAGAGGCTGGGCCCATATAATCTTACAGGTGTGTCAGCGCCCAGCCGGGGGAGAGAGAGAGATAGAGAGAGAGAGAGCGAGCAAGGCCAACAACCTGCGGTGTCTTTCTTGGAAGTTCCACGTCAGTGACACCATCACATACTATTAGATGCCATAAAGCGCTCATTTTACTCTAGCATTACACCCCTTCCCTGCCTCCCCGCTGCCCCCGTCCCCACTGCCCCCCTCCCTCTCCTGCTGCGCTGGATGGCGAAGCCTGGTGGGAAAAAGACATTCAATCCGCCGCCGCCTCATTCAGACCAAATTGGCAAATGACAGCTCTCCGCCTCTCGGATTTAGGGAAGTGAAAGGTACCACCGCCACCGTCCGCCTGAGCCATGGGGAACAGGGGAGCGGCCGAGGGGTGAGGGTGAGGGGGGGCTGGGGTAAAACTCTCCTCTCTCTTCCCTATGTCTGTTCCCTAGTTCTGGTGTGCAGGTAGAGAGGAACAAAAAGGGGACCAGAATGGCTGCTCATCAGATCAAAGGAGCTTCCCTGTGACCGGAGGTAAAAACCTTACACACCAAACAGCCCCACTATCTGAGCTTTAGACACTGCTGATAGCAAAGCCCTTGCCCTTACAGCAGACCAGAGCAGGGAGAGGGCAGAGAGAGTTCATCTTAAAATAAACACACGCTTACACAGTACAGACCTGTGTGGCCAGCTTTTCTTAAGGAGGGCAAAAACGACCCCCTTCATGGCTGTAGTTTGGAGGGGATATGTGTTCTTGGGTATTCAAAACTACATCTTATCCCTCAGCTCAGCTAACCATGAAGGCAAGAAGACAGGCGTATGCAAGCAGGCGTAGCATACATGCACTTTGCACACACTCACCAAACACACATGCACTAACAAAAGGAGGCCTTTTCCTTCACATTGGAGCATTTTGCCGTGACACACTGAGAGACAGAGCCAGAACATATTGTGTTGGACACTAACTGGCCCCTGTCTGAATGGTTCTCTTACTGCTAATTAAGTGCTAATGGCAGTCCCCCTGCAGAGAAGACGAATTAATGCTCCATTCTTCTCTGGAGGATGGAGTATGTACTCCACTACTCCACCACGGCTTAATGAGCAGAGCCAGGAGGCAGGTTTGTCTTCACCCTGGCCCGGGTGGGTAAAGAAGGGGGTCCATGTTGGGGTTTGGGAGTGCTGGGTAAAGAGGGGGGTGTTTCCTGTCCCCCTTGCTCCTAACAGAACCCCCCAAAGAACTGGAGAGGACTGTAGGTGTCGAGAGGACCAGCACAGTGGAGCCTCAGTCAACAACATGGATATATAATGATGACGCTGCTGCTATATTTGATGGGAAAATATAGGACAAGGCCGGTCTTTAGATAATGAACGCAACAACATACAGCTCTGTAGCTCTGGAATGACACAAACACTTCCAACTCATACAAGATACTAACATGCTTACTGGCAGTAAATCGCTACACTTCACCTATTACAATATTGCTTTTCTCAAGGACATTTGGATTTGTGAAGGTCCAAAACATTTTCCTTATGCGTTAAATAAAAGCATGCACAACCTTATCACCTCGTAAACAAATACCTTGTCGCCTTGTAAACAAACTGAAAATGTGTGCATATTTGAACAATGTTCATGCACCTTCAAAATAAATAAATATTGATATTGTGCATTGCATTTATTCTAAACCAATGAAATTGCTTCTTGGAAATGACTGAGTGTGATATAGTTTCTACCTTGCTAAGCATATGCACATCAGGGAAAAATAAATAAATACATAACGTATTTGGCAGACAGCGTGTAGGGGAATCAGATTCAAAGTGTTAAAGAATGAGTGAGTGCGCAAGTGTGTGAGTGTGTGTAAACATAGATTGGGGAAGGTATTGGAATTACCTGAGTGAGATAATGGCAGTGCATTAAATTAACTTCCATTCCTTAAATGCAACACATTTAGGTAATCTTGTCCCCCAAAAACACGCCTATGGTGTGAAAGGCCTCCCTCTCGCTATCGGGAGCCTCTGGTCCCCCACACCGATGCAGCTGGGAAGGCGCTACCGTCGACTGTCAAAACACAGCGCCAGATCTAGTTATAAAATAATTGAATTTTCATATCAGAGGGGACCAGAGTCCCAGCAGACAATAGGAGTGCTGAGTCCGCTCTGATATTGGCTCAGGCCCTTTGCCACGCACATGAAATCAGTATGTTAATGTTCCCGGGGGTTTCTTTTTTTAAGGGCACTTGTGCTCTCCGCAATGTACTACCGATGCGGTTTCAAAAAATTGCAACTATTGATAAGTAGGCTGCCAGAAACCCCTGGACGCCACCCCACGTGTACTCCCCCACCTCCTCCCAACCAAGCAAGACTCCAGACGTCCTCGTACCCCCATCCTACACCATTATGAAAATTGTAATTTATTTTTCTAAATCAGAATGACAGCTTGCTTTCTTTTCTCTGCAGCAGGCGGTGAATCATGGAGCTTTAATTACTTTCGTAACTTTGCTGACCCTGTGAGAGCGCAGCTCCAGTGGAGAAAATTGGCCCTCCAACAAAGGCCTTCCACAGCCATAGACGCCTATGTTCATTTAAAATGCAAGAATTTATCAAACTCTGGATTTTATACAATTTTGTTAACATTTCACCTCCTACCTTTCTTACAATCCTTATAACTTCCCTCCTTGTAGCTGCCCTGTGACCCCAATCTTATGACCCATCTCTTGAAGGGAATGGGTGCACACAGGAGAACTAAATAAACTCACTGCGATAGTGTGTGTGTGTGTGTGTGTGTGTGTGTGTGTGTGTGTGTGTGTGTGTGTGTGTGAGTGAGTGAGTGAGTGAGTGAGTGGTGAGTGAGTGGAGTGAGTGAGTGAGTGAGTGAGTGAGGTGGGAGTGAGTGAGTGAGTGAGTGAGTGGTGAGTGGTGAGTGAGTGAGTGAGTGAGTGAGTGAGTGAGTGAGTGAGTGAGTGAGTGAGTGAGAGTGAGTGAGTGAGAGAGAGAGAGAGAGAGAGAGAGAGAGAGAGAGAGAGAGAGAGAGAGAGAGAGAGAGAGAGAGAGAGAGAGAGAGAGAGAGAGAGAATGCACGTGTGTGCGTGCGTGTGTGTTTCCCCTCTTGTGTGTTTAAGTGCATGCCTGTGTGGGTAAAGGCAACAGAGTCCATCCAGAGGCCAGGAGCTGGCCAGAGGTCATCCTAGTGGTAGCCCCTTAGTAGCCCCCTCATATCCAGGCCACGAGCCCAACAGCAGGCAGACAGACAGAGCAGGATCCCACAGCAGGCTGACAGACAGAGCAGGATCCAGGCCCCCAAAGAGATCAACAGGGATGAATGCTGCACTTGATCTCTTCAAAAACCTTTGGTCCACAGGGACCAGTTTCAGGCTGTAGACGGAGGAAGCAATTAGGAGTCGTATCTATCAGCTTCCACTTCTGACCAGGGGTCAAGCCAGGATCTGACTTACTTTGGTAATTCTAAAGCTGACTGTAAAGCTGTCTCAAAAACAATACACTGCCCAATGCCAAAGAAGACATTGATCGTCTCTATCGCTGAGTTTCAAGATTAACACAAAAAAATACTTTGTTTTAAGCTACGGCACTTTATCATTTCATACAGGGCTCTTTGTTGATTCCAGTAGTGGTTCTTCTTGTTTGCCGACAGAGTCAGACCCCTATTGGTTCACATGCTGCCTGCCACCTGTATAATTAAAGTTGCTAATATGGTGTAATCCCTACTATCTCTCTCCCCTTCTCACTGGTGCATCTCTGTTTTGGCTCCAGCGCTGGTGAGAACCCAGGGTAGGCAGGCGGGATTGGTCTTTGGCTGATAATTGAATGAGCGATTATCCCTCCCATTAATAGACAATGATACAGATAGCGCTACCATATGTCCGAAATATTAATACGTGGCTGCAGCGGCCCAGATAAGACGAGGTGCCATAGCGTTGCTGTGACAGGGGTTAAAACTATTTGCCAGGAGTGCCACAGCCCCCTGTCGTCCACTCAGCAAGCAAGCAAGCCCGCCATCGGCTCCCCTGCCTGTCTGCCTGCCTCTTGCTATGCTAATCCCTGGTCCCCACTAACTAGGCCTCACTATCTCCCCCCGCCCAAACCATACCAAGTAAAGAACATTTAAAACCGATATCACCCTTGGTTTATAAATTTCTGCTCAAATTCAATATCCACACGAATGCATGCACTGCCACTCACTTGCCTTTTCCAGTGAGTTTAGTGTGTCTAGTCTGTGTTTTTCCCTACCAAATGACATGTTATGATCAGTGAGAGAGAGTTATCAGGGGCAGTGTAGGCCCTCAGTGCCTCACAGAGCCATCATGGATAACCTCCGAGCCACTCATGTCAAAACTCCCCATTTCCCAAAAGGCTGGAGAGCAGGTGAAACATTTAGGGTACAGCTCTACATTAATCACCATGCCAATCAATATCTAAATTCTATTAGCATTTGAAAAGCATTGTTTCCTCTTTTTACCTTGCAACATTTGTGCTTAATGCTGTGAAGTACCTTATCATAGGTCTGACAGCAAAAGAAAGGCCAGTTCCCATGGAGACTGTGAAAGCCATTGGTTTCCTTTTCAGCTGGATAATGAACTTCTCTCCTCTTTATGTCACTCTTCCCCTCAGCTCTCAGCTTCTGCAGTTAAATTCAAATCTGTGCATCCTTGAAATCTTGAATTTCTTCCAAATAATTATTCCAAACAAGAACACAGACAGAGAGAGAGAAAGAGAGAGAGAGAGAGAAAGAGAGACAGCGAGAGAGAGAGACAGAGAGATAGAGAGACAGAGAGAGAGAGAGAGCGAGACAGAGAGAGACAGAGAGACAGAGAGACAGAGACAGAGAGAGAGAGAGAGAGAGAGAGAGAGAGAGAGAGAGAGAGAGAGAGAGAGACGAGAGAGAGACATTAGAAGCTCCACAAATGATTATATAGGATATTGATCAAAACTTTAGAAAGCTAAACATAAGCTCAAGTTAATTTATTTAATACTAATACTCAAAACTATTTTTGGTTAGAAAATACATTAAATAAAGCTAAAAAAGGGTAGATAGCCTCCAATGTTCATGCTTTCTAGTGCTTCCGTCTCCTGAGTGGCGCAGTGGTCTAAGGCACTGCATCGCAGTGTTAACTGTGCCACTAGAGATCCTGGTTCGAATCCAGGCTCTGTCGCAGCCGGCCGCGACCGGGAGACTCATGGGCGGCGCACAATTGGCCCAGCGTCGTCCAGGGTAGGGGAGGGAATGGCCGGCAGGGATATAGCTCAGTTGATAGAGCATGGCGTTTGCAACGCCAGGGTTGTGGGTTTGATTCCCACGGGGGGCCAGTATAAAAAAAAGATCTATTCACTAACTGTAAGTTGCTCTGGATAAGAGCGTCTGCTAAATGACTAAAATGTAAATGTAGTAGGCTAACAAATAGCCATATTAGGCAAAACACTGACCTCCAATACTGAACTCTGTTTAGCAATGCATCAGTTTTCTTATCTTCTCCAACACTCTTGGCTTGTGTAATTTCTCTGCCAAACTCGCCCTGGACCAAATTATAAGAACATTGGTAGTAATTGATCAACATTAAACATTTATAATTCCAAAAGTATTAAGCAAAACAAAAGTCAATAGTGAAATGATTGAACAATTGATGTCAACGATTTGGGTGAGAGGACTTGGAGGGCATTTGCTGTTTTGGCGCGTTTTTTCTCTCCAGGAGGCCTCCTGAACTGCCCGTCTCATAGGAGATGAATTAAGATAGGCTTAACTGTACATTCTAATTTCTAGAGCACAGACATGATATTCGCCACTTGCTAATTTAAATATTTTCTTAGGCCTGCCGCCTCTTTCTTGATACCGTGCCTGTAAGACAACGTTTTTTTCTGACCATTCGAACCATATTTAAATAGCAACTGAACCAAAAACAAACAACTTCTCTAGTCGAAAACGGCCTGTGACATCGACATGAGTCATAAACATTTATTCTAGTGTCAAAATTAACTACAAATTGTAAATATGATCATTTTGGTCATAAAGTCAGTATCGATTTGCGAGAATCTAGAGTAAGTAACAGTTTTCATTGGTTTGGGTTTATTTCAATCCTGCCCACATAGCCAACATTGTATCAACGAACGAGGCGGCTCAGAGAATATTGAAACGTTTTGTATCAACTAGACTGCTCCGAGAGTATTAATATTGCAACATAGTAGCCAACGCGGAGGCGGCCCGCGAACGTTTTTCCCCGGGACAGCATGGCTATGTCTGATATCATTGTGTTGCCTACGCTGTATCTGGGTGCTCATTAAATACAACAAAACAGCCTTACATCCACACTATAGCTAAATAACTTAGCAATATTTAAAGACGTTTTGCCAGCAAGATTGATCTGTTAGAATATCTCATTTTAATTCAAGAAGATGGACAAGCAAGACTGATAGAGTGAGAGGTGGACATGCATTATACCAGAGGCAGGTAAGCTACAGGTAGAGATGCAGGCAGAGGATGAAGATGTAGTCCTACATCAAGAAGTTACAAAAGTTAGCCCAACTAGGTAATCATTAATTATTTGCATTCTCAATTATCGTTATGCACATATGTTATAGTCTACAATTGTTGTATTTGAAGCCAAAAACAAGATGTATTTTTGGGAAATGCTCTAAATAGCAAGTTGTTCAGTTGTTTATTTTCATACCAATAGGCCTATATGAAACCAAAATTGCACTAGGCTACTGGGCAAATAAATGAAAATAAAAATTAGGCTTACAGCTGTCACAACCTATATTTTAATAGCAATAAAATAGCAACAAGGAGGGTTCCCCACCTCCCAATCAAATTAACCCCTGGCTATCAGATTACAACAAGGTTTTAAAGGCCAAGTTCAAATGCCGACTTCAAATTCAAAGCAATTGGTGCACAGCCTAAACAGCTGACTGGCAAAGCAAATGGCCCTGTCTCTGCCCTCTACTTTTTAAAAGTGACAGAAAAGGTGCACAGGCTGGCAGCTGCTCTCGGAGCAATTCTCCGCATGGTCCTAAAGCCATCCATAACGGTAAACAGCCATTGCATTTTAATCGGGATCGGGGGGCTTTGTCGTGGATTTTTATTTTTGATAGCTATATCGAACTGCTAACACAGGACTGGTAAAGGCCCAGTGCACTACTTTTGCGGAAAAATATCCCCCCCCCAAAAAAAAAAATAAAAAAAATTATATATATTTTATTCCGATTTTTCAGGGGGTGCTGCAGCACCCTCAGCACCCCTACTTCCCGTGGCTGTATCTGCCCACATGCCCACAGCTGGCAGCACCCAATAAATCAATTAGGAGTGCAGCTCCAGGCATCCAGATCATAATAACCAACACCTGGGTGCTTAATGCACCTTGGTACATTTGGTTTGACTTTGGATATCCTATGGGGCTAGTTAGGGACCATCAGTAAATTACACAATGTACATGGGACAATTTTTTTTATTTTTAACATTTCAATAGCTCCAAATTTCAATGACTTAAAAGCCTTAAACCAACTATAAATTGTAGAAATTTATATGGGGTCTACAAATATTGAAAGCATTTAATGAGAAAACTAAAAGGTGTGCAACATCAAAATATTGTCTAATTTACATTGTGTAATTTATTGACTGTCCCTAACTAGCCCCACCATCCAAAGTCAAACCAACATTGCAAATTGGCAAAGGAGTTGGCTAGTTTGCTAGCTAGCCTAGGCTACTTCCAAACCCAAGACCTGGTTAGACTGTTTAAAGTTATTTAACTGTGTACTGTTTTGGCAGACAATGTACAAACGCTTCCCACATGTAAACACAAACACACATAATGACACCCATCACACCTCCAAGACCCAAATCTCTTTCTCAGTCACATTTCCTAATAAGGTTTGAAACGAAAGCTAAATCAGTCAGTTCAGACCTCCTTTAATTTGGATGCTACCACTGTCATTGAGGGTGGAGTTCGATGGATAGCCTATGGTAGGTTCCCTTGAGGCACAACTTAATTATTTTATAGCCTCCATAGGCCTAAAATGTGAACCTGTTATTAGTAATATATTCTTATTTAAATAAAAAACATGCACCTTTCTATTGAAATAGGCCTATACCTTCCCACTTCTTCTGTGGGCCTATCAACTGTTGGTCTCATATGCCAAACTCCTTCCAGGCAATTGATCAATTGCATGGGTCAGGGATGGGCAACTCCAGGTCTTGGGGGCCGGAGTGGTGTCACACTTTTTCCCCAATCCTAGCAAACACAGCTGATTAAACTAATTGCATTCTAAACTGAAGATCATGATTACTTGATTATTGGAGTCAGGTGTGTTAGCTGGAGCTGGGGCAAATGTGTGACACTATTCAGGCCCCCGAGGACGGGAGTTTCCCACCCCTGATGTAGGTCGTGAGAGGTTATAATCTCACGCGAAGAGAGTGGGAGAGACTCCACAAACGTTGGGTAACAATATTACATTGTTCCTGGAGAATATCATTCGCTTCGCCTGGAGAACTCAGTTCAGTGCAGAATGCGTCTCTTTCCTTTTACACTTGATATAATACACTACTGTAGAAATGTAACTGCAAGAAATGATTAGAAACGTATTATGCGTTAGGTATTTTTTACATAGTCGGGTGTCTACAATATTGTGACCCTGAGCATTCAACACAGATTTTCCTCACCTGCGCAGGGCCATGTCCTTGAAGCAGCGGCGCCTTTCATGAGGCGAGCGCGATGTGGATCGACGGAGAGAGGCAGGAGGGGGGTGCACGTCCGTCTCCTTTTCTAATGGTGTAATTAATAAGTGTATGAAGAATAATAAATAGACTACCGTACAATATAGAGTTAAATACAGCGGTATATTCCATGCATTACTTTGAAACACTGCATGCATGATACAAAATAACTATTATGATTAACCCAAAAAATGAGGGGGAAAATGAAAACATTCAGAAAAAAACAGACAATTTGTAATCTTTCTTGTGTTTATTTGAGGAATATACATTTTCTATTAAATCAGTACAATTTCAACGTATTTATGTATTTTGTGGAAAATATATGAAAAAGGCTGCTGATAAGTTAGTATTTATGGAACTCATCAAGCTTATACAATTTATAACCCCATATCCTGAAAAATAGCCGAGATGTTTAGGGATGATTATAAACATTCAATAACTTAATTCATTTTTTATTACTCTATTAAAATATGTTTACCTTAATAATCTGAAAGTTGTAGGCGTTCAATGCATAGTTTCCATATGCATGTGGTATGATAAATATAATATTTACATAAGACTTATTTACATCTATAAAAATATGCAATTCGCAAATTACAAAGGTTATTTTATAAGTCCATTGCAGCATTCATAAATGTAGAAAAAAAATATCAGAGAACTTATGTCGTTAATAAATGTTCTCATTAATGAGGTCTGAAAGGAACCACAATATCTTACCCAACTGTTACCCTATATCAAGAGACAATAAGTTCCCATATATTTACAGAATAGAGGTTTCAAAAAATAATGTTTGTATTTTGCTTAATTTTATACCAAGTTCTAGCATAAAAATCTTGTCTGTGGTAAATGAATTGCAGATACTAGGCTACATAAACTTGCTTTATGATAAACATGATGATTTTATTAAACCTTCTGCAGTGAGCTATACAGAGCTTTTTTACTTGCCTGTTTATACTATACCAATGAATAAATGTATACATTCATCATGTTTAGCTATTATAGGAAATATTGAGACCCTTAATATAGTAAATGTCTATAACAATTACAGTTGCTTGGTACTGACTTCACTGAAAAAATATATAGTCGAAGACACTCTTTGCCGAACTTCCCCTCTTTTATTTTGGGTTAAGATTATTATCAACTCAACATCACTCGTAACAATCTCAGCATATATCTCAATAAGCCGATAAGCCCATAGGTAATTAACTGATATGGTTTCACATGATGCTCATGCTTTAGTAAAGAAACCGATGGGGCCACCTACTGACCAAGATGAGAACATCCTACATGAGACAACTGAATCTTCTGTAAAGAGGTGCAGTCGTACAGTTGGGGAAAAAAGTATTTAGTCAGCCACCAATTGTGCAAGTTCTCCCACTTAAAAAGATGAGAGAGGCCTGTAATTTTCATCATAGGTACATGTCAACTATGAAAGACAAATTGAGAAAAAAAAATCCAGAAAATCACATTGTAGGATTTTTAATGAATTTATTTGCAAATTATGGTGGAAAATAAGTATTTGGTCACCTACAAACAAGCAAGATTTCTGGCTCTCACAGACCTGTAACTTCTTCTTTAAGAGGCTCCTCTGTCCTCCACTCGTTACCTGTATTAATGGCACCTGTTTGAACTTGTTATCAGTATAAAATACACCTGTCCACAACCTCAAACAGTCACACTCCAAACTCCACTATGGCCAAGACTAAAGAGCTGTCAAAGGACACCAGAAACAAAATTGTAGACCTGCACCAGGCTGGGAAGACTGAATCTGCAATAGGTAAGCAGCTTGGTTTGAAGAAATCAACTGTGGGAGCAATTATTAGGAAATGGAAGACATACAAGACCACTGATAATCTCCCTCGATCTGGGGCTCCACGCAAGATCTCACCCCGTGGGGTCAAAATGATCACAAGAACGGTGAGCAAAAATCCCAGAACCACACGGGGGACCTAGTGAATGACCTGCAGAGAGCTGGGACCAAAGTAACAAAGCATACCATCAGTAACACACTACGCCGCCAGGGACTCAAATCCTGCAGTGCCAGACGTGTCCCCCTGCTTAAGCCAGTACATGTCCAGGCCCGTCTGAAGTTTGCTAGAGTGCATTTGGATGATCCAGAAGAGGATTGGGAGAATGTCATATGGTCAGATGAAACCAAAATATAACTTTTTGGTAAAAACTAAACTCGTCGTGTTTGGAGGACAAAGAATGCTGAGTTGCATCCAAAGAACACCATTACTGTGAAGCATGGGGGTGGAAACATCATGCTTTGGGGCTGTTTTTCTGCAAAGGGACCAGGACGACTGATCCGTGTAAAGGAAAGAATGAATGGGGCCATTGTCACGATCGTCTAATGAGGGAGACCAAGGCGCAGCGTTGCGAGTGAACATATTCTATTTATTAAATGCTCACACGAGCAAAACAATAAACAACGAATGCGTGACGTCTATGGTACAACACGAACACACACGAACAAAATCCCACAACCCAAAAGAAAAACAGACAGATTAAATATGGCTCCCAATCAGAGACAACCAGCCGACAGCTGACACTCGTTGCCTCTGATTGGGGAGTCACACCGGCAAACATAGAAAATAGACAACCTAGAACACCCACCAAAGAAACAGAAAACATAGAATGAACACACCCTGGCCCAACATAATGAGTCCCCGAGCCAGGGTGTGACAGTACCCCTAAAGGCGCGGACTGCGACCGCGACTAAATACGAGCAAAAACAGGGGAGGGCTGGGTGGGCATTCCTCCTCGGCGGCGGCTCCGGCTCGGGCTTGATCCCCACTTCCTCTCCAACCCCCCAAAGTACCCCTGGTCCTGTCTAGCCCCGCTGGCCGGAGCCGGACTGACGACACGCGCCCCTGGCTTGGTGCGTGGAACAGGAACGGACCGGACCGGGCTTACGATACACACCCCTGGCTTGGTGCGTGGAGCAGGAATGGACCGGAATGGGCTGGCGACGTGCACCACAGACTTGGTGCGAAGAGCAGGAACGAGCCGGACAGGGCTGACGAAACGCACCACAGACTTGGTGCGGGGAGCAGGAACAGGCCGGGCCGGGCTGGCGACGCGCACCACAGGCTTGGTGCGGGGAGCAGGAACAGGCCGGGCCGGGCTGGCGACGCGCACCACCGACTTGGTGCGGAGAGCAGGAACGGGCCGGACCGGGCTGGCGACGCGCACCACAGGTTTGGTGCGGGGAGCAGGAACAGGCCGGGCCGGGCCGGCGACGCGCACCACAGACTTGGTGCGGAGAGCAGGAACGGGCCGGACCGGGCTGGCGACGCGCACCACAGGTTTGGTGCGGGGAGCAGGAACAGGCCGGGCCGGGCTGGCGACGCGCACCACAGACTTGGTGCGGAGAGCGGGAACAGGCCGGGCCGGGCTGACGACACGCACCACAGGCTCGATGCGAGGAACAGGAACAGGCCGGACCGTACTGGAGACACACACCACTGGCCCTACGCAGGGATCAGGAACGGGCCGGACCGGACTGGTAACACACCCCAGTACCTCTCGCCGTGCCTCCACACTTTCCCTCTCCTCTGTGACCAGTGGCCCCCTTAACCTGGCGGCCTCCTCTTCACACCCGCTGGACCGCTCCCTCGCGGCCTCCTGCTGCCCCGTCGTCCACGTCGTGAGCCCCCCCCTAAAAATGTTCTGGGGTTCTCTCCTCCCCGTGGACCAGGCCTCCCTAGCTCTCACCAGACTCTCACTCTTCTGCTTCCAACTCCCGCTATTCAGCTCCTCAATTGGCTTGACCCAGTCGAAACTCTTGATCCATTGCTCCATAGACCAGCCTCTCTTCTCTTCACTTAGCGGGGCCCAGCCGAAACTCCTACTCCACTGATCCCAGGTCCTTCCTCTCTCCTCCTCACGCTGCTTGGTCTGGTTTAGGTGGGATTTTCTGTCACGATCGTCTAATGAGGGAGACCAAGGCGCAGCGTTGCGAGTGAACATATTCTATTTATTAAATGCTCACACGAGCAAAACAATAAACAACGAATGCGTGACGTCTATGGTACAACACGAACACACACGAACAAAATCCCACAACCCGAAAGAAAAACAGACAGATTAAATATGGCTCCCAATCAGAGACAACCAGCCGACAGCTGACACTCGTTGCCTCTGATTGGGAGTCACACCGGCAAACATAGAAAATAGACAACCTAGAACACCCACCAAAGAAACAGAAAACATAGAATGAACACACCCTGGCCCAACATAATGAGTCCCCGAGCCAGGGTGTGACAGCCATGTATCGTGAGATTTTGAGTGAAAACCTCCTTCCATCAGCAAGGGCATTGAAGATTAAACGTGGCTGGGTCTTTCAGCATGACAATGATCCCAAACACACCGCCCGGCCAACGAAGGAGTGGTTTCGTAAGAAGCATTTCAAGGTCCTGGAGTGGCCGAGCCAGTCTCCGGATCTCAACCCCATAGAAAATCTTTGGAGGGAGTTGAAAGTCTGTGTTGCCCAGCGACAGCCCCAAAACATCACTGCTCTAGAGGAGATCTGCATGGAGGAATGGGCCAAAATACCAGCAACAGTGTGTGAAAACCTTGTGAAGACTTACAGTAAACGTTTGACCTGTGTCATTGCCAACAAAGGGTATATAACAAAGTATTGAGAAACTTTTGTTATTGACCAAATACTTATTTTCCACCATAATTTGCAAATAAATTCATAAAAAATCCTACAATGTGATTTTCTGGATTTTATTTTCTCATTTTGTCTGTCATAGTTGACGTGTACCTATGATGAAAATTACAGGCCTCTCTCATCTTTTTAAGTGGGAGAACTTGCACAATTGGTGGCTGACTAAATACTTTTTTCCCCCACTGTACATACTATTGGTAATTATATTTTATGTGGTTGGTTTATACAATGTTATATATCCTAACAACGGAGTTGATTTCTTTGTTAGGCCTAACACTTATCTGACAAATTATTTATATATATATTTTTTATTGATTTACTGATATCAGTACTCAACACCTACATTTAGGCCAAGATATAATTTGTATTCCATTGTTCCATTTCTATTCCGTTTTAGATACTTGGAGGCACCAATGCACACCACTAATCAGTTAGTTCACAGTCAGCCCACAGAGAGGCGCTAGTGCTCATGGCATTCCAAATCTGACCAGACTACAAATCTTCAGATAAATATCCATGTAAATCATATTCTTCCTGGGGCTTGCTATTACATCAGTGGACGACTGTAGCAACTAGATGGTCTCTTTGAGCAAAACATATGTATTTAAATATCCCCTTTAAAGCACCCTTATTGGAAAGGAGAGCCAATGTATGAAGGTAGAAGGGCATACAAGACAACTAAATCATTGTAAAACACTGAATTGCACACAATTAGTCTAACATTAGTTTGACTAGTTAATGACAATGCACAACAAACAACTGAAGGCGTACAACAAACAATTGTATCTTTGTCATCCTTGGCAACAACTAACAATGCTCAACAGAAAGACGGAGAATACACCTGTTGTGTACTGTGAAGAACATAACATCATCTGTTGCTTTTTGGATAGCTGGTCTTCCCCACTTTCAGATCTCAATATCAGATAATTTATGGATAATTACGATTGACAATCAATACAGAGCCTTGGCTGGAAAGTGGAAGCACAATATATTTTCCATGGGGTGTTGGTTGGGCCAGCTTGGTTTTCTTGGCACGGCCCAGGGAAGGAAAGACCCAAACAGTCTAGTACCATGACCAGCTCACTTCCTGCTCCTGTTTCTCCATCCGTCCCGTCCTCCTGCTTGCTCAGGTCTCCTCGCTTTCTCCCCTGTCTGATTCATGGAGGACATACGCCTGGTAACGCCTCATGTTTGGGTGAGACACGCAACCGACCATCACTTTCCCACACACTCCCTCTATCATAACCCCATTCAAGTCTGCAAGGCACTGCAGCATGAAAGAGTTCAATTTGATACACGCACACAACTAAGATTTTGGTTAATCAACCAATGTCATGGATAAATATTGACAAATATTGACATAACACATAGCACATAACAAAATACAATTATAACCAAATGACAGTAAGCAAATGTGGATATATACACATAGATTTAATGACATTATATTGTCTTCCTATCATACCTTGAACCTAGGTTATAATGTCCTTTATAAACATGACCAGTAGATGTAACATGAAATACAGCAGTATAGTACTTAAAATACCCTTAGGAATGGACCTCTGACCTGCAATCTGCTTTACAGAGACATCTGCTTTCACATGGAAAGTCAGGCATTCTTTCTGAGAGCAACAACAACAACAATAACAACAACCAAAATTGGTGCTGAAAAAGACCATGTTCGGTTAAGCAATGAGTCCAAATTGGGTAATGCAGGAAAATCCCCCCTTTATCCAAAATGTGGGTTGTTGGATGGAGTTGATACTCTAGCCTTCACACCCATTCAGTCCCTCTAGTCCCTCACTCCACCCCTCCCCTGGTTTCCTCACAGCAGAGACAGACAGATGGACAGCTGTGGAGGCTCTGCGCTGAAGGACAAAAACAGCTGGGAGAGGACTAGTGCTATAGCTACCACACATTTTTGGATAACACACACTGTTTCAGATTGCCTCAACCTCTGAGCTTTTTGCTAATTGTGATGTCACCTCCGCTCTGAATGGAAGACATTTTTACCAGCCAAACTCCTTCGATCATATTTTTAAAAATTATATAAAAGGAACAGATTATTTTGATGATCACAATAACTCACTGATAATCCATAATAATCCATTCGGTCATATCCATTCACAGAGCCTCTCTCTGAGTACATGCTACCATAACAACACAAATCTGAATGAACAGATTACAGATTATATATATTTCCTGCTCTTCAGAGTACTGTAGCTACTGTACATTACAGGCTGTACATAACAGTCTGTGGTAATAGTAGGAGACTACAGTCCCTGGTTGAAAGGATTTGAACTCTGTCTTATAAACACTGCAACCGCCAGAATGAAATTAATAGACAAGTATTCAGAGTAGGAACTAGAGACTGTACAGTACATCTATAAAACCGACTTTTACATTTTCACAGACACTCTTATCCGGAGCGACTTATAGGAGCAATTAGGGTTAAGTGCTTTGCTCGACAGATTTTTCACCTAGTTGGCTCTGGGATTTAAGCCAGCAACCTTTCAGTTACTGGCCCAACGCTCTTAACCGCTAGCCTACCTGCCATAGCTTCTTACTAACAAGGGGGAATGTAGATGTGTCGCGGTACTACATACTTACAACACTGTTTTAAAGTGTTAGCGGTGATAAGGGGACTGTTTTCCAGTGGTGTAAAGTACTTAAGTAAAAATACTTTAAAGTACTACTTAAGTAGTTTTTTGGGGTATCTGTACTTTACTATTTATATTTTTGACAACTTTTACTTTTACTTCACTACATTCCTAAAGAAAAAAATGTACTTTTTACTCCATACATTTTCCCTGACACCCAAATGTACTCGTTACATTTTGAATGCTTAGCAGGACAGGAAAATGGTCCAATTCACGCACTTATCAAGATAACGTCCCTGGTCATCCCTACTGCCTCTGATCTGGTGGACTCACTAAACACACATAAATAAAAAAGCAAGAAAAAGGTGCCGTCTGGTTTGCTTAATATAAGGAATTAAAGTAATTTATACTTTTACTTTTACTTTGATACTTAAGTATATTTGAGCAATTACATTTACTTTTGATACTTAAATATATTTAAAACCAAATGCTTTTAGACTTTTACTCTAGTATTTTACTGGGTGACTTTCATTTTTACTTGAGTCATTTTCTATTAAGTTATCTTTACTTTTACTCAAGTATGACAATTAGGTACTTTTTCCACCACTGCTGTTTTCTGAACTCAACCGTACTCCCACTTCTTCATTCTCTTTAACATGCCATTATCTGCGTTGACCTAACAACCTTATAGGAACTGAACTTCTCATTCAGATCTGAGCTCTGTCAAGAGGCCCCTTTGATCAGCCTGGACAGTAGTCATCCTGTGTCCGAAATGACAGAACCGCATCCAAAGAAAGTGCAGCTGTGTAGTGGCCAGCCCAGGACTGTTAACTGTTTCCTCCCTGTTTATATCACAGAGGTTAGGCATATCTATATGATGCCCCATAGTTGTACATATGTTTAACGCACTCTCTCAGGTTCAGTGCTGGCTTTAGGCTCTGGGTTCTTATAGACCAGGGTGATCTTATGGTTCTTATTGGGGCGCTTTTTCAGGTAGGCAGCAGAGCGGCTGGTGGTTGTCTGTCTCTTTCCAGTGAGAGCTTTGACCAGCTTAGAGCGGTATTGATCCCCAGCCAGGAAATACAGGAGGGGATCAATACAACTGTTCACACTGGCCAGGGGCCTGGTGATCTTATAGGCAAAGTTGACGATGTTCAGGAGTTCACATTTGGCATCCAGCACGCGGTAGGCGTAGTAAAGGGTGCGTGTGATGTGGAAGGGTACAAAACACACGGCGAACACCACCAGCACCACCACAATCAGCTTGATGGATTTGGTGCGTGAGGGTGAGTTCTGCTGGCTTGGCGAGAGCCCCCGTCTGGGCCGACACAGAGCCATTGCCATCAGACAGTAACAGATCATGATGACTATGAAGGGGACGCCGAACAGCAGGACCATGACCGCAGAGCTGTAGTCCACATACTCCTCAAACTGCTCCGGATTGGTCGTATCGTGACACATCGTGTCGTTGTCCCTCTGGCTGGTGGTGACAAAGATGAGGTTGGGCACCAGACACGCCGTGACGGCAGCCCACACCATGCCACACGCGGCATGGGCATGGCGCGGCTTCACCATGGTCAGGGCCTTGATGGGGTGGCAGATGCCCAGGTAGCGGTGGACGCTGATGCAGGTGAGGAAGAGGATGCTGCAGTAGAGGTTGGCGTAGAACAAGAAGCGGACAATCTTGCAGGCGGCCACACCGAAGGGCCAGTGGCTGCGGTTAGCGTAGTAGTAGATGAGGGTGGGCAGGGAGAGAACATACAGGAAGTCTGAGAGGGCCAAGTGGAACATGTAGACAGTGCTGGTGTTCCACGGTCGCATCTTGGTCAGGAACATCCACAGAGCCACAGAGTTCAGCACCAGACCCAGAACACACACCAGGCTATAGGAAACAGGCAGTAGGATGTACTTAAACTCCTCATCGAAGCGACAGGTCTCGTTGGAATACCCAGCACTCGAAAGAATGGACTGGTTCCGCACAAGGTGGCTGTTAATGGCTGAGTCCATCTTCTGTCTCTTCAGCAGAGAGCTAAGTCTTGTATATCTGTGGAGACATCAAATACATTTGGAATCCACATGGCATCACTCTGAAAATGACAGTTTCACTCAAAAAATATATATTTAGTATTCATTTTAATTTTGACGCAGTCCCCGATTAAAGTTTTCAAAAAAAATATTAACAGCATGTTGTGTTAGAAATACAACTGTCTTGTTGACATCTTTGATGAATGAACTGAAGTTCAACATGCCCATAAAAGTTTACTGCACTGCATTTAGCCAGGGCCGGTTTCAGGCATAAACGACATAAGCAATAACCTTTTTTTAGGGACTCAGTCGGGGTCTCAACTGACTGTTGAGAGTTAGAATAGTAGAATACACAAGATGCAAGTTCGAAAATTGGTTGTTTATCAGCAGTTTGTCTCTTGTTTTGTCAGTCACTGACAGTCACTCAATTAGCCATGTCAGCTAAGAATTTTTATATTGGTATGTTAGTCTGCCAGTTATCTAAACTTGTAGTAATCATGGCTGAATACTGACCGGGCACAGGGCACGTGCCCAGAGGGCCCCCATTGATTTTGTTAGTCACTCTCACTCAGAAATCATTAACATGACATAAGTCATGGCAAAATGTTTAGAATTGCAGGAAATTAGCTTTAAAACTGCAAAAACAATTCACTCCACCCCATGGCAAAATGGGTAGAATTGCAAGAATTTAGCTTTAAAACTGCAAAAATGTATCTCTGCCCCATGGCAAAATGAGTGGAATTGCATGAATTAAAAGATAAAATGGCAACATTTTATCTCCGCCCCATGGCAAAATGTGTAGAACTGCAGGAAATTAACTTTAAAATGTAAATCTTTCTCTCAGCTGTCAAGAGGGCTCCACTAAAATATTAGTCTTGCTTGGTGCGGGACCCCCAACCGAATCTTGTTTAGGGCCCCCAAAAGGCTAGAGCCTGCTCTGCTTATAGCCTAACCAAAACAATAGTTAGAATTTCCCTCAAATCCTAAAATGAACCCCAAGTCCCGAGCTATAACCATAAACTGAGAACACTGGTGTTGTATCTAAATCTGTAATCCAAATGGTTCGGCGGTAGGTTACAGAGAAATGCGCGCATAGTTTATTTCGTTCCAAGGGAAAACACTTTTAGAAAACCTGGTAACCCAATGTGACTCATCATAATAATAGTACTATAGATAATAAACCTGACATAAGGGATATATAACTTCAAAGTTGAACTTAAGTCCAAGATAAAGATGTACAACTTACCCAGTTTAGATACAAAATTGACTTGCCGAGACAGACTTGACTTGTGACCGCTGCTCTCAGTGTAGTGAGTGCACTACGTCTGCAAACGGCTTGGATAGAAATAGGATATGCGCCTGACTGACCGTCCGGTCTACAGGAAATATACCCCCTTCTTCTCATCCGTCCCGCTGAAATCCAACACCGATATAACTGAGGCAAGTTATTCGTTTCAAACCCGATATTCAATCAATGTTTTAGCATGATAATAACACTGATTTCAAATAGTGTTCAATATCAACTTTTTGATTACTTATATTTTTCTGTAAATTTGCCTTTTGAAGAGATGTAGCATAATTCTCACAAAAATGCCTCATGTACACTGAGTGTACAAAACATTAAGAACAATTCCATGACATAGACTGACCAGGTGAATCCAGTTGAAATATATGATCCCTTATTGATGTACCTTGTTAAACCCACTTCAGTAAGTGTAGATGAAGGGGAGGAGACAGGTTAAAGAAGGTTTTTTAAACCTTGAGACAATTGAGACATGGATTGTGTATGTGTGCCATTAAGAGGGTGAATGGGCAAGACAAAAGATTTAAGTGCCTTTGAACAGGTATGGTATTAGAGGCTCACCGGTTTGTGTCAAGAACTGCAACGCTGCTCGGTTTTTCACACTCAACAGTCTCTCGTGTGTATCGAGAATGGTCCACCACCCAAAGGATATCCAGCCAACTTAACACAACTGTGGGAAGCATTGGAGTCAACATGGGTCAGCATTCCTGTGGAACGATTTCAACACCTTGTAGAGTGCATGCCCCAACGAATTGAGGCTGTTCTGAGGGCAAAAAAGGGGGGGTGCAACTCAATATTAGGAAAGTGTCATTAATGTTTTGTACACTGTGATTTCTCAGAAAATTATTCACAAATAACCGCAACCACAAGTTAATCCACTGCCTGAAAATTACACAAATATCATATAAACCAGATAAATACAAACGTATGGCACATGGAGTTGTGTCGGGGACCAAACTGGGAAGTAGAATTGATGACATGTGATGACCCATGCCTGACCTCCTAAGTCTGCAACTTCCTTTCAATAGAAGAGGAATTAACCCTAACAATTTTACGAGAACTGGCACATAACCAAAAGCACCAAAATCTTATGACTTAACACCGTGGGTGAGCCAATGTGTATTTAATCGAATACAAACTGTAATAAATCAAAGTGGAAATAACATGAACTGCAATTACAGTGCCTTGCAAAAGTATTCATCCCCCTTGGCGTTTTTCCTATTTTGTTGCATTACAACCTGTAATTTAAATTGATTTTTATTTGGATTTCATGTAATGTACATACACAAAATAGTCCAAATTGGTGAAGTGAAATGAAAAAAAGAACTTGTTTCAAATTATTCTAAAAAATAAATAATGGAAAAGTGGTGCGTGCATATGTATTCACCCCATTTGCTATGAAGCCCCTAAATAAGATCTGGTGCAACCAATTACCTTCAGAAGTCACATAATTAGTTAAATAAAGTCCACATGTGTGCAATCTAAGTGTCACATGATCTGTCACATGATCTCAGTATATGTACACCTGTTCTGAAAGGCCCCAGAGTCTGCAACACCACTAAGCAAGGGGCACCACCAAGCAAGCGGCACCATGAAGACCAAGGAGCTCTCCAAACAGGTCAGGGACAAAGTTGTGGAGAAGTACAGATCAGGGTTGGGTTATAAAAAACTATCAGAAACTTTGAACATCCCATGGAGCACCATTTAAATCCATTATTAAAAAATTGAAAGAATATGGCACCACAACAAACCTGTAAAGAGAGGGCCGCCCACCAAAACTCACGGACCAGGCAAGGAGGGCATTAATCAGAGAGGCAACAAAGAGACCAAAGATAACCCTGAAGGAGCTGCAAAGCTCCACAGCGGAGATTGGAGTGTCTGTCCATAGGACCACTTTAAGCCATACACTCCACAGAGCTTGGCTTTACGGAAGAGTGGCCAGAAAAAAGCCAATGCTTAAAGAAAGAAATAAGCAAACACGTTTGGTGTTCGCCAAAAGGCATGTGGGAGACTCCCCAAACATATGGAAGAAGGTACTCTGATCAGATGAGACTAAAATTGAGCTTTTTACCCATCAAGGAAAACGTTATGTCTGGCGCAAACCCTACACCTCTCATCACCCGAGAACACCATCCCCACAGGGAAGCATGGTGGTGGCAGCATCATGCTGTGGGGATGTTTTTCATCGGCAGGGACTGGGAAACTGGTCAGAATTGAAGGAATGATGGATGGCGCATAATACAGGGAAATTCTTCAGGGAAACCTGTTTCAGTCTTCCAGAGATTTGAGACTGGGACAGAGGTTCGCCTTCCAGCAGGACAATGACACTAAGCATACTGCTAAAGCAACACTCAAGTGGTTCAAGGGTAAACATTTAAATGTCTTGGAATGGCCTAGTCAAAGCCCAGACCTCAATCCAATTGAGAATCTGTGGTATGACTTAAAGATTGCTGTACACCAGCGGAACCCATCCAACTTGAAGGAGCTGGAGCAGTTTTGCCTTGAAGAATGGGAAAAAATCCCAGTGGCTAGATGTGCCAAGCTTATAGAGACATACCCCAAGAGACTTGCAGCTCAAGTTATGCACGTTCAAGTTTTCTGTTTTTTTGTCTTATTTCTTGTTTGTTTCACAAGAAAAAATATGTTGCATCTTCAAAGTGGTAGGCATGTTGTGTAAATCAAATGATACAAACCCCCAAAAAATCCATTTAAATTCCAGGTTGTAAGGCAACAAAATAGGAAAAATGCCAAGGGGGGTGAATACTTTCTAAGTGACAAAAATGTGGTTATGTATTTGATTTTCCAAATGAGTGTTAAGGTTAATATACTGTGAAAGTGATTAATCAGACTGTGTATTCAACCAGAAAGTATGCTACTGTGTCTCTTCAACTCTGTCCTGCTTGTCATCATTCTACTGCCAGGCAAGCCTTATATTGGTGGGTCATTGCTACAGCTTTAAGGTTAATATTTAGACAGTTCTGTAAATGGTTGTCGCAAAGTAGCACATTTACACAGGGGTTGATCCTGGCGTGACAGGAGAAATTTACTATTGTCTCTGGCCACCTTTCCACATCATCGTCAGAATTTGCCGGAAATGTGAGTGATAAAATGATAAAACAGGATTTTTACATTTACGTCATTTAGCAGACGCTCTTATCCAGAGCGACTTACAGTTAGTGAATACATTTTTTTTTTTTTTATACTGGCCCCCCGTGGGAATCGAACCCACAATCCTGGCGTTGCAAACGCCATGCTCTATCAACTGAGCTACATCCCTGCCGGCCATTCCCTCCCCTACCCTGGACGACGCTGGGCCAATTGTGCGCCGCCCATGAGTCTCCCAGTCACGGCCGGCTGCGACAGAGCCTGGATATGATCATAAAGAAATAAATGTGGGCAGGATGAGCATTAACCTGGTTTTGGCAGAGACGCATAGTCCTGGTGTTATCTAGCTGGGAATGTCAGTTTTCACATGACTCCAAACAGGACGGTCAGAAACTACAATATTTATGCTTCTAGTTTCATATAGCATGCATCAGATCTGGGTCCGTATTCACAAAGCATCTCAGAGTAGGAATGCTGATCTATGATCAGCTTAGCCTTTTAGATCACAATGAGCGCACATTCTGCTGAATTCCTGTACTGTACAGTAGCTGTTGGTATGTAGACTGTGTGTGTACAAGCCCATGGGTGTGGCCCTGTTGGGAAATGTAGATTTGATTATCGATTGTTCAAACGCATCATACTGTGACACTTTCTGTATTTTGACAGTTCTATATCTTGAAAACTTGATTGCTGACATGTAAAACATTTTGGGACTGTATCAACAGTGGACTAATTAAACAAATACCAAAAGATAGTTTTTGAATGGAATTTGCCTTTAACTCAAGATTTCTACCCTTGCAGATGCCCTTGTAAAAACAACATCACTTTCACGTGTGAACGATTGCTATTGAGGATTTATACTGTAAATTACTATTTAGGATAAATGTGCTTGTTTGGTTCTTCAAACAAATTAGTCTCATTGCAGTGTCATGGTGCTATACATTCTTTCTGTGGGTCCGGCAGTGCTCCTGCTTATATCCTGGGGTCAGTGCAGCCCCTCCTCTTCCTTCCCCTTTAAAGCCTGACCCATGGAGAAGTCAGAAACCCACTCAGTACCAATTAAGGGACAGGCTGACTTGCTTTATATAGCATTCACAGACAGAAAGTCAGTGTATTGTATTTTCTCTTTTGTTCAAATCCAATACCATGTGTAGTAGACTGCCAAGGTAATGAGTTAGCATCAGGTGAGCACTCATACAGATAATATCAATAATATTCCTCTGCTGATGTACCCAGCTATATGTGAAACCAGTGGAGGCTCCTTAGAGGAGGAAGGGGAGGACCATCCTCCTCAGTGAATTTCATAAAAATAGTGAAATATTAAAAAAGTGATCATTTTTAGATAAAACTGTACTAAATATATTCAGTCTTTCCAGCTTCAGTTTGAAGTTATTGTGTTAGCTGTGTTGTTGGCTAGCTCCTCTGAACAACAGTGTCCTGATGAGTGAGCACATTTTCTATGCCAGGCAAAATCGAGCCTCATTAGCTCATTGTTATGGATGTATCCAAATAAATGTCACTAGAAAACACCTTAAACAAATGCAAATGCATCTACTTTGCTGTTATTCTGGCGTGACTGTAAGTTAGCCGTAGTTGGCTAGCTAGCAAGCAAGGGATAAGAATGTTGCCAGCCAGTATGGCAATGGAACATTTACAATTAACGACTGGGTCGCATCCATAGATACAGAACTAAAAGACTGAATGACTGGGTCGCGTCTCTAGCAACCGAACCGATAGAACAAATGACCAGCCGGCTTGGGTAGCAACCCTAGATTTGTTTCGGGACCATATCTTGTGGAAGGATGAAATAGTATGAATTAATTCATCAAAATAACATTTTTAATGAAAATATGTCAATCATTATTTGAATATGTTGGTAACCTGTTGTATAAAAGTGATAATGCCCTTGAAGCCGGTGTTTGGAGGATATATTGGCACGGTTTGCCGCCCCTTGACTTCGTCTCGGGCCTAACAGCACCCGTGCCAATATATCCTCCAAACACCGGCTTCTCGGGCATTATCACTTAAATAGAAATAAGGCCATGCTCGTAAAAAATAAACAATCCTCCCTCATCTTAAACGGCACTGACCGTCACTGGTGAAAACTGCCCCAAGTCTCTCTGCTGCCTGTGCTCATCTGAACACCTACCTTAAGGAGATAAAGGCTTGGATGAAGCAAAACTTCCTTCAATTTAACAGCAGCAAAACCGAGGCTCTACTTGTTGACACCCCTCACCAGGTCCAGATCCATTGTATCATTTCAAATCCAAAGTGCTGGAGTACTGAGCCAGAACAAGAAAATATGTGACCCTGTCCCAATACTTTTGGAGCTCACTGTAGATGTGTTCCTTGTTGTGTTTGTCCCTTTGTTCTTTGTGTCAGTGACCCTGTCTAGTTGTGTCCTTATTTTGTCTTTACATTTTATTTTATTTTAACGTACTTACTGCACATAAAAAATGTAATGTATTATTATTACAGAGTGGCTGCGGCTTTTCCCTGACCTTTTCTTTCTAATGTTAAAGGTCCCCATGTTTATTCTCTACAGTCTCTGCTCTACTTTTAGAGAACTCTGGTGAATGGTGCTTGTTTTATAAAGTTAGATGAAAGCTGAATCAATGTCTGCAAGATCACATTATGATAGTATTCTACATAAAATAAACGAATATAATAGCATTGCGTTACTGTAAGACAAAAACACCACCATATTTTTCTCTCATGTGGCCAAATCTCAACAGCACGTGCCACTAGGACCATCTGCTCTAGAATTTGCTTACTGTACATAATTCAAAACAACACTGTAGGCTACTTCGAAACAACACTGTATAACTCAAGAAGATCTAAATGCATATCCCAATGAAACTGATTGAGATCAAATGGTTGGTATGCAGATGCTGCATGGATTATCATTCACGACTGACAGCGAGAAATGTGAAGGGAAGGAGACCAGAAAAATATATGCGTAATGTAGAGGTAAAGAATCACATGCGCTCGGAAAATAAGGTCAGGGAAAAGTCGGCTCCAGCCACAGCCTTATTATTAGTAGTAGTAGCAGTTGGATTAGAATGATTTGAATCACAGCCACACTATCACCTTGTTCCTGGCTTAGTGGACAAAGGCTGTTGGGTTTATAGAGGAGCAGACAGGATCACTGTGTTGACATTCTGCCAAAAGTCCCAGAATC
The DNA here is from genome assembly GCF_020615455.1 of Coregonus clupeaformis. NCBI lineage: Eukaryota > Metazoa > Chordata > Actinopteri > Salmoniformes > Salmonidae > Coregonus > Coregonus clupeaformis. Next base: position 26,005,984 of record NC_059194.1, on the reverse strand, counting down.
CCCTGAGGATGTCCTGTGATGACATGATGAGAGTTCCAGCAGAGCCAGTCTGACCAGGGGTCTTATCACCCTGGCCATCACCCCACGGTGTCTGAGTCCAGGAGAGGAGACCAGTACACATTTGCCTCTACGGTCAGCCAGGAGGTCACTGACACATACCTGCTGTCAGGGGACACAGAGGGATGTGTTGGCTCATTTTTGAATGACTAACTTGTCCGTATGCACCACCACAGAAGGCTGCAAACACACAGACCGATAATATCAACAGATTTTTCAGAATCTCACAAGGACACACGTCCTCCACTCTTGCCTGTTGCCTGTGTTAAAATGAGTAGAACTTACATGGCCAGCGCAGACAGGATATGGTTCTGGGTTCCGAAGTTAGATCGGACATACTTACAGCTTGTAGTTGCAGAACATTTGCTGTAAGGACAAATACGTATTTGTCGCTCCATGGGTACACTTTACATTGTAATTTACATAAGAGAGAAAGTATTTATCCTGTTCAAACATGCAGGCCTTGATAACATCCATTGAGCTATCATGTGTGGTACTGACATTGTCATGTCATTGGAAAGGGTAAGTGCAGCACAGAGACAGAGTAGTGTGGTTTTTGTGGGTGTAACTGAACATATAATGTGAAACCAGACACAGGTCTGGTGGGGAAGATGTCTAACAAAGAAAGGCTTCAAGAAAAATAACAATTAGCAAAGATAATAACTAAACCTGTTATAATATTGCAATTTAAGCAAATGCTGATAGCCATTCAATTGTATTTCTGTCATTTCTATAAAGATTGCAATATAGTTGTGTTTATATACTGTATCTAGGTATACCATTGTAGGTTGATTATATCAAGGCATGGTCGATTTGTTTTGCCGTCATTGTATTTCTGTGCCAGCAAGGCCTGTATCATAAAGAGAGGAAATACCCACTTTGTGTGGATAGTTTTATAGTTTTATATGAAGACAAAACAAACATAATTCCATAGTACAGTCTGGGATATGGAACCTCCCCATGCTCAATTTCCTTTGTATTACATGGTCCCAAATGTCCTAATAAATATATATTAATATCATAATGTTGTCATAACATTGTTTTATTCACGTCGTGCCCCATTTGGTTGAATAAATGTAATATAGCCTACATGTAATACTAATTTCCTTAATTCAACAACCTTCAGAAAATAAAGTAGTAAACTTCCAAGATCCACAGTTAAATGTATATCTAAAGTTCAGATGATGAGCAAAGTAGCGCCACTTGCAAAGAACCACAGGAAAAGAACCACAGGCGTCAAGTACAGGTTTTATGCCATCGATCTTCACACAGTAGCAGTGTCTAAGAACCCACATATGTCAACAGTTAGTTTTATACAATTCCGTTTTTAAAAGGCAGTAAAAAAAAATAAAAAAAGTTCACAGAAGCATTGATTAAGTGACTGTGATGTTCATGTTAAATGGGTGGGTGCCTCTTTATTATCTTGTGAGCACACACGAGTTATTAGCTAAGGGAGAGAAAATTGAATAGAGAAACAAGATCTACAATGTAAGAGTAAGAATGTAAATAAACGAGCCCAGAGTTCACATATTCCTCCCACTGGATTCCCCTCTTATCACTAACAACAGCTACACCACAGTGACAACATAACAATACCATCAGACAGTAAACAGAAAGCGAGACCTTATCTTATTAACTTTCCAGGCCATGTTAAAATGTGTACTGGTAAATATGTACAGCTATACATTTCATCCTCCATGGCCCTTATTGATTGATTTTACAAGCTCTGTGCTGTTCTTTATAACGGTAAAGCAGTGGAAAGGGCAGGGGAGGAGGTGATGCGTGTGATTGCTCAGTAAACACTCTCGTCGGTGACTGCTGGGGAGACACATAATCAATATTTAGCTATGTGGATCTAAATTGGATATAACAAATGTTTGACCATGGCTTGAATCCACATCTCTCATTTTAAGGTATGGAAACGGATATGAGATGAGGATTTCATGGGACATGCACCATGTCTGTGTGTTTGCTTACTAGAAAGTCATTTTTACTGTAAATAAAAGGGCGGTGAGTGGAAGAGATAGTGAGTAGTCCATTAGGGCAGGCATCTGTCCCTGACGTCCATTGGGTTCAGTTTGAGAACTCAAACAAAGTGAGTAGGTCTATAGTGAATCCCAGATCTTGGGTAGGTTCTCCAGGATCCTCCGGCGATGCGACGGGTTCGACACTCCGGCTGCACGCAGGTCCTCCTCTGTGATGCCACTGTGGAGAGGGCAAAGGTCATTTAGCTATCCCTGACTGACTTAGACCACCGAGACCAAACGAATCAGGTTCCATCCACCATCATTCCTCCTCTCACCTGAAGTAGTCCAGGTCATCCCAGCCATTGAGGCTGAGTCCCAGAGTGTACTTCTGCAGACCCAGGGTGCTAAGTAGTTCTCGCACCGTCTCTGGAGCTCCATGGAGGACCTGTATCAAACACCAAAACAAATGTCTCATAAAAAAATGAATGATAAAGGTCTACCTGTCCATTGCCATAGTACATTTGACATTTTATTCATTTAGCAGATGCTCTTATCCAGAGCGACTTACAGTTAGTGAGTGCATACATTTTTCATACTGGCCCCCCGTGGGAATCAAACCCACAATCCTGGCATTGCAAGCACTATGCTCTACCAACTGAGCTACAGGAGGCCCCCTGTATTAGGGCTATGACTCATTTTTCCTGATAACGTGACCTGACCTAGAAAACCTGAAGAAGACCTGGGCCCATTACTAGGCTCTACGTATTACATCTACCCACCTCTTTCTCCCAGCAGTAGCCTCTTTCTGCAGCCATGGCTAGGTCCTTCCTCTGGGCCGGTCTCTGGCATGGGGTAAATGGAGCCTTAAGGTCCACAGGGAAGAAGTCCACCTCGCTGAGTGACTTGGCAATCTGCAGGGCTGTGAGGGAGTGGTCCCCAAGGGGCCCAACTGGCTGCTCCACCACCCAGGGGGCTGAGGCCTGGGTGTGGGGCACACAGGTGGACACATAGGGGTAGAAGGCTGGGAGTTTGCTGCTCCGTACAGGGTGTTGGTGCACCCTAGGCTGTTCTCTCCTGGGGGTCTCTCTGATGATGGCGGAGTGGTTCATGTACATGTTCCTCAGGTTCTTGGCAGGCAGGATGGAGTCCTGGACAACATTGTTCTTGCTTGGTCGTGGTTGTATGGGTTGTTCATGATAGTGAGAGGTGGTGGTGGGGCTTGGGGCAGGGGGGATTGGCGATGGGTCCTTTGATGGGAAGAGCTGATAGGAGGAGTTGGTCTGGGGTGGATGATGGTGATTGGTGGAAGGGTAGTGCGGCAGGATGCCTGGAATCTCGATTTCAGTGAAGTCGGACCTGCGAGGGGACTTCCTGTCATAGCCATGCCCCCCAAAGAGTTTGGGTAACTGCAGCACGGAGTCGCCGGCCCAGACCACCTGAGGGTCCCTGCGAGGGGGTGGAGATTCCTCTACCCTGCCCAGGACAGACACACCTTCAAATATGAAGTAGGCAGGGTTTGTGTAACTGCTAGGGGCCGGCTTGGGCGGAGGCGGTGAGGATCTGAAATGGGTGGACAGATAATAATGAAAGTAGGCTAAATGACAAACCACACTGCATACTCCCATCACTAATCATATCTCGGAATCATATGCTGACAATGTATGTTGGTTGGTTTTACAATGAGTGACTTGAAAAACACCAAAAAGATCCTCACCGGCTGATAGGTGCTCGAGTGGACGGAAGAGACAAGCGTCCTCTCACCAGACCCTTCTCATCCTTCTCAAAGCAGAACCACTCTGAAAAAGACAAAATAGATGTTTACTGGACACCATCTAACTCATGTCTTTTCCATATGTTCTGTGTTGTCTGGGGTAAAGGCTGCCCCTGGCGTGTGGTGGTAGTGTGTATGCGTGTTGTCATGGCAATGCATAATGCCTGACCTATAGGGCAAATGGCACCCACTCACACTGTGTGTCCTTTGAATGTCTCAGGATGCATCTGGTCAGGATCAGTCAGCGAGGAGCCAAAAGAGGAAGCCAGGGCAGAGACCACAGAGAGAGAATGCAAAGCCTTGGATCAATCAGGAACCAAATAGAGGAAGCACTGAGAGATACACAGGAGAACCAAAGAGCATGTGGACTGTCGCAACAGAAGCCCAGCGGGAAGTGATAGTACAAGCAGAGGAAGGAGAGGAGAGCAGCGAGGAGGTTGGCGGGAGTGCAGGCAGGCGAACCCACCGTAGATCTTCTCCCGTGTTCGTCGCCGGTCCTTGGGCACGTGGACCCTGACCCGCCCACGTATGGAGCCCATCTCCTCACCCCGGTGGGTCAGAAATGTCTCAAACTGCTCTGCTGTGCCGATGAGGGAGCGCAGCGCCACACAGCACTCACCTACAGGGTCAACGGTAGGGTCAACATTGGAGTGGGATGAAGCTGTCCCAGCCCAGACACTGATCTCTGGTCAGTTTAGCTTTTTTCTCCCCTAATAGTTCAGATTTGAAGACTGTACGCTGGTCCTTGATCTGTGCCTAAAATACACTTCAAAACATCTCAATGACTAGGGTCAAAGGGCGTTGATTTACTTTTTGCTAAGTGACTGATGAGAGGGGAAATAGTGAATGGTGGCGGTTACGAACACGAAGGGAAGGAGTAATGACCAACCGTATGACTCAAACCCGTCACATGACTTGACAGACAGCAGGAGGTGCTGATCCTGAAGGTACTCCATGTCTGAGACGATCGGGAGAAGCTATGATATGTAGACACACACAGGTTAGCAATGCGTCTTTGGTATGAGTTTGTCATCTAGCTCCAGGTTGATGTATTTACCTTGGGTAGCTGCTTGGGGGACCAGCCCAGTTTGAGGAAACCAGGCACGTCACAGCTCTGCAAGTCATTCTCTATGGAACGGCGGATCTCTGCTCAAAACAGATATCAACTTAAATCATTAATCACATAAGTCACAGAGTTTATTATAGAACTTTAGATGAACTAGCTGAGAAAAGATTATTAAGGACAAAGCACCTTCAAGGCAGGATGAATGAAACTCAATGAAGAACTTGGCTTTGCTGGCTGTCTTCACAATGGCCTCAACACCTTCCAACTCTATCCAGGCCCTCTCCATGCTCGAGCTTGGGTCTGTTTGTAGTACAAGGCAATAGAGGCTCACAAGCAAGCATAAAGGTTATATTATATGACGTATATTCATAGAAATTCTTATGTCAAAATAACCACAATCACCTGTTTTGGAGATGAACTGTGATGTCACCCCTACATGGAATGTGGCAAAAACAGGCGAGTGGTCGCTGGTGAAGATGTCATCTGTACAACCTGGAGACAGACAGAGATATCTCAGTCATAATGATACAGCCCTGTCCACTATCGTTATGCTATTAACTGTACCATCATATAAGCATTCTTATGTCACTGATGATCACTTCAGCACTGTATGTTGTTCGACCTTATCATCAAAACCTGTGGCATAGACAAAACTAATTATCCTTTAATGGCTATGATGGAGTATGGTGTATGGGGAGTTTTGCTGAGGGAGGTCAAAAGCAGTGCCCTGGAGTCAGAGCTGCGGTGAGGAACTGACTGTTTGTCTGAGGACCACAGACCAGAGGACGTAGGAGTTGCCAATCATACCTTAACAGCGCCTCTTGCATTTTACAGGAAAACAATGAAAGAAATGGCCACAAAATGTCTAATTTAGGAACGCCTTGAGAAATAATAGTATGATATCCAATTTGCTGTGTCTGAATGTTAAACCACAACGCTGTTACAGTATGTCTGAGGATAATGTTATGAGCCCCCCAAAAATATGTCCTAAACCAGGGATGGGCAACTAGCGACCCAATAATAATAATTTTAAAAATACAATGTATTAAACAAATAAACCTACTCATTCCATTTTTTTTTTTTTTACTATTTTCTACATTCTAGAATAATAGTGAAGACATCAAAACTATGAAATAACACATATGGAATCATGTAGTACCAAAAAAGTGTTAAATAAATCAACATATATTTTATATTTGAGATTCTTCAAAGTAGCCACCCTTTGCCTTGATGGCAGCTTTGCACACACTTGGCATTCTCTCAACCAGCTTCATGAGGTAGTCACCTGGAATGCATTTCAATTAATAGTTGTGCCTTGTTAAAAGTTAATTTGTGGAATTGCTTTCCTTCTTAATGCGTTTGAGCAGTTGTCATGACTTGCCATCATGGGCTGAGGATCAAAGATTCCTGCTAGGCAAAGGTTTGAACACCCCCTTTCCTGGGGGCCAGTTTTATGACCGGTCGTAAATTCCTTGCAGAAACTTTATTTTCCGTGCCATGCAGTATTGGGAAAGGGAATTTCCCTGTGAGACAAAGGAAGTCTTCCTGCCAAGACTCCAACATCCAAAAGTGGATAGTGAAAAAATATTTCTACTTAAAAGAATGTGGGAAATGATTGGTGGGGACTTTATTTTTTAATTTAATTTTACTAGGCAAGTCAGTTAAGAACAAATTCTTATTTACAATGACGGCCTACACCGGCCAAACCCAGACGGCGCTGGGCCAATTGTGTGCCGCCCTATGGGACTCCCAATCATGGCCGGTTGTGATACAGCCTGGAATCGAATCAGGGGGTCTGTAGTGACGCCTCAAGCACTGAGATGCAGTGCCTTAGACCGCTGCGCCACTCGGGAGCCCAACTTAAAGAACAATCATGTCAAATTCGTTACTATGTTGTGATGTCATTAAAGACGGTGGAACAAAATAACTATATCTCTGGGGGTGTACACTTCCCAGTTATGGGGTTTGCATCTAATGGTTGTATAAAACGAATGATTAAGTATAATAATACTTTTGTGAAGATAACAATGTGATTTTAGCATTCTAGATGAGATGATTGTTTTCCATATTGATTTGTTCTCAGTCAGTGGCCACGCCCAGATGAGCACAAACATGATGGAATGCCCCTTTTACCCCGAGTGCATAAAAAGCCTCGTAACGAAATTCACCTCAGACCAGCAGACGTGAAGCGTGAGCTAAACGTTGCAAATGGTTGAAACGCTACAGACGTGAAGTGTGAGCCAAACGTTGCAAATGGTTGAATTTCTACCAGACCAGTAAGCCCCACGGCTTAAAATGGTTGACACTCTACAAGACCAAGAAGCGTGACGCTGAAGCTACACGTTACAAAATGGTTAGACTAGAAAGACCAGAAAACGTGAGAGGTTAGTCCACACGTTTGAAATGGAGAAACTCTGAAACTCTCAACCTCTACACGAGGTGAAGAAGAAGACAATGCACTAGACCTTATCATCTCAGTCTGCAGCTGGCATGTATAGTCGTCTAGAGAACTTTCACTAAAGACACGAGTTGGAAAGGACAATTCCTCTCCGACAACCGCTGGTACATCTGAAGTATCCATTCTGACCACCACTACGACCAGAAATTCTACCAAGTACATTGGAATCTCTGGTGGGCAAACCAGAGTCCTACATCATCAATTGAACTATCGAGGACAGCTACACATATTGCATTTCTAATCAGAATGAGCGTTTAGTGTGGTTTTAAGCATTTATATTTCCGTGTAGCGTAGTTTCCAAAGTAACCACGATAGTTTGACTCTCTGTCTCTCCCTTCCATTCTGACCCCTCCACCACCCAAGCATTCATGCTAATGTTAGTCCAGTCCACTAGGTACCTGTTTTAATTGTATTACGTTAGTAATCAATAACCTATGTGTGTTTGTATTGTGTTATTATTTAGTTAGTAAATAAATAAGCCAATTTGTGTATTGCTGATTCATCAATAAGGTTAGGGTTCTTGCAGGTTCAAGGATTATGCGACATTCAGAATGAGACTGATAAGAGGTATTTATTTAATAAGTGACTGTTATCAATATATTTAACATACAGTGAGGGAAAAAATGCTGATTTTGTACGTTTGCCCACTGACAAAGAAATTATCGGTCTATAATTTTAATGGTAGGTTTATTTCAGCAGTGAGAGACAGAATAACAACAAAAAAATCCAGAAAAACGCATGTAAAAAATGTTAGAAATTGATTTGCATTTTAATGAGGGAAATAAGTATTTGACCCCTCTGCAAAACATGACTTAGTACTTGGTGGCAAAACCCTTGTTGGCAATCACAGAGGTCAGACATTTCTTGTAGTTGGCCACCAGGTTTGCACACATCTCAGGAGGGATTTTGTCCCACTCCTCTTTCCAGATCTTCTCCAAGTCATTAAGGTTTCGAGGCTGACATTTGGCAACTCAAACCTTCAGCTCCCTCCACATATTTTCTATGGGATTAAGGTCTGGCTAGGCTACTCCAGGACCTTAATGTGCTTCTTCTTGAGCCACTCCTTTGTTGCCTTGGCCGTGTGTTTTGGGTCATTGTCATGCTGGAATACCCATCCACGACCCATTTTCAATGAAACTGGCTCTCATGAGGACCGCCACAGCAAAGGAAGACCCAGAGTTACCTCTGCTGCAGAGGATAAATTAATTAGAGTTAACTGCACCTCAGATTGCAGCCCAAATAAATGCTTCACAGAGTTCAAGTAACAGACACATCTCAACATCAACTGTTCATGTGTGAATCAGGCCTTCATGGTCAAATTGCTGCACAGAAACCACTACTAAAGGACCCCAATAAGAAGAAGAGACTTGCTTGGACCAAGAAACACAAGCAATGGACATTAGACCGGTGTAAATCTGTCCTTTGGTCTGATGAGTCAAAATTTGAGATTTCTGGTTCCAACTGCCGTGTCTTTGTGAGACGCAGAGTAGGTGAACGGATGATCTCTGCATGTGTGGTTCCCACCATGAAGCATGGAGGAGGAGGTGTGATGTGTGGGGGTGCTTTGCTGGTGACACTGTCAGTAATTTATTTAGAATTCAAGGCACACTTAATAATCATGGCTACCACAGTATTCTGCAGCGATACGCCATCCCATCTGGTTTGCGCTTAGTGGGACTATCATTTGTTTTTGAACAGGACAATGACCCAACACACCTCCAGGCTGTGTAAGGGCTATTTGACCAAGAAGGAGAGTGATGTTGTGCTTCCCATAGGGCGGCGCACAATTGGCCCAGGGTCGTCCGGGTTTGGCCGGTGTAGGCCGTCATTGTAAATAATAATTTGTTCTTAACTGACTTGCCTAGTTAAATAAAGGTAAAATAAAAATAAATAAAAATTCATCAGTTGAGGCCTCCACAATCACCCGACATCAACCCAATTGAGATGGTTTGGGATGATTTGGACCGCAGAGTGAAGGAAAAGCAGCCAACAAGTGCTCAGCATATGTGGGAACTCCTTCAAGACTGATGGAAAAGCATTTCAGGTGAAGCTGGTTGAGAGAATGCCAAGAGTGTGCAAAGCTGTCATCAAGGCAAAGGGTGGCTACTTTGAAGAATCTAAAATCTAAAATAAATGTTGATTTGTTTAACACTTTTTTGGTTACTACATGATTCCATATGTGTTATTTCATTGTTTTGATGTTTTCACTATTTTTCTACAATGTAGAAAATAATACAAATAAAGAAAAACCCTTGAATGTGTTGGTGTGTCCAAACTTTTGACTGGTACTGTATATATTTGGGGGGTTTTTGGAACTCAGTCGGGATCTCAACTTACTGTTGAGAGTTAGAATAATAGAAAACACAAGGTTCAATTTCGAAATGTGGGTGTGCATCAGCAGTCACTCAATTGGTATACGGTATATGCCATTTAGCAGACGCTTTTATCCAAAGCGACTTACAGTCATGCGTGCATACATTTTTGTGTATGGGTGGTCCCGGGGATCAAACCCACTACCTTGGCGTTACAAGCGCCGTGCTCTACCAGCTGAGCTACAGAGGACCACACATTTAGCCCATGTCAGCTAAATTATTTTCGATTGGTAAGTTAGTCTAGCGGCCAGCTATCTAAACTTATAGTAAGCATGGTCGAATTACTGACCGGGGTGGGGCCCATTGATAATCAGTTATCATATAAAAAACTGCAAACATTTGCCTTCACCCTATGGCAAAATGTGTGGAATTGTAGGAAATTAGCTTCAAAATTGCTAATGTTTTTCTCCGCCCCATGGCAAAATGAGTAGAATTGCAGCAAATTTGCTTTAAAACTGCTACATTTTTCGCCTCCCCAAGGCAAAATGTGCAGAAATGCAGGAGATTAACCATAAAACGTACATTTCTGTCATCGTTGTCATGAGGGGGGCCGCTAAAATGTTTTCTCGCAAGGGGGGGCACGCAGAGCCATGAGACACTGCAGCCCCTTATGATGAGTTTTTTTGTGGCCCCCACCCCCATCAAAGTTGCCCATCCCCGTCCTAAACCTAAACCCACCATAGGAGTTGCAGGTGATATGTGTCTCTGAGTAGGACTTCCACAGAATCCGGTCACACCATGATGGCACATTGACACGCACCTGTAGACACAGAATAGAATAATTACTATATGTATTGTGTGTTTGTGTGTGATTGATGCGGACGTATTGAACATAGAATTGATTAGAAAAATTATATTATATAATGTAGGGAACACTGCACTCCAATCATACCAGCCATTTCAGCCTGTGAGGTAGTTTTAGTAGCCATGATGACAGCTGCCGTCAAAGCACCCACCCCCTGTAACCCCAATACAGACTGATTGTTTTACAAATAAATTAAGTCCAGTAGTGAGCTATACTTCTTTGTGTAAAATGTTTAGTGGGGCAGGTTACACTAGTTGCAATAGCGAAGCTTCCCAACCTAGCATTATGCAATATCCTTATTTGCTGACTGCTTCACAAGGCTCACAAGTGATGCTTTGTGTGGATTATTCAGCATTTTTGGATTGACTGTAATTCAGACAACACCCTGATTTGGACATAATGTACCTTTGAGAGGTTGTCAGATAGTGCCACAGGGAGGTAGACTCACGCCAGAGGTCTTGTACTTCTGCCACAGGTAGCTGTCCCTGGACCCCCTCTCGTACCGATAGGTGGGAGGAAACGCAATCTTCTCTTCCTCTTAACCAGGACAAAGAGAGAGAAATGGAGCGAGAATAGGAGAGAGAGGGGGTAGATTCAGAAATTATTGACAAGAATCAATAACACAGGTATTTTCACCCGCACATAAACATACAGTTTGACATGATGCCAGTAGGATGCTACTCACTGAAATTGAGGAAGGCCTTCCTCTTGTGTCGTTCTCGCGTTAGCTGGTCAGCACACATGAGCTCATCAAACTCCCGCTTGGACACATGTTTCAGAATGTCCTGTAAAACAATAGAGATTCAGTATGAGAGAATTCAAGGTAAGGCTCTGGGTCTATGGAGATTCTTGTTTTCGGGTTACACTACATTTTATCTATTTGCTGGGGAACAATGAAACCGAAAGTGTAGAGGAGACAGGTTTTGTCTGACCTGTACGTCTAGGTCTAGTCTGTAGTTGAGGTCTCCACACCAGAAGAGATGTGTGAAGCGCAGGCTGACGTCAAAGGCACTGAGCTGCCGGTCACCCAGCGACAACAGCCTGAGGATGTCCGCATAGTTCTGGTTCCTCCTGACAGGACCACAAGCACAGGGAGAGACATTGAAGGACAACATCAACTCACATTTAACGTCATTTAGCAGACGCTCTTATCCAGAGCGACTTACAGTTAGTGAATACATATATTTTTTTATACTGGCCCCCTGTGGGAATCGAACCCACAACCCTGGCGTTGCAAACGCCATGCTCTATCAACTGAGCTACATCCCTGCCGGCCATTCCCTCCCCTACCCTGGGCCAATTGTGCGCCGCCCATGAGTCTCCCGGTCACGGCCGCGACAGAGCCTGGATTCGAACCAGGATCTCTAGTGGCACAGTTAGCACTGCGATGCAGTGCCTTAGACCACTGCGCCACTCAGGAGAATACACATAGAAACTCACACACATAGACATGCTGCATACATACAGTAGAAACATACACACTGTACAGCCCTGGCATGTCCTTATATTAAAAGGAAACACTGTACATCAATCTGATGATATTTGTGTTGAACATCACCCTAATGTTCTATCAGTCAACCAACACCCCCAAATTATATACTAAACAGCTGAACATTGGAAATGGGTATGTATACAGTTGTGTATACCACAGGAGGTTGGTGGTACCTTAATTGAGGAGGACGGGCTCGTGGTCATGGCTGGAGCTGAATTAGTGGAATAGTATCAAATACATCAAACACATGGTTTGATCCCATTCCATTCGCTCCGTTCCAGCCATTATGAGCCGTTCACCCCTCAGCAACCTCCACTGGTGCATACAATATGTACAGACCTGACTATTTTCTCACTGCCAGAGGTCAGATGGCAGTTAACAAATCCAAAAGATGTACTGTTGAAGAGGAAGGAGACGCCAACAGCACCCTTATTTCCTGGAAACAAACAGATTTTACAGATTGACATTTAAAGGTTAACCTCAGTTAATTAAACACAACATCTCATTCCTGTTAATCATGCTCTGATGTCATTGATCAGGGGTGTCAAACTCATTCCATGGAGGGCCGAGTGTCTGCAGGATTTTGGTTTTTCCTTCCAATTAAGACCTAGACAACCACGTGAGGGGAGTTCTTGACTAAGTAGTGACCTTAATTAATCAATCAAGTACAAGGGAGGAGTAAAAACCTGCAGACACTCAGCCCTCCGTGGAATGAGTTTGACATGTGTCTTTGGCTGTAGGCCATGCCAAATGTACAGTATGTGTCAGTGGAGGCTGCTGACGGGAGGACAGCTCATAATAATGCCTGGAATAAAGTCAATGGAATGGTATCAAACATGTGGTTTCCATGACATTCCATTGACTCCATTCCATCCATTACTATGAGCCGCCCTCCCCTCAGCAGCTTCCACTGGTATGTGTATGTGTATACTATGCATTCTTTTCTGAGAGGAGGAGGAGGATGTGGTGTTATGTGTAGCCAACCCATAGACGACCTAAGTAGGGGCCTGGCATCATACCCAGTGTGTTCCCCAGGCCAGTCTTCACACTGGCTGTGTTTACATGGCTGATGCGACTCTCGTGCTCTGGCTTCACAAACACTGCCAGCCTCATGTTCCACAGGGACTGTACTGCCACCTGCAGGACATATCACCACAGTACACTATAACAGAGCAATCAAGACATAGGCCTTGATTTTTCATGGGGGTATAGTAATCATAGACATAAGCAATCGTTTTTAGACATTTTATTGCTAGGCTAACTCCAGTAAGTATCTGGTAAATGAATGAGTAAAAAACCTTAAGATGCTCTAGATTTCCAGTTTATACCAATTATTTTTATATACACTAGATGACTAACAGGGGAAGCGGTTTTGAAACCACCGCGCCCCCATATTGGCACTCCTCCACCGTTGTAAAAAAATATTTTGGAAGCTATAGAAATGCATTTATTAATGTCTACATTTGTTTTTGCCACATGTATTATATTACAGACACCTTAATGCATACATTGAAATTATATTATGTGAGCTAAACATTATTTTATTTTTTAATATATAAAATCATTTTCCTTAAAGCATACTTTTTGAAAGTTCTAATGTTACTGTCCCCACTACAACAACAAAATACTTAAATCCATGTCATTTTGTCCTTAAAACATTTCTTTGAAATACTGTATAATTCCATTCATTCCAATGGCAAACTTCCTCTTCTAGGGAGTGCCAATATGGCCCACTGGTGGCTTCAAATCCTCTCATTGGCCAATACATAGCATCCGCAATCCAGGGTTTATATACATTATTGGTTTATACACCCTGTTCTATGTACCTCTTGTTGACAAAGTGCAAATACAAAGAGCATGTAAAGGAACTGTCACAGAGAGATAAACACCAATCAGTGTTTCAGGATGAATGGGTAAAATAAAAAGTACATCAAACAGATATCCTATAAGGTGAGCAAGGGCATAATGACATAATGCAAACGTATGTCAATCAGAGAGACTGAAAGCTGGGAGAAAGGGACAATAAGGTATAGGGACAGAACGAAAGAGACAGAGATGGAAAGATGGCAAAAGAGCAGCACATACAGTAGAGATGGAGAAAAAGAAGCAGGGAGAGATGGAGAAAGAGGACGGGACTACAGATAGAAATTAGCTGCTTGCTAAATATGGTGCAACGTTTCCTTTCTCAGTGTTCTAAAACATTTGTTTTCATTGTACATTGTCTGTGTCAAAAAAACTATAAACTAAAAATAAGAGAGAGAGAGAGGGAAAATGGAGATAAATGGAGAACAATAGAGGAAAAGCTGACGCTCACCTGTTTGTACTCCATGTGAGTGTAGCTGTGTAGAGTAGCCTTGATGTGCTCGGTCCACTCCTTCTCCCCCTGAGAGTTCTCCTGGGTACCCAGGGCGTAGATGTCATGAGGCAGCAGAGCTGTGGACTCGTCTGGGGTTCGACCCAGACCACAGCACGTCACCCAGGACTGCAGACTGCGAGGGGGAGGGGAGCCACCTGGACACACAGCCATTAAGATCATTAGTGAGGGTCCAACTCAGAATAGACCAACATCTAGTGCTTACAATAAAACAATTGTCTTTCTAATAAGAAAATGGTGACTTTCCAGTGTAATAACCCTGTAATAACTTGCCATAACCATACCAGTAAAAGTACTGATGCCAGACAGTAAAATTCACTCTAGGACAGTGAGGTGTCATTGGTGTCTTAGTTACCCATATTCCAGCTGCCCACAAACACTGAGATGACATCAGGTTCACTCAGTTGGGAGTGTCTGGTCTTCATCAGCTGTAGCAGTTGGCAGAACGCCTCCTGTTTCTGGAGGGAAGAGAGAGTGTTCTCAGTCAATATAAACTACAATGGAATCCAATGGGTAGCAACACACACAGATGAATGTAGACCTGTATGTACCCTTGCACTCTCAAACGTGAGCTCTCGTGGGGTGTTGTGATGACTGTCCACTACCATGCGCAGCTTGGCTGGACTGCTCTGGAACTTGACCAGCTGCAGAACTGACACATGCACGTTGAAGGAAAAGAGGTGAATCATTAGGATCATTGAACGCTTCTTTATCAAACTCGGTCAAGTAATGTTAGATGTTGATGTTATTCTCTTACTCCGGTCGTGTGAGACTGTCTCCACTCCAAATGACCCGGCCTTCCTGTCAAACAGCAGCACTCCTGTGTCCACGTCCACTGACACTGTCTGTCTGCCGTAACGCACCATCTTAATCTAGACGCACACACACACACACACACACACACACACACACACAAAGATGATGCAAGATATACAATACTGTACCTCAAAGATGATCAAAATATGATTAAACAGCTGGTATGCCCCCCTAAAGGTATGAAGAGACCTTTGTCTCTCTCTCTCACCTGGAAAGAGTGGACAGGTATGGGCCTGGCATGGTTCTTGGCTACAGGGACTAGTGATGAAGCAGGGACTGGGGCTGGAGCAGGGACTGGGGCTGGAGCAGGGGATGGAGCAGGGGATGGAGCAGGGACTGGGGCTGGAGCAGAGACTGGGGCTGGCGCAGGAGCTGGGGCAGGAGCAGGGGCTGGAGCTGAGACAGGGGCGGGCACAGGGGGAGGGGCAGGCTGCACAGCCAAGTTGTGATTGGTCACAGCATCTTGAAGAGCTTTCAGCACCTGCACAGTAAGAGCATAGAGAGCTTTAGACTGTGTAGACAATGAATATCAGACTGATTTGCATTGGGTGGTAGTGTGTGTGTATATGTCGGTACATACCCTCTTCTCCAGGGAGGAGAGCAGGCTGACCAGGGCAGAGATCTTACCCAGCAGGCTGTCCAACTCCATGTCTGGACCTCTACCCATATTCTAAAAGGAGGAACAGTAATATACTGTATTAAGTAGCTGTGTGCTATGTGCATGCAATACAGATATAAATATGTAATTGTACCCCATGAATGGAACATATTTAGAGATGAGTGATTCAGACAGTGATGCTCTGTGAAAGTTATTTTTCTCAATTAGTGCACTAGAGGGCGTAGCAAAGCAGATTTCCATTAGTTTTCTGTCTTCTTAGTTTGTGGGTCCCTCGTGGACCACAGTAGAGTAGACAGGGTAGGACAGACAGGGTAGGTCAGAGAGGGTAGGACAGACAGGGTATATCACAGATGGGATGTACCTGTGACTTGGCGGAGGTTAAAGGGCAGGTGGGATGGTCAAACACTTTGGCCAGAGTCTCCAAACTGGACATGGTCAGGTCAATCTCACTGTGGATCAGACAATCAGTTTCATTTTCTCCCTGTGATAACCAACAAATCCATCACGTCACAAATACTAAATGACATACAACACTTTAACTGTAATAGCAGTAGTAACATGCTGAAACCCACCTGTTGAGTCCCTGGCATGCAGTGCCCAGGGTTTGGTGTAGATGGCGTAGGCCTTTTGCTCCTCTACGTAGACCCTCAACATCCAGAGGCAGCTCACTGCACAGATACTCACTGAGCAGCCCAACCACCTCACCTGCCATGCTGTGAAACCACAGTATAAAATCTATATTTTACGTGGTTTATCCATTATTTTACCAGAAAGAGTAGCTAAAAACGAACGGAATGGAATGTTTGTGTTAAAAAAACGTTCAACACACTCTGTTGAAAACAAACAAAGTTTGCCGTGAGCGTTCACAAACGTAAGCGTTGTTGAACGCACCACTCAGGCATGTTGAAGAGGAAGGGAAAGGGAATACCTAGATGCCACAGGGAAGTGGTTCAGTGCTAAAGTGCTAATGTACTTTCATCGCTAAATAACCCCAGACCAATATTGCACATTGTTCCCTATTTATGTGTGGAACTGGAAGTATGTCTGCATTCTCCTGATGTGTGATTGGTGTTAGGGAGTGTGTACCTGGGTGTGTTGAGCTCCTGCAGCCTGTGGAGGAAGAGGAGGTGTGGGGGCAGGTTGACTGGGGGTCCTGCGGGGGGAGCTGTACAGACCGAGACTGGGGTTGGGCTGGGACTCCACACCAGCCCTGGCTTCTCATCATCACCTGAGCTCTCGTCACCAGGCTCCGTGTCCCTCCCCACAGGGTACAGCAGGGGGGTGACCAGACCCTTATGGGGGTGCTGGTACCCCAACACCAGGTCCCCCAGTGTACGGAAACAGTTCACCTGCACCCCCTGAGACGTCTGTGGGGAAACACACATACAGTATAGACAGAACTATAATATAAATAGACATTCACAGACATATAGCGATTTGCTCAAACATATAAGAATGAACATACATGGGCTGTGGTTACCCAGAAAGGTCAAAAATACCATAAACACATTATATATATAGAACCTACACAACACAGGTGATCTTCATGAGGGTTTCCTTTAGGTACAGGACAGATGAACAAATTCCCTGAACTGATGCCACAATGAGCTGCAACCCGTCCATCAAGATACTGTTTCTAAACTGTTTCTCTAAAGTTCCTAAAGCTTGGAAGACCGTACAAATGTCTCAAATCCATATGAACCTGTTCAGGATACGCTTGTGTTGTTCTAACATTGTCCACCAAAACAAAATGGTGGTGGATTTTTTCAATGTGACTGCAAGTCTCCTGAGCTCTGGCAGTCAACCGACCTGGATATACTCAGGAGGATCCCTTGGAGTAGAGGTGCTAGTCTCTTAGGCCCTGGAGGTGCCAAACAGAAGCCACAACCACTCACCTCTGTTTGCATGGCCAGAACAAGAACCACATCAAACACTCACTGCCCAGCAGGCTGCAGAAACCCCTGCTATCCCCACAGGACAGGAGATGATGTCACAACCAGCCACCCACATTCTGGTCACTGCCAAGGTTGGCTGCCATGAGTCACAGTGTTCCAGCAGTTTACTAGCCGACCTCTGTGTTCTGAGCCAGTCTACCGTACAAACGCTGCCCGCTGTAAACAACACTCCAACAGCCAGCTGCCTCAGATATGTACAGTAAACATGGAGGGGGAAATACACATTCAACAGCCATGGATAAACACATTAAGTGCCAGTCACACACACACACACACTGCGGGTATAGACATATTAGACGCCACAGACACACTCTCAGACACAGGGCCAATAGGGCACACACAGCAACACCGCAAACTAAAAGCCCCTTTCCTGTACGACTTATTTTAGAAAGTTTGTTTTCATTGTGTGGTTTGAAAAAAAAAATTTGGCAGACGTTACCCGCCCCAGTTGCCAGGGACTCTTCTAATGGTTGATGCATTTTTTCGAGGAGCTCTTGAAAAGTGATTACAAAGAAAATACAGACTAAACGACACAGGGAGACAAAAACGGCCTGTCTTTTTGCTCAAAATATCCCCTCTATAAAATAGCCTCCTCAGAAAAACAAGAAAGCAACCACGTAATCCCTACGTGGTAATGTTTTTTTTATAACAAAGCCAGTGAGACTTTACTGACTTCAGTGGAAAACAAGCGAAGCAGCGATACAGTAATTGGAGCACAGCCCTCATCTGAAAATAACGTTTATATGGTGTTTTCAAATCAAAGACTCATTAAATGACTGTCTCTATGAGACAATTGTTATTGAGCTGTTGTTTTTGCACCAGATATGGTAAAGGAATGCACAGGCTGGTTTGTGGGCTGCCTCTAATATTTTTTGTTACTGTATTTTTTTCTCCGTCCTGATAATTAGGACCAGGCGCTTTGGCTCTTGAAAGGAGTCGTCCCCTATAGTCACTAACTAAAACACATCCATACAATCACCACACACAAACTAATTCAAAGCATCCCTATCCCCTGTCCAACTATCTCTCAACACACACATCCTTGTCCACGACACAAAGCACCGACAGACCCATCCCCCTTAGAGCACTGGTCAATGAGTGGGTAGGTCAGGAATCTGGAAGACACACAATTTCTCCTCTGTGGAGCTGAGGTCATTCTCCAAGCATGCAGCTGCATGGCAGAGATACCATTCAAACAAAAAGGCCTGTAGCAGAATGAGCCTAGTATATTAACACAAGACACTTCCTGTTTCCCTTACGACAGACAATAACACAACTCTGTTGTAACGATAACAACAACTACAGTATTGTATTGTCCATTCTTTCTCGAAAGTGGTTGCTACAAGAGGATACTATCATGCATGCACATGTAGGCTACAGTATATGCTACAGTATTCGCCTAGTTACTGTCAGGATTAGGTCATGTGTGTAAGTGAGGGGGGGTTTGGAAAGTTGAACTGATGATGGTCACTCACCTGAACAGCCAACAGGCCGTCTGCGTCAGGAAGAATACGATAAGTGTGAACGTGCCGTTGGAACCTGAAAAGGGGAAAATAACATTTATAAATGTACTATATACTCCAAGACAGCACTACATAGAACTATACCACTGTCATGGGCCAGAAATAAACAATCAAAGGCAAAACAGCTTTAAAGTAACAATAAAATAAGGACGAGCAGATGTGCTGCCCTTGTTAAAGATAAACAAGACGCTCATTTGTTGATGGTGTGACTCAGTTAGATGGTTGTTGTAGCAACTTCATGGTCCACTGCGTAGTGTGGGACTATATGACTACTACCGGGCAATTCCACGCTAACGGAACTGCGCTGAGACTAAGATTTTTCACTTAAAATGTATGCCAAACAAAAACCTTTGATTTCAAAGTTTAACCATACAACTCTATGCACAATAACTACTTTGAACAATTTACAAAAACACATTTACTGGAAGAACTGTGCAGATGAAAAGTTTGGTAAAAGGATTTCGATAAAATCTCCTTCAGATTAAGATTAAAAGATGTCTGCCGAAAGAATGGGTGCCAGCTATGAAATGACACCTTATTTTGGTTATTGAGCCACAGTAAGTGAAGTGGAATTGCGTTAACAGAATTTTATCATGGGTCCCTGAACTGTACTACACAGAAATGCATAATTATGGATATGAATGTCATTATCTTCATGTAAATGTATCTTAAATAGGTACACAATGGTAGAAATATACAATATCATCCTTTGTCTATTTGGTTATTATTCTACACGTTCATTTTAATGAGCTCCTCCACTAAACAAGACCAAATCTATGTTTCACAAGTTTGGACATCAAAGTACAGCACAGTAGAGCTCAGTAGAGTACAGTACAGTATAGTTCAGTACAGTACATTATAGTGTACTCAACTCGTGTGCTCTACTGTGTACTGTACTGTACTGAACTCTACTCCACTCTACTCTACTGTACAGGACTGTACTGTACTGAGATATTGTTTACTCAACCTTTTTTTGTACTTTACTGTACTGTACTCTCCTGAGCTCTACTGTACTGTACTGTACTGTGCTCTCCAAACTTGTGAAACATAGACATCTATGTTTGGTTCATTTCTTGTCTGGTCCGGACCAAATCTGAACCAATCATAGATGTTTGTTTGGGTCAAATCATGGCCGGTCCAGACCCGACCAACAATCAACATCTGTGGACATTGAAATTAAAGCCTGTCTAGGTGTAACAAAAAACAACATCTGTGGACCTTGAAATCAAGGCAAGGGTGGACTGACCAAATTTCAACTACTTTTAAAGTCCATGAATGTTCTGGGTTGGTCATGTTCTGTGTTGCCTTCCCACTCGCCAAGTGCCCTTTTGGGTGGTGGTATAGATATTATTTTAGTATAAAGTTTTGTTGTTGTTGTTCTGAACCCATTGTCTGCAAGTCCTCATGAGGTCTTCAAGTTAGCCATCCCCCACCCCCACCCCGTCCGTTGGTTGCGCCTGTTGGTCTGCCCTGTACGGAGCTCACGCGCGCCAGTTTGCACCTTTTTCCCCATTCTGCCCTGTACTGGTATCCAAACATGCATGGCTTGAGATGGACACCTATCGAGTGTGTGTAGCTAGCTACCTAGTTTTAATATCAACAGTACTGCCGCAGCAGCATAACATTTGATTAACACTTGATAACACTTGATTTACATCATCAATATTCTGTCTGGTTGGCGCAGCCAACGCCATCAATAAACGAGGGATATTGGCCAAATGAGCCACAAAATAACGTGTCCTTATAAATATAATAATAAATTACAAAAACACTATTCCTTGTGTTTCAATTTGTAGCATATGCAAACTTTTATAGCCAATAAACAAAAGTGACTGCTGTTGAAGATTTGAACACTAAATGCATCAGGGCATTGCATGCTTAGGCCTAGAAACTAAGGTGTCCACTGCATAATATTAATAAAAATAAATTTTTAAAAGCCTATATTAAGGAAGAGTCTCCTCTGAACAGTTGATGTTGAGATGTGTCTTTTACTTGAACTCTGTGAAGCATTTATTTGGGCTGCAATTTCTGAGGCTGGTAACTCTAACGAACTTATCTTCTGCAGCAGAGGTAACTCTGGGTCTTCCTTTCCTGTGGCGGTCCTCATGAGAGCCAGTTTCATCATAGCGCTTGATGGTTTTTGCGACTGCACTTGAAGAAACTTTCAAAGTTGTTGAAATTTTCCGGATTGACTGACCTTCATGTCTTAATGTAATGATGGATTGTCATTTCTCTTTGCTTATTTGAGCTGTTCTTGCTATAATATGGACTTGGTCTTTTACCAAATAGGGCTATCTTCTGTATACCAACCCTACCTTGTCACAACACAACTGATTGGCTCAAATGCATTAAGAAGGAAAGAAATTCCACAAATTAACTTTTAACAAGGTTTTCCTCTAGGATCTTGCCTGCACTTAGCTTCTTTTCATACAAAAAAATTCCTAGTCCTTGCTGATGACAAGCATACCCATAACATGATGCATACACCACCATGCTTGAAAATAGGAAGAGTGGTACTCAGTGATGTGTTGTGTTGAATTTGGCCCAAACATAACGCTTTGCATTCAGGACTTAAAGTTCAATTCATTGCCAGTTTTAGTTTAGTGTCTTGTTTCAAACAGCATACAGGTTTGGGAATATTTGTGTTCTATACAGGCTTCCTTCTTTTCACTCTGTCAATTAGGTTAGTATTGTGGAGTAACTACAATGTTGTTGATCCATCCTCAGTTTTCTCCTATCACAGCCATTAAACTCTGTAACCGTTTTAGTCACCATTGGCCTCATGGTGAAATCCCTGAGTGGTTTCCTTCCTCTCCGGCAACCGAGTTAGGAAGGACGCCTGTATCTTTGTAGTGACTGATCCAAAGTGTAATCAATAATTTCACCATGCTCAAAGGGATATTCAATGTCTGTTTTTTTTACCCATCTACCAATAGGTGCCTTTCTTTATGAGGCATTGGAAAAATTCCTGGTCTCTGTGGTTGAATCTGTTTTTGAAATTCACTGCTCAACTGAGGGACCTTACAGATAATTGTATGTGTGTGGTACACAGATGAGGTAGTCATTCAAAAATC
The DNA here is from genome assembly GCF_020615455.1 of Coregonus clupeaformis. NCBI lineage: Eukaryota > Metazoa > Chordata > Actinopteri > Salmoniformes > Salmonidae > Coregonus > Coregonus clupeaformis. Next base: position 25,983,635 of record NC_059194.1, on the reverse strand, counting down.
AAACACTATTATTGCACACAGAGTCAGTCCATGCAACTTATTATGTGACTTGTTAAGCACATTTTTAATCGTGAACTTATTTAGGCTTGCCATAACAAAGGGGTTGAATACTTATTGACTCAAGACATTTCAGCTTTTCATTTTTTATTAATTTCAAAAAAATTCTAAAAACATAATTCCACTTTGACACTATGGGTTATTGTGTGTAGTCCAGTGACACAAAATCTCAATTTAATCCATTTTAAATTCAGGCTGTAACACCACAAAATGTGGAAAAAGTAAAGGGGTGTGAATACTTTCTTAAGGCACTATATATTTTGGATGAACGTGCGCATGCCTAAAGGAGACTTTTTAAGTAGCCTAATCAGATAAAAACATTGTGACTGGTTGTGTTTATGCCATATATAAAAGGTAATACATTTAAAAAGCAAAATTATAAATATTTAGGCTATATTGAAGCGTTGGGTTCTAGGTGCACAAGGAATAGCCGCTCGGATTGGAGAGGAGGCAGAGCATGTGTTAAGTTTTCCTGAATAACTGGGCCTGCCGTGAGCATATGTAGCCACATTATTATAGAACGACTTGGGAGAATGATGTTCTGCAACAGACAGCACATTCAGTATCAGAAGTAAACATATAGCCAGACTGGCCTGTCGAGAGTAGACCCACAGCTGATCCAAATCAAATCAAACATTCAAATCACAGGGCTTTTGTGCCGTTATTCTAATTACATTTTCACTGCAGCCCAGAGTAGGCTAGAATGTTGTACTCATTTGAAAACGATAATGCAATTATTCATTGCATTGCGATGTTGTAGGCTAGTATAGGTAGGATAATTGTATTGTTCCTAAACAAGACCAATAGGGGAGATTTTTGAGCTGCGTGTGTCATTTCTTCACTGTTCTTTCATGTGTAATGATGCACCTGGCCTCTCCTCTGCCTATCAGCTATTCCTATTTGTTCTTGTAGATTCGTATTCAAAATTGATGCAGCTTTGAATGTTTTTATATGTGGTATATATGCTAGTTAGCCTGTTGCAGATCTGTACAAACGATCCACCTCCCACTATTGTCACTTTGCATGGTGGATAGAGGCCAGGATAGACAGTTAGACTAGTAGAATATACTGACCTGTGGTATAGTAAAAGTTAGCGGCAGAAAGGCGTAGTGCATAAGGGAAGTACCAAAACACCTTGTTAAAGGGGAGGGAAAAAAAACGTACTACCCTCCCCAAAGCAAAATAAAAGTTTGACAACCCTCCCCTATTTTGGACCACCCCTCCCCCCAGTAAATTGCGATCTGTCCCTAACTATCAGATTTACATTTACATTTACATCATTTAGCAGACGCTCTTATCCAGAGCGACTTACAAATTGGACTTACATCAATCATCATCAATGATCAGCTGATAACACACCCTCTTTAAATCACTTAATAATTCATTAACATAATTGATATCAGTAAAAACATTATAACTAATTGATAGGTCTACCTTTACTTGTCAACTTTTATTATTCTCCATCCTCATGAAAATATCTTACAAATATGTGGGTTTTTGGTAACAGAATTTCAAGGCACAAGGCAATGTTTCTTAAACTTACAGAAAGCAGAATTTTTTTTCCTAAACTAAATATAAATGTTGATATTAGTTGGCAGGGGTCTTTACCTCAACATTATTGTGTTTCGATTTTTTTCTAATACCTTTAAATACTTTTTCTGGTAGATGTTTTCTAAGACTCCTTTTCCATGTGTTTGACAAGAAACAACCTACACAAACTAGCCTGATGGGTGTCATTCATCTGGACCGCATGTGGGCTTCATGTTCGATAATAATCACTTGGTAGCAAAATCATACCACTAGTCTGTGTCAAGGATCCAATAGATGGCTAACTTTTATCTCTACTACCTCTCACAACCTTGAAACACAGTACAGTAAATGCCTATAAAACCCCCTGTTGAAAGCTTGGCCTTGTGATGCCCGGTAGAAAATCACATGTATCATTCATCTAGAAGGAATCCATATTTCCCTGTAATGAAGTTAGAGAATAATGTCAAGACACAGTAGACCTGTATTGATGTGGAGATTAGATTAGTGTACAGTAGACCGACATACAACATAGAGAGGAGGAATAGGTACAGAGACAGAGGGACAGGAAAAACACAGAATAGAATACAACAGCAAAAGAGAGAGAAAAGGGAATGAGGAAAGAGAGAATGAGACAGCTAAGAGAGAGGGGGGGGCAGCATGATCAGCAGTGGGGCTCAGCTTTCAGGAATGTGTCTGGCTCGGGGCTGCTGTGCACAGAGAGCCGTGTGGTCACTGCAGCTCCCGCCCTCTTCCAGGGGCCCCAGGGAAGACTGAAGGGAGGGGGTGGATGGGGGGGGCCTAAGCCAGGGTTACACACGCACACTGTCCAGGCTTGGTTGGGCTGTATCGAGACAGGGCAGCCTGAATGTTCAGGAGATATAGACTTCCAGCAGCCCTGTGAGCCACAGCCTTCTCCCTGCCCGCTGGCCCAGCTCAGAGTGACACTGATGGAGATGACAGCGAGACAGGCTGCTAACTCCATTTACAATACAGACATTGAGGCACTCTATAGCACTTGTGAATATGAGGTTAGTTCCCCTTCCACTGACTGTGAGCATCACTGAGTTGATAATGAACATACACACTCAGAGATGGAAAGGAATGTTGTGTTTGTGTGTGTGTGCGTGTGCGTGTGCGGTGTGTGTGTGTGTGTGTGTGTGTGTGTGTGTGTGTGTGTGTGTGTGTGTGGTGGTAGGCTACTCACAGCAGACAGAGGGCGTAGGCTCCAGGCACAGACTCACTGTCCCTGACCAGGAAGCTGCCGTCCCTCCCAGCCCGGGCTAGCAAGTCCTCCGCATGCACACGGCTGATGTCACGGTGGTACCACGCCGCCATCGCCATGACAATGACGCTGTTGTTGTCCACCGGTCAGTCAGTGGAGTGTCTGTCTGTCCAACAAGGTAATCCAACAGCAAGGTGTAAGGTCAGAGATGACACACACACAGTCTGTCTCAGACACCTGTGTCATGGCACCATGAGACCCTCCAGTCACCAGCTCTCGTTGTTCAATCCTCTTGAGTGTTCACAGCTTCTCAAGCATCCTGGTCCTCATTAGTAAGGTCGAGACAGGACCACAACAGCAGCCCTCCTCATTTAAGACAGGCACGCCTTCCAGGGTCCTACTGGGTTACACATCCTGTTGCATTTGAGGATTGCTGCCGTTGTAGAGTCAGAGTGAATAGCCCTCCCACAGATTTCTCTATGTGTCCAGATTCCAGAACTACAGTTGCTTCCACTTGATGAACTCTGGCCCACCTTGCTGTTAGTTACCCCGCAGAGAGCGACTGTCTCAGTGTCTGTGTGCAGGTTGCTGCCAGCCGGATGTTCCTCTCAGACAGAGAGACAGCCGGATGTTTCCCTCAGGCAGACAGACAGAGATAGAGAGAGAGAGAAAGAGAGAGAGAGGGGGGGGAGCAACGATGCGTTTAGCCAACCACCCTGGGGGCAGTGCCTGCAGCCTCACCACAAACACCGGCGATGCTCCTGCCTGCTGTCCCCTCAATAAGAGCCCCGCATGCAAACAACACAGGAAAGAAGAACCAAGAGAAGTCAGTCAGCCACACAAACAAACCCTGCTGCACAGCCTGCTGTGGTGGATAGAAGTCAGACAAATTCAAATGATTTCCCAGTTGTTTTGCCATATAAGGGAAAGGGCAAACACCCTACAGAAAGTTCAGCTGATGGTTGCAGTTCTCTCCAGATTCCACAGTCTCTCTCTTCCTCTCTGTTGTCAGACGTAGATTCCAGAGGGTGGGTCGGAGGTGTTGGTGGTGGGTGTCCAGGGTCCCTGGTCGGTCCCGTGCTGAGAGTGTGTTTGGAGCGTCCTGCCCCCCTGGCGTGGTGTGTTCCGTATCTCCCTGGAGTGTCGTCAGAGGAGGAGGAGAAGGGGGGGAGTAGAGGATGAAAGGACTAGCCCTGTTAGAGCACAACACAACGCGGGCAGCACAGACAGAGGAAGTGACTCCCAGCTCCAGATGTGAGTAAGAAAGAAAAGAGAGGGGAGAGAAAAAAACTGACGCAGCAGCAGAAAGAATTCCTGTGAGGGGCTTCACTTCATCACTGGTGTGTGAAACCAACGCTGCCAGTAGACTCTTCCTTTCTCTGGCCCACCCCTCGCTCCATCCTCCCCCCTCCTTCTTCTCCTCCTTTTCCCTGAAATCCCAAACACAAAACACAGCCGTGCGGTGCACACTCAGGTGGGAGGCTTGGCACAGCCTCTGTCTGTCTCACTCCTGCGTTCTTGTCCTCTTTTCCAGCCTTTTTCCACTGTGCTGGCTAGCTTATTCCCGTCTCTCTTTCTACGTCCCTCGCCCTTCTCCTTTGTTACTCTCCCTAACTTTCCTTTCTCTCCCTCCTTTCTCTCCCTCCTTTCTCTCCCTCCTTTCTCTCCCTCCTTTCTCTCCCTCCTTTCTCTCCCTCCTTTCTCTCCCCCCTTTCTCTCCCTCCTTTCTCTCCCTCCTTTCTCTCCCAGCAGAAAAGCAGCCTCCAAATGGATATGGAAGATTATTTTTGGCATCCAAACAACACCCCTCTTCCTCCTCCTCTTCCTCCTCCTCTTCCCCTCCTCTCTTCACCCAGTGGGTGTAACTGTGTTTGTGGGCAGCTGTTTGGCTCCAGCTTTGCTGTGCTGCCTCTTACAACTCAGCAGAAATCCATTGCCCACCACCCCCACCACACAACCCCATAACACACACACAAACAAGCTGACGTCAGTACAAGCCCATTCCATTACCCGCCCTCTCAACTCCTCTGTTTATTACAGGCCCAATCCCATCTCACCACTTTCCAAAGGCCACAAACCAGTCATTGTTGTTGCTCCCTGTAGCTCTTTCTTATAGGAGGTCAGTGACTGCTGAGCCCCGTACCACTCTATCCCACCCATCCCAACCCCTCACCCACCCCTAAATCTAAAACCTTACTGCTGTCCCTGAGGTGGTCTGTTCTTCCAGCTCTGTTGTGCTTCTCAACAGATGTAGGTGGGTCAGAGGAGGGTACCCAGTAAACATGGCGCCATTTGGGTATTTGGTGGGCAGGGTAGATAGGGGCTAGCCCACAGCAACCCCACATCAGCCCAACACAGGTTAGCCCACAACAAGCCTACACCAGCCCAACACAGGCTTGCCTACAACAAGCCCAACACAGGCTAGCCCACACCAAGCCCACACCAGCCCAGTGTCGTTCCAGTTCTGTCGTGTGATGTCAACATAAAAGTTTATATTGGACAAAGTCTGTAAAAAGGCATAGATGTGGGCAGCCTACATGGTTCAGTGTTTTAACCCTCATTGGGCCCACATCGTGCCAATGTGGGCAGCCTACATGGTTCAGTGTTTTAACCCTCATTGGGCCCACATCGTGCCAATGTGGGCAGCCTACATGGGTCCAGGGTTTTAACCCGCATTGGGCCCACCTGATGCAAATGTTTGCTGGGTAGTGATTTAGTACACAGACCCCCTATTGTCCCCATGGCCCTTGCAGACTCTATACTGCCTCCTACTGGCAGGTATAGTGAGAGATATTTCCCTATAATCATATGGGGATACTGTATAATGTTGTATAATACTGATTGATCATACAGTTTAAATTTGGGACAAGCCAGGTTTTGTTGTGTGCTAATTTTTGTGAACAATTTCACTCACATTTGGAGTTGGGTTCAGCACATAATTAGCATTTTGTATGTGGTAATTTCAATTGGTGTAAAAAATAAAAGGTTAATTCCTGAACACACAGACAGCATGCTCTGCTCCTGTCTGACCCTGTCTTGTTATAAACCTGGGCTCATCCCATTACTGTAGCTGTCCATTCAATTACCAGGGCTGCTATGTTTATGCAAGCACTGAATTATACAGGAATCTCTGACAGCAATCCTGCCCTTTCTGGTAACTTAGTTATCTACTTTCACTTTCTCTGCTGTCTCTCAGTTCTACACTGATGGAGGAAGCCTAGCTATCTCATGGCACCTGTCTACATAATACAATAGGGGCATCAGACTTTTTTTGCCCTGTCACTTCTCCAAGCCTAGTGTTCTTCATCTTTAATCTGACCATTTAGCGACACTGTATAGCACATAGCTAATACCTGCCTGCCCATAGAAATATGAATGAATTCAAGTCAATGATTGCATAATGGGTGGACTGGCAGCCATTTGAGTGTAAATTATTTATATGTGCCTGCCCATCACCACTGAGAAACCATGGGAGGACACAAACATATGAACATCATGGCTAATTAAGTTATTTACTTTAGTTGGGCGTGTGACTATACAGTGTATCAATATAGTGTATAGCTCATTATAAACTTGGTGGGTCGAGCCCTGAATGCTGATTGGCTGACAGCAGTGGTATATCAGACCATATACCACGGGTATGACAAAACATTTATTTTTACTGCTCTAATTACGTTGGTAACCAGTTTATAATAGCAATAAGGCACCTCGGGGGTTTGTGATATATGACCAATATACCATGGCTAAGGGCTGTGTCCAGACGCATTGTGTCGTGCAAAGAACAGCCTTTAGCCATGGTATATTGACCATATACCACACCTCCTCTGGCATTATTGCTTAAATATACAGTCAACACAGAGTCCTGCACCACAACTGTTTGAACTGGTCATTTTTTATATTATAATATTTTCTAAAATCACATATTTTTGTTTTAGCCATACACGTTAGTCTCCTTTCATATCGATGTCCATCTCTGCTCAGTGTCCCTGACTCTCCATGTCACTTGTGACTTTTATAACCCTGCATGGTGTGGTAATGGTGTATTATAACTGGTACCGGTCTCGTCACTGTTCTGGGACATTGATTAAGTTATTTACTGTATATCTAAATATAGTTTCAGCAACATGGGGGCTAAATGGGAGAGAGCTTAGCTGTAAGAGGATTAGATGAAGACATAGGCTATTTTGTGATCTCGTCCTTCAGCTGAAACTGTCAGACGAACACCCAGGAAAGTAATTAAATATCAAAGGAAGAGAACTGGAAATAGATGTAATTAATTAACCCTGGACAAAGCTTATATCTGTTTTACCTTAATCACTCTACATCCATCTTTTATCACCAGCTAAAAATAGGAGATACATATGAAATACATATTGATTGAATTGATTGTTGTAATGCATGCTTACAATGCAAAGTGTGGACCATACAGTACCAAAACCACATCGTGATTGCATCCCAGTCCACCCATTGATTGTTCTTTAATTCACAGTGTCTAAAAGCAGGACTAAGCCCAGTTAAACCCAGTGTGAATGTGTGAAGAGAAGTGATTTGCTACACACTTATCGCAACTTAGGCTTTCCTTGAGGAGTGGAGAATCAGTGCCAGAAGTGCAAGGCATAAGAGGCTTATCGATAAGACGCATCCAATGACTGCACACAAACACCGCTCTACTGGCATCTCATGTCCTTATGAGTCCAAACATCGATAAAGAAGTCATACATACTGGATATGATATCAATATCTGGAATTGCCTATCTTGCTTTATTGTCATGGGATGGAAGGAACGTTTGTGTTAACCTTTCATTACAGATATCATTCATCAAGGGTCTTTAGAACTGACACGAGGCACGGAGTATAATTTTAAAAACTATTGTAGAATGGGGAGGATTTCACCAACTTCTTTGAATGGACAGAATGTGTGATGTGCCCATTTAAAATATATTAATCTGTCACCTGTATAGTGCTCGCCAGCGTGTAGTCCTTAAAAAACAGAAATGAATTACCTCTGGTTCGTTCAGCCATTCCTATGGGGAAAATGAATGGGGAAAGAATAGGGTTTTGGAATAAACGCCAGAAATAAGGGCTGAGGTTAACACAGGCTTAGGAGATCTTGTACATTTAACTAGCACTGGAGTAATATGATCAAATTTTTGGGGTTCTAGTCAAGATTCTAGCAGCCGTGTTTAGCACTAACTGAAGTTCATTTAGTCCTTTATCCGGGTAGCCGGAGAGTAGAGCATTGCAGTAGTCTAATCTAGAAGTGACAAAAGCATGGATTAGCTTTTCTGCATCATTTTTGGACAAAACGTTTTTGCAATGTTACGAAGATGGAAAAAAGCTGTCCTTGAAATATTCTTGATATGTTCATCAAAAGAGAGATCAGGGTCCAGAGTAACGCCGAGGTCCTTCACAGTTTTTAGATGACTGTACACCAATCAAGATTAATTGTCAGATCCAACAGAAGATCTCTTTGTTTCTTGGGACCTTGAACTAGCATCTCTGTTTTGTCAGAGTTTAAAAGTAAAAAATGTGCCGCCATCCACTTCCTTATGTCTGAAATACATGCTTCTAGGGTAGGCAATTTTGGGGCTTCACCATGTTTCATTGAAATGTAGAGCTGTGTGTCGTCTGCATAGCAATGAAAGTTAACATTGTGTTTCTGAATGACATCACCAAGAGGTAAAATATAAAGTGAAAACAATAGTGGTCCTAAAACGGAACCTTGAGGAACACTGAAACTTACAATTGATTTGTCAGAGGACAAACCATCCACAGAGACAAACTGATATCTTTCCGACAGATAAGATCTAAACCAGAAAAGAACTTGTCCGTGTAGACCAATTAAGGTTTCCAATCTCTCCAAAAGAATGTGGTGATCGATGATGTCAAAAGCAGCACTAAGGTCTAGGAGCACGAGGACAGATGCAGAGCCTTGGTCTGACGCCATTCAAAGGTAATTTACCACCTTCACGAGTGTGGTCTCAGTGCTATGATGGGGTCTAAAACCAGACTGAAGTGTTTCCTATAGATTTTTGGTCTTCAGGAAAATTTGAGAGGAATGGGAGATTTGATATACAGTTGAAGTCGGAAGTTTACATACACCTTAGCCAAATACATTTAAACTCAGTTTTTCACAATTCCTGACATTTAATCCTAGTAGAAATGCACTGTCTTAGGTCAGTTAGGATCACCACTTTATTTTAAGAATGTGAAATGTCAGAATAATAGTAGAGAGAATTATTTATTTCAGCTTTTATTTCTTTCATCACATTCCCAGTGGGTCTGAAGTTTACATACACTCAATTAGTATTTGGTAGCATTGCCTTTAAATTGTTTAACTTGGGACAAACGTTTCGGGTAGCCTCCCACAAGCTTCCCACAATAAGTTGGGTGAATTTTGGCCCAATCCTCCTGACAGAGCTGGTGTAACTGAGTCAGGTTTGTAGGCCTCCTTGCTCACACACGCTTTTTCAGTTCTGCCCACAAATGTTCTATAGGATTGAGGTCAGGGCTTATTGATGGCCACTCCAATACCTTGACTTTGTTGTCCTTAAGCCATTTTGCCACAACTTTGGAAGTATGCTTGGGGTCATTGTCCATTTGGAAGACCCATTTGCGACCCAGCTTTAACTTCCTGACTGATGTCTTGAAATGTTGCTTCAATATATCCACATAATTTTCCTTCCTCATGATGCCATCTGTTTTGCGAAGTGCACCAGTCCCTCCTGCAGCAAAGCACCCCCACAGCATGATGCTGCCACCCCCGTGCTTCACGGTTGGGATGGTGTTCTTCGGCTTGCAAGCCTACCCCTTTTTCCTCCAAAGATAACTATGGTCATTATGGCCAAACAGTTCTATGTTTGTTTCATCAGACCAGAGGACATTTCTCCAAAAAGTACGATATTTGTCCCCATGTGCAGTTGCAAACCGTAGTCTGGCTTTTTTATTGCGGTTTTGGAGCAGTGGCTTCTTCCTTGCTGAGCGGCCTTGCAGGTTATGTCGATATAGGACTCGTTTTACTGTGGATATAGATACTTTTGTACCTGTTTCCTCCAGCATCTTCACAAGGTCCTTTGCTGTTGTTCTGGGATTGATTTGCACTTTACGCACCAAAGTACGTTCATCTCTAGGAGACAGAACGCGTCTCCTTCCTGAGCGGTATGATGGCTGCGTGGTCCCATGGTGTTTATACTTGCGTACTATTTTTTGTACAGATGAATGTGGTACCTTCAGGCATTTGGAAATTGCTCCCAAGGATGAACCAGACTTGTGGAGGTCTACCATTTTTTTTCTGAGGTCTTGGCTGATTTCTTTTGATTTTCACATGATGTCAAGCAAAGAGGCACTGAGTTTGAAGGTAGGCCTTGAAATACATCCACAGGTACACCTCCAATTGACTCAAATGATGTCAATTAGCCTATCAGATGCTTCTAAAGCCATGACATAATTTTCTGGAATTTTCCAAGCTGTTTAAAGGCACAGTCAACTTAGTGTATGTAAACTTCTGACCCACTGGAATTGTGATACAGTGAATTATAAATGAAATAATCTGTCTGTAAACAATTGTTGGAAAAATGACTTGTGTCATGCACAAAGTAGATGTCCTAACCGACTTGCCAAAACTATAGTTTGTTAACAAGACATTTGTGGAGTGGTTGAAAAACAAGTTTTAATGACTCCAACCTAAGTGTATGTAAACTTCCGACTTCAACTGTATGCCTATAGTTTTTTACATTTTCTGGGTCAAGGTTTTGCTTTTTCAAGAGAGGCTTTATTACTGCCACTTTTAGTGAGTTTGGTACACATCCAGTGGATAGGGAGCCATTTATTGTGGTCAACATAGGAGGGCCAACCACAGGAAGTAGCTCTTTCAGTAGTTTAGTTGGAATAGGGTCCAGTATGCAGCTTGAAGGTTTAGAGGCCATGACTATTTTCATGAATGTGTCTAGAGATACAGGATTAAAAAACTTGAGTGTCTCCATTGATCCTAGGTCCTGGCAGTTTTGTGCAGACTCAGGACAGCTGAGCTTTGGAGAAATATGCAGATTCAAAGAGGAGTCCGTAATTTGCTTTCTAATGATCATGATCTTTTCATCGAAGAAGTTCAAGAATTCATCACCGCTGCTTTTTAGTTAGCTTTGCGACAGTATCAAATAGACATTTTGGATTGTTCTTATTCTGCTCAATTAGGTTGGGAAAATAGGATGATCGAGCAGCAGTGAGGGCTCTTCGATATTGCTCTGTACTTTCTTTCCAAGCTAGTAGGAAGACTTCCAGTTTGGTGGAGCGCCATTTCTGTTCCAATTTTCTGGAGGCTTGCTTCAGGGCTCGGGTATTTTCTGTATACCAGGGGGCTAGTTTCTTGTGACCAATGTTTTGTGTTTTTAGGGGTGCGACTGCATCTAGGGTATTATGCAAGGTTACATTTAGATCCTCAGTTAGGTCGTTAACTGATTTATGTACTCTGACGTCCTTGAGTAAGTGGAGGGAGTCTGGAAGGGCCTCTAGGAATCTTTGGGTTGTCAGAGAATTTATAGCATGGCTTTTGATGGTTGGGGTCTGAGCAGATGATTTGTTGCGATTGCAAACGTAATAAGATGGTGATCCGGGGTTATGAGGAAAAACATTTAGATCCACAATATTTATTCCACGGGACAAAACTAGATCCAGGGTATGACTGTGGCAATGAGTTGGTCCGGAGACATGTTGGACAAAACCCACTGAGTTGATGATGGCTCCGAAAGCCTTTTTGGAGTGGGCCTGTGGACTTTTCCATGTGAATATTAAAGTCACCAAAAATGTGAATATTATCTGCCATGACTACAAGGTCCGATAGGATTTCAGGGAACTCAGTGAGGAACTCTGTATACGGCCCAGGAGGCCTGTAAACAGTAGCTATAAAAAGTGATAGAGTAGGCTGCATAGATTTCATGACTAGAAGCTCAAAAGACGAAAACGCAGTCATTTTGGGGGGGGGGGGGGGTGGTAAATTGACATTTGCTATCGTAAATGTTAGCAACACCTCCACCTTTGCGGGATGCGCGGGGGATATGGTCACTAGTGTAACCAGGAGGAGAGGCCTCATTTAACACAGTAAATTTATCAGGCTTAAGCCATGTTTCAGTCAGGCCAATCACATCAAGATTATGATCAGTGATTAGTTCATTGACCATAACTGCCTTGGAAGTGAGGGATCTAACATTAAGTAACCCTATTTTGAGATTTGAGATATCACAATCTCTTTCAATAATGACAGGAATGGAGGAGGTCTTTATTCCAGTGAGATTGCTAAGGCAAACACCGCCATTTAGTTTTGCTCAACCTAGATCGAGGCACAGACACGGTCTCAATGGGGATAGCTGAGCTGACTACACTGACTGTGCTAGTGGCAGACTCCACTAAGCTGGCAGGCTGGCTAAAAGCCTGCTGCCTGGCCTGCACCCTGTCTCATTGTGGAGCTAGAGGAGTTAGAGCCCTGTCTATGTTGGTAGATAAGATGAGAGCACCCCTCCAGCTAGGATGGAGTCCATCACTCCTCAGCAGGCCAGGCTTGGTCCTGTTTGTGGGTGAGTCCCAGAGAGAGGGCCAATTATCTACAAATTCTATCTTTTGGGAGGGGCAGAACACCGTTTTTAACCAGCAATTGAGTTCTGAGACTCTGCTGTAGAGCTCATCACTCGCCCTAACTGGGAGGGGGCCAGAGACAATTACTCGATGCCGACACATCTTTCTAGCTAATTTACATGCTGAAGCTATGTTGTTCTTGGTGACCTCTGACTGTTTCATCCTACTGGTTTAGATGTATACACTGCTTTAGATGTATACACTGATTTAGATTTATACACTGGTTTAGATTTATGTTATGGTATCAATATTAGTCAAATAAATATTTATCACGGCTCAGGCTAAGACCCAGATGCAGACACAGGAGGCAGATAGTACGAGTCTCATTGTTTACTATAGTTCAAGGGGCAGGCAAAAAGGTAAGTCAAGGCAGGCAAAGGGTCGTAATCCAAATCAGAGTCAGGCAGGTACAGGACGGCAGGCAATCGGTAGGTCAAGACAGCAAAAGGGTCAGAACTGGGAAGACTAAGAAACACAAACTAGAGCACAGGAAACACAGGCTGGTAGGACTTGACGGGACAAGACAAACTGGCAACAGACAAACAGAAAACACAGGTATAAAAATACACAGGGGATAATGAGGGGAGATGGGAGACACCTGGTGGAAACAAGCACAAAGACAAGTGAAACAGATCAGGGAGTGACAATAATTCCTAAAACACACTTTAACACAGACCTGACCAATAGACACTGAGATACAGGAATGAGGAAGTGTTGGTTCCTTTTAGGTAGTGTACAGAGAGCAGATGTTCACTGTTCTGCATCATTATATTTACATTTGACATTTTAGTCATTTAGCATCTTTGATCGGTAGAGCAGTACGGTGTACTACCAGAATGACTGTAAGGCAGATGTTACAATAAGATAGCATCACCCTTGTATGGATGGCCATATAAGATATACTAGAGTCATACTCAAATCAATGGAGAAAATAACCTAATCATGCTCACTGCAGGCCCAGTGGAACCCAAAATGATTTTTTTTTAGAGAAATAAGCTTTATTTTTTGTGTTGTGTAAACTGAAAACCAGATTGAAACTAAAGTTGTGCCTGCTGCTTTCTCTGCTGCAGTGCTGCAATGTGCCGCAGCATCTTTCCTGGAGTGCCAGGTGTCTTTCAAGGAGCTGTATAGTACATATAAATAGAATCATTCTATTTTTATGCTACAGTGATATGTATAGTAGCAGAAGAGGTAGTGAGGCCACTGAGGAGACAGGTATTAACGTGTTTACAGGTATTACCAGTTGCCTTTGGTTAATCCTCGGTTGGCCTGCTCATGACCATCTCATGATCCGGCGATGTAATCTGGGTACGCTTAAGGAGATCCCAGCCTTTCTGGCGCATGAATGGCAGCAGGCAGGGCTGTGCCACGGTGCCAGCAGAGGGATCGCTCAAGATCCACTGCAAAATTAGACGTTCGTTCAGGTAAGCAGGACGTCAAAGCGGCCACTAGGGGCAACGGTGAGCGCTATTAACATTAAATTGGGCTTGGGTTTTACTAGGACGTTGTGGAAATGAATGGTGAATGTGTGTAAGCCACAAGCTCCGGCTCCAAGGGTCGCGTGTTCAATCCCAGTGCTAGGCGTTCGTTTTCTTTTAACCCTATCCCAAATCTGAAACCTTACCATGGAGTTGTTTTTGTTTTAAACCTATCCCAATCTTTAACCATTAGGATTTAATGCCTAAATTCAACCTTCGAAATTTGACGTTTAGGGACAAGGGTTTGGACGTTTGACTCTGCAGAGAGACTGTGAGAGCTTGTTGGGGCCGGACATCATTCAATCTAGCTACCTGAGTGTCACCATCTGCCTTGTGTGTTTTGGACAGAGATTGCTATTACCGACTGTGCATTTAAGTGGAAATGACAACCAATACAAGGAAAGATCATAAAAATAGGGGTCTCCACATAATAGTGGAAAGGATATCAGTACTGCTTTAATCCCTATCTGACAACCATTGTATCACTGATGTCAACCATTATATCAATGGTGTCAAACATGTAAGAACACAATAGAGATACCTTTCACTTGTTGACCTCATGTTGACCTACCTACACCATCAAGAGTCAAAGGGAAACTTTGGAGAGACCCCATAATCTCCTTATTACGTTGAGTGCCGCACCATTTGAGTCAACAGATCAATTCACATTTCGCTATGCCAGCCATCTGCACAAGGCTTGGCTGAACAACCATCTGTCGTCCTGGCAACAACACGACCCAAAACCCAGCCCTAATACCACTTTACACCATGTCTAACCCAGGCAAGAGGGACATTTTTATTTATTATTACTGTCTTAATAAACAAACACATTAACGTAACATATCATACATCTGCCCACATTCTTGATGCATTGATACGTTTTTATATGATAATACATTTTCAAAGCTTTACTTCTATCAGGTTAAACAAAACCAGACTGAACAAAATTCAACCTTTTAGTGGAGTAAACAGAACATTCACTTGAGAGAACATTGTTCCTGGTTGGCTTTACCAGCCAATCAGAAATAGCAATCCAGACCGTGCTGTTCCTTAGTTCCCCTTTAAAATGCTGGTGAGCCATTTGTATGTGGAGACAGGACTGTGCATAATGAAAGAGTTAAGTAACATAACCACATCAAAGAGTCAGTAACATAACCACATGAAAGAGTTAAGTAACATAACCACATGAAAGAGTTAAGTAACATAACCACATGAAATAGTTAAGTAACATAACCACATGAAATAGTTTTAGTGACATAACCACATGAAATAGTTTTAGTGACATAACCACATAAAAGAGTTAAGTAACATAACCACATTAAATAGTTAAGTAACATAACCACATCAAAGAGTCAGTAACATAACCACATGAAAGAGTTTGTGACATATCCACATTAAAGAGTTAAGTAACATAACCACATGAAAGAGTTAAGTAACATAACCACATGAAAGAGTTAAGTAACATAACCACATCAAAGAGTCAGTAACATAACCACATGAAAGAGTTAAGTAACATAACCACATGAAAGAGTTAAGTAACATAACCACATCAAAGAGTCAGTAACATAACCACATGAAAGAGTTAAGTAACATAACCACATCAAAGAGTCAGTAACATAACCACATGAAAGAGTTAAGTAACATAACCACATGAAAGAGTTAAGTAACATAACCACATGAAAGAGTTAAGTAACATAACCACATCAAAGAGTCAGTAACATAACCACATGAAAGAGTTTGTGACATATCCACATTAAAGAGTTAAGTAACATAACCACATGAAAGAGTTTGTGACATATCCACATTAAAGAGTTAAGTAACATAACCACATGAAAGAGTTAAGTAACATAACCACATGAAAGAGTTTTAGTGACATAACCACATGAAATAGATAAGTAACATAACCACATAAAAGAGTTAAGTAACATAACCACATGAAAGAGTTTTAGTGACATAACCACATTAAAGAGTTTTTGTGACATAACCACATGAAAGAGTTAAGGAACATAACCACATGAAAAAGTTAAAGAAGAAAACCACCATTTGACATATGCATGTCTACTTAATGGTTCATGATGAGATCTTAAACAGACACACAGACAGATACAGACAGACAGACACAGATAGACAGACAGGAAGACACAGACAGAAAGACAGACACATGGCCTGTATGCCACACATACACACACTAGGGGGAAAGAGCGGTGCCCTTTTGGGCGGTGGCATCACCAATGGTGTTTTTATGCTTCTCTTCTGACTCATAGTGCAAGCCAAGGCACCACAGAGAATACAAGCCCAAAATGGACCCAGACAGGATAACTCTCCCACAGAGGTGTAGACTGACAAAGGGCAAGACCCTTGTTATATTTTAATATTTCCTGTAATCCAACCAAATGTCCTCTACTCTTCATACCCACCCATTCAACAACACACAACACACTACTCAAGGACATAATCCTTTTAAGTCACCTACTCTGCTTATTTTTAACCCTGTTGTAGCCAAAAAAAATAGCAACCAGCTAATGAATTAATTAATAGGATTGGGCCTAAAAGTAGTGTCCTATAACGTGCCAGGAAAGCTGAGGGGAGGGTGGCGAGGTTGAGAGGTCGAGTTATAAGGCCGGAGGATGGGAGGTGAAGGACGCTCACAAACGTTCAGACAAAAGAGAGAGTCAGGACACAGAGGAGGTGAGTACACTGCAAGCCTCGGCTGACCCTGCTTTACATCCACAGCATAGCCTAATGGGGAAAGATTACATCGTGCATGGAGGATTATATCGTGCATGACACCATAGCTTGTCAACATCTCAGAGAACTGTATCTGCATTTAACCTATATCTTAAGTGATAACTATCATACTGATTTTAGGAATGACTGATTATAAGATATAGATGGGTGTGCAATGTAGCCTTCACTGCAAGGATGGAAAATGTGTTTCAGTGTGAGCAAGCTTTTGTTCTAACCCTGCTCAGGTTAGGGATGCATTGGAACAATAACCTACACTCACTGAGGCTGCCCAGGGCTGGGATTGCCCACCTTGCTTTACTGTCATGGGATGGAATATTCTTTTTTGCCTTAATCTTTCATTGCAGATATAATTTATCTATCTAATGTTTTTAGAACTGACACTAGGCACGGAGTATAATCAAAAAACGAGTGTAGAATAGGAAAGATTTGATCAACATCTACCACCTATGAATGGACAGGGCATGTGATGTGCCCATTTGAAATATATTCATCCGTCACCTGTATTGGCAATAATTGTAGTATGTTTACATTGGCAGCCTCAGACAGGCTTAGACAGTGGACAGAGTTAAATCGGAGCAGCTTTAATACTTGCCGCTAGGTTACGGCCACTAATGGAGAACTTCAGACAAACCGGGAGGGTTAGCATCTTGAACAGTGTGTCTATGAAGTTGTCTTGAATTTGTTACAACAGCCATTTGGGGGATTAATCTGACCTCAACTCAGATTAGGGGACCAGTGCATCGTTATGTTAATCTCCACTCCTAGTGATTAGCTACACTGGTTTAGACAAATCCAAGACTAATTAGTTTATTTTCTACTCCCATTGTCCAGCTTCACCATATAACTTATTTGCGACCAGGGAGGACTCTTATTTAGGAAAGTGTTACAGTGTCTTTTCTGTTGTGTTGAGCTGTACTGTACTTGTTATTGTATTGTAATGCTGTCCCCTATTGGTTTTTAACCATTGTTTTCTACCTCTACAGACAACCTCATCCAATTCACCACAGACATGGCAAAGTGAGTATCTTTTAAATTTACCCATCAACTAACGACAATGGCTAATTTATAATAATTTGGTGGGTGCTTATATTTGTCCTATTTCACACATTTACAAGTGTGTATTAATATGCATACGGGAATTGGAAATTGTTTTTTTTGCATATCCCAACCCTGAGACACCCAACCTATAGCACATTGCCTAAGGCTATAAGGGCTGTGTGACACCTCTGGGGCTTTAGGTTAAGAGGATCTAGATAAATCCTGATTAGGATGGATCATCTCTGGATTAGATCCGGAATAGAGCAGTTTAGAATTAACAGCCCAGAGCCTAGCATACACAAGCAAAGACACAAGTAAATAGGCAAGCGATGCATTTACATTTACATTTTAGTCATTTAGCAGACGCTCTTATCCAGAGCGACTTACAGTTAGTGAGTGCATACATTTTTCATACTGGCCCCCCGTGGGAATCGAACCCACAACCCTGGCGTTGCAAGCGCCATGCTCTACCAACTGAGCTACAGATTAGGAATATTGAATTGATAGGATTATATTATGAGATACCGTATGAAAAAACCATTTATGAGAAAATTAGTATGCAAACCAAGTAATTGTCAACCACTCCTCAGTAGTGTTTCTGTTGTAACCAGATCAAAGCATACTGTAGGTCAGGTTCCCCTTCAGACAGACCTATGTGTTATGTGAAGTTAGCTGGCTGTACCAGTCATGCCAGCAGCTCCCATGCCACCCTGGGTCCTAATCCATCCAGAGCCTCAGTGGGAGGAGGGAGGGGGAGTATAGGCCTCATCCTTTAACTGGAGCTGACAGCAGGCCAGTTAGGGTAGGTCACTATACATTAAGCAACGTACTGGGATGGCTCAGTAAGGAAATCAGTGAGTTTTCAGACCGTAATGCCCATTGACACTAGGGACGATAACTAATACCACCAAGTGGAATTAGACTGAGGGCATATGGGGCCAGGCTGTGGAGGAATGGTGACGGGTTTAGATTGTTGAATCCAATCTAGAATCTAAACTCCTGACTCTTCCTATCACCCTCTCTCTGTAGAGTCTACAAGAAGACCAGCGGCAACGAATCGGTAAGAACCCCCTCTGACATCATCACTGCAGGACACACTGGTGCTCTGATGCACTTATCGCATAACAAAGCAGGAATCCATAGGCTTCCTCTAACAGAGCCAACCTATATGTATACAGCACAGCGATTCTTCAGGCTCCATCAAGATAACTTAGATTATGGCTTATCCATACCATGTTGATGTCAGGCAGGAAGTAACCTCTCGCTCTCCCGTTCCCTTTTTCCTAGATTGCTCTCTACCTGGGGAAGAGAGACTTTGTGGACCATGTGGAGAGTGTTGACATCGTCGGTGTGTTATAAAGTTCTCTGAATGTCTTTACAGAGTAGTGTAAATGTGTGTGTGTTATATCTACATCAGTTTTTCTTATATCTTCTCTTGCAGATGGGGTGATCAAGGTGGACCCCACTGAACTTGAAGGCAGGAAAGGTAACATTCAGTTGATTTCATTGTATCTATTGAACCCTGAAAACATGCATGAAGTCATATTCAACCAATCGAGGTTCAGTTTAAATACCGAAGCCCTATCTTTCTGCAGTATGGGTGTATCTGGCATGCGCCTTCCGTTATGGTAGTGACGACCTGGATGTGATCGGGCTGTCATTCAGAAAAGACATCTGGGTACAAAGGATGCAGATCTACCCTGTTGTTGGCACCAAACCAGCCAACACCCCCATGCAGGAGGCCCTCCTGAAGAAATGTGGGGACCAAGGCCATCCCTTCACTTTCACTGTGAGTCTTACTTTGTGGCATTCCATCTCATCCTTCCACTCTCTTAGATGGTGTTGGAAACCACATCAGAGGCTTTTGTCACCATGGACATTCCCATTCAGGGAAATGGACATACTAGCCTGTTGGTTTGTATTTATTCACACCTCATCACTTCTTCCTTCCTGTCCATTTCAGATTGATACCAACCTGCCATGCTCAGTCGGCCTTCAGCCTGCACCAGAGGATGCTGGCAAGGTACGTTAGTATCTCTCTTTCTCTCTCAAATGTTCTCTCTATTTCTTCTCTCTCTCTTTCACTCTCTCGTTTTAATCCTTTCATCAAAGACAAATGTTTTCTACCCCTGCAGTCTTGTGGTGTCGACTATGAGGTGAAAGCATACATTGCCAAGGAGGCAGACGACCCTGATGAGAAAATTAGCAAGAAGTATGTATTAGTGGAAT
Organism: Coregonus clupeaformis; assembly: GCF_020615455.1. NCBI lineage: Eukaryota > Metazoa > Chordata > Actinopteri > Salmoniformes > Salmonidae > Coregonus > Coregonus clupeaformis. The sequence goes on along the minus strand of NC_059194.1, from coordinate 25,963,709 downwards.
GCCATGAATTTCACACAACTGTACATGCCATTTGCTGTTGCTAGGAATCAGATTATTGTGTATTCTGATGGTTTCCTCCCTCTCTTCCTCTCTCCTGTCAGGGACACTTGCCGTCTGATTATTCGTAAGATCCAGTTTGCCCCAGGCATAGTGGGTGCTGGACCAAAGGCTGACATCAGCAAGAACTTCATGATGTCGGACAAGCCAGTCCACCTGGAGGCCTCCATAGAGAAGGAGGTAGGCCTGTAGATTTTTATTCTGTAAGCCTAGGAGAACATTGATTACTGTGCTAGTTTGCTATTGATAGGGCATTCTGTATGATACCTTTTGATTTGAACATGTTTGCTTCCATTTGGTGACCTTCAGCTCTATTTCCATGGAGACTCAATCCCTGTAAAAGTCAAAATCAACAATGAAACCACCAAAGTGGTGAAGAAAATAAAGATTACAGGTGAGTCAAAGTGGTTGTGACCCGAGTTCGCTGTCTTCATTGCGTGTGTACGTGTTTCAAATCTTGATTATGACTGAAACATCTCTTTCTGACCAGTTGACCAGACAACAGAAGTGTTGCTTTACCAATCTGATAAATATTCCAAGACGGTTCTTACTGAGGAATTTGCGTAAGTCAAGAACACACTCATTCCATTACTACTGCAATCTAGAATTACTAAGCCTTATGTCTACCTATACCCCAATACTCAACTCAAACACAACTTCCTGTTTGTGTGGTCATCCTGTGCAGGGAGGAAGTAAAAGGTGAATCCACCATGGAGAAGACATTCATGGTGATCCCTCTGCTGTCCAACAACAAAGAGAAGCGTGGTCTAGCCGTGGACGGCAGACTAAAGGATGAGGATACCAACCTGGCTTCCACCACAATGTGAGTCAATGAGTTCCCCAAGACATACAGTTGAAGTCAGAAGTATACATACACTTAGGTTGGAGTCATTAAAACTTGTTTTTCAACCACTCCACAAATGTCTTTGTCACGATCGTCTGAGGAAACGGACCAATACGCAGCGGGTTGAGCGAACATCGTAGACTTTATTAATAAAGAAACCACGATAAAACAACAAACCAAAAATGACGAAAGTGAAGTCCAATACTGACAATGACTAAACCGGAACAAAAACCCACAAACACACAGTGAAACCACAACAGTTTAAATATGGCTCCCAATCAGAGATAACGAGCCGACAGCTGTCACTCGTTACCTCCGATTGGGAGTCACATGAATAATCAAGAACCACCACAACATAGAAATGCACAACTAGAAATCCCAACATAGAAATACACCCAAATGAAAATGAACAACCCTGGCTCCATAAATCAGAGTCCCTGGAGCCAGAGTGTCACAGTACCCCCCTAAAGGTGCGAACTCCGGGCGCACCAGCATACAGTCTAGGGGAGGGTCTGGGTGGGCGTCTGTCCATGGTGGCGGCTCTGGCACTGGTCGTGGTCCCCACCCCACCATAGTCACTACCCGCTTACGTAGCCTCCTCCAAATGACCACCCTCCAATATAACCCCACTGGATTAAGGGGCAGCACCGGACTAAGAGGCAGCACCGGACTAAGGGGCAACACCGGACTAAGGGACAGCACCAGGAGAAGGGGCAGCACCAGGATAAGGGGCAGCACCAGACTAAGGGGCAGCACCGGACTAAGGGGCAGCACCAGGATAAGGGGCAGCACCAGGATAAGGGGCAGCACCAGGATAAGGGGCAGCACCAGGATAAGGGGCAGCACCAGGATAAGGGACAGCACAGGGCTAAGGGGCAGTACCGGACTAAATGGCGGATCCTGGCTGGCTGGCTCTGGCAGATCCTGGCTGGCTGGCGGATCCTGGCTGGACGGCTCTGGCGGATCCTGGCTGGACGGCTCTGGCGGATCCTGGCTGGACGGCTCTGGCGGATCCTGGCTGGACGGCTCTGGCGGATCCTGGCTGGGACGGCTCTGGCGGATCCTGGCTGGACTGCTCTGGCGGATCCTGGCTGGACAGCTCTGGCGGATCCTGGCTGGACGGCTCATGGCTGGCTGACGGATCTGGCTGCTCATGGCTGGCTGACGGATCTGGCTGCTCATGGCTGGCTGACGGATCTGGCTGCTCATGGCTGGCGGAAGGCTCTGGCTGCTCATGGCTGGCTGACGGATCTGGCTGCTCATAGCTGGCGGAAGGCTCTGGCTGATCCTGTCTGGCGGAAGGCTCTGGCTGATCCTGTCTGGCGGAAGGCTCTGGCTGATCCTGTCTGGCAGACGGCTCTGGCTGATCCTGTCTGGCGGAAGGCTCTAGCGGCTCCTGTCTGGCGGAAGGCTCTAGCGGCTCCGATCTGGCGGACGGCTCTGAAGGCTCATGGCAGACGGGGCGGCTTTGCAGGCTCAGTACAGACGGGCGGCTTTAGCGCCGTAGGGCAGACGGGTAGTTCAAGCGCCGTTGGGCAGACGGGGCAGTTCAGGCACCCGTTGGGCAGGACGGGCAGTTCAGGCGCCGTTGGGCAGACGGGCAGTTCAGGCCCGTTGGGCAGACGGCAGATTCTGGCCGTCTGAGGCGCACCGTAGGCCTGGTGCGTGGTGCCGGAACTGGAGGTACCGGGCTGAGGACACGCATCTCAGGGCTAGTGCGGGGAGAAGGAACAGGGCATGCTGGGCCCTGGGGGACGCACCGTAGGCCTGATGCGTGGTGCCGGAACTGGTGGTCCCAGGCTGAGGACACGCATCTCAGGGCTTTTTATGGTGCGTGGAGCAGGAACAGGCCGGGCTGGGCTGGCGACGCGCACCGTATCCCTGGTGCGAGTGGCCGGAACAGGCCGGGCCGGGCTGGCGAAGCGCACCGTATCCCTGGTGCGTGGAGCAGGAACAGGCCGGGCTGGGCTGGCGACGCGCACCGTATCCCTGGTGCGAGTGGCCGGAACAGGCCGGGCCGGGCTGGCGAAGCGCACCATATCCCTGGTGCGTGGAGCAGGAACAGGCCGGGCTGGGCTGGCGACGAGCACCGTATCCCTGGTGCGAGTGGCCGGAACAGGCCGGGCCGGGCTGGCGAAGCGCACCATATCCCTGGTACGTGGAGCAGGAACCGGCCGGGCTGGGCTGGCGACGCACACCGTAGGTTCTGTGCGTGGAGCAGGAACAGGCCGGGCTGGGCTGGCGACGCACACCGTAGGTTCTGTGCGTGGAGCAGGAACAGGCCGGGCTGGGCTGGCGACGCACACCGTAGGTTCTGTGCGTGGAGCAGGAACAGGCCGGGCTGGGCTGGCGACGCACACCGTAGGTTCTGTGCGTGGAGCAGGAACAGGCCGGGCTGGACTGGCGACGCACACCGTGGGCTTGATGCGTGGAGTAGGAACAGGCCGGTCCGTACTGGGAACACACACCACTGGCTTTAACTGGGGATCAGGAACGGGCCGGACCGGACTGGTAACACACATCAGTCTCTCACGCCGTGCCGCAACAACTTCCCTTCCTCTACTCGCCAATGGCTCCCGTAATCCGATAGCCTTCTCTCCACGTCTCCCTGTGGCAGCCTCCTGCTGCCCAGCCGCCCAAGCCATGTGCCCCCCCCAAAAAACTTTTTTGGGGTTGCTCCTCGTCCTTCCAACGATGACCCTGCTGACGCCGCTGCTCCTCTCTCGCCAGGGCCTTGATCTTCCCCCAAGGTCCCTTGCCCCCGAGCATGTCCTCCCAGGACCACGATTTGCCCACCTGGGCCATCGCCAGCCTCTCGATCTCCTTACCAGGCGCCTCCTCCCATGTCCAGTCTCTTTGCTCCTGGACACGCTGCTTGGTCCTTTTATGGTGGGTTTTTCTGTCACGATCGTCTGAGGAAACGGACCAATACGCAGCGGGTTGAGCGAACATCGTAGACTTTATTAATAAAGAAACCACGATAAAACAACAAACCAAAAATGACGAAAGTGAAGTCCAATACTGACAATGACTAAACCGGAACAAAAACCCACAAACACACAGTGAAACCACAACAGTTTAAATATGGCTCCCAATCAGAGATAACGAGCCGACAGCTGTCACTCGTTACCTCCGATTGGGAGTCACATGAATAATCAAGAACCACCACAACATAGAAATGCACAACTAGAAATCCCAACATAGAAATACACCCAAATGAAAATGAACAACCCTGGCTCCATAAATCAGAGTCCCTGGAGCCAGAGTGTCACAGTCTTGTTAACAAACTATAGTTTTGGCAAGTCGGTTAGGACATCTACTTTGTGCATGACACAAGTACTTTTTCCAACAATTGTTCACAGACAGATTATTTCACTTATAATTCACTGTATCACAATTCCAGTGGGTCAGAAGTTTACATACACTAAGTTGACTGTGCCTTTAAACAGCTTGGAAAATTCCAGAAAATTATGTCATGGCTTTAGAAGCATCTGAGAGGCTAATTGACATAATTTGAGTCAATTGGAGGTGTACCTGTGGATGTATTTCAAGGCCTACCTTCAAACTCAGTGCCTCTTTGCTTGACATCATGGGAAAATCAAAAGAAAAGACCTCAGAAAAAGATGTGTAGACCTCCACAAGTCTGGTTCATCCTTGGGAGCAATTTCCAAACACCTGAAAGTACCACGTTCATCTGTACAAACAATAGTACGCAAGTATAAACACCATGGGACCACGCAGCCGTCATACCGCTCAGGAAGGAGATGCGTTCTGCCTCCTAGAGATTAACGTACTTTGGTGCGAAAAGTGCAAATCAATCCCAGAACAACGGCAAAGGACCTTGTGAAGATGCTGGAGGAAACAGGTACAAAAGTATCTATATCCACAGTAAAACGAGTCCTATATCGACATAACCTGAAAGGCCACTCAGCAAGGAAGAAGCCACTGCTCCAAAACCACCATAAAAAAGCCAGACTACGGTTTGCAACTGCACATGGGGACAAATATCGTACTTTTTGGAGAAATCTCCTCTGGTCTGATGAAACAAACATAGAACTGTTTGGCCATAATGACCATAGTTATGTTTGGAGGAAAAAGGGGTAGGCTTGCAAGCCGTAGAACACCATCCCAACCGTGAAGCACGGGGGTGGCAGCATCATGCTGTGGGAGTGCTTTGCGGCAGGAGGGACTGGTGCACTTCACAAAATAGATGGCATCATGAGGAAGGAAAATTATGTGGATATATTGAAGCAACATTTCAAGACATCAGTCAGGAAGTTAAAGCTGGGTCGCAAATGGGTCTTCCAAATGGACCAAGCATACTTCCAAAGTTGTGGCAAAATGGCTTAAGGACAACAAAGTCAAGGTATTGGAGTGGCCATCAATAAGCCCTGACCTCAATCCTATAGAACATTTGTGGGCAGAACTGAAAAAGCGTGTGTGAGCAAGGAGGCCTACAAACCTGACTCAGTTACACCAGCTCTGTCTGGAGGAATGGGCCGAAATTCACCCAACTTATTGTGGGAAGCTTGTGGAAGGCTACCCGAAACGTTTGATCCAAGTTAAACAATTTGAAGGCAATGCTACCAAATACTAATTGAGTGTATGTAAGCTTCTGACCCACTGGGAATGTGATGAAAGAAATAAAAGCTGAAAGAAATCATTCTCTCTACTATTATTCTGACATTTCACATTCTTAAAATAAAGTGGTGATCCTAACTGACCTAAGACAGGGCATTTCTGCTAGGATTAAATGTCAGGAATTGTGAAAAACTGAGTTTAAATGTATTTGGCTAAGGTGTATGTAAACTTCCGACTTCAACTGTAGCTCTACCACACCTTCCTCTCCTTCTGTAGATGACGATAAAACACATTTAGTGCATTTAAATGCCTGAGGTAACACATCCCTGTCCTGTCCTCCCCTCTCCTAGCATTCGCCCTGGCATGGATAAAGGAATGCAGGGAATCATGGTCTCTTACAAAATCAAGGTGAACCTCTTGGTCTCCAGCGGAGGCCTCTTGGGAGGCCTAACAGCCAGGTAAGAACTGGAGTTGATATATGACATACATGTATATACTGAACACAAATATAAACGCAACATGTAAAGTGTTGGTCCCGTTTCATGAGCTGAAATAAAAGATCCCAGAAAATTAACCATATGCATAAAAACCTTATTTCTCTCAAATCATGTGCACAAATTTGTTTACATCCCTATTCCCTGTAAGTGAGCATTTCTCCTTTGCCAAGATAATCCATCCACCTGACAGATGTGGCATATCAAGACGCTGATTAAACAGCATGATCATTACACAGGTGCATGTTGTGCTGAGGACAATAAAAGCCACTCTAAATGGTGCAGTTTTGTCACACAAGACAATTTTGTTTTGAGGGAGAGTGCAGTTGGCATGCTGAATGCAGGAATGTCCACCAGAGCTGTTGCCAGATAATTGAATGTTCATTTCTCTACCATAAGCTGCCTCCAACATTGTTTTAGAGAATTTGGCAGTACATCCAACCGGCCTAACAACCACAGACCACATGTAATCACGCCAGCCCAGGACCTCCACATCCGATTTCTTCACCTGCGGGATTGTCTGAGACCAGCCACCCGGACAGCTGATGAAACTGTGGGTTTGCACAACCGAATAATTTCTGCAACAAACTGTCAGAAACAGTCTCAGGGAAGCTCATCTACATGCTCGTCGTCCTCACCAGGGTCTTGACCTGACTGGAGTTCGGCGTAATTCGGCATAATTCCTGGATGCTGTAAATGTCCCAGTTCTTTCATGGCCTGCATACACATCAGATATGTCACCCATTGAGCATGTTTGGGATGCTCTGGATCGACATGTACGGCAGCGTGTTCCAGTTCCCGCCAATGTCCAGCAGCTTCGCTCAGCCATTGAAGAGGAGTGGGACAACGTTGTACAGGCCACAATCAACAGCCTGATCAACTCTATGTGAAGGAGATGTGTCGTGCTGCATTAGGCAAATAGTGGTCACAAAAGATACTGACTGGTTTTCTGATCCACGTCCCTATCCTACCTTTTTCTTAAGGTATCTGTGACCAACAGATGCATATCTTTATTCCCAGTCATGTGAAATCCATAGATTAGGGCCAAATTTATTTTTCAATTGACTGATTTCCTTGTTGGAATTGTAATTCAGTAAAATCTTTGAAATTGTTGCATGTTGCGTTTATATTTTTCTTCAGTGCATAATACTGTATGTCAGTGAGGCATTGTTGGACAGACATGATTATGTTGCCCACTGATAATGTACATTTTTGTTTCGCCACAGTGATGTCGGAGTAGAAATCCCCTTGATACTGATGTCCCCCAAACCCGCAGATGTGTAAGTACAACTCTACTACCTTGTTTATAAGTGTGACATGGCTGATTAATGTGTGATGATATTCTGGCATGCGGGACTATTTCAGTATTCCAATGATTCAATATTTTGCAATTTTTTCCCATAAGAATGCTGATCTTATGTGTTTGTGCATTTCTTGAACTACAGCCCAGTGGAGTAAATGCCTCTGTAGTGCAGGTGAGGTCACTCCCAATGTAACATGTTTTAGGCCCGATGTTCACTTCTTGAAGGGGTACAAAAGCTATATTTGGCAATAATGGGAAAGGGTTGAAATTGTTGCATGGGAAAGAAACGTTTTGCATTGTTTCTCATAGGAGATACAATCAAGGTATAGAATTACACCAGCCTTAGCTCTTAACTAAAGAAGTGCACAATGTCGACACAATGTATCCTCTTGATATGCTTATGTATTGTTTTGCAAAATGACCACATACTTAGATAAATATGCCAATTAAAGATTATACTGCAGCACAGTGCACAAGATATCACGGTTTGATAGTGGACTCAAAAGAAAGAAAAACTATTGAACAGAACAACCACATATTCAAGCAATTCCTTGTCAGATAGCTGATGTGATTTTGTGTTTCTCCCCCTCTAGAACGGATATCAAATTTGAGTAGATTCCTAAACAGAAGATGCAGAAGGACGACAAGGAAGAGAAACCGCGACAGACAGCAGACTCAGACACGCTTAAAGACCAACTGACGCCAGAGAAACTAAACACCAATAGGAAACACAGCAAACACCCAAGACTATCACAAACATATACATTTCCCACTGATTGACTCTTCCCACTGAACACACACTAGTTGAATTAACGTTGTTTCCATGTCATTTCAACAAAATTACGTTGAACCAATGTGAAATAGACGTTCAATTGACATTAAATTGACGTTTGTGCCCAGACCTTTCTTCAACATTACCCCTATTGATAAGGGCACATGCATTCTACACCAATCACACACACTGGGATGTCATCATATCCCAGTTAGAAGAGGGATCTCAGAATCCCCTTTAACGAAAGACAGATAACACAATTCATTACTAGCCACTATAGGTCAACATGTAATTTCTATAGTTTCAAATGTTTGCCTTTTTCAAGTGAACTCTGCAATCAAGAATATATAATAGCTTTTAATTTTTTTGCACATGTTATCTCAAAAGGAACTCAAACTTGCTCTAGTAGCGTTTAAGTGTTAATAAATGAATGGATGGATAGGCAGTGGTAGGTGGGGACAAGACTGTGGAGGAACCCTGATTGGTGCACTCTTGTGACAACAGAAACATATTAAAAGATGTTCACCTCCTACTTCCTGTGTCAAGTCTTTATGTGTATCTGCACACTGTATTCTTCTGTTGGTTCACCTCTTCTTTCCTCTGATGATGATAAGCAATGCCCCACAGCCATCAAAGTCTCTCCAAACCTTTCAAAGCAATAAGCTCTTGGATTTTGTCAACCTCAAAATCACCAAAGACCGATAAAGATAAACCAACATTCAACCACACCCCAAAAAATTATCAAGACAGCATGGTTCTCAAATGGCTCTGAAACAAATGACCAGTGCAGCAACACCGCACAGCCAATACACGCAGAGGACATTCAGGTACAAACTGAAACCAGGTACAAACAGGACTGGGGTGCTTTTACATCTTTTACATACTCACGACTAATTAGGGTCCCCTGGGAAACATGAACCAAAACTATGGTTACTACCGTGTCACACATGGACAATGGCTAATGCAGTCACATAGGCATTTAAACCATCACATATTACATTTTACAACATAATATATTGCTTGCAACAAAGCAAATTGTAAGTCTACAATCATGATGTGGCCCCAACGCTTTCTTTTAAAAAATAGCGCTATCACCTGTCCATTACACACTCTTAGAAATAAGGGTACGGTATTGTTCCCTAAGGTACAAAAATATCAAAATACACATAATGTACCTTCAGAGGTACACATATGATCTCACATAGTACTGATGTGCAGATAATGTAGTATAATGGTACTTTTTTGTACCCAATATTTTGAATATAAAGGTACAATCATCACACTTTCACTCTCAATGTAAGGAGAAGGTACATTTCTGTTTCCCAGGGTACAAACACATTTTGTGTACCCTCAACTCTTGATGGTACTGATCTGTACCTTGAAGAAAGGTACTTATTTGTACCCACCATAAGGTACAATGATGAATTTTTGCCACCTAAAATGAACGGCTTTGTCACTACTCTAAAAAGGCAAATTTGTACCATAATAATTATCATTATCATATTTTCCAGCATGCTCTACTATATGTTGATTTTTAAAAATAGTTTTTAATATCTGTGGTTTTGCATGTACATTGATTGATTGATTTATTGATTGATTGATCAATCTTATGCTACACAAAGCTAAATAACATATCGTTTTCTAAACTAATCCAATCAGTTAGTTAGATTTTTTGCACCTGTTAATGAAATGGCTGTTCCAGTTTTTAAATGGCTTAGGTAGTCTCCTCACAATGTTCCTAACCCTGGCAGTCATTCTAAATGCAGGTTGCGGGTGAATAGTAATGCCAACTGTTGGATATCCTAACTCTGGCTGGATTCCAATAGGAATCACTTTGCAAGCCAGCATAATGTGACTTGCAGGTAAGCTTGAAAATTAATGTAACTTTCCCAGGTTTTCCAGAAATCCCGTTTGGAAAATTCCTGGAAGTGGGAGGGAATAAGCAGGAAATCCAGAATCCTTCAACCAGGATTTCAAGGAATTTGGGAATAGTTACCGGAATTTTGTAACCCTACTTGCAGGCCTGATGTGGCATGTAAATCATGAGGTTCCGGCCACTGAATTAGGTAAAAATTAGGCCTCAAAATAAGGCCTTCTGAGATGTGTAATGTATTGTCATAAAGAGATTCATTTTAATGATAACATACGCCTAGGAACTCACTTGGTGAAGGCCACAGGACTGAACATGTATGAATTCAACAACCATGTCTCTGTCACTAACAAATACAGTCATGGGTGGTAACTCTACAATTCCCTCGAAAAGGCAAGGCACACGGGGAAATTATACAGGAGGCGTGGCTTAGTGGGGCCGCGGTTTTCAGTTAGTTATTTTTGGCCACCCTAGAGTAGAAGTGTTGTACCAGTTTAAGTGATCTATGGTAGAGGTACATTTTTGCTACTTTCAATTAACAAATGGCTTTGTCACTGTGGTGGTTCCCAATAAAGGCAAAATGCACTTTTTCTTAAAGCACACTTTTGTACCTGTGGAGTATACTGTATGTAAGAAAGGTACTATCTGAGGTATTATGCACCTGTAACTAAAGGTACAAATGATGTACCTTACAGAGTACCACCCCAGTGACAAGCTATTGTACCCCTTTAGGAACAAATCTAAACTTTATTTTCTAAGAGTGCAGCTAACACTTTTGGGTTTGTAGTCTGTCCGCCAGGGCACATCGGCTCTCTCATCACAATTTAACATGACAGACCTAGCAGGAGTACGGTATGGGGGAGAATGACACGAGGCAGAAATAATGGTGCTAAGTGCAAACCTTCATCTCCCGAATACAAGCCTACTAATTTCATGTATGAACCAACTACGGGAGTGATGGTTACATGCTCCCTTTCCTAAAAACCTTGAGATGGAATCGATTAGAAAAGCTCAGAAATCGAACCTGACGAAAGTGTGAAGATACCTGCGTTGTCAGGTGTGGTGAAGACTTCCGAGCTGCACCCCAATGAGCAGGAAATTCCTCAGATAACTCTGGCCCAGTGGGTGTAAGATTCTTGGACAAAGGAGATATTTTGGCAGACCCATATGTGGTATCAGGCTGGGTGGAGAATGAGCTGGGTACTGTTAACTCAGTCAAACTATCCAGAGGTGGACTGGTGTTGATTTTCTGTGTGTCCGCATCACACGCCTCGGGACGAAATCTCTCTTGCTTTGCTCTCCGGAGCAGAGCGCCACTGATAGGAGTGATAACTGGAGTGGCATTGAGTTTCGAGGTGTATCAACTGAAGATGAGGATCCCGCCGTTTGGTGCGAAGCAGACCGGTGGCGAGCACAGGACTGAGGAGACCCTGTCTGTCCTTTTTAATTTTGATGCAGAGTTTTTGCCTGATAATGTCATGTAAAGTATGTCAGTTATCCAGTGAGAGCTTTTATTCCAAAACCACCCACTACGGTGTTCTAAGTGTCAAGTGCATGGTCATGTTGCAGCAGTGTGTAGGAGGGAGATTCTGAGATTTGAGAAGTGTGCAGGAGGGCATGGGACAAAGGAGTGTATAGTTTCGGTGGAAAAAAACTGTGTGTCAATTGTGGTGGTGTCCATGTTGCTGGGGATCAGACGTGTCCGGTGCAAGAGAGACATGTTGAGGTTGCCATGGTTTGAGCAGAGCAGAAAGTGTCATATGCTGAAACAGTGAGGAAAGTAGAGGATGATGGGCAAAAGGTGAGGGAGCCTGAGAGGGCCAGTAGTAAGTGACCCGAATAGTTTGTGTTTTAGTAAGGTTGGCTTCTTGGCGTTCATTGCTATGGTCATTAGTTGTACTGCTCAGATGGAACGGAAATCTCAGAAGATTGATTTGTTAGTAGCAGCAGCAAGTACATTTTTGGGTGTCAGAGAGTTTAGTGCAGAAGAACTACAGGGGGTTTTGAGAGAAGGGGTTCCATCCTTCCAGGCCGACGACCTGATGTAGGATCTGCAAGTAGTGGGAAGGGGTGGTGGGTTTGTTGGGGATAGTGTTGTATATGTAGGGTTAGATGGTGGTGCAATATATTTTATCCCATTCCCCTTTTCCCAACAAAGCATCTAGTCTGGCGGAAAACCACATGAAGAAGCACCCAGCTAACAACAAACGTTCCCACAACTTTAGCGAACGTTCTCTTAAGAGTCTCAATAGGTAATTAACTAACATTTTCATAGGAATGTTCCCGTGATGTGTAAGGAATGTTTCCAAGAGACCATTGCCTTAATGTCAAATAGAACTTACCCAGATAGTATTTAAGATATTATTGATCTAGACACGTTAAATGAGAATGTTGCAAGAACATTAATGTGTCCCAGTTTTCTATGGGTTAGGAGAATATTCCATCAACGTCCCACCAAACATACACAGAACATGGTTGCCATGTTCTCAGAATATAAGTTACAGTATGAATGTTCTAGACACGTTTCATGGGAACGTTGAAAGACCATTAATGTGTCCAGTTTTCTGTGGGTTAGGAGAATATTGCATCAACGTCCCACCAAACTTGACACATGAATGTTCTTGCAACGTCCCATAAAACACACCTAGAACATTAATGTTGTATATTCTGAGAACATTGAACCATGCTCTAGATAAGTTCTGCTTGACATTAAGGGAATGAGAACATTTGAATCATTTTGAATGCAGCAGAACGCTTTTTGGGACTCAGTGAGTTTACACTGTCAAAGAATGCCCCTGAGCCTGTGCAAGGGATTTGACTTGAATTGTAATGTGACTGAAGGAGTGGGATGGGTTTTTTAATGCGTCTATTTTTGTATTTTGTATGATGTCGCTTTTTTCCCTTTTCCTACAATGGATATTTTCTTCTATAGTTTACCACCTGTACCATAGGAGGCAGCATGCACCTCTAACGATTGTTTTATGGACTGCCATACCATAATACATTTAACATTTACATTTTAGTCATTTAGCAGACGCTCTTATCCAGAGCGACTTACAGTTAGTGAGTGCATACATTTTTCATACTGGCCCCCCGTGGGAATCGAACCCACAACACTGGCGTTGCAAACGCCATGCTCTACCAACTGAGCTACACAGGGCCTTCTAATACCATAGAAGAAGAAGAAGAAGAAGAAGAAGAAGAAGAAGAAGAAGAAGAAGAAGAAGAAGAAGAAGAAGAAGAAGAAGAAGAAGAAGAAGAAGAAGAAGAAGAAGAAGAAGAAGAAGAAGAAGAAGAAGAAGAAGAAGAAGAAGAAGAAGAAGAAGAAGAAGAAGAAGAAGAACAACAACAACAACAACAACAACAACAACAACAACAACAACAACAACGATACACAGAACGCAACAAAAGCTTGGCTAGCGTTACCAAAGATGGTGGCTAAATAAGATAGTTTACTCTGGCCGTTTACCTTTTTATTTTTTATTGTCACGGTTCCTGTGTAAGTGGCCATTTCCTCTTTTGCGTGAGAATGCTTTTCCCCCATGAGCATGATTTTTTCCCTGCGTGAGCTCATGGTTCCTCCATAATATCTGGCATGCTCACGCGAGAGAGAGGACAGCTGGCTCTGGTCTACTTATTGTCCACTCCTGCTCGCCCTGCTCGCCCCACCCGCCCCGACCAGAAAAAATTTGCCAGTGAGATGTTTCACCCTGGGGCACCCCCTCCGCGGGACGGGGGCAATAAGTAGACCAAAGTGGGCCAGCCCCAATCAGAAAAAATGAAGGGAGTGGGGTGCAGATATTGAAACAGTGAGTAATGGAGTGAGAGGATTAATAGTAGGGGCAGTAAGCCAGGTGATACCCATGGGTACAGGGGGGAGAACTACCAGCACCTGATACAGTATAAACAAGCACAAGCAGTAATAAGGAGGACTATTAGGACAGCTAAGAGGGAGTATTGGTGTCAGTTCTGTGGAAACAAAGACAGGACTACTCCTGTGGGAGAGGTATGGGGGATGATTAAAACCCCATAGTCTAAGCCCTGTCTAAGTCGGGGAAGGGGGGGGGGGGTTCTACTAAGCTATATGGAATTGTTTTAAGAAGGTCATACCAAGGATCATTTAGCTATTTGATTTTGAATTTTAAGACCCCTTGAAGTATAAAAAATATATATACAAAAAATATTTGATGCAAACGCATTGAATAACAGATTCACTACATCACACAGATAGTCCCAAAAAAAATCAAAAGGAAATTTGTTCTGAAGTGTCTTTAACCCCTTATTTTTGCCACTAAACAGTCTCCACATATACTGTTCTTCCATTCATGTTTTCAACTGGTACCAGGGGACCTTCAGATGAGTCTCATCTTTCCATAGAGTGGTCATAATAAACTCAGCAAAAAAAGAAACGTCAATTTTTCAGGACCCTGTTTTTCAAAGATAATTCATAAAAATCCAAATAACTTCACAGATCTTCATTGTAAATGGTTTAAACACTGTTTCCCATGCTTGTTCAGTGAACCATAAACAATTAATGAACATGCACCTGTGGAATGGTGATTAAGACACTAACAGCTTACAGACGGTAGGCAATTAAGGTCACAGTTATGAAAACTTAGGACACTAAAGAGGCCTTTCTACTGACTCTAAAAAACACCAAAAGAAAGATGCCCAGGGTCCCTGCTCATCTGCGTGAACGTGCCTTAGGCATGCTGCAAGGAGGCATGAGGACTGCAGATGTGGCCAGGGCAATAAATTGCAATGTCCGTACTGTGAGACGCCTAAGACAGCACTACAGGGAGACAGGACGGACAGCTTATCGTCCTCGCAGTGGCAGACCACGTGTAACAACACCTGCACAGGATCGGTATATCCGAACATCACACCTGCGGCAAAAAGTGCTCTTCACTGACGAGTCGTGGTTTTGTCTCACCAGAGGTGATGGTCGGATTCGTGTTTATCATCGAAGGAATGAGCGTTACACCGAGGCCTGTACTCTGGAGCGGGATTGATTTGGAGGTGGAGGGTCTGTCATGGTCTGGGGCGGTGTGTCACAGCATCATCGGACTGAGCTTGTTGTCATTGCAGGCAATCTCAACGCTGTGCATTACAGGGAAGACATCCTCCTCCCTCATGTGGTACTCTTCTTGCAGGCTCATCCTGACATGACCCTCCAGCATGACAATGCCACCAGCCATACTGCTCGTTCTGTGCGTGATTTCCTGCAAGACAGGAATGTCAGTGTTCTGCCATGGCCAGCGAAGAGCCCGGATCTCAATCCCATTGAGCACATCTGGGACCTGTTGGATCGGAGGGTGAGGGGCTAGGGCCATTTCCCCCAGAAATGTCCGGGAACTTGCAGGTGCCTTGGTGGAAGAGTGGGGTAACATCTCATAGCAAGAACTGGCAAATCTGGTGCAGTCCATGAGGAGGAGATGCACTGCAGTACTTAATGCAGCTGGTGGCCACACCAGATACTGACTGTTACTTTTGATTTTGACCCCCCCTTTGTTCAGGGACACATTAATAAATTTCTGTTAGTCACATGTCTGTGGAACTTGTTCAGTGTATGTCTCAGTTGTTGAATCTTGTTAGGTTCATACAAATATTTACACATGTTAAGTTTGCTGAACATTTTAGAGGACGTTTCTTTTTTTGCTGAGTTTTATTTTGAAGGCCAAACCGTTCGTACAGACGATTTTGCGAGAATAACGATTTTCGGGATGTCTCATGGTCTGACAAACACCGCTCTAGCTCTGTCACCTTTCACTGCAGATGCAGAAGTGTTAAATAGGCGGATGCGATGGATTGAGATGCATCCAAGGCAAAAAAAACAGACATCTCTAGTTTAAACTGACAGATTTTTATGGGGATTTTTTTATTATGCTAATTAGATTTGAAAGGTGGGGACACTGTTGCAGTGAGAGTCATTGAAAAGGCAGAGATGTTAACCCAGGCATTTGTGAAGGTGCAGTGTGGGAGAGAGAGTGTCAAAGGAGCACATCCGGGGGTCCCCTTTTTACATTGGCTGAGATGAAGAGAGTGAAGGCTAAAGCTGGGGTAACATCTCCTGGGAAGGATGAGATGTGTTACAGCATGATGGCTCATCTCAGTGACACTGCAATGGGAAAAGTATTGGGCCTTTACAATAAGGTGTGGCATGAAGGGAAACTGCCTGACAGTTGGAAGCAGGCTGTAGTGGTGCCGATATGGAAACCAGGGAAATGCCCTACTAATCCTTCCATCAAGCTATAGGCTGATAGCGTTGACATCTCATGTATGTAATCTTATGGAAAGGATGATAACATAAAGGCTGACTTACTTCCTGGAGAGCAGAGGCCTAATGTCACCAGATCAAAGTGGGTTCAGGAAAGGCAGGGGAACGATGGATCCTGTACTGTGCCTTGAGTCAGTCATACGGAAGGCACAGGCAAATAAGGAGGTGGTGATAGCCATTTTCTTCGATATAGAGAAGGCCTATGATATGATATGGAAGGAATCAAGGCTTACTTATCAAACTGAATATCATGGGGTAGGAGGAAGGGTTTTTTACTGGATAAAGGATCTTATTTTGGGGCAATTAATACAAGTGAGGGTGGGGAGCTCTATGTCAGAAAGTTATGAGGTAGATAACGGTACCCCCCAGGGAAGTGTCATTAGTCCTTTGTTGTTCTCCATTATGATTGACGACGTATTCTTCCAGGTGAGACCACATATTGGGAGGTCATTGTTTGCGGTTGACGGGGCGCTGTGAAGGAGAGGGATACATATTCCCCATACAGCCGGGAGAGTTCATGACGTGATCAGTGAAGTGGAGCAGTGGTCCCTCAGGTGGGGCATCAAGTTCTCAGTTGAGAAAACACAGACTGTGTTTTTTACTAGGAGGAAATATGCCTAAAGCTATACGGAAGGAATCTGGAGAGGGTGGGAGTTTTCAGTTTCCTGGGGGTCTGGTTTGACACTCGAACGACATGGGCGGAGCATATTAACAGAGTAGTTGTCAAAGGAGAGAAAATATTGAATGTAATTCAGTGATTGCAGGGGATTGCAGGTGGTGAGGCCAGACAGGGTAGTCATCTACTCTGACTCCTTAAATGCATTTGTGTCTCAGAGCAGACAAGATGTATTGTATGAGATTTTGCAGCGCTTGTATAGGGTGAGACAGATGGGGGAATTTGGGATGTTCCTCTGAAGCTATATGGAAGGAATCTGGAGAGGGTGGGAGTTTTCAGGTTCCTGGGGGTCTGGTTTGACACTCGAATGACATGGGCGGAGCATATTAACAGAGTAGTTGTCAAAGGAAAGAAAATATTGAATGTAATGCATTGCCTGTCAGGAATGGAGTGGGTGGGGGCAGATAGAATGGCATTTAAAATGCTATGTATAGCGCTGTCAAGGTCATCACTGGGCTATGGAAGATTAGCATATGGATCAGCAGTTCAGACATCTTTGAAAAAGCTACAGTAGATGTAATCCAGGCTCAAGCCCCAAGAATATGTTGTGGTGCAGTCAGGACCTCCCCGGTGGCAACGCTGCAGGTAGAGTTGGGAGAGATGCCGTTAACCTCTACGGGATCGGTGTCCCTATACCAGGATGGTTGTTGCTTAATATGCAATATGTGACTAGAATGGCGTTGTAAACAACGGCAACTTTTCTGGACATAGACATGTCTTATATGGGCAGAAAGTTTAAATTCTTGTTAATCTAACTGCAGTGTCCAATTTACAGTAGGTATTACAGCAACAAAAAAAGACCATGCTATTGTTTGAGGATAGTGCACCACAACAAAACACTTTTGTCATGGCAACTGGTTTGATACATTCACCTCTGAAGGTAAATCATGTACTTACATTCAGTAATCTTGCTCTGATTTGTCATCCTGAGGGTCCCAGAAATAAAATGTAGCATAGTTTTGTTTGATAAAATCAATTTTTATATTGAAATGTAGGAACTGGGTTCTACAGTTTGAACCCCTGCTGTCTCTGGCTCCACACTCACCCTGCCCAGCCATCTAGATGTGTGAAAGTTAGTGCATAAGCTAATGATCCATCATGTATGACATTCCTTGGAGTGTGTAAACTAAACAAAATGTATTACCATAGCATTTTTGTATGTTCTCTATAGTTATGTACTTGAAAATGTATAAATTGACCAATTCTGAAAATGTGGGAAAACTCCTGGCAGACTTGATACAAAATATTGTGTAGTAATGTAATTCTTCACTGGAACAGTCTGAAACTTTGCACACAATGCTTCCATCTTGTGGACAGAATCTAAATTACACTTAGAGTCCTACATCACTGTCTGGCCTTTCTCTTGCATTTCAAAGATGATGCAACAACAACAGAAATAGAAAACGCATGTTTCTTTGTTTGTATTATCTTTTACCAGATCTAATGTGTTTCCACAAATGTGTAAGTGTTTCCTTTCAAATGGCACCAAGAATATGCATATCCTTGCTTCAGGTCCTGAGCTACAGGCAGTTAGATTTGGGTATGTCATTTTACGTGAAAATTGAAAAAAAGGGTACGATCATTAAGAGGTTTTAAAGTTGAGAAGACAACAACTAACATGACATATTGGGTAAATCTTCAAGGACATAGGGTTACACATCCTACAAAAAAGGGGCTCCTAGAATACTGAAAACATTTTGGGTGGATAGGTAATGGCAGTACGAGAGAGATAGGGCTGTTGGGAAGGAGTTCAGCCCTTCTGTGGTTCTTCCTGCTATCCCATCTTGGTTGCTCCCTCAGCCAATGATAGACCTAGGGTTGCTTGAGAGGGTAAGAGCTGGGGAGGAAGGAGTAGTTCCAGTAAATATTGTAAGTTAACATTAAGAACACAGTACTATGCTTTCTTGAATATATTCGCAGATGGATCTAAGGACCCTAAAACAGGGAGGATAGGTGCAGCTTTTAATGTTCTTGAGTTTAAGGTGGCAGTGAATAAAAAAGCAATGGATCATTTACTGTATCTGTTTACACAATGTAGTTGCTGGCAATACTCTTGGCTGCAGAGTGATTGCAGGTGGTGAGGCCAGACAGGGTAGTCATCTACTCTGACTCCTTAAATTAATTTGTGTCTCAGAGCAGACAAGATGTATTGTATGAGATTTTGCAGCGCTTGTATAGGGTGAGACAGATGGGGGAATTTGGGATGTTCCTCTGAAGCTATATGGAAGGAATCTGGAGAGGGTGGGAGTTTTCAGGTTCCTGGGGGTCTGGTTTGACACTCGAACGACATGGGCGGAGCATATTAACAGAGTAGTTGTCAAAGGAAAGAAAATATTGAATGTAATGCATTGCCTGTCAGGAATGGAGTGGGTGGGGGCAGATAGAATGGCATTTAAAATGCTATGTATAGCGCTGTCAAGGTCATCACTGGGCTATGGAAGATTAGCATATGGATCAGCAGTTCAGACATCTTTGAAAAAGGTGGTGAGGCCAGACAGGGTAGTCATCTACTCTGACTCCTTAAATTAATTTGTGTCTCGGAGCAGACAAGATGTATTGTATGAGATTTTGCAGTGCTTGTATAGGGTGTGACAGATGGGGGAATTTGGGATGTTCCTCTGGGTACCAGCTCATGTGGGAGTAGAGGAGGTCCTCAGGTCGAGAGAGAAGGGAGGAAAGTGTAATCATAAGGCTGAGACATGGACACACAAGGCTCAACAGTATATTGAAATTAGTAAGAAAACATCAGACTGGGAGGTGTGATCACTGTCAGGAGGAGATGGAGACAGTGGAACACGTTCTATTTCAGTGCCAGCAATATGGGAGAGAAAGGGAGAGATTATTATTAAATGTATGGAGTAATGTTGTTGAAGAGCCAAGCTTAAATGAACTGCTGAGAAAATCTTCAGGGGATGTAGTATTTAATTATGTATTTCATTTCTTAGGGAGATGAGAATAACGGGTAGGATTTAGACCTTCCCTGTCTCTGGTTCACACTCCAGTCCAGTTGGTGGCGGTAATGGACTTTAAAGTTGGTTGCCAACCGCCATATAAAATTAACAGAAGAAGAAGAAAAAAGTGGTAGTTCTAATGCTCCAATAACGTTGGATGCTGAAGAAGGTGGTTGTAATGCACCAATAACATTGGATGCCGATCTGGAAAGGAAGGGGGAACTGCGATGACGTGAAGGCGAAACAATAGCGCTAACTACAGACCTATGTCCCCTGAATACTTTTTTTTTTTATATACTTATAAATATACTTTATCGCTTGATCATCTTGAGGATGTTGGATCCCATCGGTCTGATAGCTCTCTTGAGAATCATGAGATGGAGTCAGGCAGCTGTAATGATTACTCTGTAATTTAGCCTAACCAGGATGAAGGCCTACCTGTGGCGACAGGTGTGGTGGTAGAGATTTCCAAAGTTTGCCCTGAGAATTCTACCAGAGATGATTTTGAAAAGGTAGGAGTAAGGTTTTTGGAAATAGTGGATCCATGCTTTTTGGCCGACCGATATGTTGTTTCAAGTTGGGTAAAGGACTAACTGGGAACTGTTACATTCGCCAAAGTTTTGAGAAGTGGAATTGTTTAGATGTTTCGTGTATCCTCCACCCAGAGGCAGCAGGCGCTTCACGTCACACGTCTCGGGCTCGGCCTGTGTCATGCTTTGCTCTCTGGAGCAGGGCACCGCTCAAAGGAGTGATCAGTGGCGTTGAGTGTAGAGGTGGATAAGATGAGAAAGAATATTTCTGGTGTTTGTGGCGCCCACCGTTTGGTGAGTCGCAGACCCAGTGGAAATTGTGAAACGGAGGATACACTGTCTGTCTTGTTGAGCTTTGATATGGAGTTCTACCTTTATAAGGTCAGGCTAGGGTATATGTGACCCGTTTCAAGAAGTTAGGCATATGTCGCACGTCACTACTTAACAGGAGAGGCATTTGAACTTTTTTTAAAATCAAAATGCGTTTTTTGGCAGAAATGCCTTCTGGAACATGTGAACTTTCATGTGCCTTAAAAACAAACTTGTATGCCATCTGTAAATACGAATAAAATGGTTAAATTACAAGCCTAGTTGGTTTAGCCACAGAAAAAGACAGGAACCTTCCCGCTAGCCATGATTGGCTGAGATATCCTCGCGACTAGCTCTTAGGAAACTTTGCAGTATTTTTTTTTTTATGTATTATAATTTTTTACATTATTAGCTCAGAAAGTGTTTTGCATCATTACATACAGCCGGGAAAAACTATTGGATATCAGAGTGGCGGTAACTCACCAGCATTACGACCAGGAATACGACTTTCCCAAAGCAGATCCTTTGTTTGCTCTCCCCAGGGCAATTGAACTGATTCCAGCGGCTGACCCAAAACATCGCCGGCGGAGGAGAGGCACTCGGAGCGGCCTGCTGGTTCGACTTAGGAGGCGCGCATACCACCCACTGCTTCCAAGTATACTACTCGCTAATGTTCGGTCTCTGGTTAACAAGCTTGACGAGCTCTGGGCAAGGATTTCTTTCCAGAGAGACATCAAGGCCTGTAACATACTTTGTTTCACGGAAACATGGCTCTCTGGAGATATTCTGTCGAAATCGGTCCAGCCAGATGGGTTCTCAGTTCATCGCGCAGACAGGAATAAATATCTCTCCGGGAAGCGAAGGTGTGTGTTTCATGATTAACGACTCATGGTGTAATTGTAGTAACATACAGGAACTCAAGTCCTTTTGTTCGCCCGACCTAGAATACCTCACAATCAAATGCCGACCGTATTATCTCCCAATAGAATTTTCTTCGGTTATAGTCACGGCCGTGTATATCCCCCCTCAAGCCGATACCACGACGGCCCTCAAAGAACTTCACTGGACTTTATGTAAACTGGAAACCACATATCCTGAGGCTGCATTTATTGTAGCCGGGGATTTTAACAAAGCAAATTTGAGGACTAGGCTGCCGAAGTTCTATCAACATATCGACTGTTGTACTTGCGCTGCTAAAATCCTCGACCATTGCTATTCGAACTTCTGGGATGGTTATAAGGCCCTCCCCCGCCCTCCTTTCGGCAAATCTGACCATGATTCCATTTTGCTCCTCCCTTCCTATAGGCAGAAACTCAAACAGGAAGTACCCGTGCTAAGGACTATTCAACGCCGGTCTGACCAATCGGAATCCACGCTTCAAGATTGTTTTGATCACGCGGACTGGGATATGTTCCGGGTAGCTTGCGAAAATAATTTAGACGAATACACTGAAACGGTGACTGAGTTTATCAGGAAGTGTCACGACTTCCAACGAGGCTGCCTCCCCTCCTTGTTCGGGCAGGCTTCGGCGTTCGTTGTCACCGGCTTACTAGCCACTGCCGCTCCATATATCATCATTCCATTTGTCTTGTCTTGTCATTTACACACACCTGGTTCTTATCCCCTCATTAGTCTGTGTATGAGTGTTCCCTCTGCCCCCCTTGTCCTTGTGGGTGATGGTTATTTGTGAGAGTAGTGTAGCTCAGTGGAGCTACTCGCACTTTGTATTGCCGGGGTAGATATTTCCCCTGTGCCTGTATATTGTTGGAGTATCCTGTACTGTGTATTGCCAGGGTAGATATTTTCCCCTGTGCCTGTTTTCATGTGTCGCTATCCAGCGCAATTGTGTACAACAGAATAAACTCTGTATTCAGTGATTTACCCTCCTGCGCCTGACTCCTTCTATCACACTCATCACAGGAAGTGTATAGGTGATGTTGTGCCCACTGTAACTATTAAAACCTACCCTAACCAGAAACCGTGGATAGATGGCAGCATTTGCGCAAAACTGAAAGCGCGAACCACCGCATTTAACCATGGCAAGGTGACTGAGAATATGGCAGAATACAAACAGTGTAGCTACTCACTCCGCAAGGCAATTAAACTGGCAAAACATCAGTATAGAGACAAAGTGGAGTCTCAATTCAATGGCTCAGACACGAGACGTATGTGGCAGGGTCTACAGACAATCACGGACTTCAAAAGGAAAACCAGCCACGTCGCCGACACCGACGTCTCGCTTCCAGACAAGCTAAACACCTTCTTCGCCCGCTTTGAGCATAATACAGTGCCACCGACGAGGCCCACTACCAAGGACTGTGGCCTCTCCTTATCTGTGGCCAACGTGAGTAAGACATTTAAGCATGTTAACCCCCGCAAGGCTGCCGGCCCAGACGGCATCCCTAGCCGCGTCCTCAGAGCATGCGCAGACCAGCTGGCTGGTGTGTTTACGGACATATTCAATCTCTCCCTTTCCCAGTCTGCTGTTCCCACATCCCAAATGGCCACCATTGTTCCTGTACCAAAGAAAGCAAAGGTAACTGAACTAAATGACTATCGCCCCGTAGCACTCACCTCTGTCATCATGAAGTGCTTTGAGAGACTAGTCAAGGATCATATCACCTCTACTTTACCTGTCACCCTAGACCCACTTCAATTTGCTTACCGCCCCAATAGATCCACAGACGATGCAATCGCCATCACACTGCACACTGCCCTATCCCATCTGGACAAGAGGAATACCTATGTAAGAATGCTGTTCCTTGACTATAGCTCAGCATTCAACACCATAGTTCCCTCCAAGCTCATCATTACGCTTGAGGCCCTGGGTCTGAAACCCGCCCTGTGCAACTGGGTCCTGGACTTCCTGACGGGCCGCCCCCAGGTGGTGAAGGAAGGAAACAACATCTCCACTTCGCTGATCCTCAACACTGGGGCCCCACAAGGGTGCGTGCTCAGCGCCCTCCTGTACTCCCTGTTCACCGATGACTGTGTGGCCAAGCACGCCTCCAACTCAATCATCAAGTTTGCAGACGACACAACAGTAGTAGGCTTAATTACCAACAATGACAAGACCGCCTACAGGGAGGAGGTGAGGGCTCTGGGAGTGTGGTGCCAGGAAAATAACCTCTCACTCAAAGTCAACAAAACAAAGGAGATGATCGTGGACTTCAGGAAACAGCAGAGGGTGCACCCCCCTATCCACATTGACGGGACCGCAGTGGAGAAGGTGGAAAGCTTCAAGTTCCTTGGCGTACACATCACTGACAAACTGAAATGGTCCACTCACGCAGACAGTGTGGTGAAGAAGGCGCAACAGAGCCTCTTCAACCTCAGGAGGCTGAAGAAATTTGGCTTGGCATTAAAACCCTCACAAACTTTTACAGATGCACAATTGAGAGCATCCTGTCGGTCTGTATCACCACCTGGTATGGCAACTGCACCGCCCGCAACCGCAGGGCTCTCCAGAGGGTGGTTAAGTCTGCCGAACGCATTACCGGGGGCAAACAACCCGCCCTCCAAGACACCTACAGCACCCGATGTCACAGGAAGGCCAAAAAGATCATCAAGGTCATCAACCACCCGAGCCACTGCCTGTTCACCCCACTATCATCCAGAAGGCGAGGTCAGTACAGGTGCATCAAAGCTGGGACCGAGAGACTGAAAAACAGCTTCTATCTCAACGCCACCAAACTGTTAAATAGCCTTCACTAGCACATTAGAGGCTGCTGCTGCCTATTGAAATCACTGGAACACTAGTCACTTTAATAATGTTTACATATCTTGCACTACTCATCTCATTTGTATAAACTGTATTCTATTCTATAATATTCTACTGTATCTTAGTCCATGCCGCTTTGCCATTGCTTGTCCATATATGTATATATTCTTAAATTCCATTCCTTGCTAGATTTGTGTGTATTGGGTATATGTTGTGAAATTGTTAGATATTACTTGTTAGATATTACTGCACTGTCGGAGCTAGAAGCACAAGCATTTCGCTACACCCGCAATAACATCTGCTAAACACGTGTATGTGACAAATACAATTTGATTTGATTTGATTTAATGGATGGGCTGAACATGCCGAGAGATTAGTTCAGATTGGTCTGCAATGAGGCACGCTTCTGTCTGTAACATGAGCTGGTCAGTATGTGTAGATAATCCTTGCTACAGCAGCTTTTTTGAAAGATATAACATTAGCCATGGAGAACTGCAAAAGTGTTGCTTCTGCTCTCAACAACATTGCTGCTCTAAATTTAGCAGGCGCTATCAACAAAATCAGTGGGAAAAAGTTGTGATGAACTACTTCCTGCACACATTCATTGTGAACATGAGTGACTTGACACAACAACGGACCAAACAAGCTGTAGCTAGCTACAAACCAAACGGAAAAGACACTGCCATGAAGCCTTCATGTGGTCCTCTGTAGCTCAGCTGGTAGAGCACGGCGCTTGTAATGCCAGGGTAGTGGGTTCGATCCCCGAACCACCCATACACAAAAATGTACGCACGCATGACTGTAAGTTGCTTTGGATAAAAGCTTCTGCTAAATGGCATATTATTATTATTATTCATGTATACGGGTAAGAGGCTAGCTACAATTTCTGATATTATAAGTTTCTAATTTAGTCAGAAAGTCGTTTTCATTGCAAGTTAAAGTGTACTGTTAGCTAGCTAGTGAATGTTAGCTTGCTGGCTCGCTAGCTAACGTTACGTGTATGATCTGTGTAGTAATATTATTAGTATCTCAGAAATACATTTGCATTGCTAGTTATAGCCTAATGTTAGCTAGCTAGCTAACGTTGAACCTAGTTAGTTAGCTTTAGCTGCCTGCAGATTCATAATCCAGCATTTCATGCAAGGTGGCTAGCTATGACAATCCGTTTGTACTGTAGCTTTGGGTTGGGATTATGGTTAATTGTTTAGCTAGCTAAACAAAAGACTCCACTTCGCCAGATGTTTACTTGACCCATCAAATTAGCCAGATGTGTCTGGGGGTGATTACAGCCATCTATTGTATTTCATGAATATGTGTACATGTCTAGACAATAGTGACCCATCCACTTAGCTAGATGTGGCTGGAGGGTGGTTATAGCATTTCTTTCACATGACCCATCATCAATTTAGACAAGTGTGTCTGGGTAAGCATCATCTAATAATGATATAATATTTATACAATATTTGTATCTGGACACTTTCAAAGTCAGATTAGGATATAGGCCAAGGACTAGATAAAGTGTATTTTTACCTGGAGTTTTTCCTTATTGTAGGCTACTACTTTCACCACTTTTAGTCTGGAAATCTTTGATTGTTTATTACACTACTTTACTCACTCTGTTTAGTACATGCCTCACATGAATCCTTAAAGAGATGGGTGGGGCTAAAGCTTAAGAGGGTGTGAACGATGCTGAATAGGTGTAGACAAAGAAGGGCTCTCCAGTAGGTGTACCAAAACATTCAAGGGCCATTTTCTCAAAAGTGAGATTACAAGTTTATCAACTTTCAAATCAACTACAGTGTATGATATACCATTTTGTAGCTCTGAGTCTCTACTTTGATCTAATGTAAAAAATAAAAATAAACAAAAATAAACATTTTCACATTTTTATACATAAGACCGTATCGATGCAGTCGGTCACATATTAGCTATTCTGTGAGGGCATTGTTCTTAACCCGCTACGATGCTTTAGGTGCCAAGGGGATGCCCATGCAGCTGGGGATCCGAAGTGCCCTGTACAAATGAGGCATGTTGAGATTGCCGGAGTTCGAGTGGGGAATAAGGTTTCATATGCTGAGGCAGTAAGGAGAGTAGAGGATAACCCAATAATGAGGGTTTAGACTGGGACCCCCCTGTGAGTAGGCCTGAAGAGAGAGATCAAGAGGATGAGTTTCAGTAAGGTTCGATTTCTTGTGTTTATAGCCATGGTGATCAACTGCACTGCACTGATGGAGTAGAAATCACAGAAGATAGGTGAGGTAGTTGCAGCAGCAGATAAATATTTTGGTGTGAGAGATTTTAGTGCAGAAGATGTACAGGGTTTCGAGAGAAGGGGTTCCATCCTCCCAGGCCAACAGCCTCGTGTAGGATCGTTTAGGGACAAAGTAGTGGGATGGGGTGTAGGGTTTTGGGGATAGTATATAGGTAAGGTGCAGGGCCTAGATGGTGGTGCAATTTAAAAATGTCCCCTTCACCTTTTAACTTTTGTTTTGTGATCAAAATGTGCAAGCCGCACTCCGACCTGCGAAAGGCAGCAATAAGCAACACAGCTTCTAGTCTGCCGGAAATTCACACGAAGAAAAACATTGGATGAACCCCAACGAAGAAGAGGGAGTGGGTGTCTCGCTTTCTCTACTGTCTCTGGCGTTACAACCCTGCGCCTCTTCCCCATCGAGACAACATAGGAAACTAGCCATATAGCTAGCTGTTGTTTATCTTTTGATAAAGATGTCAACCACGACCGGCGGCGGAGAGTTTGGCAACCCCTTGCGGAAATTTAAGCTCGTATTCTTAGGCGAGCAAAGTGGTAAGTGGAGGTGTATTCAAGGCATGTTATGTGGTTATTTGTTTTCTGGCGTTTTGGTTAGAGTACCGCCAGCTGGCATTAGCCTAGCTGTTACAGTAGGTAGGTAGCTAGCTAGCCAGGCCGAGGCAGAACGATGAGGCTTTAAACAACTCAGACGATGCCTTGTTAGGTTAACTATATTTTAGCCAAGGCATCTAACACGCAAATGGAACTTGCTGGCTAGATATTCCATTGAATCAGGAAAATGTGTTGCTTGAGACGTTGCCCAAGAAGATGCCAACGTATATAGCAAGCAAGCCAAGTCATGCATATCTCGTAACTAAGTTGGCTAGCTACAGTACATTACTGAATTGTCGGTGTCATTCACTAACGTTAGTTGAAGTTACACATGCTTCTGCTGGGTAGTTAGACTTATTTAGTTAGCTAACTAACTTATGTGAATGTTTTTATGTTTACTTGCCAGCTTCAGCTTGTGTGGAGTCATGTAGCTAACTTTAACAGTTGGATAGCTAGCTAACGTTAACTTTACTAAGCCACGTCTGTTAGCAAAGGGAGCCTAGTAACGTTAGCTTGGCTTCAAACGCACTGGGCCGCTTATTCAACCGTGACCATTTCCAGTGACGTCAACATTCAGATAAATAAAACAGACATAAGGAATATTATTTCCTCAAACGAATCTTAATTTAGTCCCAAAACCGTGTATCGATTTTCCTGTCCATTTTTGCTAGCTATCTCTTCCATTCGTGGCTCCACCCTTGCCAGCTCAGCGCCGTGGGTTCAGTAGTCCATCGGTCCAGCGATTCGTTTTTAGATATTTTATCATACAAATAAACGATATAATCATATATAGGATCACTTAACGCATGGTCACTGTCAGTATTGTCAATGGTTTTAAGTAGCTAAATGCTCATAATAAAATAATTAGGCCTAGGCTAAGTTTATTACTGTTCCTCTCAAATTGCAGTTCCACAGAGGATCGTGCATAATTTAGTAAATGGACAATTCTATGGTAACTGCATAATTTAGCAAATGGGCAATAACATGGTAACAGAATGATGCTGAGACTCAGATTTTCCCCTTTAAAATGTATGCCAAACAAAAACCAATTATTGTAAATTAAATAAACCATACAACTGTATGCACAAGGACGGCTTTTAACCATTTCCACTGAAAATTAAGGGTCAGACACAGAGAAATATGACTGCTGATAACGTTAGGTACTTAGAATCTCTGCCCAGAGTGTAAGCAGTTAACATTTTGTTGTTCACATAGAACAGTTTTACCAAAGACAGTACAGTATGAAGATAAGCAAAAACTGCTTCTCCAATAGAATTCTTGATCACACTTGTAGGAGATGTCATGGCAACGTTGGCTAACTGCGCAGAAATAGGTAATCGGGTCTAACGGTCTTCTCGCGCGGAACTGCTCTTATGCAGGACGTCAAATTAAAGACACTCTTCGATATAAAGTAGTTTTTGACGAAACTGAAAACGTGTCAGTTTGTAATTTTCACGAGATTGGAGTAATAACATGTTCATCTACTTAAGACATTGGGTCGAATCTAGGTTTAACTCTACCCACATGTACAAATTACCTAGACTAACTGGTGCCCGACTCACATTGACTCTGTACCGGTACCCCCTGTATATAGCCTCCCTACTGTTATTTTATTTGACTGCTGCTCTTTAATTATTTAATTTTTTTACTTGTACACTTTTTATTTAACACTTATTTTTCTTAAAACGGCATTGTTCGTTAAGGGTTTGTAAGTAAGCATTTCACTGTAAGGTCTACATCTGTTGTATTCAGAGCATGTGGCAAATACAATTTGATTTGAGGTTGTGCCTTTAGGTTTAAAGAAAATTAACACCTAAGGAAAGAAATGTCACTTCTATAACCCCAGCCTGGTCTGTTTTCACAAGCATTCCCGGAAGTCACGCAATGTTGCGCCTCTGGGTTTAAAAAAGCTTTGGTTTTACCTCCGATTTGCGTTGTTGAAATACTCCAGGCCACAAGGTGGCAGTAGCTTGTTTGGCTTGTGCCTGCTGTAGCTAATGTAAGCTAACTAGCCAGCAGCGCTAATGTTGTTGCTAGTTGGCTAGCTAGAATTTGTAGTAAGCCCTTGTTGATACTTACCAGATGGCCACAACTAGATAACTAGAGTAACTAGCAACATTATAATAAAATAAAAATGTAGTTGTTTTTTAATGAAGCAGCTGCCTGTTAGCTGTCAAGAGTCAGAGTAGATGGCTTGCTATGTTGTAGGGCAGTTGTGACCAACCTTTTCTGAGTCAGGATCACTTTTGGAGTCAAAAAGCAAGCTGAGATCTACTGCTCAGATTTTGTTTTAAACATGACTTAAAAAATGTAAGCCTATGCAACCTTAACCTAATAAAAACAGTTCTGTAGGAATGAGGTTTGTGTTAAGTAATATTAAGTCACTTCAACCAAACTGGCAATGCACAGTCTGGAGTGTGTTAATTCAATTATAAAACGGATCCCAACATTTTGTTTGTGTGAATTTTTTATTTTTTTTTATTTTTTTACTATTGGCTATGCTTGGCCTGCCAATAGTGTTTTTCTCAGACCTTGTTATATTTCAAAAAACATTTTATCAGTTGTATCCCTTATGAGGCTCAGCATAAATGGAAATAATTTGCTAATAATTAGCGTTTTTATTTTACTGCACTGATTGTATACCTGCATCTGATGGTCAGTCTCAGCGGAGGGAGGGAGAGAGCAGCAGAGGATCCGCCTTTCACTGTCCCTGCTCTCTCCCTCCCTCCGGTGAGACTGACCAGAGAGAGGGGACAGTCTTCCACCTGATGGCGACACTCGAGTCGCATTGCATTATTTCTGCCTCATGCACAGATTTATGTTGTTCCTATGACCAGAGTAAGTGAAATGTTCCTCAATATTAAAATAGACATGACGAGCTGCTAATAATAAACTGCAGGCCTATCGATACACTTGGCTACTAATTAATTGCAGCTGCAGTGCTGGTTGTAGTGCGAGTGGAAGTAGGTAGAAGCCTTTTTATGCTTTGTAAAAGTGTTGAATAAAAGTGTTTTCTGTATTCTTTGACAGTCTCTCAATGTTCATGGTTTTAAAATTAATGAAATCTCACATAGGCTAGTATGAAACTTTGGTTTGGGGTCGTGGATGCTTTAGGCATGGTGATTTGAGCTATCCGATTGTCCAGCGCAGTAGGCACATTTGATTTAGCTCTACTGGTCCCCCGGGTAGTCAGTTTATCCCTGAATGAATGAAAACTTTCCAAATGGGAACACTTTGCCTACCTGGTGCGCAGGGCTTGTGAATCAAGTGCACCTACCGCCAACAGTGCAAGACGAATACATTTTTTAAAAATAGGACCGCAAGGCTTTATCATTGGCTTTTCTACAGAAATGTTTGGTGATCGACTAGGTTGGTGACCACTGTTGTACTCTTTCATTCAAGGTTTATAGAATTGTTTATTCAATAGAGAATTGCATCAGAAAAACAATAGCCCAAACCCATGTCTCTACCATATATGGGTCAGATGTTTGACGATTTACTCTGATACTTTAGCATGATTAGCGTGAATCGCTTGTCACGGCCATGGTCAAAAAGTGGTCACTGCTCAATAGAACTGTCATGCTCCGCGGGCAGAACGGAGCAAACTTCGAACACCAACTGACAAGCTAGTTAGTGGCTGGAGGTTAGGTTGATAACATGGGCTTTCTCTAAATGAAATCTGTGGAATACAAAACAAAATTGGGCATATATACTGTACTAAAATATAAACGCAACATGCAACAATTTCAAAGATTTTACTGAGTTACAGTTCATATAAGGAAATCAGTCAATTGAAATAAATAAATTAGGCCCTAATCTATGGATTTCACATGACTGGGAATACAGATATGCATCTGTTGGTCACAGATACCTTAAAAAAAGGTAGGGGCATGGATCAGAAAACCAGTCATTATCTGGTGTGACTGCCATTTGCTTCATGTTGTCCCACTCCCCTTCAATAGCTGTGCGAAGTTGCTGGATATTGGCGGGAACTGGAACACGCTGTCGTACACGTCGATCCAGAGTATTCCTAACATGCCCAATGGTTGACATGTCTGAGTATGCAGGCCATGGAAGAACTGGGACAGTTTCAGCTTCCAGGAATTGTGTACAGATCCTTGCGACATGGGACCGTGCATTATCGTGCTGAAACATGAGGTGATGGCGGCGGATCAATGGCACGACAATGGGCCTCAGATCTCGTCACAGTATCTCTGTGCATTCAAATTCCCATCGATAAAATGCAGTTGTGTTTGTTGTCCGTAGCTTATGCCTGCCCGTGCCATAAGCCCACCGCCACCATGGGGCACTCTGTTCACAATGTTGACATCAGCAAACCGCTCGCCCACATGACGCCATACACGTGGTCTGCGGTTGTGAGGCCGGTTGGACGTACTGCCAAATTCTCTACAACGACGTTGGAGGCAGCTTATGGTAGAGAAATTAACATTCAGTTATCTGGCAACAGCTCTGGTGGACATTCCTACACTCCGCATGCCATTTGCGTGCTCCCTCAAAACTTGAGACATCTGTGGCATTGTGTTGTGACAAAACGGCACATTTTAGTGGCCTTTTAGTGTCCCCAGCACAAGGTGCACCTGTGTAAGGATCATGCTTCTTGATATGCCAAACCTGTCAAGTGGATGGGTTATCTTGGCGAAGGATAAATGCTCATCGACAGGGATGTAAACACATTTGTGCACAAAATCTGAGAGAAATAAGTTTTTTGTGCGTATGGAAAATGTATGGGATCTTTTATTTCAGCTCATGAAACATGGGACCAACATTTAACATGTTGCGTTTATATTTTTGTTCAGTGTGTGTGTATATATATATATACACTGCTCAAAAAAATAAAGGGAACA
This sequence comes from Coregonus clupeaformis, assembly GCF_020615455.1. Lineage (NCBI taxonomy): Eukaryota > Metazoa > Chordata > Actinopteri > Salmoniformes > Salmonidae > Coregonus > Coregonus clupeaformis. The sequence goes on along the minus strand of NC_059194.1, from coordinate 25,931,596 downwards.
CTTAAACAACACATCCTAGATCTGAATGAATGAAATAATCTTATTAAATACTTTTTTCTTTACATAGTTGAATGTGCTGACAACAAAATCCCACAAAAATTATCAATGGAAATCAAATGTATCAACCCATGGAGGTCTGGATTTGGAGTCACCCTCAAAATTAAAGTGGAAAACCACACCACAGGCTGATCCAACTTTGATGTAATGTCCTTAAAACAAGTCAAAATGAGGCTCAGTAGTGTGTGTGGCCTCCACGTGCCTGTATGACCTCCCTACAACACCTGGGCATGCTCCTGATGAGGTGGCGGATGGTCTCCTGAGGGATCTCCTCCCAGACCTGGACTAAAGCATCCGCCAACTCCTGGACAGTCTGTGGTGCAACGTGGCGTTGGTGGATGGAGCGAGACATGATGTCCCAGATGTGCTCAATTGGATTCAGGTCTGGGGAACGGACGGGCCAGTCCATAGCATCAATGCCTTCCTCTTGCAGGAACTGCTGACACACTCCAGCCGCAGCGTGAAAAGCATATGTTTATTGCAACGATAAACACACGAACAAAAACAACAAAACGTGAAGTCCGAAGTCTAAACACAATACAAGCCTCTAACATGGAACAAGATCCCACAACTAATGAGTGCCAACAGGCTACTTAAGTATGATCCCCAATCAGAGACAATGAGCGACAGCTGCCTCTGATTGGGAATCACACCCGGCCAAACATAGAAATACACAACCTAGAATGCAACAGAAATACTAACATAGATATCCACACCCTGACTCAACATACAAGAGTTCCATAAGTCAGGGCGTGACAGTACCCCCCTACATAACAGGGTAGGGTCCGGGTCCCGGCGGATCCGGCTCCGGGCGTGACGACCACATTCTCTCAGCCTCCCCGTTGCGCCTCTGGTCTGGACCTCGGCGCGCTTCCCCTCTCCTTCCTCCCACGATGTACCAAGCCCTGTCTGGACCCTGGTGTGGGAGACCCCGAACCTGGAGAGGGGCTGACGTCATGGTATGGACTGGAGCCGCTGACCGGAGCTAGACTGGGCACCGGTGGAGCGGGCACGGGCCGTGCCGGTCTGGACACACGCACCACAGGTCTGGTGCGAGGAGCAGGCACGGGCCGGACCGGACTAGGAACACACACCACTGGCTTGGTGCGAGGAGCAGGAACGGGCCGGGCCGGACTGGCGACACGCACCACTGGCTTGTGCGGGGAGCAGGCACGGGCCGTACCGGACTGGGAACACGGTGCGAGGAACGGGCCGGGCCGGACTAAAAGAAACACCGACCGGACAAGTAGATGCGTAATGGAATATGGTCATTGTAGTTAGTTTAGCGCATAAAACGTGGTAATTATGTAGAATATTGGCATGTTGGGAAACTACAACTCCCTACCACATAGCACAGTTCAGGCTGGCTCTGATTTGTCTCTAGAGAAACTGCTATGTGCGCATTGAGCTCACCAAAAAAATTCAATGCAAATAATTGAACAGATGTTGGTAAATTAGTTGTTAAAAACAAACAAACGCCAGAACTGACATTTTGGTGAATCGCTCAGCACTACTGGTAGGGCTTTGTTTGACTTTCTTTCCTTGATTACTCTCATCATATCTCCGCAACTAGTGGAGGAGAAGGTACAAGGTACCTGACCTTCTTCTCCAATGGGTTTAGAGAATGAGAGGAGTCGAGGAAGGATGAACTAAGACAGAGGCTAGCAGTCACCTGTCAACTAGCTCACGTGCTTCACACTCACCCCTCTGCTACACTTACTGCCCTCCTCTTTCTCCGCATCAACCTCCGCAGCCAGCAGAGCAGACTGTGAACTGAGTCAATCTAGCACCCACATAATTCATTTTGTCGGTATTTAATTCTGCTACATTGACTCAGATCACACAAATACACGTTTTAAAATGTATACCAATCAATTGGACAAGTATCGGTCGACTAAGATTTTTTTTTACTCTGGGAGAGTCTTAGTAGCTCCCTCTTGAATTGACTTGGTTTTTCCCTACATTCTAGAGCAGTGCGTGAACGCCCTATATGTTGCGATGCTAACTGTTAAGCTAATGTTAGCTAGCAAGCGAACTGGTATTGACTGTATGGGATAATGGAGAGTGAATTAATAATTTCTTCATCTTGCTAGATGGCTAGCTTGGTCAAGCATTTAGTGTTGTGTGCATTGTGCTGCATATACCACCACATTCGTTTCATATAAAGTGTGTGTGACTGCCTGGCTCAGTTTGCAAGCTAACGCTAACTAATGAGCAGGTATACATTATCAAACTGAACCTAACAAAAAAATCCTTCAAGCACAAAACTAATTAGCTAGATGTAAAGACTTGCTCTAGAAAAAATGACTATAAAGTAAACTATTATGCAGCGTTATTATTTTAGTTACAACAATTCTGATGAAAAGGCGATGGATTACTTCTGTCGGCTCCCCCATGTAGAGGTGTGTGCTCTCTGATTGGCCCAAAGTGAAGTTCTCGGCCACTGACGAGCATTGCGATTCTACAAGTAGATACGGCAGGGTCATCGGTACACACCAGGGGCATCTTTTGTTCTAGCAAGAAAAGGAATGGCCTCCTACTTTGCTAAGTACCTATCGGCAGTCAGATTTCTATGTGTGTCTGCACCATTACAAAGAACAGTGCCGATGCAAAGTTTGGTAAGAGAATGACAGCACGAACAGCACAAACGGTCATTCTGTTACCAAACTTTGCATCTGCACTGTTTTTCAAGTAAACATGTTTTTGTAAAATCTTTAGTGGAAAGTAATAATAATAATAATAATATGCCATTTAGCAGACGCTTTTATCCAAAGCGACTTACAGTCATGCGTGCATAATTTTTTTTGTTGTTGTTGTGTATGGGTGGTCCCAGGGATCGAACCCACTACCTTGGCGTTACAAGCGCCGTGCTCTACCAGCTGAGCTACAGAGGACCACAGAATAGTCATTGTGCATAGGGTTGTATGGTTTATTTAACTTTGCAATCATTGGTTTTTGTTTGACGTACATTTTTAAAGTGAAAAACTACTGTGGAATTGCCCAAATGTTAACTAAATGCTCTTTGCTCTGCCTGTCTGTCTTTACAGTGGGGAAGACATCGCTTATCACAAGGTTTATGTATGACAGCTTTGACAACACCTATCAGGTACATTACCTTATCTCAAGTACAGTACTGGTAATTCATTGCATGTAAACTAACACATAACATGAGTAATATTAGTTGGCATGCACACCATTCTAAGCTGTTTGGGTTCTTTTGCTTGGGGGGAAATGTTTGCCTTTGAGAGCCGTGTTCTGTTTTTAGAACCTGGTAGTAGCTTGCATAAAATCTGCTACAAAGCTGAATAAGGACACAAGGCCATCCCTCTTCTGCTTTTTCTTGAATGTAGTACAGCCATGTGATGTCTGAGGAGAATGTTTTTTGTCTTGCAGGCAACAATTGGCATAGACTTTTTATCAAAAACGATGTACCTGGAAGATCGTACGGTAGGTACCACTTTGTTTCAATATCATTGCATCACTTGGAGCCTTTCATTTGAAACCATTTCACATGTCCCTTGAGTTTGTTCCCCTGCATAAACATTGTATGTCGCTCTACATGCCACTGTCAAAAAGGGGCTTAGGTAGTCTGTGTTTTACCCCATCCCAACTAGACTGCTTGTTTAGTATGGACGTAGAATAACTATCATTTGCAGTTTCACTATCAGTTTTCATGAAGCCCATCAAGTTTTCTTTCCTGCCATGATTCTGTTTTTAGTTCCATCATCATTATACGTTTTTTTTTCTCTGTCCACCCCTCCCCTCCATCCCCATGGCTGGGTTTCGAACTGTGTCCGCTCCTCGGTTTGTTGCGCGGTTGGCCACAGATTCGGCTCCAGCTGTGGGATACGGCCGGGCAGGAGCGGTTCCGCAGCCTCATCCCCAGCTACATCAGAGACTCAGCCGCTGCTGTGGTGGTTTATGACATAGCAAGTAGGTATCACGTCCCTGTCCTTCTCTCAGTGGACGGAAGGGGAGAACAGGGCAAACAGCATTTCCACAGCTTGGCAACGTCACTGGACTGTAGCAATGAGTTGAACCAGACTTGCTTGTGGTCAGTGAGGAATCGGATCAGGAAATAGATTATTGGCGCTTCAGGGCTTCCATTCCCTGCAAATTCTTTGCAACTCTAAAGTGAGTAGATGTTGTAGATTGCTTTGTTAGTGCAATGTTTCCTCTACGTTTCTCCCAATAGGTGCAAATAGGCCTATAGAGGGGGGTGATGGAACTCTCAAGCTCAGTACATCCAGTGGTGCTTGTGGAAATGTTGTCCCTAAAGGGGCTTTTCTAAGGAATGAGGGAAATGCTAGCAGAGGTTACCAGCAACATTTGGTTGACTTTAATTGCACCAAAAGCATTGATTTGGAACATTTGCCATCCGTAATAGGTCACTAAAAAGCGTCAACATTGGGAACAGGTCATCTGCTAGCTAAATGGGAAACCTTTTCCTATTCCAGGATGCATGATCATTTTCACCTCTGCTGCCTCGCTGTTCTCTTGCAACTCTTTTATGTCAATCCTCTTCTCCATTTTCCCCGTTGCGTCTGTCCCCTGTTTCTCCTCCTCCTCCTCCGTCCCAATCCCCAGGTCCGACTCCAGCTCTGGGACACTGCTGGACAGGAGCGTTTCCGTAGCCTCATTCCCAGCTACATCCGCGACTCCACCATCGCTGTGGTGGTTTATGACATCACCAGTGAGTCAGAGCCTCCAGGCCTAGTTAAAGCTGTGCTCTCATCACTGTAGTGGGGGTGGGCAACTGGGACATTACATTGGGATGGAGGTTGTTGTCTTCTATAACACAGTAGCAAACCTCAACAGCTTTTAATGTATGAGTAATGTTGCTATTATTGGAGGCAGTTAGTGTCACAATGCCATGTAGGGACTTAAATGATGCAACTTCATGGGGTTTAGGGAGTTTTTCCTTGAATTAACAGTGGCGTGGGGACTACTATTCCTTTCTGTGCTTAAACTTAACTTACTGTTTACTTTTGCTTACTAACACCTGGCTACTCTGCTGAAATCAACTGTACTTTCAATGAAGAGCAACGACTGTTCTGATTTGCAAATATATCTCACGTTATTAATAACCCCTTCACTCTTGAGTTCATACCTCCATACGATATTTTAAGTGATCATGCTCATTCTATACGCGTTCTAAATTGCTACGTGTCTTCCCCTCAGATCTCAACTCATTCCAGCAAACCTCAAAGTGGATTGATGACGTCAGAACAGAGAGAGGAAGTGATGTCATTATCATGCTTGTGGGAAACAAAACAGACTTGGCTGATAAAAGGTACATGGTGGTGTGTGTGTGTGTGTGTGTGTGTGTGTGGCGAGAGTAGTTGGTGTGGTGTTAAACAGGTTGGTGTGGTGGTAAACAGCAATGTGGTCCCTGAACTAAATGTCGACCTGTTTGACAACAGTTGTATGTATGAAGCCTTTGTCAAAGCCTGGTTCCTCCCTCCTCCCTTGAATGTATTTGGCATCCCATCTTATTTTTGATTTTACTGAGTATATTGCACAACATAATACATTTTCATGTGTTTTATGATTTTGATCTATTGAACTTCAAACATTACTCCATGCTGACCCTGGTTACTATTTGGTGAAAGGAAAATTCCACCCCAAAACATATCTTGAAAACATGAGCGCTGACAAGCAAACATTTTGGGACTATTTCAACTAATGAAACGAATACTAAAAGCTAGTTTTTGGGTTGAGTTTTCCTTTAAGCCTTTTAGTTTCAGTCAAATTTTTGTTTTTATTTTTTTGTTCCCTCTCCCCGGTGTCTCCCCATGTCACTTTGATTTGGTGTCCACTCCCAACCCACTGCCACCACCCTCCCCTCCTGTCCCTCCCCCTGGGACCATGGCAGACAAGTGTCTGTTGAGGCTGCAGAGAGGAAAGCTCGTGAACTCAATGTGATGTACATAGAGACCAGCGCCAAGGCTGGCTATAACGTCAAACAGGTGGGTGTCCAGCTACCACCAGCAGGTGTACAGAACAGCTCATTATGATCCTCTTAGGAAGAATCATTTGTGATGTACAACGTGGATTAGAGGACCGAGTGACTGTACTGTGAGTGACTTGGGATTGTTTCTCTATATCGTGTCAAACTGTTCCATCTTCTCAGCAAAGCTGCTCCCTCTCCTATCCCTTTGTTTCTCAGAGATATGACCAAACTAACCCTCTCTCTTTCTAACCAAAAACTGGAATCTCTGAGCTCTTTTTTCTCTCTCTCCATCTCTCCCTTCCCCCTCGGCCTGTCCTCTTTCATGTCTGTCTATCTCTCCGCCTCTCGGCTGTGGCCTGAGCAGACAGATCACCACGGAAGAGGGCGAGCAGAGAGCTAAGGAACTGAATGTCATGTTCATTGAAACCAGCGCAAAGACTGGCTACAATGTCAAACAGGTAGAGCTTCTGTTCACTCAGGATCGTCCAGCCCAATCTGCCCTCCTAGCGTCAGCTGCCTCTTTCACAACTTCTAGTTTTCCCTCTTCTCTCTCTTTTCACTTGGCTCCTCATGGCGTGTCCCCCTCCTTTCTGCATTGTGATTCCCCTCAGTGCTCAGGTGTTGTTGTCATTCACGTCCACTGCTTTAGAACGCTTCAGCGTCAATTGTACTGCACTGTCTAGCTCCATGTTGTTGTTGTTGGGTTTTTCTCTTATTTTACCTCGTTCCACAAAATGTCTGCTCACAGTTTCCAAGATTTTTTCATGTGTAATAAATACCCAAATCAGTTTTGTCCGATGCATGTAGCCCTATGTACAAATATATACTGTATGTTTATTTTTTTTAAATGGAAATATTGACTTTCCAGTAGATGATACCATCTACACTGAGTGTACAAAACATTAAGAACACCTGCTCTTTCCATGACAGACTGACCAGGTGAATCCAGGTGAAAGCTATGATCCCTTATTGATGTCACTTGTTAAATCAGTGTAGATGAAGGGAAGGAGACAGGTTTTAAAGAAGGATTTGTAAGCCTTGAGACAATTGAGACATGGATTGTGTGTGTGTGCCATTCAGAGGGAGAATGGCCAAGACAAAATACTTGAGTGCCTTTGAACGGGGTATGATAGTAGGTGCCAGGAGCACCGGTTTGTGTCAAGAACTGCAACACTGCAGGGTTTTTCACGCTCAACAGTTTCCCGTCTGTATCAACAATGGTCCACCACCCAAAGGACATCCAGCCAACTTGACACAACTGTAGGAAGCATTGGAATCAACACGGGCCAGCATCCCTGTGGAACGCCTCCAACAACTCAATATTAGGAAGGTGTTCCTAATGTTTGGTATACTGTGTGTAGTTCTTCACTGTTATGTGGCCAACTTTACATTATTGATGCATTGTGTGGAAGGGCTGTTTTTGCTCCACTGATTATTTTCTTGTGGTTCCACAGCTGTTTCGTCGTGTCGCTGCAGCCCTTCCGGGGATGGATAGCACACCAGAGAAGAGCAAAGAGGACAGTATCCTTTCACAAAGCCCCGAGGCAGAATGGTTTGGAACATGTTTGAGCTCAACATCTAATCAACACTTCAGAAATGCTTCAGTAGTTAGGTTTCTATCCAATTAACAGATTGTCATGCGAATATTGAAAAATCTCCAGAGATGTTTCCATCAAATGTACTTGTTGTGGATAAAAGGCTGTGCGTGATGACTTAGTGCACATAAAAATAGCTTTTGCCGTTAAATTCCCATGTACCGTTAAAATATAAATAATAAAGGGTTTACATCGCATTCTCAACTCTACTAATGGTTTTGTCACAAAAAATGTTGCGTTTATATAGTGAATGTGCCCTCTCTGGTCTTAGCCCGTGCACTCTAGCCAACAGATCGCAGATACAGTGCGGGTATAGCTTACATGATGAGATTATTATGGACAAAAGAGCGAGATTATTTTTATGTCAAACGGCAGGCAAGCGTCGATCATGTTACCAGAATAAGACCCTCAATATTTATTGGAAAGGAGCATCAAGCTCATCACCTTGCACTTTCACCACCCTGTGAAGGTCATCATTTATTTCATCTGTAGCCTAATAACTGCATGCTTTCCCGAGTCGTAGTGGGAAGACCACACAACATATCGTCACGTGACTCCAAGTTTACTTCAATATGATGGTTATTATATCAATATTTGCGCATTAAAGCGTTTCCGCCGCCATTCATTTATTTTACAAAGATCCCACCTTCTCTAGCGTATTTTGTTTTGTAGACATTTAGAAAGTTTATAGACAAATTTGCTGTTTCCATCAGGCCTGTCTTGCCATTTTTGTACTTTACTTACATGAAACGTTGGATGGAAACCTGGGTGTCTGTTGTAATCTATTGCATATGGATTTAATTTTGTTAAATTTGCGGATAATATTTGAGTCAAAAAAAAAAATGATACATGAAATGACAGTCATGAATAATATTCCTTAACCATCTCCTCTCTCAGTGATCGATATCAAACTGGAGAAGCCACCAGAGATGGCGGTGACGGAGAGCAGCTGCTCCTGCTAGTAAACACCTCACCCCCCCACCTGACCTGCCTCCTCCCCACCAACAGCTTGTCTCTCAGTGGCCACTCTCCCCACCCATGGTTCACTGCCATCGACTGGAGAACCTGTTTTTCCCCCCTTTCGACTCAGTGACTTTTCGGAGTAACCGTGTGGATGTGCTATTACTCTGTATTTAAACAGATAATATAAAAAACTATAAAGGTTAAAAGTCAAACACAGAATATGTTGAATGCTGAATATGTTCCGATTTTCATCCAACTGCATGACATTATATAGGATTGCAGACTGACATAGCTAACTGCTCTTGGGTTATTGCATTGTTGTAAAGTGATATTGTTTTAGATTATTTAAGTGAATATGAAAGGGTCAAGGTCTCAGTCCCTTGGTTATTTGCTTTTATTTCCAATGGAGAGTCTGGAGTGGGTAAACTAGAGTATTCTACGTATGTGATAAACAAAGTGTCTGTTACTGATACCCATTATTTTTATGTACTTTGTTCCAAAAAGATTCCCCTCTAAACTATTAATATTATTTTATCTCCTTGTTGGCTCAAATCAAAGCTATTAATTTAGGCCTAATGGTTTATAGGACCATGAATAAGGGACATTATTATCAGGACATTCTCAAGGCATGAACAGCCAAAGAACTTCACTTAGGATTACTGTAGTTAATCGACTGACGATTTGAATGGAGACTTGTTTGTTATTTTGGCAGGTCTCCCAAAGAGAATGCTGCAGGAAGGATGTATAGCCAATCACGAAGGAAACAAGGAGATGCATTTTTTTTTTAAAGGGACATTATCCCGAATTCATTGTAGTGGAAAATACTAACCTAAATCTATTGATATACACTTCGAAACTATAGCAAATTTGTCACAGCAATTTACATCAATTAGCCGCACACATACTAACACATCTCCTTGTGTCTGAGGAGAAGAGGTGTTTAAAGTCCATATATGAGCATATGGAGTGAGCAGGTGTCAAACCTTATTACACACTAAATGGAAACATGCATTGGGCCCATACGATGTGTTCCTATTCACACTCCAATTGATGTATATTGTCTTGTTTTCATCACACTATTGCAAGAACTGCTTGCTCGTCATGCAGGATTCATAGACGGTTAAGAAAAACCGATGCCTTGCTTGTTTGTTTACCAACATTGTACACTGACTCAAGCCCCAATATTGTAAAGCTGGAGAGGCCTGCTGACAGTAGTTGTTTTGTAGGGCAGGTAGCTAGAGTTGGTCCTCAGATACAGCTAACGCTTCCTAACACCCTTGCTGTGAAAATAAGTGCAGTGAAGTAAGTTAATCTTTAGCGCTATTGCCTGTAGGACTGTTGGCTTTGTGTTTGTGTTTATTTTGTTACAAGCAACTGCAAAATTGCATTGTACACTTGACCAAAATTAGTTGCTCCGCCCCGTCCCTTATCATGTTCTCACACACACACAGTGACACACAAACACCTTGAAACACACTAACTAACCACACAGCCATAAATGTCCCATCTTCACCACCACACACCAATACATTCGCTGTAGCTTGTTAGATTTTTTTTTACATTTTTACAAAAAAAATGTAGATTAGTATTTAATTACATCGAACGACCGTCTTTACCTTAACAGCTGTTCTATTACCCCTCACTGAGTACTCAACTGAACTGTGTGCTATTCTGAAGTGTCTGTCCATTTGAAATGTCTAGTGTTTAGCAACGTTTGTGTGAATAATGTACTATCTGCTGTATAAAAAAAGGAGCATTAAAGAACACCGAAATGTATCACATGAAATAAAGATATTTCACCAAAGTTGTTCCAAGCGTCTTTCAAATTATTTTAATCAATATTATTGATTTATATTATTTGGATAGGACTACTTTTACGTACATGTTATTTTCAAAATTGTCATTTGAAACTGTTCCTACTAGTGAAGAATGTCAGATTGTTATTGATCAGCATGGTTTTGTTTCAAATACATCAGTCAATATATAAACTCAGCCAAAAAATAAACGTCCTCTCACTGTCAACTGCGTTTATTTTCAGCAAACTTAACGTGTAAATATTTGTATGAACATAAGATTCAACAACTGAGACAAACTGAACAAGTTCCACAGACATGTGACTAACAGAAATGGAATAATATGTCCCTGAATAAAGAGTGGGTCTAAATCAAAAGTAACAGTCAGTATCTGGTGTGGCCACCAGCTGCATTAAGTACTGCAGTGCATCTCCTCATGGACTGCACCAGATTTGCCAGTTCTTGCTGTGAGATGTTACCCCACTCTTCCCTAAGGCACCTGCAAGTTCCCGGACATTTCTGGGGGGAATGGCCCTAGCCCTCACCCTCCGATCCAACAGGTCCCAGACATGCTAAATGTGATTGAGATCCGGGCTCTTCGCTGGCCATGGCAGAACACTGACATTCCTGTCTTGCAGGAAATCATGCACAGAACGAGCAGTATGGCTGGTGGCATTGTCATGCTGGAGGGTCATGTCAGGATGAGCCTGCAGGAAGGGTACCACATGAGGGAGCCTGCAATGACAACAAGCTCAGTCCGATGATGCTGTGACACACCGCCCCAGACCATGACGGACCCTCCACCTCCAAATCGATCCCGCTCCAGAGTACAGGCCTCGGTGTAACGCTCATTCCTTTGACGATAAACGTGAATCTGACCATCACCCCTGGTGAGACAAAACCGCGACTCGTAAGTGAAGAGCACTTTTTGCCAGTCCTGTCTGGTCCAGCGATGGTGGATTTGTGCCCATAGGCGACGTTGTTGCCGGTGATGTCTGGTGAGGACCTGCCTTACAACAGGCCTACAAGCCCTCAGTCCAGCCTCTCTCAGCCTATTGCGGACAGTCTGAGCACTGATGGAGGGATTGTGCGTTCCTGGTGTAACTCGGGCAGTTGTTGTTGCCATCCTGTACCTGTCCCGCAGGTGTGATGTTTGGATGCAGGTGTTATTACACGTGGTCTGCCACTGCGAGGACGATCAGCTGTCCGTCATGTCTCCCTGTAGCGCTGTCTTAGGCGTCTCACAGTACAGACATTGCAATTGATTGCCCTGGCCACATCAGCACTCCTCTTGCCTCCTTGCAGCATGCCTAAGGCACGTTCACGCAGATGAGCAGGGACCCTGGGCATCTTTCTTTTGGTGTTTTTCAGAGTCAGTAGAAAGGCCTCTTTAGTGTCCTACGTTTTCGTGGTCCTCTGTAGCTCAATTGTTAAAGCATGGCGCTTGTAACGCCAGGGTAGTGGGTTCGATCCCCGGGACCAGCCATATGTAAAAATGTATGCACGCATGACTGTAAGTCGCATTGGATAAAAGCGTCTGCTAAATGGCATATTATACACTGCTCAAAAAAAGGGAACACTTAAACAACACAATGTAACTCCAAGTCAATCACACTTCTGTGAAATCAAACTGTCCACTTAGGAAGCAACACTGATTGACAATAAATTTCACATGCTGTTGTGCAAATGGAATAGACAACAGGTGGAAATTATAGGCAATTAGCAAGACACCCCCAATAAAGAAGTGGTTCTGCAGGTGGTGACCACAGACCACTTCTCAGTTCCTATGCTTCCTGGCTGATGTTTTGGTCACTTTTGAATGCTGGCGGTGCTTTCACTCTAGTGGTAGCATGAGACGGAGTCTACAACCCACACAAGTGGCTCAGCTAGTGCAGCTCATCCAGGATGGCACATCAATGCGAGCTGTGGCAAGAAGGTTTGCTGTGTCTGTCAGCGTAGTGTCCAGAGCATGGAGGCGCTACCAGGAGACAGGCCAGTACATCAGGAGACGTGGAGGAGGCCGTAGGAGGGCAACAACCCAGCAGCAGGACCGCTACCTCCGCCTTTGTGCAAGGAGGAGCAGGAGGAGCACTGCCAGAGCCCTGCAAAATGACCTCCAGCAGGCCACAAATGTGCATGTGTCTGCTCAAACGGTCAGAAACAGACTCCATGAGGGTGGTATGAGGGCCCGACATCCACAGATGGGGGTTGTGCTTACAGCCAACACCGTGCAGGACGTTTGGCATTTGCCAGAGAACACCAAGATTGGCAAATTCTCCACTGGCGCCCTGTGCTCTTCACAGATGAAAGCAGGTTCACACTGAGCACATGTGACAGACGTGACAGAGTCTGGAGACGCCGTGGAGAATGTTCTGCTGCCTGCAACATCCTCCAGCATGACCGGTTTGGCGGTGGGTCAGTCATGGTGTGGGGTGGCATTTCTTTGGGGGGCCGCACAGCCCTCCATGTGCTCGCCAGAGGTAGCCTGACTGCCATTAGGTACCGAGATGAGATCCTCAGACCCCTTGTGAGACCATATGCTGGTGCGGTTGGCCCTGGGTTCCTCCTAATGCAAGACAATGCTAGACCTCATGTGGCTGGAGTGTGTCAGCAGTTCCTGCAAGAGGAAGGCATTGATGCTATGGACTGGCCCGCCCGTTCCCCAGACCTGAATCCAATTGAGCACATCTGGGACATCATGTCTCGCTCCATCCACCAACACCAAGTTGCACCACAGACTGTCCAGGAGTTGGCGGATGCTTTAGTCCAGGTCTCTGGAGGAGATCTCTCAGGAGACCATCCGCCACCTCATCAGGAGCATGCCCAGGCGTTGTAGGAAGGTCATACAGGCACGTGGAGGCCACACACTACTGAGCCTCATTTTGACTTGTTTTAAGGACATTACATCAAAGTTGGATCAGCCTGTAGTGTGGTTTTCCACTTTAATTTTGAGGGTGACTCCAAATCCAGACCTCCATGGGTTGATACATTTGATTTCCATTGATAATTTTTGTGTGATTTTGTTGTCAGCACATTCAACTATGTAAAGAAAAAAGTATTTAATAAGATTATTTCATTCGTTCAGATCTAGGATGTGTTGTTTAAGTGTTCCCTTTATTTTTTTAAGCAGTGTATTATACTATTATAACTGTGACCTTAATTGCCTACCATCTGTTAGTGTCTTCACGACCATTCCACAGGTGCATGTTCATTAATTGTTTATGGTTCATTGAACAAGCATGGGAAACAGTGTTTAAACCCTTTACAATGAAGATCTGTGAAGTTATTTGGATTTTCACAAATTATCTTTGAAATACAGGGTCCTGAAAAAGGGACGTTTCTTTTTTTGCTGAGTTTATATTATCTTGTAATTTATATTTTACCTCTCTTTCATCCATTTCATATTGTATTGCAGGTCAAAGGTTATTAGCCCTAATGAATGGAATGTTGCCTAATCCATAGATGTATGGGCCTAATCATGCAATCCACAGTGTGTCAGTGAATGTAACCAACGGGCCAGTTTCTGTGCCACGAGGGCAAACATTTTTTGTTGTTGCATAAGATATTGTGCATTTAAACTTCGAGAGTGACTTTTTTGCCAAACAAAACTCTACTCATGACTTTATATTGTTTGCTGAAAGGGGCGTGGCCATGTTGGGAGGGGTGTAAAACTGCAGGTAAAGAACACCCTGCCCTGGACTTTATGTACGAAACACACATAGGGTGGCTAACATTAACATTATTCCCAATGTCAGCCAGCACAAGCGAGGAGTAGTTGGTCTCGACCACTCATTGCAAACCTAGGTGTGTGGAGCGCGGACTAGATTTTTCTAGATTCCGGAAACAGTGGCGTGAGGAGCTGTTCTGCGTTAGGCTGGAAACTGGGTAGGTAAGGAATCCAACACAAAAATCCAGGCCAACATCAATTCAGTGACTTTACTTGTAGCATTTCGATTTTTCTTTTGTTGTTCGTTAAGTAGGCTACCGCTTTTTCATTCATTCAGAAACATTTATTTTTGGATATAAATTATGTCTCGAGTTCTTTTGGGAATTATACCAGACGAGGCAGTCTTCGCAGACTTTAGAAGCCAAGCCTTGTCAACGGACAACTGGTACAGCAAATATGACAAGAACGGAATGGAGGTCTGGGTCGAGGTGGCCCCTGTAACATCCCCTCAAGGAAACAAAAACGTCCCAAAAGTTCACAAGATAAAGGTAAGGACACCTTGGCTTGACTCACCTGGTGTTTTGATACACTGTCTGTACTGTAAAACTAACAGTATGAAGTCATGGTCATGGATCAGTCGAGTTGTTTGACTAAAATATGTTTTTATTTTCAGTCAATTTAAACTTTAACTGATTTTTAAAAAATAGGGGCCTGCTGTAGTCCCTTGGAGACAGCATGACAGTTTTTCTGTTACACATCTGATTTTCCACCACAACCCTTTTGTTTTTGTGTGGCAACATTGTCACAAGAGCATCTAGGGCGTGTTTCCAACTTTCCATGACCATTGGTTTATCTGGTATCATGTTTTATTATAGTGAATACTCAATAGATAAGAGCAGATCTAGAGATGGAATTAATTTGTTATTTTACTCCAATAATCAATTTACTTTTGCTTTTTGTATTTCAGTGCAGAATGACCATAAAAGATGTGTCGGCCGCCACGATGTACGACGTCCTTCATGATGGACAGTATCGCAAGAAGTGGGACCCATCCATGTTGGAGAGCTTTGACATTGCCCGTCTCTCACCTAACGCCGATATGGGTTACTACTCATGTGAGTTCCTCTTATCTGCTAGAGTTAAGCGTGCTGTTCCACATTCCTCTCTGTTGTTTTGTCTCTTCTCTCAGTGCAAGAACCTGATGGGTCAACTTTACTAACGATTGACTTTAAACCACAGGTTCAAACATGACATGACCACAGGTGAAAATGTGCAGTAAATCTGGTATAAAATATCTTATTAACATTCAGTCCACTTTCCCCTTCCTTTAAGGAATCCCTTCCTCCATGGTACCCCTTCACAGTGTCTTCAGTTCAGACAAGGCATGAGTGACCTGTTTTGCAGACTGTATTTAGTCAACATGAGAGTCCAGTTGCTGCCTCTGTTGATCCTCTGAATCTTTGGCTACCCTGACATTGAGAGGCAGGGGGGGGGGTGTTTGTAAGTGAGAAATCTTTCCTCAAGTTGTTTTAAATTTGTTGTCCTGTTGTTGTTTTCAGGGCTGTGTCCGAAGCCACTGAAGAACAGAGATGTGGTGACGCTGCGTTCGTGGCAGGTGACGGACGACGAGTATGTGATCATTAACTACTCAGTCAAACACCCAGTATGTACGCCATGCACCTCCACCTCCTCTGTCTGTGGACTTTGGCTCTTCGCAACCATCCAGTGCATACATCAGTCTGTCTGCAGTTACTAGTAGTTACTGAATGTTACATCAGTGTACATATATGAGGACAATAGCTGACATTGACCATAGGAATGGTAGAGCAGAGACACATTGCAATAAAAACATAATTTCTCTATCCACATTAAAACCACATCATCATGTATAAAGTGTTTCTCTCTCAATATTTGCCTGGAACAGTATGGACGCAGCATATTACAAGGTTGTAACATTCATTTGTTTCTTGTCATTCACGTGGCTTCAGAGTATGCAAGTGATAACTTCTCCGCTGATTTGGTTATTATTTCTTCACAGAAATATCCTCCTAAAAAGGACCTTGTGAGAGCCATCTCCCTCCTGACTGGCTACCTGGTGAAGGCCACAGGACCCAATAGCTGCTCCTTTACCTACCTCTCACAGGCTGACCCCAAAGGTGAGACCCACCTTCCACTGACCTTTTTCAGATCCTATGCTTCAGTTGTCTTTTCTTTGTTGAAAGATATTTGATACAGAGTATGTTATACTACAGGTATGAAGAGTTGCAGTGATTATTGATTATTTGGATTATTCTGTATTTCAGGTTCTCTTCCAAAGTGGGTGGTGAACAAAGCATCTCAGGTTCTGGCTCCCAGGGTACGTGAATAACCTCAGACAACATTGTTATTAATCTCCCTTCGGCTAAAATCTTTAGCTTCTTTGTGTTTGACGACAGAGTTATAACTCGTTTTTAATTTGGCTCCAAAGCAACAGTCAGCCAATACATGAGTGTGTCTTAGAGCTACAGTGGTAATTATTGTCCTTGAACTAGATAGTAAAAGTGCGCGATCGAAGCACAGCGAATGTGGGTTTCAAGTCTCCTTAAATGACAATAGTAACCATAGAAACACACTGGAAGGTCCTGCTCAGCTTTTTGACAATGTAGTCTCTCAGGTAGAGCAACTGACTCTTACCGGCCCTGTAGAACTAGTTTTCCTGGTTTCACAGCATGTGCAGCGTGAAACTGTGTAGGGCAAGGTGTATCTTTGTGTGCGAAACCAAGATTGTGTGTGTGGCTCATAGCTGTGATTGAATGCAAACCTTGACCTACTGATTAATGATCAACAGCTGGCTGCTCTTCAAAAAGTCCCTTTGAATAGCACCCCACTTAAGCGCATTTTAATATAATGACATTATATAAGTTAGTAAAACACAAATTATGTACATGAAGTTGAAAGTATTCACAACCCTTGACTTTTTCCACATTTTGTTGTGTTCCAGCCTGAATTCAAAATTGATTTTCTTTTACACATTTACACACAATAACCCATAATGACAAAGTGAAAACATGTTTTTAGAAACTTTTGCACATTTATTGAAAGTTAAATACAGAAATATAATTTACATAAGTATTCACACCCCTGAGTTAATACTTTGTAGAAGCACCTTTGGCAGCAATTACAGCTCTGTCTTTCTGGGTAAATCTCTAAGAGCTTTCCACACCTGGATTACGTAACATTTGCCCATTATTCTTTCCCGAATTCTTCAAGCTCTGTCAAATTGGAACCAAATTGAATCAGGTTTTCCTCTAGGATTTTGCCTGTGCTTAGCTCCATTCCATTTATTTTTTTGTCCTGAAAAACTCCCCAGTCCTTAACAATTACAAGCACACCCATAACATGAGGCAGCCACCACTATGCTTAAAAATATGGAGAGTGGTACTCAGTATGGTGTTGTATTGGATTTGCCCCAAACATAACACGTTGTATTCAGGACAAAAAGTGAATTGCTTTGCCACATTTTTGTCAGTACTACTTTAGTGTCTTTTTGCAAACAGGATGCATGTTTTGTAAGATTTGTATTCTGTACAGGCTTCCTTCTTTTCTTTTCCTTCAATTAGGTTAGTATTGTGGAGTAAATACAATGTTGTTGATCCATCCTCAGTTTTCTCCTGTCACGGCCATAACTGTTTTAAAGTCACCATTGGCCTCATGGTGAAGTCCCTGAGCGGTTTCCTTCCTCTCCGGCAACTCCGTTAGGAAGGATGCCTGTAGCTTTGTAGTGACTGGGTGTATTTGTACACCTTTCAAAGTGTAATTAATAACTTCACCATGCTCAAAAGGGATATTCTATGTCTGCTTTTTTTTTTAAAACCCATCTACCAATAGGTGCCCTTCTTTGCGAGGCATCGGAAAACCTTCCTAGTCTTTGTGGTTGAATCTGTGTTTGAAATTCACAGCTCGACTGAGGGACCTTACAGATAATTGTGTGTGTGGGGTACAGAGATGAGGTAGTCATTCAAAAATCATATTAAACACTATTATTGCTCACAGAGTGAGTCCATGCAACTTATTCAGTGGTGGAAAAAGTACCCAATTGTCATACTTGAGTAAAAGTAAAGATACCTTAATAGAAAATGACTCAAGTAAAAGTGAAAGTCACCCAGTAAAATACTACTTGAGTAAAAGTCTAAATGTATCTGGTTTTAAATATACTTAAGTATCTAAAGTAAATGTAATTACGAAAATACACTTATGTATTGAAAGTAAAAGTATAAATAAGTTCAAATTACTTATATTAAGCAAACCAGATGGCACAGTTTTCTTGTTTTTTTATTTATGGATAGCCAGGGGCACACCAACACATTTAGACATAATTTACAAATGAAGCATTTGTGTTTAGTGAGTCCGCCAGATCAGAGGCAGTAGGGATGACCAGGGATGAACTGGACCATTTTCCTGTCCTGCTACGCATTCAAAATGTAACAAGTACTTTTGGCTGTCAGGGAAAATGTATGGAGTAAAAAGTACATTATTTTCTTTAGGAATGTAATTAAATAAAAGTAAGTTGTCAAAAAATATAAATAGTAAAGTACAGATACCCCCCCAAAATACTTAAGTAGTACTTTAAAGTATGTTTACTTAAGTACTTTACTCCTGAACTTATTTAGGCTTACCATAACAAAGGGGTTGAATACTTATTGATTCATGACATTTCAGCTTTTCAGTTATAATCAATTTGTTAAAGAAAATCTAAAAACATAATTCCACTTTGACATTGTGGTATTGTGTGTAGGCCAGCACAACAGCCTGAATACTTTCTGGGGTGTGAATACTTTCTGAAGGCACTGTGTATACAAAACATTAAGAACACCTGCTCTTTCCATGACATAGACTGACCAGGTGAAAGCTATTATCCTTTATTGATGTCACTTGTTAAATCCACTTCAATCAGTGTAGATGAAGGGGAGACAGGTTAAAGAAGGATTTTTAAGACTTGAGACAATTGAGCCATGGATTGTGTGTGTGTGCCATTCAGAGGGTGAATGGGCAAGAAAAAATATTTGAGTGCCTTTGAACGGGTTATGGTAGTAGGTGCCAGGAGCACCGGTTTGTGTCAAGAACTGCAATGCTGCTGGGTTTTTCACGCTCAACAGTTTCCCAGGTGTATCAAGAATGGTCCACCACCCAAAGGACATCCAGACAACTTTACACAACTGTGGTAAGCATTGGAGTCAACATGGGCCAGCATCCCTGTGGAACGCTTTCGACACCTTGTAGAGGGGGGTGCAACTCAATATTAGGAAGGTGTTGTTAATGTTTTGTACACTCACTGTACATGTATATGCCTCTGGGCAGAACTGTCAAAAAGTGCAGTAAATGAAGGGAATGGGAAAAACTAGGCTGGGGCTCAGCTCTATGTCTCTGACGCCCTCCTCTCTCCCTGCAGGTGCTGAAGTGTGTGCACAAGGCTGGCCAGAGCTACCCCGAGTGGAAGAAGCAGAACTCTCCGGATCAGAAGCCCTGGTTGTACCCAGAGCAGAGCACCCTGCCCATGATGGACCCATCTGAGCTGGCCATCCAGCGGGCGGACTCTCTGGAGAACGTTGACGAGAGCACCCAGCTGGACATTCAGGAGAGCGACAAGGCAGAGGATAGCAGCTGAGCACATCTGTCAGAGGGGATGAAACCGAGCCAAGAGAGGACGGATGGACATGCTCACGCAGACCTCAAGACTCAAGTCTTCGGCACTTGATCTCAATCTTTAAAGTCTCCGATCTACCCCCAATTTATGTTGTATTTATCCAGTTTTTGTCTTTATGGATGATCGAGATAATTAACTGTTTACATCTGTTTGGTCTTATGAAGCGGAACATCATACCAACGAGTGGCAATTCTGGTTCATCCACTCCACTTGAACTGAACTGATAATGATTTGCCAACTAACTGTGCCAACTCCAGACAGTGCACTGGCAGAAGAAGTGTTTGATAGTAGGACCTGGTTGTTGATTGTTACATGCAGCTACTTTTAGAAACACCAGCAGCATCAGCTCTTTTTATATTATCAGCCAAGCTTTATAGTCTGATACAATTTCATATTAAGTTTGGAATAATTCAGAACAAAGTTGAAGAATAGCCAGGATTGGCTGTTTGATATCCTGAGTATAAATGAAAGTCAAGAGGGTTTTTTGTATGTTCTGTTTAAAAAAAAAAAAACATTTTATGGGAAACGTATTTATTGAGCTACATTGTATAGACTTGACTATTCTCCTGATTAACATGCACATGGTAGCCAAGAGTATGGTTCACCCTCCACATGGATAGACAGAGTGCCTTGTCATTCTGTGGGTTCTCATATCGATATTTATTGAAATGTTGTGCAATCTGGGAGGGCGTCAATGGAGTTAATACCATTGCTAGTTATGTATGCCTTGGTGGTTATGTATGCCTTGGTGGTTATGTATGCCTTGGTGGTTATGTATACCTTGGTCTTACTGTAGGCACTGAATAAAGGATCCAATGGTGACTTCATTCAATGGAAATCTTTTGAGTAATATCACACTTAGTATTTTATCAAATGAGTTATTAATTTAAGTGAATTGTACGATAGATTTTTGTGTTATTACCTGAAGATTGGAATTGCCGTCAGAGATCTTACCCCTTTAAAGTGTATTTATTTTCATAAAACTACTTTCAAATAATGTCATGACAGATCAAGCTAGGATCTTGAAGTTAGCCTTGCAAACTGAGCTGTTGAACCCGACTTTGAAGACATGATTGTATTTTAAAAATATATATATAAATCTCAAGATATGGTTCACGTGTACGTGTGTAATTACTTTGATTTGCTTTGTCAGTCAGGATGTCTTTATGGTGAGTCAGTCAACAAACTCAAAGTGGAACAATTAGTTAATCTACTGTAGTGTCACTGGAGCAAAATAAGGCCTGTTTTTCTAAGGGGAGGGTTGGTGTTATCAGGGCAACTGCATGTGTAGAATGGTCTGATTAGCCTACATGTTGAGTCGGCTTCTGTACCCATGTAGTAATGATTCTTTCATTGAAGAAAGCATATCAAATAAGGTTACTGGGAAACTTGAGAAGATTGATTACTGGGAAGATAAAGAGATTAAATGTTATTTTTATTTAGTGTTCTACAAGACCATGATCTATGAAGTGGGTCAGGACAGAAAGAGTATCCTGACTCCATCTTTACAGTCATTAATGGACACAACAGTGATTTAGAGTCACTATCCCATCTATTTCAGACACGTTAAAACAGATTTGGAACACATTCCATGGTGACATTTTATAAGCGAGGGACCATGAACTGTGGCACAGAACACAAAATGTGATTTTGTTTCATGTAGTGAGCTTCATACAAGGCAGTTGCTGTCGCCATAGTTGAATGAGGGATGTTGGCACCTTAATAGTCGACCGGTTATGTGAAATATAATTTAAGGTAGTTAATAACTAATAATTAGTAGTCTGTGAAAAAATGCCTGCATCTTAGATAACCTCTAAACATTTCATATTACATTTCCTAAATATTATACACAGTATGAAGGCATTATCAGGTCCTTAGTGCATTATATTGCAAATGTTTTTATTGGTTTTTAAAAGTAGACAGAGAACATAATTTACAGTAACAGAACATATACAGCAACAGGTTACATTGATACTATCCTATGCAACAGCTGTCGGACAGTAAAAAAAATATACTATATAAGTAAGTATATGGATGTAAATATAAATAATACATAAAAAAAAGGATATGGGGGGGTTGCAGAGGCTACATTAAGTTCTCAGTAGCTCAAAGTAGTCGCGAAATGGCTGCCAGACCTTATAAAACTTTTGAGAGGAGCCACGGGTGGAATATTTTAGCTTCTCAAGTTTAAGATGGGCCATTACATCCCTAACCCAGTGAGATACTCCGCCAACCCAGTTTCAGATGGGCCATAACATTCCTACCCCAGTTTAACATGGGCCATAACATCCCTAACCCAGTTTCAGATGGGCCATAACATCCCTAACCCAGTTTCAGGTGGGCCATAACATCCCTAACCCAGTTTCAGATGGGCCATAACATCCCTAATCCAGTTTCAGATGGGCCATAACATCCCTAACCCAGTTTCAGATGGGCCATAACATCCCTAACCCAGTTTCAGATGGGCCATAACATCCCTAACCCAGTTTCAGATGGGCCATAACATCCCTAACCCAGTTTCAGATGGGCCATAACATCCCTAACCCAGTTTCAGATGGGCCATAACATCCCTAACCCAGTTTCAGATGGGCCATAACATCCCTAACCCAGTTTCAGATGGGCCATAACATCCCTAACCCAGTTTCAGATGGGCCATAACATCCCTAACCCAGTGTAAGAGGGGCCATAACATCCCTAACCCAGTGTAAGAGGGGCCATAACATCCCTAACCCAGTTTTAGATGGGCCATAACATCCCTAACCCAGTGTAAGAGGGGCCATAACATCCCTAACCCAGTGTAAGAGGGGCCATAACATCCCTAACCCAGTGTAAGAGGGGCCATAACATCCCTAACCCAGTGTAAGAGGGGCCATAACATCCCTAACCCAGTGTAAGAGGGGCCATAACATCCCTAACCCAGTGTAAGAGGGGCCATAACATCCCTAACCCAGTGTAAGAGGGGCCATAACATCCCTAACCCAGTGTAAGAGGGGCCATAACATCCCTAACCCAGTGTAAGAGGGGCCATAACATCCCTAACCCAGTGTAAGAGGGGCCATAACATCCCTAACCCAGTGTAAGAGGGGCCATAACATCCCTAACCCAGTGTAAGATGGGCCATAACATCCCTAACCCAGTTTCAGATGGGCCATAACATCCCTAACCCAGTGTAAGAGGGGCCATAACATCCCTAACCCAGTTTCAGATGGGCCATAACATCCCTAACCCAGTGTAAGAGGGGCCATAACATCCCTAACCCAGTGTAAGATGGGCCATAACATCCCTAACCCAGTTTCAGATGGGCCATAACATCCCTAACCCAGTGTAAGATGGGCCATAACATCCCTAACCCAGTTTCAGATGGGCCATAACATCCCTAACCCAGTGTAAGAGGGGCCATAACATCCCTAACCCAGTGTAAGAGGGGCCATAACACCCCTAACCCAGTGTAAGAGGGGCCATAACATCCCTAACCCAGTCATGTGATGGCAGTGTATCTGACTTCCACTCAAAATGAAGTGGGCGGGCCAGAAGGCTATGGCCTCTGCTTGGGTGTTACAGAAAGTAAGCCCTTCGGGGCCTACCCCGAAAATAGCGACAGAGGGATCTGGGGCAATTTCCTTATTGCATATACAGAGGAAGTCTCAAAGATAAAGGACCAGAATGGAACTAGCGTCGGCATGACCAGTGCATATGATACAGAATGCCTGATGGCATCTAGAGCAGTTTGGGTCTATATCGGGATACAATCTGGCAAGTCTACTCCTGCAAAAGTGTAGGCGATTAAATACTTTAAAACTGTAGTAACCCATGTCTCATGCAGATAGATAAATGTATCCTGTCAATTGCAGAATGCCAGGTGATATCGGAGATCTCGCTTCCAAACTCTTCCTCCTATGAATGCTTTACATGGTCAAGTGGGGCATGCAATATTCTGAATAATGTCATACAGCATCAAAATGTGTCCCTTTACATAGGGATCCAGGTTCAAACATTCATCAAGCCAGCTAGTGGGTGGGAGAGATGGGAAAGAGGGGAACATCTTTTTTGTAAAGTTGTGAATCTGCAGGTACCTGAAGAAGTGTATCTGGGGTATACTGTGCACTCTAACTAGATGTTCAAAGGGGATAAATACACAGTCATGGAAAAGGTATTTTACACTCTTCAATCCTTTCTGAAACCATAGCTGGAAGGCTGTGTCTATGAAGGAGGGCGTGAAGAGTGGGTTGGAAATAAAAGGCATGGATGAGATAGCTTGTCTATGTCCAAAGTGGATCCTAAACTGAAACCATATCCTGAGTGAGCTTTTCACAATAGGGTTGTTTGAGTGATATTGTTTGCTCAATGGTAGGGGGGAACAGACTAAGGAAACTGGGGATGATGTTTGACATGAGTGCTTTTCCATAAGGGACCACACCAGTCCTTCCCCTTTAAGAATGTAGCGACCCGAAAGGTTATCTTGTGAATATTGGCAGCCCAGTAGTAATGGAGGAAATTGGGTAGGGCAAGACGCCCCTCTCCTTTCTGTCTTTCCAAAAACGCTTTATGCAACTGTGTAATCTTTTTATTCCAAATGAAAGTAGATCACAGGTTGTTGGTGGCACCTTAATTGGGAAGGACGGGCTTGTGGTAATGGCTGGAGCGGAATTAGTGGAATGGTATCAAATACATCAAACATATGGTTTCCAGGTGTTTGATGCTATTCCATACGCTCCGTTCCAACTATTATTATGAGCTGTCCTCCCCTCAGCAGCCTCCACTGAAGTAGATACTGTATATGTCTATCCAGTTCTTTAAAAAAATATTTTGCTATAAAAGATGGGAATTGTTTGAAACAGATATGGGAATCTTGGCATGATGACCATCTTGACCGAGTTGACTCTGCCAGCGAGTGATATAGGGAGTGTCTGCCAGCGAGTGATATAGGGAGTGTCTGCCAGCGAGTGATATAGGGAGTGTCTGCCAGCGAGTGATATAGGGAGTGTCAGCCAGCGAGTGATATAGGGAGTGTCTGCCAGCGATTAAGGTCCTGCTTAGCCTTCGCCAAGGCTGGCTTGAAATTAAAATTGAACAGGTCTTTGAATTTCCGAGTCCCACAGACCCCTAAATAAGTATTGGGAGCTACCGTGAAAGGAAATCAATTCAAAGATAGATCTATTGCTTGCTTATCAATCGGAAAGAGTACGCTTTTTGTGAAGTTGATTTTGTAACCTGAAACATTGCCAAATCTGGAGATTCTATCGAGAGTGATTGGGTTAGAAGTGATGGGGTCTGTGATACACAGTAGGAGGTCGTCAGCATACAGAGACAGTTTGTGGACCTGCCCTCCTCAACTTATACCCGTCATCCCTGCACTGCCTCTCAGGGAGATGACTATGGGTTTGATGGCTATATCAAATAGGAGAGGACTCAGCGAACAGCCCTGCCGATTTCCTCTATGCGGGGAGAAATATTGTGAAAGGGTGCTGTTAGTACGAACAGATGCTTGAGGAGCTGAATACAGGGCCTTTATCCACGAGACAAAAGTAGGGTCAAATCCAAATCTTTCAAGTGCAGTAAGAAGGTATTCAAATTCAATACGGTCAAAGGCCTTCTGAGCATCCAGAGAGATCAGTGCTTCTGGAGTGGGGGAAGAATTTGGTGAGTAAAGAATATTGAATAAGCACCGTAGGTTACCGAATGAATGTCTGCCCGTGATAAAGCCTCTCTGATCGGGTTGTATTATTGTAGGCATAACCGCTTCTAATCGGATAGCCAGAGCCTTAGTAAGTATCTTATGGTCACAGCAAAGCAGGCTAACAGGGTCTTTCCCCTTTTTCAGGAGGACTGATATTACAGCATAGACGTCACATAATAAGTGTGTCAGCTTAGAAGATAATCTTTTGTAAAACTCAATTGGGTAACCATCGGGACCCGGGGCCTTACCGCCTTTCATTGATTTTATTGCCCGGTCAATCTTTGCTACAGAGTAGGGCTTCTCAAGATCTGATTAGTTTTCCAGAGCTAGTGCAGGAATCAAAAGGTTGTAAAAACAAATGTGTGTGGTTAGAGAGCTATCATTTGCTTCTGATGAGTAAAGGTCCTCGTAGAAATCTTTGTATTGACAATTAATACACTTTTGGTCTGAGGTGGTCACACCTGCTGAGGTTGTGATTTCAGGTATTAGGCCAGAAGCTGCCGATTGCCTCAGTTGATAGCAAAGAAGTTTACTGGCCGGTTCTCCATATTCACATTGTTTTCGTCTGGATTTTAAGTGGAGGTCCTCTGCTAAACCGGTCGAAAGAGTATTAAATTCAGTCTGTAATGTGATTCTCTCCTTATAGAGGTCTGCAGATGGTGTGGTTGATTGCTTCTGATCAATGTCCTTTATAAGGTTAGTCAATTCTGTAAGACGCGCCTACCTCCTCTTATTCACGCCAGCATTATATGATATGATCTGGCCATGTAGGTATGCTTTCAGCGCTTCACATAGGGTGCACATACTTGTCTCAAGGAAAAAATCTATTTGGCCCGATATCCGTGTTCAATTCTTCCGTGACGTGGATTGAGTCACCAAGTGCGTTGTGGGAGAACGTTATCAGGAAAACACAATACCATTACCACTGGGCTGTGGTCTGAGATGACAATCCCCTCATAATCAGTGGACTTTAGTATCAAGAGCAACTTGTTGTCTAGGAGGAAAAGATCAATTATGGAATACGTCCGATGGACTGGGGGAAAAGAAAGATTATTGTTTATATGTAGGATTTATTTATCTCCAGGGCTCTGTTACACCATATGCCTGGTTAAACGAATGAATAACACGTGCTGATTTAGAAAGGGACCCTGATATCGCTTTATAGCGGTCTAATGTGGGGTGCAGGACACAGTTAAAATCCCCCGCTAGTACTGTATAAGTTGGTGAGTGTTCAGATCTGGGAGGAGTGAGAAAAACTCTCAGAAAAACTGGTAATTGTCCCAATTACATTTACATTTTAGTCATTTAGCAGACGCTCTTATCCAGAGCGACTTACAGGAGCAATTAGGGTTAAGTGCCTTGCTCAAGGGCACATCGACAGATTTTTCACCTAGTCGGCTAGGGGATTAGAACCAGCGACCTTTCGGTTACTGGCACAACGCTCTTAACCACTAAGCTACCTGCCGATAAATAAAGCTACCAGCATAAATACTGGCTAATACAACTGGCATGTTGAATAGTTTGCCCTGCACAATACGGCCATTTTTGTCCAATATAACCTTTTATTCTACAAACTAAACATCTCTATGAATCAAAATATCAGAGCCACAGCATTTAGCATGAAACTTGGAATGGAATATCTGTGAGAATCCTCCCCGTTTGAGTCTAGAATGATCCGTCATGCGTAGATGTGTTTCCTGGAAATACACTATATCCACCTTTAATTTCTGTAAATGGGCAAATACCCTTTTTAATTTGACTGGGTGGTTCAAACCGCGCAGGTTCCAACTTTAGTTTAGTTGCTGCACTGCCTAGTCTATTTGGCAATGCCATAGTTAAGAGTAAGGCTATGCAAAACCTTTGAAAACCTCTGCAAGGGGGACAGGGAGGTGGGGAGGGGCAGAAAACAACAAAATAGAAGAAAATAAGAAAAGTAATATCCATTCACATTGAGAACTAGAAGAACCCAGTGCTGACCTCTCCCCAAACGACAGGCTGCACTAACCCCTAGCACACACTTACACCCTGCACTAACCCCTAGCACACACTTACACCCTGCTCTAACCCCTAGCACACACTTACACCCTGCACTAACCCCTAGCACACACTTACACCCTGCTCTAACCCCTAGCACACACTTACACCCTGCACTAACCCCTAGCACACACTTACACCCTGCTCTAACCCCTAGCACACACTTACACCCTGCACTAACCCCTAGCACACACTTACACCCTGCACTAACCCCTAGCACACACTTACACCCTGCACTAACCCCTAGCACACACTTACACCCTGCACTAACCCCTAGCACACACTTACACCCTGCTCTAACCCCTAGCACACACTTACCGATAACCGCCTACCTAGCGAGACTGAGCCTCACCAGAACGTGTCGTCCCGCCCCCCCCCAAAAAATATATATTTTAACAGTGATCAGTAACTTCTTGCCATGTAGCGTAGCATACAACCTTCAAATGTAAATGTAAATGTAACTTATAGTATCTGAGCCCAAGACTAAATATCTCAGTGTGGTTACCCTGGTTACTTTGGTGTTCTGTAACACTTCAATTATGTTGATTCATTTAATATAACCTCTAATTATTCAGTCAGCAGGCCATTAAAAGGAAATAAAACACCCTCTAAAATAACAAGAGCGAACAGATTTTTGTACATAATGTAATGTGCCGCAATACACAATAGCCCCTTTCAAATCACACAAATCAACCCCCTCTTATTGCTAAAATAACAGGACTACGCAGGTCAATAATAATTCCTTTAACTTGTCTGTCCTCTAGTGGATTTTGTTGGTATGACATGTACTGACGTAAATGTTTATACTTTGGTGCATTATAAATATTTTTGGAATATCATTACACTGTTCTCATATATAAGCACACACACTAGGGGTAACCAGTTTAGCACTTAGTATTCACATTGTTCTGGTCAGAGGTGAGTGAAAGCAGATAGGTTAATTAAAAACAAAAACAAAAAATCACAAGGACTGCAAGCTTTAGTCCAGTCCATCACTCAATCCCTTTATGGCATTTTCAGTGATGAGAACTTCCTTAAGAATATGTCCCTCTGACATGCACTTCAGTTTATGTAGTTTGCATATCAGAGTACTGTAAATAATCTATATAATTTACACACCATAATGCTCCAGGGCTCTTGCATATAAGAGAAGCACTAGTGTGTCTCCCAACCCATACTAATTCCTGCTCTTTAAGTATGTTAGCATCAACACTAGAGAAAACAGTTTATCTTCAGTGCATGACTCGCTGTGTGAATGAGTGAACACCTGATATAACTAAATTCTTCCAGCATCTGAAGCAGTGTGCATCGTTTTGTATGTGGAGGAAGAGAGGGGGAATGTAAAGTCTTTATGTGGTCCTGGATGTAAGTGTGAAAGGACCAGATAGTCATTAGGGCGTTCATCCTTAGCTTGAAACGGAGGACGGGGGCTGTAGTCTATGGGAAGAGAAATCTATCCACCAAGGACGTCTACTCCTATGAGACTGACACACTGAGTACGTTTATATGCACATTAATAATTCTATATTCAACTGATTATGACAGAAGGCCGAATATGGCATTAGTCATGTATTCACATTGTTACTTTGCTTATCTTAAATCGACGTACGGTCATAATCAAAGTAAGCACATGCCAATTAAAACACCTGGGTTTCTGAGCAATCTTTCTAATTATTAGGACATGTAAACAGCTTAATCAGCGTTCCAGCTGTGTATTTGATCTGTGCATGTGCCAGCAACGGTAGCACAAGCTTTCCTCTTATGTGTGAGTGAAGTGAGTTCAGAAAAACTGAAAGTATTCATCTTAGAAAACGTTTTCACATACACAAACTTTATATATGCGAACTCCGAATCAAATAGTCTTTGCAACAATTACATGGTCACTGTGGTAGAACGTTTTATTTTGATTGGCGATTTTCTGCATTTATCAAAAGTCCCATCAGGTAGCCTGATCGTTCTTCTTGCAAAGCATGTAAACGTTTTAAACGAACTATTATATTAACCATGCTCACTGTTTCTCACTCTCCCGGGGAACTCTTCTGTCACCTAGTCCACAGTCCTCTCCTTCGGTCTCTGGTAGTCTATGGGGAAACAGGGAGTTACATAACAACCATTAAAAAAAACTTCACAGGTTGCAAAGGTGACGACATAAGGCATAAAGCAATAATGGCACCAGATACAATTTAGGCACTTTCTTAATATTAAATGGCGGAGCAGGTGAAAGCAACGCTTACTGTAGGGAAAGAAGCGCACCTTCGTCAGAATCTCCCTGGCAGTCTTCAGAATCTCTACAGCCTGAGAGGAGAACAAACAATTTCTATGAGAAATGTATGCCGAAAACGATTAACCTTTTTTTTTTTTTTTTTTACACAAGTTAGTGTTGAGGTTAAAAATGAAGTAATGAGATTTATCAAGAGGTATAGTGTTGTGTGTATAGTGTTGTATGGTCTACAGTACATCCCTGATCCTCGAGTGCGCTATGTCCTGGAAGTCCACCTCATTGACAGACTGCACCTGATCTCCCTCCTGGAGCCCTGCCCTGTGGGCGTCCGAATCTAGGACCACCTAGCAACATACACACAAAGAGATTAAGGAGAAGGGAGATTACTGACAAAATGAAAAAGCAAAAACATATCTTTAAAAAAATGGAAAGTGTCTGAGAAGCAGTTGATTGGGCAGTTGCACCAGCCTCTCTCTCTCACACACACACACATACATAGCTGTGCCCCTGGAGGTTTCTTCAACATGATGGTGCGTGGCAGGAACTGGGTCAGCTCATTGTTGTAGTCAGGATGGTGGATCTGCTACACATACAGACAGGACACAGAGGGAACATCATTGTTGTAGTCAGGATGGTGGATCTGCTACACATACAGACAGGACACAGAGGGAACATCATTGTTGTAGTCAGGATGGTGGATCTGCTACACATACAGACAGGACACAGAGGGAACATCATTGTTGTAGTCAGGATGGTGGATCTGCTACACATACAGACAGGACACAGAGGGAACATCATTGTTGTAGTCAGGATGGTGGATCTGCTACACATACAGACAGGACACAGAGGGAACATCATTGTTGTAGTCAGGATGGTGGATCTGCTACACATACAGACAGGACACAGAGGGAACATCATTGTTGTAGTCAGGATGGTGGATCTGCTACACATACAGACAGGACACAGAGGGAACATCATTGTTGTAGTCAGGATGGTGGATCTGCTACACATACAGACAGGACACAGAGGGAACATCATTGTTGTAGTCAGGATGGTGGATCTGCTACACATACAGACAGGACACAGAGGGAACTTCATTGTTGTAGTCAGGATGGTGGATCTGCTACACATACAGACAGGACACAGAGGGAACATCATTGTTGTAGTCAGGATGGTGGATCTGCTACACATACAGACAGGACACAGAGGGAACATCATTGTTGTAGTCAGGATGGTGGATCTGCTACACATACAGACAGGACACAGAGGGAACATCATTGTTGTAGTCAGGATGGTGGATCTGCTACACATACAGACAGGACACAGAGGGAACATCATTGTTGTAGTCAGGATGGTGGATCTGCTACACATACAGACAGGACACAGAGGGAACATCATTGTTGTAGTCAGGATGGTGGATCTGCTACACATACAGACAGGACACAGAGGGAACATCATTGTTGTAGTCAGGATGGTGGATCTGCTACACATACAGACAGGACACAGAGGGAACATCATTGTTGTAGTCAGGATGGTGGATCTGCTACACATACAGACAGGACACAGAGGGAACATCATTGTTGTAGTCAGGATGGTGGATCTGCTACACATACAGACAGGACACAGAGGGAACATCATTGTTGTAGTCAGGATGGTGGATCTGCTACACATACAGACAGGACACAGAGGGAACATCATTGTTGTAGTCAGGATGGTGGATCTGCTACACATACAGACAGGACACAGAGGGAACATCATTGTTGTAGTCAGGATGGTGGATCTGCTACACATACAGACAGGACACAGAGGGAACATCATTGTTGTAGTCAGGATGGTGGATCTGCTACACATACAGACAGGACACAGAGGGAACATCATTGTTGTAGTCAGGATGGTGGATCTGCTACACATACAGACAGGACACAGAGGGAACATCATTGTTGTAGTCAGGATGGTGGATCTGCTACACATACAGACAGGACACAGAGGGAACATCATTGTTGTAGTCAGGATGGTGGATCTGCTACACATACAGACAGGACACAGAGGGAACATCATTGTTGTAGTCAGGATGGTGGATCTGCTACACATACAGACAGGACACAGAGGGAACATCATTGTTGTAGTCAGGATGGTGGATCTGCTACACATACAGACAGGACACAGAGGGAACATCATTGTTGTAGTCAGGATGGTGGATCTGCTACACATACAGACAGGACACAGAGGGAACATCATTGTTGTAGTCAGGATGGTGGATCTGCTACACATACAGACAGGACACAGAGGGAACATCATTGTTGTAGTCAGGATGGTGGATCTGCTACACATACAGACAGGACACAGAGGGAACATCATTGTTGTAGTCAGGATGGTGGATCTGCTACACATACAGACAGGACACAGAGGGAACATCATTGTTGTAGTCAGGATGGTGGATCTGCTACACATACAGACAGGACACAGAGGGAACATCATTGTTGTAGTCAGGATGGTGGATCTGCTACACATACAGACAGGACACAGAGGGAACATCATTGTTGTAGTCAGGATGGTGGATCTGCTACACATACAGACAGGACACAGAGGGAACATCATTGTTGTAGTCAGGATGGTGGATCTGCTACACATACAGACAGGACACAGAGGGAACATCATTGTTGTAGTCAGGATGGTGGATCTGCTACACATACAGACAGGACACAGAGGGAACATCATTGAAGATCTGAGGTGGCAGTGAACTAGACTGGCTGTTGACAGTGTTATGACAGGGTATGGATGTAATCTCAGGCTCATACCTCCTGAGGGGCTATCCATGCTGGGGGACTCATAGGAAGGCAGAAAGACCACTGGGAGTTGGTAGTCATCATATGGGATCTTTTGGTCCATGGTTTCAAAACCTATTGGTTAAAAAAAGACATAGGCAATGATAATTTCTGCATGCAACAGTCTCTCCAAAACAAAATGAATGACCTTCTTGATCCAAACCAGTCAGGTTTCAAGACTGGTCATTCAACTGAGACTGCTCTTCTCTGTGTCACAGAGGCTCGCCGCACTGCTAAAGCTAACTCTCTCTCCTCTGCTCTCGTCCTTCTAGACCTATCTGCTGCCTTTGATACTGTGAACCATCAGATCCTCCTCTCCACCCTCTCCGAGTTGGGCATCTCCGGCGCGGCTCACTCTTGGATTGCGTCCTACCTGACAGGTCGCTCCTACCAGGTGGCGCGGCGAGAATCTGTCTCCGCACCACGTGCTCTCACCACTGGTGTCCCCCAGGGCTCAGTTCTAGGCCCTCTCCTATTCTCGCTATACACCAAGTCACTTGGCTCTGTCATATCCTCACATGGCCTTTCCTATCATTGCTACGCAGACGACACACAATTAATCTTCTCCTTTCCCCCTTCTGATAACCAGGTGGCGAATCGCATCTCTGCATGTCTGGCAGACATATCAGTGTGGATGACAGATCACCACCTCAAGCTGAACCTCGGCAAGACGGAGCTGCTCTTCCTCCCGGGGAAGGACTGCCCGTTCCATGATCTCGCCATCACGGTTGACATATCCGTTGTGTCCTCCTCCCAGAGTGCAAAGAGCCTTGGCGTGACCCTGGACAACACCCTGTCGTTCTCCGCTAACATCAAGGCGGTGACCCGATCCTGTAGGTTCATGCTCTACAACATTCGCAGAGTACGACCCTGCCTTACACAGGAAGCGGCACAGGTCCTAATCCAGGCACTTGTCATCTCCCGTCTGGATTACTGCAACTCGCTGTTGGCTGGGCTCCCTGCCTGTGCCATTAAACCCCTACAACTTATCCAGAACGCTGCAGCCTGTCTGGTGTTCGACCTTCCCAAGTTCTCTCACGTCACCCCGCTCCTCCGCACACTCCACTGGCTTCCAGTTGAAGCTCGCATCTGCTACAAGACCATGGTGCTTGCCTACAGAGCTGTGAGGGGAACGGCACCTCCGTACCTTCAGGCTCTGATCAGTCCCTACACCCAAACGAGGGCACTACGTTCATCCACCTCTGGCCTGCTGGCTCCCCTACCTCTGCGGAAGCACAGTTCCCGCTCAGCCCAGTCAAAACTGTTCGCTGCTCTGGCACACCAATGGTGGAACAAGCTCCCTCACGACGCCAGGACAGCGGAGTCACTCACCACCTTCCGGAGACACTTGAAACCCCACCTCTTTAAGGAATACCTGGGATAAGATAAAGTAATCCTTCTACCCACCCTTACCCCACCCCCCAAAAATGTTTTATAATAATAAAGCTATTGTAAAGTGGTTGTCCCACTGGCTATCATAAGGAGAATGCACCAATTTGTAAGTCGCTCTGGATAAGAGGGTCTGCTAAATTACGTAAATGTTATGTTTGTTAGGAGGCTGTGTGGGATAGGAGGGTTTTAATGAGGAACAATTACCGGTCAGGTGTGCTGCATGGATTTTGCATCCCTGGTCAGGTGCGCTGCATAGTTTTTGCATCCCTGATTAATTAGCAAATCACGATTTCGGGGGTGCACCTGGCATGTATTTATTTTGGGGGGAAGGGGAGGGCTTCATTTGGCTATGGATGGCCAAGAGGATTTTCAGGATTGGAGACGGGGACAGCAAGATTGGCAGAAACGGAGGTTTTGTTTTGAAACTGCTAATGAGTCGGGTGAAGCTAACAGTACAGAAAGTGATAATGAGTGGGTTACAGTGGGGAAGAAAAAGGGAAACAAGAGAAGTAAAGCTGTGGTGGAAAATAGGAAACCACTAGACTCGTTATTAGTCGGAGTGAGGGTTTTGGATCAATGCTACTTGGGAAATCCGTTAAACGTCTCGAGGAAAATCTGGAATGTGTTGGAGTCAGTGACAATCACAAGAAGTGGTTTTATTCTGATTTTTTGTTTGTCTGCGGAGCAGAATAAGCCTGTTTTAAGACTAAAAACGATATCGGAGTAGAATGTTTCCTGTATGGATTTTCGTAACAGGGTGCCTATCAAGGTCATTATTTCTGGGGTGGCACAAGAAATAAAGGCAGAGGATATTACTGAAGACCAGTGGCGGCTCCTGAAAAAATTCTCAGGAGGGGCAATTTTTCTGATGATTTAGGTGACCTACACACATTTAAAAAAAGATATGTCCAGCAACAACATGAAGACAGGGGCAGCATATAAGTCAATACCAGAAGCATTTATTGACTGATCTCAAAAGTGTTGGCTTACCAGGGTTGGTGGAGCCCTCAGTTTCATCTTTGCCTCGCAAAGCTAACTCAAACACTCCGCAAAACTTCACACACTGGATTAGCCGGCTGAGGATGTGGCGGTTCTTGCTAATGTCGTAGTAAATATATTTGTTATAGTGAATATGGAATATGATATGTTGAGTAAAATGTTGTGCTAAGATCTATTTAGGTCAGGAGCTGGTTATAAGTTCTGTTCCTATCCAATGTGATGTCACGAGAGGCTGTGTCCTGGAGGGACGTTACATCCCCCTGAGGTGGCTGCAAACCCAGACAGCTATGGCTCCATCTGCTGGTATGGTCGGGAACTCCACCCCTCTATGGCCAATCTTCCCACGCAGCTGAAACAAATGAGGAGCTGATGAGCTGAAGGTTTGGGGAAGGGAAGAGACACACTGAGGGAGTGTGTGGGGGGTGAAGAGACAGTCTCCAACCTGGGCTCTCTGGAGGACAAGAGTGCTGCACGTCCACTTCCATGAGGAATATAAGGATTTGGAGATACTTACCTTTGGGAAATACTCACCTTTGGATATATGCACCTGTGGAAATACGTGAGAGACATTTGGAAGGACTTTTTGCTGGGTTGGCCACTAGCTGCAACGTGGACTACAGTAAGGCTGGGGAAAAGTTATCTGAGCGAGTGAGAATTATGATTTTGGATGTGGAAGAGACATCCCTGAACTGTTAACCCTTAAAGAGCCACAAGAGAACAGAATTTTGTTATATTTTCGTTAATTTCCCAAGACCTATAATAAAATCCTTGTTTTGTTTGAACCTTGTCTCCTTGCACTACTTGAGCAATCCCGCTGAAAGCTGTGTAGCCTCTCGTGACGTCACAGATGGTGGAGAATACAGGCATGCTCAAGCGTTAATAGTGCATGTCAGAGGAGGATACCGAAGGTTTGATCACCCAGTTTTCCAAGTTGGCCGTAGGCTCCCCGCCGACTGAAATGGAGGACATATTGAAAGCCCTTGTTGCTGGCCAGCAAGCCCAGATGCAAGCAAACGTGGCTCTCTTGGAGGAGCAAAAGAAAGCCAACCTTCTGAAGGCAGAGGAATTGCAGTTGCAGAGACAGAGGGTTGTCCAAAATACCCGCCCAATAAAGGCAAGTGACTTTATATCTAAGATGGGAGCTACCGATGACATTGAGGCATACCTGCATGCATTTGAGGCCACGGCCACTAGGGAAGCCTGGCCCAAGCAACAGTGGGTTGGTCTGTTAGCCCCCCTTTCTAACCGGGGAATCGCTGAATGCTGTCCGGGACCTGGGCCCTGACCAGGTTACTGACTATGATGCCCTGAAGTCTGAGATCCTCAGCAGATATGGACTCACAAAGTTTGGTATGGCCCAGCGCTTTCACAGCTGGACCTTCCAACCAGACCAACCTCCTCGGGCGCAGATGCATGAACTTGTCCGAATCGCAAGGAAATGGCTGGATCCGCAGAGGAATACAGCAGCGGCGGTGGTGGAGGCCGTTGTGGTGGATCGTTACCTACGCGCCCTGCCTTATGAGGCAAAACGGTTCATCAGTCAACAGGCCTTGACCACGGCTGATCTGACCGTGGAAGCTGTGGAAAAGTACCAGGCCACAGCGGAGATGCTGAATGCTTCCCGAAATTGACCCCAGGAGTGCGGCCCCACCACAAATGGGAAGAACCCGTCCAAAGGACCCCAAGGTCTCGAACCCA
Source organism: Coregonus clupeaformis (assembly GCF_020615455.1). NCBI lineage: Eukaryota > Metazoa > Chordata > Actinopteri > Salmoniformes > Salmonidae > Coregonus > Coregonus clupeaformis. Next base: position 25,895,039 of record NC_059194.1, on the reverse strand, counting down.
GCCACGTCAGGACTTATCCCGGCTCCAGGGGGAGCCAGAAACCAGGCGGGTCCAAGAAGAGTACACCAGGAGGGGGAAACTCGACAGTGTTACCGGTGTGGGGAGATGGGACATATCTCCTGGCAGTGTGGGAAACCAGCCGATGATCCTATGCCCACTGCGGAGTCCTCCAGCTCAGCACCCACACACCGTTTTGCCTCGCTCTTGGGAGTCGTAGATGGCGGCCCAGATCGACCCCCCACCTGCCCGGTAACTGTGAATCACCATGATGTGGAGGCCTTACTGGATTCTGGTAGCCGGGCCACCCTGGTGCGTAAGGATTTGGTGGGCCCAACGTGTCTGACCCCGGGGAAAGTCCTCCCAGTTTCCTGTGTCCATGGGGACACCAGAGAATACCCCATTACTGAACTTACAATGACCAGCACACGGGGAACCATACACACGACGGCGGGGGTGGTTGATTCCCTCCCCGTCCCTGTCCTAATTGGACGAGACTGCCCAGCCTTTTACCCACTCTGGAGAGAGTCTCAGGAGAGGATAACCCGAGTACCTCGGAAACGGAGAGGCAAGACTCATCCTGGGAAGGCTCCGGTGCAATCCTCCGAATTACTCACTCCCGCCCGGGCTCTGATAGGGATGGCAGGTGCCCAGACCGACACAGAGACGGAGCTACAGAATCTGGACAAAGAACTGTCTGGTCTGAAGGGGACCGCTGAGAGGTATCGTTTGTTAAAGCAACAGTTAGACATGAAGACAGGAGAGTTAGATATCCTCCAGGCTAAACTCCAACAGAGCTCCTTCCATAAGCAACAGGAGGAGCTGGAGAGGCTGCGCAGGACCATCGAGGAGTGTGAGGAGACCCTGCGCAGTAGTAAGGAGGTCCAGAAGAAGGCAGAGGAGAAGTACAAGGTGTTGGAGAACAAGATGAAGAATGCGGAGGCAGAGAGAGAGAAGGAACTGAAAGCTGCTCAACAGAAGCTAAACTCTGCTAAAACCAAGGCTGATGCGTTCAGTAAGAAACTCAAGGAGAGACAACAGGAGGCTGAGTCCCTGGTCCTAGAGGTGGAGGAGTTGAAGAGAGAGCAGGCTGGCAAGCACCACGGCAATGCGGACGCCCTCTCCCGGCGTGATGCCTTCTTCGCTGCCTTTACCCCGACGAGGACGTCGGTCCCGAGGAGGGGGATATGTGATGTCACGAGAGGCTGTGTCCTGGAGGGACGTTACATCCCCCTGAGGTGGCTGCAAACCCAGACAGCTATGGCTCCATCTGCTGGTATGGTCGGGAACTCCACCCCTCTATGGCCAATCTTCCCACGCAGCTGAAACAAATGAGGAGCTGATGAGCTGAAGGTTGGGGAAGGGAAGAGACACACTGAGGGAGTGTGTGGGGGGGTGAAGAGACAGTCTCCAACCTGGGCTCTCTGGGGAGGACAAGAGTGCTGCACGTCCACTTCCATGAGGAATATAAGGATTTGGAGATACTTACCTTTGGGAAATACTCACCTTTGGATATCTGCACCTGTGGAAATACGTGAGAGACATTTGGAAGGACTTTTTGCTGGGTTGGCCACTAGCTGCAACGTGGACTACAGTAAGGCTGGGGAAAAGTTATCTGAGCGAGTGAGAATTATGATTTTGGATGTGGAAGAGACATCCCTGAACTGTTAACCCTTAAAGAGCCACAAGAGAACAGAATTTTGTTATATTTTCGTTAATTTCCCAAGACCTATAATAAAATCCTTGTTTTGTTTGAACCTTGTCTCCTTGCACTACTTGAGCAATCCCGCTGAAAGCTGTGTAGCCTCTCGTGACGTCACACCAATAACAATGGACAAAAGGGTCCTATCTTGTCAGCCTTGTCAGCAGGTGGCCAAGGACAACACCCACGCCATAGGCCTCTCAGTTCTTCCAACTCACGAGTTCTTGCTCTGAGGACACACACACACACAAACACACACACACACACATCATCACTGTTAAACACACACACACACACACATCATCACTGTTAAACACACACACACACACACACACAAAAATCCCCTCTCTTAGGCTGAACATTTGAAGACAGAGAACCCGACTCAGAGCCAATGCAACAGTGACAGTAGCCTGCAGGGGACCTCGCCCAACTCATCAGGACCAATCAGAAGATCAGAACTACTAGATTGAACCTACTTCATTTATTGCATAAAATGTCTGCACACAATGTTTCGGGGCTCTCTTCAGATAATAATAATATGCCATTTAGCAGACGCTTTTATCCAAAGCGACTTACAGTCATGCGTGCATACATTTTTGTGTATGGGTGGTCCCGGGGATCGAACCCACTACCTTGGCGTTACAAGCACCATGCTCTACCAGCTGAGCTACAGAAAGTGGATACTCATGGATGCGCATTGCAATTGTAAAATGTCAACACAATTGGAGACACCACGTCATTTTTGGAGACATGTTATTGACAGTAAACTATTGTAGATGCGACTGCTAACTAAATAAAACATTTTAGCTGGCTAGCTAATCATCTTAGCTAAATGTGGGGCAAACAATTCAGTTATTTACCGTTAATTTGAGGGATTGGGGTGAAAGAAATCGAGTTACATAGTGATACTTTACGATATACTGTATTGACAATATCGCAATATTTTAGCGCTAGTTGGCTGTACCTGCACCAAAACACCATTATTGTTCCTTCATAGCTTGTTCTCAATCTTTTCACATTGGGAGCAAATTTGTTTTCAGCACTTTTATTTCCATGACTGATCAAAACTCGTTCTCATGGCTTTCTGATCCCTCTGCAACAGACATATGGTGCGCAATAAAATCACAGTATCGAATCGCAATACGTATAGAATCATGAGACTCGCAATGCTGATGCATATATCTTATCGTGAGGTTCCTGGCAATTCCCAGCCCAAGTTCATTTGCCACAACAAATCTCTTCGCTAGCAAACGCGATGTCTTCTCCAAAACGGCAATGTGTCTCCAGCAATGTTTACTTTTTTGACGTTCTATGGCATCTCCACTTTCCAAGCATATATGACCACATGTAATATTTTGGTAAGTGATGCAAATAGTGAACTATGTAGGGCCAGGATGTAAAATATATGTAGCTGCAGCAATTTCTCTTATCTGATATGGTAAGTAATGGGGCTTAATTTATAGCTCCCTAAGAGTTTGACGAACGGGTCCGTGAACGCGATTCCAGATATATTTACCTCTGAATAAACTGCCTTTATTACACCATATCCACATCCAGTAAACTTGTGATTATCAACACTAACCTCATCGTTGTGGCGGCGGACAGCTAGCCTGTATCCCTCGTCATCCAGTTGAGTGAGTGGCAATGTCTTTTTTCGTTCGTACCAATTTTTGGAAAATCCTCGGGTGTAGGACTTTCCGCCTTTAGTAGAAACCTGTTGAATTATTAAATTTGGTCTGGGAGGTCCTAATTGTTTCGTTGCCAATTTATCTCCATTTGTTCGCCGACAAAAAGGAACTTCTTTCAAACAATCCACTCTTTTCTCAGTTACGTTCATGGTTACGTAACGTATGACGAAAGCGCGTAAGTGCAAGCCCACAGACACCCATTGAGATTGTATTGAAGGCTCTGAAATTTGAAAAAAATAGATTTTACATGGGAGTCTATTACAGACTTCTGGGCGATTTTCAACCTGACTGAAATCGCCCCAAAAGGGGGGGGAGCCATTTGAAGCACGACTTTAGCCTGATTCGACATTTAGTGGCAGTGTGGCACTGTGGCAGATCAGACGTATAGATTACAACACTGATAACTACTGTTGCCGTGATATAATTGATTAGAAAAAAAATCCCTTCCTTTTCCCGTTTGGCAGTGCGTCGCCCATATCGCCCTATTGAACAGGCCGCCCCTGCTGAAGACATCGATGGATTGGTTGGTGCACGTCAACTGACCTGTATGGTGGATGGAGAAAATAAATTAACTTTATTCATGCTACTGTACTTTGATGAAGAGTCTCTTCTCATAAAGTTAGGATTCACGAGATACCCTGTAAGAGCTTTTGTGCCCTGTAGCATCCCCAGCTGAATGAATGCTCATCTCTCAAACTGATGGTTCATGAAAGTTTAATGCGGTACCATTTCCATAAAGCACACCGTAAGAGCTGATGGAGAAATAAACCAAAAATGCTCTTACAATATGAACAATATAGTCCACAAAAAAAATACACTTTTACACAACTTTACATTAGCATGCTTCATACATCAATATGCATGAGGGTTTCTACCCAAATAGTAGATTTTGTGCAAGATTAACTAATATTAGCCAGCACAAACAGTGCGTCATATTGTTAGGAGAATTCAGAACATCAATTACAACACAAATATCCGTTCATTACACAGAAAGATATCTGAAACAAGACCAATATTGAAAGACAGTAAATACATTGTTCTCTTTCCAGCTAGGTGCTAAGTTTGACGTTGTTTCTTGGGTGCTTGTACAAAAATATATTTAACTTTTTCTCTCTCGCGCCCGTTTCCCATATACCCTTTGTGCTTAAAACAGAGAAGGCAAAAAACCTGCTATCAAAATAAAAGTCACACTAAACTGTCAAATATACAGTGAGGATTGAAAGCTCGTACAAAGAAAATAAAAGTCCAAATATAGAGCAGACATTGTGATCTGACACTCGTTTTAAGAGGTTCATCTACACTCCCACCAAATCATGAGTGATTTGGAACAATGTACATGGTATACACAAAGCATGAATGATTTCTGTACTTTAAATGACCTATGACCATAAATAGGGTATCAGAATGGTATTGAATCATAGCACAAACCATTTAAAGTATAAGAGATCATGGTTAGATATAGGATGTAAAGGGATTTGGGGGCATCTATCTTAACCAGTCTCCAGCAACAAGACCAGGTTCTGAACTGGGTGTTCGAACACTGACAGCTTGGTGAGACACTTGCCTGTCTTGTCTAACTTCCGATCACCAACACATATTTTGACTCTCCTTACTAGTCCATCTTTATCAACAGTAGTCTCTGAAACTCTACCCATTTCTAGGCAGATCATCGTCTCTCATCATCACTATGTCACCGATTTGCAGGTTTCTCTTCGGGGTGTGCCAGCGCTGCCTGATGGCGATATTGGCTAGATACTCTTTTCGCCAGCGGCTCCAAAACTGTTCTGCTAGATATTGAACATGCCGCCACCTTTTCCGAGCGTACATGTCCTCCCTGATGAACTTGCCTGGAGGAGGTAGAGCTGTGGTAGAATTCATAGTAAGCAGATGATTAGCGGTGAGTGGCTCAACACTTTTTGGATCATTGAGGTTGTCAACGGTGAGAGCGCAATTGTTTACAATTGCCATTGCTTCGTAGAAGAAGGCTCGTAGAGAATAATCATCTAGTCTACCAGAAGAGAGTGAGAGTGTGGCGCTAAGGATACTTCTCACTGTCCTGATCTGTCGCTCCCAGACCCCACCCACGTGACTTGAATGGGGCGCATTCATGCTGAAGTCACACTGTTTCTCAGCAAGAAAGGCAGTCAGCCTTTCCATGTCAACTTCCTTGAGCACTTCCTTCAGTTCATTTCTGGCTCCCACAATGTTGCTTCCTTGGTCACATTTAATCTGACAAACTGCACCACTAATGGCTATGAAGCAGCGCAGACCATTAATGAAGGCATCTGTTGACATGTCATCTAACATTTCAATATGAACGGCACGAGAGCAAAAACAGGTGAAGAGAAGACCATACCTTTTGTACACTCTTCGTCCTAGCTTAATGAGAAATGGGCCAAAACAATCCATACCGCAGTATGTAAAGGGCGATGATGAGTCTACACGCTCTGGAGGGAGATCAGCCATCTTCTGCTCTTCTGTGGGTCTCCTGAGCTTTCTACAAGTCACACATTGGCGAAGATGAGATGCTACGGCCTGATTGATACCTGGGATCCAGTAGCCATTTGACCTGATCTCATTAATGGTGAAGCCTTTACCCTAGTGTTTGACTTTTTCATGGTAGTGAGCAATTATTATTTTTGTGATGTGGTGTTCCTTGGGAATGATTGCAGTGTGTTTGACTGAGTTAGGAAGAGACGAGTCACAAAGTCTTCCTCCCACCCTGAGCACACCATTTATGTCTAGGAAGGCATTGAGGCGGTACAACTCATTTTGGAGTGGCAGCTGAGTCCCTTAGTAACTTAAGCTCATCTTGGTATACCGGTCCCTGCACATCTTTGATTATGAGACGCTCTGCGTTCTCCTGTTCCATTACCGTTGAGAGACCAATTCATCCGTCCTTACTGATTAGTCGAAGAACACGTGCAACAGCTTCAGAAGCCCGAGACCAGGATGAGAGGTTAGACAGGCGATCTGCAAGACTTACTTGTTCTGTGGTTCTCGTGTTTGAGCCTTTCTGACTTCCAGGTCTCCTAATGGCAACTCTGAGACCACATCTTCTGTGAGAAATATTTATTTATTCCATTAAAACTTGGGTCCTGTGAACCAATCAGATGATAGCAGTTCATTGACAGTTAGGCCTCTGGACGCATGATCTGTAGGATTTTCGATCTCCATTGCTGGGGAGTCGTGCTGAGATGTATCTTCTGCACTCGGTTGGCTACAAATGTGTGGAATCGTTGTGCCTTATTGTTAATGTACCCTAGAACTACTTTGGAGTCGGTCCAGAAGAACTCTTCAAAATCAGCATATCTAAGTTCCTCCTTGAGCACATTGCTTGATTTTACTGAGACAACTGCAACCGTGAGTTCTAGTCTGGGAATAGTTGTGACCTTTGTGGGAGTGACACAAGATTTTCCTATGACTAAAGCACAATGAATGTCTCCCTCTTCATTCTTGAGTCTCAAATATGAACACTGACCATATCCGCTCGTGCTTGCATCAGATAAATGATGTAGCTCTGTTTTGGTAAACGTTCCAAAGTCAGCAGGTGCATAACTACAGGGTATGTTCACCGTCTCCAAATGAACAAGATCGTTTTTCCAACATTCCCACTTTGGTTGAAGTTCATCAGTCAGAGGGTCATCCCAACCCGTGCCATGCCTACACATTTCTTGCAGTACTTTTTTCCGTTGAGCAGGAATGGAGCTACAAACCCTAAAGGATCATACAAGGAGGCAACCGTAGACAGTATACCTCGACACGTTGCAGGTTGGTCCTTGAGATTGACATTGAACTTGAAGCAGTCAGACTCAATGTGGCACTGAATCCCTAGTGCTATTTCTGATGGCAAGTCATCAAATGCAAGGTTAAGGTCCTTAATGTCGGATGCACGTTCAGATGGCAGTATGCTTTCTAGGACAGCTCTGTCATTGGATACAAACTTATGCAGTCAAAGACCACCCATCGCACAAAGTTCTCGAGCCTCACAAGCAAACTATAGCATGTTCCTTACGGTCAATGCCCCTTCATCGACGTAAAAGTCGCTCATGATGAATTGTGAGCCTAGAGGGTATAGGTCTCTGTTCTCCTTAGCTAGATGCTTCAGCCCATAGTTTGCACATCCAGGAGATGATACAGCGCCAAACAGATGCACCTTCATGTGGAACTCTTGAGGCTGTGCAGTAATGTCTCCCTTTTTCCACCAAAGGAAGCGCAGATAATTTCAGTCAGTCTCAGGCACATGGAATTGGTGAAACATCTTCTCAATGTCACACATCAACGCAATAAATAGGGTGCTGCCGTAAATGCATGAGAACACCGTTCAGCTTGTTCATCAAATCAGGCCCTGGAAGCAGATGGTCATTTAAACTGGTTCCCAGAGCAATCAAATACTACGAAGAGTTTATCTGGCTTCTTAGGATGATAGACTCCATGATGAGAAATATACCATTTCATTTCCCGCCTTCATTTCCATCATCTTCAACTTCTTCCGCATCACCATTTTCAATTACCTCATCCATGAACTTGACATAACGTTCCTTATACCTTTCATCCTTTAACAGCTTCCTCTTGAGATGGCTGAGCCGTACAATGGCGAGTTGTTTGTTGTCGGGTAGATTGGGTCTCTCCTTAAAAGGCAAGGGCATTTCGTAGTGGCCATGACTATTTTTCCTTATACCATCATTCAGCTTGTTCAGGAAGAGGATGATATCCTGAGACACTGTCTTGCCATCTTCACTGGCATCCTTGAAATCGGACTACAGAATGTGAATAGTATCTGCAGGGGTTACTGAGAGGATCTCTTTGACGATGACTCAGTGACACAGACTAGCGACGCTTGGTGTATCGATGAACGGCGATGAGCGCCCCACAATGCTCCATCCTAAGTCAGTTCGAACAGCGTAGGGCTCATCATTTCCATCTAAAATCACTTGTTTTGGAGCCATTGCCCTTGAGCAGTTGTAGCCTATCAGAAGGCCAACCTCACAATCCTTCAGTGGTGGTATTTCATCTACTACTGTGGAGAGATGATTCCAGTGCTTGGCCGTTTCACAGGTCGGAATGTGGGTGCGGTTTACAGGTATGCAATCCTTGGTGTAGGTAGGAGGAAGATCGATATTTATGGTGGAGCTGTAACCTCTCACACGAAGCACTGAGACTTTGGCTTTTCACAACTGTGTCACGTCCTATCACAGTAGTTAATTTCAGTTTCACTGGATACGTGTCTGCTTGTAAAGCGTTGTTCACTTCCTGGTCAATTAATGTAGTATCACTCTGGGGTGTCAAGCAGGGTGTAGATACGTTTTTCAGCACCTGAGTTGTATGTTGATGACACCCACACCGGTACGATAATGGACGTTTTTTTTTTTTGGGGGGAGGGGTGGTAGATCAGCTTTAATATTGCAGATAGATTGTAACTTCTATCAATGTAATTGTCTGCATTACTTCCAATCCCCCATATGTTTTTTTTCTCGCAAAAAGCCATATCTCAGACTGCCCATCTTAATATTTTATTGAAATATGGCTTTTTCTTTGCAACTCTGCCTAGAAGGTCAGCATCCCGGAGTCGCCTCTTCACTGTTGACGTTGAGACTGGTGTTTTGCGGGTACTATTTAATGAAGCTGCCAGTTGAGGACCTGTGAGGTGCCTGTTTCTTAAACTAGACACTCTAATGTATCTGTCATCTTGCTCAGTTGTGCACCGGGGCCTCCCACTCCTCTTTCTATTCTGGTTAGAGCCAGTTTGCGCTGTTCTGTGAAGGAAGTAGTACACAGCGTTGTAAGAGATCTTCAGTTTCTTGGCAATTTCTCGAATGGAACAGCCTTCATTTCACAGAACAAGAATAGACTGACGAGTTTCAGAAGAAAGTTATTTGTTTCTGGCCATTCTGAGCCTGTAATCGAACCCACAATTGCTGATGCTCCAGATACTCAACTAGTCTCAAGAAGGCCAGTTTTATTGCTTCTTTAATCAGCACAACAGTTTTCAGCTGTGCTAAAACGGTAGGCCTCCTGAGTGGCGCAGTGGTAGGCCTCCTGAGTGGCGCAGTGGTCTAAGGCACTGCATCGCAGTGCTAACTGTGCCACTAGAGATCCTGGTTCGAATCCAGGCTCTGTCGCCGCCGGCCGCGACCGGGAGACTCATGGGTGGTGCACAATTGGCCCAGCGTCGTCCAGGGTAGGGGAGGGAATGGCCGGCAGGGATGTAGCTCAGTTGATAGAGCATGGCGTTTGCAACGCCAGGGTTGTGGGTTCGATTCCCACGGGGGGCCAGTATAAAAAAAATATATATGTATTCACTAACTGTAAGTCGCTCTGGATAAGAGCGTCTGCTAAATGACTAAAATGTAAAAATGTAAATGTCTAACATAATTGCAAAAGGGGTTTCTAATGATCAATTAGCCTTTTAAAATGATAAACTTGGATTAGCAAACACAACATACCATTGGAACACAGGACTGATGGTTGCTGATAATGGGCCTCTGTACGCCTATGTAGATATTCCATTACAAATCAGCCGTTTACAGCTACAATAGCCATTTACAACATTAACAATGTCTACACTGTATTTCTGATCAATTTCATGTTATTTTAATGGACAAGAAAATTGCTTTTCTTTCGAAAACAAGGACATTTCTAAGTGACCCCAAACTTTTGAACGGTAGTGTATGTTTGTAAATTTACCAATAAAAAATACCATTGTGATTGAGTGTCCATATAGCTGTACCATGATATTTGCATTGCTACTAAGTAACCCTGCAATTGTTCTCCACTATTCCCCCCGCTAAAGCCCCTCCCAAGTTGGGTTGTCATCCCAGTGATCAGCATACCACCCCTGTCCCCCCGGATCCCTAGGCCCCCGAGAGGCCAGGACCCATCCTTCAAAAACAGCACACAGTGCCACCCACAAAACAGAAGCAGGTCAACCGCCAAAAGCATTTCCAATGCTCTCACCTCAATATATATATATAGCTATTAAAAATATATATCTATTCAAATATCTTGCATATCTTAATTTCCATCATTATCAATTAATATGTGTAATAATGTCGGCAGTTCATGTGAAGGATTGTTACCTATAACCCGGATTGCCATTGTATTACATTACATTTCTGACAAGCAATTATTATTTTAGCAAACAATTCTTGTGGTTCATCCTATATTCTCCCTAACATCCTTACCCCCTTGCAACAGATTTGGGATACACACACACACACACGCACATACTCTAACATACTCAACCCCTTTCCTACACAATCAACCATAAGCTCAGATGCTCAACAGTTGTTACATCCCAGAGCCCAACTCAAGAAAGGACCTGATTTACGAATGCATATACAGTTATAGCTGTTTGAGAAAGCATGCAAGATTGAGCAGAAATTGACACAAATTTGAGATTTGATTAACCAATGTCAAGTCCTAGGTGATGGAGATCAGATCCACCCTCCTCCCCTGACACACAAACACTCTGGTCCCCCGTTGTAACCATTTTTCCAAAGCATCTCCGTGCAGTCAGATCTTTGATTAATTTGTGCCACCAGGGCCACAATAATATGCCCCCTCTCTGATTGTCCAAGTGTGACCCCCTCCCCATGGGTTACTGCAGCCAGTGTTGCCAGCACTGCCACTACCTAGGTGGGGGTAACCCACCGGAATCCCCACCGGCTAGGTACAAGGTCATCAAGGTTCTCATTAGCAGCTTTGATAATTTCCTTGTATATTATGCTCTCCCATCAGGGGGCTCTGGCTTTGTAGGACCAACCCTGCCAGGCAGGCTCAGAATCTTGAGGGGGCGGTGCTGCTCTAGTAGGTCTCTGACCGCATTTATCTTTCTGTTTTGGCTGCATATAGGCAACTTACAGCAGGGCCACAAAACAGATGGGGACTTCTCTTTGGTGTATGGGTCGCTCAGGTGGGTGTCTAGGATATATGGTTTGGGACCCATCTGTTGGTAAGACAATAAAAAAATAGATTAGATATATACTTTATTTTAAAATGTATATCCCTCATCTGCACAAAATGTAAAGCTCTCTCTCACAACCCCTGCTCACAGACACACGTTGGTTCTGGGATATGCAACCATTTCCTTTCTCACTCACTTAACGCCACAGTTTTCCAAACACAAAAATGCCCACCACACCTTCCATCACAATACATCCACACATACCCACATACTGTGCCTTCTATGCCCTGAGACTCTTTCGCTTTTCACAACTGTGTCACATCCTATCACAGTAGTTAATTTCAGTTTCACTGGATACGTGTCTGCTTATAAAGCGTTGCTCACTTCCTGGTCAATGAATGTAGTATCACTCTTAGTTGTTCCTTGATGACACCCACACCGGTACGATCATGGAAGTGTTAGTAGATTGTCCTTCTCCAGCTACGTTGAGTGACAATGCAGTTGCTGCCTCGTCCATATTACTTTGGGAAGAAATTGGCAGAGGTGAAGGCTTTTCCCATTTTACATAACTGTCATTGTGGAGACACGTGGGATGCTTTCCTTTGCAGGTGTCACAGATGTGGCGATGACGACAGTCCTTTGCACTGTGACCAGGTTTCATGCAACCATAGCAAAGCTTATTTTCTTTCACATATTTCCGTCGCTCCTCCAGAGACTTGGTCATGAATTTAGAACATCCATGGAGCTGATGCTTGTTGTCCTGGCAAAACATACACAAAGGCCTTGCACTTCCTTTGGCTGACTTTTGATTCTCACTATCTGTGAATGTTTGAGTGCTGAGAACACTTGCCTTGTTCCTCTTGGTCTCCCTGACGTTTCGTTTCTCAGTGGTACATTCGGATGAACGGAGAGCATAGAAAGAAGTTATCGGATTGCAGGCAATCTCTGCTTCCATCGTCATAAAAGTAGCAAAGTCCTGGAAACTGGGGAACTCTTGACTATTATTCAAGGTTTGTGTAACTTGTCTGTTCCAGCGAGAAGCTGCCAGTGTCAGGCAGTTTTTGAACTAGCTTCTGATTCTCTTTACAGTCATTTAATATCTGAAGGCCTTTAACATGAGGTATAGCATCCTGACAGGCATTCAAAAAATCTGAAGGTCCTACGGTGTCCTTAGGTTGAATTTTTGGCCAGTTTGCAAGCCTTTTTCTAAATGCCCTTTGTATGACAAATGGCTGGCCATATCTATGGTTGAGTTTGTTCCACACGTCTTTGTAGGCCTCATCATCATTTCTGTAGAAAGTACCATCCACGGTCTTACGAGCTGGGCCACCCACGTACTTCTTAAGATAATAAAGCTTGTCAGCTGACGAGATGCTTCTTTGATCGATAAGTGACACAAATGAGGCTTTCCACTCAAGGAATTGAATTGGATCACAATTGAATACAAATGGCTCTGGCATTGGAAGTCGATTAAGGGCTATGCTATCTTGGAAGGCTTGAGCCAGAGAAGTCACATCCACATGAGGTGATGATGCTGGGGCATTGGAGGGTTGTTGGATGGTAGTTGGAGTAATGTTGTCAGCAGTTTGGAAGCTAGTTTCCTGTACTACCTCCTGGTTGTACGCCTCCAACCTGGCCCGAGCTGCCCTTACGTCTCTCTCAGGCCTCTGATCCTGTGTAGGGATGTATTTTGGAGTGGGATGAGATTGAAGAAGTTGGATGGAATGAGATTGAAGAAGTGAGATGGGTTTTCTTAGTTGACATGTTTAATTTAGTTTCTTATTCAATAAAGTGTCCAGCTGGTGGCGGTAATGTACCATTAACATTGGATGCCAACTGCCGTTGAACCCCCATCGAAGAAGAAGAAGAAGAAGAAGAAGAAGAAGCGTTTTTTCAGAGATTTGATTCTGGGCAGGCCAGATTACAGACTCACAGAAGACAATTTAGCTGAATACACAATATGGCAATATTCACAGGAGGTTTGCCTTAACAATGCAATTTCACAAGCAATATGCGGGTCAATACTTTATTGAATAGGGACTCGAGTCAAATTCCAATAACGTTACTAGCTCAGCCATTATTAGTAAAATCATTTTTCATGTTAGCAACAGCAACCTGTTCTGACATTTGTTGTTACTAGCTAGCTACGTTAGGCGGTGATGTCATTCTGACAAAATACTACAAGTGTAGCAAGTAAACTACAGATTACATGAAATGTTACAATGAATCCAAAACCTAAACAGTCATTTTATTTTCGTGGCATCTCGCTAGCTATAAATAGCAACAACAAAAACCTTACCAGGCTAAAAAGACATCTTCCCTTTCAAGCCACGCCCTGCTACCGTATTATAATAATCAATACAATGCATGCGCATGTGCACTTATGGAGCCCGCTGTGGTATGTAGGCTCCATACTAAGAGTATGAAAGTAGTCTACATAGAACCCAATTAAATATATGCAAGCATATTATATGTTTCATATTTATTTCGAATGTGGTCAAGTGCTCAGTTAAGATGCCGAGATTCAGTGTATGTGTCCATAACACCTGCTCCAGATATAAGATATCAGCCCATGTTGCTGTAGTACTTCAAGGTGTAGCCTAGCAGATGACTGTCTGATGTGAGAATAAATCATAATATCTCTGTAATTACATGTATTATGCCCCTATGCGATTCATAAAGTTCATATAGGCGTGTTCCCCAGTAGCCAGATGACCCCCATATTTAAAATACACCAATTAGGCTAAACTCAAAATATAAACTGAACAGCTATAGATTACATGCAATGGGCCTATCATCCTGTTATACCACCTGTGAAAAATCCAGGTGCCTTTTTCCTTTGTAGCCTACATGTTCATTTTGGCCAAGAGTAGATGAGCAAGTTATTTATGAGATGATTTCCAACAGAAATAGAGCATGGTTAGTTGCTGAAAGGGATTTAAGTCTCAGTAACAACTTCCACATGCCAGGTTAAAATCCTGCTCAGTTCCCTCAAACTTAATTGAACTGTTTAGGAACAGTAGAATTGAACTAAAGTTATGTATGAAATAGTGCAGACATCACACACAGAAGCCCTAACAGTGTTCTGATATTACAAATTACAAAATGACATATTGGTTTCCTTACCCTTTAAAAAGTCTATGGACAAGGTATAATAATAATAATATGCCATTTAGCAGACGCTTTTATCCAAAGCGATTTACAGTCATGTGTGCATACATTTTTACGCATGGGTGGTCCCGGGGATCGAACCCACTACCCTGGCGTTACAAGCGCCATGCTCTACCAATTGAGCTACAGAGGACCACACAGAGGTATGACAGCAATCCATGCTTTGTTAGCATGTGGAAACCGTGCCAGGGAAACTAAACCAAAGCATGGATTGTTGTCATACCTTGTCCATGGACTGCTTACAGGGTAAGGAAAACAATGTGTGGTTTTGTAATTTGGGTGAACTATCCCTATATAGGACTATCCATATATGAACTATCCATATATTTAGTACATTGATGAGTTAGGCTATGTGAAAAACTTCTCTGCCTCTACCCCCTACACATTCTAATTTGCCAATAGTCCTAAAAGTGCGCTGAAAGCAGGCTACGTGCGTTCGAGCGACTTGCCTCCCTCCGCCTACCCCTCCCGTTACTACTTTAGAAACTTGCACCCATTCATCTGATTCATTTACATTCCGGACACGGATTTCCACAAAGAACGGGAGAGGATGACAGAACAACAGGCACAGAAAAGAGGTAACGAAATATAGTGGACTGGACTAGAAAAAGTTGATGAACAGAACATCACCGGCTGTTACAGTGTTGCAACACTACAAGAGAGATGTACACATTCTGTGATCTATAGGTATGGTGCACCTCACTCCTCCAGCTTTTACTAGCCTATTGTATTTTAATGCGTTGTCAAATTAACTCAAATTGACTAGTAGATCTACATATTTCAACGAAATTGATTGACCAGGTTAAACACTGAGTTTGTATCAGGATTGAACTGAGATAGTTATTCATGCTCAATGGTAAGTTGTTTTTAAACTTTGGTCAAATGAGGAGAACATGTGAAATGTCCTGTAATTGTAGATAAAAAATAATTGATGTGGTTCTGATGCAGACAGACCACATTCTAAATAACAAAAATATATATTTTTTAATCACATCACTCAGTACGGGGTTCACCACAGAAAGGGTTCAATAGTAGGCTTTCTGACACTCACTTCTGTATGACATTTTATTACCTTTTTATGTCATCATGAGTGGGTTAACTAAATATTTTTAAAAGCATTAACTTGTTAAAATCCAGGACAGTTAAGCCACATCGAGTGATGCAATGGAAATTGACTTAAATGTGGTAACAGGACATTGTTTCAATAAATTGTGAGACATTTCATTCTATTTCCTGATTATGAAGTCAAGTTCTCATAAACTTGGAACAATCGGGTTTAGATCAAACTCGTCCCAATATGTCTCAACTTTCTCACCATCATAGTTTGAGAAAGTCATTATTGGTTAATATGATGACAACTCTCAAAACATAACATCTATTGTCATGACCCGGATCTTATGGATCATTACCACATTATAAATGTTGAAGTGAAATAGGGCAAGCATGATTCCATTTCAAAGTTCTATTTAGAAAGGTAGGTGATAAACATGTTGGAATCTTGGCTCAAACAAAAAATTATGAACCTTATCTGTTCTGATCAGTAACCCTTCCTTATTACCGGAATACCTGTCTACCTGTGCCTACCCTGGCCTACCTGCGCATCAAACAAACATTGATTGCTATGTAACTTTTTTGCCAAGTCCCAGAGCTTGATGTGTGCCAAGGTGTGTATCATGCCTTCTCACACTGGCAACACTGAGTTTGTCTTGGCCTTGACATTACTATTGTTAAGAGTAAATGGTACAGTATACATTGTTTCAGAAACAGAGATGCTATTGTCATCGCCCTGTTGTTTGTCAGATGGTTTTTATTTAATGTGTTTATTTATTCTTATTGTAATGGGGACATTTAAGATCACTAAAGTTCGTATTTAGTTTCGAGTGATCAACACAATGTTTAGCATTTGGGGATTTGGAATACACATTATTTCAAGTGTTCTGGTTGTGACACTCAGTGTGCGGGTTGATGGTCACAAGACTTGATACTAAATGTTATGGATTGTTCCTCAAATCTGTAGTGATTGACGCCAGACTGGATGTAAAAGGAGAACACACTGATTATTCAGCGTTGTATTGTATTAATGACGTACTGTGAAGACTGTGTGATTCTGTAGCAGCTGACAAAGTCTCTTTTTCAAGGGAGCCCTGGCCAAGAGGTGGTAGGTTTAAGGGAGTTTTCCACCCAGCATCCAGAAATTCACTTCTGTGACTACATTCTTAGACTGTAGATTTGTAGCATAGACATCTTACATTACACAATGGCAAAGCCTCTGGTTTCTTGCAGTAAAATCTGCTCAGATTTCTCTTCACTTTCACTTCTTTCCCGTTGTCGACCTGCTCAGACATGTTCCTGTGATCATATGGTTCTCCTCAATCCAACCTGATTTATAGAGAAGGGCTTTTCCTCAGCACAGAATACCTTCACACTGCATGTAATTAACATTTAGGATCCTATTTCATACTGGCCCCACTCTATAAGTGTTTACTTTTTCTTTCTTTCTTTTAAATACTTATTTAGGCTTATAGACTTCTGGACAAAATACCTATTCAAACCAAATCTGTCAGGTCTGAAGTTTGCTTAACACACCTCAACCCTTGACCAACAGTGGACACTTGTGGACAAAGTACCTATTCAAACAAAATGTGACAGGTCAGAAGTTTGCTTAACACACCTTAGCCCTTGACCAACAGTAGACATCTGATTATCTGATACATATTGATGGCGAATATCCAAAACAAATATGATAACTGACCAAGTAGATTTGGCTTGTTTTTACAATAGGCTAATAGCTATTCATGTTCAAGGAAAGCTCAACAAGGGTTCTAAGTTGATGGATTAACAGCTCATCCTTTAAAAAAGACTTGTCAGACTTTCCCCAAATGGATCAATAGATGGTCTAATGTCAATTTGCTTTACAATGTTGTAGAACCCTTTTAAACTTTACATGTGTTTTTATTTTGTTTTTGTTATGTGGGCACTGGGCACCATCCCCTAATTCGATAACATCACCCCAGTGAAGAAAATAAAGGGGGAAGCAGGTTTACATGTATCTGCCTCAGCCTGTTCACTGAATATTCTTCCCTCACCCCCCTCATCCATATTTTAGCTCTCTTTGTAGAGTACAATTTCAATATTGTGAAGGCTTAATGTCTTGGTTTCGTAAAAACAGGTTGCCAGTCCCCCAAGCGAATCCCCCGGTCAAGTCTACATCTCTGCGCAGCAACCCCCTGCTGACGATGAGCCCCCTCCTCCTCCTTCCTCTCCCTCCCTGCTCCCACGGAACGGAGGGTCTTATGGTGGGACTTCACTCTCAGACCTCTCTGTGGTACTCTCACAGAACCCTACAGGGTTGGCCATTGTCAGCTGGCCCCCAACATAGAAGCTCTAATCAGGAAGTTATTGAACATGGATGGCCCTAATTCTCACAGATATTCCCTCTTTATCCCCTCACTCTTTTTTCTCTCTCCTCCTACACTGTGTAGGTTTAGAGTGGTGAATCAGCCCACTGCAGAGCGGAGCCCCTCTCCTCACATACAGAGCTGCCAGACAAGGTGTTCTCCAGGAGTGTTGTCCCCCCCACCACTCTATCCAGCCCCTAAAGGCTGAGAGGATCAGATAATTACACAACAGGACAGACATGATCCACACTCCTCTGGACAGGATATCCTTTTAGTTTACAGTAAATGAGGAGGGGAGGTGATGATGTCAGAGGACAGCTGTGGCCGAATATGCTGCATCGGAATGTACAGCTGCAACTGGAGGCACCCCAGTGAGAGGAAACAAAAAGTGAGTACTGTTCTGGACCCAGATTTGTATTGTTGTGTAGAATATACAGTCGTGGTCAAAAGTTTTGAGAATGACACAAGTATTGGTCTTCACAAAGTTCGCTGCTTCAGTGTTATGAGATATTTTTGTCAGATGTTACTATGGTATACTGAAGTATAATTACAAGCATTCCATAAGTGTCAAAGGCTTTTATTGACAATTACATTAAGTTTATGCAAAGAGTCAATATTTGCAGTGTTGACCCTTCTTTTTCAAGACCTCTGCAATCCGCCCTGGCATGCTGTCAATTAACTTCTGGGCCACATCCTGACTGATGGCAGCCCATTCTTGCATAATTAATGCTTGGAGTTAGTCAGAATTTGTGGGTTTTTGTTTGTCCACCCGCCTCTTGAGGATTGACCACAAGTTCTCAATGGGATTAAGGTCTGGGGAGTTTCCTGGCCATGGACCCAAAATGTCAATGTTTTGTTCCCAGAGCCACTTAGTTATCACTTTTGCCTTATGGCAAGGTGCTCCATCATGCTGAAAAAGGCATTGGTCGTCACCAAACTGTTCTTGGATGGTTGGGAGATGTGTTGGTACCATTCTTTATTCATGGCTGTGTTCTTAGGCCAAATTGTGAGTGAGCCCACTCCCTTGGCTGAGAAGCAACCCCACAGATGAATGGTCTCAGGATGCTTTACTGTTGGCATGACACAGGACTGATGGTAGCGCTCACCTTGTCTTCTCCGGACAAGGTGTTTTCCGGATGCCCCAAACAATCGGAAAGGGGATTCATCATAGAAAATGACTTTACCCCAGGCCTCAGCAGTCCAATCCCTGTACCTTTTGCAGAATATCAGTCTGTCCCTGATGTTTTTCCTGGAGAGAAGAGGCTTCTTTGCTGCACTTCTTGACACCAGGCCATCCTCCAAAAGTCTTCGCCTCACTGTGCGTGCAGATGCACTCACACCTGCCTGCTGCCATTCCTGAGCAAGCTCTGCACTGGTGGTGCCCCGATCCCGCAGCTGAATCAACTTTAGGAGACGGTCCTGGCGCTTGCTGGACTTTCTTGGGCGCCCTGACGCCTTCTTCACAACAATTGAACCTCTCTCCTTGAAGTTCTTGATGATCCGATAAATGGTTGATTTAGGTGCAATCTTACTAGCAGCAATATCCTTGCCTGTGAAGCAATGATGACGGCACGTGTTTCCTTGCAGGTAACCATGGTTAACAGAGGAAGAACAATGATTTCAAGCACCACCCTCCTTTTAAAGCTTCCAGTCTGTTATTCTAACTCAATCAGCATGACAGAGTGATCTCCAGCCTTGTCCTCGTCAACACTCTCACCTGTGTTAACGAGATAATCACTGACATGATGGCAGCTAGTCCTTTTGTGGCAGGGCTGAAATGTAGTGGAAATGGATTAAGTTCATTTTCATGGCAAATAGGGACATTGCAATTAATTGCAATTCTTCTGATCACTCTTCATGACATTCTGGAGTATATGAAAATTGCCATCATACTAACTGTAAGTCGCTCCGGATAAGAGCGTCTGCCAAATGACCAAAATGCAAATGCAAATCAAAACTGAGGCAGCAGACTTTGTGAAAATTAGTATTTGTGTCATTCTCAAAACTTTTGACCACGACTGTAGCTATAGGACATACATTAAGACAATTACAATTTTTGGTACTAACTTCTCTTCATTACCATCATTATCCTCAAATTTGGATTATATACTGTAATTCCATGTAGTTGTTTTAGTGACTTTTCCTAGGTGAGTCAGAGTTACAATTGGCCTACAAGGAAATGTTGTAATGGCTCATCATTGTCATCCTCATCTTCGTCATCATCATCATCCAGCAGCAGCAGTCACTGAGGCATTGAGCTTATACCTGCTCTACAGTTCAATCTAACTTGACAAAATCCTCAAAGTGATTATAACGGATTAACATTCCATTGCACAGCATTCAGTGGACGGATGAGGATTTTCCCCTTTATAAACTCACTGTGAGTGTATAATAGGAAGCCTGTATTCCTAGGCCAGTGAGATGTGGATGAATGTTATTGGAGAGGCATCCATACATTCAGCCTGTTGTGTAAATAAGAGCGGGATAATTGGGAGGAGGAAGATTGTGGAGCATGTGAATGTGTGCTAGGATTAATTGCTGGACTGAACTCACAGGATCCTACAGGCTGGGTAAAAGGTGATCTGGGACAGGACTACAAAGGGGACAAACCATTAGTGTCTAAGGGGAGGGGGGTTTCTGTTTGGACGCAATTGAGGGTGGGTGGATGGTGGATGCTGGTGTGTTTGATGACTGTATTGATTCCCCATAAGTGTGGTGGAATGGAACAGCAGGCGAAACCAAACATGAAGAGGCGTTGGAGTGACTCAGACAGTCCTGGGGGAGCTAACCCCTGAGCCCCTTAGAATCACCACATGTACAGTGTACATACACACACACACACACTCACACAAACACACACTTTTTGGGTCGACCAGCCATACAAGAACACTCAGAGAATATGTATTTCTAAACCATAGCTAGGGGTTATATATACAGTGCGTTCTGAAAGTATTCAGACCCCTTGACTTTGTCCCCATTTTGTTACGTTACAGCCTTATTCTAAAACTGATTAAATAGTTTTGTTTCCTCATCAATCTACACACAATACCCTATAACGACAAAACAAAAACAGGTTTTTAGAAATTTTTGCAAATGTATATTTTTTACTGAAATATCACATTTACATAAGTACTCAGACCCTTTACTCAGTACTTTGTTGAAGCACCTTCGGCAGCGATTACAGCCTCGAGTCCTCTTGGGTATGACGCTACAAGCTTGGCACGCCTGTATTTGGGGAGTTTCTCCCATTCTTCTCTGCAGTTCCTCTCAAGCTCTATCAGGTTGGATGGGGAGCTTCGCTGCACAGCTATTTTCAGGTCTCTCCAGAGATGTTTGATTCGGTTCAAGTCCGGGCTCTGGCTGGGCCACTCAAGGACATTCAGAGACTTGTCCCGAAGCCGCTCCTGCGTTGTCTTGGCTGAGTGCTTAGGGTCGTTGTCCTGTTGCAAGGTGAACCTGTTTTTGTTTTGTCATTATGGGGTATTGTGTAGATTGATGGGGAAATGTTTTTATTTAATCTATTTTAGAATAAGGCTGTAACGTAACAAAATGTGGAAAAAGGGAAGGGGTCTGAATACTTTCCGAATGCAAATTTATTAAAATTAAAAAATAGAAATACTTTATTTACAGTGAGGAAAAAAAGTATTTAGTCAGCCACCAATTGTGCAAGTTCTCCCACTTAAAAAGATGAGAGAGGCCTGTAATTTTCATCATAGGTACACGTCAACTATGACAGACAAAATTTACAAATTATGGTGGAAAATAAGTATTTGGTCAATAACAAAAGTTTCTCAATACTTTGTTATATACCCTTTGTTGGCAATGACACAGGTCAAACGTTTTCTGTAAGTCTTCACAAGGTTTTCACACACTGTTGCTGGTATTTTGGCCCATTCCTCCATGCAGATCTCCTCTAGAGCAGTGATGTTTTGGGGCTGTCGCTGGGCAACACGTACTTTCAACTCCCTCCAAAGATTTTCTATGGGGTTGAGATCTGGAGACTGGCTAGGCCACTCCAGGACCTTGAAATGCTTCTTACGAAGCCACTCCTTCGTTGCCCGGACGGTGTGTTTGGGATCATTGTCATGCTGAAAGTGTCACGGTTCAGACAGACGACAAGAGGACCACAATTGCGTCACACCAGAAAGTTTATTTAAACTTAAGGGGAAAGGGATGTAGGGAGTGAGTGAAGGCTCCAGGGGTTATCCTGTCCGATGTGCTGGGTCTGTGCCTCCCCCCAGTGGCAGCGATGCGTCCGATGACGCCGGTGGTTGGTGGTCCAGAAGTCCTGGGGGGGGGGAGGAAACACAGACACAACGGGGCGGAATGAAACCAGGCAGCAGTACAGTTCAAGGGAAATCCAAAATACGTAGTAGCAAGGCAGAAGGCTGGTCAGAGTTACCGGGATTGAAGAGTAGTCAGGAGTCGTAATGGCAGAAGCAGGTCTGGATCTCCTGAGGCAGAAGAGTATCCAAAAACCAGGCAGGTCCGGGGTCACAAAACCAGGGTGAGCCAGAAGCGCGAGCAAACAGGTTCCGGGTGTGAGCTTTGCAGACGATCTGACACAGGAGAGCTGAAAGACAGGGCTATAAATACTGGGAGAGGTTAGTGGGTAATGCAGCGCAGCTGGCAGAGTAATTAGAGCCGAGCAGAGCAGGGACAGGTGGAGCTAGTTAGGCTGAGTAGAGAGAGAGTGGTGAGCAGAGTGGAAACAACTTAAGGTGGTAACCCAGTGGAGTGAGAGGGCTCATGACAGAACCCCCCAAGGGACGGCCCCAGAAGTCCCAAGAGCAACACCACGCCGGGCGGGAGGAGGGGAGCCGGAGGAGGGCTAGAACTCCTCCGAACGGTCCGAGCGAACGTCCTCATCCTCGGAGGAAGCCGGAGGGCCGTGGTCGGGAGATGGGACAGGTCCCGAGACAGGATCAGGCACAGGACAGGAAGCCGAGCGGGCAGGACGGTTAGAGACCCCTCTGGGGCGGCCCCTACGGATTGCAGGTTGATCAGGATGCCGTTGGTGGAAAGCGGTGATGAGAGTCCTATCCACAATCCGACTAGCTGGCACCCAGGTCCTTTCCTCAGGTCCATAGCCCTCCCAGTCAATGAGGTACTGGAGACCCCTACCCCTCCGTCTGGACCGAAGCAGGCGGCGGACGGTGTAAACCAGACCACCATCGACGAGCCGTGGAGGAGGAGGACAAGGCGCAGCAGGGACCAGCGGACTCCTGGGCACAGGCAGGGGCTGCAGCAATCCGGCTGGGGGGCTGGCAGGACGACTTGTGTTGGTTGCAGATGGGGCAGGCTTGGACGAATTCCCGTACATCCTTCCTCAGAGAGGGCCACCAGAACCTCTGGGCGAGCAGGTTGTAAGTGCGGGTGGAGCCAGGGTGACAAGCTAGGCGGGAGTCATGTCCCCACTGAACGACCTGGGACCTCAGGTCTTCGGGGACAAAAAGGCGGTCAGCTGGGCAAGTGCTGGGACCTGGCTGGTTACGGAGAGCCTCCAGCACCTGTTCCTCAACAGCCCAGGTCAGAGCTGCAACGATGCAGGGACTTGGCAGAATCGACACAGGGTCCTTGGAGGGGTCAGGAGCGGAGTTAGTAGGTACTGGCCGAGGGGGGTAGTGCGGCGGCAAGCAGGCAGGTTCGGTGGCAGTCCTCTCCCCACTCCCTGATCACCCCGGTCACCCAGTCGAGCTGAGGGTTGTGCCGGGCGGAGCCATGGGTAACCCAGGATGAGGGGTTGGCCTGGAGAGGGGAGCAGGTGAAACTGGATAGTTTCTTGATGGTTTCCGGACAGACCCATCGAGACCGGGGCCGTGACATGAGTGACCGATCCGAGTAAGTGTCCGTCCAGTGCCCGGGCAGGAATAGGAGGTGTCAAACGGAGGTTCTCCAGTCCCAGTTGGCGTGCCAGCTTGATGTCCATTATGTTGGCTTCGGCGCCAGAATCCACCAGAGCAGCCAGGGTGTGAGTTGAGTCAGGGAGGCGGAGGTGAACTTGCAGCAGGGGTTTGCGGTCGGAGGACTGGATGGTCATTGAACTCAACCGGACTCCCCCTATGCCCGGTGAGCTTCGGCCCTTTAAAGGGCAGGTTACCACACGATGTCCATCACCTCCACAATAGAGGCAGAGGTTTGAGGTGACGCGTCGCTGGCGCTCTGCAGGAGTGAGAGAGGCTCGCCCAATCTCCATAGGCTCAGACTGATCAAGCTGAACTGGATGAGTGGCAGTAGATGACAGGAGCCCAGTCGGATCTCTCCGAATGCCGGTAGTAGGTGGACCTTGGCGCCCCCCTCTCACGACGACGGGTCTGTATCCCTCTGTCGATCCTGACAGTCAGTGCGATGGCTTCATCAAGAGTGGAAGGCAGTTCATGGGAGACCAACTCGTCCTTGATATAGTCAGCCAAACTATGGAAGAACGCGTCCACCAACGATGGTGTGTTCCAAGAACTTCGTCTAGCCAGGGTTCGGAAGTCGATGGAATGGTCTGCGACTGTACGTCTGCCTTGTCGAATACTGAACAGTTCACGAGACGCCTCTGCGGTTGGTGAATCCAGGTCAAACACCTTCAGCATCTCCTCGGCAAACCGGTCGAAGGTTGCACATGCGGGGGTTTGACGTTCGAACTCTGCTGTTCCCCAGAGTCGAGCTCGGCCCGTCAGGTGAGTGATGGCATACCCAACCTTAGCCCCCTCCGTGGCGAAGGTCCTTGGCTGCAAGGAGAACTGAAGTCGGCAGCTAGTCAGGAATGGCCGGACCTGGGTAGAATCGCCGTTGAACCGCTCGGGGTTTCCAATCTTGGGTTCCGGAGCAGCGGCTGCAATGACCGGGGCAGGTAACTCGGGGGCAGGGCTGGTGGGCAGACTGGCTGGGGTCAGGTTGGTGAGGAGTTGAATGATCATGGCGAGTTGTTGTTGCTGCTGCTGGGACTGCTGCTGGTGCTGTTGGAACTGCTGATGCTGTTGGTAGCCGGCCTGAAGCAGAGAGGTGATGTCGCCGCTCATGCGGCCTAGCTCTCTCTCAGTGTGTTCCAGGCGTAGCATGGCGGTGGGTTGCTCAGGTTCTTCGGTTTCCATGTCGGGGGAAGTGTGCGCTGAGTCCATAATGGTCAGATCGTACTGTCACGGTTCAGACAGACGACAAGAGGACCACAATTGCGTCACACCAGAAAGTTTATTTAAACTTAAGGGGAAAGGGATGTAGGGAGTGAGTGAAGGCTCCAGGGGTTATCCTGTCCGATGTGCTGGGTCTGTGCCTCCCCCAGTGGCAGCGATGCGTCCGATGACGCCGGTGGTTGGTGGTCCAGAAGTCCTGGGGGGAGGAAACACAGACACAACGGGGCGGAATGAAACCAGGCAGCAGTACAGTTCAAGGGAAATCCAAAATACGTAGTAGCAAGGCAGAAGGCTGGTCAGAGTTACCGGGATTGAAGAGTAGTCAGGAGTCGTAATGGCAGAAGCAGGTCTGGATCTCCTGAGGCAGAAGAGTATCCAAAAACCAGGCAGGTCCGGGGTCACAAAACCAGGGTGAGCCAGAAGCGCGAGCAAACAGGTTCCGGGTGTGAGCTTTGCAGACGATCTGACACAGGAGAGCTGAAAGACAGGGCTATAAATACTGGGAGAGGTTAGTGGGTAATGCAGCGCAGCTGGCAGAGTAATTAGAGCCGAGCAGAGCAGGGACAGGTGGAGCTAGTTAGGCTGAGTAGAGAGAGAGTGGTGAGCAGAGTGGAAACAACTTAAGGTGGTAACCCAGTGGAGTGAGAGGGCTCATGACAGAAAGACCCAGCCACGTTTCATCTTCAATGCCCTTGCTGATGGAAGGAGGTTTTCACTCAAAATCTCACGATACATGGCCCCATTCATTCTTTCCTTTACACGGATCAGTCGTCCTGGTCCCTTTGCAGAAAAACAGCCCCAAAGCATGATGTTTCCACCCCCATGCTTCACAGTAGGTATGGTGTTCTTTGGATGCAACTCAGCATTCTTTGTCCTCCAAACACGACGAGTTGAGTTTTTACCAAAAAGTTCTATTTTGGTTTCATCTGACCATATGACATTCTCCCAATCCTCTTCTGGATCATCCAAATGCACTCTAGCAAACTTCAGACGGGCCTGGACATGTACTGGCTTAAGCAGGGGGACACGTCTGGCACTGCATGATTTGAGTCCCTGGCGGCGTAGTGTGTTACTGATGGTAGGCTTTGTTACTTTGGTCCCAGCTCTCTGCAGGTCATTCACTAGGTCCCCCTGTGTGGTTCTGGGATTTTTGCTCACCGTTCTTGTGATCATTTTGACCCCACGGGGTGAGATCGAGGGAGATTATCAGTGGTCTTGTATGTCTTCCATTTCCTAATAATTGCTCCCACAGTTGATTTCTTCAAACCTAGCTGCTTACCTATTGCAGATTCACTCTTCCCAGCCTGGTGCAGGTCTACAATTTTGTTTCTGGTGTCCTTTGACAGCTCTTTGGTCTTGGCCATAGTGGAGTTTGGAGTGTGACTGTTTGAGGTTGTGGACAGGTGTCTTTTATTTACATTTTACATTTTAGTCATTTAGCAGACGCTCTTATCCAGAGCGACTTACAGGAGCAATTAGGGTTAAGTGCCTTGCTCAAGGGCACATTTACGTCATTTAGCAGACGCTCTTATCCAGAGCGACTACAAATTGGTGCATTCACCCTATAGCCAGTGGGATAACCACTTTACAATTATACTTTTTTTTTTTTTTTTTTGGGGGGGGGGGGGGGGGGGGGTAGAAGGATTACTTTATCCTATCCCAGGTGTTCCTTAAAGAGGTGGGGTTTCAAATGTCTCCGGAAGGTGGTGAGTGACTCCGCTGTCCTGGCGTCGTGAGGGAGCTTGTTCCACCATTGGGGTGCCAGAGCAGCGAACAGCTTTGACTGGGCTGAGCGGGAACTATGCTTCCGCAGAGGAAGGGGAGCCAGCAGGCCAGAGGTGGATGAACGCAATGCCCTCGCCTGGGTGTAGGGACTGATCAGAGCCTGAAGGTACGGAGGTGCCGTTCCCCTCACTGCTCCATAGGCAAGCACCATGGTCTTGTAACGGATGCGAGCTTCAACTGGAAGCCAGTGGAGTGTGCGGAGGAGGGGGGTGACGTGAGAGAACTTGGGAAGGTTGAACACCAGACGGGCTGCGGCATTCTGGATGAGTTGTAGGGGTTTAATGGCACAGGCAGGGAGCCCAGCCAACAGCGAGTTGCAGTAATCCAGACGGGAGATGACAAGTGCCTGGATTAGGACCTGTGCCGCTTCCTGTGTAAGGCAGGGTCGTACTCTCCGAATGTTGTAGAGCATGAACCTGCAGGATCGGGTCACCGCCTTGATGTTGGCGGAGAACGACAGGGTGTTGTCCAGGGTCACACCAAGGCTCTTCGCACTCTGGGAGGAGGACACAACGGAGTTGTCAACCGTGATGGCGAGATCATGGAACGGGCAGTCCTTCCCCGGGAGGAAGAGCAGCTCCGTCTTGCCAGAGTTCAGCTTGAGGTGGTGATCCGTCATCCATACTGATATGTCGGCCAGACATGCAGAGATGCGATTCGCCACCTGGTTATCAGAAGGGGGAAAGGAGAAGATTAGTTGTGTATCATCAGCGTAGCAATGATAGGAGAGGCCATGTGAGGATATGACAGAGCCAAGTGACTTGGTGTATAGGGAGAAAAGGAGAGGGCCTAGAACTGAGCCCTGAGGGACACCAGTGGTGAGAGCACGTGGTGCGGAGACAGCTTCTCGCCACGCCACTTGGTAGGAGCGACCGGTCAGGTAGGACGCAATCCAGGAGTGAGCCGCGCCGGAGATGCCCAGCTCGGAGAGGGTGGAGAGGAGGATCTGATGGTTCACTGTATCAAAGGCAGCAGACATGTCTAGAAGGACAAGAGCAGAGGAGAGAGAGTTAGCTTTAGCAGTGCGGAGAGCCTCCGTGACACAGAGAAGAGCAGTCTCAGTTGAATGACCAGTCCTGAAACCTGACTGGTTTGGATCAAGAAGGTCATTCTGAGAGAGATAGCAAGAGAGTTGGCTAAAGACGGCACGCTCAATAGTTTTGGAAAGAAAAGAAAGAAGGGATACTGGTCTGTAGTTGTTGACATCAGTGGGATCGAGTGTTGGTTTTTTTGAGAAGGGGTGCAACTCTCGCTCTCTTGAAGACGGAAGGGACATGGCCAGCGGTCAAGGATGAGTTGATCAGCGAGGTGAGGTAGGGGAGAAGGTCACCGGAGATGGTCTGGAGAAGAGAGGAGGGGATGGGGTCAAGCGGGCAGGTTGTTGGGCGGCCTGCAGTCACTAGTCGCAAGATTTTATCTGGAGAGAGAGGGGAGAAAGAAGTCAAAGCATAGGGTAGGGCAGTGTGAGCAGGACCAGCAGTGTCATTAGACTTAACAAACGAGGATCGGATGTCGTCAACCTTCTTTTCAAAGTGGTTGACAAAGTCATCCACAGAGAGAGAGGAGGGGGGGAGGATTCAGCAGTGAGGAGAATGTGGCAAAGAGCTTCCTAGGGTTAGAGGCAGATGCTTGGAATTTAGAGTGGTAGAAAGTGGCCTTAGCAGCAGAAACAGATGAAGAAAATGTAGAGAGGAGGGAGTGAAAAGATGCCAGGTCGGCAGGGAGTTTAGTTTTCTTCCATTTCCGCTCAGCTGCCCGGAGCTCTGTTCTGTGAGCTCGCAATGAGTCATCAAGCCACAGAGCTGGAGGGGAGGACCGAGCCGGCCGGGAGGATAGGGGACACAGGGAGTCAAAGGATGCAGAAAGGGAGGAGAGGAGGTTTGAGGAGGCAGAATCAGGAGATTGGAGGGAGAAGGATTGAGCAGAGGGAAGAGATGATAGGATGGAAGAGGAGAGAGTAGTGGGAGAGAGAGAGCGAAGGTTGCGGCGGCGCGTTACCATCTGTGTAGGGGCAGAGTGAGTAGTGTTGGAGGAGAGCGAGAGAGAAAAGGATACAAAGTAGTGGTCGGAGACATGGAGGGGAGTTGCAGTGAGATTAGTAGAAGAGCAACATCTAGTAAAGATGAAGTCAAGCGTATTGCCTGCCTTGTGAGTGGGGGGATGGTGAGAGGGTGAGGTCAAAAGAGGAGAGGAGTGGAAAGAAGGAGGCAGAGAGAAATGAGTCAAATGTAGACGTGGGGAGGTTGAAATCCCCCAAGACTGTGAAGGGTGAGCCATCCTCAGGAAAGGAACTTATCAAGGCGTCAAGCTCATTGATGAACTCTCCAAGGGAACCTGGAGGGCGATAGATGACAAGGATATTAAGCTTAAATGGGCTAGTGACTGTGACAGCGTGGAATTCAAATGAGGAGATAGACAGATGGGTTAGGGGAAAAATTGAGAATGACCACTTGGGAGAGATGAGGATTCCTGTGCCACCACCCCTCTGACCAGATGCTCTCGGGGTATGCGAGAACACATGGTCAGACGAGGAGAGAGCAGTAGGAGTAGCAGTGTTTTCAGTGGTAATCCATGTTTCCGTCAGTGCCAGGAAGTCGAGGGACTGGAGGGTGGCATAGGCTGGGATGAAGTCAGCCTTGTTGGCGGCAGAACGGCAGTTCCAGAGGCTGCCTGAGACCTGGAACTCCAGGTGTGTGGTGCGTGCAGGGACCACCAGGTTAGAGAGGCAGCAGCCACGCGGTGTGAGGCGTTTGTGTAGCCTGTGCGGAGAGGAGAGAACAGGGATAGGCAGAGGCATAGTTGACAGGCTGCAGCAGATGGCTACAATAATGCAGAGGAGATCGGGATGAAATGAACTAAACATCAGGGAAAGGAGAGAGCAGGCCTCCCTCACCAAAAAAAAAATATATATATATAACTCTCCCAACTTCCACCTCAGAAACTATAATTGTTTCACTGAACCACCCGAGTAAAACTCTCCCAACTTCCACTTTAGAAATTAGAATTGTTGTAAACTACAGCAGACTGTTATCAGTAGCTGTAATTAAGTACAGCAGCTACCAACCACCTAACGTTAATGCCTCGGATGAGGTTAGAAAAACAGCTGAATGGTAGCAGCTAGCTGGCTCAATCACAGGTACTCTTAAGCATGAAATAACATTGGAAACAATTAACCATAGTTGCAAAAAGTTACCAGTAGCTACCCGCTAGCTAGCTAGCTTTGTTGGTCCAAGTAGTGGGTAGGCTAGCCTCGTGCTTCGCCGGAGTCCGCCGAATACAGTCCTTACCTACAATAATTACCTACAATAACCTTCAATAACTACCTGAGTAAGCTACCTATAATACCAAACTACAATACCTACCTACAATCTAAATACATGGTTTAAGCTTAACTCAACACCATATAAGAAGCCAAGCTTACCTTTCATAACGCAGCAACGATTAAACGTTGGGTAGCTAGCACAAAGATATTGTATTTAGCTACCACAGCCTGCTGGTAGTGTTGGCTGGCTAGCAATGGCTACTGTGTTGACTTTGTTTGAAAAACGGCGTCGCTGCGAACGAATGTAGCTGGCTAAAAGGATATTGTTTTTAGTTGCAACCGTTGCTAATAGCAACTCGCCAGCTAATCCAGGAGGTGAGTTAGCTAGCTAGCTTCGTGCTACATCCGGCACCGCCGAATACAAAAGTAACCTACAATAACTACACAACAGCTACCCACAACAGCCCACGATGCCTACCTATACTACTTAATAATATACAGCCCACGATGCCTACCTATAGTACCTAACTACAATCTAAATACATAGTTTAAGCCTTACTCGACAAAGCCCAAGCTATGTATAAAGCCAAACTGGCAGACTGCAATCAGTAGCCGAAATTAAGTACAGCAGCTACCAACCGCCTAACGTTAATGATAATGAGGTTAGAAAAACAGCTGAAGGTGGCAGCTAGCTGGCTCAATTACAGGTACTCTTAAGCGTGAAATAACATTGGAAACAGCTAACCACAGTTGCTAAAAGTTACCGGTAGCTACCCGCTAGCTAGCTAGCTTTGTTGGTCCAAGTAGTGGGTAGGCTAGCCTCGTGCTTCGCCGGAGTCCGCCGAATACAGTCCTTACCTACAATAATTACCTACAATAACCTTCAATAACTACCTGAGTAAACTACCTATAATACCTAACTACAATACCTACCTACAATCTAAATACATGGTTTAAGCTTTACTCAACACCATATAAGAAGCCAAGCTTACCTCCTGCTAGAGAAAACACAACCTCTCCCGTCAGCATCCCATAGTATTTATACTGATAACAAGTTCAAACAGGTGCCATTAATACAGGTAACGAGTGGAGGACAGAGGAGCCTCTTAAAGAATAAGTTACAGGTCTGCGAGAGCCAGAAATCTTGCTTGTTTGTAGGTGACCAGATACTTATTTTCCACCATAATTTGCAAAGAAATTCATAAAAAAATCCTACAATGTGATTTTCTGGAAAAAAAAATCTCAATTTGTCTGTCATAGTTGACGTGTACCTATGATGAAAATTACAGGCCTCTCTCATCTTTTTAAGTGGGAGAACTTGCACAATTGGTGGCTGACTAAATACTTTTTTCCCCCACTGTATGTAAGTATTAAGACCCTTTGCTATGAGACTCAAAATTTAGCTCAGGTGCATCCTGTTTCCATTGTTCATCCTTGAGATTCTTAACTCTCCTTGCTATAGTGTTCCTGCTGCTGGTTGTCAGTCGTTACCGCTGTGTCCCTGCTCACTCTGTTCTGGATGTACGTCTGTCTGATGGCTTTCAATGACCGCGAGGATCTCAACTGGTGAGCTTGGTCATACACTCTTGTGTTTGCACATACAGCTGCCGATACACACACACACACACACACACACACACACACACACACACACACACACACACGTTGACAGACTCTGTGATCTACCCTCTATTGTCCCCTACCAGGAAGGCCTTTTCCATTCTTAAACTGTGGGTGAACTGGTTCATGGTGCTGATCATTATCTCTGCTGTACTGACCATCTACTGCATCCTATTACTGGTGAGGGAGACAATTCATATCCCTATCAATGTATTTATGTAGTTTACATTCGCTGTGTTGTAATAACTGTTTAATTGCAGGTCTTTGCACTGGTCCAACTTGCCTTGAAAGAGCCTTTGGATTTATACTGTCTACATAAGGTATTAGGAACATGATGTATTCCTGGAATGTTTCCCTCTGCATGTGTTACAAGAAGTACCCAGCTATATTTACAGATCTGCATAAGATGAATGGTAATAGCATTGATGATTAACAATATTAACTAACTTAAGTATGATCTGTATTGACCGCATGTATTGTCTTGTGGTTTGCTCTGCACAGTTGTTCCTGTTTTTAGGTGTGGTCTTCGTCGCCCTGGGCACCACTGGAATAAGCTTACAGTGGGAAAAAGAGTGGCACACTGTTCTTCTGTCACTACAGGTATAGTAGGGCCAAAGTATTGCACCATGGAACCGTCTTTTAGGTGTGTGTGTGTATCTGTGTGTGTGTGTGTGTGTGTGTGTGTGTGTGTGTGCATGCGCGGCGCGGCGCGTTGATGAGAATGTTAGAGCTATAGTGAGATGTGTAGCAGGTTTGTGTGTTTTGGGTCAGAGCTTTAGCATGTGACATTGATCTCCCTCAGGCCACGGCTCCATTCCTACAGATGGGAGGGGTTGGAGCCCTGACCCTGGTAAGCTGCCTAGTGTTCCAGGGCTTCCATAGGGCCCGCAGAATAGGTTGGTGCGGATACTGAACACTTCCAATACAAATACACAAACACTCACCATGACATCAATAAAATGAGACATATTGTAGCCGACACACCCATATACAGGTGTATTACTTCAATATTGACAGAATAGAATTGAGTTCTGTGAAAACTGGGCGGTACTTAAGATCGTCTGCTAATTGACTAAAACGTAAATGTAATGTAAAATGAATGATTATACACACCAGCTGTATGAACTAATTCACTTGACTAAATGCAGCATCTTCTTTCCTTACCTTTCTGTATTCACAACAATAGTTAAAGTATGACTGTTTCATTTGTTAACCTGTGTCTATGTGTGCCCCCAGCCTCTAAGATCATCATCATGGTAGTATTTGCTGGCGTGTCAGTGGCAATCTTCTTCAGCCCCCTCCTCATCCAATCCCCTTGTCTGGTAGAGAAGAAACAGCTGCCCCCTAAACCTGCCCTCATTGGTCATCGCGGAGCACCAATGGTGAGGAAGTGCATACTGCTCAGTCTATTTCTCATACCCTACATTGGTTCTATGGCCTCAATATTAAAAGTCTAAGCTGGAAAACACTAAGTACCTAAAGGTGATTGGCTACCTTAGTCATACAGTGGATAAGGCTTAATTACATAGCTATAAGACCATCATCCAAAAATGGCTTATGTGTTACCCTTTTACTGTTGACATAAATTTCATAATCATCCTTATGATTCAGTAGGCAAATTGACAAATCATCATATAGTGTATATACAGTATAACCAAATGACTTTAGGATTAGTGTTAGTTTACATTGCACTGAGCACATATCCCTATTTCCATCACTTTCCATTGAACCAGAGGGCTTAAATTCAATGTTCCCTCTAAACTGCGTGCAGAAGAAATATGAGCCCGCACAGAGAAGCACGAGATTGAACTTCAGTCAACTTTCTACAGTTTTCCTTTTAGTTAACACTATCAACGTTTCGCTCTACTGTGGGAATTGTGATCGAATCAACCCAATATTAGCCACATTCAATTGTACTATACCGAAACAAAACGAACTATGCAAGATTTGGTATGCAAAACTAACTGTGCAAGAGATTTTCTTGTAGACAGACCACATTGGATTAGGATTCTGTTTCATTGACAGGCTTGACTCAGGCCCGTACACAGACCGGTGCGCCATAACCAATCAAAGCTGCAGTAGGCCTATATGCAAATAACCATTGCCATATATGGATCTGTGCCATTCAGTTTGAACTGGACTGTTGTTTACAAGCTGACTAGACCGGGCGCGCATGTTGATTTTGTCCACCCACACCAGACGCGATCAGGACACGCAGGTTGAAATATCAAGACGAACTCTGAACCAACTATATTAATTTGGGGACAGGTTGAAAAGAATTAAACATTTATGGCAATTTAGCTAGCTAGCTTGCTGTTGCTAGCTAATTTGTCCTGGGATATAAACATTGGGTTGTTATTTTACCTGAAATGCACAAGGTCCTCTACTCCGTCAATTAATCCACAGATAAAAGGGTAAACCGAGTTTGTTTCTAGTAATCTCTCCTCCTTCAGGCTTCTTCTTCTTCGATCAGGTTTAACGGCGGTTGGCATCCAATATGTATATATACAGTTGAAGTCGGAAGTTTACATACACCTTAGCCAAATTCATTTAAACTCAGTTTTTCACAATTCCTGACATTTAATCCTAGTAAAAACTCCCTGTCTTAGGTCAGTTAGGATCACCACTTTATTTTAAGAATGTGAAATGTCAGAATAATAGTAGAGAGAATGATTTATTTCAGCTTTTATTTCTTTCATCACATTCCCAGTGGGTCAGAAGTTTACATACACTCATTTGTATTTGGTAGCATTGCCTTTAAATTGTTTAACGTGGGTCAAACGTTTCGGGTAGCCTTCCACAAGCTTCCCACAATAAGTTGGGTGAATTTTGGCCCATTCCTCCTGACAGAGCTGGTGTAACTGAGTCAGGTTTGTAGGCCTCCTTGCTCGCACACGCCTTTTCAGTTCTGCCCACAAATTTTCTATAGGATTGAGGTCAGGGCTTTGTGATGGCCACTCCAATACCTTTACTTTGTTGTCCTTAAGCTTTTTTGCCACAACTTTGGAAGTATGCTTGGGGTCATTGTCCATTTGGAAGACCCATTTGCGACCAAGCTTTAACTTCCTGACTGATGTCTTGAGATGTTGCTTTAATGTGTCCACATAATTTTCCTTCCTCATGATGCCATCTATTTTGTGAAGTGCACCAGTCCCTCCTGCAGCAAAGCACCCCCACAGCATGATGCTGCCACCCCGTGCTTCACAGTTGGGATGGTGCTCTTCGGCTTGCAAGCCTACCTCTTTTTCCTCCAAACATAACGATGGTCATTATGGCCAAACAGTTCTATTT
The DNA here is from genome assembly GCF_020615455.1 of Coregonus clupeaformis. Lineage (NCBI taxonomy): Eukaryota > Metazoa > Chordata > Actinopteri > Salmoniformes > Salmonidae > Coregonus > Coregonus clupeaformis. The sequence goes on along the minus strand of NC_059194.1, from coordinate 25,860,098 downwards.
CTATTTCATCAGACGAGAGGACATTTCTCCAAAAAGTACGATCTTTGTCCCCATGTGCAGTTGCAAACCGTAGTCTGGCTTTTTTATGGCGGTTTTGGAGCAGTGGCTTCTTCCTTGCTGAGCGGCCTTTCAAGTTATGTCGATATAGGACTTGTTTTACTGTGGATATAGATACTTTTGTACCTGTTTCCTCCAGCATCTTCACAAGGTCCTTTGCTGTTGTTCTGGCATTGATTTGCACTTTTCGCACCAAAGTACATTCATCTCTAGGAGACAGAACGCGTCTCCTTCCTGAGCGGTATGACGGCTGCATGGTCCCATGGTGTTTATACTTGCGTACTATTGTTTGTACAGATGAATGTGGTACCTTCAGGCGTTTGGAAATTGCTCTCAAGGATGAACCAGACTTGTGGAGGTCTACAATTTTTTTTCTGAGGTCTTGGCTGATTTATTTTGATTTTCCCATGATGTCAAGCAAAGAGGCACTGAGTTTGAAGGTAGGCCTTGAAATACATCCATAGGTACACCTCCAGTTGACTCAAATGATGTCAATTAGCCTATCAGAAGCTTCTAAAGCATGACATAATTTTTCGGAATTTTCCAAGCTGTTTAAAGGCACAGTCAACTTAGTGTATGTAAACTTCTGACCCACTGGAATTGTGATACAGTGAATTACAAGTGAAATAATCTTTCTGTAAACAATTGTTGGAAAAATTACTTGTGTCATGCACAAAGTAGATGTCCTAACCGACTTGCCAAAACTATAGTTTGTTAAAAATAAATTTGTGGAGTGGTTGGAAAACGAGTTTTAATGACTCCAACCTAAGTATATGTAAACTTCCGACTTCAACTGTACATACACATACATATACACATACATACATATACATACATATCCTTTTTTAAATATATTTCCCTTTATTACTTTCCAACCCCACCACCCCTTCCCTAATTGGAGTAAACTAGTGAACAACAACGCTTAGGCCTCTTACTTCCAGCTTATACAAACTATATACATCTATATACATTTTACATCTATTTTGTTAGTTTTTACTGCAGAACTTCCTCTACCCTCAACCTCGCCGATCATTTTCATCCAATATGTTGCATTACCGCCACCTACTAGACTGGAGTACAACTCCTTTATATTATGCTTTAAAAATAAAAAATAAAAAATAAAATAAAGAAATACCCTACCATCTAACAAAACACTCACAAATTCAATTTTTTTTTATCATAAAATAAAATTAACACCACCCTACTCCACTATTTAAATATATTTATTCCTACTTATTACTACCTCATGCCCTCAACCTGAAAGGATGGGACATCCCTGCAGTACAATTGATAACTATTGTTATAAATGCTAAAAATCCAATCTTACTGAAACATATATCCCTTGTTGGCCTATCCCTCTATACTGGTACATATCTCCTACTCTCACCACTCCTCCCCCTTGACCCATCTTCCTCTACTTTCTTCACTGCCTCAGCATATGACAACTTCTGCACTACTCTTACCCTGGAAACCTCAACCTAACTCTCTCGAACATTTCTGATCCTCAGCCCCATGGGCACCCCTACAATTAGCACACACGACTACTTTCCCCAATGCTACACATTCCTTTGTCTCATGCCCTTCTGCACACTTCTCACACCTTGGAACCTCCCTCCTACACACTGCTGCCACATACCCATAAGTTTGACACCTGTAACAACGTAATGTATTCGGCACATAAACTCGTACAGGATAACTTATACAGTGGGGAGAACAAGTAATTGATACACTGCTGATTTTGCAGGTTTTCCTACTTACAAAGCATGTAGAGGTCTGTAATTTTTTATCATAGGTACACTTCAACTGTGAGAGACGGAATCTAAAACAAAAATCCAGAAAATCACATTGTATGATTTTTAAGTAATTAATTTGCATTTTATTGCATGACATAAGTATTTGATCACCTACCAACCAGTAAGAATTCCGGCTCTCACAGATCTGTTCGTTTTTCTTTAAGAAGCCCTCCTGTTCTCCACTCATTACCTGTATTAACGGCACCTGTTTGAACTCGTTACCTGTATAAAAGACACCTGTCCACACACTCAATCAAACAGACTCCAACCTCTCCACAATGGCCAAGACCAGAGAGATGTGTAAGGACATCAGGGATAAAACTGTAGACCTGCACAAGGCTGGGATGGGCTACAGGACAATAGGCAAGCAGCTTGGTGAAAAGGCAACAACTGTTGGCGCAATTGTTAGAAAATGGAAGAAGTTCAAGATGACGGTCAATCACCCTCGGTCTGGGGATCTCACCTCGTGGGGCATCAATGATCATGAGGAAGGTGAGGGATCAGCCCAGAACTACACGGCAGGACCTGGTCAATGACCTGAAGAGAGCTGGGACCACAGTCTCAAAGAAAACCATTAGTAACACACTACGCCGTCATGGATTAAAATCCTGCAGCGCACGCAAGGTCCCCCTGCTCAAGCCAGCGCATGTCCTGGCCCGTCTGAAGTTTGCCAATGACCATCTGGATGATCCAGAGGAGGAATGGGAGAAGTTCTTGTGGTCTGATGAGACAAAAATAGAGCTTTTTGGTCTAAACTCCACTCGCCGTGTTTGGAGGAAGAAGAAGGATGAGTACAACCCCAAGAACACCATCACAACCGTGAAGCATGGAGGTGGAAACATCATTCTTTGGGGATGCTTTTCTGCAAAGGGGACAGGACGACTACACCATATTGAGGGGAGGATGGATGGGGCCATGTATCGCGAGATCTTGGCCAACAACCTCTTTCCCTCAGTAAGAGCATTGAAGATGGGTCGTGGCTGGGTCTTCCAGCATGACAACGACCTGAAACACACAGCCAGGGCAACTAAGCAGTGGCTTCGTAAGAAGCATCTCAAGGTCCTGGAGTGGCCTAGCCAGTCTCCAGACCTGAACCCAATAGAGGGAGCTGAAAGTCCGTATTGCCCAGCGACAGCCCCGAAACCTGAAGGATCTGGAGAAGGTCTGTATGGAGGAGTGGGCCAAAATCCCTGCTGCAGTGTGTGCAAACCTGGTCAAGACCTACAGGAAACGTATGATCTCTGTAATTGCAAACAAAGGTTTCTGTACCAAATATTAAGTTCTGCTTTTCTGATGTATCAAATACTTATGTCATCCAATAAAATGCAAATGAATTACTTAAAAATCATACAATGTGATTTTCTGGATTTTTGTTTTAGATTCCGTCTCTCACAGTTGAAGTGTACCTATGATAAAAATTACAGACCTCTACATGCTTTGTAAGTAGGAAAACCTGCAAAATCGGCAGTGTATCAAATACTTGTTCTCCCCACTGTATATCCTAACTTCACTTTGTCGGGCAAAAACACAGACAATGACTCTTCTATTTCCCCACTCTCGCCACCCTGTTTGCGTCTCACTAAATGACGAGCATCAGAAACACTGGGAATCTTCCCCTTCAGTTGTTCAACTTTTACATTTACTGCTACCCCAGTAAACACTCCTTTCAATGGTTCCCTTTTCTTGAGAGCGAAACAATTAACATTTCTTGCCCCCATTCGTTTAACACAGAGCGCCTTCTCCCTCTGACCAGCAGAAACACAAACAATTATCACTAGACCACTTCTGGTTACCCACACCAATTCCACTGTACCCAACTCTGTTTTCACCCACCCTGAAACCACAAATGGATCAGCCAAAAGTCAAGGGTCCACTTTTTCCTAAAACTTCACTCCTACTGTCACATACTAATCTTTATCCTGACCCTCGTTGCAAGTCTCGGGCTCTGAGAACTTCACCACACCTACCACTTCCGATACTTCACCCTCATTCACTTCCATTTCTCCTCGTGTCTTTAGCTCACTCTGCTTACATTTTCTACCATTCTTCTTTAACAAACTTTCTCCCTTTTTTTAACCGATTCAAGCTCACAATCTTCCTCCCTCTCTTTCTTAGACCTCCTCTGCCTCTCTTTTCCCTCCATTCCTCCGTATTCCAGGTATACGTCTCCTTATGATAATACTGCACTTCTCCTGACATACATCTTGTTCTTGCTTTCTCAAGGTACGCCATTTACAAGGCTCTCCAACTGAATCTTTGTCTAAAATTACTTCCACCGTACTCCTGGTTCGCAACAGGGGACTCTGGCATTGCTGCCTATCTCTCAATTTTCTTATCTCGTTCTTGGCTACCCCGTTCGAAAAGTTCCTCCTTCAGGCTTCTTCTTCTTCTTTGAACTTTATATGTGCATTACCACCACCAACTGGCCTGGAGTGTGGACCTCAGTTTATCTTTCAATCCCCCACATGGGTATATGCTCCTAAACCAATGAGGAGATGGGAGAGGTGGGACTTGTAGCACATCAAGCGTCACAACTTGAATCAAGTTCTATTTTAGCGCCTGGCTACGCAGATGTTTGTTGACGCACGCGAGCGGTGTGGTGCAATGATTGAATAACATGTACAGTGGGGAAAAAAAGTATTTAGTCAGCCACCAATTGTGCAAGTTCTCCCACTTAAAAAGATGAGAGAGGCCTGTAATTTTCATCATAGGTACACGTCAACTATGACAGACAAAATGAGAAAAGAAATTCCAGAAAATCACATTGTAGGATATTTAATGAATTTATTTGCAAATTATGGTGGAAAATAAGTATTTGGTCAATAACAAAAGTTTCTCAATACTTTGTTTTATACCCTTTGTTGGCAATGACACAGGTCAAACGTTTTCCGTAAGTCTTCACAAGGTTTTCACACACTGTTGCTGGTATTTTGGCCCATTCCTCCATGCAGATCTCCTCTAGAGCAGTGATGTTTTGGGGCTGTTGCTGGGCAACACGGACTTTCAACTCCCTCCAAAGATTTTCTATGGGGTTGAGATCTGGAGACTGGCTAGGCCACTCCAGGACCTTGAAATGCTTCTTACGAAGCCACTCCTTCGTTGCCCGGGCGGTGTGTTTGGGATCATTGTCATGCTGAAAGACCCAGCCACGTTTCATCTTCAATGCCCTTGCTGATGGAAGGAGGTTTTCACTCAAAATCTCAAGATACATGGCCCCATTCATTCTTTCCTTTACACGGATCAGTCGTCCTGGTCCCTTTGCAGAAAAACAGCCCCAAAGCATGATGTTTCCACCCCCATGCGTCACAGTAGGTATGGTGTTCTTTGGATGCAACTCAGTATTCTTTGTCCTGCAAACACGACGAGTTGAGTTTTTACCAAAAAGTTATATTTTGGTTTCATCTGACCATATGACATTCTCCCAATCCTCTTCTGGATCATCCAAATGCACTCTAGCAAACTTCAGACGGGCCTGGACATGTACTGGCTTAAGCAGGGGTACACGTCTGGCACTGCAGGATTTGAGTCCCTGGCGGCGTAGTGTGTTACTGATGGTAGGCTTTGTTACTTTGGTTCCAGCTCTCTGCAGGTCATTCACTAGGTCCCCCCGTGTGGTTCTGGGATTTTTGCTCACCGTTCTTGTGATCATTTTGACCCCACGGGGTGAGATCTTTGCGTGGAGCCCCAGATCGAGGGAGATTATCAGTGGTCTTGTATGTCTTCCATTTCCTAATAATTGCTCCCACAGTTGATTTCTTCAAACCAAGCTGCTTACCTATTGCAGATTCACTCTTCCCAGCCTGGTGCAGGTCTACAATTTTGTTTCTGGTGTCCTTTGACAGCTCTTTGGTCTTGGCCATAGTGGAGTTTGGAGTGTGACTGTTTGAGGTTGTGGACAGGTGTCTTTTATACTGATAACAAGTTCAAACAGGTGCCATTAATACAGGTAACGAGTGGAGGACAGAGGAGCCTCTTAAAGAAGAAGTTACAGGTCTGTGAGAGCCAGAAATCTTGCTTGTTTGTAGGTGACCAAATACTTATTTTCCACCATAATTTGCAAATAAATTCATAAAAAATCCTACAATGTGATTTTCTGGAGAAAAAAAATCTCAATTTGTCTGTCATAGTTGACGTGTACCTATGATGAAAATTACAGGCCTCTCTCATCTATTTAATTTAAGTATGTGTATATTTATTTTGCAACGCACGCGACGGGAGCGGTGTGGTCAGCATATTGTTTAGCCTACAGTATGAGCGGTCGTGAGTAGATGCGCTTGTTTTGAGATCAAAGTGAGAGCTGCGTGTAGCCACATGTGCACATTTGGTCATATTCTTTGTTAGTTAGTGAGTTATTAGGCCAGTTATAGCTCAATTCTAGTCAACAATGGGGGAGTGGTTGCTTCCAACAAGAGCAAAACAATTGTGCATTTCTAGCCATCTTTGAAAAGCGAGTCAAAGGGTAAAGTTAAAGGGGAAGTGTTGTATTTTGAGACAGTCTTGAATAAGCTAAGTAGCCAATAGGCAGAGCGTTGCATAATTTGTCTGATTCTCTGTAATAATGGTAAGGGAATAATAATGATTTTTATTTTGTAAAATGGTTTCTTGCATCAAACACAACATATTCAGTCACCTCGTCTGAAGGACAAGTGGATAAACTGGTTAATGTCAAGCCCTGCATGTTTTTTTGTTCAAACGTTTCATGGAATGTAGGCATTGTACACAACACATTGGCTGCTACTGTAGGCTGAATGATAGAACAGCTATTTCCATGTTAAAATGTTATCTGATGTGTTTTTCTCAATTGTTTTTGATGGTAGGCCGCTCTGGTAGGCCAACATTATGATCAAATAGCCACAGTAGCCACTGTTAAAACTGTAACTTAAAGTGGGTACAACCACAGTGTTCACAGTAAAGAGCACCGGAAGTTGCACATAATTTGCATAACGTTCAAGTTTGCGTTCAGCAAATTTGCTCAGTGCTGCATTTTTTTTAGGGAATATTGTTCACGTGGCATGTTGCCCCCATTACATTGCTCCACTCTTCTCCACTATCGCCACCGTGGGCCCACTCAGTTTAGCTGTGTCATATGTGTATTTAGCACAGGAGTGTTTCTCACCCATCTGTCCTCTCTCTGTGTTCAGCTAACCCCAGAGAACACCCTGATGTCGTTCAGGAGGAGTGTTGGGTGCGACGTGATTGCCTTCGAGACGGACGTGCAGCTCAGGTACCCATGGGACATGGGCTGCTTCATGCATACATAGATGTTGCAGAGTTGTGAAGGATCAAACGTGCACTGCTGTTTTAAATTGTTTTCAGTTTAATAATAATAACATGTGGGATTTATATAGCGCTTTTCAAAGATGCAGTTTATTGACGTTTCTTTCTCCCCCAGTAAGGACAGAGTTCCTTACCTGATGCACGACCATGGCAGCCATTTCCTGAGGAGGACTACAGATGTTCTACAGAAGTTCCCTGGGAAAGACTTCAACCACAGCACAAACCTCACCTGGGAGGAGCTACAGGAATTAAATGCTGGTGATTGGTTCCTAAAGGTAAGGGTGATATCCAATTTCACAAGCCTCCCTTGTATGTTGTAGTTGGAAATAATTTCAGAAGGTTTACTTGAAAATTCCTTATATACTGTAGATCCTTTACATTTTTATTACAATTTGAACTATACCAACTCATTGACATAATGACATCCATACTATGGATGTCTCCCTTTCAGACAGATCCGTTCCGCTCAGTCTCCCAGCTCTCAGAGCAGGAGAAGAAGACAGCTGGGAACCAGAGTATTCCCTCCCTTCTGCAGCTGCTGGACCTAGCCAAGACTCATAACACCTCTGTCATCTTTGACCTCAAGAATGACGACAACAATGACACTATCGACACTGTGAACACCATCCTCAAATCTGGCATCCCCCAAGACCTGGTGAGTAGAATGTCTATCAGTATCACCACTTCATCATTCCTGTTCTGTGTAGTTAAAGTCTTATTACAGTTGTATGACAGTGTTTTCTGTTGTTTCTCTCTCTAGATCCTCTGGCTTCCCCCCAAACACAGGGTGGATGTGAGGGAGGTCGCACCAGGGTTCATACAGGTCTACAACAATGTGTATGATATGGATCTTGACAGAGGAGACCATCTGAATGTCAAATACAGTGCGTTGAGTGCCACAGAGTTCGGGTGAGTAGCCTACCTCAAAGCGCCCACGCTTTTCTCAGAGCTGTAGCCAAATAAACCTTAATTCCAGAACCACATTCTATGGTACCTGTGCTGACTGACTGCTGCAGGGCACATAGTAGTGTCATAATGAAAAGTGTTGATGTTGGTGTGCTGAGACAAAGAACTGGCGTTGTTGTAGATGGAGACACACACTGCCTCAGGGGAGAATGAGACTCAAATCATGTTTTCACCCAGGTGTGTTTTTTAATGGCTGAGAGCCCAGTAGTGAAACTTCCTCATGGGATGATAGTTTCTGTTGGTTTAGTGAAACGAACAGCTCCAAAGATAATGGGAAATGTTGTCTGAACAAACATGATGTGTGCTTTAATAGTATGACATCTTATGATTGATCACTCCTGTCTGTAGTCTTTGAGAAGTGTCATGTTTGCTGAAGTAGCTCTGCGTAAACTGAGCTCTTTCAACTAATCTTTGAATTACCTACTGAATTTGTGTTTTTGTGTGTTTCTGTGTGCCAGGGAGCTTCGGAGCAGGAATGTGTCGGTGAACCTGTGGGTGGTGAATGAACCATGGCTCTTCTCTCTGCTGTGGTGCTCGGGGGCCAGCTCTGTGACCACCAACGCCTGCTCCCTCCTAAAGGACATGTCCCAGCCTGACTGGACAATGGTGAGGGACTCACATCAAAGCCCTCTTCTTCACTCTTCCATAGGCACTCCCTCTTCAAAAGTCAACCCGATCACCCCACCCTGACATTGTAATTCTCACAAAGTCAATGTTGTGTTTGAACATTAGCTAGCATATATTATGATATCCATGTGTAGCATTGACCTTGACACTTATAAATGTGTTTTTAACCTTGTGCGCAATCTATGGGTCATATGAATGTACCTACTAGGTTTGTGTGTGTTTCAGAGACGTGATAGATACAGAATGATATGGATCACAGTGGACCTGGGGTCATTGCTCATAATGTTCGCACTGTTCATCTTACAGAGGTGAGTAGAGCACTACCATTGTTTGTAAAAGACAATGGAAACAATGTTTGTAATTTGATTACTTGATTTGTTTCACTTTACTCTTATTCTTTGGAAAAGGTGTTGTCCCAGTCATGCCACAGGTGGGTTTTGTTAGTAGACATTGCAATTGATCAATATAATCAATTTGGATAAATTCAAATTGATTGCCCTTTTTTTAGCAATGTTTACAGTAATTACGTACGGTACCAATTACTAAGATAATTGCTATATATGTATTTTATATTATGAATCTTTAAGATTGCTATAGTTAACTTTGATATGAGAATGATAAATAAGGATTATGTCATGCTCTCTTACCGTAATACATGTCATCCTTGTCTTGATGGTTTCAATCATTTAATCTGTAGTGTAGTGGTAGCATTAATGACATGCAAAGAAAACAACTGCTTTATTTGTTCTTACAATCACATAAACTAGGATACATGTACAAGGGCATCATATAAAGACAGTATACAGATGATGAAATGGAATAATGTTTTTGTGTCTGATTATCTCTGCAGGGAAAGAGAAGCAAAGAAAATTATTTTCCGCCTGGAATCAGAGAGAACTGTCCCCCTTCTTACCCTCTGAATAGTTGGAGTTAAGCCTGGAACAGAACAGCTTGGATCCAGAAATCCTCCCCCTTAATAATATACTATCTGAATGGTTAAGCCTTGAATCAGGAGGGAATTCGACTCATTTAAATTACAGTATTTAAAAATATGTGTGGATCACATACAGTACCAGTCAAAGGTTTGGACATACCTACTCATTCAATGGTTTTTCTTTATTTTTACTATTTTCTACATTGTAGAATAATAGTGAAGACATCAAAACTATGAAATAACACATATGGAATCATGTAGTAACCAAAAAAGTGTTAAACAAATGAAAATATATTTTAGATTTTAGATTCTTCAAAGTAGCCACCCTTTGCCTTGATGACAGCTTTGCACACTCTTGGCATTATCTCAACCAGCTTCACCTGGAATGCTTTTCCAACAGTCTTGAAGGAGTTCCCACAAATGCTGAGCACTTGTTGACTGCTTTTCCTTCACTCTGCGGTCCAACTCATCCCAAACCATCTCAATTGGGTTGAGGTTGTGTGATTGTGGAGGCCAGGTCATCTGATGCAGCACTCCATCACTCCATCACTCTCCTTCTTGGTCAAATAGCCCTTACTCAGCCTGGAGGTGTGTTGGGTCATTGTCCTGTTGAAAAACAAATGATAGTCCCACTAAGCGCAAACCAGATGGGATGGCGTATCGCTACAGAATGCTGTGGTAGCCATGCTGGTTAAGTGTCACCAGCAAAGCACCCCCACACCATCACACCTCCTCCTCCATGCTTCACGGTGGGAACCATACATGCAGAGATTATTCACCTACTCTGCGTCTCACAAAGACACGGCGGTTGGAACCAAAAATCTAAAATTTGGACTAACAGACCAAAGGACAGATTTCCACCTGTCTAATGTCCATTGCTTGTGTTTCTTGGCCTAAGCAAGTCTCTTCTTATTAGTAGTGGTTTCTTTGCAGCAATTCGACCACGAAGGCCCGATTCACGCAGTCTCCTCTGAATAGTTGATGTTGAGATGTGTCTGTTACTTGAACTCTGTGAAGCATTTATTTGGGCTGCAATTTCTGAGGCTGGTAACTCTAATGAACTTATCCTCTGCAGCAGAGGTAACTCTGGGTCTTCCTTTCCTGTGGCAGTCCTCAGGAGAGCCAGTTTCATCATAGCGCTTGATGGTTTTTGCAACTGCATTTGAAGAAACGTTCAAAGTTCTTGACATTTTCGGGATTGACTGACCTTCATGTCTTAAAGTAATTAAGGACTGTCGTTTCTCTTTGCTTATTTGAGCTGTTCTTGCCATAATATGGACTTGGTCTTTTACCAAATAGGGCTATCTTCTGTATTTCACCCCTACCTTGTCACAACACAACTGATTGGCTCAAATGCATTAAGAAGGAAATAAATTCCACAAATTAACTTTTAACAAGGCACACCTGTTAATTTAGATGCATTCCAGGTGACTACCTCATGAAGCTGGTTGAGAGAATGTGCAAAGCCGTCATCAAGGCAAAGGGTGGCTACTTTGAAGAATCTCAAATATAAAATATAGTTTGATTTAACACTTTTTTGGTTACTACATGATTACATATGTGTTTTTTAATAGTGTTGATGTCTTCAGTATTATTCTACAATGTAGAAAATAGTAAAAAATAAAGAAAAACCCTGGAATGAGTAGGTGTGTCCAAACTTTTGACTGGTACTGTATGTAAATAAGGTATTTCTGTTTTTTATTTGTAATAAATTTTCCAAAATTTCTAAAAACCTGTTTTTGCTTTGTCATTATGGGGTATTGTGTGTAGATGGAGGATTCTTTTTTTAAATCCATTTTTGAATAAGGCTGTAACGTAACCAAATGTGGAAAAGGGGAAGAGGTCTGAATACTTTCCGAATGCACTGTATGTACAATACAAAATGTATAATACCACCGTACAACTACCGTGTGCGTGTGTCTGTACCTGTGTGTGTGTGTGTGTGTCTCTTCAAAGTCCCCGCTGTTTCATAATATGAGTAGTTGTTTCCAACCTTTTCACTGGTACTGTACTTAAAGTACATTTTACTTGCCTAAAGACTCAAACTGAATTCTTCTGCTGCTCTGTTGTTCGCTACATACTTCAGTCTGAGACTGCCATAATTGAAGTCGTTTGAGGTGACGTCAAAATGAGGGGTGTTGTGCAAAACAAAGTAATCAGCAATTGGATAATCTCTAACCAATCAGTAGCAAAGCCAATGACTGATTTTCACACCTCCGCTTTACCCACGTGTGTTCTGGCTCTGGCCCAACCCTTCAGATTCTGGGACCAATCAGAACGGTTAGAAATCGTAATGGAGGTACTCGGGATCCAGACACATTGTAGAGATGAAACTAACGTCCGTGGGCGTGGCATAGCGTTTGGCCGGAGCAAGGAGTTTGGGTAGTCAGGCAAACATTTTACATTCATCATGAGAATTTATGAACAAAGGTGTAAATAGTATATTCCTATAGAAAATATGTTTGTGTAGCACTTTATTTGAAAAACAAAAAACAAAAACAGAACTGGTTCACTCTACACATAAAGTTGAATCTTATTTAGAAACTATTGGTGTTGCTGATAAATGTCAGCACTATTTCCAGTGCACTTAGGTTTACATTCTGAAGGGGAGATTTACCAAATGAACACAGATCATATCCAGATTTGACGTGTGTGTATGTGTTTCTGAAATAAACGTTTTATTTTTTTAAATTTTTTAATTTCACCTTTATTTAACCAGGTAAGCCAGTTGAGAACAGGTTCTCATTTACAACTGCGACCTGGCCAAGATAAAGCAAAGTAGTGCAATAAAAACAACACAGAGTTACATATGGGGTAAAAAAAAACATAAAGTCAGAAATACAACAGAAAATATATATACAGTGTGTGCAAATGTAGCAAGTTATGGAGGTAAGGCAATAAATAGGCTATAGTGCAGAATAATTACAATAGTTTTAACACTGGAATGCTAGATGTGCAAGAGATTATGTGCAAATAGAGATACTGGGGTGCAAAAGAGCAAAATAAATAACAATATAGGGATGAGGTAGTTGGGTGGGCTAATTTCAGATGGGCTGTGTACAGGTGCAGTGATCGGTAAGGTGCTCTGACAACTGATGCTTAAAGTTATTGAGGGAGATAAGAGTCTCCAGCTTCAGAGATTTTTGCAATTCGTTCCAGTCATTGGCAGCAGAGAACTGGAAGGAATGGCGGCCAAAGGAGGTGTTGGCTTTGGGAATGACCAGAGAGATATACCTGCTGGAGCGCAGACTACGGGTGGGTGCTGCTATGGTGACCAATGAGCTAAGATAAGGCGGGGATTTGCCTAGCAGTGATTTATAGATGGCCTGGAGCCAGTGGGTTTGACGACGAACATGTAGTGAGGACCAGCCAACAAGAGCGTACAGGTCACAGTGGTGGGTAGTGTATGGGGCTTTGGAGACAAAACGGATGGCACTGTGATAGACTACATCCAATTTGCTGAGTAGAGTGTTGGAGGCTATTTTGTAAATGACATCGCCGAAGTCAAGGATCGGTAGGATAGTCAGTTTTACGAGGGCATGTTTGGCAGCATGAGTGAAGGAGGCTTTGTTGCGAAATAGGAAGCCGATTCTAGATTTAACTTTGGATTGGAGATTCTTTATGTGAGTCTGGAAGTTGAGTTTACAGTCTAACCAGACACCTAGATATTTGTAGTTGTCCACATACTCTAGGTCAGACCCGTCGAGAGTGGTGATTCTAGTCGGGTGGGCGGGTGCTAGCAGCGTTCGATTGAAAAGCATGCATTTAGTTTTACTAGTGTTTAAGAGCAGTTGAAGGCTACTGAAGGATTGTTGTATGGCATTGAAGCTCGTTTGGAGGTTTGTTAACACAGTGTCCAATGAAGGGCCAGATGTATACAAAATGGTGTCGTCTGCGTAGAGGTGGATCTGAGAGTCACCAGCAGCAAGAGCGACATCATTGATATATACGGAGAAAAGTGTCGGCCCAAGAATTGAACCCTGTGGCACCCCCATAGAGACTGCCATAGGTCCAGACAACAGGCCCTCCGATTTGACACACTGAACTCTATCTGAGAAGTAGTTGGTGAACCAGGCGAGGCAGTCATTTGAGAAACCAAGGCTATTTAGTCTGCCAATAAGAATGCGGTGGTTGACAGAGTCGAAAGCCTTGGCCAGGTCGATGAAGACGGCTGCACAGTACTGTCTATTATCAATCGCGGTTATAATATCGTTTAGGACCTTGAGCGTGGCTGAAGTGCACCCGTGACCAGCTCGGAAACCGGATTGCATAGCGGAGAAGGTACGGTGGTATTCGAAATGGTCGATGATCTGTTTGTTAACTTGGCTTTCGAATACTTTCGAAAGGCAGGGCAGGATGGATATAGGTCTGTAGCAGTTTGGATCTAGAGTGTCACCCCCTTTGAAGAGGGGGATGACCGCGACAGCTTTCCAATCTCTGGGGATCTCAGACGTTATGAAAGAGAGGTTGAACAGACTAGTAATAGGGATTGCGACAATTTCGGCGGCTAGTTTTAGAAAGAAAGGGTCCAGATTGTCTAGCCCAGCTGATTTGTAGGGGTCCAGATTTTGCAGCGCTTTCAAAACATCAGCTGTCTGAATTTGTGTGAAGGAGAAGCGGGGGGGGCATGGGCAAGTTGCAGCAGAGGGTGCAGAGTTGGTGGCCGGGTTAGTGGTAGCCAGATGGAAAGCATGGCCAGCTGTAGCAAAATGCTTGTTGAAATTCTCGATTATTGTAGATTTATCGGTGGTGATAGTGTTTCCTAGCCTCAGTGCAGTGGGCAGCTGGGAGGAAGTGCTCTTATTCTCCATGGACTTTACAGTGTCCCAAAACTTTTTGGAGTTAGTGCTACAGGATGCAAATTTCTGTTTGAAAAAGTTAGCCTTTGCTTTCCTGACTGCTTGTGTATATTGGTTCCTAACTTCCCTGAAAAGTTGCATATCGCGGGGGCTATTTGATGCTAATGCTGTACGCCACAGGATGTTTTTGTGCTGGTCAAGGGCAGTCAAGTCTGAGGAGAACCAGGGGCTATATCGGTTCTTAGTTCTGTATTTTTGAATGGGGCATGTTTATTTAAGATTGAGAGGAAATTACTTTTAAGGAACAACCAGGCATCCTCTACTGACGGAATGAGATCTATATCCATCCAGGATACCTGGGCCAGGTCAATTAGGAAGGCCTCCTCGCTAAAGTGTTTTAGGGAGCGTTTGACAGTGATGAGGGGTGGTCGTTTGACCGCGGACCCGTTACGGACGCAGGCAATAAGGCAGTGATCGCTGAGATCCTGGTTGAAGACAGCTGAGGTGTATTTAGAGGGTATGTTAGTCAGGATGATATCTATGAGGGTACCCATGTTTACGGATTTAGGGTTGTACCTGGTAGGTTCGTTGATAATTTGCGTGAGGTTGAGGGCATCTAGCTTGGATTGTAGGATGGCTGGGGTATTAAGCATATCCCAATTTAGGTCACCAAGCAGTACAAACTCTGAGGATAAATGGGGGGCAATCAATTCACATATGGTGTCCAGGGCACAGCTGGGGGCTGAGGGGGTCTGTAGCAAGCGGCAACAGTGAGAGACTTATTTCTGGAAAGGTGGATTTTTAGAAGTAGAAGCTCAAACTGTTTGGGCACAGACCTGGATAGTATGATGGAGCTCTGCAGGCTATCTCTACAGTAGATTGCAACTCCACCCCCTTTGGCAGTTCTATCTAGACGGAAAATGTTATAGTTGGGGATGGAAATTTCAGAATTTTTGGTGGCCTTCCTGAGCCAGGATTCAGACACTGCTAGAACATCAGGGTTGGCAGAGTGTGCTAACGCAGTGAATAACTCAAACTTATGATGAGTTATGTGTCTGTGAATTCTCCGCATAAATAAAAAAAATGCAGTAACACCTTGTAATGTGTTAAATTGCTACAGGTGCTTCTCCTTGGCAATATGAAAGTCTCTTCTACAACCACTAGATGGCAGGTGTAACCAAATTTGAGTGAGATGGTCAAATTTGAAGTGTCAAACTTGAATATTTTTGGTTGGCTATTTGAAAAAGTATGAAAAATACGTTAAGGGAATAGTTTTTCGACGATATTGTAGCGAATTTGGGGGTTAGCTCCAACCGGGACTCAAACCCGAATCCACCGACTGGAACGCAAATACCTTAACCGTTTTGCCAAGAGAGACGAACTTTTTGATGAGGTCGCTAGGTGTTGTGGAAACGTCGCTACAATATTGGTGGTGGTAATGATGATGACGATGGAGACGATGATGATGAAGATGATAATTATGATTGAAGTCTAGCAAAAATATCCCCTAAAAACCCAAAAATATGTTTTCATTACGAATTTTCTGTCTATAGACCACCATCCACATCCCCATGGGTGGGCTACAGTTATCACATATTTAACCGAGGGTGACCCATAAACACTTTGACTTTTTCAACAAAACTCCCAGACCCGTCTCGTGGCAATTGGATTACAGCTGCTGCCGCTACAGTAACAGTTCAGTGTTGTGCGAATTTGGGAGTGTCTGTTTCGGTGGTAAATTTGAAAACTGCGGGATTAACCAAATTTGGGGGAGAATAACGGGGTACAACAATCACCGTAGAAACATCAACTCTGTTAAATCTTTCTTCTGGGTTGTTTGATTACTTTTCGGCTTGCCTCGAATAGTTGTTCTCAAAATATTTTTCTATACACCATGGTCCACAAGTATGGTAAGTGCCTACATCATTTTTCGTACGTTTTCAGTTTGTGTACAAGTTTTAAACAACCGTAAACGTTTATTCGAGACCGTTTTTAGAACATTTATGTTTATTCGCTGTCATAGCCGAAAAGTATTGACAAGCAGAAAATTGTAGCAACGTTTCCGTGGTTTTCCACTTTGTTGCACACTATTAAGCCTGAACCGAATGAACTAACGTTAGCTGGTAAATTTTTGGAAGATACTTGAAAACTCCCAAAGGAAAACAGGAAGTATGTTTCCATGAATTCATATATACTGGCATGGAGCACTTTCACTCTGCCATGGTAAGGGAAGTAATTCAGTTGACTCAGAATACACGTTATGTGGTTGTAGTAAAGCTAGTGAGGCGCATCCGTTATTGGGCATGTCACAAGGCTGTTAATAACGCTACACCTCCCACCTAGCTTCGGCAAACAGCTGTGCACGCGCATGCATTCTATACTTAGCCTACTCTAGTTCTGATAACGGACAGTCCCTTTCCCCGCCCATAGCAGCACCAAAAGTCAGAAAAACTCTAAAGCAATGAACAAAACTATGCACCAACTCTATCCTTGTCTTTGATGTGCTTTGAGCCTGACAATTGTACAATAGCCTATGGCATGAGTGTGCCCGCTAAAACCATAATTTGAGGCTTTTCATAGCATGCATTTAGGCTTGTCTTATGCTGTTGTAGAATAATATTGCCATTTGTTTGAAGGACCATAATGGTAAAGTGCACATCACATCTGATCAGTTTCTTAACTTTTCATCACAACGACTGGCTCTGTGAGGGTGTTAACATGAAGCATCCCTGTTGTCAGACACAGAGAGGGCAGTGGGTCTGCTGAGACAGTACCAGGACAGTCTGACCAGTCCAGAGGAACAGGCCCTGAAGACCAGCGTGGGGAAGGTCTCCACCATCTTCGGCAGCCAACTGTTTCATGCGCTATTAGGTAAGACACATATTGAGGCTTTCACTATTATTATTTTATGAATAATGAACCCACAGGGCACAGATGTCAATTCAACGTCTGTTCCACATTTGTTCAATAATGACGTGGAAACAACGTTGATTCAACTAGTGTGTGCCCAGTGGGAAGTCTCAGTCCAGTCCCTCAACAAACAAGCAAATTATTTTTCAAATCACTATACTCCAAATCAACTAGTGTATTTAGTAACAAAACTCATTAACAGATTTTTAAAAATTATACTATACTTATGTCTCATTATCTTTCTAATGAGAAAATGAGCTACTCACTAGTTGTTTTTTGTGTAGGCTTGTTATTCCCCCTGCCAAAGCTTCAGGATGTAGACAACAGGGTCAGGTTATATTAATTTGTGTGGGAAGTTAACTGAGCCTAAACGTTTCTCAATGAAGTCCCATGAAAGAGGCCTTTCAGTTCAACTCACAAAAGGCTTGCTGTATACCCCCCTCTCTAACGTACTTGGATTGTAATAAAATCCTATTAAACATGCCCATGACACAATGTGACACAATCTATGGGGCTGATCACAAGCCCTCTCACAGGCTCTCAGACAGCTCAGTTTGGCCAGAGGCTCAAACTTCTTTATTTTGTAAAAGTGTTACACATATTTTCAGTTGTTTATTTGCACTGTAAAATAGTTACACATTTTCAGTGGTTTATTTGCACTGTTCCATCTTATCCTAACTTGATCAGGATCATCTCACAGAAAGAGATCCTCTTATTAGGTATGGTTCACTCACAACAGCCAAAACACTGATGTATGAGGTGTAATAAGAAGATGTTACCAGTCCACAATAGCTTTTTCAATACTATGAATTTGCATGACATCACCACATCTATCATTGCCTAACTGGAGCAATGATCTAAACTAACTCTTGAGTATATTGCAACGATACCTTAATAAGCAGTTAGGGCCCCAAAAGAGCTCCTGTGAAACTACATTTCACTTCAGTCTTTTTACCCTGCAAAGGAGACAAGTGAGTTCAATTTAACCAATGGTTGAGTGGCCCGTCTAATTACCATTGCCATGTCCTAATGATGCTAGCCTGTGGGTCTGCCGCTACTGCTGCTCTATCCAGAGCTCTGGAGACTCCATGGGGGGATGGGTGACCATGGAGCAGGGGTGAGGACTGGAGAAGAGGGGAGACTGAGGAAGCTGTCCACCCTGCTCAGTGATCTCTCCAGACGTGGATGCCTGCCTGTCCAAACTCATTGAACAAATACATTGATGATAATGTGCTATTAGCAAAATTATTGCTGCGGTCTAACTAGAAAAGTATGTGTTAATCATGACACAGAAAATACAAGATATGTTGCTCTATCTGTCTTTCAGTTGAGTTGGTCAATATATCCAGTATTCAAAAGATGGCTTTGTAAACCACGTATACTCCCCTCCGTATGTATTTGGACAGTGAAGCTAAAACGTTTAATTTGGCTTCTATACTCCAGCATTTTGTATTTGAGATCAAATGTTTTATATGAGGCGACAGTACAGAATGTCACATTTTATTTGAGGGTGTTTTCATACATATCTGTTTTATCTGTAGTTATATCATAACCCCAAGAAAATCCTAACCTCCCCTGTTAATTGTAATGGTGAGAGATTAGTATGTTTTGGGGGCATGATCTTTGTGCATCTGTAACTTTCTCACTCATTATTATTCACGATTCATTCATGATTATCTGTAATCATGGTAGTAGAAGTGTTTCGAAACATATTCTATTTTTATTTACAATAAAAGTAACTCCAAAATGACACAATACATTATTTACCATGAATTTCTATTTGGCACAACATATTCCAAAACGCAACCAAAGCAAACTGCAAGTGCATCCACCAAGTTTGTAGTCACAAGCTTGATGTAGTCATTGCATGCTAGGAATATGGGACCAAATACTCAACTTTTGACTAAATGTAATACACTTTAAGTGAATTTGTCCAAATACTTATTGTACCTTCAAATGGGGGGACTAGATAAATAAAGTGCATTCATTTCTAAATGGTAAAACAGATATGTTTCAATTTACCCTCAATTAAAAGGTGACATTTTGTAAAGGGAAAGGAAAGTCAGTTGTACAACTGAATGCATTCAACTGAAATGTGCCTTTCGCATTTAACCCAACCCCTCTGAATCAGAGAGGTGCTGGGTGCTGCTTTAATCGACATCCACGTCATCGGCGCCTGACGTATTGTCATATAAAACATTTGATCTCAAATCCAAAATGCTGGAGTATAGAGCCAAATTAAAAGTTTTAGCTTCACTGTCCAAATAAATACATAGGAGAGTGTATAATTATCCCAACAGTTTATGTTTGATATACTAAAGAGCAGGCTGGGCTGCAGCGAGGGGGATCAGGGTTCCAAGCATTCCACACTAAAGAGTCTCGATCCCAGGGCAGGAATGTGCAGCAAAAGGCTGGGGCTGGAGGTATGGTAGAGTAGAGTGATGTAGATGGAAAAACAAACAGCTCACGGCTGCCGTGCCGTGCCATCCTCACCCCCTGTTTCTCCTGGCCTGCCTGACTGATCTGAGTTCAGCCTAAGGATATAACCCGAGAGAGTCTGTGTGAGAGAGAGTGTCTCAGGTACAGGGGCAGAGCAGGGTCAAACGAGGCCGGGTTCTCTACTCAACATGTGGTTTTAATCATCAGCCCAGGCACAGGGGAGGTGCTGAACGTTTACACAGCTAACGGGAATCCGGGGTAATTCAAACATTACTCATCGCTTGAGCCTCCCAGACGCTCTCTGTTGTTTGCATTCATGGGCCGGGGTTCATGTGAACTGGGGAAGTTTGGGGTTTTCGTGTTGCTACTGTCGCTACTGTACCTTTTGTACAGTACCTATTTGAAAATAGGTAGAAGGGCTTTGCTTAGGCTACTTGTTGTAGTGTCATTGTTATAGTGGTGGAGGTATTTTTGCACTGGCTGTATTCGTGTTGTTGCCATTGTATTGCTACCGGTATGCTCTGCCACAGTGGGAACATTTGTAAATTAACAGTATTGGCACAATGTCAAAGAAAGTATGATGATAGTGAATGACAACAGGCATGACTGGTGCAAAAAGTGTTAATGAGTTCAGTTGTGGGCAGCATTGTACAGTATTTGATGTGTGAACGAATGGGAGTCCCCTTGCCTGTGATGCACTGTAGGAAGTTGGAGCGCTGAACACTTGATTGGATGTCTGCATGGTTGCACAATCACGAACAAAGGTCGCCTTAACTGCGGACTCGTCCCTTTGTTTCCCAACATGCAAACATGCAGGAAGTTGGGCATACCCACACACAACACTCCCACAAGTAGTGGAGCAGGATATTATTTTAGGGTTGGAGACTGGGAGTGAGGGGGGGTGGGGTTGGAATTGTACGGCCCTTTAATTCTGACCCAATTTTTGCTGAATGTAGATTGTAATGAGCAGAGTGTCTGTCTGTCTGTCACTTATCGTCATCCCATGGAAAACACTCTGGGGCACATTCTTTTTGGGCTTATTCACCCAGAACAGGCTATGAGTGGAAAGAGGATTCCAGTACACTTGAATAGGTCTGCCGCAAATAGAGGAGGGTCTAACGTGGGTGTATTCCTTACTCCCAATAACACACACACACACACACACACACACACACACACACACACACACACACACACACACACACACACACACACACACACACACACACACACACACACACACACACACACACAGTGTCATTTGTAGAACAGAGAGCAGTAGCAGTTGGAAAACCCTGATGACTTTGACTGAGGCAGACATTCTAACCAGGACATCCCAAAATGGGACCACAGTACTGAAAAGAGATCTGCGAGAGACGGCCTGTACTAACTGGGATAAAACAGGTTTTGTGTTTTTTGTTCCGTGGTCAGGAATTTCTGTGGTTTTTCAGGGTTGGAGTAGCTTTGGAATTTTGGGGGGGAAAGTTTGAGAAAGAGCTCCAGTCTCTGAGGTTTTATTTGACTGGTTTTTGTACACAACACTACACCTATTTAAAGCTCTGAACAAGCAGTTCTCTGTTGAGAGTAAGCCTTCTTTTAAAGAAATCAACTCTAAAAAAGTGTTTGCCGTATGATAATGGTTTCAAATCTGCTGTGCAAGTGGTGGTTGTTAAAAATTAAGTAAGAGACAAGTAATTTCACAGAAATATTACAATTTGATGATACTTGCAATATGCAGTAATTTTCTCTCAATTACTTTGGACAAGTAATCAGGACAAGTTATGTGTTTGCATTGTTTGTACCACTTTTTTTTTTTTTTACATGAAAAAGTCACGTGAAAAACAACATAACTTGTTTTCGGACACGTGTGAACAAATCACATGAAAAATGTTTTATGTTTACATAAGTCCGACACGTGGTTTCCGGACATACAGTGGGGAGAACAAGTATTTGATCTGTGAGAGCCGAAATTCTTACTGGTTGGTAGGTGATCAAATACTTATGTCATGCAATAAAATGCAAATGAATTACTTAAAAATCATACAATGTGATTTTCTGGATTTTTGTTTTAGATTCCGTCTCTCACAGTTGAAGTGTACCTATGATAAAAATTACAGACCTCTACATGCTTTGTAAGTAGGAAAACCTGCAAAATCGGCAGTGTATCAAATACTTGTTCTCCCCACTGTATGTGAAGTTTCACATGTAAATTTTTCACGTGTTTTTCAATCCTTTGAAGAAAAAAAATCCCCACTTTGACTTTTCTTTTTTCTAACTTTTTCTTAACACTTTATTTTTAACCACTTCCAGCTACGTCTGGTTTCCCATCCAGGGACCAGCCAGGACCGACCTTGCTTAGCTTCAGAGGCAAACCAACAGTGGGATGCAGGGTGCTATGTTTCTGGAATGAATGTGCCAAAACTTGCATCGAAAGCAAAGGCCAGGGTAACATAACCAAAGATGAAGACATTTTATTTAATCGTGTTATCATTTTTCTTTTTTATCACAGATTTCTTGGGGGGGGCATCCATTTACAATTTATTTTGTTCTCACATTTCGAAATTATTTCCTTGCAATATTTTGTTTTGTTATGAATACTTTTGGGTTTATGTTTTGCTTTCAATGTAATTATTTTTGTTTGCAATAACTACACATTTTGTTCTCGACTTCAGAAGTTTTGTTTGATATTAGTGGCACAAAAGTAACTCGCTCACTAAAGGATTGCACCATATAATAATACTATTACTCTATTAAAGATGTGTAACAGGCAGTGACCTTCGTACAGCAGAACTATGTTGCCATTTGAACATAATCCATTATCCTGCACCCAAAACATTTATTCTGTCCATTGTTCCACGAATGTCCCACAAAATCACACCCTTGTCCCGCATTTGGTATTTTTAGATGTGTTCACCCTAATTCCACCAGTGAAAACATTGCTTCTGCAACATGTTAACACCATCTTTTCACATGTGAGGAGAATACCATTATTTCAACCCCACATTTGTCCAGAACAGACTATGGGAGGCGCACAGTACTACATAGAGCCATGACTACATGGAACTCTAATCCACATCAGGTAACTGATGCAAGTAGTAAAATTAGATTTAAAAAACAGATTAAAAAACACCTTATGGAACAGCGGGGACTGTGAAGCAACACAAACATAGGCGCAGACACATGCACACACACGATAACATACGCACTATACACACACGTACACATGGATTTTTGTACTGTAGATATGTGGTAGTGGTGGAGTAGGGGCCTGAGGGCACACAGTGTGTTGTGAAATTTGTGAATGTATTGTAATGTTTTAAAAATGGTATGAACTGCCTTAATTTTGCTGGACCCCAGGAAGAGTGGCAGCAGCTTGGCAGCAGCTAATGGGGATCCATAATAAATACAAATACAAAAGTCAGATTTTCACAGTTGGAGTTTTCTTACATGTGAAACTGCAAATTTGATTTTCACTATCACAAGTGGAATTGCAAGTTCACATGTGAAAAACAATCACATGTGGATGTTTTTCACATATGAACCTGGAAATTATATATTTTTTAATTGAAATTTTAAACATACAATCCACCTGCAATGAAGCCTCTCAACATTTACATTACATTTATTTAGCAGACGCTCCCATACAGAGCGACCCACAGGAGCAAGTGCCCCACTCAAGCGCACATCGACAGATCCCTCACCCAGTTGACTCAGGGACTCGAACCAGCGACCTCTCGGCTACTGGCCCAACGCTCCCAACCGCCAGGCTACCTGCCACCCCCAATCATCCAACCAAACGCTCCCAGTCCCCCCAAATTCGATTTTCACGTGATGGATTTTCACACGTGAACTTGCAATTCCCCATGCGAAAGTGAGATTTTCAAATGTGGACTTTGTTTACATAAGAAACGCCAAATGTGATTTTCACGTGAATGTTTTTCATGTGAAAATGCAATTCCAACTTGTTCAAGTGAGATTTTTACATGTGAATGTTTTTTACGTGAAGCTGTATATCCGATTTACACGTGAACGTTTTTAACATGTGAAACCGCAAATTTCACATGTGAAACTGCAATTCAAATGTGAGGTGAAAACAAGCTATTCTCCTCACATGTGAAAAGGTGGTGTTAACATGTGAACTCTAAATTTAATACGTGAAAATACGGTTTTATGTGTGAAATTTAAGCTCAACGTGAAAACAGCTATTTCACATCTGGAAATGTCATTCCACATTTTTTATAAGGGAATTCTTACAACAAAGCTAAATACTACATTGCAAAATCACAGGACAATATAATAGTGTGTGTGTGCGCGCGCCTCTCTAACCAGCTGGGCTGCAAAAAGCTCTGCCTACACACAGCTCCACTCCTACACACTCAGACACTCTTATACAGTGATGAGTCACATGCCCCCTTCTTCCACTTTTGTTCCCACTCCACCCTGTTGGGATACACCGACCCCATACAAACACTCACCAAGGACATACCGGTACATACAGTGCCTTCATCTCAAGTTCACAGAAATCACACACATATTTGTACACAAAATTATACATTTCAAGTACATGATGATCTTTCTACACATTTGTTTCCATCAATGTGTCCTGACATTGAACCTAAGAAAGTTGTAGCTTAGTCGAGCTCTTATGAGAACAGTGACCTCTTTATGTCTACAGTTCAGCAAGGAGGCCAGTGTGTGACATCAGCAACAATGTCTCCCTGCATTCTCATCAAGTGGCTGCCAGTCAAAAGGTGACCACAGGACACAGCAGCTTAAAGACATGCTCCGGAACTTTTTAAACCTCCCGCTTTGAGATGGATGTGTCAATGTGTGGTTCACACATGCATAATCTATGAGCAGAATTACTGTCTTACCTCAATTAGCCACGAAATCCCTAGTTTGAAAGCAACTGTTTTTCTGGAAGCTGTGCTGTGCTCCATTTTCCCTACATTTTCCCCCATGTGGGCCAGCCCCCTAGCAATTCAAGTTCGAGCCAATGAGCTTCAGTCCCTCACCATTTGAGTGACAGCTAGCAAGATGTACACACAGCAGAGAGAGAGAGAGAGCAATTACATGGTGCACATATGTGATGTAGTAGGCAATTTTCGGGGACGCTTGTGAGCACTACTTTCAGAACTACTGGCTAAAAAGTATACAAAAGTACCGGAGAATCTCTTTAATGACCTGAGATGTAGTGAAGGGAGACAAGAGAGGGAGAGGGAGGGGGGGGGTCAGTGTTTAAGAAACTCAATTAAAGAAGGAGGATGAGTTGAGAAAGGGAAGGCGATGGGCCGGAGGTAATTGTAGGGGAGTGAGCAGGATATGGGAGGATGAGCAATTTTGGGTTGGCAGAGAGAGGGGCCTGTGGTACAGAGCTGGCCACAGTGGGAAAACAGCATGGCCTAGTGGTGATGGATAAAAAAATAATAATATGCCATTTAGCAGACGCTTTTATCCAAAGCGACTTACAATCATGCGTGCATACATTTTTTGTGTATGGGTGGTCCCGGGGATCGAACCCACTACCTTGGCGTTACAAGCACCGTGCTCTACCAGCTGAGCTACAGAGGACCACATGGATGAGAGGGGGTGAAAGAGAACTTGGGCTCATCCTTCTCTTATGTTATAGAGGTAAAGCCAGTAGTTTTTCCAGACCATGTGATGTAACACCTACAGTGCCTTCAGAAAGTATTCACACCCCTTGACTTATTCCACATTTTGTTGTGTTACAGCCTGAATTCAGTTTTTTATTCTACAAATAATACCCCAAAATGACAAAGTGAAGACATGTTTTTAGAAAGCTTGGCAAATGTTTTGAAAATGAAATACAGAAATATCTCATTTACATGAGTATTCATACCCCTGAGTCAATACAAAGTAGAAGCACCTTTGGCAGTGATTACAGCTGTGAGTCTTTCATGCCCATGAATATTTTGAAAATTCTTCAAGCTCTGTCAAATTGGTTGTTGATCAATGCTAGACAACCATTTTCAGGTCTTGCCACAGATTTTCAAGTAGGTTTAAGTCAAAACTGTAACTCGGCCACTCAGGAACATTCACTGTCTTCTTGGTAAGCAACTCCAGTGTAGATTTGGCCTTGTGTTTTAGGTTATTGTCCTACTGAAAGGTGAATTGATCTCTCTGGTGGAAAGAAGACTGAACCAGGTTTTCCTGTAGGAATTTGCCTGTGCTTAGCTCCATTCCATTTCTTTTTTTATCCTGAAAAACTCCCCAGTCCTAAACGATTACAAGCATACCCATAACATGATGCAACCACCACTATGTGTGAAAATATGAGGAATGGTACTCAGTAATGTGTTGTATTGGTTTTGCCCCAAACATAACACTTTGTATTCAGGACAAAAAGTGAATTGCTTTGCCACATTTTTTGCAGTATCACTTTAGTGCCTTGTTGTAAACAAGATCCATGTTTTGGAATATTTTTATTCGGTACGGGCATCCTTCTTTTCACTCGTGTCAATTAGGTTAGGATTGTGGATGAACTACAATTTTGTTGATCCTTCCTCAGTTTTCTCCTATCACAGCCATTCAACTCTAACTGTTTTAAAGTCACCATTGTGTCAAGATCGTCGGTAAGAGATGAGGACCAAGGCGCAGCGTTGCAGACGAACATACTCTTTATTTATGATACACGATCAAAAACAACAAAACGATAACGTGACAGTCAATGGTCAAACACAAACCAACACGAACAAGATCCCACAACCACTGTGGGCAAACAGCCTGTTTAAATGTGGTTCCCAATCAGAGACAACCAGCCACAGCTGACACTCGTTGCCTCTGATTGAGAACCACACTGGCCAACATAGAAATGGAATACATAGATCTACACACCCTGGCTCAACATAACAGTGTCCCCAGAGCCAGGGCATGACAGTACCCCCCCCCCCCTAAAGGCGCGGACTCCGACCGCGCCAACTAAATACCACAGGGGAGGGACCGGGTGGGCACTCCGCCTTGGCGGCGGATCCGGCTCCAGGCCTGATCCCCACTCCCTCTCCAACCCCCCAAAGTACCCCTGGTCCGGTCTGGCCCCGCTGGCCGGAGCTGGACTGCACACTGATGGAGCGGATTGCTCTAGCTCCGGCGTAACGCATCTGACCGGTGCCCGGACCAGGCACCAGTGGAACAGGCACGGGCCGTGCCGGACTGACGACGCCCACCACTGGCTTGGTGTGGAGAACAGGCACGGGCCGTGCTGGACTGACGACGCACACCACTGGCTTGGTGTGAGGAGCAGGAGCGGGCCGAACCGGGCTGGCGACGCGCACCATTGGCTTGGTGCGGGAAGCAGGAGCGGACCGGACCGGGCTGACGATGCGCACCCCTGGCTTGGTGCGTGGAGCAGGAACGGACCGGACCGGGCTGACGATGCGCACCCCTGGCTTAGTGCGTGGAGCAGCAACGGGCCGGACCGGGCTGACGATACGCACCCCTGGCTTGGTGCGTGGAGCAGGAACGGGCTGGACCGGGCTGACGACTCGCACCCCTGGCTTGGTGCGAGGGGCAGGAACAGGCCGGACCGGGCTGGCGACGCGCACCATAGGCTTGGTGCGGGGAGCAGGAACAGGCCGGGCTGGGCTGGCGAAGCGCACCATAGGCTTGGTGCGAGGAGCAGGAACAGGCCGGGCCGAGCTGGCGACGCGCACCGTAGGCTTGGTGCGAGGGGCAGGAGCAGGCCGGGCCGGGCTGGCGACGCGCACCGTAGGCTTGGTGCGAGGGGCAGGAGCAGGCCGGGCCGGGCTGGCGACGCGCACCGTAGGCTTGGTGCGAGGGGCAGGAACAGGCCGGGCCGGGCTGGCGACGCGCACCGTAGGCTTGGTGCGAGGGGCAGGAACAGGCCGGGCTGGGCTGGCGACGCGCACCGTACACTTGGTGCGGGGAGCAGGAACAGACCGGACCGTACTGGGGACACACACCACTGGCCCTACACCGGGATCTGGAACGGGCCGGACCGGACTGGTAACACACCCCAGTACCTCTCGCCGTGCCTCTACACCTTCCATCTCCTCTTCGACCAGTGGCCCCCGTAACCTGGCGGCCTCCTCTGCCAACCCGCTGGGCCGCTCTATCGCGGCCTCCTGCTGCCCCGACGTCGTGAGCCCCCCCCAAAAAAAAATTCTGG
The DNA here is from genome assembly GCF_020615455.1 of Coregonus clupeaformis. Classification (NCBI taxonomy): domain Eukaryota; kingdom Metazoa; phylum Chordata; class Actinopteri; order Salmoniformes; family Salmonidae; genus Coregonus; species Coregonus clupeaformis. Next base: position 25,832,150 of record NC_059194.1, on the reverse strand, counting down.
GGGTCTCTCTTCCCCGTGGGCCAGGCCTCTATAGTTCTCGCCCAACTCTCGCTCTTCTGCTTCCAACTCCCGCCATTCAGCTCCTCATTTGGCTTGACCCAGTCGAAGCTCTTCCTCCACTGTTCCCAAGTCCACCCTCTCTGCTCCTCACTAGGCTTGACCCAGTCGAGGTTGCCACGGAGATCTGCTAGCGATTCCCCTGGCGATGGCTCCTGGACACGCTGCTTGGTCCAGTTTTGGTGGGATCTTCTGTCAAGATCGTCGGTAAGAGATGAGGACCAAGGCGCAGCGTTGCAGACGAACATACTCTGTATTTATGATACACGATCAAAAACAACAAAACGATAACGTGACAGTCAATGGTCAAACACAAACCAACATGAACAAGATCCCACAACCACTGTGGGCAAACAGCCTGTTTAAATGTGGTTCCCAATCAGAGACAACCAGCCACAGCTGACACTCGTTGCCTCTGATTGAGAACCACACTGGCCAACATAGAAATGGAATACATAGATCTACACACCCTGGCTCAACATAACAGTGTCCCCAGAGCCAGGGCGTGACACATTGGCTTCATGGTGAAATCCCTGAGTGGTTTCCTTCCTCTCTGGCAACTGAGTTAGGAAGGACGCCTGTATCTTTGTAGTGACTGGGTGTATTAATACACCATCGAAAGTGTAATTAATAACTTCACCATGCTAGGTTTAATCCATTTTAAATTCAGGCTGTAACACAAACATGTTTGGAAAAAGTCCAGGGGTATGAATACTTTCTGAAGGCACTGTAGTTATATGCCATAGACATCACAGACAGTCCAACATCTTCATTCTCTACCCTTCGTTCAGATGGGGTATTTGTGGAGAAATCTACCTCTCTCATCTAATTTAGTCTAAACTCATTTACGTAGGAGGCAGAGTGCTGATCTTTATTAGACCATACAAAGGATGACTTGTTATTGAAGTTGGGCTGTTTGGACATGGACTTAATGATCAACTATGCAGTCAGGATTTTAGTCATACAACAACATTTAGAGAACTTAAATGCATAGTAGTGAACAGATGTCTCACCCCTACATCTGCTCTGAGAGGCACACTGAAGAAAACAAGCAACATTCAGTGTCTTAATGATACATTATCTATGGGATTTTTTTGTGGATTGTCATTCAAATACTCACATCCGAGTGGACAATGGCCTTTATTTCTATAACTTGTTGTTTATTTAATTCCTTGCAGATATCCAAGAATGTTACAAGGTGACCCTGCAACTGAACACAACACAGAACGGTGTGCTGGAGGCCAGTGCTGAGGATGCGGGGGAGGTGAGAAACTTAGATAAAGGCCTGCTTCTCTTTATCAGTCAACCTGTACACAATGCAAAAATATGTAAACTGGATACCAGTCGTATGCCTTTACAAATACTCTGTACATCTTACATAACGCACAAAATATACTTTAGTGATCCTCGCTTATATGAGCCACGTTACAATTCCCACCAAGTGGTTAATCCTATTGCTGCGATGCGTAGGGTGTTTTGCCTTTCACTCCCCTGTCCCGCCGTTTGCTACATTGGTGTCAGAAGTGAGGAGAGAGAGAGAGGGGGAGAGAGAGAGAAAGTAGTGGTTGTCTGGGAGAGATGGAGAGTGAGGGATATGCAGAGAGAAAGTAGTGGTTGTCTGGGAGAGATGGAGAGTGAGGGATATGCAGAGAGAAAGTAGTGGTTGTCTGGGAGAGATGGAGAGTGAGGGATATGCAGAGAGAAAGTAGTGGTTGTCTGGGAGAGATGGAGAGTGAGGGATATGCAGAGAGAAAGTGGTGGTTGTCTGGGAGAGATAGATGAAGACAGACACCACAGCATTAGTCAGTTCAGCAATGGTAACACCATGTGGTCATCAGTGGGCTGCTGATAACAATGTCACCCAGTCCTTACATTACAAGTGTTTGCAATCACATCACATGGTCACTGCCAGTAATAATTATAGACAAGCTTTGGAAAAATAACCACTGAGAAATTTGGTAGAAAGTAGTGGCTCCTCAGAGGAGGAAGGGAAGGACCAATTTAAATAGTGAAACATTAAAAAAGTATATTCACGTCACCAAATAACTGATTAAAACACACTGTTTTGCAATTAAGTTCTACAGTAGCCTCAACAGCATCCTCTGGCTACATTGACTTCAATACAAAACCTAGGAGGCTCATGGTTCTCATCCCCTTCCATAGACTTACACAGTAATTATGACAACTTCCGGAGGACGGCCTCCAACCTATCAGAGCTCTTTATAATTTTATGACTGATAAATACCAACTATCAGTTACCTAGATCATGGATGGGCAACTGGCATCATGCAGCCTGCGGCCCCCCTTTTGTAGGCCCGCGGATCAATATATAAGTGGAGGCATGCATTTGGTGTATTTGATACCATTCAACTTATTCCGCTCCAGCCATTACCACGAGCCCGTCCTCCCCAATTAACGTGCCACCAACTTCCTGTGTAATATATTCAGTGCATTCGGAAAGTATTCAGACCCCTTGACTTTTTTTCCACATTTTGTTATGTTACAGCCTTATTCTAAAATTGATTAAATTGTTTGTTCCCTCATCAATCTACACACAATACTCCATAATGACAAAGCAAAAACAGGTTTTTAATTTTATTTGCAAGTGTATAAAAAAAAACAACTGATATCACATTTACATAAGTATTCAGACCCTTTACTCAGTACTTGAAGCAATTACAGCCTCAAGTCTTCTTGGGTATGACGCTACAAGCTTGGCACACCTGTATTTGGGGAGTTTCTCCCATTCTTCTCTGCAGATCCTCTCAAGCGCTGTCAGGTTGGATGGGGAGCGTTACTGCACAGCTATTTTCAGGTCTCTTCAGAGATGTTCGATCGTGTTCTAGTCCGGGCTCTGACTGGGCCACTCAAGAATATTCAGAGACTTGTCCCGAAGCCACTCCTGCGTTGTCTTGGCTGTGTGCTTAGGGTCATTGTCCTGTTGAAAGATTAACTTTCACCCCAGTCTGAGGTCCTGAGCGCTCTGGAGCAGGTTTTCATCAAGGATCTCTCCGTACTTTGCTCCGTTCATCTTTCCCTCGATCCTGACTAGTCTCCCAGTCCCTGCCGCTGAAAAACATCCCCACAACATGATGCTGCCACCACCATGGTTCACGGTAGGGATGGTGCCAGGTTTCCTCCAGATGTGACGCTTGTCATTAGCAGCCAAAGGGTTCAATCTTGGTTTCATCAGACCAGAGAATCTTGTTTCTCATGGTCTGAGTCCTTTAGGTGCCTTTTGGCAAACTCCAAGTGGGCTGTCATGTGCCTTTTACTGAGGAGTGGCTTCCGTCTGGCCACTCTACCATAAAGGCCTGATTGGTGGCAGTGCTGCAGAGATGGTTGTCCTTCTGGAAGGTTCTCCCAGCTCCACAGAGGAACTGTGGAGCTCTGTCAGAGTGACCATTGGGTTCTTGGTCACCTCGCTGACCAAGGCCCTTCTCTCCCGATTGCTCAGTTTGGCCGGGCAGCCAGCTCTAGGAAGCGTCTTGGTGGTTCCAAACTACTTCCACTTAAGAAGGATGGAGGCCACTGTGTTCTTGGGGACCTTCAATGCTGTCGAAATTTTTGGGCACCCTTCGCCAGATCTGTGCCTCGACACAATCCTGTCTCGGAGCTCTACGGACAATTACTTCGACCTCATGGCTTGGTTTTTGCTCTGACATGCACTGTCAACTGTGTGACCTTATATAAACAGGTGTGTGCCTTTCCAAATCATGTCCAATCAATTGAATTTACCACAGGTGGACTCCAATGAAGATGTAGAAACATCTTAAGGATGATCAATGGAAACAGGATGCTCAATTTCGAGTCTCATAGCAAAGGGTCTGAATACTTATGTAAATAAGGTATTTCTGTTTTTTATTTTTAATAAATGTACAAACATTTCTAAAAACCTGTTTTCGCTTTGTCATTATGCGGTATTGTGTGTAGATTGATGAAGAACATTTTTATTTAATCAATTTTAGAATAAGTATGTAACGTAACAAAATGTGGAAAAAGTCAAGGGGTCTGAATACTTTCCGAATGCACTGTATATATATATATTTTTTTTTTTTTGGAACTCAGTCAGGGTCTCAACTTACACAAGGTGCAATTTTGAAATTTGGTTGTGCATCAGCAGTTTTTCTCTTCTTATGCCAGTCAGTTACAGTCACTCAATTAGCCCATTTTTAGATTGGTAAGTTAGTCTAGCCAGCTATCTAAACTTGTAGTAATCATGGTCAAATTACCGACCGGGGGGGCCACATTGATTTTGTTAGTCACTCTTACTCAGATATCATATAAAAACACTGAAAACATTTCTCTCCACCATATGGCAAAATGTGTAGAATTGCAGGTAATTAGCTTTAAAATGGAAAAATCTTCTCTCCGCCCGTGGTAAAATGTGTAGAATTGCAGCAAACTTGCTTTAATAGTTCCACATTTTCTCTACGCCCCATGGAAAAATTTGTAGAATTGCAGGAAATGATCTCTAAAACATTTTTTTTTCTCTGCTGTCAAGAGGGGGACTGCTAAAATGTTTTGCTCGCAAGGTGGGGGGAACCCCCAACAATATTTCACTTAGGGCCCCCAAAAGGCTGCATGTGTGGGTATGGCTGTGGGTATGCAGATCCGTGAGCCACTGCGGCCCCTCATGATGAGTTCAAAGTTGCCCATCCCTGGCCTAGATCATGTATTTTCAGGTCGAGATACCTCATTAAGCAACTGCTCTCTATCCCTCTCAATCGTGCGATCTTCTGTCTCTTCTCTCCCTCAACGCGTGCCCCACACAGACCGGACAAGAAGGTGCGCAATGGATTATAGTCGTTGTAGTTCATTACCAAGTTTTCTGCACTAAACTATGTAGAATATTGGCCTGTTAATTTTTATATATATATTTTATTTATTTATTGTCACATACACCAGAATGTGTTGAAATCTAATCTAATCAAATAAAATTGTATTTGTCACATGCGTCAAATACAACAGGTGTAGACCTTATCGTGAAATGCTTACTTAACCAATGCAGTTTTAAGAAAATAGAGTTAAGAAATTATTCACTAAATAAACTAAAGTATGGGTCAGCCATAGTAGTACCGCACCCCTGGAGCAAATTAAGGTTAAGTAGCTTGCTCAAGGGCTCATGAACTCGAACCAGCGACTTTTCGGTTACTGGCCCAACGCTCTAACCGCAACTCCCTACTACATTGCACAGTTCAGGCTTGATCTGATTTATCTCTATAGAAACTGTGCATTGAGCTCACAGAACAAAAATGAACTAAATGAAATTCAAATAATTGAACCAACGTCGATCAATTAGTTGTTTAAAAAAAACAAAATAAACGAAATGTTGGTTAGTCGCTCAGCACTACACTAAATTGAGAAGATGTCATTATGTTGTGTTTTGGTGATTAAACCAATGTATTAATTATAATTCACAGTAAACTTATATTTTGGATCAATGGCTGTGTAGTGAAAGATACAAACAAAATGAATGCACAAATGAAAGGGTTTGAATGTAAGACTGACTGCGTTACAAGTGTTACTAGTTTGGAGTTTTGTACTACGAGATTAGAAAATTCGCCACATACAGTGGGTATAGAAAGTCACCACCCCCTTTCAAAATGTTCACCTTTTGTTGCCTTACAGCCTGAAATGAAAACACATAAAATTATACTTTTTCCAGCTTTATTTACACCCACAATATCCAATCTGAAAATTTTATTTTTACTTTATTTAACCAGGTAAGCCAGTTGAGAACAAGTTCTCATTTACAACTGCGACCTGGCCAAGATAAAGCAAAGCAGTGCGATAAAAACAGCAACACAGAGTTACATATGGGGTAAAACAAAACATAATGTCAAAAATACAACAGAAAATAAATATACAGTGTGTGCAAATGTAGCAATTTATGGAGGTAAGGCAATAAATAGGCCATAGTGCAAAATAATGACAATTAGTATTAACACTGGAATAATAGATGTGCAAGAGATGATGTGCAAATAGAGATACTGGGGTGCAAATGAGCAAAATATATAACAATATGGGGATGAGGTAGTTGGGTGGGCTAATTTCAGATGGGCTGTGTACAGGTGCAGTGATCGGTAAGGTGCTCTGACAACTGATGCTTAAAGTTAGTGAGGGAGATAAGAGTCTCCAGCTTCAGAGATTTTTGCAGTTCGTTCCAGTCATTGGCAGCAGAGAACTGGAAGGAATGGCGGCCAAAGGAGGTGTTGGCTTTGGGGATGACCAGTGAGATATACCTGCTGGAGCGCAGACCAAGGGTGGGTGTTGCTATGGTGACCAGTGAGCTAAGATAAGGCAGGGATTTGCCTAGCAGTGATTTATAGATGGCCTGGAGCCAGTGGGTTTGGCGACGAATATGTAGTGAGGACCAGCCAACAAGAGCGTACAGGTCACAGTGGTGGGTAGTATATGGGGCATTGGTGACAAAACGGATGGCACTGTGATCCAATTTGCTGAGTAGAGTGTTGGAGGCTATTTTGTAAATGACATCGCCAAAGTGAAGGATCGGTAGGATAGTCAGTTTTACGAGGGCATGTTTGGCAGCATGAGTGAAGGAGACTTTGTTGCGAAATAGGAAGCCGATTCTAGATTTAACTTTGGATTGGAGATGCTTAATGTGAGTCTGGAAGGAGAATTTACAGTCTAACCAGACACCTAGGTATTTGTAGTTGTCCACATACTCTAGGTCAGACCCATCGAGTGTAGCGATTCTAGTCGGGTGGGCGGGTGCCAGCAGCGTTCGATTGAAGAGCATGCATTTCGTTTTACTAGTGTTTAAGAGCAGTTGGAGGCTACGGAAGGAGTGTTGTATGGCATTGAAGCTCGTTTGGAGGTTTGTTAACACAGTGTCCAATGACGGGCCAGATGTATACAAAATGGTGTCGTCTGCGTAGAGGTGGATCTGAGAGTCACCAGCAGCAAGAGCGACATCATTGATATACACAGAGAAAAGAGTTGGCCCCATGATTGAACCCTGTGGCACCCCCATGGAGACTGCCATAGGTCCAGACAACAGGCCCTCCGATTTGACACATTGAACTCTATCTGAGAAGTAGTTGGTGAACCAGGCGAGGCAGTCATTTGAGAAACCAAGGCTATTTAGTCTGCCAATAAGAATGCGGTGGTTGACAGAGTCGAAAGCCTTGGCCAGGTCGATGAAGACGGCTGCACAGTACTGTCTATTATCGATCGCAGTTATAATATCATTTTGGACCTTGAGCGTGGCTGAGGTGCACCCATGACCAGCTCAGAAACCGGATTGCATAGCGAAGAAGTTACGGTGTGATTCGAAATGGTCGGTGATCTGTTTGTTAACTTGGCTTTCAAAAACTTTTGAAAGGCAGGGCAGGATGGATATAGGTCTGTAACAGTTTGGATCTAGAGTGTCACCACCTTTGAAGAGGGGGATGACCACGGCAGCTTTCCAATCAGGCTAGTAATAGGGGTTGCGTCAATTTATGCTGCTATTTTTAGAAAGAAAGGTTCCAGATTGTCTAGCCCAGATGATTTGTAGGGTCCAGATTTTGCAGCTCTTTCAGAACATCAGCTGTCTGAATCTGTGTGAAGGAGAAGAAGGGGGGGCATGGGCAAGTTGCAGCGGAGGGTGCAGAGCTGGTGGCCGGGGTAGTGGTAGCCAGGTGGAAAGCATGGCCAGCCGTAGCAAATGCTAATTCTCGATTATTGTAGATTTATCGGTGGTGATAGTGTTTCCTAGCCTCAGTGCAGTGGGCAGCTGGGAGGAGGTGCTCTTATTCTCCATGGACTTTACAGTGTCCCAAAACTTTTTGGAGTTAGTGCTACAGGATGCAAATTTCTGTTTGAAAAAGCTAGCCTTTGCTTTCCTAACTGCTGGTGTATATTGGTTCCTAACTTCGCTGAAAAGTTGCATATCGCGGGGGCTATTCGATGCTAATGCAGTACGCCACAGGATGTTTTTGTGCTGGTCAAGGGCAGTCAAGTCTTGAGGAGAACCAGGGGCTATATCTGTTCTTAGTTCTGAATTTTTTGAATGGGGCATGCTTATTTAAGATTGAGAGGAAAGCACTTTTAAAGAACAACCAGGCATCCTCTACTGACGGAATGAGATCGATATCCATCCAGGATACCTGGGCCAGGTCAATTAGGAAGGCCTGCTCGCTAAAGTGTTTTAGGGAGCGTTTGACAGTGATGAGGGTGGTCGTTTGACCGCGGACCTGTTACGGACGCAGGCAATAAGGCAGTGATCGCTGAGATCCTGGTTGAAGACAGCGGAGGTGTATTTAGAGGGTAAGTTAGTCAGGATGATATCTATGAGGGTGCCCATGTTTACGGATTTAGGGTTGTACCTGGTAGGTTCCTTGATAATTTGTGTGAGATTGAGGGCATCTAGTTTGGATTGTAGGATGGCCGGGGTGTTAAGCATATCCCAGTTTAGGTCACCAAGCAGTACAAACTCTGAGGATAGATGGGGGGCAATCAATTCACATATGGTGTCCAGGGCACAGCTGGGGGCTGAGGGGGGTCTGTAGCAAGCAGCAACAGTGAGAGCCTTGTTTCTGGAAAGGTGGATTGTCAAACTGTTTGGGCACAGACCTGGATAGTATGATAGAGCTCTGCAGGCTATCTCTACAGTAGATTGCAACTCCACCCCCTTTGGCAGTTCTATCTAGGCGGAAAATGTTGTAGTTGGGGATGGAATTTTCTGACTTTTTGGTGGCCTTCCTAAGCCAGGATTCAGACACTGCTAGAACATCAGGGTTGACGGAGTGTGCTAACGCAGTGAATAACTCAAACTTAGGAAGGAGGCTTCTGATGTTAACGTGCAGAAAACCAAGGCTTTTACAGGTACAGAAGTCAACAAATGATAGCTCCTGGGGAGTAGGAGTGATACCGGGGGCTGCAGGGCCTGGGTTAGCCTCTACATCACCAGAGGAACAGAGGAGGACTAGAATAAGGATACGGCTAAAGGCTTTAAGAACTGGTCTTCTAGTACATTGGGTACAGAGAATAAAGGGAGCAGAATAGATTCAGGGCAATATGTACAGACAAGGATATGGAAGGGTATGAGTACAGTGGAGGTAAACCTAAGCGTTGGGTAACAATGAAAGAGATAGCCTCATTGGAGGCACCGATTGAGCCGGTCTCGGCGTGTATGGGGGGTGGAACAAAGGAGCTATTTGAGGCAGTTTGAGAGGGACTTGGGGTTCTACAGTGAAATTGTATAATAAGAACTAACTGGAACAGCAATAGGCAAGGCATATTGACATGGGAGAGAGGCATAAAGCAATCACAGGTGTTATTAGAGAGAGCTAAGACAACAACTGGTAATGGCAATGAAAGTTTGGGCTGAGGCTAAACAGATAAACAGGACAGGGTACCGTGTAAAGGAACAGTCCAGCAGGCATCAGCTGTGCAGCTGAGTGATCATAAGGTCCAGTGAACAGCAATATGTGAGTCCGAGAGCAGTTTAAATTGGTGCTACAGCACAGCGAGCAGGAAGCACGGCTGTTGTTTGCGTGTGCTAGCGGGTCGGGGCTAGCAGAAGGATCTTCGTGGTTGTCGCAACAGGAAGCCTGTTGAAACCACAGACGATTATGTCGGCAGACCAGTCATGATGGATCGGCGGGGCTCCGTGTCGACTCTAGGAGGTCCCGTCCGGTTGACAGAGAGGTAGATAGCCGGGAGATGTGCCTGACTCGAGGCTAGCTCAAGGCTGATTAGCCAACAACAACATCCATTTGGTTGCAGCTAGCTAGTTGCGATGATCCGGTGTTAAAGGTCCAGTGATTCAGTGATTCCGACAGAAAAACCGATATGTTCTGGGTCGATAACTCGCTGTGCAGACAGTGCAGACTGGCCGATAATAGTCCAGGCTAGAGCTGGCTGGTAGGTAGTGCAGGCCACGGACAATGGTGAAAAACCACTAATGGTGGCTAATAGCAAGTAGCTAGTTAGCTGGCTACTCCCGTCCGGTAGACAAAGAGGTAGATAGCCGGGATATGGGCCTGGCTCGAGGCTAGCTCAAGGCTAACTGGTGCTTGCTTCGGGGGCAATGGTGATTAGCCTTCAGCAACATCCATTTGGTTGCGGCTAGCTAGTTGTGATCCGGTGTTAAGGTCCAGTGATTCAGTTATTCCGGCAGAAAATCCGATGTTCTGGGTGAAAACCGCTAACGGTGGCTAATAGCAAGTAGCTAGTTAGCTAGTTAGCTGGCTAGCTAGTTTCAACTGGAGATTCTAGATAAAGGTGAGTCAATAATAGAATCCATTCCACATTGAGTGAGGCGGGTTGCAGGAAAGTATATTTAGTAGAAGGATGAAAAGTGTGATAGGGAAATATATACGTAAAATACAAAAAAAATACATAAAAACTGGCTATTTACACGGACACACAACAGAGAACATGACCGCACTGCTACGTCATCTTGGTATTAAGTAAAACAGTAAAATACCCTATTTGGATAAGTGAACACTCTCCCTTAGAATTGCAATTGCAAACTTGCTGCGGTATAACCAACCACCTTCCAGATCACAAATCAAGCTAATTGGCTTCCATCTGTGATCAATTGTAGTGACTTTGATTAGTTCAGAATAAAAGCAGTTGTTCATAGAGGACTCCACTGCTTAGTAGTGAAATTCAAAGCAAATAATCCACTATGGGCGGAAAGGTACTTTCAAAAGATCTACGAGATAAAGTTGTGGAAATGCACAAGTCAAGGGATGGATTTCAAAGGCTATCCCTCGGAGCACAGTTAAGACCATTATTAATAAGTGGAAGGCGTATGGCACCACCCAGACCCTGCATTGATCAGGCCGTCCCTCCAAACTGGATGACCGGGCAAGGAGGAGACTGATCAGAGAGGCTACCAAGAAGCCAATGGCGACTTTGAAGGAGCTTCAGGTCTTCATGGCAAAGACTGGTCAGTGTGTGTCAATGTGTGTGACCTCAATATCACAAGCGCTCCACAAATCTGGCCTCTATGGGAGGGTGGCAAGAAAAAACCACTCCTCAAATAAAGCCACATTAAGTCTCGTTTGAGCTTTGCCAAAAAGCACATTGTAGATTCCGAGGCCAAGTGGCAAAAGGTGCTGTGGTCAGATGAGACCAAAATTGAACTTTTTGGCCTGAACACAAAATGATATGTCTGGCGAAAACCCAATACATCTTTCCACCCAAAGAACACCATGCCTACAGTAAAGCACGGCGGTGGCAGCATCCTGTTGTGGGGGTGTTTATCTTAAGCAGGGACTGGAGCACTTGTCAGGATAGAAGGGAAAATAGACAGTGCAAAATACTGGCAGGTTCTTGAGGAGAACCTGCAGCCCTCTGCCAGGAAGTTGAAAGTGGGAAGATGGTTCACTTTTCAACATGACAATGACCCGAAGCACACTGCCAAAGCAACCGTACAGTGGCTGAAGGACAAGAAGGTTAATGTCCTTGAGTGGCCTAGTCAGAGCCCCGACCTAAATCCCATCGAGAATTTGTGGAATGACTTGAAGAGTGCACGGTCACAATGCAATTTGACTGAGCTTGAACAATTCTGCAAGGAAGAATGGGCAAATATTGCACAGTCTAGGTGTGCAAAATTAGTAGAGACGTATTCAAGGAGACTCATGGCTGTAATTCAAGCAAAAGGTGGTTCCACCAAGTATTAACTCAGGGGGGTGTTCACATATCCAAATAGGATATTTTGCTATTTTAATTGTAATACATCTTCAGAGTTCTTTTGATTTCCCCCCCCACTATTTTATGTGTTTTCATTTCAGGCTGTAAGGCAACAAAAGGTGAACATTTTGAAAGGGGGTGGTGACTTTCTATACCCACTGTACTTGTGAAAATATTACCAAAGCGATAAAATAACTATTTGGCCTGACTACTACCTCCTACTACACGGTGTGTGTGGTGTGTGGCTACAACCGCTTTCTCAGCTGCTTTAAGTAAAGAGGTTTTTAATTTAATAGTGATAGTCCATAATAAATCAATCCAGGACATCGGATAGAAAAAATTGGGTCTTATATACCATTATGATTTAACCTGCCCCCAAAACAATCAAGTAATGGCAATGGGTTTTTAAAATCCATGTGCTTAGACTGAATAGCAAACTTTTCCCATCACCGAAAGCAAATGTATAATCTGGAATGCCTTACCAGTCAGTACGGGCTATATACAGTGGGGAGAACAAGTATTTGATACACTGCCGATTTTGCAGGTTTTCCTACTTACAAAGCATGTAGAGGTCTGTAATTTGTATCATAGGTACACTTCAACTGTGAGAGACGGAATCTAAAACAAAAATCCAGAAAATCACATTGTATGATTTTTAAGTAATTAATTTGCATTTTATTGCATGACATAAGTATTTGATACATCAGAAAAGCAGAACTTAATATTTGGTACAGAAACCTTTGTTTGCAATTACAGAGATCATACGTTTCCTGTAGGTCTTGACCAGGTTTGCACACACTGCAGCAGGGATTTTGGCCCACTCCTCCATACAGACCTTCTCCAGATCCTTCAGGTTTCAGGGCTGTCTCTGGGCAATACGGACTTTCAGCTCCCTCCAAATATTTTCTATTGGGTTCAGGTCTGGAGACTGGCTAGGCCACTCCAGGACCTTGAGATGCTTCTTACGGAGCCACTCCTTAGTTGCCCTGGCTGTGTGTTTCGGGGTCGTTGTCATGCTGGAAGACCCAGCCACGACCCATCTTCAATGCTCTTACTGAGGGAAAGGAGGTTGTTGGCCAAGATCTCGCGATACATGGCCCCATCCATCCTCCCCTCAATACGGTGCAGTCGTCCTGTCCCCTTTGCAGAAAAGCATCCCCAAAGAATGATGTTTCCACCTCCATGCTTCACGGTTGGGATGGTGTTCTTGGGGTTGTACTCATCCTTCTTCTTCCTCCAAACACGGCGAGTGGAGTTTAGACTAAAAAGCTCTATTTTTGTCTCATCAGACCACATGACCTTCTCCCATTCCTCCTCTGGATCATCCAGATGGTCATTGGCAAACTTCAGACGAGCCTGGACATGCGCTGGCTTGAGCAGGGGGACCTTGCGTGCGCTGCAGGATTTTAATCCATGACGGCGTAGTGTGTTACTAATGGTTTTCTTTGAGACTGTGGTCCCAGCTCTCTTCAGGTCATTGACCAGGTCCTGCCGTGTAGTTCTGGGCTGATCCCTCACCTTCCTCATGATCATTGATGCCCCACGAGGTGAGATCTGGCATGGAGCCCCAGACCGAGGGTGATTGACCGTCATCTTGAACTTCTTCCATTTTCTAATAATTGCGCCAACAGTTGTTGCCTTCACACCAAGCTGCTTGTCTATTGTCCTGTAGCCCATCCCAGCCTTGTGCAGGTCTACAATTTTATCCCTAATGTCCTTACACAGCTCTCTGGTCTTGGCCATTGTGGAGAGGTTGGAGTCTGTTTGATTGAGTGTGTGGACAGGTGTCTTTTATACAGGTAACGAGTTCAAACAGGTGCAGTTAATACAGGTAATGAGTGGAGAACAGGAGGGCTTCTTAAAGAAAAACTAACAGGTCTGTGAGAGCCGGAATTCTTACTGGTTGGTAGGTGATCAAATACTTATGTCATGCAATAAAATGCAAATGAATTACTTAAAAATCATACAATGTGATTTTCTGGATTTTTGTTTTAGATTCCGTCTCTCACAGTTGAAGTGTACCTATCATAGAAATTACAGACCTCTACATGCTTTGTAAGTAGGAAAACCTGCAAAATCGGCAGTGTATCAAATACTTGTTCTCCCCACTGTATACACAATGTGTGAAAAGATAAATTGGAAAAGTCTGAAATAAAGGTACCTCCCTAAAGGTGCGCTGCCATCTGGAATCACTTAGTAATCTCGCGTTGCAACTACTACGGAGTATGGGGACTAGGGAGTGAGCTTTGGAAAATGTAGATTTAAACGTTTATTTTTACCATTGTTCACACATTGTATAGCCCATAACGACTTGTAACGCATTCCGGATTATAGACTTGCCTTCAGTGACAGGAAAGGTTTCTGGGAAATAGGTAAACCAGAGGGTTGGTAAATTTGTTTTCTGGGTACAGGATGTCGCCTTCACCATTGGGAGACCAACTACAGGAGCAAAGAGGCTATAGTTGGGCATGCCTTTTTGTATTTTGGTTTTTGTACATATTTATTGTCCCCCACAATCTGTCTCCGTCCGTTAGTACGTTCGTACGTTTGTCACATGCGATATCAGACAGCACTGGCCCAATTTTGACGAAACTTGGATGATAGAGATCCAGCATTTACAAAATTACACTGATTGGCCCAAGGGGGGTGCTATAGTCATCAATTGAAATTCAAAAATTACACTGATTGGCCCTAGGGGGATGCTATAGTAATCAACTGAAATTCCAAACTTTGATATCTCCTGTCCTGTTTGTCATTACATTTGGTTAATATATGCAGCCCCTCATGAGCAGCAAGTTTCTCATAAGGACCTATAAGCTCCACCCATTTATTTTTCTGCTAATTAGAAGTTTTGTCCCAACCAAACTTTTAACAAGCATATCTCCTGCCCCGTTTGAGCGACAGTCATGTAATTTGGACATATATGCATCTCCTTATGAGAAGTTTCCCATTATGACCTATATAATTTCAGTACTTATTGACACACTTGCACGCACACCACTAGTATACAGTATACAGTAAACAGAAATTATATTTTATCCTTCATATTAACACAATCTGGATACATGTTTTTTGTTGTTGTTGGTAACTAGTTGTTTGACAAAGTCCTTACATTTCAGAAAGAAAAGGTGCTTTTAGGATTATTGTTAATTATTGTTAATTATTGTAACTTTTTAAATTACATTTATTGTAACATTATTGTTCATTTTTGTTACATTTGCATTCGTTATATTACTTCTCCCTTGACATGTTCAATAAATTAATTTATTTTCATTGTTGACTCGGTAAGAAATCAGGAACCATGGTTAATTGTTAAAAAGACTGACTAAAATATAATTGCTGGCATAAGCCTAATTAACATAAATGTGCATGAATTTCAGAGTCTCAACTCAGACTTTTTTGCAAGTACTAATAAACTGAACAGCCGTTGCCAGAGAATTGAATGTTCATTTCACCACCATAAGCCGCCTCCAAAGTCGTTTCAGATAATTTGGCAGTACGTCCAACTGGCCTCACAACCGCAGACCACGTATAACCACGCCAGCCCAGGACCTCCACATCTGGCTTATTCACCTGCGGGATCGTCTGAGACAAGCCACCCAGACAGCTGATGAAATTGAGGAGAATTTCTGTCTGTAATAAAGCCCTTTTATGGGGAAAAATTCTGATTGGCTGGGACTGGCTCCCCAGTGGGTGGGCCTATACCCTCCCAGGCCCACCCATGGCTGCGCCCCTGCCCAGTCATGTGAAATCCATAGACTAGGGCCTAATTAATTCATTTCAATTGACAAATTTCCTTATATGAACTGTAACTCAGTAACATCGTTTAAATTGTCACGTGTTGCGTTTATATTTTTGTTCAGTATAATTTTAAGTGAGTAATCAAACAGTAAAATAATTTAAAATGCCCTAATAGCATCTTACATGCCTACATAGAGACTGTTTGCATTGGTGTAAATGATAGACAACAATGGATCAATGTAAATATTTCGCAGTCAATTCATTGACTTCAAACATTGTTGCTATCAGTATAGTCCGGCAAGACTACTATCAGTGTAAATGTCCCTAGTGTTCCCATTAAAACGAATCCTGCTTTATATTAATGCATCTCGCTATAAAGAAGTATAGTCCATTGTCTAACATACCACCCATAGTCAACTATCAACTTTTAATTTCCAGCAAGGGAAAATGCGTAATTATTTTATTATTAATTAATTAATTAATCCACACAACATACAGTACCAGTCAAAGTTTGGACACACCTACTCATTCAAGTGTTTTTCTTAATTTTCACTATTTTCTACATTGTAGAATAATAGTTAAGACATCAACACTATGAAATAACACATTTGGAATCATGTAGTAACCAAAAAAGTGTTAAACAAATCAAACTATATTTTATATTTGAGATTCTTCAAGTAGCCACCCTTTGCCTTGATGACAGTTTTGCACACTCTCAACCAGCTTCACCTGGAATGCTTTTCCAACAGTCTTGAAGGAGTTCCCACATATGCTGAGCACTTGTCGGCTGCTTTTCCTTCACTCTGCCGTCCAACTCATCCCAAACCATCTCAATTGGGTTGAGGTCGGGGGATTGTGCAGGCCAGGTCATCTGATGCAGCACTCCATCACTCTCCTTCTTGGATAAATAGCCCTTACACAGCCTGTAGGTGTGTTGGGTCATTGTCCTGATGAAAAACAAATGATAGTCCCACTAGATGGGATGGCATATCGCTGTAGAATGCTGTGGTAGCCATGCTGGTTAAGTGTGCCTTGAATTCTAAATAAATCACAAACAGTGTCACCAGCAAAGCACCCCCACACCATAACACCTCCGCCTCCAAAGCTTTACGGTGGGAACTACACATGCGGAGATCATCCATTCACCCACATTGCGTCTCACAAAGACACAGCGGTTGGAGCCAAAAATCTCCAATTTGGTATCCAGACCAAAGGACAAATTTCCCACTGGTCTAATGTCCATTGCTCGTGTTTCTTCTTCTTATTATTGGTTTCCTTTAGTAGTGGTTTCTTTGCAGCAATTCGACCATGAAGGCCTGATTCACACAGTCCCCTCTGAACAGTTGATGTTGAGATGTGTCTGTGATTTGAACTCTGAAGCGTTTATTTTGGGCTGCAATTTCTGAGGCTGGTAACTCTAATGAACTTATCCTCTGCAGCAGAGGTACCTCTGGGTCTTCCATTCCTGTGGTGGTCCTCGTGAGAGCCAGGTTCATCATAGCGCTTGATGGTTTTTGTGACTGCACTTGAAGAAACGTTCAAAGATAAGTTTTCCGTATTGACTAAAGTAATGATGGACTGTCATTTCTCTTTGCTTATTTGAGCTGTTCTTGCCATAATATGGACTTGGTCTTTTACCAAATAGGGCTATCTTCTGTATACCCCCCTCCTACCTTGTCACAACACAACTGATTGGCTCAAATACATTAAAAAATTAACTTTTAAGAAGGCACACCTGTTCATTGAAATGCATTCCAGGTGACTACCTCATGAAGCTGGTTGAGAGAATGCCAAGAGTGTGCAAAGCTGTCATCAAGGCAATGGGTGGCTATTAGAAGAATCTCAAATATAAAATAAATTTGAATTTGTTTAACACTTTTTTGGTTACTACATGATTCCATATGTGTTATTTCATAGTTTTGATGTCTTCACTATTATTCTACAATGTAGAGTAGGTGTCCAAACTTTTGACTGGTAGTGCACGTTGGAATAATTGTCACTAATTGACACAAGGAGGAGCGCTACATCATTTGTGGGGGACAACATTTACTGTAGACTTGTTTTGTCACCATGAAGATATGAATAATCTTTTTGGACTGGCCGACCAAGAGGTCAAGATGGAGCTAGCCCTGAATTTGGCAGGTTTGCTGTATCCTGGGCACATGTACATACATGACAGTCCTCATACACGGATTTCTCACAGATGCACATCTTAAATCAGGTTGCAGACCAGTTAACTTGGCCTAAGACTTAGCGAGTGCAACAATATTAGCAGGCTAGTTAATCGGTTTCGTATCAAGTTCATGGCTGCTACTTGTTCACAAAAAGCTTTGTGAACAAGTAGCAGTTGAAGGTGTGTGTCTGAATGAGTGGTTATAGAAAGATTCCATTCGCAGAATTTTAAAGCATTTGTTCTCTCTAGGAATTCCCATATGTACCTCCTAGCTTAAACTTTTAAACCTTAGTAGTAATACACTGTAGTGAACCAATCATTTTTTTTCATTAATTCAATGAATTACAGTCAGATTGAACGCTCACGTGACAGATATCATTGTGCAAAACCCTCATCTCCTTGACCCATGTCAAACACACACTGTGGTCACACGTCACAGCACGTCAAAAGCTTTAACCAGAGACCTAGTGCCCCACCCACCATTCCTCTGATACACCCTGGAGCTGCTTACAACTAAATCAGCCGCACAAGTGCCCCAGCCCTCCTTCCCTGCATTACAGTTGGTCACCATGTCATTAGTACAGTGGAACTGTAGCTGATGTTACTAGTAACAGTGTTGAGGATTGGCTAGCCCAGCACCAGCCCTATCCCCAGTCCTAGCCCCATCCTCAGCCCCATCCACAGCCCCATCCACAGCCCCATCCCTAGCCCCATCCTCAGGCCTGGCCAGTGTGGGCTATACATAGGGAGGCCGCAACAGTGGGGGCTAGTGGATGGGACAGCTCAGCTCAGTGGCTGGCCAGTGAGGAGGCCCTAACAGTGGGGGCTAGTGGATGGGACAGCTCAGCTCAGTGGCTGGCCAGTGAGGAGGCCCTAACAGTGGGGGCTAGTGGATGGGACAGCTCAGCTCAGTGGTTGGCCAGTGAGGAGGCCCTAACAGTGGGGGCTAGTGGATGGGACAGCTCAGCTCAGTGGCTGGCCAGTGAGGAGGCCCTAACAGTGGGGGCTAGTGGATGGGACAGCTCAGCTAAGTGGCTGGCCAGTGAGGAGGCCCTAGCAGTTGGGGCCAGTGATGAGTTTCAAGTTTTTAATGTCACATTCACAAGTACAGTGAAATGCCTTTCTTGCAAGCTTTAACCCCAACAATACAGTAATCAATAACAATGTAATACTAAAAATAACAAGGTCAAACAAAAATACATGAGATATACAAATCAGAATAAGAAGAACAGGATAAAGTAAGTAAGCATACTATTATACAGGATCAGTTCCAGTACTACAGTGGGGGAAAAAAGTATTTAGTCAGCCACCAATTGTGCAAGTTCTCCCACTTAAAAAGATGAGAGAGGCCTGTAATTTTCATCATAGGTACACGTCAACTATGACAGACAAATAGAGAAAAAATAATGCAGAAAATCACATTGTAGGATTTTTAATTAATTAATTTGCAAATTATGGTGGAAAATAAGTATTTGGTCACCTACAAACAAGCAAGATTTCTGGCTCTCACAGACCTGTAACTTCTTCTTTAAGAGGCTCCTCTGTCCTCCACTCGTTACCTGTATTAATGGCACCTGTTTGAACTTGTTATCAGTATAAAAGACACCTGTCCACAACCTCAAACAGTTACACTCCAAACTCCACTATGGCCAAGACCAAAGAGACACCAGAAACAAAATTGTAGACCTGCACCAGGCTGGGAAGACTGAATCTGCAATAGGTAAGCAGCTTGGTTTGAAGAAATCAACTGTGGGAGCAATTATTAGGAAATGGAAGACATACAAGACCACTGATAATCTCCCTCGATCTGGGGCTCCACGCAAGATCTCACCCCGTGGGGTCAAAATGATCACAAGAACGGTGAGCAAAAATCCCAGAACCACACAGGGGGACCTAGTGAATGACCTGCAGAGAGCTGGGACCAAAGTAACAAAGCCTACCATCAGTAACACACTACGCCGCCAGGGACTCAAATCCTGCAGTGCCAGACGTGTCCCCCTGCTTAAGCCAGTACATGTCCAGGCCCGTCTGAAGTTTGCTAGAGTGCATTTGGATGATCCAGAAGAGGATTGGGAGAATGTCATATGGTCAGATGAAACCAAAATATAACTTTTTGGTAAAAACTCAACTCGTGAGGAGGCCCTTGCAGTGGGGGCTAGTGAATGGAACAGCTCAGCTCAGTGGCTGGACAGTGAGAAGGCCCTCATCAGCATTCGAGGCATGCTGTCACCTGAGTGGAGGATGGGAGGGAAAATAAATGAGTCTGCAAATTCACTGATTTGGTGCAGAGGCAGGTGAGGGGCATAATAGCTTCTGTAGAGATGGAATAAATGAAGCTGGTTAAAAGAGGGAGGTACTTGGGAGGAAGAGGCCTGATGGAAAAGTTGAATATATTAGGTTATCATTGTGCAAAGCTGAATCTACTTTGGATCTAAAATGTGATTCCTAAGAAGTATGGAATGTCATACTTGTGTGATTTTGACGACTTTAGTTGTCATTTCTTGTTCTTTGACTGTTCAAGTTTGAAATAGGAATGTTTCTAATGAATACTGCATGCTGTTTGTTGACTCATGATAAGTCACTCATAGACTCATAATTCAACCGTGCGTGCGCGTTTGCAATGTGTTCGTGTGTGCTTGTGTCTGTGCACACTGCATGCGTGGAGTGTGTGTGTGTGACTGCATTTGTGTGCATGTGTGCTTGCTGTGCTTTCGTTCGTGTGTGTGCGTGTGTGTATGTGTGATGAGTGACCTGCCAGTGTTGCCGAGGCCGTCCTCCTAGCTGCCATCATTAGATAGAGGGGGCGGCTGAGAGGGCAGGGGGCACCCTTGGCCCTGCAGGTGTCAGTTGACCTGCCTGTCAGCACCGCCATGTGGGAACAGAGCCGTCACAGCAAAACTCCCTTATCATCACCGATAACATATTCAGACCCATGCAGTGACACAGCTAAAGTTTGGTTAAAGTACAGAACAGCAATGACAAAACATCTACAAGCGTTCATTTGAAATATGATGCAAACATATTTATGTTATGCTTTTTACGGGATGACGGATGTGTTTAGCCTGCATGCTTCTATGAGTGTAGTGTGTCTATTATACACAGATCAGGACAAAGAACCCGCTGGAGCCTTGATCATCAGGATAGTAATCAATGCAATTTTGTCAAGAGCCTTTTGTGACCTTGCGTCAGGCAGACAGCCATGGCCTTCTGTAAAGGCTGCCCTCTGCTGTCTCTTAAGGGTCTGTGCGGGTTAAGCTGTGGCAGTACACTCAACAGCTCACAGGTAGGCAAAGCCTCTGTCTCTGTCAGATCTAACTGTCGCTTTGGATAATACATACGTAGTGTGTAAGAATCAATAGCTGCCAACATCCTTATATAATATCATACAGTTACAGTCTTTAGGCTATCAGTCTGTCCTGTATGAGGCTGGAACATAGTAATTACTCCTCCACTCCTGTCACTATGTATTGGTTGAGTTTTTAATTTCTCTTCACTATAATCCCATTGTTTGTCATGTTTAGTAGATCTTTGACAGACTGGTCCGTCCAGTCCAGTTTATACTCTGTCTTTTCTCCATTTGTTCTGCGGGGCACCGGTGACTGTTTGCACAACAAATATCAGTCAGTCAATGCTCGTTAGCAGAGAGGCAGACAGAAAAAGAGCCCAACGGCTGTATTACTCATCCTGTTCCATTGCAGATGTATGTTGCTACAACACTGACCATGTTTATATGCACACCAATATCCCGTTATTATTCGGGATACTCAAGTATTCTGTTTTTGAGTGGACGAATATAAACATAATATCCCGTTTACAATAACCTGAATAAGCTCGTTTCCTGGTTTAGAGAAACCCGAATAAGATCCCTGGGATAGGCTGATCTTACACGGGATACTGTGGCATGTAAACTGTTGTGCAATTATTTTCTGCGATATTAAAGCTGACAGTATTTAACTTTCAACCAAAATATGCATCTAAGACGAACTGAAATATTATTATAAACATGTTGGACCGTTTTCACATCTTTTATTTTCCTTAAAACCGGTTGAGAAATGGATGTCATTTGGAAATTTTGCACTGAAAATCTCCCCGGTCCCTAAACATCTTTGCTCCGCGAGAGAAGCAGAAATGAAAGAGAACTTTACTGATATCATCAACAATCTAGTTGACGCATTCATTCTATCGATTTATGACATTATTCTGGTGAGCAAGGCTTTATTTAGTATTCTAGAGCATCAAGTAATGACAGAAGAGAAACTGCATGTATCTAATTATAGAAAAGTTGACTAACAAATAGCCTATCTAATGTCGGAAATTATAAGCAGCAAATATCTTAAAACTATTTTTTCCGCACCCCCTGTCAAATATCATTAACCCTGATTCTACTGTATTTTACACTGTGTGTATATTGATGAGATTTGATCTATTCCATCCTGTGTGTCCTTCCTACAGAACTCTGGGGAGGAAGAGGGAGTGTCGCGGGTACGAGTGACCACAAGGAGGAGCCCTCAGAAGGTGGAGCATGTGTCGGGGCTGGTGAGCTGCTCCCACATCGAGACACCCAAGGTCAGTCATCCAGGGGTCAAATGAACGCTCCATAACGTAAAGGAGCCCAAAAAGTTTCACCCAATCAGTGTCTCTCTCACATTCCTCTCTCAGCCTGCTCAACGAGTCGTCACAGGGGTGCCCTTAACATCCTGAGACGTTTGTTATTTTTCATTAAGCTCAGTGACCTTATGAACATTTTAATAATCAGAGGGCATTACAGCGCATGCATCACACGGAATCACACAACTATCCCAGTGACTCAAATCAGTGATATCAGTTGTGATGACATAACCACCACAGCCTTTAGTACAATTCATCCTAATGTTGATATGAGAAGATTCTGAATTGTTGTAGATTTAGCTGGTGTGGATTTCTGTTCTATTTTGCAATTCGATATTTGTGAAGGTTGAGGCTGAAACATTGCTTAGTTTGGGTTCATTATGTAAATTAAGGAAGTGGCAAGCATGTTGACAGCTGTTTCAACTCAATATGTCAACACTGGGCAGATAATGGGCCTGGTATTTCATGGTATTTAGCCTCTTGTAATTTGGTATGCTGTCATATTTTCAAATATCTGTTTGTCAATTTAGAATATGTAAATGATGTAAATCATGCATGTATGATGAATCACCAAAGATTAAAAATGTGATTATACTGTATATCACTGTCATCTGTAGTGGGCCACGTTACCTTAGAATGGAGGGGTTGTGACTCACCTGCTATCGCACAGCCCCTGTGTCTGTCTGTCTGTCTGTCAGGGAGGGAAGGGCAGGCCTCCTGTCCATGTTCCCCAGTACAACAGTACAGTACCATGGCATGCCTTGTTTTCACATGCCTTCCCAATCACAACATGCCCAGCGGCACATGCCAGCATAATGCCCGCAGATGCTGGCTTTTCAGCT
Source organism: Coregonus clupeaformis (assembly GCF_020615455.1). Taxonomy (NCBI): domain Eukaryota; kingdom Metazoa; phylum Chordata; class Actinopteri; order Salmoniformes; family Salmonidae; genus Coregonus; species Coregonus clupeaformis. The sequence continues at coordinate 25,809,077 of NC_059194.1, read as the reverse complement.
GAGCCGAGAACTAGTGCAAGGGGCGGGGGCGTGAGGAGAGGGGTTTGGCAGGGGGAGAGGAGGGGGCTGCTGCCTGGGTTGAGGCACGGTGATACAGGATCACTGTGCTCGTATGATAATGTAATATCTGCATAAAACCACGGTGACAGTACAGTTAGACTCAATGGTGCTCATTAAAGAGCTGGGCTGGATAATATGGAGCTGGGTGTGTGTAGTGTTGAGGTCCTCTCTCTCGCATGGGGAGACGGAGGGAGCCGAGGAGGCGGCAGGAGAGGGTAGGGATGGAGTGAATGAGCGAGGGAGGAATAGAGGGAGAGGGAGAGAGTGGGGGAGGATGGGGAGAGCGAGGCGGCAGAGAGGCGAGGGCCGCTGCAGTGCAACGCGCAGTCAGAGCTGGAACGGACACCCAGAGCTCAGCCTTCCTCGGGTTGCCATGGAAACCACATTCCTCCTCCTGCCTGCATCCCTACAGACTGTTCTGACCTCTCTCTCTCTCTCTCTCTCTCCTTCTCTCCATTTTTAATTCCTTCTTTTGCATCTCTCTTTTATTCCCAGTCATACTATACACACACAGATGCATATTAAAAGAACACATCCGCACATCTACAAATTATGCTGTATTTAGCATGGAGAACATGATTTAGATACATTGCTTCACTGCAGAGAATTAAATGCGTAAATATACGGATGTGATTCTGCATTCTCATACATGGATATACACACTCGTCACTATTGTCTCTATCTCTCTCTTTCTTTCTCTTCCTCCCTTCTGTTCTGCAGCATGCTCCAGTCATTGCATTTCTTCCCACTCACAAGGTACCTATCTCGCTCTCCTGGCTTATAGTGTCTTCTGCCATATTCTGTCACTTAGCACCCCCCCTCTCTCTCTCTCGCTCTGTCTCTCTGCTTCTAGTCTGTCTCCCCTCACCTCCCATTCATCTATCCCCCCATCACAGCTTTCTCTGTGCCCTACACCTTACCTATCCAACACCCCTACATCACATCACCACTTACACTATTCTACTGACTCGCCCTGTTCCTCATGTTTCCTTCCATCCCTCTTTCCATCCCCCTTCTCTATCTTTCTCTCTCTTACTCTCTCCCTCTCTCACACTCTCTGTCTCTCGCTCGCTCTCTGTCTCTCGCTCGCTCTCTTGTTCCCTCTCTTTCTGTCTCCTCTCTATCGCTCTCTCTTACTCTCTCCCTCGCTCTCTCTCCCTCTCTCTCTCCTCTATCATTATTCTATCAGTGGGATGTGCTGTGTTGGTGGAGCAGCTGTTCTCTGCCACTGTGGCCTATTAATAGGAGTCACAGCCGTGGAGCCTTTGTTTCCTGTCTCTGTGTTTCTGGTAGTGCAAACTGTAGGCTTCTTGGCAGGTTACATTCTGGTTTTGTGTGTGTGTTTGTGTGTGTTAGCTCTATTAGCCCCAGTCATACCTCTACAGGTCAGAGTATCTCATCATGGACCATTTCCATGTCTTATGCCAATTCCTCTGGATACATTCCTATTGACCATGTTCACTATATCTGCTATACATTGAGTTGTTCTTTTTCATATTCCTGGGGAGATTATGTCTTGCTATATCCCTTTTCTTCTGAGGAGGAAATAGGTAGATAATGCTCTGATGTAGAGTTTCATCCTGAGAGAGAGGGATCTGTGCCTCTAGCCATCTCCAAGCCTCCCTTCAGTTAATTAAGACAACAGGAGAGGATCAGGATGGGTTATGGTGTGACTGCTCCTTTAAGACAACAGGAGAGGATCAGGATGGGTTATGGTGTGACTGCTCCTTTAAGATAACAGGAGAGGATCAGGATGGGTTATGGTGTGACTGCTCCTTTAAGACAACAGGAGAGGATCAGGATGGGTTAAGGTGTGACTGCTCCTTTAAGACAACAGGAGAGGATCAGGATGGGTTATGGTGTGACTGCTCCTTTAAGACAACAGGAGAGGATCAGGATGGGTTATGGTGTGACTGCTCCTTTAAGATAACAGGAGAGGATCAGGATGGGTTATAGTGTGACTGCTCCTTTCACTCAGAACAGGGCAGCACAGCTGGCCCTTAAATGTACACGGGGAGCTAACGTTAATGATATGCATGTCAATCTCTCATGGCTCAAAGTGGAGGAGAGATTGACCTTATCTCTTCTTGTTTTTGTAAGAAGTGTTGACAAGCTGAATGCACCGAGCTGTCTGGTTAAACTACTAGCACACAGCTCGGACACCCATGCATACCCCACAAGACATGCCACCAGAGGTCTCTTCACAATCCCCAAGTCCAGAACAGACTATGGGTGGCGCACAGTATTACATAGAGCCATGACTACATGGAACTCTATTCCACATCAGGTAACTGATGCAAGCAGTAGAATCAGATTTAAAAAACATATTATGAAACAGCGGGGACTTTGAAGAGACACACACACACACAGGTACAGACACACGCACACGGTAGTTGTATGGTGGTATTATACATTTTGTATTGTACATACAGTGCATTCGGAAAGTATTCAGACCTCTTCCCCTTTTCCACATTTGGTTACGTTACAGCCTTATTCAAAAATGGATTTTAAAAAAGAATCCTCCATCTACACACAATACCCCATAATGACAAAGCGAAAACAGGTTTTTAGAAATGTTTGAAAATGTATTAAAAATAAAAACAGAAATACCTTATTTACATACAGTACCAGTCAAAAGTGTTTGGACACACCTACTCATTCCAGGGTTTTTCTTTATTTTAACTATTTTCTACATTGTAGAATAATAGTGAAGACGTGAAACTATGAAATAACACATATGGAATCAAATCAAAATATATTTTATATTTGAGATTCTTCAAAGTAGCCACCCTTTGCCTTGATGACAGCTTTGCACATTCTCTCAACCAGCTTCATGAGGTAGTCACCTGGAATGCATCTAAATTAACAGGTGAGCCTTGTTAAAAGTTAATTTGTGGAATTTCTTTCCTTCTTAATGCATTTGAGCCAATCAGTTGTGTTGTGACAAGGTAGGGGTGGTATACAGAAGATAGCCCTATTTGGTAAAGGACCAAATCCATATTATGGCAAGAACTGCTCAAATAAGCCAAGAGAAATGACAGTCCATCAAGACATGAAGGTCAGTCAATCCGGAAATAGTTTTGAGGTCTTCACTATTATTCTACAATGTAGAAAATAATAAAAAGAAAGAAAAACCCTGGAATGAGTAGGTGTGTCCAAACCTTTGACTGGTACTGTAAGTATTCAGACCCTTTGCTATGAGACTCTAAATTGAGCTCAGGTGCATCCTGTTTCCACTGATCATCCTTGAGATGTTTCTACAGTTTGATTGGAATCCACCTGTGGTAAATTAAATTGATTGGACATGATTTGAAAAGGCACACACCTGTCTATAAAAGGTCCCACAGTTGACAGTGCATGTCAGAGCAAAAACTAAGCTATGAAGTCGAAGGAATTGTCCGTAGAGCTCTGAGACAGGATTGTGTTGAGGCACAGATCTGGGGAAGGGTACCAAAACAATTCTGCAGCATTGAAGGTCCCCAAGAACACAGTGACCTCCATCATTCTTAAATGGAAGAAGTTTGGAACCACCAAGACTCTTCCTAGAGCTGGCCGCCAGGCCAAACTGGGGGGAGAAGGGCCTTGGTCAGGGAGGTGACCAAGAACCCGATGGTCTCTCTGACAGAGCTCCACAGTTCCTCTGTGGAGATGGGAGAACCTTCCAGAAGGACAACCATCTCTGTAGCACTCTACCAATCAGGCCTTTATGGTAGAGTGGCCAGGCGGAAGCCACTCCTCAGTGAAAGGCACATGACAGCCCACTTGGACTTTGCCAAAAGGCACCTAAAGGACTCTCAGACCATGAGAAACAAGATTCTCTGGTCTGATGAATCCAAGATTGAACTCTTTGGCCTGAATGTCAAGTGTCACGTCGGGAGGAATCCTGGCACAATCCCTACGGTAAAGCATGGAGGTGGCAGCATCATGCTGTGAGGATGTTTTTCAGCGGCAGGGACTGGGAGACTAGTCAGGATTGAGGGAAAGATGAACGGAGCAAAGTACAAAGAGATCCTTGATGAAAACCTGCTCCAGAGTGCTCAGGACCTCAGTGGGGCGAAGGTTCACCTTCCAACAGGACAATGACCCTAAGCACACAGCCAAGACAACGCAGGAGTGGCTTCAGGACAAGTCTCTGAATGTCCTTGAGTGGCCCAGCCAGAGCCCGGACTTGAACCCGATCGAACATCTCTGGAGAGACTTGAAAAGGAGACTTGAAAAATAGCTGTGCAGCGACGCTCCCCATCCAACCTGATAGAGCTTAAGAGGATCTACAGAGAAGAATGGGAGAAACTCCCCAAATACAGGTGTGCCAAGCTTGTAGCGTCACACACAAGAAGAATCGAGGCTGTAATCACTGCCGAAGGTGCTTCAACAAAGTACTGAATAGAGGTTCTGAATACTTATGTAAATGTGATATTTCTTTATATATATATATATATATATATATATATACATTTGCAAAAATGTCTAAAAACCTGTTTTTGCTTTGTCATTATGGGGTATTGTGTGTAGATTGATGAGGTGAAAAAACAATTTAATCCATTTTAGAATAAGGCTGTAACGTAACAAAGTGTGGAAAAGTCAAGGGGTCTGAATACTTTCCAAATGGACTGTATGTAGTGGTGTAATAATGTCATATGATGTACTGTTTTATATTTTGTTTTATGTGTAATGTAAGTGCCTTAATGTCTTTGGACCCCAGGGATGGGGATCCCTAATAAATACAAATACAAATAACAGGAGAGGATCAGGATGGGTTATGGTGTGACTGCTCCTTGAAGACAACAGGAGAGGATCAGGATGGATTACGGTGTGACTGCTCCTTTAAGACAACAGGAGAGGATCAGGATGGGTTATGGTGTGACTGCTCCTTTAAGACAACAGGAGAGGATCAGGATGGATTATGGTGTGACTGCTCCTTTAAGACAACAGGAGAGGATCAGGATGGGTTATGGTGTGACTGCTCCTTTAAGATAACAGGAGAGGATCAGGATGGATTATGGTGTGACTGCTCCTTTAAGACAACAGGAGAGGATCAGGATGGGTTATGGTGTGACTGCTCCTTTAAGACAACAGGAGAGGATCAGGATGGGTTATGGTGTGACTGCTCCTTTAAGACAACAGGAGAGGATCAGGATGGATTATGGTGTGACTGCTCCTTTAAGACTGCTTTTCCGTCCTCTCTCCTTTCATGGGTATGCATCCTGTCAGGTGACCAGGGAGTAGTCACATTGCTTCTCGGAGAATGCATAGAAATGACCTAAATGCTCTTACACATGCTGTGTGTGCAGGGGGTGGGGGATGATAATGGTGGTGTTTGGGAGTGTGTGTGTGAGAGAGCGTGTGTGCGTGTGTTGGGTCTTCCAGGTGGGTTTATGTAATGGAGGGTGTGAGAGCTAGGTGACAGTAGGCTGACAGACAGATGTGGGGGGTGCTGTGAGGCTGTGAGGTGGGATCTGCTGTAGCCCTTCCATAAGCCAGAGGAAAAGTCCCTCCTTTAAACCATAAATCACAGGTCTCCCATTTTCTTTTGTCAAGGGAGGGTCAAGGGTTGCCGATTTCATTTCAGAAGATAAATTACCTTATGCTGTTGAACCAGATCTTCCCAGCAGTCCCCAAGCCTTTAATTGGACACAGTGTTTACCTAAACATCGGCAGAAGAGCTAGAGAGGGATCTATAGTATGTTGGTCATGTATGAGGTAAATTCGTACTTATTCATTATTCGCTTCTAGACATTTCTATCCCCAAAATGTATCCTGCTATAAGGATAAAAGAGAGATTCATTGTCATATTGGATATTGGTTATTTCTATGATATATATAGGTAACTGCTAAAATAAAGGAAACACCAACATAAAGTGTTATTCATTTTTTTCTCTCCCCAATTTCAATATTTTCTCATCGCTGCAACTCCCCAACAGGCTCGGGAGAGGCAAAGGTGGAGTCATGCGTCCTCCGAAACATGATCCGCCTAACCGCGCTCCTTAACACCTGCCAGCTTAACCCGGAAGCCAGCCGCACCAATGTGTCAGAGGAAACACTGTTCAACTGGCGACCAGGGTCAGCCTACAGGCACCCGGTCTGCCACAAGGAGTCGCTAGGGCGTGATGAGACAAGTAAAGCCCCCCCGGCCAAACCCTCCCCTAACCCGGACGACACTGGGCCAATTGTGCGCCGTCCTATGGGACTCCCGGCCACGGCTGGTTGTGGCACAGCCTGGGAATGAACCCGGGTCTGTAGTAACGCCTCTAGCACTGCGATGCAGTGCCTTAGACATGAAGTGTTTTAATAGTGTGTGGGCCATCACGAGCCAGAACAGCTTCAATACACCTTGGCATAGATTCTACAAGTGTCTGGAACTCTATTGGAGGGATGCGACACCATTCTTCCACAAGAATGTTAATGGTGAAAAACGCCGCTCCAGAATCTCCCATAACTGTTCAATTGGGTTGAGATCTGGTGACTGAGACGGCCGTTTTAATGCTCATCAAACCATTCAGTAAGCACTCGTGCCCTGTGGATGGGGACATTGTCATATGGGGGCATAGCCATGGTAGCCAAAATAATGGCCTGCCCAGCATTTCTATACATGACCCTAAGCATGATGGGATGTTAATTGCTTAATTAACTCAATATACTTTGTATCCCTCATTTACTCAAGGGTTTCCTTTATTTTGGCAGTTACCTGTACCTCTCAGTATAAAAAATTACAAAACAATCTTTACAGATGTTCAGTCTCAGTTGAAACGCTCCTCTGTGTAAGTGTTTTGTAGATGGCCTATTTGACTTCTATAAACTAAGGAGAATCCCGAGCAAGGCCTTGTCAGTTGACAGTGAATTCATTTCGCTTTAAGAAATTAGTCTCAGAGCAAGCATCTGTTCCCGGATGCGTCTGAGCCCTCAGTGTGTGAGTGGGACTGCACTGGGAAATGGACCCAAATGCTGCCACACTGCTATACGCACAATTCTCAAGCCTCAATGACGAGTAAAGCATTTTATCGAAATTACTTTATATCTAATGCATCAGTAAGAATATTCTTCAAAGCACATGCATCCATTCTACTTTATAAGCTAATATAGTACACACTATGCCATGTTGGAGACCATTTCTTAGAACCTCTGGTCTGATTTGCCATTGGTAACCTGGTGTATCTCTGTTCCCTTCTTTCTTCCTTTCCTTCTCTCTCTCTCTCTCTCTCTCTCTCATTCCATCTCCTTGTCCTGCTTATACAGAGACTACTGGTCATTGATTGGTTCTGACTTAGGAGACCTAGCAAAACATTTTATATTTCATATTACATAATCTTTAAAGGAATAGGATTCTTTTCCCCAGAGGTACTAGAAACGCCCACATGCACATGCACACTCACACACACACACACACACACACACACACACACACACACACACACACACACACACACACACACACACACACACACACACCCTCACACCCTCACACCCTCACACACTCACACACTCACACACTCACACACACACACACCACATACACACATCTCATGACATATCTGTGTTCATACAGTGCAGGCAGTCTGTTTCTTTCCTGCTCTCCATCCATCTCTCCTGCCTGTACTGTATCCATCCATTTTCATTCCCTCTGTCATATGTTGCCTTTTATACTGCAAACCCCCTCGCCGCATACCGCTGGACGGTAAATATGATGCTGACGATAGGTAAGAGAGACAGAGAGGCAGAGGGAGGATGGTTCCAACATGTGCTCGGTCATGTGTGCCGTGATGGATTTGCTTGCATCGTCTTTTCAAGCCACCGCCTTCAAGCACCGCCTTCAAACACCGCCTTGAAGCCGTGATTGGCTTTGACTGCGTCTTCGTAACCGAGATGGGAGCTCTCAGTGGCCCCTCGCTCCGTAAAAAATGCTTATTTCTGCTCCGCTTGCAGAATCTCCATAAGTTACAGGAATAGAATATCATGATAATGAAGTGAGTTACTGTTGCGTGTAATTAAGTGGTTGAGCCTGCTGTTTGTACCTCCTGGTAGGGCTGCAGTAGCATAGTGTGTACTGACTGTAAGCACTCACACACATACACACATACACACACACACACACACACATTGATACAAATGCATACTCTGTTATAAGTCCCCAGACACACACCAATATAATCATTAGTAAACACTTCATGTGTACACTTAAAGATACTCTCTTCATAGATAGTGTGTCTCCCTCTCTCACAGCAGACACTCATATGTAAATATAGCTACTATCTTCCACCACAGACAGACACACCCAGTTCCATCTCCCCACCACATTTCATTAATAATGCACATATGCAGGGCTTTAATGCCGACATTGTAACACACACACACACACACACACACACACACATTCACACACACACACACACACACACACACACCAGTTATCCAAAAGACAGACCTTCAGCCTCAGTGTCTGTTAGATGGAGCTCTGATCAACACTTAACTGCTTTGTGCAAGCTTATGAATATATCTCTAACGAAAAACGTAACCACACACATAAAAAAATACATATCCACCCATACTCTCTCTTCCTGTCTGTCTTCGACATTCTCACTCCCTCTCACACTCTCTCTCTTTCTCCGCCCACTCGAAAGCCCAAGCGTGTAATCGTGTTTGTTGCGTACACATGTGTTGATGTCATCATTGTGAACATGTGAGATATTTCCCCCATGGTTCTTCAGTGAGCCGTGGGGTCTTAGATGTACTGTACTAGTCTCTACCTATCAGTACAGGGCTCGGGTCGTCATACTATGTTTGATCTAGGTGTTTAGAATGACGTGATTCAATGCTGTTCAAGGCTTGTTGAAAATGTAATACATTGGTATCGATAGAAGAGCTAGAGAGGGATCTATAGTATGGTGATTTATAGGCACCCTTTAATACAAGGCAAAGCCTAATAATGGTGATACCTTTTAGTATAATAACCCCTATAATATTTTTGATAATATACCAAATGCAATAGGATTGTCATGTGAATGTGAGCCGTAACAACACCCGTTTCATTGTTACATTATGTCTAGATGTTCAGAGCTATACATGACATTAGCCCTGAGGATGTCAATCAATGGCCCAAGACAACAAAGCTCCCATCATTGAACCAGAGATGACCATTGACGCCCAGGGACCGGTCCTCGGAACAGGGCTGTAAATTGGAGGCTGTCTGTTGGATTTTGGCTGCATTGGAACGAGGGAAAACATGGATTCGAATGGCAGAGGATCCCCACTGAGGATTGGAATGAACAGAAGGGGAAAGGGGTTATGATCTTTCCTATCTTTTATCTCCAAACACAGCCCAGTCATATTGAGGAGATGGACAATTGTGACTAGGTTACAGTCATAGCATGTGTAAGGCAGTGTCTTTCCTCCCTAGGCAGTGAGCGGTGTGGTTTAGGTGGCGTGGCCCCTTTAAGAGCAGCCAGTGAAGCGCTCAGTCCTGTTGGTGCTGCTGCTGCTGATGGCATGGCTGCCAGTTGATTGGCTGTGGCTGTCAGGGTTGAGGTGCTGGAGGGATGCGGCTACGTATCTCCCCCTCTCTCTCTCTCTTTCTCTCTCTCTTTCTCTCCATCTCCCTCTCGCTTGCTCGCATCCCTCTGTATAATCCACATCTAGGGCAGGCAGGCTGAGAGGCAATCCAGTGCTCAGCTCCTCTCTGCAGGCTGAGAAAAGAGAGAGAGAAACAGAAAGAAAACACTGCTTCTCAACACAGTAGGTGAAACAGGAGGAAGAAAACGGGTTTGGAAAAAGGGAAGAGAAATACAGAGGAAGATTTCATCTGAGGATAACATTTATATATATACATATTGTTTATATATATATTTGTATACACGCATATAGATATTTATATATATATATATACATATATCTCTGTATATATCTGTGTATTTGTGCTAGTCTGTTTATATTCATATTTTTATATATATTTGTGTGTGTGTAAATATATATAATATATAAACATAAATGAATATATATATCTATGAATTTATATACATATCACTGTGAAACAAGAGAGGCGAGAGGAAAATTCTACCATCGGGGCTGGTCTCTGATTGTGTGATCGTATACAATATTTTCAATATAATTTTCTTTGATCTTCAACGTCAAGAGGAAGGAAGACTATGTACTCATTTTGAATTTTTTTGTTTTCCTGTTGCTACTTCCCCCACCCCCCTCGCTCTTTTTTTTTGCATCTGAGGGGAATGAAGAGAGGAAAGTAACAGGATTTGGAGAAAAAAGGAAAATCAGTCGAATTGCTGTGATTAGTGTTATTTGCGTCAGTATTAGCGCTCTGCGAGCTGATCGCTGCGTGTGATCTGAGGAGGCAGCAGAGAAAAAGTGCCACACCACGCCGCTCAGCCAGCACAGCCAGCATGCACAAACACCACCACTGCTGCAAGTGCCCAGAATGTTACGAGGTGACTCGCATGGCCGCCCTGCGCAGGATGGACGCCCCTCAGTACCAAGAATGGCAGGCCGAGCCCTATGGATACCCGGCCGGGTACGGGCCCGGGGGCGGGCAGACCTTACCCCAGCCTCCAGCCTCGGGAGGAGGAGGCATGGGAGGAGGAGGGGGCACTCTGGGGAGAAGTAAGGGCAAGATGATGTCTTCCGGGGGTCCCGGAGGCCCAAACCCCAAGCTCCAATCCAAGGGTGGCCCCAAGGTGAATGGCAACAACGCTGGTGGTCAAGCAGGTTGGTGGCCGGAGTGCACCTGTTCCAACCGGGACTGGTACGACCAGGTAACTACCTCAACTTCCTCAGCTGGCCTTATGGCCTTCCATCCCAGGCCTCTGGGAGCGTAAGGGTTAGGCAGAGGGGCAGTGGGTGAATGGGATTTGATGTGAGATTGTTGGGTTGAAACAGACATGAGTGTATACACCTTTTAGAGGTGCTTATTTGTCTTGGTGGAGACTGTTGTGCTGTGGTGTGGTAGAGAGTAACCAGAGCTGTCTCATATTGACTGCTTCATCCCAGCCTTCTGCTCTAATACAGATTAACTGTTCATACTCATTCATTAATTTAGGGAGTAGTGGGCTGTTTCCTATTAATTTGTCTACCATACAGAGCAGGCCAGGTGTCCGATATTCACTTCAACATAAGAATGTCATGCCTTAAGATCAGATAGGAATGAATATTGCTTATTTATTTGATTTCATCGAAGGCCTATGTTAACAGACTAAAACAGCCCTGCATTCGTTTTCCTTCAACAGCCACAGAGAGTGAAGAGGCGATTCATTGAAAGCTAAATTATACTAAAGATGGCTCATTACACTGCAATGTAGACACATTTCTCCTCCATCGGCCCTTAACAAAAATACATTTTGCCTGACATATATGATGCATGTTTCTCACAGATTAACTAATGAAAGGGTTGTCTCTCATCTGGCAGATTTCAGAGAGAGAGAGAGAGAGAGAGACTCCATTAGATGGTTTATTTCTTTATGTGGCTGGTTATTCCTTAAACTAAGTACATTGCTCTGCTATGGAGGGTTGGTTGAGATGGAGGGGTTGGACCAAGCTGACTGATGAAAGGGAAGAAGCATCCATCCTACTGGGTGAATATGATACTGTAACTAGGGCCATTTAAACCGGCACATGCTTTATATTCATCATTTACCATTTCCTTTATATTCCTGGGGCCTCTTGTCTCAGTCTTGACATATCTCTTTTGACTAAAGCTAGGAACACAATCTGTAATTAGGCAGGGTGCGTGTGTGCGTGCGCGCACGAGAGTGAGCTGGGGTGGGGGAAGGGCCGCTGTGTGTGTATGAAATAGAAGAAATGGCTCTCTGTGTGTGTGCGTGTCTGTTTAGTCCCATAATATACACGCTGTTCGAAGCTACTGTGTATGTGTGTGAATGTATTTGAGCAGAGATCATAGAACGGCAGGAGAGAGAGACAGCATGGGGGTAAAATGGAGGCTGAAATCTCACTGGCAATGTTGGAGAAATTATACTGAGCACAGATGAACAGCAAACTAACTGATATTACTAGCTAGCCTTCCTCTACATGAACCAGGGAGGAAGAGGTTTCATTAGTAAAGGAAGCATCATTGAGTAGCCTACGATTTGCTACCTTGACATTGTGCTGTAATAATAATCTACGGTATATTCTTACTGGTCCATAACCACCGTCAGCTGCGCACGGGCCAATCAGGCAGATTTAATTTCTCAACTTTAAAACCTCACAGCTGTTTTGATAACGTAAGCATTTTGGTGTTGATTATTTATTTGCCATCAGTACAAATATCCTCCTGCCAACTGCTCATTCCCAGCGTAAATGTAATGTCTAGATTGCAAATGAATTGGAACCAATATCTCATGTGAGATGTTTTTCAGCCGCTCATTCATTTATGTAGTGGCTTGTCAATTCATGCAAAGGGGGTGGGTTATTTGGAGCATGCATCATCACATCTTAGCCACAGCCTTTGATAGATGAAATCAATGGAGGTAAAATGATTGGTCATGCTCCTCTTCTATCATCCTGTCAGAGGATCTTTGGGATAGTTTAATGCCTAAAATACCGCATTTACACACATATTACGTGTGTAAAATACAGCATACAAATCCAAACAGTGATCATCTGCAATGTAACCGGCACAACAGCACCGGAAATACAGAGAAAGAATTAGTGATGACAGGAAAGAGAGGTGAAAATGCTAATGTCGAAAAAGAGAGCACTAAACCAATAAAGACAGCCGGCCTGGAGAGGGGGAGGGGATTATGTAAGAGGAGGCAGTTGGTGGTGGTGAGAGGGGATGCTCAGAGAGAGAGAGAAGGAGCCCCATGGCTCTGTGGACAAGCATCTGTCCCTCAGCCTCCTAAAAGGCCCTCTACAGGGTCAGATTTTAACCCTCTCAGTCTTTAGTACAGCATCAACACAGCACCATCCGCCCCTGCTTGCTGTGGCCGCCCACAGCACAGACAGAGCAGAGCCTTGGATGGAAGTTGGAGCCTCTCTGTTCTCTTCAGTCCCCACTGCACATCCATGGGTGGGAATTTCTCCTCTCCCCCACCACCTTCGCAGCACTCACAAGACGCCAGAGGCCAGGGCAGGCATGGACATGTGGAATGCTCATATTATACACAGTCACACAACCACACTGATCTTTCTGATACATGCATCTTTTGAAAGATTTTTGGGAAACTTAAACTGTTATTAGTAGTCATCCAACATAATCTCTCAAAATAATACATGATTACAGTTGGTTAACATATTTTCATATCTATTTTTTCAAAGGATTTTGATAGCCACAAGTATTCCATCAAAAGTTCCTAAAATGACTAAGAAATTGTTCCAAACTAACCAAAGTATAGTATGTTACCTTCCATTTAACCACATGCCTTTGTTCACCTCCCTCCCCACCATATCTCCTTGAAAGCAAGATAACAGTCCATGGCTATTGTCAGGGGGTTGGTTAAGTTAATTATGGATGGATGGATGTACATGAAGCCAGTTGGGATTAAAATGAGCATTTCCTTTAAACAAGAGCAGTTGAATTTCCATCTGAGAAATGAGGAGACCCTGGCCTAATGGGAGGCTTCTTCACTCAGAACTCTCCCTACCCCCTCAGGCTCCAATCTGTCTGTGTGTGCTCTCCAGCTCTGTGGCTATGATTAGCTTGAAATATTAATTGGATTTTACTTTATTTATTACGAGCAAGATATTAAACATTTTCCAAAATGCTCTCCCAGTCCCTCATGCTCCGTTGTAGGTCTATTGTTTACCAGATGATTGGTGCTCTGTGGATGTACAGGATCACTCTAATGCATGAGCGTTGAGTGTGGGCTTATATCATGAATACTCCCATAGGTGGTTTCCTGTCGAGAGCCTTCAGATTTGGATCAGAAATGTCTCTTGGCCTCTCTCTCGCTGGGTGGTCTTGGTTGTTATTCCTACTCACTGAAACTTTGGATCGCTCTCCAATGTCTCCATTTTCGACCATCCAACCACCAGATGTTTCTACAATAGTTTAATAGGAAATTAACAGTTATTAACAGATAGGCTTTTAGTCCAATTTTAGTTTTTTTTAATCAATATCCTTATGATCAAGTTTTTTAAAAATAGTTATATCCACATATCTGGTGTGTTTGCATCATACCAATTTTTTTCAAGGTTAGTACAGTATGTGGAATCTCTGTGCATACAGTAAATACATACATTTTCTTTGTGTGTTTTTGCGTCAATGTGATGATGAGACTTGATGTGATTTTCCAGGCCTCTAACAGGGGCCCAGCCCAAGGAGTATTACAGGAGAGGATTTACAAAGGCTTTTTACCCAAATGTCTTGGGCTCAGACCCCTGCTGTGATTTAGACAGCCTCCATCTGAATGCAGGAATATTCTCATCAGATCAAGAGGGATTTATCTCTGAGCTGATCTCAAAATGGGGAGCAAGGACGAGGTGATGTTGGTATGATAGGCTACACTACAATACACTTGACTGGAGCATTACAGCGTCCTTATTACAGGAACATGCAATAAGGACACGATTTATGGCCTTTTTTCATTACATACATTCTGAGGTCTATCCATACACCCTGGCCATTGTTACAGACTATTAATTCATGGTAGTCTTTTAAGTGTCTTATCAATGTGGAGGAGCCTATTTGCATATATATTGGGTGTAACGTTACATGTCAGCGTTCTCATTGGCTAATATTCCTCTATCTGATGGGGAAGATAGATGTTCCATCTATATGACATATGTCAGCAGATATCCAGCATATCATGCTGTCACTGGGGCCTCTGCAGTGGGCTGCTCTCTGGGCTGGTCTCCATGGAGGAGAGGACAGGAGAGGAAAGAGAAGAGAAGAGGAGAGGATGGGATGGGATAGGATGGATGGAAGGGAGATGATGGGAGAAGAGAGCATAGGAGAGGGGGGGTGTTAGTTGGTTGGTTTTCGCTGTTTGTCTGGCCTGAGATGTCACCCCTGGGACACGTACAGCCAGTAATAATGCATAGCTTTCTAACAGTACATCTGGAGTGGTACAGAGAGAGGTAAGAAACAGGAGCAGCTAGGTTCCTGGTGGTGAGGCCTGTCTGTCAGTGACTGTAGTGGAGTTGATTGGTGGGGTGCTGCCTCTCCTTTTGACAGAGACGGGTGGCAGACAGAGTGTTGGTCACAGGCCGCCCCAGACAGAGATGGGGTTGGGGTGGATCCCAGGGGGGCCAAACCTCCCCCACTCCATCCTCTATCCTCCCCTGTTATCTCTGCTGACTCTTAAAGGCCAGACAGCTTGGTATTCAGAGAATGATGTCATTCTAAATGCAGTGTGTGTCTGTAGAAAAGGGGGGGATGAACAGGGAAGAAATGGGGATGGATGGATGGATGGAGGCCTACGCGCTCAGTGTGCCTGTTTCTGACTAATCACTGGGGCTGAGTGCTGGATGTATGCTCAGGGGTTACAGAACTGGATGTCCAGAGTCAGCTTGGTGTCAGACAGTGTGGGATGTTCTGTGCTTGGTTTGATACTTAGTGCAATAAATGTACTGTAGGCCTACATATTTTTGTGTTAATCGTAGCTTTTACGAAATGCAATTGCAATATTGTGCTACTTTACACAGTACATGAGACTCGTGGGATCTCAGCCTTGAGCATTTTGGTGTGATAGAACATAGAATAGTAGGTCGGTCTGTTTGTCTTTACTGCCGTGTGCACATAAAGCTGGATTTGGGTAAACAAAAATGGATACATTTTACCCTAATATCCAGTACAGTGTGTTCAGAGGGACACAGCATTGATCCAGATATGTAGGAGACATGAAATAGATACTGGAGCCGATTGTGGGATCCTACCCGGTCCGCGACCTTTGGTATTGTATAACCTCCATACCAGGCTAGCCAGCAGTGCCCTGCCCCGTGGGAGGAAAGGAGTCGTCCAGCTAGCTGACGTGGTCCAGTGCAACACAGTTACCCCATAATCTTATTAGCTCTGACAATCTGCTAGTCTGGTTAACGGCCATGAGACTTTCTCCCCTGTAAGTAATTTCTATATTGTTTTCTTGCCTGTCAGCGGCTGGCTGCACACTGATGCTCACTTGCAGTATCAATTGTCATTGGACAAGGACTTGTGCCTGTCCAATCTGTATTAATATCTATCTATATGTCTCCCCTCTCTGTCTCTTTGGATCTCTTCTACAACATCACACACTAACACATACATATACACACACACACACACACACACACACACACACACACACATCTCGAACAGACCTTTGCCTAAAACAAAATGTACCGGACCCATAAAGATTCAAGGGAGGTGAGCAGCACGGTGAATCACTGCAAATGCACAATGAAACAGAGGGGACAAGGTGTGCTGCAATATTTATGTGCACTTTTACAAAAGTAAACTTTTTGTACACCATTAGAAGGGGCAAGGATTCTGTGGTTGAGAAGAGGCCGGCACAGACGTGGACGTCAGAGTGATGGGGATCATTTGACAGCTATTAGAAAAGTAGTACAGCTTGATCTCTGAACAGTCAGGTGTGTTGGTCTAACACTGACCCTGGACTGAAGCACTGCCTAACCTCGTCTCCCACACCTCCTGTAAAAGCTGCTGCAGCACCCATGGACTTGCAGTACTTCATTCACAGAGAGGTGGACCTGCTTTGTTTCAAGGTTAGGCCTACTGTAAATATAAATATTCTACTCAACATATAATACAAATATGCTTCTCAGATGCAACCAAATCTGCAGTATACACTACCGTTCAAAAGTTTGGGGTCACTTAGAAATTCCTTGTTTTCGAAAGAAAAGCAATTCTTTTGTCCATTAAAATAACATCAAATTGATAAGAAATACAGTGTAGACATGGTTAATGTTGTAAATGGCTATTGTAGCTGGAAAGGGCAGATTTTTAATGGAATATCTACATAGGCGTACAGAGGCCCATTATCAGCAACCATCAGTCCTGTGTTCCAATGGCACGTTGTGTTTGCTAATCCAAGTTGATCATTTTAAAAGGCTAATTGATCATTTGAAAACCCTTTTGCAATTATGTTAGCACAGCTGAAAACTGTTGTGCTGATTAAAGAAGCAATAAAACTGGCCTTCTTGAGACTAGTTGAATATCTAGAGCATCAGCAATTGTGGGTTCGATTACAGGCTCAAAATGGGCAGAAACAAATAACTTTCTTCTGAAACTCGTCAGTCTATTCTTGTTCTAAGAAATGAAGGCTATTCCATGCGAGAAATTGCCAAGAAACTGAAGATCTCGTACAATGCTGTGTACTACTCCCTTCACAGAACAGAGCAAACTGGCTCTAACCAGAATAGAAAGAGGAGTGGGAGCTATATCTCAGACTGGCCAATAAAAATAAAATATTAAGATGGGCAGTCTGAGATATGGCTTTTTCTTTGCAACTCTGCCTAGAAGGTCAGCATCCCGGTGTCGCCTCTTCACTGTTGACGTTGAGACTGGTGTTTTGCGGGTACTATTTAATGAAGCTGCCAGTTGAGGACCTGTGAGGCGCCTGTTTCTCAAACTAGACACTCTAATGTATTTGTCCTCTTGCTCAGTTGTGCACCGGGGCCTCCCACTCCTCTTTCTATTCTGGTTAGAGCCAGTTGGCACTGTTCTGTGAAGGGAGTAGTACATAGCGTTGTAAGAGATCTTCAGTTTCTTGGCAATTTCTCGCATAGAATAGCCTTCATTTCTCAGAACAAGAATAGACTGATGAGTTTCAGAAGAAAGTTCTTTGTTTCTGGCCATTTTGAGCCTGTAATCGAACCCACAATTGCTGATGCTCCAGAAACTCAACTAGTCTCAAGAAGGCCAGTTTTCTTGCTTCTTTAATCAGCACAACAGTTTTCAGCTGTGCTAACATAATTGAAAAAGGGTTTTCTAATTCCAAGCGGGCTGTCATGTGTCTTTTACTGAGGAGTGGCTTCCTTTTAAAATGATAAACTTGGATTAGCACACACAATGTGCCATTGGAACACAGGACTGATGGTTGCTGATAATGGGCCTCTGTACACCTATGTAGAGATTCCATAAAAAATCTGCAGTTTCCAGCTACAATAGCCATTTGCAACATTAACAATGTCTACACTGTATTTCTGATCAATTTGATGTTATTTTAATGGACAAAAAAATTGCTTTTCTTTCGAAAACAAGGACATTGCTAAGTGACCCCAAACTTTTGAACGGTAGTGTATGTTTATAGAATTTAAATGAAATGTGTATTGGCATGGGCTGTTTGAACTGCATGTACATGATGTGTGTATACCGGCTTGCCTGCTTTCTGCCATGTATGGTGAGGCCAGATCCGAATGCTGTTTGTCAGAGTCCCTGCCTGGACCCAACCCTCTGCCTCTCCCAGCCAGCCAGGGAGGAGAGGAGAGAGGGGAGGGGAGGGCTGTTTGTTTGCCTGCCTGCTTTGTTTTATTTAGGGGGTTTTGCTGATCAAGGTAGCGGCTGGCCTAGAAACGGGAATGTGCTGTGCAGGGCTGTACTCCTGATTCAATGATGGAACCATCGTTCCCTTGTTCTGTCAGGAAGAAAAGGGAGGAGGAAGAGGCCTTTCATTGGTTGATGATGGGGGACACGGTCACATGGTCTCGCCCTCCTACTGCTATAATCTATAATGTATAATATGTATAGAAAACAGTGCTGTATGATGTCTGTATGGTACTTCTAGCTTCAACAGTCATCTCCTGTTGCCTTATCTGGGTTCTATTCCTCTATTGCTCTTGGCTGGGTAGGCTTCAGATCAGAGCACTAACATCCTGGCTAGAGCGTACTAGAACACCCACACACTGCCACGGGACTGCATGCATCACATCGATAATGCTGAAGACTGGGCCTATCCCCAAGCCTTCTGACTCCTCTCCTTTTTTGTGGGTGTCCGTGGGCGCTCGCGCTATTGTTCCACTGCTCGTAATTTTAGAAACGCAGCTCTGGCTCCAGTGGATGCATGTATTGTATACTGTAGCGGTGTAGACAAGGCCCTGCAGATCTAGAATATTCTTCACAGTAGAAGGGTGACACATTTATTTGAGTATTGACTGGATGCTGTTATTCATGCAGTATTGTGAAGCTTTAGCTGTTGTCATCTCCAAACATGTTTATGTTTCAGATTAATATTGAGATGCAGAATGAAGACTAAATGCTAAAGCGGAAGAGCTGAAATGCACAGATTTAGAAGTCTTCTTCCATTTTTCTGGAGAGTTGTGTCTTGTGAGGAGAACATTTGGCGATGCAGTCAGTGCATCTCTTCCCATGTGTAGCGTAGTTGCACTGAGTGCCATCTGATCTCGCTAATGCATTATCCAAGCAGCCCTTCAGCCATTTGGTCTGCTGGCCTCTCCATTTCTTTATTTGTTCTTTATTTCTGTCATCATCCTCTCATCTCTTCCTCTGCCTTCTGTCTTTCTCATACATTGTCAGAATCATAAGCTCCAATCAACTAGCTACATGGTATGTTGCAGCAGGCTGCTTCAGCTCTGTGCGTCAGTATAATTAGCACAGCTTTTCTCTGCCATTTTTAGAGGATGTGCACAAGGTGCTGCTTCATTAATATACAGCCGCTATGCCTTTAAAACAATCATGTCTTTTATCTTTGAAGTCTCACTGAATACGTTTTTTTTTTCTAGCGAAATGAGGCCTTGAATAAATTGAATACATTAAACTAAATGATGAAGGTTGATCCGTAGTTGAAATACGTGGATTCCTTTTGACAAATCAAACAATTAAACTGGAAAGTATTTTTGAACCTGCTGTTGATTGCATTTAACATAGAGCAATAGGTTTCAATTATTCATGTTTTCACCGTAATTCCAGTAGTCAGTCTTTTCCATTGCTGTTTCGATTGGTCTAAGTCACTATGCCTCTGAAAAACCACTCCAAATGGGATCAACACAGTAAAAATACCATATAGTCACATACAGTGCATTCGGAAAGTATTCAGCCCTCTTGACGTTTTCCACATTTTGTTACGTTACAGCCTTATTCTAAAATGGATTAAATTGTTTCCCCCCCCCTTATCAATCTGCACACATTACCTCATGATGACAAAGCAAAAAAAGGTTTTTAGAAATGTTAAAAATATAAACTGAAATATTACATTTACATAAGTATTCAGACCTTTTACTCAGTACTTTGTTGAAGCACCTTTGGCAGTGATTACAGACTCAAGTCTTCTTGGGTATGACGCTACAAGCTTGGCACACCTGTATTTGGGGAGTTTCTCCCATTCCTCTCTGCAGAACCGCTCAAGCTATATCAGGTTGGATGGTGAACCTTCGCCCAAGTCTGAGGTCCTGAGCGCTCTGGAGCAGGTTTTCAACAAGGATATCTCTGTACTTTGCTCCGTTCATCCTTCCCTCGATCCTGACTAGTCTCCCAGTCCCTGCCGCTGAAAAACATCCCCACAGCATGATGCTGCCACCACCATGCACCACCATGGTGCCAGGTTTCCTCCAGACGTGACGCTTGGCATTCAGGCCAAAGAGTTCAATGTTGGTTTCATCAGACCAGAGAATCTTGTTTCTCATGGTCTGAGAGTCTTTAGGTGCCTTTTGGCAAACTCCAAGCGGGCTGTCATGTGTCTTTTACTGAGGAGTGGCTTCCGTCTGGCCACTCTACCATAAAGGCCTGATTGGTGGAGTGCTGCAGAGATTATTGTCCTTCTGGAAGGTTCTCCCATCTCCACAGAGGAACTCTGAAGCTCTGTCAGTGTGACCATCGGGTTCTTGGTCACCACCCTGACCAAGGCCATTCTCCCCTGATTGCTCAGTTTGGCCGGGCGGCCAGCTCTAGGAAGAGTCTTGGTGGTTCAAAACTTCTTCCATTTAATAATTATTGAGGCCACTGTGTTCTTGGGGACCTTCAGTGCTGCAGAAAGTTGAGGGGTTCATCTGAGGCAGGGGACGAGGACCGCTCAGGACTACGCGCTGGAGTTCCGGACCCTGGAAGCGGGGTCCTGGTGGAACGAGCGGGCCCTGATCGACCATTTCCGGTGCCACCTAAGGGAGGACGTCCGACGGGAGCTAGCCTTCCGGGATGCCATGCTATCGTTCTCCCAACTGGTGGACATGGCCATCCGGCTGGACAATCTGCTAGCAGCCAGAGGACGTCCTGGTAGGGGTCTGCCCATTCCCACTCCGGACGACTCTGACTCCGAGCCGATGGAGCTGGGAGGAGCCGCCAGTCGAGAGAGCGCAGGAGGACAGCGACAGTGCCACTCTGGTGGCACGAAGGGACAATCCACCTCACATCGCAGTCAACGTTCTTTTGGGTCTGGAGGCGGTAGGCAGGGTACTCACGCATCACCCCAGGTAACGAACACCCAAATGTGTTGAGAGCCCTTTGCGGCGCACTGTACTTTATCTATCTCTTTTACAGATCACTTGGTAGGTTCCCAATGTAAGGCGCTAGTCGATTCAGGCGCAGCTGGGAATTTTATGGACAGGGCATTTGGACACCTTCAAGGCATTTCATTGGTTCCCCTAACCATTCCACTCCCCATCAGAGCACTAGATAGTCGACCATTAGGGTCCGGGTTGGTGAAGGAAGTTACTGTACCAGTCACCATGGTTACGCAGGAGACACATGTTGAGCAGATCACCTTTATGATTATTGAGTCTCCTGCTTATCCTGTAGTCTTGGGTAGCCCTTCACAACCCCAATTTCTCATGGCCGCAGAGGGTTCTTACGGGGTGGTCGTGTGAGTGTCCGGGTAGGTGTCTAGGTGTTTCCGTTGGTGCGACCACGGCGGAAGGTCCAGACGGTACCCCCACCGTGCGCATTCCCCCCGAATACCATGATTTGGCGCTCGCGTTTTCCAAGACGCAAGCGACTAAATTACCACCTCATCGGGAGGGGGATTGCGCGATAAACCTTCGGGTAGACACTGAACCTCCCAGGAGTCATGTGTATCCCCTGTCGCAGGCTGAAACGGAGGCTATGGAAATATACGTCACAGAGTCCCTGCACCAGGGGTATATATGTCTCTCCACTTCACCTGCCTCCTCGAGTGCATTGATTATCGACCACTGAATAATGTGACGGTACGATTTAGTTATCCTCTTCCCCTCATTCCTTCAGTGATTGAGTCAATGCATGAGGCCCGTTTTTTCACCAAATTAGACCTCAGGAGTGCCTACAACCTGGTGCGTATTCGGGAAGGGGATGAGTGTAAAACAGCATTCAGCACAACCTCGGGGCATTATGAATACCTGGTGATGAATGATCCATCCATTTTCCAGTCCTTTGTGAACGAGGTGTTTCAGGACATGCTTGGTCGTGGTGTGGTGGTCTACATCGATGACATCCTGGTGTATTCCGCTACGCGCGCCGAGCATTTGTCCTTTGTTCGCAAAGTACTGGCCCGACAGCTGGAAAATTATCTTTATGCCAAGGCAGAGAAGTGTGAGTTTTTCCAGCAGTCAATCTCCTTCCTCGGATATCACATTACCACCACAGGTGTGGAGATGGAGGGAGACCGCATTGCAGCCGTGCGTAATTGGCCGACTCCAACTACGGTAAAGGAGGTGCAGCGCTTCCTTGGCTTTGCCAACTACTATTGAAGGTTTATTCTGGGTTTTGGCAAGGTCTCCCATTACCTCCTTGTTGAAGGGTGGGCCGTCCCTGCCCCGCTGGTCTGCTGAGGCTGATTTGGCATTCAGTAGATTGCAGGGTCTGTTCACCTCAGCCCCGGAACTGGCTCACCCCGATCCATCACTACCGTTCGTAGTGGAGGTGGATGCGTCCGAGGTAGGGATAGGAGCTGTCTTATCCCAACGCTCGGGCACGCCACCCAAGCTCCGCCCCTGTGCCTTCTTTTCTAAGAAGCTCAGCTCGGCGGAGCAGAACTACGGCGTTGGTGATCGGGAGCTGTTGGCTGTTGTCCAAGCTTTGACGGTGTGGAGACATTGGCTCGAAGGGGCGAAACACCCTTTCCTCGTCTGGACAGACCACCGTAACCTGGAGTACATTCGGGCAGCGAGGAGGCTGAATCCTCGCCAAGCCAGGTGGGCCCTCTTCTTCACCCGGTTTGATTTCACACTCTCATACATTCCGGGTACGAAGAACGTGAAGGCAGACGCACTGTCTCGGCTGTATGACACAGAGGAGAGGCCCAGAGACAACACCCCCATACTCCCGGCCTCTTGCAGATATAAGGCAGGCATTACGCACAGATCCATCTCCACCGCAGTATCCAGCTGGGCTGCAGTACGTGCCTGCGCTTATCCGTGATCGTCTAATCTACTGGGCACACACGTCACCCTACTCTGGTCATCCAGGTATTGGTCGTACAATGCGTTGCCTGACCGAGAAGTACTGGTGGCCTACCTTGGCTAAGGACGTGAGGGTGTATGTTTCCTCCTGCTCAGTGTGCGCCCAGAGTAAGGCACCTAGGCACCTCCCAGCGGGTAAGCTACAACCTTTACCAGTTCCACAACGACCATGGTCTCACCTGAGTATAGATTTTCTCACTGATCTTTCCCCCCTCCCAAGGTAACACCACTATCCTGGTCGTTGTGGACCGCTTTTCAAAAGTCCTGCCGCCTCCTTCCTCTGCCCGGTCTCCCCACGGCCCTACAAACTGCGGAGGCTCTGTTTACTCACGTCTTCCGGCACGACGGGGTAAAAGAGGATATAGGTCAGCCTGACCTCTGGATTTCACCCCGAGAGTAATGGGCAGGTGGAGAGGGTGAATCAAGATGTGGGTAGGTTCCTGCGGACCTACTGTCAGGACCGGCCGGGGGAGTGGTCAGTGTTCCTGCCATGGGCAGAATATGTTTCGAACTCTCTCTGCCACTCCTCCACTAACCTAACACCCTTCCAATGTGTTTTAGGTTACCAACTGGTCCTGGCACCGTGGCACCAGAGCCAGACCGAGGCTCCTGCGGTGGATGACTGGTTTCGGTGCGCGGAGGAGACGTGGGCCTCCAGCGCACCGTGCGTCGTCAGAAGGCCAACGCTGACCGCCACCGCAGGGAGGCCCCGGTGTTCGTACCGGGGGATCGGGTCTGGCTCTCGACCCGGAATCTGGGGGTACTGTCACGACTTCCGCCGAGGCTGTGCCCCCTCCTGGTTTGGGCAGGCTTCGGCGTTCATCGTCACTGGAGTACTAGCTACTGCCGATCCCATTCTCATCACTCCACTTGTCATGTCTTGTCAATCACACACACCTGGTGCTTATTCCCTTAATTAGTATGTGTATAAGTGTTCCCTCTGTTCCCCTTGTCTTTGTGAGTGATTGTTTGTTGTGAGAGCGGGTAGCTCGGTTGAGCTACTATTTATTCTTAGTGTTTATGCCAAGGTGGATGTTTTCCCTTGTTAGTTTCGTTTTGACATTTAACTCCTGCGCCTGACTCCTTCCTTCACACCTCGTCACAAATGGAAACAGGATGCACCTGAGCTCAATTTCGAGTCACATAGCAAAGGGTCTGAATACTTATGTAAATAAGGTATTTCTGTTTTTTATTTTTTATAAATTTGCAAACATTTCTAAAAACCTGTTTTCGCTTTTTCATTATGGGGTATTGTGTGTAGATTAATGAGGAAAATGTTTTATTTCATCCATTTTAGAATAAGGCTGTAACGTAACAAAGTGTTGAAAAAGTCAAGGGGTCTGAATACATTCCGAATGCGCTGTACAGAAGCATAGGTTTGCCTGACACTGCGCTCTCCCTCCATCCCTCCTCCCTCTCTCCCCCCTCCCTCCCCAGTGAAAAGACAAGATGAGTGAGAGGGTGACTGACGTTATCCAAACATACTGTATGTCTATGCTAGAGCACAGACCACAGATCCTCCTTTAACAGGCCCCTGGTTTATTATCAGTCATTATTGCCCAGTGGATAAACAGTATACTGTGTCTCCCCATTGAGCTTAATGTGCTTAAAAAAGTATCTCACCCCCCTCTCTCTCTCTGGGAAACGGAGACAGATATCCCCAGCCTAGAGATAGAGACGGAGAGCGAGATAAAAACAGATAGAGAGAGCACAACCCGACCAGTTCCTGGTTCCAAACAATACAAACAATCCCATCTAAATATCCTACATCTCATTGTACTGTAGATGGGGTACACCAGCCTTGACATAGCTTATTCTGGATTTCCTCTCCCTCTGTGCATCTAGGGTGTCTGTGAATATGCCATATTTGATGAGAGGTTGGATGCCCGTCTGTGTCTTGTCTACACTGTATGATTGCAGCTCTCAAACCCATACTTACTTTCCTCCGATGGATTTGTGTTAGTGCCTCGTACCCTGTAGTATTACACTGATTATTTTACTGTGTTCATTAAGACCCCTAAGACACTGCCTTGCCAAATGTATTCAGACTACAGAGCATGAGCAGTACTGTATACGAATATATTTTATCTCAATTTTTTTATTTTGCTGAACATATATTTGATATCCAGCATCTGCCCAGAAACATGTGCCAAGAAACATGGATGTGCGTAGGCCTATGTAATATTCCCCTGTCCTGTATGGGCCTAAGTGTCATCTCTGCATCTCTCCGACCCCTGACTGTACTGTAGGACTGTATTTAAACTTTAGCACAAGCAGCCTGTCCAGATTACATGCTGGATTACCATAGTACTTTAGCAAAGTTTCTAAGTAGTACATGGTCAGCAGGCAGCAGCCCAACGTTGGAGCTGGCAGGGCTCAGCGGGCCATACACAGCAGAGCAATAAGAACTTAATTGTGCACCGATGTAATTGTCTTTATGCTTCAGTGTAGCGCCTCTGCTGCTCACTGCTATTGTGTTCTTTTTTTATGACTGGCTGCCGAGGCAAGCCACCCGTGGGTATTTGGGTTGCGGTTGATTTATAAGCATTGGAACTATAGAACATTGGCAGTTGGCACCCTTACTCAGTGTAGCATTACCATGCCATCTTTATACTAACAGCACAGCATCCATCTTCTAGCCATTACTTCAATGTTAGGAACCTTAATGTTCAAGATCAAAAAACATAGTCTAATGCCAATCCTCAACCTTGGCTATAGTTGAGGTGTGATCGATGGATTATTTGAAATCCATCGGATATGAGGCCCTTCTTTACTGTATAGAGTTAGTCTGAAGAGCTAGTCTTGGGAGAGACTACATATACACTATATATACAAAAGTATGTGGACACCCCTTCAAATTAGTGGATTTGGCTATTTCAGCCACACCCATTGCTGACAGGTGTATAAAATCGAGCACACAACCATGCAATCTCCATAGACAAACATTGGGAGTAGAATGGCCTTACTGAAGAGCTCAGTGACTTTCAACGTGGCACCGTCATAGGATGCCACCTTTCCAACAAGTCAGTTTGTCAAATTTCTGCCCTGCTAGAGCTGCCCCGGTCAACTGTAAGTGCTGTTATTGTGAAGTGGAAACGTCTAGGAGCAACAACGGCTCAGCTGCGAAGTGGTAGGCCACACAAGCTCACAGAACAGGACCGCTGAGTGCTGAAGCTTAGAAATCGCCTGTCCTCGGTTGCAACACTCACTACCTAGTTCCAAACTGCCTCTGGAAACAATGTCGGGAGCTTCATGAAATGGGTTTCCATGGCCGAGCAGCCACACACAAGCCTAAGATCACCATGCACAATGCCAAGCGTCGGCTGGAGTGGTGTAAAGCTCGCCGCCATTGGACTGCATAGTGCCAACTGTAAAGTTTGGTGGAGGAGGAATAATGGTCTGGGGCTGTTTTTCATGGTTCGGCTAGGCCCCTTAGTTCCAGTGAAGGGAAATCTTAACATTACAGCATACAATGACATTCTAGACGTTTCTGTGCTTCCAATTTTGTGGCAACAGTTTGGGGAAGGCCCTTTCCTGTTTCAGCATGACAATGCCCCCGTGCACAAAGCGAGGTCTGTACAGAAACGGTTTGTCGAGATCGATGTGGAAGAACTTGACTGGCCTGCACAGAGCCCTGACCTCAACCCCATCGAACACCTTTAGGATGAATTGGAACACCGACTGCGAGCCAGGCCTAATCGCCCAACATCAGTACTCGACCTCACTAATGCTCTTGTGGCTGAATGGAAGCAAGGCCCCCCAGCAATGTTCCAACATCTAGTGGAAAGCCTTCTCAGAAGAGTGGAGGACGGTTAGCAGCAAAGGGGGGACCAACTCCATATTAATGCCCATGATTTTGGAATGAGATGTTCGACGAGCAGATGTCCACATACCTTTGGTCATGTAGTGTATATTCTATGTATGTTTGCCTATCTGAATGGTGACTAGGGTTGAGGATGAAGACCTAGTTTGATGAGACGTAGCACAGAGAAGAGTCGTGACTGGGATGACTTTGCTGGACTAGAAAGCCATGCCTCAAGTCTTTATGAGCTATCACAAAACTTCCACCTGGAAACACCACAAGTATGCTGTCTCCCTTTCCAACACTGGCTTTTGTGAGTCTCCTATCAGTAAGAGGAAAAGGTGTGCTCCTGCAGCATAAGCAGCACTTGACATACAATAGGTATTCATTTAACTTTTAAGATACAGCGCCATTGTCTTTTCTCTCTTGACTTGAACTTCACTTGTGCATTAGCCTTGGGTTTTTCTCCAAAGGCAGATATTTCAGGTACTACAGAGAAAAATCATTGAGATGAAGACAGTGTGTAACCATACTGTCTGCTGTTCGTAAATACTAGTGATGGACACTGATATGGAAAGTCCATATCAATATCAGTTGCATCATATCGGAATATCTCAGAAACACTATACTGAATGTGCTGTTTACCCCTCCCCCAATAAAACATTGCAACTGTGTGAATGTTCACTGGTTGCCCATTAGGCCGGGTGTGAATGTTCTGGGAGCCTAAAACCTACCCAACTAGTCCGAATACAATGGGCATCAATCTACTGTTGATGCCCCATGAGCAGGTAATTAAAGGGATAGTGTGACATTTTGGCAATTTAGTATCCTTATGGATACCATTTTTATGTCTCTGCGTGCAGTTTGAATGCGTTAGCGCAATGACTGGAAGTCAAAAGGAACAGCTAGCATGCTAGTTGTTCCTGTACGCAGATACATAAAAATGGTATCCATGAGTTCATCTGACTCTGGGTAAGTAGAAAAAAAGTGTGACATTTTGTCAATTAAGCCAATCTTTCCTTTAAAGGAAAATTCCACTCCAAAACTATATTTTGTTATTTGTTTCATTAGTCCATTGTTGACATAGTCCCAAAATGTTTTGCTTGTCAACACTCAAGTTTTCAAGATATGTAACTTTCAAAATACAGAAATCATCCCTGTATGATGCATTTTGCATCATATGATGCAAAACGCGGCATCATATGATGCAAAATGCATCATACAGGGATGATTTCTATATTTTGAAAGTTTTGGGACTATTTCAACAAAGGACTAATGAAACAAATACTGAAAGATAGTTTTGGGGTGTAGTTTTCCTTTAAGTATACTAAGTT
Source organism: Coregonus clupeaformis (assembly GCF_020615455.1). Lineage (NCBI taxonomy): Eukaryota > Metazoa > Chordata > Actinopteri > Salmoniformes > Salmonidae > Coregonus > Coregonus clupeaformis. The sequence continues at coordinate 25,780,619 of NC_059194.1, read as the reverse complement.
GAGAGCCTATGAAAAGGTCTGTGAGAGGGTTTTGTGCATGCAGGAAAAGTCATGTATGTTTTTTTTTACATAGTAGTGTAGGTTAACAGGAAGAATAAACCAATATCACGATATGCCTTGCTCATATCGATTTCAAACAATATCAATATCATATAAAATTATCGATATTGGTGCCCACCACTAGCAAATGCAGTATAGGCCTGTTGTCTGTTGGTTATTTAGGGTCAACTATGACTCTTTAACCTCAGGCTGATAGTGTCCTCTTGAAACCTGAGTCTCCCAAAACTCATTAGAAGTGAAGAAAGGGCGGTGATGCTTAAAGAAGCACAAAAAAATATATTTGTGTCGTGTTTCAAAAGAAGAAAAGCAGTTTATTATGTGATATTAGTCATCGTGATTTTCAGAAGGGCTGCTTCAGGAAATAGGAAAAGAGACGTGAACTCCCATTAAGTCTTTGTAATAGCAAGATGTCCCAGTGGGGCTCTCTACATTTATATTTGGAGCAGGAAAGCCACGGTTGGATGGGTTTGAACCTGGGTTTGGTTGCCTGCTCTCAGTCGTCTCAGTCTGTCTATGGGCCGATGGTAATGTCACAGAGCTCAGGCTCCTAGCGTTGGTCACTGAATGTGCAGGGATATTCGTGTCAATGAATCGCATAAATGATCAACGATCAGTTGAATGGCCTGATCATTAATGTGTCTCAGTATCACTCTTGCCAGCCTTTTACAAAATGAAAGATTCACTGAGGGCAACTGCGTGATGTCTAAGCACTAATGTTAGCCACCGTATCTTGGAGATGGCCCTAATTTGTAGTTGAACTGAATTACATAATATCTTAGTACATATATCCCTGTGTTAGAATAAGTAAGACAGTAATGTTGAGCACTGCCTTCCCACACGTGAAGCCATAAGGCGTCTTCAGCTGTGTCTCTGTCTGTCCCTGGGGCAGAGGACCTTGATGAGAGGAGGGGAGGGGAGGGGACAGTGTTGCCATGGTGCAGTCTCAACCAGAGCTGTACATTAGCTCTGCTGCTCGGCTAATTACGGAGAGAGACTGCAATGTTGAGGCGTAGGCAGTAAGGCAGACAGGCAGCAAGACAGGCAAAGGGCCTTTTTTAAGCAAATTATTTTTTGATACCGCATAGATATGGAGGACATGTAGTACACATGCATAAGTTACACATTTCATACATTTTATTTTATTTTACAAACATGTTAAATGAGGATTTACTTCAGATGCATGTGAAGGACATAATCAAATCCCATAGGTCCTACTACCAAGGATGCTGTTTGAGGTAGAGTCAGCTAGTGGAGGAGTGAGGAGCCATTCTGGTTCTAGTAGTGGTGTTGCTTCCCTCTCCTCTCCGATGTTACCTAGCGTACCACTTGTGTAACACAGAGAGGTCTTCCAGGCAGCCGAGCCCCAGAGCCTTGCTGTGAAGAGGCTGCAGATCATGATCAGCCAGTTTATAAAACCCAATATGGGCCGCTGTGGATTAATATTCCCCATTTAAAATTCCAATGATGTAATCAGCCAAATCCAAGCGTTGCGTTTGCTCATCAGAATATCTCCAAGCCCGATGACGCGACTGGCAGGGATGGGGGGGTTGGGCAGAGAGAGAGAAGAGGAAGGAAGAAGGTGTGGAGGGGCTCGGAAGCGAGAGGAATATTGCCATATTATGCCATGCACTTTGAACCCCGGAATGTCATCTCCTGTGGATGCTGTGTCCGCTAGGCAGGCTGACCAGATAATGCCATGGTTACATGTGGTTGCACTGCAAGTTACAGCGCATTATCAAAATGAAGCCAATGACACAACAACGCCAGATTGCTCTCTCTTGTGCCCAGGAGATGAAAAGCTGTTAGAGATTTGGTCATTTTGAAAACTCATCCCAGCTAGAATGGTCATGATGAGTATGGTATTAGGCATATTTTCATGTCTGTTATAACGGATCCATATAATGTTTCTACTCCAGTTGAATACTCCAAAGTATTGTTATTCTTCATGTTCAGGTCATGACCGTCCTCTGTGTTCTCCCAATATAAATATCTCGTCTAAGCGTCCTCAGAGAGAACTAGTGATGAGCTGCTGGAGTCATACAGTGGGGGAAAAAGTATTTGATCCCCTGCTGATTTTGTACGTTTGCCCACTGACAAAGACATGATCAGTCTATAATTGTAATGGTAGGTTTATTTGAACAGTGAGAGACAGAATAACAACAAAAAAATCCAGAAAAACGTATGTCAAAAATGTTTTAAATTGATTTGCATTTTAATGACGGAAATAAGTATTTGACCCCTCTGCAAAACATGATTTAGTACTTGGTGGCAAAACCCTTGTTGGTCAGACGTTTCTTGTAGTTGGCCACCTGGTTTGCACACATCTCAAGAGGGATTTTGTCCCACTCCTCTTTGCAGATCTTCTCCAAGTCATTAAGGTTTCGAGGCTGACGTTTGGCAACTCAAACTTTCAGCTACCTCCACAGATTTTCTATGGGATTAAGGTCTGGAGACTGGCTAGGCCACTCCAGGACCTTAATGTGCTTCTTCTTGAGCCACTCCTTTGTTGCCTTGGCCGTGTGTTTTGGGTCATTGTCATGCTGGAATACCCATCCACGACCCATTTTCAATGCCCTGGCTGAGGGAAGGAGGTTCTCACCCAAGATTTGACGGTACATGGCCCCGTCCATCGTCCCTTTGATGCGGTGAAGTTGTCCTGTCCCCTTAGCAGAAAAACACCCCCAAAGCATAATGTTTCCACCTCCATGTTTGACGGTGGGGATGGTGTTCTTGGGGTCATAGGCAGCATTCCTCCTCCTCCAAACACGGCGAGTTGAGTTGATGCCAAAGAGCTCCATTTTGGTCTCATCTGACCACAACACTTTCACCCAGTTCTCCTCTGAATCATTCAGATGTTCATTGCCAAACTTTAGACGGGCCTGTATATGTGCTTTCTTGAGCAGGGGGACCTTGCGGGTGCTGCAGGATTTCAGTCCTTCACGGCGTAGTGTGTTACCAATTGTTTTCTTGGTGACTATGGTCCCAGCTGCCTTAAGATCATTGGCAAGATCCTCCCGTGTAGTTCTGGGCTGATTCCTCACCGTTCTCATGATCATTGCAACTCCACGAGGTGAGATCTTGCATGGAGCCCCAAGCCGAGGGAGATTGACAGTTCTTTTGTGTTTCTTCCATTTGCGAATAATCGCACCAACTGTTGTCACCTTCTCACCAAGCTGCTTGGCGATGGTCTTGTAGCCCATTCCAGCCTTGTGTAGGTCTACAATCTTGTCCCTGACATCCTTGGAGAGCTCTTTGGTCTTGGCCATGGTGGAGAGTTTGGAATCTGATTGATTGATTGCTTCTGTGGACAGGTGTCTTTTATACAGGTAACAAGCTGAGATTAGGAGCACTCCCTTTAAGAGTGTGCTCCTAATCTCAGCTTGTTACCTGTATAAAAGACACCTGGGAGCCAGAAATCTTTCTGATTGAGAGGGGGTCAAATACTTATTTCCCTCATTAAAATGCAAATCAATTTATAACATTTTTGACCCATTTTCTGGATGTTTTTGTTGTTATTCTGTCTCTCACTGTTCAAATAAACCTACCATTAAAAATATAGACTGATAATTTCTTTGTCAGTGGGCAAACGTACAAAATCAGCAGGGGATCAAATACCCTCACTGTATATGTAATTACCACAGAGTTGCTTCATGGGAGATTCTTTGACATGCAGAGGATTTTCATTAATCCAATGTTAGCATAGTAAAGGAATTATATAGTTTATCTTAACCTTCTTGTACTGTATATTCAAATCTTGATTTACATTTGAAAATTATAAGTATTATACATTTGAATATTTTACTCTTGGCTTATGATTTCTGGCTACAGTACGTCACAGTATCTAGTGCTACGATGCTGTATGATGCTCTCATGTTGTGTCCCATGGTCTGACTGAAGGCTTCTATGAACAAATGCCAGTCCTTACCATCAGATCAGAGGCCTCTATGCTGAAAGGTTACAACTTCAAAGCCTCTTGTTGTCTGTCTGTGCTCTGATCAGGGTTTGCGTCATGTGTCCATGCCCAAATGATGGTTGCTCTGACTCTGATCTGCTCTGGTCCGTGCTGAGACACGGTCCTCCATGAGGCCTGTGTGTCGTGATCCAACCTGAGGTGTTCTGCAGGAGAAGAAGAGACATTGAAATCTGGACCCTCAACAGGAGGCAGATTGGCTTGGCAATCCCCAAAGTGATACAAACGTTTGAAACAAAGGACCATTTTTTCCACCTCCGTTTTGTTTGGCAGGAAAAACAGCAGCATATGGAGAAACGTGGTCATGAATGTATTCATAATTGTGCATTAGAAAGTACTGCCACAGTTTTTGTTGCCTTGCCATTTTCCTACTTTACTGTAATTCTTCATCACTTTCAACACCTTCACGCTTTGCCAGCCAACGTGAACGCGGGTAGAGCACGGCAGGGCAGGCAGTGAATGGAGCTGTGTGGGTGTTTTCAGAGTCGAGGAATAAAGACCTGCTGAGCCCTGTGGGCCATGATAACTGGAGGGGAGAGAGGGGAGGGGAGCTGCTGGGCTGTTTGTAGTGCCACGGGGGCGCCACCTGGGACCGGCCTCTGCCTGCTCTCCATCTTGGCCAGGGTCAGAAGTGGCTGTCACGGACGTTGAGAGACGGGTCAGACCAAGGTGCAGCGTGGTATGCGAACAAGTTTATTAAACTGGATAAACACTGACAAAACAACAAAAGGCAACGAAACGTGATGTCGGAAGGCTATACACTAACAAGCCAAACACACCGAAACACAAACAAGATCCCACAACCCAGGCAGGAAAACTGGCTGCCTAAGTATGATCCCCAATCAGAGACAACGAGCGACAGCTGCCTCTGATTAGGAATCACACCCGGCCAAACGTAGAAATAGAAACCTAGATCTAAACATAGATCTACAACAACATCAAACTAAACATGCACACCCTGACCAAACTAACTAGAGTTCTATAGGTCAGGGCGTGACAGTGGCTCTGTCATTTGCGCTGGTTGTTTTAACAGTGGATCAAGGGGGATCTATGGTGTATATACCCCTTAGTCCCTCCTGTACAGTGTACTCCCCATACTGACCAACTGGCCCCCTCTGCTTCACTCCCCATCTCCCCATGGCTCGCAGGTTCAGCATAATGATTCAAATGATGGTCTTTTTTTAAAGAAACAAATGAATCATCATTTGTTTTGGTGCTTTTTTGAGCGGATGGTGTTGTTGTGTTTATATGGGCGGTACTGTGTCTGGTGGTGCTTAGGCAGGGATGACCTGGAAGGGATCAGCTGGGCCTCTGCCCCCGAGTGACACACCAACACACTCAACGGTCAAAGGTCACACTGTGTAGTGCCAAAATAAGCTGCCAAAATAAGGCCATCACGTCACGAAACACTCACTTGTAATCCTCAGCATCAAAGAGAAACAGCCCGCGTAAAGGACAATTTTCTATGACCAGAACACAACCATAGACTCCTGTATTTCATATGTCATTGACTATGGATGGCAAAACATTATTATAACATTATTATTGTCAGAGAGCTTCAAAATGACAGCATAGTGCTGTACACTGTCGCTGGCGCTCACTGAGTACAGGCAAAAACCCAAATAGCACAGAAGTGTTGCTCTCAGCTTAGCAACAAGGGGTAGCAACCAGCCGAGAGAGAGCTGACTGCAAGCTAGAATGCTGCAGAGACCTCTGATGTAGAGGGAGCATTTTCCCCTCTCCAGATCAGTGTGCCATGTTAATGGGTTTGAGAGTGCATCCACCGTTTTTGTATTATTATTATAATTTCTAGTAATAATAAATAATAGTAAATCTATTTATTTTTAATAATTTCCTGTAACGACATTATGACGCAAATCTGTTGGTGGTCATTTTAAGCAACCCGTCAATCAATCTGGCATCTATCTGAGGAGCGGAGGAGCCTGTTGCAGTCAGACTGTGGTCAAACGTAGTGCACTACATAGGGAATAGTGTGCCAATTCGGACACGTTCTGTGTACTAGTGAGTGGAAATGATTAGAGCAGACTGATGGATGGCGGTGGGTCAAGTAACCTGGCACCAGTAGCATCAGACAGACAGGGGTGGGAGTAGATTAAATTATCAACCCAGATTCTTCTGATTCTCTCTCCATACCGCACAGCATAATCCACAGACCAGGCAGCAGCTGCCACTACCCTGGGCATCCCAAAAAATAAACACTGACCACACATAGACAACTCTAATACAACACATGGACAACCCTAATACAACACATGGACAACCCTAAAACAACACATGGACAACCCTAATACAACACATGGACAACCCTAATACAACACATGGACAACCCTAAAACAACACATGGACAACCCTAATACAACACATGGACAACCCTAATACAACACATGGACAACCCTAATAAAACACAAGGACAACCCTAATACAACACATGGACAACCCTATTACAACACATGGACAACCCTAATACAACACATGGACAACCCTAATACAACACATGGACAACCCTAATAAAACACATGGACAACCCTAATAAAACACATGGACAACCCTATTACAACACATGGACAACACTAATACAACACATGTTTAAATACAAGCTTACGTGATCACATGGACACATGCACGCATATACACGCACAAATGGAAGCCATAGCCTACACGCACCCATGAACACACCCATGCATGCACTCCTACACACATACACACTTGAATGCAAGCCTGCAAGCCTGCATTCACACTACGGCTGGGAATTGCCAGGGACATCGCGATACTTAGGTGCCAATACGATATGTATTGCGATTCTCACGATTCTATATATATATATATATATTGCAATTCGATACTGTGATTTAATTGAGATTCGATGTTCCAAACATATTGCTCACCATATGTCTGCTGCAGAGGGACAAGAGAGAGTCATGAGAAAATGAGTTTTGATCAGTCATGGAAATAACAGTGCTGAAAACAAATTGGCTCACTATTTAAAAAGAAGGTGGAGAACAAGCTATGATGGAAAAATACTGGCGTTTTGGTGCAGGTACAGCCAAGTAGCACAAAAATAATATTGCGGTATTGTCACAATAATGCGATATATCGTCAAAAATAATATCCCGATATGTAACTGTATCGATTTTTTTTCCTCATCACTAATTCACACATGCACACATACTCACATACATATTTAAATGCAAGTCTGTATTCACACGAACAGTGGGGAGAACAAGTATTTGATACACTGCCGATTTTGCAGGTTTTCCTACTTACAAAGCATGTAGAGGTCTGTAATTTTTATCATAGGTACACTTCAACTGTGAGAGACGGAATCTAAAACAAAAATCCAGAAAATCACATTGTATGATTTTTAAGTAATTAATTTGCATTTTATTGCATGACATAAGTATTTGATCACCTACCAACCAGTAAGAATTCCGGCTCTCACAGACCTGTTCGTTTTTCTTTAAGAAGCCCTCCTGTTCTCCACTCATTACCTGTATTAACTGCACCTGTTTGAACTCGTTACTTGTATAAAAGACATCTGTCCACACACTCAATCAAACAGACTCCAACCTCTCCACAATGGCCAAGACCAGAGAGCTGTGTAAGGACATCAGGAATAAATTTGTAGACCTGCACAAGGCTGGGATGGGCTACAGGACAATAGGCAAGCAGCTTGGTGAGAAGGCAACAACTGTTGGCGCAATTATTAGAAAATGGAAGAACTTCAAGATGACGGTCAATCACCCTCGGTCTGGGGATCTCACCTCGTGGGGCATCAATGATCATGAGGAAGGTGAGGGATCAGCCCAGAACTACACGGCAGGACCTGGTCAATGACCTGAAGAGAGCTGGGACCACAGTCTCAAAGAAAACCATTAGTAACACACTACGCCGTCATGGATTAAAATCCTACAGCGCACGCAAGGTCCCCCTGCTCAAGCCAGCGCATGTCCAGGCCCGTCTGAAGTTTGCCAATGACCATCTGGATGATCCAGAGGAGGAATGGGAGAAGGTCATGTGGTCTGATGAGACAAAAATAGAGCTTTTTGGTCTAAACTCCACTCGCCGTGTTTGGAGGAAGAAGAAGGATGAGTACAACCCCAAGAACACCATCCCAACCGTGAAGCATGGAGGTAGAAACATCATTCTTTGGGGATGCTTTTCTGCAAAGGGGACAGGACGACTGCACCGTATTGAGGGGAGGATGGATGGGGCCATGTATCGCAAGATACCCTCCTTCCCTCAGTAAGAGCATTGAAGATGGGTCATGGCTGGGTCTTCCAACATGACAACGACCCGAAACACACAGCCAGGGCAACTAGGGAGTGGCTCCGTAAGAAGCATCTCAAGGTCCTGGAGTGGCCTAGCCAGTCTCCAGACCTGAACCCAATAGAAAATCTTTGGAGGGAGCTGAAAGTCCGTATTGCCCAGCGACAGCCCCGAAACCTGAAGGATCTGGAGAAGGTCTGTATGGAGGAGTGGGCCAAAATCCCTGCTGCAGTGTGGGCAAACCTGGTCAAGACCTACAGGAAACGTATGATCTCTGTAATTGCAAACAAAGGTTTCTGTACCAAATATTAAGTTCTGCTTTTCTGACGTATCAAATACTTATGTCATGCAATAAAATGTAAATTAATTACTTAAAAATCATACATTGTGATTTTCTGGATTTTTGTTTTAGATTCCATCTCTCACAGTTGAAGTGTACCTATGATAAAAATTACAGACCTCTACATGCTTTGTAAGTAGGAAAACCTGCAAAATCGGCAGTGTATCAAATACTTGTTCTCCCCACTGTATACAGACATATATGCATCCACTCACATACACACATATATGCATCCACTCATATACACACATGTATGCCAGCCTACATACAGTACATGCATGCACCCATCGCCATATACAGTGCCTTGCAAAAAGATTCAGACCCCTTGGATTTCTTCACATTTTATTGTGTTACAAAGTGGGATTAAAATATATTTAACTGTAATTTTTTTGTCACCAATCTACACAAAAAACTGTAATGTGGAATATTTTTCATTTTATTTTTTAACGATTAATAGAAATTAAATAACTAAAATATAGTTGTTGCATAACTTTTCAGCTCCCAGAGTCAATACATGTTAGAAACACCTTTGGCATCGATTACAGCTGTGTCTTCTTGGGTAAGTCTATAAGAGCTTTGCACACCTGAATTGTGCAATATTTGCCCATTATTCTTTTCAGACCTTACAGATGTTGTATGTAGGGAGGACAGAGGAATGGGTAGTCATTCAAAAATAATGTCAACCTGTGATGTGGTGTTGTTGATGGAGTCAGGCGCAGGAGGGTAAATCACAGAATAACAGGCTTTAATCCGCAAAATACAGGTTTACACAGAAATGCGTCAAACACACTCCAGGGCACAAAACAGGCGCACTGGAAAATACAAGGCACACGGGAAATACTCCCGTCGATACAAAATACACAAGCTCCACAAGGGCTTCACTAACCTCCACAATAAACAATCACCCACACAGACAAGAAAGCAGAGGGAACACTTATACAATGACTAATGAGGGAATAAGGACCAGGTGTGTGTGATTGAAGACAAGACAAATGGAGTGATGATAAATGGATCGGCAGTAGCTAGTAAGCCAGTGACGCCGAACGCCGAAACCTGCCTGAACAAGGAGGGGAGGCAGCCTCGGCGGAAGTCGTGACAGTACCCCCCCCCCACTTGACGCGCGGCTCCAGCAGCGCGCCGACCCCGGCCTCGGGGACGGCCAGGAGGACGCGGTGCAGGGGAGCCGGATGGCGACGGTGGAAATCCCGTAACATGGAGGGATCGAGGATATCCCTCACCGGAACCCAGCACCGTTCCTCCGGACCGTACCCCTCCCACTCCACGAGGTACTGAAGGCCCCCCACCCGACGCCTCGAATCCAGGATGGAACGGACAGAGTACGCAGGGGCCCCCTCGATGTCCAGAGGAGGTGGAGGGACCTCCCGCACCTCAGACTCCTGGAGCGGACCAGCTACCACCGGCCTGAGGAGAGACACATGAAACGAGGGGTTAAAACGGTAATTAGGGGGAAGTAATAACCTATAAGTGACCTCGTTGACTCTCCTCAGTACTTTGAACGGCCCCACAAACCGCGGGCTCAGCTTCCGGCAGGGCAGGCGGAGGGGCAGATTCCGGGTCGAGAGCCAGACCCGATCCCCCGGTACGAAGACCGGGGCCTCCCTGTGGTGGTGGTCAGCGGTGGCCTTCTGACGACGCACAGCGCGCTGAAGGTGAACGTGGGCAGCGTCCCAAATCTCCTCCGCGCGCCGAAACCAGTCATCCACCGCAGGAGCCTCGGTCTGGCTCTGGTGCCACGGTGCCAGAACCGGTTGGTAACCTAAAACACATTGGAAGGGCGTTAGGTTAGTGGAGGAGTGGCGGAGAGAGTTCTGGGCATATTCTGCCCATGGCAAGAACTCTCCCGGCCGGTCCTGGCAGTAGGTCTGCAGGAACCTACCCACATCTTGATTAAACCCTTTCCACCTGCCCATTACTCTCGGGGTGGAATCCAGAGGTCAGGCTGACCGAGACCCCCAGACGTTCCATGAACGCCCTCCAGACGCAAGACGTGAACTGGGAACCTCGGTCGGACACTATATCCTCTGGTACCCCGTAGTTCCGGAAGATGTGAGGAAACAGGACCTCTGCAGTTTGTTGGGCCGTGGGGAGACCGGGCAGAGGAAGGAGGCGACAGGACTTCGAAAAGCGGTCCACAACGACCAGGATGGTGGTGTTACCTTGGGAGAGGGGAAGATCAGTAAGAAAATCAATACTTAGATGAGACCATGGTTGTTGTGGAACTGGTAATGGTTGCAACTTACCCGCTGGAAGGTGCCTAGGTGCCTTACTCTGGGCGCACACCGAGCAGGGGAAGACGTACACCCTCACGTCCTTAGCCAAGGTAGGCCACCAGTATTTATCGGTCAGGCAGCGCACTGTACGACCGATACCTGGGTGACCAGAGGAGGGTGACGTGTGTGCCCAGTAGATCAAATGATCACGGATAAGAGCAGGCACGTACCGCAGCCCAGCTGGACACTGAGGTGGAGATGGATCTGTGCGTAATGCCCGCTCTATATCCGCGTCCATCGCCCACACTACCGGCGCCACGATGCAGGAGGCCGGGAGTATGGGGGTGTTGTCTCTCCTCTGTGTCATACAGCCGGGACAGTGCGTCTGCCTTCACATTCTTTGTACCCGGAATGTATGAGAGTGTGAAATCAAACCGGGTGAAGAAGAGGGCCCACCTGGCCTGGCGAGGATTCAGCCTCCTCGCTGCCCGGATGTACTCCAGGTTACGGTGGTCTGTCCAGACGAGGAAAGCGTGTTTCGCCCCTGCGAGCCAATGCCTCCACACGGTCAAAGCTCGGACAACAGCCAGCAGCTCCCGATCACCAACGCCGTAGTTCTGCTCCGCCGAGCTGAGCTTCTTAGAAAATAAGGCACAGGGGCGGAGCTTGGGTGGCGTGCCCGAGCGTTGAGACAGGACAGCGCCTATCCCTACCTCGGACGCATCCACCTCCACTACGAACTGTAGTGGTGGATCGGGGTGGGCCAGTACCGGGGCTGAGGTGAACAGATCCCGCAGTCTACTGAAGGCCAGGTCAGCCTCAGCAGACCAGCGGAGCCGAGACGGCCCACCCTTCAACTAGGAGGTAATGGGAGCTGCGACCTTGCCAAAGCCTCGGATAAACCTCCGATAGTAGTTGGTAAAGCCAAGGAAGCGCTGCACCTCCTTAACCGTGGTTGGAGTCGGCCAATTACGCATGGCTGAAATGCGATCTCCCTCCATCTCCACACCTGAGGTAGTAATACGGTATCCGAGGAAGGAGACTGACTGCTGGAAAACTCACACTTTTCTGCCTTGGCATAAAGGTCATTCTCCAGCAGTCGGACCAGTACCTTGCGAACTAGGGACACATGCAAACGCCGGTGGCCGGGATATCTGGATCCCTCCGGGTGCTGGGGTGTAGGTGGCTGGATCCGGTTGGCCAGCTGGTCTCGACAGATCGGGTCCTCTCCTCTCCAGGTGTTGGACGACCTGAAGAACCCAATCAATTGCTTCCCCCAAGCTGGCCAGCATCGTGGAATGCTCCTGGACCCTTGCCACGACTCCAGGCATGCGGTCTTCTCCTGCTGACTCCATATCAGCGGGTGAGTGATTCTGTGGTGAATGATGGACGGAGTCAGGCGCAGGAGTAAAATAACCGGATGCCGATTTATTCCTTCCAGACATACAATGCGCCTACAACGGCAATCGAAACAGGTACAGGGGAAACAATCCTCCCTGACCAAACACAGTCTCAGAAAATACAATAAATGTAATGACACAGGGGAAAATCAACCCTGGCAAAATAAATGAGAGAGTATCTCAACCGAGCTACTCTCCTCCCACATAGAACAATCACTCACAAAGACAAGGGGGCAGAGGGAACACTTATACACAGACTAATTAGGGTATGAGCACCAGGTGTGTGTGATTGACAAGACAAGTGGAGTGATGAGAATGGGAGCGGCAGTAGTTAGTAAGCCGGTGACGACGAACACCGAAACCTGCCCGAACAAGGAGGGGGGGCAGCCTCGGCGGAAGTCGTGACACAGGGTCTGAATACTTATGCAATGATTACATTTGAGTTATGAATTTGTTATTTATCCCAAAAAATTTAAATAATAATTAAACCCATTTTAATCTGACTTTGTAACACAAAATGTGAAGAAATCCAAGGGGTCTGAATACTTTTTGAAGCCACTGATCAGACACACATTGCCATGCTCCAACTTCATTACCACAAAACAGCCTCATGAATATTGAAGCATCCGCTGGGAGTGGTATTGTGTGGAGTGCATGTGATAAGTAATATCATTTCAGTGCGTGGCTGTGTCTGTTGTGCTGAAGGTCAGACTAACCACCTCTCTGAGGCTCACCGTGACCACACAGGAAGCTAAGCCTGAGCACACTTTAGTAATATTACATCAAGATGAGGAGGGAATGCTGCTGACAGCTGTGACCGCCTATTAATTATCATTTCATACAAATCTGTGTGTGTGTGTGAGCGTGTGCTTGTGTGTGCATGTGCGCGCGCGTGTGTGTGTCAGTCTCGCTCTGTGAGAAAGCGAGAGAGGATCATAGCTGTTTGTGTGTCACAATGCTCAAATCATTCACATCAAATGTATTCTTCCCATGGAAACCATGGTTTTTAATAGACATTAACTAATATGTTGCCCCATATGACTGAAATCAGCTGGTATTGTTATGGGGGGGGGGGGGTAAAACAAAGTAAAACACACTTTCCTCTCTGTCCCTTTCTCTCTATATAATCTATCCCTTCTTCCCACCTTCTCTCCTCTCCTCTCCTCTCCTCTCCTCTCCTCTCCTCTCCTCTCCTTCCTCCTCTCCTCTCCCCCGGTCCCTCTGGTAGAGAGCAGGGCCTCAGCTCCGCCTGAATGAGATGTTGGGTGCATGGTAATTGAGAAGGTATTGATTGGACTGCAGCGTGGCATTCGAGAGGCCAATGAAGGCCCGAGGATCAGAGCGAGGCACCACCGACCAACTGACTGCACCTCTCATCCCACATTCTGCAGGAAACATACAAACCAAACACGGCTTACAACACACTGGCCAGCTAACAGTGACAGTTAATTGTAGATAACGTAGTATTGATGTATTGACATGTAACCATTGTGCTATAAGCATCAGTAGGTACTGTAAGGAAGGTTAAGATTGACTCTATTGGTCTTGGGCTCACCATTTCTCTATATCAGTAATCAATATGATTGCGTGAAGGTAGAGGAAGCATCTCCTAATGCTCCATGTATCATCAGACAAAACAGCCTACATTACCCTGTCTCGGACAGGACTGGATCATCAGACTTAACAGCCTTCATTACCCTGTCTCAGACAGGACTGGATCATCAGATAGAACAGCCTCCATTACCCTGTCTCAGACAGGACTGGGTCATCAGACAGAACAGCCTCCATTACCCTGTCTCAGACAGAACAGCCTTCATTACCCTGTTTCAGACAGGACTGGATCATCAGACAGAACAGCCTCCATTACCCTGTTTCAGACAGGACTGGATCATCAGACAGAACAGCCTCCATTACCCTGTTTCAGACAGGATTGGATCATCAGACAGAACAGCCTCCATTACCCTGTTTCAGACAGGACTGGATCATCAGACAAAACAGCCTTAATTACCCTGTCTCAAACAGGAATGGATCATCATACAGAACAGCTTCCATTACCCAGGCTCAGACAGGACTGGATCATCAGACAGAACAGCCTCCATTACCCTGTCTCAGACAGGACTGGACCATCAGACAGAACAACCTTCATTACCCTGTCTCAGGCAGAACTGGATCAGAGTCACTGTCATATTTCACTGTGCCGTTGTCATTGGTTACAGGGCTGCCATACAGTATCAGTGTGCTATGTAAAGGAGGATGGAGATGTCTGCTAAGGATCTAAGGGTTGTTGTCTTGTCAGCATCTTATTGCTATGCACATGCCAAACCCTCCTGTACCCCAGGGAACTCAAGGAGTTAAAAACACCATAGAAATAATGCTGCATGAGGATGAGCTTGGATTTCATTTGAGGTGTGGCCTCACTATCTATTGCAGTGCCAACATATGACATCATCATATATAGGCTAATATTGTTTGTACTTTATTTTACAGTACTGTTTCCACTGGTATTTACTTGGAGTTTATGTGCTAAAAATAGGTATTTTCATGTAATTACTTCATAAAAAGAATGAATCATAACTGGAATTAAAAATCTGAATGAATCAGATGAACAATTAAAGGTGTAGCCTCACACTTGATTCTGTCACAAAATAGGATAAAACATTTTTTTCAAAGGACTCTAGCTAGGTAGTGGAGACACAGGTCGTCTGGTCGAGTGGGCTCTGATTGACAGTAATAGTGTAGATCTGGACACAGTGTAACTGTTTCATTCATTCATTTCAGGGGGAGGATTGTAGCTACAGTACTAATATGATATGGACAGACAGGCAGGCCAGCCAAGCTGAGGCTGAGCCCATGGCCACGCATGTGCGACAGGGAGACTCATAAGCTGCAGTCAGCGTCCTGAGAGGTGAACCAGGGGGAGGCAGCTAAGCGGGCGCGCGAGCACCGGTTGTCATTGGAACACATTGAATATTTAACCATTTGGACGAAGGCTTGCCAAGGTTTAGTGGGAGTCTTTGTAGCGTTGCTGTCCAGACGGGCTGCAGCCAAATCAGTGCTGTCAGGTGCAGTGCTGTTTGAAAATAATACATGAGGAAATGAAAGTCCCAGATAAATAGATGGATGGATGGATCAATAGATCGATAGATACGAATTTGGAGGGAACAAATGAACAGATGGATGTATAGAGATGAGTGTTTTTGTCTGCTATGGTGCTCAGTTGGGATAGGTTGGTTGTAGTGGTTGTACAGTGTGTGTCTGTATGAGTGTGTCCTGCCCAAGCCTGCTCTGAGCCCTGCACTGCAGCTGGACAGAAGTGAACAGCGACAGCTGGCTGGGAAAACATGATTAGTGTTTGAATTAAAAGGAAATTAAGGGATTTATTATAATCTTATCCAGATTTGGTTAATTCCCCCCATGCCTCTCAGTCACACCCTTCTGTCACATCTGGACGGTTTCCAACATTTTTTACCGGCGTCATCCCCTGTTCCCCTGTGCCCCCCTCACCTCCCCTCACCTCATCTGCCGGCCATCCCCATGTAACCCCCCCCCCCCCACACACACACACACAAACACACACACACACACACAGGGCTGTGCACAGACCTTTCAGGGGGCAGCTGCTCAAAATGAAAAAAGGGTGCATAAGCCTATATATTTCTGCAACAACATACTTATTCATCACAAATTGTAAGCAAGCTAGTTACAGTACCTCCTAAAGATATGATTGGGGGAAAGAGGGTGGGCTGTCAGCTGATCATTGATGTTGATGATTGATGTAAATCTGCTAGTTAGCTAGCTAGATTTATTTTTTTTACTGATTGTGATTTATCTTCAATGCTCTTAAATTCTTAAATAATAACTTCATAATATAATATAATTAATCTTCTAACTCATGAAATATAGCTGTCTGGCTAGTGGCTTGTGTGGATATTTTAGTATATTTTGGTTAGCTAGAGTCTAGACTACCTGTGTTGCTGCTGCCCTGACACACAACTGCAACTCCCGACTGAGGAAGGGATGGAGTTGGGTTGGAGGGTCGTTGATGCATCTGCTCCCCTTTATGTGTTCCTCCCTCTCTCTGCTGCGCGGATCAGCCAACCAGACCCAATATTCATAATGATGTAAATCAAGTGTTATCAAGTGTTAATCAAATGTTAATGCTGCTGTGTGGCACTACTGTTGATATTTAAACTATTTAGCTAGCTACACTCATTCGACGGCAGACAGCATCTCAAGCCATACATGTCTGGATACCGGGCATGTGCAATTTACATACAGGGCAGACTGGGAAACAGGCGAAAAACCCGGGGCACGCGCAAGCGCTGGACAGGGCAGACCAACAGGCGCAACCAATGGACGGGGTGGGGGTGGGGGTGGTGAACTTGATGACTTCACAACGACTTGCTGCAGTGGGTTCAGAACAACATCGACAAAAACTGTATTCAAAAATATATATTATACCACCACTCAAAAGGGCACATGGCGAGTGGGAGGGCAAAGGGACATGTAAACCCCTATCTGTGCACATGCCTGCACACACACACACATACATACACACGCACTGTATGCACCGTCCCCTGGTACTGATCTGTAAATGTGTGTTTATCTTGACCTCTGTGAGCCTACAGTACAGACTGTGTAAGCCTCTCTCTCTGTCGGGGACGTGGCCAGTCCAGGGCTCTCACAGTCACAGCAGAAAGAACTGTGTGCTACTTTGTCTCTGTCATAAAGCTGTGTGCTGCCCTGGCCTCACGGCCCCACGCTGCTTCCCTGGCCTCACGGCCCCACGCTGCTTCCCTGGCCTCACGGCCCCGCCTCACGGCCCCACGCTTATCAGCCCTCTCCTCCTCGAACCCAACTCCCACTTCAGAGACAACACACCGCTCTGTGGCGGATTTAGGATTACACACACTGAGATTATCTTCCCCTTTCTTTTTGTTTGCTTGTTAAGGGACAAACAGATACTGGGATTACCCGCTTCAATCTCAGACTAGGATGATGTTTTTATTTTCAGACGGATCGTCTTGAAACCTTACGAGGTTTATAGTGCTATTATTGTAACATGCAATGTTTTTTTCAATCATTGATTAGCAAGTTGGAAGTAACCTCTGTTGCTTATGATAAGCTATTTTGTTCCTGCTGTTGTGTTTGTCATTTTAGGTCCCTTGGCTGTGGCACTGGATTCAGTTCACTAGTTTAGTCCAGTACAGTGACAGAGCAGAAATAGTCCCCACTGTGGTCCTCAGGCTCCATCTCTCCACTACCTTACACACAGCTGCTCAATGGGACCTGTTGGCTGTGGGGGATGAATATATTTATTAAAGGCCTGGGTGTACCCACTGTCTATGGTGCTGTGGCACACTGTGCACTTCTAAAAAAACACACACACATACTTCTAAAAGCATGTGAGGGGAGCTGCTGCTACAGTGTCCCTTTGTTCTCACTAGGCTTTAGGTTTGGGGAGAACATTGCTGCCATGTATTTTCAAGACAAACAGGAAATGCCTAAATGTGTACGGTACATGGAAAACGTGCACACACAAGCACTGTCACAAGCATCTGTCAGTCCATACGCAGATTACACAAGCCATGTTGTGCTGACTAAGGGACGTTTGTTTGTGTCCACAGCTGGCCAGAGCCATAGAACTAGACTACAGATCTGAAGAAGAGGTCACGTCTTCTGTGTTGGATTTTAACAGTTTCCATTATCAGAGAAGTCACTCTGTAAAAATAAAGTAACAAAGCTCTGGAAAGATTAAGAGAAACTGGGGTGTAGCAGCTTGCATGCTGGATGATGAATGATGCTGATCAAAACGAGTGGGGCATGATGCTCTCGTCTTATGACTTCAGTATTCAGCCTTTTCTGCTCAAACCAGCTCTGATTGTATGTGTGCGTATTGAAATACCATGGTCCAGCATCAAAGGACTGTTATAACTCGAGCTGTAATATAAAGGGTGTGGTTCTCTTGTCTCAGACTCTGACCTGTTATATTGGAGTGTTGCACCGCGCTTGCACCTCCTTTGCCTGTGAGTCCTGTGTGAAAGAAGTGTCAGGTAGGAATACAAGAGCCGTGTACATCAGGGAAAAGCTTTTAAAAACTTAGCTCAAGTGATCCTTTAATGACGTCACTAGGGGGAGAGACGCTACGGAAATAAATGAGCGACCGAGAGTCTGTGCCACGAAAGCAATCATCCCGTAGCTGCAACGACCCCTCGACGCGTTTAAAGCAGTAATGTAATATCACAGGCCATAGGCTGCAACGTCACGCAGCCAAGACATGGAGAATGCATGCGTGCTCATTGTGTGTAGCGATAGAGGTTGGTGGAAGTAGATTGGAATCAATGGGGATCAATAGGAGTGGCTCCACATTGAAAAGCCCCAAGAACCTGGTAGTGTGTGAATAGTGAATACTGGAGGAAGACAGTGTGGGGGAGGTAGTGAGTGACTAGTAGCTTCCCTAGCTGCTCCGTCAGCAGCATCACCTCAGCCCCACAGCTCAATCAGATCACTAGAGAGAACACAGCCAGTGTTCCAGGGCTCTGTTCTGTGCTATAAGGAGAGGCCATTACTGCTGGTCAGCCCTGTGTCCAGTCTACTGTGGCTATGTCCTGCTCCTCCTCCGTCTCCTCCTCTACTGAGAGCTGCTAGTCTTTATGTAACATTTAATTGACTATAGCATTCACATCACCTTGTGAGGGGACATTTTCTAAGAAGAAATCATGTCCATAACTGCCGCTGTGAGAGGCATATCTTTGCAATGCCCTCTCCTGCACTCTGCTTTGACTGGTTCCCCTACCACAGGATCATAACATCTCCTCTGATACAGCATGCATGAGATGTTGGGAAATGAACAGCCTGATTGTCTTCCTAAGAGATCGAATTCTGATATACAGATACAATACAGGATACAGTATAGGAGATTGCAGATACAATACAGGATACAGTATAGGAGATTGCAGATACAATACAGGAGATTGCAGATACAATACAGGATACAGTATAGGAGATTGCAGATACAATACAGGATACAGTATAGGAGATTGCAGATACAATACAGAATGCAACAGTTCTTGTGTCTTACTGACCCAATAGACCAGCCATTCAACAGGTGGACCGCGGTCCGGATCTGGACCCAGAACTGGGTCATTACGGACCGCGGGTCCTGACTTTATTTAGGAACTCAGTTGGGCCTCAATCCCTGGTGTCATATGATAACACATAAGACATGGCAAAATGTGTAGAATTGCAGGAAATTAGCTTTAAAACTGCAAAAGGATCTCTTCGCCAACAAGAGGGGTGTGAACAGTTTGGGGTTGCATGGGTTGCGGGGTGGGGGTTTGTTACTATGCCGATAAATGACAATATCCATCGGACCTTTGCCACTTAGGAATTTGTGTGACCAGACCTTCTCAAATAGTACTTGAGTACCCTGCAATAGATCATCAAAACATAGACGTAGTGCTGGATGCCAGACTTCAAGTTGTCATTTCCAGTGTGTTAGAACAGGTAGTGGTATGGGACAGTATGAGATGGTTGTGATATCCTAGACAATTACCCAATGGTCCCAACATACACACATTCTGTTCAAATGGAGTCTTACACAGGAAGCAGGCAATTATAACACCGCTGGTCTCTTTTCCTCACTCTTCACTCTCAGTCCTCACACCTACTGTAGCCATCATCCACCCCTCTTCCACCCATCCTTAGCGACACACACACACACACAACAACTGTTCCCATGGCATCCACTTACTAGCACCTAGCTGACTGATGATTTGTGATCTGCCAGCCTCACGCACACACACACACGCACTGAGGTAATGTTGTATCTCTTCATCTATCTTTGCAGGCGAACCCTCCCCCCGTCATCGTCAACACAGACTCACTGGATGCAGGCCCTTATGTAAATATTTGTTCTGTTGTCTCTGTGTGTGGATGGAGTATCTGTTCTGTTGTCTCTCTGTGTGTGGATGGAGTATATATTCTGTTGTCTCTGTGTGTGGATGGAGTATATATTATGTTGTCTCTGTGTGTGGATGGAGTATATATTCAGTTGTCTCTGTGTGTGGATGGAGTATATATTCTGTTGTCTCTGTGTGTGGATGGAGTATATATTCTGTTGTCTCTGTGTGTGGATGGAGTATCTAATCTGTTGTCTCTCTTTGTGTGGATGGAGTATCTAATCTGTTGTCTCTGTGTGTGGATGGAGTATATATTCTGTTGTCTCTGTGTGTGGATGGAGTATATATTATGTTGTCTCTGTGTGTGGATGGAGTATCTAATCTGTTGTCTCTCTTTGTGTGGATGGAGTATATATTCTGTTGTCTCTGTGTGTGGATGGAGTATATATTATGTTGTCTCTGTGTGTGGATGAACTATCTATTCTGTTGTCTCTCTGTGTGTGGATGGAGTATCTATTCTGTTTTCTCTGTGTGTGGATGGAGTATCTATTCTGTTGTCTCTGTGTGTGGATGGAGTATCTATTCTGTTGTCTCTGTGTGGATGGATGAAGTATCTATTCTGTTGTCTCTGTGTGGATGGATGGAGTATCTATTCTGTTGTCTCTGTGTGGATGGATGGAGTATATATTCTGTTGTCTCTGTGTGGATGGATGTGCCTCACGGTCGCAGCATGTAAGATCACATCTACTCACCATGTGGACCTATTTCATTACCTCTATTGACACTGCCTCTACAGCATGAACATGATCCAGTTATGCATTTAGTATGGTAATGCAAGCGTTTGGAATAGTTTCTACTGTATTCCTGTAGGATTCATGGAATGGTAATATTAATAGTAAACATTATCATATTTGTATATTCATTGTCAAACTCTGGATATAATAGCCAAAACCAGCAATGCTAATTGTTCGATGTATGTCTATGTTTAATTCTGTGGTTATTCAAAATGATTCTATTGAGATGAAAGATTAGTCGATTTTCTATGATCCTTTTCTGTTTTATATTATTTCTAGGATGTTTTCATGTGGGATGATGATACATGATGATGATGATGATGATGATGATGATGTAACTGACCTGTATGTGTTCTGTGTTGACAGGTAAATGGCAGTGATGGGATGTATAAATATGAAGAGATCATCTTGGAGAGGGTGAGTTTCACTAAAACCTTTATAACCGCTCATTCATTTAATGTCTTGCAATCAAATGTATTTTTTTCAAAGCCTTTTGTTAAACACTTGAGCTTTTCCCACTAGATGGCACTAAGAAGCTCTCTTTGGCTTTATTAAGGTTTCTCAGTACAGTAAATGTTGCTTATAATATATTATAGAAAAACCAAAGCAAATAATTTCTCTATCACATATGACATTTTTAATCTCTTATATATAGTAACTCTGTATATAAAAGTGGTAAAGATTAAGACATCAGTCTTTGTAACAGCAGGCCTATATCTGAATATATGCACAGATTCTACAATGAGGCATCGTTTTTATATAATAAAATCGAATCAAATGTATTTGTCACATGCGCCGAATACAACAGGTGTAGACTTTGCCGTGAAACACTTACTTACGAGCCCTTTCCCAACAATGCAGAGTTAAAGAGCGACTGCCTTTAAAAAGCAAATAATCCCTTTGAAAACGGACAATGTGGCATCGATATGAGTCCGAAACAGTTATTCTAGTGTCAGATTTGACTACAAAGTATAAATAGGATAATTTTGGTCATAAAGTCAGTCTCGTCTAAAACGGAGTTTGGAACATCTGTGCGTCAAAACGGGTAAATTAAGGTTGGGCTTTGATTTGACGATGTCCATTTGCTCTATCCAATAGCAGTGAGACAGACCTGCCCAGCAGCTCCGACTTTGTTTAAATAAGACAAAACGTCACGCATTTTTTATATTGAGAAATACTGCACCAAGCACCTTAGTTAGCTGTAAAATTGCGCAACTAAAACATCCTAGGCAAAAACGTCTCAATGATTTACAGCTTTCTGGAGTTACAGTGGCTTGCGAAAGTATTCACCCCCCTTGGCATTTTTCCTATTTTGTTGCCTTACAACCTGGAATTAAAATTGATTTTGGGGGGATTTGTATCATTTGATTTACACAACATGCCTACCACTTTGAAGATGCAAAAGTACAAGAAGTAAGACAAAAAAAAAAGAACTTGAGCGTGCATAACTATTCACCAAAGCCACCTTTTGCAGCAATTACAGCTGCAAGTATCTTGGTGTATGTCTCTAAAAGCTTGGCACATTGAGCCACTGGGATTTTTGCCCATTCTTCAAGGCAAAACTGCTCCAGCTCCTTCAAGTTGGATGGGTTCCACTGGTGTACAGCAATCTTTAAGTCATACCACAGATTCTCAATTGGATTGAGGTCTGGGCTTTGACTAGGCCATTCCAAGACATTTAAATGTTTCCCCTTAAACCACTCGAGTGTTGCTGTAGCAGTATGCTTAGGGTCATTGTCCTGCTGGAAGGTGAACCTCCGACCCAGTCTCAAATCTCTGGAAGACTGAAACAGGTTTCCCTCAAGAATTTCCCTGTATTTAGCGCCATCCATCATTCCTTCAATTCTGATCAGTTTCCCAGTCCCTGCCGATGAAAAACATCCCCACAACATGATGCTGCCACCACCATGCTTCACTGTGGGGATGGTGTTACTCTTGAGTGGCGCAGTGGTCTAAGGCACTGCATCGCAGTGCTAACTGTGCCACTA
Source organism: Coregonus clupeaformis (assembly GCF_020615455.1). Taxonomy (NCBI): domain Eukaryota; kingdom Metazoa; phylum Chordata; class Actinopteri; order Salmoniformes; family Salmonidae; genus Coregonus; species Coregonus clupeaformis. The sequence continues at coordinate 25,757,648 of NC_059194.1, read as the reverse complement.
GAGATCCTGGTTCGAATCCAAGCTCTGTCGCACCTGGCCGCGACCGGGAGACTCATGGGCGGCGCACAATTGGCCCAGCGTCGTCCAGGGTAGGGGAGGGAATGGCCGGCAGGGATGTAGCTCAGTTGATAGAGCATGGCGTTTGCAACGCCAGGGTTGTGGGTTCGATTCCCACGGGGGGCCAGTATAAAAAAATATATATATATTCACTAACTGTAAGTCGCTCTGGATAAGAGCGTCTGCTAAATGACTAAAATGTAAATGTAAAAAATGTGTTCTCGGGGTGATGAGAGGTGTTGGGTTTGCGCCAGACATAGCGTTTTCCTTGTAGAATTGTTTATTTTTTTCTCTAAGCAATGGCTTTTTTCTGGCCACTCTTCCGTAAAGCCCAGCTCTGTGGAGTGTACGGCTTAAAGTACTCCAATCTCCGCTGTGGAGCTTTGCAGCTCCTTCAGGGTTATCTTTGGTCTCTTTGTTGCCTCTCTGATTAATGCCCTCCTTGCCTGGTCCGTGAGTTTTGGTGGGTGGCCCTCTCTTGGCAGGCAGGTTTGTTGTGGTGCCATATTCTTTCCATTTTTTTATAATGGATTTAAATGGTGTTTCGTGGGATGTTCAACGTTTCGGATATTTTTTTAGAACCCAACCCTGATCTGTACTTCTCCACAACTTTGTCCCTAACCTGTTTGGAGAGCTCCTTGGTCTTCATGGTGCCGCTTGCTTGGTGGTGCCCCTTGCTTAGGGGTGTTGCAGACTCTGGGGCCTTTCAGAACAGGTGTATATATGCTGAGATCATGTGACACTTAGATTGCACACAGGTGGACTTTATTTACATTTTACATTTTAGTCATTTAGCAGACGCTGTTATCCAGAGCGACATACAGTTAGTGAGTGCATACATTTTTTTTTTCTCCATACTGGTCCTCCGTGGGAAACGAACCCACAACCCTGGCGTTGCAAACGCCATGCTCTACCAACTGAGCTACACGCCACTATTTAACTAATTATGTGACTTCTGAAGGTAATTGGTTGCACCAGATCTTATTTAGGGGCTTCATAGCAAAGGGGGTGAATACATATGCTCACACCACTTTTCCGTTATTTTAGAATTTTTCTAAACAAGTTATTTTTTTGATTCCACTTCACCAATTTGGACTATTTTGTGTATGTCCATTACATGAAATCCAAATAAAAATCAATTTAAATTACAGGTTGTAATGCAACAAAATAGGAAAAATGCCAAGGGGGATGAATACTTTTGCAAGGCACTGTATCTTAGACTCATTCTGGGGATTTTGAGGAAGTGAAATAGGCTTCTACAGTGTCTCATGGGGGACCAACATCATTAACCAAACGCGGAATCGGTCATGAAACACACCTCCAAGACTGAAATCTCTTTTTTCTAATGAGCAACAGAAAAACACACGTGCCAATCGGCGTGTTTTCCAGCTCTTTAAAATGTATATATATATTTTTTTAATAAATAAAAGGAAATAGTAACACAAGAAAATAACAATAACGAGGCTATATACAATTAGAACCGGTACCGAGTCAATGTGCAGGGGTGCGAGGCAGTTGTGGTAATTGAGGTAAAATGTACATGTAGGTACGGGTAAAAGTGACTAGGCAATGAGGATAGATAATAAGTAGCAGCAGCGTATGCAAATTGTCATCGTCAGGCCTCTATAGGCCTCATACTGCACATATTAAATAGTTCAGAAGTAAACGCCATATCTCCGTACACACACACTCTCAGGACCCTTGACAGTGGTACTTATCAGTGGCAGAGTTCAGTTTATAGTGGAGCGCAGACGTACTGTATGTTCCTGCTCTTGTTATTCCACCCACAGATAGATGCAGGGCTGCTTTCTCCATCTTCCTCTCTGAGTGGCGTTTCTGCATGCAGAGGCTTAAATAAACTAGATAAAATCACACTTGAAAAGGTCTGTGGGTGTGGAACATTTGGTGGTCGGGCCCAGTGCACTCCTTTTGGCTCAGGAGCAGCGCACTGGGAGGCCTCAGCCTTGCTCTGTCCTAATTGGTTGCGACCGTTTCTCATTAATTATAGAAAATAATAAAGTGAAGTATTTTCTCAGCTGTCTTGTTTGGAGCCTGTCTCTGCAGCCATGGCTGTCAGATAGAACAGCACGCCTGGGCCCACTGTTTCCAGATGGGTGCTTTGTCATTCTGGGGGAGAGGTGGGGGAAAGGGGGTGCATATAGAGAAAAGAAAGGGAAGTTGTGTACCATGCAAGTCTTTAGAGAAATGAAGCTTCTCTTGTCTTTCACTTATGAATCAGTCCTTTTTCTTTAACAATTACACCTACACCATTTGGACCGCTTCATCTTACATACATTTAGAATTAAGTGACTTGATCTTACTATGTAGTTTGTAGAATGAAGTAAATTCAATGTGAGGGAGATGCACACATGTATGAGAAAGTGCCGTGGTCATCAGTAATGTTGAATTCCCCTGAGCGCTATTCATAGATCACGTTCCCCTGAGACTTCAATACCATTAAGAAGAAGCACCTTATCCCCCTTGAGTCCACACACCTTGAGTGGGACGGGACCCATCACTCATGCAGTAGAGCTGTGTGTGCCTGCATGCACGTGTGCGTGCGTGAAAGTGTGCACAGCTGCACGCCAGAGGAGACTGGTGGGAGGAGCTATAGGAGGACGGGTTCACTGTAATGGCTGGAATGGAATAAATGGAACGGAGTCAAACGTGTGGTTTCCATATTTTTGATGTGTTTGATACTGTTCCATTTATTCCATTCCAGCCATCCAGGCTCTGTCATAGCCGGCCGCGACCGGGAGACCCATGGGGCGGCGCACAATTGGCCCAGCGTCGTTCAGGGTAGGGGAGGGAATGGCCGGCAGGGATGTAGCTCAGTTGGTAGAGCATGGCGTTTGCAACGCCAGGGTTGTGGGTTCGATTCCCACGGGGGGCCAGTATGAAGTAAAATAATGTATGCACTCACTAACTGTAAGTCGCTCTGGATAAGAGCGTCTGCTAAATGAGTAAAATGTAATTACAATGAGCCCTTCCTCCTATAGCTCCTCCCACCAGCCTCCTCTGCTGCACGCTCACGTGTGTTTGTGTGTGTGTGTGTGTGTGTCTATTGTATCTCTTCTATGTGTAATGCGTTATAACCACTCTGCAGGGTAACTCTGGCCTGGGCTTCAGCATCGCTGGGGGGATGGACAATCCACACATCCCAGATGACCCAGGCATCTTCATCACCAAGATTATCCCTGGAGGAGCTGCAGCTATGGACGGCAGGCTGGGGTGAGTTAGTCCCCCCCCATCTCTATTTCTCTATCGCTCTCTCTTTCTCTCTCACGTCACCATTTCCCTCCCGCCTGACAGTCAGAGGTGTGTGTGAGGCAGTGCCTCTTCAGCCCTCTGCCCCCGGGCTCTGTCTGTTTCCACTAAGTGGTGATTCACTGGAAAACCAAAGCCTAAAACATGCAAATTATATATCTCGAGTGCTTTCGGTGTGCTGCCGGCCTCTGTGTTTGTGTTTGTTTGTTTTATGTGTGTTTGTGCATTTGACTAGCAGTTGACTAGTCTGACTAACAGTTGATTCTATCCATATTGTAGAGCCTGTGGATTGACATAAATTCCATAATTATGATTCAGCAGGCAAACAGATAAATCATCATATAGTGTATATACACTGAGTGTACAAAACATTAAGAATGCCTGCTCTCTCCATGACATAGACTGACCAGTGAAAGCTATGGTCCCTTATTGATGTCACTTGTAAAATCCACTTCAATCAGTGTAGATGAAGGGGAGGAGACGGGTTAAAGAAGGATTTTTAAGCCTTGAGACATGGATTGTGTATGTGTGCCATTCAGAGGGTGAATGGGCAAGACAAAAGATTTAAGTGCCTTTGAACTCCTTATTAGGAAGGTGTTCTTAATGTTTTGTACACTCAGTGTATATTATGTATGTGTATATACAGTACTAACAGCATTGTAAAATATGAACGTTGTTTCCCCTCGTCTCCCCAGGGTGAATGACTGTGTGCTGCGTGTGAACGAGGTGGATGTGTCTGAGGTGGTCCACAGCCGGGCGGTGGAGGCCCTGAAAGAGGCTGGCCCTGTGGTCAGGCTGCTGGTCAGGAGAAGACAGGCCCCTCCTGAGACCATCCTGGAGATCAACCTGCTCAAGGGGCCCAAAGGTCAGCTATATACACTACATACAGTGACTTCGGAAAGTATTCAGACCCTTTGACTTTTTCCACATTATTCTAAAATTGATTTAAATAAAACAAATTATCATCAATCTACACACAATACCCCATAATGACAAAGCAAAAACAGATTTTTAGAATTAAAAACTGAAATATAACATTTACATAAGTATTCAGACCCTTTACTCAGTACTTTGTTGAAGCACCTTTGGCAGCGATTACAGCCTCGAGTCTTCTTGGGTATGACGGTGCATTCTTCTCTGCAGATCCTCTCAAGCTCTGTCAGGTTGGATGGGGAGCGTAGCTGCACAGCTATTTTCAGGTCTTTCCAGATATGTTAGATCGGGTTCAAGTCCGGGCTCTGGCTGGGCCACTCAAGAACATTCAGAGACTTGTCCCAAAGCCACTCCTGCGTTGTGTTGGCTGTGTGCTTAGGGTCGTTGTCCTGTTGGAAGGCCCCAGTGTGAGGTCCTGAGCGCTCTGGAGCAGGTTTTCACCAAGGATCTCTCTGTACATTGCTCCGTTAATCTTTCCCTTGATCCTGACTAGTCTCCCAGTCCCTCCCGCTGAAAAACATCCCCACAGCATGATGCTGCCACCACCATGCTTCACCGTAGGGATGGTGCCAGGTTTCCTCCAGACGTGATGCTTGGCATTCAGGCCAATGAGTTCAATCTTGGTTTCATCAGACCAGAGAATCTTGTTTCTCATGGTCTGACAGTCTTTAGGTGCCTTTTGGCAAACTCCAAGCGAGCTGTCATGTGCCTTTTACTGAGGAGTGGCTTCCGTCTAGCCACTCTACCATAAAGGCCTGAATGGTCGAGTGCTGCAGAGATGGTTGTCCTTCTGGAAGGTTCTCCCATCTCCACAGAGGAACTCTGGAGCTCTGTCAGTGTGACCATCGGATTCTTGGTCACCTCCCTGACCAAGGCCCTTCTCCCCCGATTGCTCAGCTCTAGGAAGAGTCTTGGTGGTTCCAAACTTCTTCCATTTAAGAATGATGGAGACCACTGTGTTCTTGGGGACCTTCAATACTGCAGAATTGTTTTGGTACCCTTCCCCAGATCTGTGCCTCGACACAATCCTGTCTCGGAGCACTGCGGACAATTCCTTCGACCTCATGGCTTGGTTTTTGCTCTGACATGCACTGTCAACTGTGGGACCTTATATAGACAGGTGTGTGCCTTTCCAAATCATGTCCAATCAATTGAATTTACCACAGGTGGACTCCAATCAAGTTGTAGAAACATCTCTTATAAGAACCTGTTTTCGCTTTGTCTTTAAGGGGTATTGTGAGTAGATTGCGGAGGAAATGTTTTTATTTAATCCATTTTAGAATAAGGCTGTAACCTAACAAAATGTGGAAAAAGTCAAGGGGTCTGAATCATTTCCGAAGGCACTGTATATGAATGAATCCTCATTGTGAGGGCCAGGATTTTCTTGGCCCCTATAACTTAACTGTAATATATATAAGAATATGACTATGTATATATGAATAGTGTGTAAATAGTATTTTTGTTGTCTCTTGGTGTCTTTCCAATATATTTTATATAAAACATTTTATTTAGAATTTAATGTAATATCTTATGTTGTTCTTGTCTATAACTGTTCGGTACAGGAAGAGTAGCTGCTGTATGTGCAGTATCTAATGGGGATCCTAATTAACTAAACTAAATTCCCCTGGGCAATTCTAGGTCAACTCTGAAATTGGAACATACGTTTCGATTATTTTTGAGAATTTAAATTGTCCCCATTGAAAATGTTGTACAATTTTCTGTTCTTGACTGTCCTCTGTGTGGTTCTCACCCACAGGCCTTGGCTTCAGCATCGCTGGGGGGATCGGCAACCAGCACATCCCTGGAGACAACAGCATCTACATCACAAAGATCATTGAGGGCGGGGCCGCGCAGAAAGACGGTCGGCTGCAGACCGGAGACCGCCTGCTAGCTGTAAGAACACATCTACTCTGCACTTCGTTCATTACCTGGGCTTAACCCTGCTTTGATGTAGCAGAGGTGGTTTGGTAAAGCCAGAGTGAATGCCTAGACTTAAGCTCAGTGGCCTAATACATTATTTAATTGTGCAGAAAACCCGGGTTCCATACCCAGTCAATTACACAGAAAGTGACCTACGATACTGAACTCTAATGGATGCCCAGAACACTCTTGATTCGCTTACTGTTTAGTGATCCATACCCTGCACACATCAGGACACTGCTACTTTGGTGGGTGCCTCTGAGCCCATCCCTGGACGTTTCTCAGGAGAGCCAGGCGAGGCGACTCGCATCAGCGTTTATGGCCCTGTGTGTGATTGATATGGTGCTGGAGACCGGGTTCAAACGGCCCAGCTGCTCCCCCGGCATATTCTGTTCCACACCGGCAAAAGATAAAGAGAACCACCTGCCAGTCTGAATGAGTGACTACGCTGTTAGAAAAATATGAGATGTGTTTAAGACTGCCATAAATAAGAACATAGCCATTAAGCACTGCTACCTTCGTGGGGGGAAGAGCTGTGAGTGACTACAGCTGCCCAACACAGTACACTTCTGGATGACCATATCATTTGTGCTACTTGATCAACATTTTTCCCCAAATCCATGCATTTTTCTGTAGACACAATGATGCAGACGTGGTGGCTCCTTAAATAAGTAACATCTCGCGACTGTACCTGTATGGAGCAGCTCTGTTCAAAACCTTTGTAATATTATCACATGCTGTGTCTTAGTAGTACACAGTAACAGTAGTGTATGATTGATGTGTGTGTGGCTCAGGCAAACTAAAAGAGGGAGCTATAAGCCTCAGTGTTGTGAACATGAGGATTTGACTGTGGTCTGTGTGCTCCAGGTGAACAACATCATCCTGCAGGACGTGCGTCACGAGGAGGCGGTGGCGGCACTGAAGAACACCTCTGACATGGTCTACCTCAAGGTGGCCAAGCCCGGACCTGTGCACCTCAACGACATGTACGCCCCTCCGGACTACTCCAGTAGTACGTATCTTCTCCTGCTAGCTACTGTATTCCCCTATGGCTCAAACTAAACACTCCCCCTCCTCTCCTACTCTCATACTGCTCACAATGAATACAACTACAATTGAATGTAGTTGCCTCAATGGTACCGGCACACAGAGTTTGTTTTAATGGAAGACCACAGAAACCCTGCGGTAATAACAATGGTGCTCTCTTTCCACACTCCTCATTCTCAGTTTATACCTAAACCTCAAAACCCAACCCAGGCATCAGTTGTTTGAAGAATGTTCTGTTAATTAGCATTACCTTTAGGTCAGGGGTCAGCAACCTTTATGACTGGAAGAGCAATTTTCTTTCACACCAAAAAAATTAAGTGTTGAGAAATTCGAGCCCTTTTCAAGCGCAATAGCGGCAATATCTGATATTCAGCACCACGGATAGCAGTCAGATCAAATTACTATGAAATCTGGCAGTTCAGGGTCACAGAGCAGTGGACACAGCAGCTGTCTGGTGAAATTGCAGGGAGAATCAAATCTTGTGAACATACATTAAATATGCTACAGAAGTGGTGTTACTTTTTTTATTTTAAAACCTACCAACAAAGGAAATGTTGTTTTCCAGTGATTAATTGAAATACCCACATCAAGCCCCGCAAGATATTAAATAATGAAACACAGATACACAAATATTTTAATGCAAACAGAAGGTTTGATTGTAATCAATATTTATTATACTGCTTTAACATAAGTGTTTGTTTATTTACTTTACTTTTATAAATGAGAAATTAGCCCATTCAGGCAGGCCTTGTCTGCACACTTTCAGCAACAGAAACTTAACCTGCAAAGTAAGATAACAAGGTTTTAACATGTATTTTCCTGTAGATTGTAGTTAGTCCCGATCTTTCCAGACCCATCTATTTCTGATTGAAAATACAAAAAATATATATAGTTATTTGTTTGTTTGTTGAGGAAATCTATACATAGCCAGGGAGCCGCGGGTTGCTGAGGTACACAACCCTGTCCCTGCCACAGGGGATGTGTATGGGTTATCTCAGTGAGTGGTAGAGCTGTTTCAGTGTTCTCTCCTCAGCGTGGCTGTGCCCAGACTCCTACATGGTGCAGACACACTGCTGCCCACTGAAACATCAAGCCCTGCTCTCTCTCCCTCTCTCTCTCCCACTGAGTGTGGAGGCTTTCTCACATCCCACACACCTGCTCAGGAGAACCCATGGCCTGGGGATCCTGCAAGCCACACACATCGATTTACCGAAGAACCACACACACACACACTCACACACACACACACAATACCTGTACTGGACTATATGTAATTATTACAGGTATACTATATTGTACTAAACAATGTCAACCAGTGATTTATTATCAAAGGGCCTGTACAGTAGTACTGTATATGTTTGTTGTTGTTATGTATGTGTGGTTGCCATGACTTGAGCAAGCCCTTTATACTGACTTAAAGGAGCAGTTCACTATTTTACAACATGATGTTAGATGGTTCCTATAACGGTGGCTATAGTTAGCTGAAGTTTGTAGTGGTTGTTTAAAGAAAACCGAACCATGGATTACAATTTCTACTGGCCCATATACTACTTTCAGGTTGAGGAACCATCTAACATCATATTATAAACTACTGAACTACTCCTTTAAGACAGCTCTGACAGTATGACCTATAGTCAGATGATCTACAGGGGATTTTAGAGCCATGAGTCATAAGTACTCTAGCCCCCATGATGGAATGTAAATCTGGGGACTTTCTAGACTTTAGCTACTCAAAATCTCTGGTGTAGGACATATTGTGGTCTCACAGTAGCCTGCACACATCTATTATATCTCAGGTATAGAGAATACCCACACTGACTAATCTGTAAAGAGAATATTGTCTTTAATGGGGCATAGATTTTTTAACAGGCATCGTCACATGTATGATAGTGTTATGAGTTGATCCCTCCTGGCATGAGTGCTCCCAGGCCTCCAGCGGCCTCCAGTGGACCACTGTTTTAATCATCCTTCCTTTCCATCTACTGGTCTGGCCCTCCCTGCCCTCCCTCCAGCCTTCCCTGCCCTCCCTCCAGCCTTCCCCACCATGGTGGACAACCACATCAGCCACAACTCAGGCATGGCCTACATGGGAGCTATGGAGCCCAAGCCCGTCTACAGCCAGCCCCCCCAGGTCACGCCCTCCAGGTACTCCCCAGACCCCCGCCACATGCTGGGGGAGGAAGACTTCACCAGGTCAGTACCATTTTTTTCAGTTTTTTTTTTATACCACGGCTAAGGGCTGTTCTTATGTACGACTCAACGTGGAGTGCCTGGACACAGCCCTTAGCCTTGGTATACTGGCCATATATCACAAACCCCCGAGGTGCCTTATTGCTATTATAAATTGCTATTAGAGCAGTACAAATACATGTTTTGTCATACCTGGTCTGATATACCATGGCTGTCAGCCAATCAGCATCCAGGGCTTGATTCAGGGCTCAAACCACCAAGTTTATAATATGTTTTTTACCATGTGAATGTACAGTACCAGTCAAAAGCTTGGACACACCTATTCATTCAAGGGTTTTTCTCTATTTCTACTATTTTCAACATTGTAGAATAATAGTGAAGACATCAAAACTATGAAATAACACATATGGAATCATGTAGTAACCAAAAAAAAGTGTTAAACAAAATATATTTTAGATTTTAGATTCTTCAAAGTAGCCACCCTTTGCCTTGATGACAGCTTTGCACACTCTTGGCATTCTCTCAACCAGCTTCACCTGGAATGCTTTTCCAACAGTCTTGAAGGAGTTCCCACATATGCTGAGCACTTGTTGGCTGTTTTTCCTTCACTCTGCAGTCCAACTCATCCCAAACCATCTCAATTGGGTTGAGGTCGGGTGATTGTGGAGGCCAGGTCATCTGATGCAGCACTCCATCACTCTCCTTCTTGGTTAAATAGCCCTTACACAGCCTGGAGGTGTGTTGGGTCATTGTCTTGTTGAAAAACAAATGATAGTCCCACTAAGTGCAAACCAGATGGGATGGCGTATCGCTGCAGAATGCGGTGGTAGCCATGCTGGTTAAGTGTGCCTTGAATTCTAAATAAATCACAGACAGTGTCACCGGCAAAGCACCATCACACCTCCTCCTCCATGCTTCACGGTGGGAACCACACATGCGGAGATCATCTGTTCACCTACTCTGCATCTCACAAAGACACGGTGGTTGGAACCAAAAATCTCAAATTTGAACTGATTAGACCAAAGGACAGATTTCCACCGGTCTAATGTCCATTGCTCGTGTTTCTTGGCCCAAGCAAGTCTCTTCTTCTGATTGCTGTCCTTTAGTAGTGGTTTCTTTGCAGAAATTCGACCATGAAGGCCTGATTTCACGCAGTCTCCTCTGAACAGTTGATGTTGAGATGTGTCTGTTACTTTAACTCTGTGAAGCATTTATTTGGGCTGCAATTTCTGAGGCTGGTAACTCTAATGAATTTATCCTCTGCAGCAGAGGTAACTCTGGGTCTTCCTTTCCTGTGGCGGTCCTCATGAGAGCCAATTTCATCATAGCGCTTGATGGTTTTTGCGACTGCACTTGAAGAAACGTTAAAAGTTCTTGAAATGGTCCATATTGACTGACCTTCATGTCTTAAAGTAATGATGGACTGTCGTTTCTATTTGCTTATTTGAGCTGTTCTTGCCATAATATGGACTTGGTCTTTTACCAAATAGGGCTATCTTCTCTATACCACCCCTACCTTGTCACAACACAACTGATTGGCTCGCATTAATTCCACAAATTAAAGTTTAACAAGGCATACCTGTTAATTGAAATGCATTCCAGGTGACTACCTCATGAAGCTGGTTGAGAGAATGCCAAGCGTGTGCAAAGCTGTCATCAAGGCAAAGGGTGGCAACTTTGAAGAATCTCAAATATAAAATATATTTTGAGTTGTTTAACACTTTTTTGGTTACTACATTATTCAATATGTGTTATTTCATAGTTTTGATGTCTTCACTATTATTCTACAATGTAGAAATAGTCAATATAAAGAAAAACCCTGGAATGAGTAGGTGTGTCCAAACTTTTGAATAGTACTATAAGTTTAAGAGTAGTTTTGACAATCCAGGGTTAGAGTCACTTTCTCATGTCAAAATAGTACAGGGAAACCAGAGAGCGCAGTAAGAGGCCTTTTTGTTGTGAACTTCAGAATATTCATTCCTTAATCTTGGTGTGGTGACTGTTGCTTTACTTGGCGTTCCCTGGTGTTGGTGTCGTGTCTTTCTTTGGTGATATGTATGTAGATTTATGTAGTTTAGTGGGCCTTAAACAGTGTGGCAATGTGTTTGTCTCTGGTTGACTAGCTGGGCAAGAAGGGTTCAGTTTTGTCTGAGGTGGCAATGTATTGCCCAAATACCTCAAAGAAGCCCTCTCATCCCATAGTCCCTTGGCCTTGTTCTCCCTTACGACCTCTTGGCCAAACACTGAAACAACATTCACAGAGCCCCAGAGTCACCTTAATACCTATTGCGTGTGTTTGTGTACCTCTGCCTGTGTGTGTGTGCATATGTGATGTGTGACAATGACTGTATGGTGCATGTGGGCGTGTGTTTGTGTGTATCGACTGTGTGAGTGTGTACTGTGTGTAGCAGTTTCTATGTATGCGCATGTACGTATGTGTATTTGTTCTGTGTATTTGTCCCGTATACTGTACATGTGTTTGTGTGTTCTGTTTTTGTGTCCTACTCAAGCCCCATTCACTGTGATTTCTGTACTCCCCCACCAGGCCTGAACCTATTTACAATGTCATCCACAAACAACCTGGGGACAGCGGGGTCCCCCTGGGTCTCTACAGCAGGGGGGCACCCAGGAACACAGGCTACTGTTCTGGCTAAGGCCCAGTCCCCTCCTCTGGCAGGTACTAACCCAGTGTCATCGCTACGTCCGCTTAGCTAACCTTACTACAGCGCTGTGTTGCCCTACCTTCAACCCCTCGCCACACCTGTATTTGGGCTTGGCAGTAGACTGTGGTGCCTGGAGACGGGTGAAGGGGCGGTAGAGGGGGGATCCCCATGCCAGCGGTTTAGGGACATGTCTCCATTATGAGACTAGAGGACAGATGGCAGCAGATAGATGGCAGCAGATAGAATAACAAAGGGAAGTAAGGAGGAAGGAGTGCTGTTTGTGCTGACAGAGCTCTCTTGAAAGGGAGGGCCTCCCATCTATGTCTGATAGCTACTTAGAATCTGTCTGTGTGTAACAGTCTATACATGTCTTACCTCTCCATGTCTGCTCCTGCATTTAATGTTGGTGTTCATACTCACAGTATACATGTATAAAAGCCTTTACTGTGCTATGTGTCACTGTTGTAATTTAATACAGGTTGATATAACTACAGTGGCTTAGATAATGATCTGCTTTGACTACCTGTCTAAGATGGAAACAACAGAAGCACCCCCTCAAGTCAAGTGTGAACGTGTTCCACTGGTGTTTGTTTAATCCTTTATTTGTATTTCCAGAGTTAACATATTTAATCTGGGTTTTCCCTTCTAACCTCCATTTACTTATTGCAAATGTTTATAAACACCATTTTACATTAAGAGTAAAAAGATACTATGTGCGAATAGTGTTAAATACATTTAAATCAGTCATCAAACTGACCATGTATATGAATTAGAAACAGTAGCATTAGTACAGTCCTGAACTGAGACCAGCCCTAGCCTGAGCCGGCTGAGTGAGAGTTAAAGATGGAGAGAGTTATACCTGCCCTTCACAGAGACACACGTCTCCACAGGACCGCTCGCTGGCACAAGCTGCTCAATTCCATCTGGCAGGAGCTGAGTCTAACCCAGGCCTGAGTCCCCAGCCAAGCCACTGTCATTGTCCTAGCTTCCCTACTGAAAACCTCTATGGCGGATATATGGACAGAATGTCTGTTAGTGTGTGTCTGTGTTGTTTATGAGTGTGTATTTAATGTAATCTACCTGTCTCTGTTTGTGTTGAGTTTATTTGTTTTATATGTTGTAATGTATTTGTGTTGCGTGTCCACTGTCTGTCCTACCTCCCTCATCAATCACCATGTTGTCATGGATGAATGCCTTTATGTTGCTGGTTGCATGCCACTGTATTTATGATTGTGTAGAGTATGCGTGTCTAATGTATGTCAGTGTGCATGGATGCCTGTGTGTGTGTACAGTACATGCCACCAGTGCCAGTGTTTATGTGCATACAATATATGCTTGAATGCAGGTGTGTGTGTGTCCTGGTATCCAGATCTTACTGTGTAGACAGACTGTGGGGGTAAAGTGAACAGACTGTATTAGGAGGTGTAACTGGAGGCTGTCATCTCACACACACACACACACACACACACACACACACACAAACACACAAACACACACACACACACCTCTGCAGCACAGGAATGTTTTGCCTGCTGCTGTCCTTGAGTAAATATAAACACTGGGCCATGGTTTTACCATAAATGTATTGGGAAGTGAGAGGCTAATACGCCACGGGGCAGAACATGAGGAGCGCCGGACATTCCTGCAACTGTCGGGATTCATCTGCATTCTGGGAAAACCAGGCCATGCACTCAGGTCCACCATCCCCCCCCACCCCCCACCCCACACACAGGCAGCCCACACTGCCAGCACCAATCACACACACTGATCTACTCAGACATTTCCTCATAATGTGCTGACGCATAGACACACACACATTAATGTAGGCTCCCTCACGATGCAATATAACACACACACACACACACACACAAAGACACACATGTTGGTATACAGTACATGCATACCCACCCAGACAACACATAAATCAACACACATGCCCCTGCTCTGTTTTCCAGGGCCTATACAGTATGGAACAGTATGTCATGTCTGCTTCAAACCTAAACAGAGAGACGTTGTCACGGATTACATAATGCTAACAGACTTCCAGTCCAGTCAGACTAGATCAACATCCATATGCATCAGATTCCCTGCTGTCAGATAGGAGAGAGACCTCCCTGCAGCCCAGGAGGATTTGCATAGGGTTTTATTCTCAGGGTTTATTGGAGATTGATTATTCTAGTGTAAAGCGAGGGCTTCCAGAGGAGTGGAGCCCTGTGCCCATCTGCGCCGCCATGCGTCCCCCTCAGTGGTGCTGCAGTCACCTCACAGACACATTCCCCTCTCCATCTGACACTACTACCTCCTCTCTGCATGGTGGAGGATATTCTGGAGACTGAGAACCTATGACACTGGAACCATACGCACATATCTTAGTATACAGTATGTCACTTTTGTTTTTATAGGCTATGTGAACGTTATTTATCTAGGTTAATCTCGTTGAGATATAATATATTTTTCAAATGAGACCTAATGACCAGCGTGGTGTTTGTTTTTGTGTGTGTGCGCGTCTGTGCTGACCAATACCACAACCTGAACTGTTTAACTGGCCGCTATCAGAGTATAAAGAATGCTATTGGCCAGGACTGTTTGCCCAGAGACTAGCTACTGTAAACACTACAGGAATCTACAGAGCAGTGCAGCAGGTGAGCTAATCAGTAACTTGGTGTTGTTCTTCCATCGTGAATGCGCTCAACCTTTGACTGGTAAGCTTGGAGAGTGTCACGATCGTCTAATGAGGAGGACCAATGCGCAGCGTTGAAGGTGAACATATTATATTTATTAAATGATCACACGATCAAAACAACAAACGAAAAACGTGACGTCTAAGGTTACAACACAAACCAACACGAACAAAATCCCACAAACCCGAATGAAAAACAGACAGTTTAAATATGGCTCCCAATCAGAGACAACCAACGAACAGCTGACACTCGTTGCCTCTGATTGGGAGTCACTAAGACAAACATAGAAAACAACAAACCAGAACCCCCAACATAGAAACACACCACATAGAACAAACACACCCTGGCTCAACAACTAGAGTCCCATTGCCAGGGTGTGACAGTACCCCCCCCTAAAGGCGCGGACTGCGACCGCGCCTCAAAAAGAGCAAAACAGGGGAGGGCTGGGTGGGCATACCTCCTCGGCGGCGGTTCTGGCTCCGGGCTTGACCCCCACTCCTTCTCTAACCCCCCAAAGTACCCCTGGTCCGGTCTGGCCCTGCTGGCCGGAGCTGGACTGAACACTGGTGGAGCGGATTGCTCTAGCTCCGACGTGAAGCCTCTGACCGGTGCCGGACCAGCCACCGGTGGAACAGGCACGGGCCGTGCCGGACTGACGACGCACACCACTGGCTTGGTGTGGGGAGCAGGAGCAGGAGCGGGCCGAGCCGGGCTGTCGAAGCGCACCCCTGACTTGGTGCGGGGAACAGGCACGGGCCGTGCCGGACTGACGACGCACACCACTGGCTTGGTGTGGGGAGCAGGAGCGGGCCGAGCCGGGCTGTCGAAGCGCACCCCTGACTTGGTGCGGGGAGCAGGAACGGGCCGAGCCGGGCTGACGAAGCGCACCACTGACTTGGTGCGGGGAGCAGGAATGGGCCGGACCGGGCTGACGACGCGCACCACTGACTTGGTGCGGGGAGCAGGAATGGGCCGGACCGGGCTGACGACGCGCACCACTGACTTGGTGCGGGGAGCAGGAATGGGCCGGACCGGGCTGACGACGCGCACCACTGACTTGGTGCGAAGTGGCAGGAACAGGCCGGACCGTACTGGGAACACACACCACTGGCCCTACGTGGGGATCAGGAACAGGCCGGACCGGACTGGCAACACACGCCAGTACCTCTCGCCGTGCCTCTACAACCTCCTTCCCCCTGGTGACCAGTGACTCCCGTAACCTGGCGTCCTCCTCTGCCAATCCGCTGGGCCGCTCTGCCGCGGTCTCCTGCTGGCCCGTCGTCCACGGCGTTAGCCCCCCTAAAAAAATTTCTGGGCGTCTCCCCTACCCGTGGACCAGGTCTCCATGTCCCTCGCCAGCCTTTCGCCCTTCTGCCACAAGGTCAAGCCCTTCTCCTCCTCACTCGGCTTGACCCAGTCGAGGAGGCGAAGGAGATCTGTTAGGGATCTCCCTGGCGATGGCTCCTGGACACGCTGCTTGGTCACATCTTGGTGGGATTTTCTGTCACGATCGTCTAATGAG
The DNA here is from genome assembly GCF_020615455.1 of Coregonus clupeaformis. Taxonomy (NCBI): domain Eukaryota; kingdom Metazoa; phylum Chordata; class Actinopteri; order Salmoniformes; family Salmonidae; genus Coregonus; species Coregonus clupeaformis. The sequence continues at coordinate 25,741,368 of NC_059194.1, read as the reverse complement.
GAGGACCAATGCGCAGCGTTGAAGGTGAACATATTATATTTATTAAATGATCACACGATCAAAACAACAAACGAAAAACGTGACGTCTATGGTTACAACACGAACAAAATCCCACAAACCCGAATGAAAAACAGACAGTTTAAATATGGCTCCCAATCAGAGACAACCAACGAACAGCTGACACTCGTTGCCTCTGATTGGGAGTCACTAAGGCAAACATAGAAAACAACAAACCAGAACCCCCAACATAGAAACACACCACATAGAACAAACACACCCTGGCTCAACAACTAGAGTCCCATTGCCAGGGTGTGACAGAGAGCATCACAGGGATATATACATATTAGCAGCAAGCCCTTCTATGGCCACTGGAAACCATTTATAGACAGGGGAAAGATTAGAACAGGGTAATCATAGTTCAGGATCAGTTGAACGCCCGAGTGAGTCTAAACTGTTAATCATTCATTGCGCCTGGTTTATTCTTAGCCGCTCTGAGAGGCTTGAAATATCTTGAACCGTCTGTCGCCTTTTCCATATCAAATTAGAATGAAATAGGAGGTATAGGAGGAGAGAGAGGCAGTGGCGGTAGAATCCACTGGAGAATGTGAAGGTGAAAACTAGAAGAGGGACAAGAGAGCAGTCTTTGTTTCATCTGTATACGCCAGCCCTGCATGCTATGGGCTAGAGAGAGAGAGAGAAAGAGAGAGAGAGAGAGAGAGAGAGAGAGAGAGAGAGAGAGAGAGAGAGAGAGAGAGAGAGAGAGAGAGTGTTTAACACTGAGACTTGGTCTGTCTGTGTTTGTGGAAAATGTTGGTCCGCAGTGTCCACCATTAATCAGCCAAGTAGAACCAATTACTGGGCTGAGGAGAGGGAGACCATAGCAGCACAGTGTTGGGGCAGCACGACCCGCTAAAGCCCACATCTCCATTCAGAGCATTAGTACTGGGCTGCCTCAGCCAAAACACTGAGGGGAGGGGGATGGCTGGTTACAGAGAGGGAGAGGCAAAGAGAGAGCAGGAGAGAGAGAACAAGAGAGACAGGCCCATAGAGAGGCATGGAGAGAGGAGAGGGACAGGCATAGAGAGGCATGGAGAGAGGAGAGAGACAGGCCCATAGAGAGGCATGGAGAGAGGAGAGGGACAGGCATAGAGAGGCATGGAGAGAGGAGAGAGACAGGCCCATAGAGAGGCATGGAGAGAGGAGAGGGACAGGCATAGAGAGGCATGGAGAGAGGAGAGGGACAGGCATAGAGAGGCATGGAGAGAGGAGAGAGACAGGCCCATAGAGAGGCATGGAGAGAGGAGAGGGACAGGCATAGAGAGTAAAGGTTTTACAGCACCATAACTGTTTACATTCCTGGCGTGGATGAAAAAACAAGGAGGGGAGGAGGGAGAAGAGAGGAAGGGGAGGCAGGTCCCATGATAGGGAGGGAGTGCTTGATCTCTGTGTTCATAACCTTTGGAATTAACTCCCTTTTTTCACGGAACTGCCCAAGCATTTTTTCTCTGATTTTAGGATTCCATACATGTGCTGGCACAACACACACACACATTTACTTCGAGAGCATCAGCACTCAAATAACTCAAACAAAGCTACATGTCACTTTGGTTATACATATTTTTTCCTCAGTTGTATCCTGTTGTTTTGTTGAAAGTCAAGTTAAGTTCAGGAGTTCCTCAGCTTGTTTATTCTATCACAAAAGCAAGGAGCTGCTGGGAGACTGTCTGCCTAATCTCCAGAGGGCTGGGCTGATGGACAGGAAAGCTGGTCTGCTGTTGCTGCATCTGGGCGGGCTGGACTGGGACACCACCGTCAGATGAGAGATGAGGGGCAGCATTTAGTCTGGAGGTCCTCCCAACAACATCCCACTCCCGACGCCTTTTGCTGTGACATACAGCCCTCTGAGCCACACAAGGGAAGCCTGGGCAACAAAATGAGGAAGCTTGGAACGGGGGAACCTACCCTGGCTGTTTCCTGTAGGATGTGGTTGTTCTGTAGAGATGGCTCTGGTCTAGTCTGTCTGGGCGGGTGAGGGTTAAGTCTTGTCCTGTTGCTGATGATGATGATGAGGAGTAGAATGTGACAGCCCAAAGTAGAGCTGTATCCCATCACACAACATCCTGAGATTACGTTTGTACATAGCGAGCCTCAACCAGAGCTCCTCTCACAAGTAGGGCAACAATTGAGAGTGGGGTTAGGGGGAAAGCTAACATCTCCCTGGCTTTGAGGTGTTGCTTGGAGTTGGCATAATAATGTGCCGCAGTCAGTAGCCGCCATGTTTGCAGTGAACATCTCCTCCATGTCGTTTGTGAGAGCTCACCCCAAGCGGCTGAGGAAGCGACTGTCATTCAGGAGCAAACACAGGATCCTCAGGTAACCATGGTGATGCATGTGTCTGAGTTGGAATGGGAGGGACTTTTCAGAATGTTTGGAGTACATGGAGCTCCTCTGGAAGGTCCAATACTGCCTGGTCCGCTGTGCGGGGTACAACGGTCCTCTTGTGTCGCTGCTTGCTGTTATTTGAAGACAAGTCTTTTAACATAATCTCTCATGTGTGCTACTCATGTTTGTTACTCAGTTGTGTATGTAAGGGTTGTCGTTTTTCAAAAAGGTATTCATCCTTTAGAAAGATATATAGAAAATAACCTCTGCTAAGCAGAATTGTACATGGATGACAGAAGGAAAAGGAGAGTGTATGTGTGTGGTCAGTATGGGCTTATTAAATCTCTGTGACTCATACTCCCACGTGGGAACAAACCTAATGCAGTAATTGCGAAAAGACTGTCTACTATAGTTGCTGACTTTCACTGCCAAACAGGCTTTATTCACATGCTCTAGTTTGAGACCATGGGCATGAACCTTAAATTAACGGACTCATTTGAGGAAATGCATTATATTTGAAGGGTATTTTAACAATCCAGGATGCGCTGATATGGGTTTTTAGATCAACGTGAGGTATTTATGGAAGTACCATCCAATCATTGCTCTTCAGTCAAAGTGCCTTTCATTTATGTTATTAAACCTTTGTGAAACCATCAAACTTACCATGCCTCTTCACATGTTTTACTGGAACAGTCAGGGTTGTTTTCAGTCGGGACCTGAAACTAATGCTAGGAAAGTATGTATGCATTGTCTCTCATTGATGTAAAAGGGTCTCTTCAGCAACTTGGAGCACAGCCATTAGGGATTGAGTAGGAATTGTTATTGTGGACCGCAGGCTGAGTACTGGAGCAAAGACCACTAATGGGAACCATGTGGAGAGTTTTGTTGAGATGGGCTGTGTGTGTCAGCTTCTAGGGCCTCTGCAGTGTGTCTCTGCCTTATAGTCTGAGGCATGTTCTCAGAAGTCTTTTGATGGTCCCAAGCAGTGGTTTGGCCTCTCCAGGATCCTCAGTCCAATATAGTCTGGAATTCAGCCTGCCTGATGATGACTCACAGTGGCTAAAGCTAAAACAGAGCTGCAGCAGGGGCAGTCAAGTGTGGGGCTGCTGCTCAGTGTGTGTGTGTGTGTGTGTTTGACGGGGCAAATTGTTCATCCAAAGACAGCATGTCTTGGTTGGCCCTGTTGCCAAAGCATTGTTCGAGGTGCAGTCGAATCATAATCATTACATGTCCTTCCTATAGGCCTATTGCAAGTGTAGTTCAGCATATTTGAAAGTGCCGTCTGTATTTAATTTCCTTTTTCTCATTTTTTTTCGTTCAATTTGTGGAAGGATGTGTATTACTCATTTGAATGCTGGGATTGTTTCCCCTGCAAAAGTAAATGAAAGTGTTCACTTTCAAACATATATAGAAAGTGCTACTCTTCAGGCTCTGCTGCAGCATAGTCCATGGATTGTATACGTACTGCAAAATGATTGTGTCACCTTTTCCATAATACAAGTTAGCCCCATGTATGAACAGATGTTGGTGTGGGCTGTTTCCTAAACTGCCTCTGTCTACCCTTCTGTTTTTCGTTTTTCATTCTCTCTCTCTCTCTCTCTCTCTCTCTCTCGCCTCCATTCTCACCCTCTGTCTGTCTCCGTCGCTTTCCTGTGCTCCCAGTCCCGCCCTGCGCCCTGACGCTGTCGCTCTGTTTGGCAGGGAGCCGCGGAAGGTGCTGCTTCACAAGGGCTCCACAGGGCTGGGCTTCAACATCGTGGGCGGCGAGGACGGAGAGGGCATCTTCGTCTCCTTCATCCTGGCTGGAGGACCAGCAGACCTGAGTGGAGAGCTGAGGAGGGGAGACCGCATCCTCTCGGTCAGTGGCTTACCGGTCCTCGCAACGAACTAACCAGCCAGCCAACCTGTGGCAGGGCTTACACATCTGAGATATTTGCTTAAAACATACACTACCATTCAAAAGTTTGGGGTCACATAGAAATGTCGTTGTTTTCTAAAGAAAAACAGGCGACTCCGGGATGCTGACCTTCTAGGCAGAGTTGCAAAGAAAAAGCCATAGCTCAGACTGGCCGATAAAAATAAAAGATTAAGATGGGCAGTCTGAGATATGGCTTTTTCTTTACAACTCTGCCTAGAAGGTCAGCATCCCAGAGTCGCCTCTTCACTGTTGATGTTGAGACTGGTGTTTTGCAGGTACTATTTAATGAAGCTGCCAGTTGAGGACCTGAGAGGCGCCTGTTTCTCAAACTAGACACTACTGTATTTGTCCTCTTGCTCAGTTGTGCACCGGGGCCTCCCACTCCTCTTTCTATTCTGGTTAGAGCCAGTTTGCACTGTTCTGTGAAGGGAGTAGTACATAGCGTTGTACGAGATCTTCAGTTTCTTCGCAATTTCACGCATAGAATAGCCTTCATTTCTCAGAACAAGAATAGACTGACGAGTTTCAGAAGAAAGTTATTTGTTTCTGGCCATTTTGAGCCTGTAATCGAACCCACAATTGCTGATGCTCCAGATACTCAACTAGTCTCAAGAAGGCCAGTTTTATTGCTTCTTTAATCAGCACAACAGTTTTCAGCTGTGCTAGCATAATTGCAAAAGGGGTTTCTAATGATCAATTAGCCTTTTAAAATGATAAACTTGGATTAGCAAACACAACGTGCCATTGGAACACAGGACTGATGGTTGCTGATAATGGGCCTCTGTATGCCTATGTAGATATTCCATAAAAAAATCAGCCGTTTCCAGCTACAATAGCCATTTACAACATTAACAATGTCTACACTGTATTTCTGATCAATTTGATGTTAATTTAATGGACAAAAAAATTGATTTTCTTTCGAAAACAAGGACATTTCTAAGTGACCCCAAACTTTTGAACGGTAGTGTACTTACAGCAAGTTGCATAGCTATACAGTAGTTAGGGCTTTGTCATAGCGACATAGATTGATAGCTACAGCTGTACATGTATTCGCACTGAAGATTTACCATCGAAGACTTGCCTTAACAAATAGACCATTTTAATAATATAGAGAGGAGTAGACCCAAAGGGGTAACAGGATAAAGATTATACGTTGGTCAGCATGGAGTCAAAGTAATCAAAAGAGACACCATTGGACCATCTTCCAGTCAAGGTCACAGCTCTCATTTAAATCAATAATCTCTTATAGCTAACGCAAGGCCCCCCATTATGACAGATAGGTACCTTTCTGGAGGGCACATCTGCTCAATGGCCCTCCTGGGATTGTGAACCAGCCATTTTCTCTAGTCACGATCCTCTTAATCATGCAAAGGTCATTCTTCCACTGATTGAAAACGAATCCTCAAGCTGGTGATCCAAGAAAGAAAGGAAGGAGAGGCTCTCCTCCACATCCTTATGTCAAGGTCAGGTAGTCTCATTCCCTTGTAGGCTAAATATCTCTGTGAAGAACAGTGCTGGTTGGTCCATTGACCTATCAATCGAGGCTCCATGGCTGAGGTTCTGTCCTGTGCTGTGTGTCTCAGGTGAACGGGGTGAACCTGCGGAATGCCACCCACGAGCAGGCAGCTGCAGCGCTGAAGCGGGCCGGCCAGACAGTCACCATCATTGCCCAGTACCGACCAGAAGGTAGGAGTTTGTCTCAATCTCTCTCTCAGACACCACACCTTAAACATTAGCCAAACCGGTCATGCGCGCCATCATGCGCATGTTGATTTTGTCTGTATACCAAAACCAACTATATTAATTTGTGGACAGGTCGAAACACACATGAAACATTCATTGACATTTAGCTAGCTTGCGGTTGCTATCTTATTTGGCCTGGGAGATAAACATTGGGTTGTTATTTCACCTGAAATGCATATAGTCCTTTTTTTTGCTGGATCTTTGTTGAATTTTGACCGGTAGTCATACAAAATCATGTGTTTCTCTACTTTGACGATTAATCCACAGATAAAATGGGAAACCTAGTTAGTTTGTTAGTTGTCTTTGATTAATCTCTCCTCGTTTCATCTTTCAATCACTCACGTGGGTTAGTATGCTCGTGAAAACCAATGAGTAGATGGGAGAGGCGGGACTTGCAGCACGTCGAGCGTCTCAAATAGAACCAAGTTCTATTTTAGCATCTGGCTATGCAGATGCTTGAGCAGTTGAGGAAATGATTGAATAACATGTACACTGAACAAAAATGTAAATGCAACATGCAACAATTTCAAAGATTTTACTGAGATCAAATCAAATCAAATTGTATTTGCCACATGCGCCGAATACAACAGGTGTAGACATTACAGTGAAATGCTTACTTACAAGCCCTTAACCAACAATGCAGTTTTTTAAAAATAAAAATGTAAAAGAAAAAAAGTGTTAAAGAAAAATAAAAGCAAATAACTAAAGAGCAGCAGTAAAATTAAAGAACAGTAGGGAGGCTATATTTACATTTACATTTTAGTCATTTAGCAGACGCTCTTATCCAGAGCGACTTACAGTTAGTGATTACATATTTTTCTTTATACTGGCCCCCTGTGGGAATCGAACCCACAACCCTGGCGTTGCAAACGCCATGCTCTATCAACTGAGCTACATCCCTGCCGGCCATTCCCTCCCCTACCCTAGACGACGCTGGGCCAATTGTGCGCCGCCCATGAGTCTCCCGGTCGCGGCCGGCTGCGACAGAGCCTGTATTCGAACCAGGATCTCTAGTGGCACAGTTAGCACTGCGATGCAGTGCCTTAGACCACTGCGCCACTCAGGAGTATATACAGGGGCGTACCGGTACAGAGTCAATGTGCGGGGGCACCGGCTAGTCAAGGTAATTGAGGTCATATGTACATGAGGTTAGAGTTAAATACAGTTCATATAAGGAAGTCAGTCATTTACATTACATTTTAGTCATTTAGCAGACGCTCTTATCCAGAGCGACTTACAGTTAGTGAGTGCATACAATTGAAATAAATTCATTAGGCCCTAATCGATGAATTTCACATGACTGGGAATAAAGATATGCATCTGTTGGTCACAGATACCAAAAATAAAAAAAGTATGGGCGTGGATCAGAAAACCAGTCAGTATCTGGTGTGACCACCATTTGCCTCATGCAGCGCGACATCTCCTTCGCATAGAGTTGATCAGGCTGTTGATTGTGGCCTGTGGAATGTTGTCCCACTCTTCAATGTCTGTGCGAAGTTGCTGGATGTTGGCAGGAACTGGAACACGCTGTCGCACACGTCGATCCAGAGCATCCCAAACATGCTCAATGGGTGACATGTCTGAGTATGCAGGCCATGGAAGAACTGGGACATTTTCAGCTTCCAGGAATTGTGTACAGATCCTTGCGACATGGGGCCGTGCATTATCACGCTGAAACATGAGGCGATGGCGGCGGATGAATGTCACGACAATGGGCCTCAGGATCTCGTCACGGTATCGCTGTGCATTCAAATTGCCATCGATAAAATGCAATTGGGTTTGTTGACCGTAGCTTCTGCCTGCCCATACCATAACCCCACCGCCACCATGGGACACTGTTCACACCGTTGACATCATCAAAACGCTCGCCCACAGGACGCCATACACGTGGTCTATGGTTGTGAGGCCTGTTGGAGGTACTGCCAAATAATCTAAAACGACGTTGGAGGCGGCTTATGGTAGAGAAATTAACATTAAATTATCTGGCAACAACTCTGGTGGACATTCCTGCAGTCAGCATGCCAATTGCACACTCCCTCAAAACTTGAGACATCTGTGGCATTGTGTTGTGTGACAAAACTACACATTTTAGAGTGGCCTTTTATTGTCCCCAGCACAAGGTGCACCTGTGTAATGATAACGCTTTTTAATCAGCTTCTTGATATGCACACCTGTCAGGTGGATGGATTATTTTGGCAAAGGAGAAATGCTCATGAACAGGGATGTAAAGAAATTTGTGCACAAAATTTCAGAGAAATTAGCTTTTTGTGTATATGGAAAAATTCTGGGATCTTTTATTTCAGCTCATGAAACATGGGACCAACACTTTACATGTTGCGTTTATATTTTTGTTAAGTATATGTGTACATTTATTTTGCATCGCTCACGCACACACGTCTGGTCTAGTCAGGGTGTAACCCACATACTTTACATTTTAGTCGCTGTCATCTAAAGCAACCTCAAGTCAGTTTATGTGCACTAAGGGGGCTGCGGAGCAACTGCACAAACAGCTCATTCTTAGCTTCTACTTTCAATGTCATCTTGATCTTTTTGTTGTGGAACAGATGTGCTGAATAATCATATTGGTCTTACTGAGGACTGAGTTAGATGAGGGACATACAGGTCTAGTTAAGCAAACCAGCGTTTACAGTATTTGTATTTCTTACTTTGAAGTGTAAACCTACTAATATAAATATATACTCAACAGAAATATAAATGCAACATGCAACAATTTCAAATATTTTACTGAGTTACAGTTCATATAAGGAAATCAGTGAATTGAAATAAATAAATTGGGCCATAATCTATGGATTTCACAACTGGGAATACAGATATGCATCTGTTGGTCACAGGTAGGGGCGTTGATCAGAAAACCAGTTAGTATCTGGTGTGACCACTATTTTTCCTCATGCATTGCGACACATCTCCTTCGCATAGAGTTGATCAGGCTATTGATTGCAGCCTGTGGAATGTTGTCCAACTCCTCTTCAATGTCTGTGCGAAGTTTCTGGATATTGGCGAGAACTGGAACACGTTGTCGTACATGTCAATCCAGAGCATCCCAAACATGCTCAATGGGTGACATGTCTGAGTATGCAGGCCATGGAAGAACTGGGACATTTTCAGCTTCCAGGAATTGTGTACAGATCCTTGCGACATGGGGCCGTGCATTATCACGCTGAAACATGAGGCGATGGCGGCGGATGAATGTCACGACAATGGGCCTCAGGATCTCGTCACGGTATCGCTGTGCATTCAAATTGCCATCGATAAAATGCAATTGGGTTTGTTGACCGTAGCTTCTGCCTGCCCATACCATAACCCCACCGCCACCATGGGACACTGTTCACACCGTTGACATCATCAAAACGCTCGCCCACAGGACGCCATACACGTGGTCTATGGTTGTGAGGCCTGTTGGAGGTACTGCCAAATAATCTAAAACGACGTTGGAGGCGGCTTATGGTAGAGAAATTAACATTAAATTATCTGGCAACAACTCTGGTGGACATTCCTGCAGTCAGCATGCCAATTGCACACTCCCTCAAAACTTGAGACATCTGTGGCATTGTGTTGTGTGACAAAACTGCACATTTTAGAGTGGCCTTTTATTGTCCCCAGCACAAGGTGCACCTGTGTAATGATAACGCCTTTTAATCCGTTTCTTGATATATGCCACACCTGTCAGGTGGATGGATTATCTTGGCCAAGGAGAAATGCTCACTAACAGGGATGTAACAAATTTGTGCACAACATTTGAGAGAAATAAGCTTTTTGTGTGTATGGAACATTTCTGGGATATTTTATTTCAGCTCATGAAACATGGGACCAACACTTTACATGTTGTGTTTATATTTTTGTTTAGTTTACAATATAGTAAACACCAATGTTTCAGAACCATGTGACATGTAAATGAAAAGTGTACAATATGTTTAAACTACTGCAGTGCTATAGGCTTGGCTACATGCAGCCCTTACCTGGTCTGGTTTAATTATTTTAAAGAGAGTCTAGTTTGCAAATGAGGACAGTACATAGCGTTGTGGAATTGGCTGTTTGTGGCGGGATTCAGGTTCCGCTTACATTCGCTGTACATGCAGGCTGAAGTGTAGAGCCAATTGCAAGTCGGGCAACTGTGTTGTCCTTCTTTCCTATATTTCAAATCCAAGCCCCTGTGTGCAGTGCATCCGTCTCTGCGGTCACTGGACTCGGGAAGGAAAAAGAAAACAAAGCAAACCGGAGTAAGGGCAGGCAGAGGGACGCGAACATAAATACAGAGCGCGCGCGAGGAACTAGTTAGCCTGCTAGTAGGGGAAGAAAGGAAAAGGTGGAAAAACCGAATAACTTTCTCAGCAACACACAAATGTGGAGGGGGGATGGGCATGAATATACCACGGGCTGTGAAGTAACACAGAATTGCACCGAAAAGAGGTGAGGAAATTAACAGGAGTAAGTTTTCTCTCGCTCGCTCATATTTTCAGGAAATAATACAGTGGAAGGTCACTGGAACCAAGCACATTCATTGTAACGTTTGTGTCGGTACTTGTCTTTTGCAACCTTTCTGAGTCGGTTAACAACAGTAGCTTGCCATTATAGCTAGCTAAGGTTTTCTGTTGTTGTCCAACCCAAATTGCGGGGCAAACACAATTGATTAGTTAGCCAAACTAAGCCTGTTACGTGCATTAGTTCCTGTTTGCGCCCTTTGGTAACGTAAATGCTATTCTTAGCTATGGGCGATGCTAGGGTCAGTGTGGAATTAGCTAACTAGGTAGAAGTTAATGTTATGTTAGTTTGTATAACGCTACTGTAGCTAGCTATGTGCCCTTGGCTCCCACCAAAGGTAGCTCCCAAACTTAGTTGGCTAGTTAGCTAATTTAACTAACTGGCTAGTTAGCCAAATGAATTGACAGACGCAGTCTAGCTTATTAGCGATGTGTCAAGGGCTAAGGTGTAGGTAGGCTTATTCGCTAGCTAGCCAGCTAACTTTAGGTACAAATGTTGAATTATAGTACAAGAACTAGTAATGTCCAAAGTAGAGACGTAGAGTGTCAGCACTTATCTAGGTTACTGTTGTCAATGTTCTTATTGATTTGGAGACACGAAAGGCCTCTTTGCTCAGTTAACTAGCAAGATAGGTCAGGGGTTTTCAAACTTTTGCCCAGGAAAACAGGCGACCCAGGGACCCCCATCGTAGTATGTTAGCAAAAAGTCACGTCTTAACGTTTTAAAATTAATCGATTTGGTAGACGTTATTTTGATCTCCACGGTTAATAGGAAGATGAAGTTTAAACTAACGCTCTACTAACTACTAGAAATGTATATTGGCCGCGCGGTGTAAAGAAAATGTTACAGTTGTGAAGTCAATGTTCTAAACATTTTTGCGTTGAGCTGGGAGAATTTTGCTGTTTTAAAGATAATTTCCTGCAATTCTATGAATTTTGCGATGTCAAATGCTGTCTTGTTCTGCGCAAACATTAGCCTATAACAAAATCAATGGGCATGTGTTTTTCTTTTTTTGTGGCATGTCCCCTGAATGTTCGGTTTTTATACTTTTCAAGTCTCCCTGACTTTTATTAGATTTTTAGTTCTCAAATATGGTATTATTCAGTGTTGTAGTCGAGTCACTAAACGCCGAGTTGACTCGAGTCCCTTGGCAGAAGTCCAAGTACCAACCTACTTTTCAATAGACAGGTTAGCTGAGAAGGTTAAGAAAACTATGCGCCAGCTTCAATAGGACAGAAGGCCATGTGTTGTGATTCTGGGTGGCCAGATGGCTAGCAACAATGACAAGAAACTGAAACTGTGGAATCATAAGGGGTTAGTTTTTTTTTGTTATTGATATCATGTCTTGTTTTGATTATCATGGCTAAAATTCGCTAGCTAGCTAACCAACAACTGTGATGTATTTGAGACTTGCTCATTGTGCAACTTTATTTATGTTTTCAATAAACATTGGAGACACAATATAGTTTACATGTCAACAATCTCTAAGCCAACCCTGTCTGTTTTGCACCCATAGTTGCTCACACATTGGTTTTGTTGCCAAACAGCCAACCTGTCTATACTCAAGGGGGGAGAGACATAGCTAGACTGTTGTTTTACTATTAAACGCAATAATTTCGTAAAGCAGTGTTTCTTAATCAGGCAAATTGAAATGGTAGGCTGGTGACTGGTGGTTACAGCTCACCAGCTGATGTAGGCTGCCTGCGCCAGGTGTGGCAAATCCTTCCCACTTCTGAGAACAGAACCCTCACTGCTATGTGCACAGTGCTGCTAATATTCTGCTTATCATAAGCGCCTATCCAGTCTACCTGCAAATCACGAGTCACGAGAAGGCGAGTCTGAGTCGCCAATGGTCGAGTCACAAGTCATGAAAATCGGGACTCCTGCACTCGAGTACCACCACTGTTATTTTAAAATTTATATTTTCTGAATGCTTTCTATCTGGTTTTGTTTGTTTAAGTTGACACAAACTGTTTTTCCGTCCCAAGAATTATCACTTAGACGGGCACCTAAAAAATGTCTATACAGGAAAACATCTGTAATTAGTTCCAATTAGGGCTGTTACGGTGACCGTATCACCGGCAGTCACAAGTCATGAAGGCAGTCAAATTCCACGTGACAGTTTAGTCACGGTAACTAGGCTTCTCCAAGCTCTGATGCTGTTGATGGTCATTAGTAGCCTACCAAACTTGCTAACTGCTTGGTACTCAGCACTCTATTGTCCCTCTAATCACTCTGACATCAATGCAAATCTAATCAAACACTTAATGAGAGCTCATGTTGCGCAACATTTTCTATAGGCTATGCAATTGCGTGAGATGGCCTCTATTAAAAAGAGGGTCCCATCAGCTTTCTATAGGCTAGGCCTACTATATTTATTTCTCAACTTTCCTAATATTAAGCACATTGCTTCTCTTTACAACAGGAGTATAGCCTACCTGGCTGGCATGAAAATGAACCATGGGAAACGCGTCCTCCGTTTGCTATTTAAGTGCATAGATGTATTTTTCCCCTGCCCCAAGACAGGTGCATGATAATAGTCCATTCTAAATCAAAACAAATGTCACACATATATTATTTATTATGTATATATAAAGACAAGATTAAATCAAGAATAGTCTGATGGGTGACAATATTAGCCTATAACTTGTGAATTATATATTATCACTTGTGAATGATGCCCAGTGTAAGGCAAGAAACAATGCCTTTTTTTGACGACTTTTTCAAAGCAAAGCCGCACACCTCATGTAGCCTAGCCCATAGGCCTATATGTTTTAATAAGGTTTGTATCACAACTAAAGTGGCCAAATAACTTCTTAAAATTAAGCACATTAATCCGTTTTACTATGGGTGTAGAGCCTAACTGGCATACATAAGCAGCGCGTGAGTTTCAAGTTTTGGGAAGATAATTTCCACCACACAAATTCACCTTTATAATAAAAGCATTTCATGCATAATCACATTTGCCGGCACTTTTGATAATGATGTTTTCTTGATAATGATGTTTTCCCGCTAATGGAACATTCACGCTTAAAGCCTACTGCCGTGTGCGCGTTGCTGCGCTTATAATGTGAAGAAATAGCCTAATAGTTTAAAAACATTTTAAGCTAAACGTTCTGATCTGTTGCGTTAGCGTCATTGCGTAAAAAAATTTTTTTTATGCAAGTGGTTGTATTAATTTAGGATCTATCGCATCCCACAACTGTCCCAGACTATGTTTGGAATATTTATTTCTCGCACAGAATAGAATAGGTCGACTTTTGTACTATGGGGGATAGTAGATTGACATAGGCTAGTGCTTTTGCTGTTCGTTAAGCCTACTCATCTTGATGGCTGACAAAGTAAATGTGGACAGTTCTTCCAATATATTCAATATGCACCTCGGAATTGGATAAGGATGCGCGCAGTTGCTTCCCCGATGTGTCTGTCTTCACTTATAGCCTGTGAGAAAGACCCGATCATGTGATGGAGAGCCATGTGAGTGAGAGTTGCTTCGGCGCACGCAGGACTCAGTAAGAGGGGAATTATGATGATTATATTTAGCCCAAAGGCACAACGGCCACTGGCCGTAAAAGGCATGCATTTTTTTTAGGGGGCATTACGGCCACACAAAGGGGATACTGCCTGCAAAATTTGAGGCATCATCAAGTGCTTGTCAAATTGTGAATGAGACAGATGAAGGGTGTACAGCCTGTGCAAAAAAACAAAGCAGAGCTCATGCCTTTTCAAGCGACTTTTTTCAAATCATCATTAGTCGCATCATGCAGCCTTATAATGTATTAAAAATCAAAACATATAGCCCAACGTTTGTAGAACAACTAAAGTTACATTAACTCTAAATTAAGCATATAGGAGTACCTATTTATTTTAACCGCTCAACACAGAATAGCCACTCCCTCAAATCGTTTGGAGAAAATATCCTTTATTTACTATAAAATAATACACTGCTCAAAAGAATAAAGGGAACACTTAAACAACACAATGTAACTCCAAGTCAATCACACTTCTATGAAATCAAACTGTCCACTTAGGAAGCAACACTGATTGACAATACATTTCACATGCTGTTGTGCAAATGGAATAGACAACAGGTGGAAATTATAGGCAATTAGCAAGACACCCCCAATAAAGGACTGTTTTTGCAGGTGGTGACCACAGACCACTTCTCAGTTCCTATGCTTCCTGGCTGATGTTTTGGTCACTTTTGAATGCTGGCGGTGCTTTCACTCTAGTGGTAGCATGAGACGGAGTCTACAACCCACACAAGTGGCTCAGGTAGTGCAGCTCATCCAGGATGGCACATCAATGCGAGCTGTGGCAAGAAGGTTTGCTGTGTCTGTCAGCGTAGTGTCCAGAGCATGGAGGCGCTACCAGGAGACTGGCCAGTACATCAGGAGACGTGGAGGAGGCCAACAACCCAGCAGCAGGACTGCTACCTCCGCCTTTGTGCAAGGACGAGCAGGAGGAGCACTGCCAGAGCCCTGCAAAATGACCTCCAGCAGGCCACAAATGTGCATGTGTCTGCTCAAACGGTCAGAAACAGACGCTATGAGGGCCTGACGTCCACAGGTGGGGGTTGTGCTTACAGCCCAAGACCGTGCAGGACGTTTGGCATTTGCCAGAGAACACCAAGATTGGCAAATTCGCCGCTGGCGCCCTGTGCTCTTCACAGATGAATGCAGGTTCACACTGAGCACATGTGACAGACGTGACACAGTCTGGAGACGCCGTGGAGAACGTTCTGCTGCCTGCAACATCCTCCAGCATTACCGGTTTGGCGGTGGGTCAGTCATGGTGTGGGGTGGCATTTCTTTGGGGGGCCGCACAGCCCTCCATGTGCTCGCCAGAGGTAGCCTGACTGCCATTAGGTACCGAGATGAGATCCTCAGACCCCTTGTGAGACCATA
Source organism: Coregonus clupeaformis (assembly GCF_020615455.1). Taxonomy (NCBI): domain Eukaryota; kingdom Metazoa; phylum Chordata; class Actinopteri; order Salmoniformes; family Salmonidae; genus Coregonus; species Coregonus clupeaformis. The sequence goes on along the minus strand of NC_059194.1, from coordinate 25,725,918 downwards.
TGCTGGTGCGGTTGGCCCTGGGTTCCTCCTAATGCAAGACAATGCTAGACCTCATGTGGCTGGAGTGTGTCAGCAGTTCCTGCAAGAGGAAGGCGTTGATGCTATGGACCGCCCGTTCCCCAGACCTGAATCCAATTGAGCACATCTGGGACATCATGTCTCGCTCCATCCACCAACGCCACGTTGCACCACAGGCTGTCCAGGAGTTGGCGGATGCTTTAGTCCAGGTCTGGGAGGAGATCCCTCAGGAGACCATCCGCCACCTCATCAGGAGCATGCCCAGGCGTTGTAGGGAGGTCATACATGCACGTGGAGGCCACACACACTACTGAGCCTCATTTTGACTTGTTTTAAGGACATTACATCAAAGTTGGATCAGCCTGTAGTGTGGTTTTCCACTTTAATTTTGAGAGTGACTCCAAATCCAGACCTCCATGGGTTGATAAATTTGATTTCCATTGATAATTTTTGTGTGATTTTGTTGTCAGCACATTCAAGTATGTAAAGAAAAAAGTATTTAATAAGATTATTTCATTCATTCAGATCTAGGATGTGTTATGAATGAAAGTTCTAGCCGGTGCCCCCGCACATTGACTCTGCAACGGTACCCCCCTGTATATATAGCCTCCCTACTGTCACTTTATTTTACTTCTGCTCTTTTTTTCTCAACACTTTTTTTTGTTGTTGTTTTATTTTTACTTTTTTTGTTTAAAATAAATGCACTGTTGGTTAAGGGCTGTAAGTAAGCATTTCACTGTAATGTCTGCACCTGTTGTATTCGGCGCATGTGACCAATAAAATTTGATTTGATTTATTTTAGTGTAACCCTTTATTTTTTTGAGCAGTGTATTATGACAACATTTTGTGACGTTTTGGTGTTCGGCAAGGGTTTTTTCAATGAAGTGTTTGTCATTCAACGATAGACTACTCGTTTTCATGGACATTTTTTCACTTGAAATACTACACCAAACATCTTAGATGTAAAATTAGTTAGTTGTAAGATCTCGACAAAAACGTCTAAATTAATGACAGATTTCTTGAGTTATCTTAGATTAATTCAGACTATTTTTAGTAGGTGTATATACATGCTATGGCGTCTCAAGATGGACAAACGGTATTAGTGCCGCTTTTTCTCGTTTTTCAAGCGAAAGTCTTTTTAAGGGAGTATGCAAGCACACTCGTTTGGTTCGGCTAGACGCCAGCCGAACCGAAGCATGCGGGAGCCCTAAATGTCAACCCCAACAACTCATTTTAGAAACAGAAGACTGTAGCTCGGGTCACATGTTTCTGTTACAGAAATGAGGAAACAGTAGTCACAACCTAGACTAACCCAGAGAACATAGCAGCATAGCACCACAGATGGCACAATGAGCCATATATTTCGCCGGATTTATACATGTGACGCATCCGGTTGGTATTTCCACTCACTACTAAATATGGTGACGAGAGGAAGCCCATCGGCTGGTAGTGGGAGAAGATTGAGCGAGATGGATTTTGTCTGACATACGGCAAATCTTTCTTGTTGATGAGACATTTGATCTCCGTACAGTTTTCTGTTTCCAAAACTAGAATCTGTAACAGAGTGGACTGCATTTTGTAGACTTTGCCCTTTGCCAAAATTCACAAAGTAGGCGTTCCCTAATGGAAATATGCAAATAAATGCTAGAACGAGCCAATAGGACCTCATTAGCCCGTGCTTGGCTCTGCCCACCTCCTTGCTTGTTCTGCCCACTATCATTAATTTACTCCCATTGGAAATGACAGACCAGAGCCTATCTTGGGTTAGTTATAAAAATCTTTGATAGCACTGTACGCTCATATTACAAACACATGCCTGGGCTGTTGCATAACTGGATGAAGAGAAAAGCAGGCAGCCCTCCACCCCCAAAATAAGACTGTACAACTGAGGACAAGTAGTAGAAGATAGTGAGATGCAGAAATGACCAAGTTTTTGTTCTCGTCTTCCTCTACTTCTTCCAAAATGTACTCTTATCGTACTTACTCCGATAAGAGTTTGCTCTTTTTGGTAGTGTAGATGTTATATTGTTGTTCCTATGTTTTGACTTGGTTAGTGACTCTGCTCTGTAACAGATTGCAGGGCTTCAATCCCCTCAGAAAGCCAGGCTGACTGCAGACTACAGCTGTTTCCTCTGTGTTCCCTGTGGAGCCTGGCAGCTGGACGGGGGCTGCACGGTGGTCCTGCCCCTCAACGTCTTTCTTTCTGGTGGTTAGGACTTAAGGGACAGTGCTGCTTACAGACCTTTAGGAGTGAGGGCCATACCACCCCCACCCACTCCACTCTCTCCTCCATTGCTCTGGGAAGCGTTCACTAACGATGTGTTATTGTGTTGATATTCTTGGAAATAGGACACTGTGTTGTCTTTGTTTCTCCTTCAGTCTTTTTGTTGTTGTCCTTCCCTCCTCTTATATCCTGCTTCAAGCATTGTTCCTTTCTCTCCCCTCCCTTGTGCCTGAGAGCCAAGTGGACTAGTCTGCCTGGCTGCTTCCGCAGTTCAGTGGTTTCTGATAGTAGCGTTGCCCCTGGCTACAGGCAGGCAGGTGGTGTCTGGTTACCTCACCTTGCTGTGTCATTCTCCTGTATGTTAACTCCAGCCAGAGAGAGCAGGGTGGAGAGTACACAGCAGGCCTTGGGCGTGGTTTCTGTTTCCTTTGAAACCTCTCTGCTTCGGGTTTTGACTGGGGGGTAGAGTTGAGGCCGGGGGCCTACTGCCGGAGAGAACTGCCTAACCTTGTTTTCACACCTGACTGGGTTTATTTACGGAGAACTTGGAGTAGCCTAAATCATCATTGGCGGAATGGTTGGTTGTTTTTCCGAGGCTACCTTTTTAGAGCATTGCGGTGCACGATATCTGGACATTGATCTCTGATCATTATCATGTTGGAAAGGAAAAGTGTTTCCAACCAGCTGATGACTGATTTCTAAGGTGAGTAACACCCTTACGGGGTTGGGAGTCTGTCTCATTGAACAACAATATTTAGTTTGAAAACAACTCTGTTTTAAAAGTGAAACCTTTGAAGTTGGCACATACTTAATTTGTCGACAGTGATGACTTCACAGCAAATGGTATTTGGTAAGGCCTAACAGTAGGTTATTATTACTCAATGGAATGAATGACATTTTGTCCAGTATGTTACTGTCAAAGTGGAACATCTGCACCTGTTGCTTCTTTGACACAATATTGTTGGAATCAATGTTTTACCCCCACATGTAATTTGCCTTATGGGCATTTCCATCAAAAAGGACCCATTAGCACCAACGTGACGTTCATAGGAGCATATCAAATTGGGTGTTAAATGAAGCAAAAAGTTTATACATTTATCAACCATTTTCTAACTAAAAAAATTATCCATAAATAAAGGCTTTGATTTCTGGATGAACATGGAAAAGGGGTTTAAGAAAACATCTACCAGAAAAGTCTTAAGAGGTGTCAGAAATGCATCAAAATACACTGTTGACATAAAGACCCCTGCCACTAATATCAACACATATTTAGTTTGGGAGAAATTGTTTACCTTCTAAGTTTAAGAAATCTAGCCTTGTTACAACAAACCCACACATCTTTTAAGATATTTTCTAATTTCTCTCCCTCACGAGGGAGGATAGTGGATGTTCACAGAAGTAACAAGTAATGGCTCATTAACCTTTACGGACCAAATAATGATGATCCACAATTATTTGACAATATATATAATAAATTATCAAGCCTGCAAGCAACTCAAGACAATATTATTATGGTGGGGGATTATAATACTGTTTTAAATAGCTCAATGGACCGAAAAGGAAATCACACCACAAACAATCACCCACATGCTCTTAAGGAAATTGTGAATGTCATGGATACATTAGAACTAGTAGATATATGGAGGCTTAAATATGCTGATCTAGTGAGATATACATGGCGGAGACTGAATCAAGCTAGTCGTCTTGACTTCTTTCTTATCTCATTCTCGTTGGCACCAAAAGTAAAAAAAGTGTTGATAGGGGACAGAATGCGGTCGGACCATCATATAATAGGCATATACATTACTCTGACTGAATTTCCACGTGGGCGAGGATATTGGAAATTTAATCAAAGCCTATTAGATGATAATTTATTTATAATTAGAACAAAGGAATTTATAACTGACTTTTTCCAACATAACATAGGTACAGCGAATCCCCTTATTGTATGGGACACCTTTTAAATGTGCCTTTAGAGGCCATGCAATTCAGTACTCATCTCGAAAACAAAAGCAATTTAGGTCAAAAGAGTTTATACTAAGAAAGGAAATAGAAAGTCTAACAGAACAGATAGATGGCAATAAAAACTGTAACATAGAGGCTCAGAATAAATTAGAGGAAAAACTAAAAGAAATGGAAAAACTTATTCAAGAAAGATCAAGTGTAATATATTATAAAAATAAAGCAAACTGGATGGAATATGGGGAAAGATGCACAAAATTCTTTTTAATCTTCAACATAGGAATGCTACCAAAAGAACTTAATGAAACTGGTTACAATTGACGGAGTCACCCATAATTCACCTAATGATATTTTGAAGGAAGAAACAAAGTATTTTAAGCATATGTTTTCTTTTCAGTCGCCTCCATCTCCTCTAACTGAAGCTAATTGTAGAGATTTTTTTTCTATTGATAATGTCAAATTAACAGCCACACAGAAAGACTCATGTGAAGGTGAAATTACAGAGGAGGAACTTCTGGATGCAATTAAAGACTTTAAGTCCGGGAAAACTCCAGGGTTGGATGGCATACCAATCGAGGTATACCAAACCTTTTTTGATATACTAAGAGGACCGTTATTAGCATGTTTTAACCACTCCTATGTAAATGGTAGATTATCTGACACTCAAGAAGAAGGTCTGATCTCATTATTACTGAAACAGGATACAAGTGGAAAATATAAAGATCCAGTCCATTTACAAAATTGGAGGCCCCTTACACTTCAGTGTTGTGATGCGAAAATCCTGGCAAAATGTATAGCGCATAGAATTAAAAAGGTATTGTCGGATATTATTCATTCTAATCAGACAGGTTTTTTACATGGAAGATACATTGGAGATAATATAAGGCAAGTATTGGAAACAATAGAACACTATGGAAAATATGGGAAACCAGGCCTGCTATTCATAGCAGACTTCGAAAAGGCATTTGATAAAGTTCGACTGGAATTTATATATAAATGCCTGGAGCATTTCAATTTTGGAGAATCTCTTATAAAATGGGTCAAAATCATGTATAGTAACCCTAGGTGTAAAATAGTAAATAATGGCTATTTCTCAGAAAGTTTTAAACTGTCAAGAGGAGTGAAACAAGGTTGTCCACTATCGGCATATCTATTTATTGTGGCCATCGAGATGTTAGCTATTAAAATCAGATCCAATAATAATATCAGAGGATTAGAAATACAGGGCTTAAAAACAAAGGTGTCATTGTACGCAGATGATTCATGTTTTCTTTTAGATCCACAACTAGAATCCCTCCACAGCCTCATAGAGGATCTAGATACATTTTCTAACCTCTCTGGATTAAAACCAAATTATGATAAATGTACTATATTACGTATTGGATCACTAAAAAATACAATTTTAGTATTATCCCAGTTTACCTATTTGCTTATGGTCTTGCCTACGCCTAGCAAACAGTTTTTTAAATTATATGAGAAAAAAATATTCAATTTTATTTGGAACGGCAAGCCAGACAAAATTAAAAGAGCATATTTATATAATGAATATGAATTCGGAGGACAGAAATTATTAAATATTAAAGCATTAGACCTATCACTAAAATCTTCAGTCATCCAAAAGTTATACTTAAATCCGAACTGGTTCTCAAGCAAATTAGTAAGATTGTCTCACCCACTGTTCAAGAAAGGCATTTTTCCCTTTATTCAGATTACAACCTCTCACTTTCAGTTATTTGAAAAGGAAATAATCTCCCAAATGTCACTATTTCTAAAACAAGCCATAGAAAGTTGGTTGCAATTTCAATTTAATCCTCCAGAAACGACAGAACAAATAATGCAACAAATATTGTGGTTAAATTCAAATATACTAATTGACAAAAAACCTTTATTTTCTGACAGAATGTTTAAAAAAGGTATAATCTTTGTAAATGATATCATCGGTAGGACTGGTGGAGTTATGTCGCACATGCAGCTAACAAAAACATATGGAAATGTCTGCTCTATCCAAAATTACAACCAAATAATTGCAGCCTTACCGCAAAAGTGGAAGAGGAAAGTTGAAGGGGGGAGAAAGTAAGGAACTTGTCTGTCGGCCTTGCATTAAAGAACATAATTGGTTAAGGAAAACTGTGATAAATAAAAAAGTATATCAGTTTCACTTAAGGACCAAAGGATTGACAGCCGTCCCATATAGATTGCAAAATAGTTGGGAAGAGATCTTTGACGTACCGATCCCATGGCATAGTGTTTATGAACTGACACGCATAAAACGACACCGGATTCAAAAATTAGAATCTTTCAATTTAAATTATTATATAAAATTCTTGCTACCAATAGAATGTTATTTATATGGGGGATACAATCTTCCCAGCTCTGCAGATTTTGCTGTGAAGAGATAGAATCATTAGATCATTTGTTTTGGTTCTGTCCATTTGTAGCTTGTTTTTGGACACAGGTCCAGGAATGGCTAAAGGATTGCAATATTTACCTGGAACTAACCTTGCAGATAGCATTACTGGGTGATCTGAAAAGTCATAGTCAATCAATCAATAATATAATAATACTTTTAGCAAAAATGTTTATTTTTAATTCACAATCTGTAGAAGCAATGAGAATAGAAAGGTTCAGAACTTTTTGTAAAACATCACAGTACGGTTGAAATATATATGGCAAATAGAAATCCTATATGGATGGTGTTAAGAGATAGATGGGAGGTATTGAATAGAGTTGAAGGATGGGACTAATAACAAATAACAACAACTAATAACAAAGATAGCTAATAATGTAAGCATACTGTGTCCATAATAAGTATATAGGTTGTATGTTGGGAGCTTTTGGGAAAGAGCACAGTTAGAAAGATATGGCATTTAGAAGCAAACCGGTTGGACATCATGAAAATGATCGGAGAGGTTGAGAGTAGAAGAGGTTCAGGAGCAAAAAAATTAATAAATAGAATTATTGTAAAATTAACTCTGTCCATAAGGTGTAGATAGTAAGTATAGACCGGAAGTAGAGGCCTGTGTTGTTGTTCACTAATTTACTCCAAGTAGGGAAAGGATGGTGGGGTTGAAAAGTAATAAAGGGGAATATATATATATATATATATAAATAAAGTAATGGTAGACCTTACCAATGAGTTATAGTGATTTTACTATCAATTTTGTTTATGAATTAAGTGATTTAAAACTCATAATTCCATTACCAAATTGGTAACAGAATTACCAAAAAAATCACTAATGGAATTTCTGCAACTGAATTGGCTACAATGGGAAATCATAATAGTCACAAACCACAATTGGGTTACCTGCTACTGTCCTCCATTCCACTGGCTAACTGTTATGTTCAGCTCATAACTTTTTTCTTTGTCTTTCTGTCGTCTGGTGGTCTAACCAAGTTTGTTAAAACAGTCTGAGTCTAGACAACCTTTCGTTCTCTCTCTCGTGTTCTCTCTCTCTCTCGTGTTCTCTCTCTCTCTCTCTCTCTCGCTCTCTCTCTCGTGTTCTCTCTCTCTCTCTCTCTCTCTTGTTCTCTCTCTCTCTCTCTCTCTCTCTTGTTCTCTCTCTCTCTCTCTCTCTCTTGTTCTCTCTCGCTCTCTCTCTCTCTCTCTCTCTCTTGTTCTCTCTCACTCTCTCTTGTTCTCTCTCTCACTCTCCAGTTAATGTCACCTCTCCCGGATCTTACTGACACCTACCTATGAGCCCCCTCTCTTTCCATTTACTGAAATCAGCATCCTCACCCACTGAGCACCAACAGACACCGGATGTCCATGGACGCTGAAAAGTAGTTGAAATTTGGTCAGGACCAAATCTGAACCTATCACAGACTTATGTTTTACAAGTTTGGATAGCACAGTACAGTGAGTAGAGAACAGAGTACATTACAGTACTCAGCAAAGTAGAGTACAGTACTGAGTATTGGGCTCCCGAGTGGGGCAGCGGTCTAAGGCACTGCATCTCAGTGCTTAAGGCGTCGCTACAGACCCCCTGGTTCGATTCCAGGCTGTATCACAACAGGCCGTGATTGGGAGTCCCATAGGGCGGTGCAAAATTGGCCCAGCGTCGTCCGGGTTTGGCCGGTGTAGGCCTTCATTGGAAATAAGAATTTGTTCTTAACTGACTTGCCTAGTTAAATAAAGGTAAAATAAATAAATTGTACAGCAGTGAGTAGAGCATAGGCCAGTCCAATACAGTACAGTATATTGTACTGTACAGGGGTCGCATAAGCTTTCAGAAATCTGCATTTTCAAAAACGTAGAACATCAAATCTGTTTTAAACCATTTCACCTTTTGTTTTATATTGTGAAAGTCAGGTGTTATTTTGCTTCAATAGAGATGAGGGGTGTGCAACTATATATGTTTTCATCACACAAAATACATTAGTGCAACACATTCGGCAGAAAATCGTTTTGATCAGATGACAACAGACAGAAGTGCAATGCTATATGGCTAGCAGCCACACAAGTAAATTGGCTTACAATCAAAAAGCAAAAACGATGCATGGCCGTCGAATTTCAAATTTTTATCATAAAAATAATGTAGCCAGCTACATCTCCTAATGTTTTTGCTTGAAGTTAATCTTGTATTTAAACTTTCTACTGGAGAAAAACTACACAGGAGGAAATTACTGGGGGAAAGTAGCCTACACATCAGTCAGAGCGCTGTCTGGTGGACCAATGTCGAGAGCAAATATATTTCATCTGATGGAGAAGTGCAACTGAAGCATGAAAATACTCCTTTTACATTCATGATTTGGAGCGAACCCTGACTAAAGCCAAGCAGAATTTACAATAAGAAGCCATTTTTAGATCTGCGTTTATGAAAGACCGCAAGATACAGTGTCTGGTCTTTCCTTTTCAGTGTGGAAAACGCGGAATCCTGCTGTACTGTACTCCGCTGTGCTGTACTGAACTGTTCTCTACTGTGCTGTGAAACATGAGGAGAGTGACATTCCTATCCATAATGATGCATTTCTTTGTAGTGTAGTTCAGGGACCCATGATGTAATTCCTTTACCGGGTGTAAATCCACTTCACTTACTGTAGTTCAATAACCAAAATATATATTTTTCAAACTCAAGGTGCCATGTCATAGCTGACACCCAATTCTTTCTGCAGACATCTTTGAATCTTTATTTGAAGCAGATATTTTACGTTTTTGGAAAACGTAGTCGCATAAAAACCTGAGGGAGAGTTTACCATAATTCTGTTACTAAAGTTTGCATCTGCAGTTCTTCCACTAAGTCAATGGAAATTGTTAAAAGTAGTCCTTGTGCAAAGTTGTATGGTTTGTTAAACTTTTAAATCAATGGCATACATTTTTAATGCTGAGTCAAAGTGGAATAGTGTGTGTGTGTGTGTGTGTGTGTGTGTACGTGTACTATGGGTTGGTTGCTTGGCTTGTTCCAGCAGCCTGGCCACACACTAACTGCACTGCCCTGCTAGCCTAATGAGTGCATGTTTATGAGGAGGTGCAGGTGGATTCATATTTCAGCTCTGCGACTGCCTCCCTGGGCCATACAGGAAGGAAGCGGTGGCTTTATACACCATGACAAATAGTCGTCCATTCAAACGGGTTGGAGTGGCTAGTTTCCTTTAAAAAAAAATCATGTTAGTTCCATGTTGAACCTACTTAATTAATATGCATAATTAATGACCTGACATAAGATATTAGTGGATGTGTGAGGCAGATACATGATGAAGCTCCATCTGGTCCTGAGGTAATTAATCAGGCTGAAATGAGCCGCTGCTGAACCTGGACTCCACCACTTTCTCACTCTGTTCACCAGAGCACTGATCCTCACACACACACATATACACACAATGGCCAGGAGACACTAGTAGAGGACTGGGTTCACTTTACATTGATCCATGCCATGTGTGTTACTGTTTTTAACATTTGCGCTGGAGAGTGAAGCAAATAACAATGGTATTTTTAGGCATTGTGTGTCTGTCCCTGCAAGTACATCAACCATTCATCAGATTCTCTGAGAATGAAAGGGGGTGAAACAGTGTGTGTGAAATTGTGAATTTTTCAACCGTTTGTGTGTGTCCCTGCAGAGTACAGCCGGTTTGAGTCGAAGATCCACGACCTGAGGGAACAGATGATGAACAGTAGCATGAGCTCTGGTTCGGGCTCCTTGCGCACCAGCGAGAAACGCTCCCTCTACGTCAGGTACTAGAACACACAAAAAGAACACACCGCTCCCAAATTCATCATGTTTAGCTCACCACTCACAAATACTACGATTTTTTTCATCAGCACAAAGTAGGTCATGATGAGACTATCGGATGCAAAATATCTGCTCATATGATGAATTTGATGCGCACGCTTTTCAGTTGGATGCCACACATGACCTATATGACCTAGTTGCAGCCTATGGCTGGCGAAAGTACTCCTGGTATCTTAATGTTATTACATTGTGGGCATGAAGCCAAAACTGTAAGGAACCCCAGTCAGGAAGAGCAACAGGTGCCAGGCAGCCCCCCCCCCTGCTGTAATGAGTGCAGCTGCCTGAGTCGGAACAGGAAGTGCTCTGGGGGGGTCAAGGGGAAAAGTATTAATCTATGATGTAACACTCATGTGCCAGGTACTGGAACCATATTTCAAGGGAAGTGCTGTGGTGCTGCGTCACATAAAGCCAATATTTCCAACCCCTGCAATAATAGCAACATTTTCAGATCAGATTTTATGGAGATTCTTGACAGAAGGAAGCATCTCCAAATTCAAGGCTTACTATGAACACAAGCTAGATCAAATACTTGAAATGAACGATGTGTAATCACTTCAATGTCCTAAAGCAGAAACAGTCAATAAACAAAGTAAGATAATGTTCTGTCATTTTCCCATTGTTGTCCCCCATCAAGACTGTAGCTCATTGGACCACCTGTAGACAATGTAAACCAGGATGACTAATGCTCTATAAGTCTCCTGTCAGCCAGGGAGAGCCATCCGTTCCTCTGTGTGGGTGACTAAACATACAGTTATGGAAGAAAAGGCTCTGTTTCATTCCACTGCAGCAGCAGCAGTAGAGCAGACCTCTCCCCAGCCAGCCTATCCTCTGGAATGTGAGACCTCTCAGGTGCGCACACACACAGCCAGGGTACAATCTGAATGCCTGTGTGAGGGGAGGCAGTCATGTAACCTGGCAGTGAGACTCGATACCATTACCTGCAGGTAGCAAGTATCAGGGCAGTCTGAATACTATAGGGAGAACACACTGGTAATAGCAACGCCACACTGGACCACTAAGTGTTCTGCAGATCCAGGTCAGATTGGTGCTGGGTTGGTGGCAGTAGTGGAACCTGTAGAGCAGGAATTCCTCCCTGTAAAATAGCAGTGGGTTGACCTGTCTGACAGGGAACCGACAGGCTCATAGCAGAAGTCATGGAAACTGTGACAACAAAGAAACCAGTGTGTTTTGTAATAACATTGTCAAATTTCATCATGTGAGGTAGTGGGTTTTAAACTTCAGAACCTGTTACTAGTATGGTGCAGTAAAACTGTATATGCTGTTGAGCGATTGACACAAACACCCCTCCCCTGTCTCTGTGTGTAGAGCTCTTTTTGACTATGACCGGGCCAGAGACAGCTGTCTGCCCAGCCAGGGCCTGAGCTTCTCCTATGGGGATATCCTGCATGTCATCAACGCCTCCGATGACGAGTGGTGGCAGGCACGTCTGGTCACGCCCCACGGGGAGAGCGAGCAGATCGGGGTCATTCCAAGCAAGAAGAGGTAACCTCATCCCCCTTTTACCACCCAAAATGTGCTGCTGTTGTGTGACTCAAAGTGCCTCAGTAGATATCTGAAATGTCACTTTCTATGCAGGGTGGAGAAGAAAGAGCGAGCGAGGTTAAAAACAGTCAAGTTCCACGCCAGGACGGGCATGATCGAGTCCAACAGGGTGAGTCTGGAGGGCTGTGCTCTCTGGTTCTCCTGCCTGGCAGTGGGCACCCAGGGAGCTGACCCACTTCCCCCTCGAGGCAGGCAGTGTGGGAACAGGAGCGGGTAGCAGGGACCTGGCTGCTCATTAGAGCTAGTGGAGAAACCAAAGACTTATATTTATATATATATATATATATATATATATTACATTACAGACAGTCCCGCCTCTCTATAAAGACAAGGGGCTACCAAACTGACTCAATGCTTAATCATTTAACCTGTCACTATCCTATTTAGTGCAATTAGTGTTTTTAAATGTGATACAAAGTCTTAGTGTACATCAGGCAATGTAAGAAACCCCTGGTTCACAAATGTAGGCTCTCAGTTGGTGAAAGTATTAATTGGTTGTCTTGTTTTCACATGGTGTTCATGTAATAATTTGACACCTGTATAGTCCTGTAATGATATGCTCGCTCAAAGGAATGCAATTTTCGCTCGTGTATATACCATTTCTAGGATCAAAATGGAAATGGCATCTGCCCTTTGCATAAGTGTTCCATTCATTTTACCCTGGTTATCTGCTTTCATTTATGTTCATGCTTTCATTTTTTTATTGAGTTTTGTCTGTTTTATTTCATTTTGCATGTGTGTTTGGTGTCCTCATTGAACAACAACATTCTGTTCTGTTTTTTGTTTCATCCCCCATCGCCCCCCTCCCCTCATCACGCACATCTCCAAGCAGCCAGTCAAAGTAAAGCGCAAAAAAAGCTTCAACCTCTCACGCAAGTTCCAGTTTTACAAGAGCAAGGAGAATATTGTGCAGGAGTTGGATTCTGAACGTGAGTACCCAAAGTGTGTGATATGAGGGGGTTTTACTTTTCGCGCTTTCCTTTCATGCTTCATCCTTCCCTCATCTCCACTCACCTCTGGGAGTAGACCGTGGCTGTCTATCTGTGGGCAGTACTGTCTTTCCCCACTCACTGTCACTCGCTCATTCACTCACACCCAGAGAGGACCCACACAGAACCAGGCCTGGGGTTCAGGTGTCGGCCTCTCTGGTGTCTGTTCGTCTGTCTGTCAACTGGTGGAGCCTCCAGGCGTGTGCTGCTGGCTGCCAGGTCAGGTGTGTTTCTGGCTGCACTAACACAGTAACTGTGTACTGCTGATAGAGGCCCTGTTAGATCCCCACTATTCATTGCTGCCCAGTCAATCCTCATCCAGTTACTGACTCAGAGAACTAGAATCTCATTAACTGGACGGCAGCACTATAATGGATTAACACTAACGGGTCAAAATCCCATTCTTAATGGGATTGGCTGTGTGTAATTTAAAGGCCTTGGCTTTCACTGGGAATAGAGTGGGGCTCAGGGTTTAGGGAGCACAGTGCCTTGTGTTGGTCCCCCCATCTTTGCCTCCATCCAGGCGAGCAGCACACCGCTCCTCCCTTTCTCTTTCGCTCTCTCTCGGCCTGTCCCAGCTCTCACTAACCTCTTCTTCCTGTCTGCCTCTTCTCTTTGTTTCTGTTCACACCTGTCGGGACACTCAGGACTTCCCAGGGTTAAGCGATGACTTTTATGGATCAAAGAGTTTGAGTAAGTGTGTGGTTGGACTGTCACACTGCAGCTGCTGTCCCCTGAGCTCAGAGCTAAATGCCTGTTCAATGCAGACCCGGCTAGCAATGGCTGCAACATATACACTTGCTTACCGATACACACACACACACACACACACACACACACACACTTACAAACACACAGCCCTAGGGTAAGAGAACAAGAGGGCAAGTGTTACACCTTGTCTGACTTCCTTCTTCCCTGTAGGGATTTTACTATAAAAATGTAGTAGGTCATTGTCAGAGAGTGATTACTTGGAGAAACCTAGTATCTCCCTCCCTACGCTGACTGGACAGGGTTTGCTTTTGCTATTCTGCTTTTCCCTGTTGGCAAGCTGAGCTGACTGCCCAGTGCCCATGCATCCTTGTTAACAGGCCAACCGCCACTGTTTTCTTTGGCTTGTCCCTGACACTGTATCTGGCGTCACAGATACAGACCCCTCCATAGGAAACACTGGCAAGGGACCCGGAGGGTCACTTGGGATTTTGTGAAAGGAAACACTTAATTTCCTATTGCTGCATACTTCCCCATGTAGACAGCGCTGTCACTCTGAACAAGACTGTTTTCTTTTCATTTTTTTCCTCTTTCTGTCCGTTTTCCTTTTCATTGGGTTATATGCAGTGGGACAACAGGGGACTTGTTTTTCCTTCTTGATGCTCGGCGACTGGTGGTGAACATTTTTCCCTCACGAAAATGAAAACCAATTTATTTTGATGTGGCTTTACTACTACTGCCCAGCTTTGAGCTTTCCCCAACATAAACATGTTCCTCTCCTTGCAGAATGCCTGACGTCAAACACAAGCGACAGTGAAAGCAGCTCAAGTAAGCAACCTTATTTTCCTTCACTTTTTGTAATGCTTTATTTCGGACATAATCCACCTAAATGAAAAGCATGCGGCACGTCATTACACCTGTATCTGGACCGGTGTTTTATTTTAGTCCTCGGTGCTGTAGTGAGCTGGCATTCCACTGAGATGGTATCGGGCACTTAGTAAAACCATATCTCTGTCGTGTGCTGTTATGGAAAATGTGACTGCGTGAAGAGAGTACTTTAAACATTCCACTACTATCAACCACATCTGGTAATCCATTGTCATGGGACTATAATAAAGATTTGTTTTCTCTTTACTCATGCTGTTCAGAGGGCCAGGAAGACACAATTCTCTCATACGAGCCAGTGATTCGACAGGAGAGTAAGTGTAATATACTGTAGGTTCTCCTCCATTTAGGAGAGGGTTTGAGACCATTCATGTGTATCTTATTCCAGTGTTTGCAGACATGAGTTTTGACCTGCGCCCCCTCCTCTCGTTTGCAGTTCATTACACGAGGCCTGTGATCATCTTGGGCCCAATGAAAGATAGAGTAAATGATGACCTGATCTCAGAGTTCCCTCACAAATTTGGCTCCTGCGTTCCTCGTGAGTAGACCACTCGACAACATGCATCACATTATCACAGCCACTTATGGAAACACTGGTGGAAAAGGTGTATATCCTGTGTTTTAGTGGCATCTCTAACAGTCATTTGAATCTGTCCTATCTGTGCAGACACGACACGTCCGCGGCGGGAGAACGAGATGGACGGCCAGGACTACCACTTTGTGGGCTCACGGGAGCAGATGGAGAAGGACATTCAGGATAATAAATTCATCGAGGCAGGCCAGTTCAACGAGAACCTCTATGGGACCAGCATCTTGTCTGTCAGAGCAGTGGCTGAGAGGGTAGGGAGCACCACACACACCATAAATGTGCAGTATACACAAGGTTAATTTCTGATTAATTCTTAATGGATGTAAAGCCTGAGAAAATATGTGGTATTTTGATACTTAAGTGGTCTTTCTCTCCTTCCTCTTCATTAAGGGAAAACACTGTATCCTGGACGTGTCTGGGAATGCTATAAAGCGACTGCAACAAGCACAACTTTATTCGATCGCAATTTTCATCAAACCAAAATCCATTGAAACTCTTATGTAAGTGTGTGTTCTTGGAACAAATGAACTGTTAACAGCTTTTCACTTTACTGTAACTCCATACAACAATCACTTCCTGTACTACACACTAACCAACCATGCCTGTGTTGCAGGGAGATGAATAAGAGACAGACATTTGAGCAATCCAATAAAATCTTTGATAAGGCAATTAAGCTGGAACAAGAGTTTGGAGAATTTTTCACAGGTAAATCCACTAGTTTATTTTTGATTTAGTTTTTAGATTATTCACAGATTATACATATTTTAGATATGCTTGAATCGTATTGTAGGGCGAGTAGGAATCTTAATGCATCAATGCACTCATTATATTTGCTTCTCTGTCCGTCTCCAGCCATTGTACAGGGTGACTCGCTAGAGGAGATCTACAACAAAATCAAGATGATCATCGAGGAACAGTCGGGCCCCTACATCTGGATACCTTCCTCCGAGAAGCTCTGATCTCCCAGCTGTACCCCTCTGTGTCAGTGCAGAGCCCCCCACACCCCTCCTGACACCCCGCCTATCCCCCAAATAGCTCCTCCCTCCCCTTTTTTGCAGATGTTTCATATCAAGTTTTAGTGTCATCATTATGTTAATCTCAAATGAAAATAAGTCTTATCACCATTCCTGTGACTGTGCACAACCCTGCATGAGTTTCTCAGCAAATCCATTCAAGACTGGAAATGCCATTCCGAATTTGTCATTTTAAAACAAACAAAAAACGGAAAAGGAGAAATAATCCTTATTTTGTGAAAGGGACTGACAGTTGAAGATCAGAATGTTTTCCAGATGACGCCGGAGTGAGGAGGAGTTGCAGGGGAATGGAGACTTAAGCATACAAGTTGGAACACTTTGTAAATGTTCATCAAATCACATTTTAAAGACGAGAAGCAAAGACCACTTAGGGGTTTTTTCTACAAGGACTGGATAATATCAAGCCCAGCTGATGGTACTGTTGGAGGAGTCATCTCTCTTGTTTATAATTACTGAAGAAAGTGGTGGAGAAGCCTACAGACTGGTGATCTATCACAAACCAGCTTGCTGTTTGATCAGCTGCCAGTTGTTGGTGCTGCTGCAGCTGATCAAGACCTCTTGGGAGGCAGAACAACTGAAAGAAATGAGTTATGAATCTCTACATTTATATACTGAAATCACAAGGTAAATGAACAAATCCTACTGAGATTTTACTACATATTAAAAACGACACGTTTTACATTTCACTAGAATTGTCTACTTGGAGGGCTGTTAGAGTTCATTCTTTTTTTATTTTTGTGGGATTTTTTGCTTGTGGTTTTTAGCTGCTCTGTGTAAAGGATGGGGGTAGAGAAGTGTAACGGGGCTCTCTGCAAAACACCAAACTGCCTTACATCAAATACAAATTGTTATATTACTACCTGTACTTTGTGAGGGAAGCTACAAATAATTGACAAGGAAAAAACAGGAAACATATTATTATTTTTCTGCGTTGTCCTCCTGACTTCCAGGAGGCCTAACTTGTGAGTGCAATAGACCGAACGCATCTCTCACCTCTGTGAATTCCCATCTTCCCCCTGTATTTTTACCCTTTTCCTGTTGTAATTTAAGAAGACTTTATTGGATTCCAATTTGGGCAGCCATAGCTCCCTCACCCATGTTGAGCAGCAGACCACCCTATTACACTCTCTGCCTTCCAAGATGATTCTCTTTGATTGAATGGTCACATGGTACTGTCCTGTATATGCCACCCTGAAGGTGGCCTTAAAACGGGTAGAACAAGACATATTGTATTGGATGTCCTTCTAACAATTAAAGAGTCAATATAACCTGTTTTTGGATTGTCCCCTTCCCCCCAAAAAATAACACTTAAGAAGGGTTTGATTAAAACCTATATGCTCTGTGTATCTATAAAGTTGTAATATTTTTTTGAATTTGTTCTGGGCATGTGTTGAGCCACTGTGTTATGAACCCAATGGTATGTCTGGGGCGAGCTAGGTCAGCTCAGGAATCTAACGCACCGATATAATTTCCCCTGCGACTGAAACGCCATGTTTGAAAGGAGAAATGAGGAGTTCACAGATGTTAAATGTGAATGAAAGAGTAACTGACCGAATGGTCTGAGATTTTTAAAGGCATTTGCATTGAACTCTTTAATAAGCAGATGTATTATGACTATCTTAAGATGTGGTGAAGCTTTGTGAAGACCACTTCTGTGGTAAACCCTGGCCTGAGTTAGCTTTATGGATTCAACAGGATTGAAATGACCCGCCAAATCTTCCTTTGCTGATCTTGGCACTGTGTGTTTATTTGTTCATGTGAGGGAACGTCTCTTGTTGAAGAAGAAGGAACACTGTGGCCCCCTACCTGTGAACATTTAATTTTCCACCTTTTTTGGAAGAGGGGAAAGGGTTTTCCTCAGACGCCTCAGAGCCAGACCATCTTCTGTATGCCCGAAGGAAGTGGTCACCTTACCCTCTGGGTCCCCTGCTCCACCCCCCCACCCCCACCCAAAGCACCTGTACATGCAGGCATTTTCTGAACAGGTGTGCCCGCCTGCCAGTCACCACTGCTAAACCAGCTGTCATTACCTGTGTCAAAACCAGAGTTCAGGGAATAACCGAAGGGAACAGAGCCATTTATAAACTGCTTACAGACTGTTTCAAAGGGTGTGGTAGCTGTCAAATGTAAATATGCCCCCAGCAGATCCCCCTCACCTGTGCTTCATGCATGTGTGAAACCAACTGGGACAAAACACGTTTTTATAGATCACAAATGTCAGGTAAGTAAACTGAGCTGTTCTGAGATATAATTTAAAAAATGTCCATAAAAATGTGTTGTAATGTTGGTATTTCTCTATAGACAAATATTCAGCTGCTTATTGGAACACTTTTTAGTCAGTTGGGAATTTAAATCCCTCAAGTAGGGCCTGTCTACATGTTATTTCTTGTGGAAAATAGATTTAAAAAATAAAGAATGGAGACCAGAAGCAGGCAGCAACCTACAATATATTCCAGAAACCAGAGAGGAGTATTGATCAATATCTGACTTAGACGTTTTAGAACTGGTCCTCTCTGGTGTTTAGTTGAAACACAGCTGACTGTTAATGTGTCTGGTATATCTATACCTCTCGGTCAGTCATCATCTCAATAAAGCCCAAAGAACTTGATTTTATTTAATTATTTCCATTTGAGGTTGCGGTATAACAAGATTGAACCTGAATGCCCGTGTGTGTGTAGAATTGATGATGGTCTTTGTTCCAGTGAGAGAGTCAAGATGACGTAAGCTTTTCTGGGTGGGGTTGTCGGGTTCTGGTTTGTCCTTTTGGGTGATGAGTTGTTTGTGACAGCACACCTGTGCAGTAAGTGCTTGCAAACCCTTTGATTGTACAGTAGTTTCCTTCCTGTCACACTGCAGGTGTTCGAGCCTATCAGGACGCTGGGCCAAATGGTCTTCCCTGTCCTAGTCATAAGGGAGCACAGACCTGCAACTTTTTTTGTTTGGGGTTTTAGGTTTGGACTGGACAAGAGTTTATTTGTTTGAAAATAAAATGTGACTCGGTTATATGATTTTGATGTGTTTTATTCTCACCAAATCAAGTCCACTGGTATTGGCTGTTTAAATAAGACAATGTAAAATTAATATGAATGTAATATATCCTGGAGGCATAATTTACAAGTTATATTAATGTAGATAAGTACCAAAACATAAACTACAAAAGCTAGAAATGGTTAACTAAACTCTCCATAGGGAAATATTGGGGGAGGGCAGGATGCAACTGACATCCTGGAGGAGCTGACTAAACTGGAGACCAGTCATACAAGAACCAGTGAGACTTCATACAGTAAACCACCATTCCAGCTACCACATGGATGATATCAGGCACCTGACATTAAAAGTGCTCCGCAGAGCTCAACCAGCACGATCACTCCTCCATGATGAGGTTCTTCTTGGCTTTGTCCAGCCTGTCCAGGACCTCACTGTACAGACCTGACATCTGTGGACAGACAAACAATACCGGATACTAGCAATCTAATTAAGAAACAAATGGCTAGGTCTATATTTCTTTCCAGTAACAGGTATACAGTCAAACTTTTCTAATTTAAGACATCTTATCAGTATTCCTTGGGCTGAGGCCTCTCATTTGACTCCGGATGACTCAGCCCTGTCACACTCCATTGCTGTCCCCTCTCCCCCAGTCAGTCAGTCAGTAGTACCTGTGTCTGGTAGCTCTCTTGCAGGGAGCCCAGGTGGCGGAGGAAGCTCATGCCCAGGCCACACCACCTCTCAGACTCGGGGTACTGGGCCAGGCTGTACAGCAGGATGCCTGTGTTCCAGGCTCGGGTCAGCAGCCACAGGATCTCCATCTCAGGGAAGTCCTCAGGCTGGAAGGGAGGCACAGAGGAGACAACGAACACATTCAAGCTGCTGCCGTCCACCTGCCTAGGAGCACCTGTGATGATAACTCACCTGGCCTCGAGTCCAGGTATGCCTATGAATGGGGCTTTCAGTGTCTATAGTCAGTCTGGGAATGACACTGGGAGTGTCAGAAAATATGGGATTTTATACAGGACCACGCTCACTTCTGAGGAAGATTAAAATGTATGTGATTTTGATATATATTGATTTAAGGCACTTGTCCATCCATTGTTTTAATGTATCAATTACAAGGTTGTGTAATGGAAAATCTGCATGGCAGCGCTTCAAGTTGCAACTCTGCATATGACAATGTGCCTGCGCACATAAAGCTTGGTAATGCTTCAATACTCTGATGCGTGTTTTCACCAGTTTATCAGCAGAGCGATGGCTTGTACAGCACATTACCATTCACATTGGCAGGAAAGAGATGGTGGATGGAAGCATCTGCTAAATGAAGTGCTGCTGAAAGCCCATTGATAAAAACAAACAGGAGATGCTTTCAGTGCAGCGGCGGAGGGACGAGGGGGGTTAATTACAATGCGGCGGTGGCGCGAGATTGCTGCCGACTCACTGAGGCTGTGATGATGGACAGGGCCTCCTCATAGTAGCCCCATACTTCCTCCAGCACACGGGCCTCCACATCCGACACGCCGCTGGGCAGCGACAGCTGGATCAGGCTGTGGACACACTGGCTGAAAGGGGGCATGGAGATAGAGAGGGAGTTAGACATCACACACAGAAACCTACGCACGGACACATTGGAGCTCTGTCACAGCTAATATCTGACTGGATAATATACCAGTCTCTGAAAGACCCGTTCAGTGAACCAATGGTAAATTGTGGGCGATGAGATATGCGCACACCTGCAGTGGGCCAGGTCTGCTTGTGGTCGTTTCCTGTGCAGAGACAGAGCGATCCTCAAGGCCTTCTTACACAGCAGAGGGAAGTGGGCAGGAGGCTCCATGGCCAAGGCTGAGGACAGAAGAAACACACTCATCACAATACTCAATACACAACTATGTGGCCGAGCAAAAAACACTGGATGAGGAGGACAAGTCATTTAAGGAGAGGGTCAACTACGGTGTTAATTCTTCACCTGCCATGGTCTCCAACACCTTGGTCTCAACGTTATCCAGCTCCAGCACTGACTCCAGCACTGTCTCCACCTTGGGATCATTGAGCTTGGCACGAGCCTCAAACTCATACAGCAGCAGCAAGATGTCAGTTGGGTCCTTGGAGTTGTCCCCTGGGCATGAGTGTCAAATGATGTCAGGTTATTCTCCTCACAAAGTAATCCAACATCATGGCAGAATTGAGCAGAGCACAGTATGGAATGGAAGAGGAGGGATAATTAGGGCCACCTGATGCTTTAAGAGTCTTCCAGACCTCCCAGCAGATCTGAATGTGCTCCAGGGCTTGTGTCAGCTGCTCGGTCTAAACATGAAGACACAGTGACATTGTCATTCGGTATTTATCATCGCCACCTGGTGGCCGCTACCCACAACAGCAGGATTAAAAATAACCACCTACGCCAGCACTGATAACACGGTTTGTCACCTCTCCTCTCCGCTGGTCTTGGTAAATTTCCATCCAAGAGGATGGAGAGGGAGCTAAATGTGGAAGACAGGCAGAGAGAGAGAGAGACAAGAGAGACGAGAGAGAGAGAAAGAGAGACAAGAGAGCGAAAGAGAGGGTGGTACACACCTGGTCAGAGTGTGGAGACTTCCTGCAGATCTCCAGAGAGGCAGCAGCAGCCATCAGCAGGCACGTCTTCTGGCCCATCAACACGGCCCGGTCCGGGGGGCAGAACTGGGACAGCTAGGGTTACACACACACACACACACACACACACACATATATATATATATATATATATATTAAGAGAACCATAAAGATCAAGGACCACAACACAGAGAACGCATTAAACGGAGGGTGCCTGCATGATGGTCCGTGTCTGTGTGTTTTAGGGGTGTGAGGGTATAACGACTGACCAAGTTGTTTTGTGTGGAAGCTGCAGGGCTCCATGTTTCTTTATCTTTGACAACACTAATTCCCTGTGGGTTGTATTGATCTACACCTGCACAGATACAGATCAATTCTCCCGGTGATGCTAATAAGAGGACTTGCCTGGTAAGAGAACACAAAGAAATCCCTCATCCTGTCAGGGCTGCTCTCACACTGCAGCGCAGAGTTCCAAGCTAAGACACACACACACACACACACACACACACACACACACGCACACGCGTGCACACAGAAATAAGATGAAACTAAATGTACAGTGCACTATGCTGCTTACAGTGCTACTTTAACTCGTAAAATAGCAAGATGATTCAGATAAAATGTAAATGTAATAATTGTACAAGAGTGAGATAAATAACAGTATATGTTCAGATAGTATGTAAGTACCAATCTTCCTGAACCAGTTGGCCGCCTCTGTGCGCTGCTCCACAGCCATGCTAGGCCCTGGGCTGAGCTGTGACACTTTCTGCAGTGCTGTGGTGGTGACAGTAAACAACAAACAAACTCTGGCTGGGTGAAAGACAGAGGTAGTGGGGGAGTCTTCCTGGGGGGCATGTTGAACGACTGTGAGAAGGTCACTTCTGGTGACTTTTTTTAAAGGACATTCTACTCCAAAATGTATGAAAATTCAATTACGTTCTCTTCCTTTGAAACTCATCTGTTAATCAAGGACAGTTTCATTTTATCTCTTGATCTCAATGACATCACCAGCCAATTCTACATAATAATGTAGCTAGGGTAATGGCAGACATTTTTTTAGGAGTGGGGGAACGATTTAGCAGCGGCGGTGCGCCGCTACTAAATTAATGTAGGGGAAACACTGCTAATGCATTACCTCAGAGTACTCATATATTGAGGTGAGAAAGATGTTGCTGTAAGTGTGATTTGTACTCACCCATTTTTAGATATGACAGCAGAACATCCAGATTTGCATGTCTATATATAGAGGAAATGTTAACAAGCAGAGAAGATTGAAACAGTAAATCAACCACAACTGAAACACTGTAGAAATGGGCAGCAGGTATCTTAGCGGTTAAAAGCATTGGGCCAGTAACTGAAAGGTCGCTGGTTCGAATCCCCAAGCCGGCTAGGTGAAAAAAATATATTGATGTGCCCTTGAGCAAGGCACTTAACCCTAATTGCTCCTGTAAGTCGCTCTGGATAAGAGCGTCGGCTAAGTTACTAAAATGTCAAATGAAATGGACCATTTAAACACTATTGTATGATGCATCATGTTTAACGATATATCATCAAACCTTATCTCCCCACTGGCCTTTTCTATTGTTGAGAGCACCAGTCGAACCAAACACCTGTAATAGACAAAGACCATGAGGACTGGGGACCTAGTTCCTTTCACCTACTAACATTGTACTGAGAGGCACACATTTCACAGGAGAAATTCAAAGATATAGGTCAGTAGACCATGGAGACACAGTTAAACCTCACTGAAAGCTTAAACAGCACCATGTTTCACTGTGTCATGCTTTCTAATATATTTATGGTGGAGTCTGGTGATGCGACACAAATTGTCAAAATCAACTGCCATTGTATGTTATGTGATGTTTATGATAACGTCATGTACAGTCGTGGTCAAAAGTTTTGAGAATGACACAAATATTAATTTTCACAAAGTCTGCTGCCTCAGTTTTTATGATGGCAATTTGCATATACTCTAGAATGTTATGAAGAGTGATCAGATGAATTGCAATTAATTGCAAAGTCCCTCTTTGCCATGAAAATGAACTTAATCCCAAAAAACATTTTCACTGCATTTCAGCCCTGCCACAAAAGGACCAGCTGACATCTTGTCAGTGATTCTCTCGTTGACACAGGTGAGAGTGTTGACGAGGACAAGACTGGAGATCACTCTGTCATGCTGATTGAGTTAGAATAACAGACTGGAAGCTTTAAAAGGAGGGTGGTGCTTGAAATCATTGTTCTTCCTCTGTTAACCATGGTTACCTGCAAGGAAACACATGCTGTCATCATTGCTTTGAACAAAAAGGGCTTCACAGGCAAGGATATTGCTGCTAGTAAGATTGCACCTAAATCAACCATTTATCGGATCATCAAGAACTTCAAGGAGAGAGGTTCAATTGTTGTGAAGAAGGCTTCAGGGCGCCCAAGAAAGTCCAGCAAGCGCCAGGACCATCTCCTAAAGTTGATTCAGCTGCGGGATCGGGGCACCACCAGTGCAGAGCTTGCTCAGGAATGGCAGCAGGCAGGTGTGAGTGCATCTGCACGCACAGTGAGGCGAAGACTTTTGGAGGATGGCCTAGTGTCAAGAAGGGCAGCGAGAAAGCCACTTCTCTCCAGGAAAAACATCAGGGACAGACTGATATTCTGCAAAAGGTACAGGTATTGGACTGCTGAGGACTGGGGTAAAGTCATTTTCTATGATGAATCCCCTTTCCGATTGTTTGGGGCATCCGGAAAAAAGCTTGTCCGGAGAAGACAAGGTGAGCGCTACCATCAGTCCTGTGTCATGCCAACAGTAAAGCATCCTGAGACCATTCATGTGTGGGGTTGCTTCTCAGCCAAGGGAGTGGGCTCACTCACAATTTTGCCTAAGAACACAGCCATGAATAAAGAATGGTACCAACACATCCTCCGAGAGCAACTTCTCCCAACCATCCAAGAACAGTTTGGTGACGAACAATGCCTTTTCCAGCATGATGGAGCACCTTGCCATAAGGCAAAAGTGATAACTAAGTCGCTCGGGGAACAAAACATCGAAATTTTGGGTCCATGGCCAGGAAACTCCCTAGACCTTAATCTCATTGAGAACTTGTGGTCAATCCTCAAGAGGCGGGTGGACAAACAAAAACCCACAAATTCGGACAAACTCCAAGCATTGATTATGCAAGAATGGGCTGCCATCAGTCAGGATGTGGCCCAGAAGTTAATTGACAGCATGCCAGTGCGGATTGCAGAGGTCTTGAAAAAGAAGGGGCAACACTGCAAATATTGACTCTTTGCATAAACGTAATGTAATTGTCAATAAAAGCCTTTGACACTTATGGAATGTTTGTAATTATACTTCAGTATACCATAGTAACATCTGACAAAAATATCTAAAAACACTGAAGCAGCAAACTTTGTGAAGACCAATACTTGTGTCATTCTCAAAACTTTTGACCACGACTGTATGTCTTATGATGGACCATTCACATAGTGTTCCTGATCTCGCTGGACAAGAGTTTACTGATGTTGTGTGTGTGTGTGTTAGTAACTGACCGGAGAGCAGTGAGAACCTGAGCTTCATCTTTTGAGTGTTCACACAAACTCTCCAGAGCCTTCATGGCTGTGTCTTGTTGCTCATTCTGGAGGGAAAGGAAACAAAGGATGACGATGATGATGATGATGATGATGATGATGGGTCTTTTCTCCTTCAAGAATTCGAGAGCTTGGGACTATAAGGTTCTATCTGCAAAAAGATGATTCTGAGGTAATTGGCTTTAAAGTTCCAAACCCTTATTGGTTTGAATGATGTCAGCAACTTTTATATTGTATTATTTTGAATTTAGGAACATTAATTGGGGTATTTACTATATAGGTAGAGAACATTGAACAGAACAAGGCTATGTCAATAACTAAATGTTGTCGAAAATGCAGATAGAACCTTTTAGTCCCAAGCTCTCGAAATGTCATCACCCTCATTATCATGACCATAATCAGCAACAATATCACCATCCGTCCTAGAGGTAGGTCAGTAATGAGGACCCACCTCCAGAGCGATCTGAGCAGCGAGACTGAGGAGGTTGGAGGCAGCATTTTCAGCCACCAGCAGTCTGTCTTCACTGGTCACAGGACCTTGGGCCAGAGCCCCGATGGCCTTCACTGCTTCTGCAGCTGATAGAAACAGTGCTTCAGACTGAGAAGCACAGAGGGCCTGAATACATGTAGTCAATCCTAAAACTCACCACACTCATGTAATATGCTGTTACCTTTCTCCACATTGTTCTCCAGGACAGCAATCTTGTAAACACTGAACTGAGTGAAGATGCTGTTTGGATCACATCTCTCTGCTTCCTTTACTGCTTCTTTGGCCTGACACACACACACACACAGGAATGCACAAAGTACACACAAAGATGACACACAAAGATAATCATTACAACATGCTGTGTGTCTCTGTTGTCACACTATTGTGTCACCTTGTCCAGCTGCTGCAGTTGCAGTAAGCAGGAGGCTCTGTTCCTCTGAAGCTTGGCCAGGTTGGGCTCCATCTGGCCAGCCTTGTAGAAACTCAATGAGTAGTTATACCACTGCAGAGCCTCTGAGAAGTTCTTAACCTGGAACAGGAAAATGACTCATATCCCAACACATACAGACTTCACTATGACAGACCAATGTACTTATTTTCAGCAGTTCTACTGTACCTCAAAGTTCTTGGAGGCTTTGTCCCACAGCAGGAGATGTAGACAGGTGAGAGTCTGAGGAGACAGCTGTTTACCAGTGTAGTGGCCTGAGAAGGGAATCATCAGCAATCTTACAACTGCATTTTCATTTCACTGCATCACCATCATCACCACCACCATCATTATCACCACCATCATAATCATCACCATCACCATCATCACCACCATCATCCTCATCAACACCACCATCACCACCACCATCACTACCATCATCACCACCATCATCACCACCACCATCATTACCATCACCACCATCATCACCACCATCACCACCATCACTACCATCATCACCACCACCAGCCTCATCATCATCACCACTACCATCATCACTGTAGTACCTGTGATGATGTCCTCCACCACCACTGTAGTACCTATGATGATGTCCTCCACCACCACTGTAGTACCTATGATGATGTCCTCCACCACCACTGTAGTACCTATGATGATGTTCTCCACCACCACTGTAGTACCTGTGATGATGTCCTCCACCACCACTGTAGTACCTATGATGATGTTCTCCACCACCACTGTAGTACCTATGATGATGTCCTCCACCACCACTGTAGTACCTATGATGATGTTCTCCACCACCACTGTAGTACCTGTGATGATGTCCTCCACCACCACTGTAGTACCTATGATGATGTTCTCCACCACCACTGTAGTACCTGTGATGATGTCCTCTATTTTCTGTTTCCCCAGCAGCTCCTTGCCTCTCTGCAGCAGCAGCTCAATGTGCAGGACCAGGGCACTGCCCAGCTCAGGGGACGACTCAAAGTGCTGGCACACCCTCTTCAGGTAGTCAAAGGCCAATGTCTCTCTGGGAACACATATCAACAGAACAACACACAATGCATATCAATGCAATATATCAATACAATGTTGAATTTCATTGGAATGAATACAATGGCACAAGTGGATATCTGATCAGCAATTTGTTAAGATGATCAGTGTGTCTACCTGTCTTCAGCAATGAGTAGTTTCACTGTGCTCAGACATACTTCCAGAGGAACCTCTGACTCCAGCAGCTCTGTCACTCCTGAATGGAGACAGCAAGAGGAAATGGTAATGCATTATACAGTACTGTAAATGGAGGACTTGAGAGTCCTTAAAACTCCCACTCAAGCCATTCAAAAGAGCAGAAAGAGGGAGAAGCAGGGTAATGTCCTACTCACCATCTCTTATGTGGTCATCCTGAGCCCCACATCTTAGTAGAATTCTGATCTTCAGGTAGAGCCCAGAGGGATGCACACTTTCCTGTCAAATTGCTGAGTTTTAATCGAAAGCCAAATAATGTTGCTTAATATTAAAAAGTATCAACAAGAGTGATGGGGGGGTTACCTTGTTGGCTAAGTTCACAGCATTGAGTGCCTTCTCCTGAAACTGCTGACAGTCCCACTTTAGATAGACAGTGGCAAGGAGCCTCAGGACCTTGGCCTAAAGAAGGAAGTTCAGCAATTTACTCTAAAACTAATTGGAAACATTGGAGCTGTTGGTGTTTCTAATAACCAAGAAGTACTAGTGAAAGAACTGAAGAGACTATGGTATGTATAAACTGCAATACTCTCTTACTTGCACTTCAGCGCCAGGGGAGTATTTTATATTCATCTTCCCTATGTCATAACTCTGGCTGGAAAAGACAACAGTGTAGATATTCATATACTGCACTTTATCATATACTGTAATTAACATAAGTGACATATTTCAGATGTTGAGCTTCTGTAATGCCTTTATGTCAGTAATATTTTGTCAAGCCAAATCAATGCTATTACCTCAACCAGAATGAACTCTCCTCATACTTTTTCAGATTGTAGGCATCCACTCCGAAGTTATAGCACATGAGAGAGAGATAGCCTGTCTTTGGGGGGGGGCAAGATCGGGACAGTAAAAACACTAGTGCTTTATCAAAGTAATATTTGAGTTGAGTGTGCTTTTTGTATCCTACCTCTTTGGGGAGCCGCAGTAGCATGTCTTTACAGCGCTGCATGCAGGCCACAGCCTCTTGGTGATTCTCTTGAGCCTGTGCCTGCGTGGGAATACAAACTATCATTATCTACCAGTACATCAGTAAGGTAAAGCTATATGTGAACAAAAAACTATTTTCTTCTTCATTCTGCAGATGTGTAAAAATGTCACTTTCAGTTGCCAAATTTCACAAATACAAATTAGCCTAACGTTGTACGTGTTAGATGGTGAATCCATCTCTAGCTCACCGACTCTGCTTGGTAAGACAGAACTCGAAGCAGGTCCTTCTCCACATCTCCTTTCGATGTGTTGATGTCTGCCCCTCCATCGCCTCGGGATGTTAGTCGGTTGTACAGTGTCTCCAAGCTCTGGACAAATAATATTATGAACATGTGAATTCAGTGTTATGACAAAAGTTCTAGAAGGTTATCAACTCTCTTATATACTGTACAGAGTTATAGGGTATAGTTTAACATATTCAACTTTACTTTGAC
This sequence comes from Coregonus clupeaformis, assembly GCF_020615455.1. NCBI lineage: Eukaryota > Metazoa > Chordata > Actinopteri > Salmoniformes > Salmonidae > Coregonus > Coregonus clupeaformis. The sequence goes on along the minus strand of NC_059194.1, from coordinate 25,696,959 downwards.
AGCAAGGCTTAGGAAGTTATCAGCTAGATGGGGCTTTTTACAGTCTAGCCAGGTTCTTCCTGTCTTGCTGGCCATCTGTAAAGAAAATGTTTTAGTGTAATTACAGTAACACAGACGTAGGCCTTACAGTGCAGTGGTTTATTTCATGAGCCATTTCACTGACCAGGATCTGTTTGCGCACAGCGCCCACTGCTGGATTCTCAGGCTCACAGGAGTACAGCAGTCTGCATGCAACATGACGCACTGATACCACAGACAGACCGGGAGGAATGCGTCACAGAAGGAGAAAGTCAGTAATGATGACAATGGCATAAATCTGGTATTTAACAGCAAAAAAAAAGTATTAGGCTACCTTTTGCTTTCTGGTGTTCATTTATGGCTGTTCCAACACGTTTGGTGACTGCCCAATTCCACAGCTGGATGGCAATTTCTTCAAGCTAGAGAATATGTTAATTTGAAGTGGCAATTAGCAAACTAGCTAATTTTCTATAGACTAATATATGTATTGACTAAAACACAAGCACCTTTCAATGGTTTCATTAGAGAAGAAGAAAAATACTGCTCTAAGTTTGGCCACCAACCTGTGGATCCAGTGGTGATACTCTCGGGAAGTCTTCTAACACAGACGTTTCACAAAATAGCTTCTCAATAACCTCATCTGTATTAGCCAGTTGTTTCTGCAGCAGGCGCTCTGTGAGACCTTTAATAAAAAAAAATATATATTATGCAAAAAACCACCATGAAAAAAAGTACATACAGGTGTACTGTACGCCTGTTGAGTGACACGTGACAGGTTGGCATCGCGTTCGAGGCAGCACTACTGTTCGCCACAAACCATCGACGTCTCATGTAATGCTAACACATTTCAAGGAAACTTTTGCGAATTTCAAATGAGTAATATAACTAATATACCGGTAATTTAGCAATATTTGTAAACTTTGCTAAATTTTTTGAAGGGTAAACTAAAGCACACTGGAAGGTAGCGTATGTTAATTTCGCCAGCTCTGGCTAGTCAGCTGGCTAGCTAGCTAGCTAGCTAACGTTAACGTTAGGCATTCCAACGTTTTACGTCAGAAAAAGTTGCTATAAACTCACATTTCACATTTGAAACAAACATATCCATGTTTCAAGTGAAGGAAAGTGTAACGCGTTAAATAGACACAAATAATGTAACTAAGCAGCTAACGTTACTATTAGCTCGCTAGCGCTCCAGTCGGATGCTGATGCTGATGAGTGATTGACAGCTGTGATCTTGGCGTCGCGCGAGTCACTCTCGTGAAGTGAAGAAGAGAACGGTCCTTGTTATCCGGGACCCTTGGGATGTCCACCGCTGACGCCACCCGATTGAATTTGAAATTAAAATAGTTAAGGTTATGTAAGGGTAAAATAAAATTCAAATCAAATGGTATTTGTCACATGCGTAGACTTTACCGTAAAATGCTTACTTACGAGCCCTTTCCCAACAATGCAGTTAAAAAGTAAAAAAAAAAAAAAAAGCAAATTTATTAAAATAAAATTGTGACACAATAAAATAACACAATAAAATAAAAATGAGGCTATATACAAGGAGTACCGGTACCGAGTCAGTGTACTGGGGTAGGAGATAGTTGAGATGAGTTTTCGCATACAAAAATGTGCACGTGTTATGGCAGGTGCAGCGAAATGCCTATGTTACTAGCGTGTTCGCGGTAGGATGTCTCGCAAATACAATACAAATACACAATTAAAAAAAATTAAAATAAGAAATAACAATCCAAGTTGATACACAGAGTGTACAAAACATTAGGAACACCTGCTCTTTCCATGACATAGACTGGCCAGGTGATCCCTTATTGATGTCACCTGTTAAATCTACTTCAATCAGTGTAGATGAAGGGGAGGAGACAGGTTAAAGAAGGATTTTAAAGTCTTGAGACAATTGAGACATGGAGTGTGTATGTGTGCCATTCAGAGGGTGAATGGATTAGATAAAATATTTAAGTGCCTTTGAACGGGGTATGGTAGTATGTGCCAGGCGCACCGGTTTGAGTGTGTCAAGAACTGCAATGCTGCTGGGTTTTTCACATCTCTGTGGATGCTTTCGACACCTTGTAGAGTCCATGCCCCAATGAATTGAGGCTGTTCTGAGGGCAAAAGGGGGGTGCAACTCAATATTAGGAAGGTGTTCCTAATGTTTTATATGCTCAATGTATATTAGTGAGTGATACCACAATATAAATATGTGGTGTGCATAGACAGTATATACACCGAACAAAAATATAAATGCAACAATTTCAAAGATTTTATTGAGTTACAGTTCATATAAGGAAATCAGTCAATTGAAATAAATTCATTAGGCCCTAATCTATGGATTTCAAATGACTGGGAATACACAGATACCTTAAAAAAAAGAAGTAGGGGCGTGGATCAGAAAACCAGTCAGTATCTGTTTTTACCACCATTTGCCTCATGCAACGCGAATGGCACAACAATGGGCCTCAGGATCTCATCACGGTATCTCTGTGCATTCAAATTGCCATCGATAAAATGCAATTGTGTTTGTTGTCCGTAGCTTATGCCTACCCATACTATAACCCCACCGCCACCATGGGGCACTCTGTTCACACCGTTGACATCAGAAAACCGCTCGCCCACACAACACCATACACGCTGTGGCATTGTGTTGTGTGACAAAACTGCACATTAGAGTGGCCTTTTAATGTCCCCAGCACAAGGTGCACTTGTGTAATGATCATGCTGTTTAATCAGCTTCTTGATATGCCACACCTGTCAGGTGGATGGATTAACTTGGAAAGGAGAAATGCCCCTAACAGGGATATAAACACATTTGTGCACAACATTTTAGAGAAATAAGGTGTTTGTGTGTATGGAACATTTCTGGGATCTTTTATTTCAACTCATGAAACATGGGACCAACACTTTACATGTTGTGTTTATATTTTTGTTCAGTATAATTTGGAAAAGAAAATGTACGGTGGCAGGTATATTAGGTATGTCAAGAATATAGTATATACATTCACAGTATATAAACAGAATATGAGGTGACCAGCGTTCAATGACTGTTTACATGGGGCATTAGTCCCAAGGTGCAGGGCAGAGTACTGGACAGGTAGCCGGCTAGTGATAGCTGTTCAACAGTCTGATGGCCTTGGCCCAGTTTTTCAAAAGTTATCTATCTGGATTAAGCCTATCGGATAGGATTAAATGCATCGAAATAGAAAGAATACCCAACCCCCAAAAAAAAACAGTATATATTATATATGTAGTATATATTTAGTATTTTTTTCCTGCAACCGCCAACCACAGGTGGACTCAGGAGCCCACTCTCAATGAGTGTAAACAGCCTGCTGCCACTCTGCTTATCGTCAGATGGGGGGAGGAGAGGAGGTAGGGGGCCCACGTGGGTAACTGGAGGGGCTATGCCTTGATTAGGTAACTGATTAATAAAAAATAAACTGCATAATAAATAAATGTGACTACTAGTCAATTGTGTGAGTCAGGGGCTGGGGCCCAAGAGGCAACAAATATTAAAATAGATATTGCATAATAAAAAATAAAAAAAATAATATATATATATATATATATTATCCAACCACAGGAGCCCGCTCTCACTGATCAAAATACACCAGAGAGCATAATTTAGCCACACAGGATCAATAGTTTATAAAAAATGACTGTGGATTATGATTTCTTAATCCGGCCCTGCAGGCAGCGTTTCCCCGGTGATGCGTTGGGCTGACCGCACCACCCTCTAGAGAGTCATGCGGTTGAGGGCGGTGCAGTTTCCGTACCAGGTGGTGATGTAGCCCCGCAAAATGATCTTAATGGTGCATCTGTAGAAGTTCGTGAGGGTCTTAGGAGCCATGGCACATTTTTTCAGCCGCCTGAGGTTGAAGAGACACTGTTGTGCCTTCTTCACCACAGTGTCGTTGTGGTGGAACCATTTCAGGTCCTCAGTGATGTGCACGCCAAGGAGCTTTTGGCCATCTCCACTGCAGCCCCGTCAATGTGGATGGGGGTGTGCTCCCTCTTCTGTCTCTTGGAGCTCCTTGTTTTTTTTTACGTTGAGGGAGAGCATATTTTCCTGGCACTACTCCGCCAGGGCACTAACCTCCTCCCTGTAGGCTTTCTCGTCGTTCATGGTAATCAGGCCTACCACTGTCGTGTTGTCAGCAAACTTGATGATTGAATTGGAGTCGTGTGTAGCCATGGGTGAACAGGGAGTACATTAGGGGGCTGAGCACACAACCCTGTGGGGCCCCGTGTTGCGGATCAGCGTGGCGGAGATGTTGTTGCCTACCCTCACCACCTGGGGTCGGCCCGTTAGGAAGTCTAGGACCCAGTTGCACAGGGAGGAGTTCAGACCCAGGGCTTAGTGACAAGCTTGGAGGGCACTATGGTGTTGAAAGCAGAGCTGTAGTCGATGAACAGCATTCTCACATAGGTATTCCTCTTGTCCAGGTGGGATAGGGCGGTGTGTAGTGCAATGGCGATTGCGTCGTCCGTGGATCTGTTGGGGCGGTATGCACTTTTTTTTTTTTTTTTTGGCTTAATATTGCAGATAGATTGTAACTTCCATCAATGTAATTGTCTGCATCACTTCCAATCCCCCATGTTTATATATATATATATATATATATATATATATATATATATATATATATATATATATATATATTTTACACTGATACGTTCTCATACTTACAGCTATACATACTCACACTTTCATAGTCACATTCACACACGAACCCCACCTTCAACAGGTCTGATCACATACAAGGCCCCTGGATAGGCAATCGAGTAGGCTACTTCCTTACATCAAAATAGATGTAGCTCCGGCGCTGATGTGCTCTGGCATTTCCAGGACAGAGCGTACTCACCAATTCTTTCCCTCTCACTGTTTATTCTCTTCCCCTGTCCCCCTTGCGCCTTATCGCTCTATATTTGTATCTGTTTATGCAACCTATCTTCCTTGGCCATGCATGTATGTGATAGAGACAGAGATACTAATACTTTATGGGAATTAACCCTGTTCTTAGAATCAGCACTGTAGAACATAGCGTGTATAATAAGTATAGTGTTAATTGCAGTGTAGCCTAGGTTGCCTCTGGCTATGAATGTTTCTGTACTTGTATCAGTAAATTTCTGGCTAATAACATAGACCTAACAATTATTGTAAATGTGTGTTTACCTTGTGTTATAATAACCTATTTTCAATATAAATGATAGGACTGACTGAAAAGCTGACTTCCTCCATTATAGGCTCCTGGTTGTAATTATTACATGTGTAAGCCCACAACAGCATTGCTGTTAGATAGCTTCATTTATTTAGTTAGCTATACGAAATTAATAATAGCCTAAAACGTATATTAGCTGTATGGCTAGCTTTATTCAAAATAGCAGAACATACCTGCCAGGCGACAAGTCAGCTCTCCCGCGCTGCCTCTCTTTACGCGAAAATCGTCATGCAGACTTGTGCCCTCATGGAGATTCCGTGCAGTGGATAATTAATACTGAGGTATTAATTTGTGATACTTCACTAGGCTAAAACAAGGTTTACTCGTTCATTCGTGTCGGTCAACCACTGAAAACATAAATGTGTCAAACTTTGTCTGCCTCTTCTTATCCATTTGGTGGAATTTCAACCATGCTCCGTCTTCTCTGCTTCCCACCCCTCCTCGTGCACTTCTCCAATCCTCCCTCTCAGTCTCACAACAAGAGGATAATGCTAGTGTCTCGTTTCCCCTAGCAACCAGTTGCTATAGGAATATTCCTTAGTAATTCAAAGTGTTGATGATGATGATGAAGAGTCCACATGTATGACCACGATAGTTAGATTAGGCTAGTTATTCAATCAAACACATTTATTTTACAATTATAGACCCCTAACCTAAGAATAAATGTGTCTCTTATAAACGTCTGTGTGCAGTTACAGGTAGCATACTCCAAAAACTAGAGAAAATTCTACAAAAAATATATTAAATCCACCTTTTGCACAGTCCTCGGCATTTTAGCTGTGCACATCTCACATTTCCCAACACCGTTGCAGTAACTAGTCGTTTCTATGCGAAGCGGCTGCGGCCGCTTGTAGAAGTAGCCTTAATGACAGCACTTCCCACAGTGCGACCAAAAGAAAGATCTACACATATGAAAGCGGTATTTATCGCTCAATACAAAAAGTGGATTTAATATTTTTCTGAATATTCTCTGTTTTTTGGAGTTCCACCTGCAACTGCACACAGATGTTCATAAGAGACAAGTTTCTTCCGAATCGAGAACAAAGAAAGTATCGCCAAGTTTGTAAAAAAATATCCTGATTATGGTAAACAGCAGCCTATGCAAGATCTCAGATGAGCTTTAGCTCTGCCACTGAGGTTCGTGTTTACATGGCTATCTAGCAGTAATGTTGGAGGCTACTGGCTTTGATTCAGTTAGTCTACTGGGAGGAGAAGATTTGTCTTTCCCCAGGATACCCTTGCTTGTGGAGATAATGCTAGCAACCGAATGCTTTAATAAAGGATGAAGGTATAGTAGACCCAAGTAGCCTATTGTAAACTGTAACACATCTCACAATTAGAGTAACATGCAATTTTATCATTGGGGACATCACACTTTGTGCTATAGAGTATAGACTGTTGGGTTTAACAACATTTCCAAAACTCCATACCTGATCATAGGCTTTTGTTTTGAAATGTGTATGCCAGTAATGTTAATTTTATCACCAGCACTTTTGGAACCATAGCACCACTGTAGCTATATAATCCAACCACCTTGACTGATGACTGTCAATTCCTGCTGGAAGTTTCTAACTTTCACAGACTAACCAACCTTTTCTAACTTTCACAGACTGACCAAACTTTTTTCACAAACGTTTTTAGAGTAAGATTGTTGGTCATGAAGATGTCCCTTTCCTAAAATATTGTAGCAAACAAGGGGCGGGGAAGCGAACCCAGGTTACATGCGTGAAAGGCACACACCCTACGCATCGCTCCAACAGATTTAACCCACTTGGTCAGAATTGTAATGTGGCTCACTGTATTAGCGAGGATCACTACACCGTTTCGACCACTTTGACCACCAATATGCAGCCTACAGTTTTTTAGAGAGACAATAGATTTGTGGGAGTCCTTCGTAATTAAAACACTAACCAGCCGTAACATACGCATTCGATTTCTATTGTCTGCCATTTTCTGTAGGCTTTTTAGTAACTATTTGAATGATGTTTTAGTCCAATGCATGTTGGTTGAACGCTTTGACACCTTGAACGTGAAAGTGAGTGGTTCAGTGAGTGTCTCCGCCTAGAACATCACAGAGCTGATGAACGCAGCAACGTCCTTTTTCAGAACCATGGCGAGCGCATTGTGACGCTGTCCCTTCTACTCCTACTCAGAGCCATAGATACATTATTTTCTAAATGGTTATACTCCTACTGTTCTCTAAACAATGGTTTCATAGTTTACAATTGTATAAACTCCCAAATCATGCTCAAAATTCAATTTAATTGATGTCACTGTTGAGTGTTTTTTAATCAGTTTGATAAACATGTTTGTCCCATTGTGACATAGCCAACCATGACTTATGGAAGAATTTGACGTATTAATGGTCCCTATAAAACCCTGTAATTCTAAGAAAGAATTGTCAGATGGTTTTGAACTCAGTCAAAATCACTGCAGTATGTAGAGCGATAATGAGTAGGTCTATGTTCAGTCGTTTGTTGACAGCGACCCCGCTGAGATTCCTCCGCGAGAGGCCGCTTCTGAGTGCAGCTGGCCTGTTGTTTGCGTCCGGTTCGGCAGTCTACTTTTATAGCAAATATTACGGTATCGGTGAGGATGCACTGGCCACCGTGGAGAGCGTGGACCGTGTTGTCACGGTTGAGGAGGGTAAGTTTACATATTTGACAATGTCTAAATAGTAATAGTCCCAAATGCCACCCAATACCCTATTTCTTATTTTGACCAGGACCCATAGTTCTATGGTTAAAAGGCGCTGGTCAAAAGTAGTGCACTAAATAGGGAATAGGGTGTCATTTAGGTAGCAATCATGGTGATGACATTTTTTACAGTGTAGCCCTAGATTAACAACAACAAACAAACTTGCTCCTTTGAAACCAAACCTTTGCTTTAGGTTTAATTGAACATGTTGGTACATTATGCAGACACATAAATACATTTGATGTCATACAATATAAAACACAAGTAAATATATGATCAGCCTAACTACATGGACAGATGTCTGGTGTCTTGTAGCTAGTATTTCTTAAACTTAGAGAAAACAATCCTTTATTGTTTTTCATAAAGATAATGAGCCCACCCTGGACCAGGAGGACCCAGTCCTTGTTCAGGTAAGAATGCTGCAGGCCTATCAATAGCTTGGGTGCCAGTCTTTCTGCTCTCTTGCCAATTCCCATCGTGGCAATATGATATTGGCATCACAATCCCATAAGGAGTGGACAGAGAGCTGAAACAGACTGGCACCCAGGCTATAACAATACTGCTTCATTAGCAGGATTGGTTCAATAACAATCTGTCATTCAAACTGTCATTTTACTGACTCATAAATTGATCCTGATTTTCTTCCTTAGTATGTGGTTGAGGAGGTTGGGCACCGGCCCTGTCTGGCTTTAATCCCTTGGTCTGGACCTCTGTGGGTTCCCAGCTCTGTAAGTCCATCCATTCTGATACTCTTTGGTCTTCTCTCTGGTCTTAAAACTGGTTTATGTACTTTAAACATAAACATGACGTTTTCTGAAGAACAATATGGAAATACATTTCTGTAAACATATTCCCTATTTTTTATAACTGCAGCCAACATATTACCTTACCCATGCTGGGAGGATGCTGGTGAGAGAGCTGGCAGTGTTAAACACGCAGGTAACCATGCAGATTATTGGACAAAGCTCATCTGATCTAATAGGCAGGATTACCTTCAGTATCCACTACGGTAGTGAAATACTTTGATGTTCGTTCCCTCATTTTCTCACAGATATTCACAGTGGAGCAGCCCATTTCCATCTGTTTCACTCCTGCTAGGAGGATGGTATGGAATGAACTGTCCTCTCAAAATGAACAGGTAGCCATTCATATGCAGGTACCTCAGATGTTTCCTTAACCTTTCAACACAGACCTGTGTAGTGTCTCAGAATCTATCATGCAGTAGCCTCCTCTTGTGATCCTCCCTATAGCAGTCTGTCAGACCTATAGGCTACCTGTCTATCATTCAAACTGACTTTTAATTTGATCCTGTCTTGTTCCTTAGTATGTGGATGAGGAGGTTGGGCAGCGGACCTGTCTGGCTTTAATCCCTTGGTCTGGTCCTCTGTGGGTTCCCAGCTCTGTAAGTCCATCCATTCTGATACTCTTTGGTCTTTAGACTGGTTTATGTAACTTAAACATAAACATGATGCTTTCTGTAGAACAATATGAAAATACATTTCTGTAAACATATTCCCTATTTTTGTAATAGTCTGTAACACTGCAGCCAACTTATTACCTTACCCATGCTGGACGGATGCTGGTGAGAGAGCTGGCAGTGTTAAACACACAGGTAACCATGCAGATTATTGGACAAAGCTCATTTTATCTAATTGGCAGGATTACCTTCAGTATCTACTATGGTAGTGGGATACTTTGATGCCCTTAAAACTGTTCCCTCATTTTCTTACAGATTTGCAAGATTGAGCAGCACATTTTCATCTCTCGTGCTGGCATGATGGTATTGGATGAACTGTCCTCTCAGCTTGAAGAGGTAGCCATTCATCTGCAGGTACTTCAGACATGTTCTTAACATTTATATCAGACCTGTGTATTTCAACTATTATCATTGCAGTGGCCTCCTCTTGCAATCTTCCCTATGCCAATATTTTACTCCTATACAGTACCAGTCTATCATTCAAACTGACTCTTAAATTGATCCTGTCTTGTTCCTTAGTACGTTGATGAGGAGGTTCGGCAGCAGCCCTGTCTGGCTTTAATCCCTTGGTCTGGACCTCTGTGGGTTTCAAACGCTGTAAGTCCATCCATTCTGATACTCTCTGGTCTTTAGGGGGCTTAAACATAAACATAACTTTTTCTAAAAGAAACTTCTGGAAATACATTTCTGTAAACATATTCCCTTTTTTTATAGCCTGTCAAACTGCAGCCAATTTATTATCTTACCCACGCTGGGAGGATGCTGGTGAGAGAGATGGCAATGTTAAACACACAGGTAACCATTCAGATTATTAACCATTACTTATCTGATCTAATAGGGATAATTACCTTCAGTATCCACTAGTAGAATACTTTGATATCTTTAAAGCTGTTCCCTCATTTTCTCAGATTTTCACAATGGAGCAGCCCATTATCATCAGTTTCACTCCTGCTAGGAGGATGGTATGGGAGGAACTGTCCTCTCAAAATGAACAGGTAACCATTCATAGGCAGGGACCTCAGATGTTTCTTTAACCTTTCAACACAGACCTGTGTAGTGTCTCAGAATCTATCATGCAGTAGCCTCCTCTTGTGATCCTCCCTATAGCAGTCTGTCAGACCTATAGGCTACCTGTCTATCATTCAAACTGACTTTTAATTTGATCCTGTCTTGTTCCTTAGTATGTGGATGAGGAGGTTGGGCAGCGGACCTGTCTGGCTTTAATCCCTTGGTCTGGTCCTCTGTGGGTTCCCAGCTCTGTAAGTCCATCCATTCTGATACTCTTTGGTCTTTAGACTGGTTTATGTAACTTAAACATAAACATGATGCTTTCTGTAGAACAATATGAAAATACATTTCTGTAAACATATTCCCTATTTTTGTAATAGTCTGTAACATTGCAGCCAACTTATTACCTTACCCATGCTGGACGGATGCTGGTGAGAGAGCTGGCAGTGTTAAACACACAGGTAACCATGCAGATTATTGGACAAAGCTCATTTTATCTAATTGGCAGGATTACCTTCAGTATCTACTATGGTAGTGGGATACTTTGATGCCCTTAAAACTGTTCCCTCATTTTCTTACAGATTTGCAAGATTGAGCAGCACATTTTCATCTCTCATGCTGGCATGATGGTATTGGATGAACTGTCCTCTCAGCTTGAAGAGGTAGCCATTCATCTGCAGGTACTTCAGACATGTTCTTAACATTTATATCAGACCTGTGTATTTCAACTATTATCATTGCAGTGGCCTCCTCTTGCAATCTTCCCTATGCCAATATTTTACTCCTATACAGTACCAGTCTATCATTCAAACTGACTCTTAAATTGATCCTGTCTTGTTCCTTAGTACGTTGATGAGGAGGTTCGGCAGCAGCCCTGTCTGGCTTTAATCCCTTGGTCTGGACCTCTGTGGGTTTCAAACGCTGTAAGTCCATCCATTCTGATACTCTCTGGTCTTTAGGGGGCTTAAACATAAACATAACTTTTTCTAAAAGAAACTTCTGGAAATACATTTCTGTAAACATATTCCCTTTTTTATAGCCTGTCAAACTGCAGCCAATTTATTATCTTACCCACGCTGGGAGGATGCTGGTGAGAGAGATGGCAATGTTAAACACACAGGTAACCATTCAGATTATTAACCATTACTCATCTGATCTAATAGGGATAATTACCTTCAGTATCCACTAGTAGAATACTTTGATATCTTTAAAGCTGTTCCCTCATTTTCTCAGATTTTCACAATGGAGCAGCCCATTATCATCAGTTTCACTCCTGCTAGGAGGATGGTATGGGAGGAACTGTCCTCTCAAAATGAACAGGTAACCATTCATAGGCAGGTACCTCAGATGTTTCCTTAACCTTTGAACACAGACATGTGTATTTCAACTGCCAATTGTCTTAGAATCTATCATGCAGTGGCCTCCTCTTGCGATCCTCCCTATTCCAGTCTGTCAGTCCTATAGGCTACCTGTCTATCATTCAAACTGACTCTTAATTTAATCCTGTCTTGTTCCTTAGTATGTGGATGAGGAGGTTGGGCACCGGTCCTGTCTGGCTTTAATCCCTTGGTCTGGACCCTTGTGTGTTCCTATCTTTGTGAGTCTATCCATTCTGATACTCTCTGGTCTTTAGAGGATATTAAAGATTAACATCAAGTCACTAGTTTTCTATAAAACCACATAATGAAAAAACATATTCCCTTGTCTTCATAGCCTGTCTTCTCCAAGGCCAAACCAGTCTACTACCTCACTCGTGCTGGGAGAATGCTGGTAACAGAGCTTGCAGTGTTAAACACACAGGTAACCAAACACATTATTAACCAAAGCTCATCTGATGTTATAGGGAGAATTTACTTTACCCTGTTCCCTTTTTTTTCACAGACTTCCAAATTGGTTATTGAGGAGCCTACCATTCACCTCACTGAAGCTGGGAGGCTAGTGCTTGACGAACTGTCAGCACCTTCAGATAGCCATTCACAGGTAGTCAATCACATTATTAGACAGTCATAGCTGATTAGTAATAGTACACATTACCATGTCCTCTATCTCCACAATTGTGTGTCTTATTAATCACAGAGCAATCTCTATAATTAGGGGATGTCTTTGTTTTTCAGCCAAATAGGGAAGACTCTGGTTTTCCCTATGAGAAGTTGCAGCTGGTTGGGAACTGGGGTTCGTTTCATTTCCATTACTGGAATATCCATTATGGACGAGTGCAGGTACTTCAGACATATTCTTAACATTTATGAACACACCTGTGTATTTGAACTCCCAATTGTCTCTGGGTTTTCTTTTGTATGTCTGTCCCTAATTGAAACCTAGGGGAAACTTGTCGAATCGAACATCATGTGGGCTCTATATCACTGCCAGGGATTATACTCAGAACTGAAATCGCCTGCCAAATGTTATAGACATCTACAGCTAACATATAGAGAGAGGTCTGGAGACTGAAGGAGTTTTTTTCTTTATAGCAAAATGAAGAGGACATGCATCACCTGTGCATTGTGAGGGGAGTGGAGAAGCAGCTGTGGTGGAGCAGAGTCATCCAGGAAAAAATCCTGGACCCATGGGTGAGAGATTCTCAACTGGTCTTTCGTCTCAAATGCACCTGATTTGTGTCAAATGACGCACATGTTATAGGTCTACTTATATTTCCTGGATGAAATGTAATGTTTCTCTGTCTCTTTTAAAGGGTCTCGTCCAGGTGGTCCTCACCAACAAGAAGCTGATTGGTATTAAGGTACAGTCAGGCAATTTTTCACAGAAAAAATGTAAAGTGGCAAATGTCCATTTACCTATTTGAATAAATACATGTTGACAGAAAATGAAATTACACGTTCTAATCTCTTGCCTCATTTTTAGTTCCTTGGTAGAAGGATCCATGGACTCATGTCCGGCCTTGTCAAGAGGGAGGTCTGAGTTCACCTATTATGAGGATGCCCAGGTACACCCCGTTGTTTCTCTGTGTTATGATTTATTTCAGTGTTTGGTTGAGGGGGTTTTCAATATGGTGGTTTTCAGTGTTGGGCTGACAGTGTCACATGTTGTGTGTTAAACAGCAGGTGGATATCTCCACCACAGTGGAGGGGTACCAGGAGAGGGGGATGAGATGATGGCATATCAGTTCTCCACCTCTGACATCATCACCACCCCTCATGAGCCGTCCTCTGGCTCCTCTCACCAGTTCCCCCAGAATTCTCCGCCTCCCCCTTTCCCTTCCGATTCCCCTCCCAGTCCCCCTCCACCTTACCACTCCACCCAGGACCAGGACCAGACCCCTGACAGCACTTCTCAGGTAAAACTCTTTCTACAGTCAATAATTCTTATTTCATTTGTACTTGTGTGTACAGGTGTGTGTCATTGTTTTGGTATCGATAGGTTTGTGTTGTCTGTCAAGGGTCAAGTTGTTAGGTCAAGATGAAAGTATTGTTATGATGTCACTGAATGTTTTGTCTGCTTCAGTTGATGTTGCAGGTGAAATGCAGTTTAGTAGAGTTTAAGTTAATGTGATGTCTGTTTTAGGAGTTTGAGGAGGAGTTTGTGGAGGAGCAAAATAATGCTGCAGATGTGCCCCAGTTGCGGTGGGTTCGCTTTCATGTGTTCATCTATAGTAAAAACCTTTGCTTTGAAATAATCTGCCCAATATTGTAGTTATACAGATGTAGGATCTTAATTTGAGACAGTTTGCTACAGCAGGAAAATAATCCTGCAGCAACAGGATACATTTTTCGTTAGGGCAAATCGAGTCTAAAATTTCAAAGTGGAAATTACAAACTTGAAAATTCCAAATACGCTACAAGTTTGCATTTCCTGCCGTGCAGGAAAATTCTCAGCAACAAAAGAGTGATCAAATTAAGATCCTACATTGGTATGGTCTTTCTGAATCCTGCAGTTATAATATAGGCTAACATAAAATTATTTCTTAATTTCATGGCACTGATGTTTTAGCTTCTTAGGTTGAACATTTGTTATTGAACATTTCTATTTACAGGCGTTACTTTGAAAACCAAGGGACAACCAACTTCTCTCTGAGGCTGGCCGCTATCAGACGTGCTATGGAGGTGAGAAAATGTGAATTTAGCACCTTTTGTATTTCACTTCATGAACATTTCTGGACTATTTGTAAATGTACTGTCTTGTTCTCACAGGCTCTGACATCCTCAGACAGTACCTCCCTCAATTACCTCACCCATGCTGGGAGGATGGTGTTGAGTGGATTATCCGAGCTCAACCAGCAGGTAACCAATTACATAATTGTGCAACGTTCATCAGACCAGATATATAGTTCCCACTGGGCACAGATGTCATTTCAACGTCTCGTTTTGATTTACATTTGGTTGAGTTGTCAACTAATGTGAATTCAATGTGAAATCCCCCAAAATTAACGTAATTGGATTTAGGTTAAAAGACGAAATTCCCTTACGTTGATGACTTCTTTCAAATCCAATCAGTTTCCCACTTTGATTCAACATCATCACATTGACATTTTTTATTGATACAACATTGATTCAACCAGTTCTTGCACAGTGGGTTACCTTTAGGCAACAGTGATTCATAGGGTTTAGTTGAAAAGTTTCAACGTCATACTAGCCAAACAATCGGAGGCCCTTTGAATTACAGACCTGAATCTTTGAGTTTATGATCTAAGTTTTAAGGAATTTTATGATTGTTTTGTTTTGAGGATGTGAGGCAGTTTCAGCAGGCCTACGACCTACTGGTGAACTTCATTAATGAGCCAGCAAACAGGGAGCGACTAGAGCAGGAGATGGCTCTCGTAGGAGTAGGTCTACATGCAAGCTTGAGCGTTAGCTGCAGGCACCGTCTTCTCATCTAACATCTACTCAATGAGACTTTCTAAAGTGCTTGTCAATGAAGATTATGTAATTATCCTATTTGTTTGACTTCAGATCGACCGCATCAACTTCGCAGATGTTTTTTATGAATTCGTTCTACTAAGCCTTCTAGAAGGAAAGACATCTCTTCCTATATCTGTAAGTGGCCCTAAGAATGGAACATCCTGTTGTTTATCTATGCTATACACACTGTTGTCATATCAGATCTGTAGACACTCACTCATGTCCCCTGTTCCTTCTCCAGGAGCCTGGTAGCTTCCCTTTATCTGCTCCTGCAAGTCATAATGAGGATTGACCCTCCTGGAGGAGCCTGGACAGAGGCTGCTGAGAACTTCTACCTCCTCGTTAAGGTACATTTGTCTCTCTCTCTCTCTCTCTCTCTCTCTCTCTCTCTCTCTCTCTCTCTCTCTCTCTCTCTCTCTCTCTCTCTCTCTCTCTCTCTCTCTCTCTCTCTCTCTCTCTCTCTCTCTCTCTCTCTCTCTCTCTCTCTCTCTCTCTCTCTCTCTCTCTCAATAATAGTTGATGATGTGTCTGTTGTCAACAGGGCCAGATGAAGGCATGGCTACAATCCATCTTCAACCTCAATGAGTCAATCTATGAAAGCCCAGAGAGGCTCTCGGGGGAGGTGATGCGGAATCTAGAAATACAGGTTGAGTTCCTGCTGTCCAGCCTGGATTAAGGTTCCCAAACTGAGCTGAGGGCCCCATCACAAAATAAAGTATTTTGCATTTAAACATTATCTGTCAATTGTAAACAAATGTTACATCATGTGTAGGGGAGAGTGGGGTAAGTTGAGCCATTTTTTACATTCAGCATTACTCTGTCAAGGGAAATATAGTATTCTTTCAAAAATATACAGTATCTGTCACGACTTCCTCCGAGGCTGCCCCTCTCCTTGTTCGGGCAGGCTTCGGCGTTTGTCGTCACCGGCCTTCTAGCCACTGCCGCTCCTCATCTCATCATTCCATTTGTTTTGTCTTGTTTATTACACACACCTGGTTCATATCCCCTCATTAGTACCTGTATAAGTGTTCCCTCTGCCCCCTTGTCTTTGTGTGTGATTGTTTATTGTGGAGGAGAGAGAAGCTCGGTGGAGCTCCATGTATTTTGTATCGCCAGGAATATTCCCTGTGTGCCTTGTATTTTCCAGTGCCCCTGTTTTGCGCACTGGAGTGTTTTTACTAGGGGTGTAACGATCCATCTACTACATCGATGTATCGATTTATATTCCTATGATCCAACTACATCGATCTGTGCTCGTGAGTTGGCCTTTTGGACAACATATATCGATCTAACATCGTTTTAAAATGTAATAAATCGATTGTATCGATACTAGGAAATAACCCATTGGATTTAAGCACGTCAGACTTTATATGGATGTTTTTTCTTAGCACTTTTAATGATAAAGGCTTTAAACATTACTCGATTCACTCTGCCTATCCGTGACGTCATCGCGTCAGCAGCAACGCAAAGGCGCCAAGACAACAAAGCATAGCATGGCGGATGACAGAGGAGAAGCCGACGAGCGAGAAATTATCAAGCCACCATTGCGGTCCTTACAAGAAACAGGAATCTAGGAAACTTCACCTGCACTGTCCAGTATCCAGGTATTTATTTCAGTCACACTGGTTGAATTTTTGGCTAAAAGGTTACTGAATCGATTTCAAGTCACTGAATCGTTTCGGATCGTATAGTTCTAAATGAACCAATATCGTCCTTGAATCGTATCGACAACCACGAATCGTGATACAAATCGAATCGTTGTTAAAACGAATCGTTACACCCCTAATATATATATATATATATATATATATATATATATATATACACATATATATATACATACATATATACATACATATATACATACATATACATACATACATACACATACACATACACATACACATACACATACACATATATATATATATATACACACATACATACACATACATATCCTTTAAAAAAATATATATATATATATTCCCCTTTATTACTTTCCAACCCCACCACCCTTTCCCTACTTGGAGTAAACTAGTGAACAACAATGCTTAGGCCTCTACTTCCAGCTTGTACCTACTATCTACATTTTATGGACAATTTTACAATAATTATATTTTGTTTGTTTTTTCTCCTGAACTTCCTCTACTCTCAACCTCTCCGATCATTTTCATGATGTCCATCCGGTTTGCTTCTATATGCCATATCTTTCTAACTGTGCTCTTTCACAAAAGCTCCCAACCTACAACCTATATACTTATTATGGACACAGTATGCTTACATTATTAGTTATCTTGTTATTATTTGTTGTTAGTTGCTATTAGTCCCATCCTTCAACTCCATTCAACACCTCCCATCTATCTCTTAACACCATCCATATTGGATTTCTATTTGCCATATATTTTTCAACTGTACTGTGATGTTTTACAAAAGTTCTGAACCTTTCTATTCTCATTGTTTCTACAGATTGTGAATTGAAAATAAACATTTTTGCTGTCAATCCTTTGGTCCTTAAATGAAACTGATATACTTTTTTATTTATCACAGTTTTCCTTAACCAATTATGATCTTTAATGCAAGGCCGGCAGACAAGTTCCTTACTTTCTCCCCCTTCCACTTTCCTATTCCATTTTTGCTGTAAGGCTGCAATTATTTGGTTGTAATTTTGGGTAGAGCAGACATTTCCATATGTTTTTGTTAGCTGCATGTGCGACATAACTCCATCAGTCCTACCGATGATATCATTTACGAAGATTATACCTTTTTTAAACATTTTGTCAAAAAAAAGAAGGGTTTTTGTCAATTAGTATATTTGAGTTTAACCACAATATTTGTTGCATTATTTGTTCTGTCGTTTCTGGAGGATTAAATTGAAATTGTAACCAACTTTCTATGGCTTGTTTTAGAAATAGTGATATTTGGGAGATTATTTCCTTTTCAAATAACTGAAAGTGAGTAGTTGTAATCTGAATAAAGGGAAAAGGGCCATTCTTGAACATTGGGTGAGACAATCTTACTAGAGAACCAGTTCGGATTTAAGTATAACTTTTGTATGACTGAAGCTTTTAGTGATAGGTCTAATGCTTTAATATTTAATAATTTCTGTCCTCCGAATTCATATTCATTATATAAATAGGCCCGTTTAATTTTGTCTGGCTTGCCGTTCCAAATAAAATTGAATATTTTTTTCTCATATAATTTAAAAAACTGTTCGCTAGGCGTAGGCAAGACCATAAGCAAATAGGTAAACTGGGATAATACTAAAGAGTTAATCAGAGTGATTTTTCCACAAATTGACAGGTATTTACCTTTCCATGGTAGCAAGATCTTATCTATTTTTGCTAACTTTCTATTAAAATGTATTGAAGTGAGATCATTTATTTCCTTTGGGATATGTATTCCGAGTATATCCACATCACCATCAGACCATTTTATTGGTAAACTATATGGTAATGTAAAATTTTTATTTTTTAGTGATCCAATACATAATATAGTACATTTGTCATAATTTGGTTGTAATCCAGAGAGGTTAGAAAATGTATCTAGATCCTCTATGAGGCTGTGGAGGGATTCTAGTTGTGGATTTAAAAGAAAACGTGAATCATCAGCGTACAATGACACCTTTGTTTTTAAGCCCTGGATTTCTAATCCCCTGATATTATTGTTGGATCTGATTTTAATAGCTAACATCTCGATGGCCACAATAAATAGATATGCCGATAGTAGACAACCCTGTTTCACTCCTCTTGACAGTTTAAAACTTTCTGAGAAATAGCCATTATTTACTATTTTACACCTAGGGTTACTATACATGATTTTGACCCATTTTATAAGAGATTCTCCAAAATTGAAATGCTCCAGGCATTTATATATAAACCCCAGTTGTACTTTATCAAATGCCTTTTCGAAGTCTGCTTTTCGAAGTCGGTATGCACATTTTAGTGGGTCTAGGGTGTTGGGCAAGGTGGAGATTTGAGGTTTTATTTATTTGCACCGAAGTAAATAAGTGAAAGTCAAAACAGTACAGATAAAAATGGCGTGCAGGTCAGGTTGGAAGCCTTATATGAAAACCACACCACAAATATAAGTACCAAAAAAAATAGTTAAGTTAAACAAAGAATATGAATTATATAATTGTACATGACATACTCAGTATACAAGAACAAACATGTTTGATTATGTGTGTGTGTGCACGCTTGTCTGTCTGTGTGTGTGTGTTTGTGTGTGAGTGTGTGTGTGTGTGTGTGTGTGTGTGTGTGTGTGTGTGTGTGTGAGAGAGAGAGAGAGTTAGGCTACCTGGAGGGGATTATTGGGTAGTTTGGTTTATCAGGCTGACCCCCAGTCTTCACTTGAATTTATTGAGGGATGATGAGGTTTTGGCAATATGAAGATAAGAATTCCAGAGTATGGTACCTCTATAACTGATGGAGAATTGACTATGTGGGGAGGGTGAAAGTTATCGCAGTGTCTTGTGTTATATAGATGGATTTCAGAATTAACCTGAAATAATCAATTGAAGGGTTTATGTAAACAGTCTGGGAGGCATGAGTATTTGTAGATGAAAGTGCATAATTGGCGTACATTAATGTCATAAATAGACAAGGGTTAAAACGCTTAAAGGTTCTACTCACGTTAGCAACCGAGATCGGGAGGCCACATCTCTAGCTTATCGTTTTGATTGAAGCTCATATTGTCAGGTAGGCCTAATTAACTTTTTCTAGAAATTGTGTTTATTTTTTACTCAACTATTTTGTAAATGAAATAAAATGTAAACGTTTTAGAGCTCAAAAATAAAATCCACTTTCCATTGAAAACTTTTGGTGCAATTCTATTTTACAACCACAAGATGGTGTCTGATGCTGGAGCAATGAATAAATAGCCTAGTCATCAACGTAGCCTGTCTATACTCTGATCCATATTACAGTCTATTGAGAGGCCTATGTAGGCTAATAAAGATGTAATGAGGATAATAAACAAAAAACAACAACCTTTTTTATCAATTAATTTTCATGTAATAGTCTTGACATACCTTATATAAAATGCAATTCCCGATTAAGCCTAATCCCGGTCAAGGCTACAACAGGTAAAAGTTACATATTAATCAAGGGATGATTGTTGGATGATGCTTTGTAAATATCAATCAAAACAAACTGAACGTAACCCCAGGACCAGGACATAACCACAGAGCTCTCCAGAGGGTGGTGCGGTTAGCACAACGCATCACCGGTGGCAAACTACCTGCCCTCCAGGACACCTACAGCACCCGATGTCACAGGAAGGCCAAAAAGATAATCAAGGACAACTACCACCCGAGCCACTGCCTGTTCACCCCGCTATCATCCAGAAGGCGAGGTCAGTACAGGTGCATCAAAGCTGGGAACGAGAGACTGAAAAACAGCTTCTATCTCAAGGCCATCAGACAGTTAAACAGCCAACACTAGCACAGAGAGGCTGCTGCCTACATACAGACTTGAAAATCACTGGCCACTTTAATAAATGGAACACTAGTCACTTTAATAATGCCACTTCAATCATGTTTACATATCTTGCATTACCCATCTCATATGTATATACTGTATTCCAGGGTTCTTCAATTCCAGTCCTGGAGGGCCGAAACACCTCTGTTTTTCATCCTCTCCTTCTAATCAGGGGCTAATTCAGACCTGGGACACCAGGTGAGTGCAATTAACTACCAGGTAGAAATAAAAAACAGAAGTGTTTCGGCCCTCCAGGACCGGAATTGAAGAACCGTGCTGTATTCTATACTATCTATTGCATCTTAGCCTATGCCACTCTGACAATGACATTGCTCATCCATATATTTATATATTCTTATTCCATTCCTTTACCTAGATTTGTGTGTATTAGGATTTTGTTGTGGAACTGTTCAATATTTCTTGGTAGATATTGCTGCACTGTCGGAACTAGAAGCACAAGCATTTCGCTACACTCGCAATAACATCTGCTAAACATGTGTTTGACCAATACATTTGATTTGATTTGATTAGTGTAGTGCACTGCATACATCAGAAGATTTTCCAGCCTCCTGTACCATCGTATGCGAGAGACCTTTTGAATAGGGGGTATCGTTTACATTCTATATCCATCATGGTCATTTGGTCACCGGCGGTCAGGGCCTCCATGAAGAAAGTCTTTGTTGCTGCTTCCACTCCTTTTACTAAGCCTTTATTGTTGGGTCAAAGGAAAGACCGCAAGCTGCGTGTGTAGAGCTGGTCAGGCCCTCTTATTGTGTTTCATAGGCTACAACAGATTCAAAAGTAAAACATCTTAAAACCACACCTCTTTCAGCTCTCCGCTTCCAGCAATTGTTCCTGCCTGAGTCTTATCTAGCTTCCCTCCCAGTCCATGGGGAATGTGCCCTCACTGCCCCGCTCTCTGAAGACTCACTCTATCATATGAGTGAACACATAAGCTGGAGACACGATAGGTGGAACACGAAAGGCACATGACCAGTCACAAACTGATGTCTCGCGCTCAGGAACAAAAGTTAATGGTGTGATAATAAAATTCAATTGTTTCATCATATTATGAAGTCAGTTACATACAAACTGTATATATCCTGCCCTCTTTGCCCCTCTCTATTCTCTATAGTCAGTGAGATGTCTCTATTTGGGCCTACTCTACACTGAGTTGATTTCTCAGCTATTCTTTCAACCGTTTTTTATTGACACATTTAAAAACTAAAAAGTAAACATAAAACTTACTTCAGGCTAGGGTATTCATCTTATCAATTCTTGTTGAATGATTGACTTCATGTGTGTCAGTAAAAGTGATTGATCATGCATTTCTGGGCATATTATTCACCTTCAATAATCTGGTGAAGGTTTTGACGTTTATAATAGTGTCACGTTTATGATGAATTCCTCCTATCTAGTGAAATCATCATGGTGTATGATGTGTAGAATGAATCGCACATACTTGCACAGAAAATGGCATAACTCCCACTACAAGTCAAGCTTTATCAATTATTTCCAATGTTCTCAAGAAGAATGATGTGGAAGAATGGTGTTCTTCACAGACCGCAGAGTGAGTAGTGGGCCTCACCTATCAGTTGTTCAGGGGCCATTAGGGAACACATGCAGCCCAGTTTGGATCTGCGGTACTGTGCTGCTGCTCAACTCCTCAGAATGGTAGGTCATGCAGGTCTTGAGTTGTGATGGGCGGAAAGGTGAGGCAGGATGTTCTTATTTACAGTACCTGCCACAGAGAGCTGCCAATACCGTTTGTTGCAGTGATGGAGGAAACCAGTCTGCTGCACATCCACACACGATGGGGTGCTGCTTGGGAACAGTGGACTCACGCCACGCACAGAGGATTATTTACGTTTGATATAAAAAGCTGCATATCCTGTTTCCAAAGTTAAAAATAAATCCAATAAATATTTATTCTAAGAATTCGAACAGATATCTTGTATCAGATATGACAATGATTGTTTGCTTTTTTTCCCCCTTTGAAAACTCCCACTTCTGACATGCTGGTTGCCCCTCTACTTTTAGATACTAGGTTTACTATTTTTAATTGATCAAGGTCAAGTAAGCTGTTTTACATTCTCTTCATGCAATGTTGTGACTTGTATTGGGCAATGAAGGGCAGTGCAAGTTGGTGAATTGTGAAACAGTGAATTCAAGAATTGAAATGTAATATAATGTTGATGTTGCACTAAATGCATCTGTAAATGATGTCTGACTGGTTCATTTAACATCTTTAATTTCCTGCCAGTGAAGTCTTTGAACGGGTTTTCAAGTCATTCAAAACCTTAAGTGAAATAACTGTTTGATGATGTAGCAAAGAGGATGGTGCCAATACCGTCATCAAGAAATATGATGTATAATATAGGCTATTTACATGTCATGTTAGTGAAATGAAAATGCAGAAAGTGATTCTAGAACTGAACACTGTCACAGCAGTTTGTCCTGAACAAGTGACGTTGCGTACTTCCTTTGTTTTTCACTATAAAGACTCAAATGGCCACGCACTGCAAGCAGTGCTGAGTACGGGGGCGGGATTTAGAAATTCTTTCAGACAGTTGTGCATTAATTAGTCTGCACTACCGTTGTTCAGAGGATGCATGGTTGATTTTTCTCTGCTATGTTTATTTAAAAATGTGAGCCTTTTGTTATCGTGTAGAACATATTTTAGGAATCAGGCACTTAGTGGCAACGCTTGATAAAATTCATTCCATTCAGTTCCAAGGAGGGAGGGATACGGTCGCACGGGTCGCACCTGCCCTCGGGGACTGTCTCTTCAATTGCAAATAGTCTTATTGGAGCCAGAACTGCTAACTGCGCAGGGGAGCTGTCCTGCAAAACTATCTATGGGATACAAGGACAACTGCTGAGTTTCTTAGATTTAGATCTAAGGATTTTGGGGATTTAAAACGGAAAGGAATTTGTCATATCACTTTTGGACTATTAGCCCTACCTGAGAACTTTCTCCCTTTTCATTCTCCGCCAACACTTTTGGCTCTTCCTTGGGATTGATTTTATTGGGGTAGGCCTATCATCTGTGGTCGACAGAATGGCCCGGCTCGACTGCGCGAAACTGTCAATCCTCTTTCATTTGATCACGTATATAACCGGTAAGAATTATTCCATATTTATCCAGAGATGGTTTATCCAAACATATTATTTGGTTATCCGAGTTGGACCGCAGTATAATTTGTTACTTAATGCCCCCACATTTGGTGATTTATTTGCCTGTCCAGTATGAATAACTGAAGATTGATATTCACATTTAGTCTGTAATTATGCTGGTATGCAGCCTATTAATAAGCAGATTGTATTTTTATATTCAAGAGTTTGAAGAGATGAACTAAGTTTGTTTTGAACTGGGCACGTTTTACGACATAGGTTTATGAGGTGATCATGTTCAAGGATCAAGAATAATCCTGTTTAAATCATGACAATACCACACAATCCAACTAAGTTAAAATATCACTTGTTGCTGAAGTTGAATGCCCCTGTTCTTTCTTGGAATTTAAATTCCATGTCGTTGAAATGTAGTTAATATGGTAATTCAAGTTAATTAAAACATCCACGGCTGAGGTTCTGGCAATTAGGAATCCATACAGGGATGGACATTGCAGTTCATCTTGTCACCAGTAGATGTAGTCACTTTCCATTGATGTGAGGATTTAGCCTAATTGAGTATATGGTACTGTGGTGTTTTAGCTTGGTGAGTTTATTACCTATATCTATGAGTTTATTATCACCTATACCTTATCACCTATTACCTCATTTAGTTGACTGTTCTCAGTTAATCTCAAATGAGTTCATTTAGATTGGTAGTTTTTGTATAAAATCTATTGGATATTGGTGAAATTATGTCTGATGTGTTACAGTGGTCCTCTGTAGCTCAGCTGGTAGAGCACAGCGTTTGTAACGCCAAGGTAGTGGGTTCGATCCCCGGGACCACCCATACACAAAAAAAATGTATGCACGCATGACTGTAAGTCGCTTTGGATAAAAGCGTCTGCTAAATGGCATATTATTATATTATTATTATTACAGTAAACTCGGCTCCTGGAGGAAGTAAAAATCTATTTGAAAAAAGAACCAGTGTTTCAGTTATGGTGAAAATATTTATTCTAGCATTGTTATCATGTGGATCTCCTGAGTGAAAGGTTGTTCAACATCTTGAGAATAGAATGTGTGTTTCACAAAGCAAGCCACATTGTTATCACTTGGCATCCCCAGGATCTTGATGCCTCACCACGTAAACAAAATGGAGCAGATAAGGTGGATGTTTCTCTAGATTGTGTCTTGCCCAGTGTGCTACACAGATATATGTCTTCCTCCCCGTGTCGAAATATACATCACATCCAAACAGAGGAAATACTGCCCCCCTCTATCCCCTCCATCCCCTGCTACTTTTTTA
This sequence comes from Coregonus clupeaformis, assembly GCF_020615455.1. Classification (NCBI taxonomy): domain Eukaryota; kingdom Metazoa; phylum Chordata; class Actinopteri; order Salmoniformes; family Salmonidae; genus Coregonus; species Coregonus clupeaformis. The sequence continues at coordinate 25,671,787 of NC_059194.1, read as the reverse complement.
GTGTCTAGCTTTGTCTACAATGTTTCCAAGTAGATTTCCTTCACTGTCCACAAGCGGAGCGTGGGAAAGACACAAGGAGGAAGCGGACGGAGGGGCAGGAGGCACCCTGGAATTGTTCTGGCCAGTAGAGGTCACGGAAACGTGACACGCTACCTGAGAAAATATTACTTCCCGGAGCTCCTTACGCTCACAGTCAACCACCAATGTATGTCTAGCCCCAATCTTAAGACAATGGGGAGGAGGAAAGGGAGACCATTGTTTCTGCATGGTGATTGGCTGTATGGTAGGGCCATTGGTAGTAAATGGGGTCTAAAGACTGAGGGATGTGGAGAGGTTTGGTCAGTGGGACAGGTACAGTACCACGGAGATTGGGGGTGATTTGTCCACTACAAATAATCTGAAATAAACCCAACTCAATTGAAAAACAGGCATTTATTCCTTATTGTGCTGGTGATGCGACTTTGTTTAGTATTGTGAGTCGTTGAGATTGTTGGTGGATTTGTACGACAATGCTAGAGATAAGTGAAATAGGAGGCATTGATTATAGATGCTTGAAATTGGTAAATCCTCTTTCCTATTGCTTTTTCCCACGATAAGCAAAACGCGAATACGCACTGTTCATTAATATATTGTATTTGTTACCCAACTCTCTCCAGATCATGGCTGACCCTTATTGGGCCTTATCTGTCAAACCCATTTAACCATTATATTCCTTATGACTCATTCAATGATAGAAAGGCTAAGGAAATCTCTGCCAGGTATATGGCACGTGTTATTTGATTATTAGTACATATTTTACTTTGAGTGGTATGTGTGACTGCTTTTGATTTAGCGCAAGGCATGAGTCCAGCGCTTCTCTCCTCCTCGGCCTGCTGGCACTATCTGAAGCCTTATGGCTCTGACAGCGGGAGAGTTCTTTCCTGCAGCAGCTCTCTGCTCGGGACCATGAAAACAGAGCTTTATTTGATGTAAATCTGTCTTGTGTTCATAGCATACAAGTTCTCCCTCCACCAGTACAGTGATAAGGTGTGTGCACTAAAAAGTAAAGTTGGACTATGCATTACAACCAGGTTTAACCCCATTTGTCTATTACCGTGGCTATTTCTCATGGGATAATATAATCTGTCTTGGGATTGTTGCCTAACATCACATGGATGGGAACAGAACATTCAAATGGGAACTATCTCAATCACCTTCAGAAATGATGCTTGAAATTTCCCATCTGCTGGAAGGTCAGACCCAGAGCAGGGTTGTGGTTGGGATGAGTCAGGGAGTTTATGGCATAGTTTTGACACCCACACCACAGTTAATGGAGACCAAGAGGACAGTAGGGTTCCACTGACCATAAGTCATTGACTGAATCACACAAAATTAGAGGGTGGAGAAAACTCCTCAAATCAAAATGGGATGTTTGTTGATCAAAGTTGCTTCATTTTCAGCCGCAAAACCGTAAGTCCAGAACAAAATCAAAAACTTTGCCTATCCATTTCAGCCGCTTAGTTAAAAGGGAAGAACTGGATCAAATGTAACATTATCCAACCGTGCACTTCACTGGCCTCACATCTCACTTAAATGAGATTCCAATTCAAACAACCTGTTCCAAAAGTCAGTCTGTAGTGTCAAATGGAAACTCCATGGTCCAGTGTGCCTTTTGAAGCTGTTTCTCTTGGTTAAGGAGTTTAATGTTCCAGTTAAGTTGATTTTTAAATCGTTTTTCTCCCGTCTGTGGGCACTTGAAATGGCCAATGGGAGTGATAGGGAGAGGTCATCCAAGTTCAATGGGAGCTCATCCCTCACCAGCGGTATGTCCGTGTCATGCAGCCTACACAGACACACACACACACACACACACACACACACCAAGCATCTCTGTTTCTCTCTGACGGACTAGACTGCTGCCAACATAGCCACCAGTGTGGTGTTATTCCAAGGTGAAATATTAACTGAGCTGTTGGTGTTGGCAGGTTTCCTTAGATCTCTTACCTCTCTTGTGCATGATGGATTCTTGGCTTGGGAGACTTCTACCAGCACAGCAGAAGCACTTCAGTTGAATCTGGATATTTTACATTCAGGGATCAGTTGTTATTGCTGTTATTAACAGGGATAATAGCAGCGTCCCCCTCTATAAGACATATATCTTTCTTACTGAGCCGGCAATACTTTTTCTTTTAACCCCTGCATGGGATTTCAATTTCAAGGAGTTTCTGTCCGCCAGCCAGTCGTAATCTCACATGTTATGGAACAAGAATCCTCCTGGCTTACACTGTGGAAGGGCTCGTAGGAATGTCGTTATACATGATATTCCTATAGTTAGCCACGTTTAATTCTGTATAACCAGGAAAAGCTGACTGGCCACCCGTCTTGGTTAGATGTTCCTTTATTCTGCCTTTTTAAAGGAGATGGTGGGACATTCTGTCTCCAAACTCTTGTCAATGCTTTCAGCTCTCTGTTGTAAATCTGCCACCAGAGCATAGAACATCTTGTGAGTTTGTCTTTCTGTTTGTCTGTTCTGACTCACTCAACCTAAAGACCTCTGGCTAAGAACGACATCGCAGCAGGATGGTTGTATCGTCACGTCATGAGGCAATGAATATAGCAGTGCAGGACAGGTTAACCCCAATGTAACCTCACAATCCATTATAGCCCACCAACTGTGAGCCAGTAAAGCCTTGAAATTAATAATGGAATATTTTACCTTCCATGTTTGGGAAATTCACAGTATTGTTAAAGCCAGTTGCTTAATCTAAATATATTGTTAAACATGTGTGGAAATATTGTAATGTGCCATTGAGGTAAAAATGGTGGCCCTGGCTACTGTTGTGCTGCTCTGCTGTATCCATGGACACACTGCAGCGAATATGACTCACAAGACTCTGACCTTTCTCTTTTATAAAGGAGTGCCCTCCACCATCCTCTCTCTGTCCTTTGTTCCCCATGTTGGACTTACGAAGAGATGGAGTGGCAAGGTTAAACGAGGAAGTCATTGTTTCGCATTGTTGTTTTTGCCTTGAAGACCCAAAAAAAGATCCTCTCCCCCTCACTCCAGAGACTGCCTTACTGGTATATGGTAGGACAGGAAGCACAGGGAGACATGTACCAGCCGCAGATGAGGGACTTCCGTACATTATTCGCAGCACTTTAAAGAGGAAGAGAGAGAGAAAGAGAGAGAGTGGGAGTCTGAATGTGGCAGTAGCCAGGCAGTCCGGGCTAGTTGCCAACAGCTCATGTGTGATATTGCGTAATAAAGACCATTATTACGGTATGTGATGACTGTACTATCACTGTGTTCGGGAGGAAATCCCAAGTCAAAACCCTTAAGCGGCATCATATTGAGTTCGCCAGCAGTTTCTTACCTAAAGGATTCAACATCAAAACAAATGTTATTTGTCACATGCTTCGTAAACAACAGGTGTAGACTAACAGTGAAATGCTTACTGACGGGCCCTTCCCAACAATGCAGAGAGAAAAATAGAAATAATAGATCATGACAATAACACAAGGAATAAATAGAAATGTAATAACCCAAGGAATAAATAGAAATGTAATAACACGAGGAGTAAATAGAAATGTAATAACACGAGGAATAAATAGAAATGTAATAACACAAGGAATAAATAGAAATGTAATAACACGAGGAATAAATAGAAATGTAATAACACGAGGAATAAATAGAAATGTAATAACACTAGGAATAAATAGAAATGTAATAACACAAGGAATAAATAGAAATGTAATAACACGAGGAATAAATAGAAATGTAATAACTCAAGGAATAAATAGAAATGTAATAACACAATGAATAAATAGAAATGTAATAACACGAGGAATAAATAGAAATGTAATAACACAAGGAATAAATAGAAATGTAATAACTCAAGGAATAAATAGAAATGTAATAACACAATGAATAAATAGAAATGTAATAACACGAGGAATAAATAGAAATGTAATAACACAAGGAATAAATAGAAATGTAATAACACGAGGAATAAATAGAAATGTAATAACACAAGGAATAAATAGAAATGTAATAACACAATGAATAAATAGAAATGTAATAACACAAGGAATAAATAGAAATGTAATAACACAAGGAATAAATACACAATGAGAAACGATAACTTGGCTATATACCCGGGCTACCAGTACCGAGTCGATGTACAGTGGTAGGGTACAAGGTAATTAGGTAGATATGTAAATATTGATAGGGATAAAGTGACTAGGCAATGGGATAGATAATAAACAGTAACAGCAGCGTATGTGATGAGTCAAAAGAGATTAGTGCAAGAAGGGTCAATGCAAATATTCCAGGTAGCTATTGGTTAACTTATTTAGCTAACTATTTAGCAGTCTTATGGCTTGGGGGTAGAAGCTGTTCAGGGTCCTGTTGGTTCCAGACTTGGTGCAACGGTACTGCTTGCAGTGCAGTAGCAGAGAGAACAGTCTATGACTTGGGTAACTGGAGTCTCTGACAATTTGTAGGGCCTTCTTCTGACACCGCCTGGTATAGAGATCCTGGATGGCAGGGAGCTCGGCCCCAGTGATTTACAGGGCCGTACGCATTACCCTCTGTAGCGCCTTGCGGTCGGGTGCTAGTTGCCATACCAAGCGGTGATGCAGCCAATCAAGATGCTCTCAATGGTGCAGCTGTATAACTTTTTGAGGATCTGAGAGCCCATGCCAAATGTTTTAAGCCTCCTGATGGGGAAGAGGCGTTGTGGTACCCTCTTCACGACTGTGTTGATGTGTGTGGACCATGATAATTCCTTGTTGATGTGGACAACGAAGAACTTGAAGCTCTCGACCGTCTCCACTACAGCCCTGTCGATGTGGATGGGGGTGTGCTCGGCCCCCCATTTCCTGTAGTCCACAATCAGCTCCTTTGTCTTGCTGATGTTGAGGGAGAGGTTGTTGTCCTGGCACCACACTGTCAGGTCTCTGACCTCCCTGTAGGCTGTCTCATCGTCGTCGGTGATCAGGCCTACAATCATTGTGTCGTCTGCAAACTTAATGATGATGTTGGAGTCGTTCGCGACCACGCAGTCATGGGTGAACAGGGAGTACAGGAGGGGACTAAGCACGCACCCCTGAGGGGCCCCCGTGTTGATGGTCAGCGTGGCGGAAGTGTTGTTGCCTACCCTCACCACCAGGGGGCAGTCCATCAGGAAGTCCAGGATCCAGTTGCAGAGGGAGGTGTTTAATCCCAGGGTCAGTGGTGTAAAGTACTACTTAAGTATTTCTTTGGGGTAACTGTACTTTACTTTACTATTTATATTTTTGACAACTTTTACTTTAACTTCACTACATTCCTAAAGAAAATAATGTACTTTTTACTCCATACATTTTCCCAAAAGTACTCGTTACATTTTGAATGCTTAGCAGGACAGGAAAATGGTTCAATTTATGCACTTATCAAGAGAACATCCCTGGTCATCCCTACTGCCTCTGATCTGGTGGACTCACTAAATGCTTGATTTGTAAATGATGTCTGAGTGTTGGAGTGTGCCCCTGGCTATCCATAAATACAAATAACACGAACACTGTGCCTTCTGGTTTGCTTAATATAAGGAATTTTAAATGATTTATACTTTTACTTTTACTTTTGATACTTAAGTATATTTTAGCAAAAACATTTACTTTTGATACTTAAGTATATTTTAAACCAAATACTTTTAGACTTTTATTCAAGTAGTATCTTTACTTTTACCCAAGTATGACAATTGAGTACTTTTTCCACCACTGCCCAGGGTCTTTATCTTAATGATGAGCTTGAAAGGCACAATGGTATGGAACGCTGAGCTGTAGTCAATGAACAGCTCATGAGATAGTATTTGGATTACACAAGTTTCTGGCAGAAAACAGCTGAAACTATTTTGGGGGTTTTAAAGAGCACACTAATTTCCATGGGGACTAGACACAAAGATAGGCTTTGGATTAGTTTAAAAACTGTCAATTTGTCCGTTTAGCTTGACCCCAAACACGTCCAAATAGAGCTTGGAATCCCAACCTTTTAGAAGCAAAAGTCCTTCCTGGAAGTGTAGCGACAGCATGTGTTTTCAAAACACAATGTCCTGTCCTTTGCTGTTTCCCCAGCTCTGCACAGAGGGAGGCTAGGGAGTTATGAATGGGGGTCCCAGTGTAACACCACCAATGTCAACTGCTGTTTGAAAACTGGCACAAGGGCCCAACGCCAGCCAACAGAGTGAGCTAAATATGGCAACCCAGAGAGGCATCGGATAGTTGCTCTCTCTCTCTGTTTTTTGTTGGTTCCATGCATGTCCTCTTCTTTTATGACTCCTAATGAGAACCAGGTCTGGGACCCTCTGAACTGAACCACCACAACAAGCACAATTTCTGGAATTTTGCAGGCGTTCCGCTGGAGGAATGCGGCACACAGCTGTTCGGTGGTGGGGGGGGTGGGGGGTGGGGGGGTGGGGGGGGCTTGAAGAGGGGGTTATTTTTAAGTGGGATGCTGGGTGCCCCAGCTGAACCATCCATCTGTAGTTTGTTACAGAGCAGAGCGGAGGCAACTGCCTGGTTTTAGGAGAAGAGTTTCCCTCCAGTGAGGTGTGAGGTCAGGTTGTGGTATGTAGTGCGTTTGTGTGTGTGTGTGAGAGAGACACTTTGTGCGTACAGTATGTAAAAGCAAGTGGATCAAAGTGTGGAACAAAAGTGGTGGTGTGGTAGAGAGTGGAGTGGAGTGGAGTGGTAGAGTTTTTGAATGCCAGAAATCTCAAGAGTCAAGTTCAATTACAACCAAACCATAATAGAGTAACTTAGTATCAGCAGTAGGCCATTTGTGGACAGTAAATAAAATAGTGATGGGGGAAAGAAATCCATACAGTTACATATCACAATATTATTCTTGGACGATATTATATAGCTCGTTGACAATTTTTGCTACTGTAGGTAGCGTTCGCTAGCGCTAGCCGGCTGTACCTGTGGCAAAAATCCTATACCTTGTTCTCCATCTTCCTTTTAAATAGTGAGCCAACATGTTTTCAGCTCTGTTATTTCCCTGACTGATCAAAACTCATTTTCTCATGATTTCTCTTGTCTCTCTCCAGCAGACATATAGTGAGAAATATGTTTGAAATATCAAATCCCAATAAAATCGCAGTATCGGATCGCAATACATATCATATTGGCACCTAAGTAGCATGATAATATTGTATCGTGAGGTCCCTGGCAATTCCCAGCCCTAGTAAATAAGAGTTTTTAGGAGTATATTTTTAAAAAGCATTCATGGACAACCTATGAGTTTTGGGAAACATTAGCTTTAGGCAAGACCATTTTCTAGGAATCTCGGTGTGAGTATGTTCTTTTCTCTCAGCTAGTTTGAAATATGCACTGTCACATTCTTCAGGCCTTTGTTTATGTACACATCGATCCATCCATGTGTAAATACACACATGGGCAATAACAAAAAAGTACTACCTACAGAGTCATAACGTGTTTGTCTGAAGATTGTGATCTCTGATTATGTTTAGCATAAGGAGAAGTATTAAAGAGAGTGGTGTAGTATACTTCGCCCCTATACTGTAGTACTCTGTCATACTGAGAGGAATGCTTTGATCACTTCGAAAAACTTTGACCACATCCCTTCTCCTCCAAATAACCTTGGACTCATATGAAACAATGATGTTATAACGTATTGGGAGGAAGATGATATTGAGTGCCAACATTGGCATGGGCAGTTCATTCTTGGACAACAGCTGTTCAGACCCTCACAATGAAACAAATCGTAACTCTGTGTACTTTTGTGTGTGTGTGTGTGTGTTTTGTGTGTTCACGTGCATGTGTGTGTGTGTTTCTGGAGTCCACACAGGGAATTAGCCTTGCTGTGTTATTCCATTGTCTTTTTGGATACTGTGGCATACAAATAAAAGCTTCCTGGCTTCCCTGCTCTTAACCCTCCCGTTGTCCTAGGGTCAAAATGACCCGCCACTGTGTTGAACCAACTTTATTTAATTTTTATATTTTTGGGATCATTTGTGAGAAGGAGGCAGTGATACTTTCTTTAAAGTCTCACTGCCTCCTTCTCACAAATGATCCCAAAAATATAAAAATTAAATAAAGTTGGTTCAACACAGTGGCAGGTCATTTTGACCCTAGGACAACGGGAGAGAAAATGTAATAAATTGGTTTGCCTGGAAACCGGACTAAACCACACGTTGTCAGTACACAAGCTGCTTGGGGAGTAGAGAGTCAAAAGAAGGAAATCACTTATGAGACCGTCACACCTCACGTACAGCAGAGAGAATGACAGTGCTTCCTATGCTGAGCACCGCATCAACAGCTTCAGCCGGCCCACCACCAACTGGGATTTTTAAACCACCGTTTCAACCTCCCCTTTTGTCCCTCTTCCCTATAAATGTAATAATAGCATACAAAGCATCAACAAGGTCAGAGGTCAATAAAAAAGTACATCTGCCCAAATAAGTGTGTGTCGGTATTGTTATGAGAAAGAGAGGAAGAGAGAGTCCCCACCAAGCTATATTGACTGATTGATCTGGAGGAAGTGCTTGTTGACATGTTGCAGGGCTCATCTGGCTCTGCACGGTTCTCCCCAGTTCTCACAGACTTTTCTGGCTGAGGGGCACAGTAGCTCCCCATGTATACTGTCAAGACAACTATGAAGCAACACTTTGAAATGTGCAGTGTGCATTACTGGGTGTGTTAGCCAATGTGTTAGCCAATGTCTGTATGTGTCTGTGTGTTTTGTATTTTACAGGTCAGGTCAGCCTGCCGGCCCCTCTGCTGCTTCCCTCTGGGGACACACACCTTCTCCACACTGGGAAGTCACTCACCCTCACCTGCAGGTATGACACACACACACACACACACACACACACACACACTGACCCAACAAGTTCCCCAACCATTTTTTTTTTTTTACTTACAGATGTAGGATCTTAATTTGAACCAGTTTGCTACAGCAGTAAAATAATCCTGCAGCCACAGGAAATGTGAATTATTATGTGGATTATAATTAATGGACATTTTTGTAGGAGTTGATACATTTTTCTTAAGGGAAAATCAAGTCTAACATTTCAAAGTGGAAATTACAAATACACTACACATTTTAAATGTCCTGCATTGCAGGAAAGTTCTCCTGCAACAGGGTGATCAAATTAAGATTATACATCTGTATAGGGCCCCATCACAATCAGGAGTCAGGAGTTGTTCCTGACCACACAACCTGACAAGCAAATACTTGTTTTCTACAACTGGGGGTTTCTTGGTCAGGTCATATGGACAGAACAAAAGAGTGTAAATGCCTTTTAAAATGGGCCATTCATTTTGATGATAGAGGTACGAGAAATAATCTGAACTCCCTGGCAAGATTTACCTAAAAAAATCCAACAGGTTAATGCCAACCCCCCTCCCCTGTCATTTATTAGTTCCTGGTTCTGCTCCAGTTGTTGACTGTTCTCTGGACTGCCATAAAATCCTGCCTGGCCCCATTAGACTGCTAGGCCAGGATAAAGTGAGGAGAGGGAAGGTAAAAGGGACTGCAGGAGCATCAGACCATAGAGGCAGCTAGGCAATGACACTGCCAGCCAGGAACCAGTGTGGCCCCATTTATCAATCTGTTCCAATATCCCCAGGGTGCACACATTTGTTAAGCGTTTAGAGAGCCTTGCATCATTTTCTAGACACGCCAGGAATGCTAACCCCTGTGGTCCTAATGCAATGCTTCCCTCCAAGGCCATGTGCTAAAAAGGCCCTGGTCGATAATGATGGTTTCTGGCCTCTGGATGAGAGTTTGAAGTTGCTTGACCCAAGCAGCTGTAGGCAGAGGCAGTGGTATGCAGTGAGAAATGTTTCAAGCTACTCTGGGAGCGCTTTTGATGGGACCTTAAAAACTGACATTGTTTGAAAATATGTGTTATTTGAACACATCATCCCAAAGATCCTAGCCATGTTCCCATGTGAAAGTCCAAGTTATCAAGATAACTCCAGATTATCGGAAGGGCCTTTAAACACTTCCAATAAACATAATCTGAGGGGTCCTGAGGGGAGGGCTGGCCCGGCCCTGACCTAATCAACTGGCAACCGGAACAAAATGGTGTGACACTGGAAAAATTCCCACAGAATAATTACTGTAAACCATTCACCTCTTTCTTCTCCTGAGAATATCCACTATCAAAAAAGAGAAAAGACACATAAGCAGTCGTCATATCAAAGCCAACATTTAACACTGATTTGAATATAAATTATTATTACATCTAAATAAAACTTCAGATAGAATCTTAAAGCTAGAATCCATAGTTGCTACATTCATTTTTGGACTTACAGTGGCTTGCGAAATTATTCACCCCCCTTGGCATTTTTCCTATTTTGTTGCCTTACAACCTGGAATTAAAATAGATTTTTTCGGGGTTTGTATCATTTGATTAACACAACATGCCTACCACTTTGAAGATGCAAAATCTTTTTTATTGTGAAACAAACAAGAAATAAGACAAAAAAAAACCAGAAAACTTGAGCGTGCATAACTATTCACCCCCCAAAGTCAATACTTTGTAGAGCCACCTTTGCAGCAATTACAGCTGCAAGTCTCTTGGGGTATGTCTCTATAAGCTTGGCACATTTAGCCACTGGGATTTTTGCCCATTCTTCAAGGCAAAACTGCTCCAGCTCCTTCAAGTTGGATGGGTTCCGCTGGTGTACAGCAATCTTTAAGTCATACCACAGATTCTCAATTGGATTGAGGTCTGGGCTTTGACTAGGCCATTCCAAGACATTTAAATGTTTCCCCTTAAACCACTCAAGTGTTGCTTTAGCAGTATGCTTAGGGTCATTGTCCTGCTGGAAGGTGAACCTCCGTCCCAGTCTCAAATCTCTGGAAGACTGAAACAGGTTTCCCTGAAGAATTTCCCTGTATTTAGCGCCATCCATCATTCCTTCAATTCTGACCAGTTTCCAAGTCCCTGCCGATTAAAAACATCCCCACAGCATGATGCTGCCACCACTATGTTTCATTGTGGGGATGGTGTTCTCGGGGTGATGAGAGGTGTTGGGTTTGCACCAGACATAGCGTTTTCCTTGATGGCCAAAAAGCTCAATTTTAGTCTCATCTGACCAGAGTACCTTCTTCCATATGTTTGGGGAGTCTCCATCATGCCTTTTGACGAACACCAAATGTGTTTGCTTATTTTTTTCTTTAAGCAATGGCTTTTTTCTGGCTCTTCCGTAAAGCCCAGCTCTGTGGAGTGTACGGCTTAAAGTGGTCCTATGGACAGATACTCCAATCTCCGCTGTAGAGCTTTGCAGCTCTTTCAGGGTTATCTTTGGTCTCTTTGTTGCCTCTCTGATTAATGCCCTCCTTGCCTGGTCCGTGAGTTTTGGTGGGCGGCCCTCTCTTGGCAGGTTTGTTGTGGTGCCATATTCTTTCCATTTTTTAATAATGGATTTAATGGTGTTTCGTGGGATGTGTATATATACTGAGATCATGTGATAGATCATGTGACACTTAGATTGCACACAGGTGGACTTTATTTAACTAATTATGTGACTTCTGAAGGTAATTGGTTGCACAATATCTTATTTAGGGGCTTCATAGCAAAGGGGGTGAATACATATGCACAGACCACTTTTCCGTTATTAATTTTTTAGAATTTTTTGAAACAAGTTATTTTTTTCATTTCACTTTACCAATTTGGACTATTTTGTGTATGTCCATTACCTGAAATCCACATAAAAATCAATTTAAATTACAGGTTGTAATGCAACAAAATAGGTAAAACGCCAAGGGGGATGAATACTTTTGCAAGGCACTGTATAAATTAATGATATATACCCATTGATAATTGAAGAATTTAACTTATAAATGCCTCATGTGTTTAGTTAAACTGTTGTACCCCATCAGAACCCAACATATCATCTTGTTTTAAACAATGTACATTTAAACAAACACTGTATATTCTAAAAACATGGTTAAAACTATAAGTTTGATATCATGGATGGTCAGTCCTTGCATCCATAGCTCTGTCTATGAATTTGAGAGTGCTTACATTTCTCCAGGCCCATCCCTCAGCTTTTTACCCAAACACAGGGCGGGGTGACCAATTTGTTATTGTTTCAATTAAGGATTCCAGCTTTAGGAGCTTGTGCCTGTGACATTTGAGAGTATGTTTGTGTGCATAAATCAGGTGAAACAATGAAGGTATTTGACCTGGTGATGCTGCTGACTTGAGGGTGACGACCCAGAGCCCTAGTGGCGGTAGGAGTGGCTGACTCTCTCAGATTGACCCTCTGTACTTTGTTGCTTGACTTAGATGTTGCCCTTAACCACAGATCTAGAATCAGTTTTCCCTACCCTCAATACACATTTACAGGATAATAAATAATATCTGATCCTGTATCAGTTCTTAGGGCTTACTTCTGCTGTGTCTTTATCAGAGGTGCTGCCCAGCTGTACTGGAGGCTGCCCTGGCGGGACATCACCTCGGAGGGGGTGCGTGTGGAGGAGTGTGAGCCCCGAATGCACGCCCACTGCAGTAAACTGCTAGTGAGTCACCTGAGCCCCAACGACACAGGCCTCTACAGCTGCAGGTACACCCAGCCCTCCGCCGACGTCAGCTCCACCTACATCTACGTCAAAGGTGAGTCCCACTTTATACTGTTCAGACATTGTCCAATGGCATAGCCCCTTTCATACAGTACTGTATTTGCAGACCAAAGTGCTTTACATACAGTATAAAGTGTATGCTGACAGAGTAAATCATCATTGTTGAGTTCTATAATGACATTCTTGTGTGAAGTAGTGCCCTGCACAGGCATGAATTTTAAGCCCAAGGCCTACCCATGCTTGCGACGTTCAGGCCCTACCCTACCCAGGCCCGATTGCTTCTGCCAAATGGAAGGCCTGGACCTGCCCGAACCCAAAATCAGAAATAATATCCTTTGTTAGGATCCATTAGCCATCTCTGTCTGTTCTCCCCCTCTCTGCGCTGCTCGCTCTGCATGCGCTCTGTGCATGAGTATCCATAGCAACGCCTCTGCTTGCTGTTCTGCTCAATGACAAGACAGAGAGCAGTTAGCTGTAAACTAGCTACTTTTTGTCCCTCTAAACACACATTTTTCTTGTAAAATATTCTCTCCTGTGGACTCGGACAATGTTCTAGTCTTATATTTGACAAGATTGAAGCACTTCTGACACCATGATATGTACTTTGCAGCAAAACACAAGCAATTGGCTCAGCTTCAAAATGTTAATGATCAATTTAGTGATACCCGAGCCCTATCCGTACCCTAGTAATTGATTAAAAAACGGGCCCTTCCCGGCCCTAACCTGATGTTTAATGTCGGGGCCCGGCCCTAACCTGATGTTTAATGTCGGGGCCCATCGGGCTCAGGTCGGGTAGCAGAACTCTAGCGTAAAGTCCATAATAAGCCAATCGCTCCCAGTGTGTGAAAATTGATATGAAAAGGATCTCCCTTTGTGATTAAATCGTTTGTTTAACGCCGATAAGGACCTTTTTCACTCCTGATTTGTATGTTTTACTTCATCTTTTTCATTTGAGTTGGTTTGTTTCACAACAGCATAAGTTCAACAAATTCCCTCTAAAGAACAGGGGGGGGGATTTTAAATGGGCTGACGCCTACAGTGCAGTACTGTGTAAACTGAGCCAACTATTAGAAAAACAGAGGCTCTTAAGGGCCAGTTTAGAGCCATGGTCACTGAGCAGCCTGATGTCTTCCTGCATGATACAGGAGCTGGAAGCCAGCCAGTCTTTCAGAAAAAAAAGACAGAATAAGTGAGAAAAATTTATAAATAAAGGAGCAGCTCCATCCATTCCACACCTCATTAAGCCTACAACAACAGCCATAACTCTCCACATGTTGTGAAGAGGATGGTTTGTAATTACAGATATATGACTATATGTTGGGAGGGGATTTTTAATTTTAAGGAGTCCAGTCCAAGCCATACAGAAGGAACTGAGTTGTGCCTCTAACAGAGAGGAAGGCTTTCCCCTGCTGTCCGACTCCTTCTGGAACAGGGAAGGAGAGTGTGATCGCATCGGAAGCCCTTGTCATTGACTATTATTTCCGGCTTCTGTTTTTCCAGTTAGTCTCTCCTGGAGCCTCTCACGATACCAGCTATGGTCTCTCCCATGTTACAGGCTTAGTCCTCCCTCAAAATATTGAGAGTGACCTCTACGAAATAGACAAACTGCACGTACAAACACTTGCAAATAGCTCCTTAGTGAGAGCATTGCAGGGCAACACTAAATACCTTAAAACATTGTCATAGTTGAGATTGATCAGTGTCCCTTCAAAAATGTCAAGGTCTTAGTCTGAGGGAATGTGGTGGGGATAGGTCTCATGAAATATCTGGGCAGAAAGATAAGAAAGTCAAGCATGATGAATAACCTTTTCTGGATGAAACAAACAGTGAGTTCCTTTCTATCTCTGCCAGGACATATTTTTGTACAGGACATATTTTTGTCCAGCTCCTGTGATGTGTGTGCACAAATTTGTCTTAATATCTGGCAGATGCTGATATTCCTGGCCAAATAAAAATTGCGACGCAAAAAGTACTGGACTCCTTAGGTTGAGGTCCTAGCCTAATTCCCTGGCTGCTCTCTTTGCCTCCCCCGGCGATCTGACAGCCTGGTAGCCCCATGTTTAGTCTAACCAAGCCTCTTTCAAAGCCTTTCAACTGTTTATTACATAATTTTCCCTGTTTGTTTTACAAATACTAGTCCGTTTTATCATGCCAAAACAGCTCAGCCTCGCACAAATCACTGAAGTATTTGTGTAACAGCAAAGTTCCCACAGCAGGTCTGTGAAAGAACAGCCAGTCAGAGAGGTATTGTGTGCCTGCCCTGGTGAGAAAGACTGGTGCTGTGATAGCTTTGATAGTTCTTTCTCAACCCTGTTTCTTTATCCAGAGCTGCACCTAGCAGGAGGAGAAGGAGGGGGTTTGGAGAATGAGCTGATCTCACTGGTCGAGGAGATTCTGTTTGATGATCTCTGTGTGAGATAGATGGCCTGACATTACCCTGACTCGACTGAACTTAAAAAACAGATTTTAAAGAATCCTTTTCACCCCTACTTTTAATAAAATACAGCTAATGAAATTCATGAAATTCATAGAAAAAAATGGCTTTTGGAGTAATTATTGATATTTTCTTTCATTTGTTCTACAGATCACCAGCATCCGTTTGTGGAGCACCATTTCCTCATTCCATACACCTTGTTTACATACAGACATGAGGCCACCCTAGTGATTCCCTGTAGAACATCTTCTCCTGACCAGATTGTCACTCTTGAAGGGGTAAGACTTTTTATGATTATTAGTTTCTGTATCTTAAAAAGGGGCATATCATTCACATTCTCTTACACAAGAGAGCAAATGTTAGCATTTATTATTATTATGCTAAGCAATGTTGACCAGTTGTACACGCTTTGAGATAGTATGGGCATGAGACTGATTACTTTACCAGAGTGTACCTTGAAAGTCTGCCATTGACGTCACTAAAGTCAAGATCGCAAAGAAACATGGTAAACACAGGCCCTGTGCACTATGGGTATCTTATGTGTTCTCACACCCATCAAACGGTAGGCCACTCAAGCATTCGGAAACGGACAGTGGCCACGGAGAGGGGAAGCTCAGGGGCAGGAGAGGGAGTCATCCTGTCTGCTTCCTGCTAAGAACAGGAAGGTCCTCTAAGGTAGTTATTCTGCAGAATAGAATCTCTCTCTAAATATAGAAGACCTCTTGTTTTAAACATTTTGTCCAGAAAATGCTGGTCTAAAAAGCAATACATATCCAATCAGAGGAAACAATAGGCTGATGATGCTCCTGAGGAGAGTTAAGTGGTTTTTAATCAAACTATAGGAGGAAATCTCTCTAGGAGGAGTTGGGTGCACGGTACTAGGTCACAGTGACCAAGCTCCTTGTCTTATTACAGTATCCTATAACATGAGACGGCCTTCCTATAAACCATGTGCAACAATGAACAGAGTGGGACTTCTGCTGCATGTTGCCATGATGCCAGAGCTCAGAGCCGCCACCTTCAACAATCGATGGCTGTGCTTGTATTCACAGGGTTGATTTATAGCTGTGTGTCACAATGCCTTGGACATGGACAAACATGTCTTATTCAGATGGCAAATATAGTGGGTTGTGTGACCTCCCTGCTACTGGAAGATCTATGGCATTTCTCCTTCCTCCCTGCTTCCTTACTTCCCCTCTCTCTCCCAGCAGCATAACACTTGGCTGGAGAACAAACAACCGCAGTAGTAGGCCTTAACCACATCCATCCATTTCATCCCTTGTTCAAAGTCAACAGTGCTCCGTGCATCGCTGCGTGAATAATTGCGATAGTTACACTCCATAAAACCGTAAAAATGAATTAGACGTCGGTTCTAACGGGCAGTCATCACCAGCTGAGCTCATTGGAGTGTGGAGTTTCATATCAAAGCCAGTTGCCCACATCGTACTTTAGTCTGACTGGCTGAGTGCTTTTTAAAGACTGCAGAACTAAAAGTGTGACTAAACATATAAGCCTCTTGATAAACACTTTGCTATCTGTCTCTTCTTTCAGCTGCCACCCTTATCAGAGGAGATTGAACAAGGGAAGGAATGGGACCCCAAAATAGGCTTCAAGATCCCATATGGTCCCTACGAATCCTTTAGTTTCCTGATCTGTGTCACCAGCGTCAACGGCCAACAGGTCCAGTCCCGCTACATCCCTCAGAGGCTAAGTGAGTCACTTCTCCTTTTCTTATTGAGCTTTTAACCTTGTACTGCAGTGGGCTAAATCAGGGTTACACAGAGTGTTTCTTGGTAGTCTAAAACAAATCTGCTTTGACACAAAACTATACACCTCACACACATGGTTATGGGCTTAAAACAAAATAGAAATGTATTCAATTTTGAGTTTGCATTCCAATATTACACTTGATATACATTACAGAAGACTGAAATATAACAAAACCGTTCCCATAGAAACACCGGATTTTCAGAGGGTTTCTTTAAATAGTGTTCATTAATTATGAAATTATGAAACATATTTATAACATTCCACCCTTGAGGCCACTAGGTCATGTGACTGCAGGAAAGGGCTACGAGAGACAGGGAAATTACTGAGGATGTTGATTCATTTTCACTGTCTTCCCTTCTAACTCTGCTTGCATAGCTACCTTCCTGAGGAATGTAAAGATCAACCCAGAACGTAACAAGCTGTTAGTGGGAGAAACCCTGGTCCTCAACTGCTCTGCAGAGACCACCTTCAACGGAAGGATCAACTTCCACTGGGAATACCCAAAGAGGATGGTAAGTTCTAAGTCATTCAACATCTGGACTTCCTGACGGGCCGCCCCCAGGTGGTAAGGGTAGGCAACAACACATCTGCCATGCTGATCCTCAACACTGGGGCCCCTCAGAGGTGCATACTTAGTCCCCTCCTGTACTCCCTGTTCACGCACGACTGCGTGACCAAGCACGACGCCAACACCATCATTACGTTTGCTGACGACACAACAGTGTTAGGCCTGATCACCGACAACGATGAGACAGCCTATAGGGAGGAGGTCAGAGGCCTGGCAGTGTGGTGCTAGGACAACAACCTCTCCCTTAATGTGATCAAGACAAAGGAGATGATCGTGGACTACAGGAAAAGGAGTGCCGAACAGGCCCCCATTAACATCGACGGGGCTGTAGTGGAGTGGGTCGAGAGTTTCAAGTTCCTTGGTGTCCACTTCACCGACTATCATGGTCCAAACTCACCAAGACAGTCGTGAAGAGGGCACAACAACACCTTTTCCCCCTCAGGAGACTGAAAAGATTTGGCATGGGTCCCCAGATCCTCAAAAAGTTATACAACTGCACCATCGAGAGCATCCTGACCGGTTGCATCACCACCTGGTATGGCAACTGCTCGGCATCCGACCGTAAGGCGCTACAGAGGGTAGTGTGTACGGCCCAATACATCACTGGGGCCAAGCTTCCTGCCATCCAGGACCTATATACTAGGCGGTGTCAGAGGAAGGCCCAAAAAATTGTCAAAGACTCCAGTCACCCAAGTCATAGACTGTTCTCTCTGCTACCGCACGGCAAGCGGTACCGGAGCGCCAAGTCTAGGTCCAAAAGGCTCCTTAACAGCTTCTACCCCAAGCTACAAGACAGCTGAATAATTAATCAAATGGCCACCCGGACTATTTACATTTTTGCTTGAGTTTATTTAGTAAATATTTCTTGAACTGCATTGTTGGTTAAGGGCTTGTAAATAAGCATTTCACAGTAAGGTCTACACATGTTGTATTTGGTGCATGTGACAAATAACATTTGATTTGATTTTTAAGATTACTGGTCAATTACTGGTAAATGTTTCAGGCTTGTTGATGAATGCCTTTGCGTCCCCAGGTCAATCGGAACCCCACCGTCAAGAAGACCAGAGAGAATCCGGCTTCGATCACCAGGATGTACAAAGCCATCACCTTGTCCAACATCACCATGGACGACAGGGGCACGTACAGGTGCACGGCTGAGATAGGGAACGCTGAGATGGGGAACAAGATGCACGCCTCAGCCAAGGTCACCATCTATGGTGGGTCAGTGTGTTAGGAACTGGTACTGCGTGAAGACAAGGTCTCACTGAGCTAAGGCAGAGACAGACATAACTCCATTGTAAGCTTAATCTTGGGCAATGATTGTGTGATCTCATTTATAATACATTTATAGTGTTGTTTTTCAACAGTCGTTTTAATGCTCTCGCAATTGGTCTTCTTCTGTGTGATTTCAGAACATCCATACCTGAATGTATCCTATAAGAATGAATGGGCCAGGAGAGTGGTCTACACAGAGGGAAGAAACAAGCTGATGTTTGAACCCAAGGTCAATGCACTGCCACCACCAGACACCATCACATGGTAAGACTGAGTTCATCTGCTGGGACTATTCACTGTGTGTATTGTCAACTCCTAATGAATATAATAGCTCTGTTGTGACTGTGGGCACTAAACTGAAGCATGCGAGTATTTGATTTGGGATATAGAGTTGCTCACTAATTATCATCACAACTTTCATATCAGTACATTATGATTAGCTGAACTTCTAAAGCAAATGTCGGAGTATCTCGTTCCCAGGTATAAGGATGGCGTCCCCATCAACGAGAACTCCACTTGTTACGAGTCTTCAGGCTACAACCTCCTCATCAAGGACGTGAAGCAGAAGGATGCCGGGGTCTTCACCATCGCCCTGGGCAACAAGGAGAGAGGCCTCTACAGGAATCTCAGCTACACTCTGGTAGTCCGAGGTAAAGCTCCTTTTATATCGCCGGTATATCCCATCCTATATCCCATTCCTTATCCCTCCAAATGACTGGCCATCCTGAGGAAATGAAGCAATGGCCTGGACTTTGGGCCTCAGCATTTCGAGCAGCCTCACCGCTTTGGGTTCTTGCCTCTGGTTGGTCCTTCGGCTGCAGGTAGCAGCTGCTCCAGTATGACAGGAACCCAGCCTCTCTAGCTCCTCACGTACAGGTGCACGGCTGAGATAGGGAACGCTGAGATGGGGAACAAGAAGCACGCATCAGCCAAGGTCACCATCTATGGTGGGTTAGTGTGTTAGGAACTGGTACTGCGTGAAGGCAAGGTCTCACTGAGCTAAGGCAGAGACAGACATAACTCCATTGGAAGCGTCATCTTGGGCAACCATTTGTTTACGTCCTCTCCATGTGAATGTAGCCCATCTGGCCCAGCACCGCTCATGTAAACAACTGTGTTCTGTACATTATATAGGGCTATTTGTGTACTTTATATGCTTTAGCAAAGAGCGTTCAAACAAATATATTGCAATGATTGCCATGTAAATACTGATGGTTGTTAACACCAGCGGTTATAGAAATGCTCGGTATTATGTTCTAGGGCTTTGATCATGTGTTGGATGGAGAGTCGAGGAGTGCAATCTGCTTGCCGTTAAGAACACGTGTGCCACTCAGATACTACTCCAAGCTGGCGATGGGGGGCAAAAGAACGCATCACAAAGTATTTCCATCCCATTCCCTGCACATTACCCATGAATCCCCCTACCATGCCAAAGTGGAAAGATCAGCCCCCCTCTCCCCCATATAAATGTTATCTATGGACCCTCGCTGTCCTGATTGCTCGACGCAACATAATTATTGGAATGGCAAAAAATTAACCACTCTCACAGACAAAAACAAAGAAAGGAGAAATCAAGAGAGATTCATGGGAACAATTAGGCAACAATTTTAAACATCGTTCATCAAGAGTTTGAAGTTTAGCCCAGTGCTTCAGATCTCAAATATTCAGCAGCCGGAGCTTGAATTGAGGACATTGCTGAGAGAAACCATGTCACGACTTCAGCCTCAGCCTCACCAATGCACGCAGGCACACAAACAAAACAAACACAAACACACACACACACACACACACACACACACACAATGACTGTTGGAGAATGATTAACTGATGTTAGCAGAGCATTCCACTGGAGGTGGCATCAAGTCTGTCCGTCCGCCAGTCAGTCTGGTGTTGATTACTGCTGTGCTCTCCCACACTGCTGATCCACTGACCTGGGCCTGGGCATAGGGCCACATCTGGCCCAGAGGCAGCAGGGTAGAGGTCAGGCTCTGAGACACTGGGACACCCTGATGTGATGGACAACCACAGGGTATCAGGGCTATGCAATCACTCAGCACTTGAAAGCCCACTCTCAGAGGCTAGAAGACAACTGGATGTTGATGGCACCTTTTCCATGGTTATTCATCATGATGACGGACCTCTCTATCATTATAAAGACATTATGACCTCCAACAGCCAGGTAGAGTGTAATGGTTGATGCAACAGTGTCTGATCTCTTTGTCTGTGTCTTAGTGAGGCCTATGATCTCAGAAGAGGAGGTGGCCTCGGTGGATGTACAACCATACATGTTCGGCAAGCAACACCAGCTAACCTGCACCGCCTTTGGAGTGCCCATGCCCGACATCACATGGCTCTGGCAACCATGCCATCCTGACCCCACCGACAAAGAGTGAGTCACTCTTAACTAAATCATTAACTATACTGTGAAAACCATTTTGTTTGAATTCACCTACTGCATTAGTGCCTTTTAACCTTAACCCATCTAGTAACACAATTCTGTGTTCTTCACTTCTTGTTTTTCACTTTCACAATGATCCTTCATTGGTAATGTACTTCCATTGTTTTTCAGTAAACCATAAGAATACCATAGAACTGGGAAGATACAGTATCAATGACATGCACAATCATAAGACACGACTTCCAAGAACCAAAGCAATAAACCCAGAACTTAGATGAAAGTCATATCTTCTTCCTCAAACACCCAGCCTATGGATCAAAAGGATCTGAGTCATCAGGACCATCTGACTACAGGTTCGACTGACAGAAATGGCCAGTTTCATGCAGATAACAGAGAGGTCACAGGGAGAGTTGTGTGTTTTCTCATCCTGAAGTCACTGTGCATTTCTAGTTATTTCTGTAGGTATGGTGAAACACTGCCTTGTCCACACTGCCTTGAGTTGTATTGTCCTCTGTCAGGCCTGTATGAACAGACATTATTGGTAAAGCAGACCAGCATTGTCTTAGCCAGTGCACATCCTGGTTATGTTTTGGATGAGTGTTTAGGTTTGTTGGACGCTGAGCTCAGCTGTCACAGTATTAGAACTGGATCACACAAACACCCCCCCCCCCCCCTACACACACTCACACACACACGCACACACACATGCACGCACACACACACATGCACACACACACACACACACACACGCACACACACACACACACACACACACACACACACACACACACACACACACACACACACACACACACACAGACAGACACACAGACACACAGACACACAGACACACAGACACACAGACACAAAACCAGATAATCTGTGTGAGTCTGGAGTCCAGAACCACCGGGCTAGCCTGGGGCTCCTTCTCCTTAAACAGGCCTGCATCCGTTTAATTGACTCTGGCCCAAAACACAGACATTTATCAAAGAAATGCAGCCCCGGAGAATTCCCCACTCATTTTTATTTGTGGCCAGTGGCTCTGTGGGCGGGGAGAGAGAATATATTAAAACTTTTTTTTATTGCTAACAAGCATTGTTCAATACTGCGGATACATGTGCAAAACTCTAAATACAGTTATCACAACAACACTCTATGTGGCAACCTATGGATCATTTGTCATTGCTTTGACACAAAATGCATTCAATGACAACATCTTTCAAATTACATAAATACTTGTCTCACAAAAACACATTTACCAACAAAACTCTATGTATCATTTTACAAATGTTAATATACCCTTATCAAAACGGTTAACGGTTAGTAACAGTGAATGTCTCAGGCCAGAGGGGTGCCAACATCACAATGTGTGCCGCAATATCCTCTGAAGGATTGCTGTTACATAAACCACTAATTGGTCCATACAACACAGAGCGCCTCATTTCATTCATGGATGACTTCTATGGAAGGCTTTTGCCAGGTGAAGAATGGGACAAGTCAGAAGAAATATGAAAACCTAGGTGATTGTATGGGACAATGTGGCATTTCACCACTCCCATTCAGTCACAGAGTGGTTTGCAGCCCATCCTGGGATGGTGACACTTTTCCTCCCCCCTTACTCGCCCTTCCTCAACCCCATAGAATAATTATTTTCCTCATGGAGGTGGAAAGTTTATGACCACCATCCACATGATCAAATGTCACTCTTGGATGCAATGAATGCAAGATGCCTGGATATCTCTGCAGAAGATTACCAGGGATGGATCAGGCATGCAAAGAGATTATTTCCCAGGTGTATTGCACGAGAGGGCGTACGGTGTGATGTGGATGGGAACTTGTGGCCCAATGCAGCAGACAGGGTTGACTAGCATTGTTATATATCTGTTTCATTTGGACAATATGCTATGCATATTCATAGTGTGTATACACTTTTTGTTTGTTTAACGGTACTGGATTTATTTATTTTTGTGTATTTTGGAATTACTCTGCAAAAAGCAAAATACAGTAATTTGCAAAAATACAGTAAATTGTATTGAAGCATATTGCAGCCTTTCTGCTTTATTTATTTATTATCTTGCAGGACATTCTATACAGTACAGGTTTGCCACTCTTCTTTTGTAAAAATGTCTGTTGGTTCATAAAAATAAAAAAGATATTATAGACAAATTGACACATTTTCAAGTGGTATCTGTTTTTAGAGTTTTGTAGGTCATGATACTATGAATGACAACGTGTGCATGTCGTGAGAGACTGTTAGCTTTCATTTGGTAGAAAGATTTGCTTTTGAGAAATGTAGGATGTGCATTGCCAAGTTGCATTTTGTTTTTATAACTGTATTTAGAGTTTTGCACATGTATCCGCAGTATTGAACAATGCTTGTTAGCAATCGGAAAAAAACTGTAGTCTCAGACTCCCCAAGCTTTTATAGAGCTGAACGGGACAGAGCGTGTGGTATGAGTGACTGGGCGTGAATGTCGACCTGCTAGTGAACCTTAAACAACATGAACATTCCCTGAAAGCCAGAGCAGCCAGACCCCAGTCAGTGACAGCAGGGGTCCTTTCTGAGGCATAAGATCAGACAAACAATGGGCCATTACTGCGGGGTTATCAGGACCCAACACCGCTAGAAAAACACGGCTCTGGACGGCCTCACAATGGAGGGCTTGAATTATGTTACACTTCATGCGCATTAACTTGACAAGTGCTTCTGTTAATTATCCATAATTATTGGTTAAAAAACCCACTCCTGGTTGCCAAATTTGTCACAGAAATAATGGCAGAGGGTCAAGCTGTGTCAACGTGCCCCGTTTCTGCAGCCGTAAAGATAATCAGCTCTGGCAATGGAAACAGTGGCTCATAAACGTTTGACGCTGAAAAGGGCCTGTTTTTTCAACAGCTAATGAGGGAGGGGCATCAGACAGAGAAACAACCCAGGCCAGCCACGGCCTGATTGGAGGCAGATTGAGTCAAATGTTTGTTTTATACAGTTCAGACCCCCTTCAAGTACCTGTCACTGCAAATTGACCACTTACCATTTCAGGATGGGACCTCGTATAAATCACGAATCACAGTCCCCTTGTGGTTGGGGAAGCGTAACGTCTCAGATAGCAGTTGGGAGTTAAAGAAAGAGTGATTGGGAGATGGGGGGGTCTTTCTTTATCAGCAGCAGGGTAAGATGGTATCAGCTGTTCCTTGTTGACCCACCAAGGTCTGGGGAACAGGCTTATCTCCTCTGGCCAGAGAGTGGGGGAGGTTTCCTGTTCAAGGTGACGTATAGCCAGCAGCATACTACCCTGCATCCCTCTGCTGGCTTGCCTCTGAAGCTAAGCAGGGTTGGTCCTGGTCAGTCCCAGGATGGGAGACCAGATGCTGCTGGAAGTGGTGTTGGAGGGCCAGTAGGAGGTGTTTTTCCTCTGGTCTAACATTTTTTATCGTGATTGGGGACGTTGCTCTGTGTAGGATGCCATCTTTTGGATGGGACGATAAACGGGTGTCCTGACTCTCTGTGGTCACTAAAGATCCCATGGCACTTATTGTAGGGGTGTTAATCCTGGTGTTCTGACCATCCATACCATCATGGCCACCTAATCATCCCCAGCTTCCAGTTGTCTCATTTATTCCCCCTCCTCTCCCCTGTAACTATTCCCCAGGTTGTTGCTGTAAATGAGAATGTGTTCTCAGTCAACTTACCTGGTAAAATAAGGGATAAATAAAAAGCATAGCATAGGCCTTCCTGTCACACTGCCGTTTCGTCCTGCCTGCCTGACTGCCTTGCTCCTTATCAGCCTGATTGTTCCCCTCAGCAGGCAGTCTGGTTTAACTGGGCTGTAGCCCACTGCACCCTAAAAGGCCACACAAAAGCTATGGTGTTAGTCAGAGCTCTTAGGGCTTAGTGCCTGCCCGTTCAGAGTTACACATTGTCAAACTGTTTGGACAGCTATCGCTGGTCCATAGTATCAATCGATGGTCCATAGTATATTTTCTGGTTCCCACTAATTAAATACAGGAAATGATGACATGGCCACACAACATCCTGCTCTAACAGTCTCCTGTCCAATATTCTGTACTAATTTACAAAACTGAGTTCATACTTTAGGTAACCTACAGCCGTTTTGTCTAGTTGAGTAATCACTAGTTTCCTCTGTCCTGCAGGTGCACCCTTTACACTGAGCCAATCCCAGTTCAAATGGACGATAAGGGGAACTACTCACACAACTGGATTGACAGCATAAACAACAAAACTGAACTGGTGAAAGGAAAGAACAAGGTATGTGTATAGTATGGTTTTATAATAATAATAAGCCATTTAGCAGACGCTTTTATCCAAAGCGACTTACAGTCATGCGTGCATACATTTTTTTTTTGTGTATGGGTGGTCCCGGGGATCGAACCCACTACCTTGGCGTTACAAGCGCCGTGCTCTACCAGCTGAGCTACAGAGGACCACAGTTTGATCTCATTAGATTTGTAACATGACACTGCTTAACATTGCACAACTTAGTCCTCTGTAGCTCAGCTGGTAGAGCACGGCGCTTGTAACGCCAAGGTAGTGGGTTCGATCCCCGGGACCACCCATACACAAAAATGTATGCACGCATGACTGTAAGTCGCTTTGGATAAAAGCGTCTGCTAAATGGCATATTATTATTATTATTAGAACAATGATTCATGTGGGTGTACTTTTCATATATGAATCAGGTTTGATAAATATACAGTATCTGAGCAGAAATATAAATTTCAATGACAAAATAGTTGTGCAGTACAACAATTACTTTGAGATTTACTGTATGAGAAAGGGATTTAGAGTAAATGTCCATATAGAGGGCTCGGAGAGATGAACACTGAAGTGGAAATCTCCATGACCGTTCTCTTTGAGATGGCAACATCTGAAAACAATAAATCTAGGCAATCCCCAACCTCATATTGGCAGTGATGCCTTGTTATTCTATGTTTTATAATGATTAATTCTATCTGCATCAATTTAGACTTATGTAACTGTGACCAAAAGTTATGGAAGGAACATCAATATGCATGTATAATGAAATATAGTACAGTACAGTCTGTACAGTACATCGTAAATACAGTTAATTTATACATTGTAATATAAAACATGTACAGAGAAAAAGCTATATATGGTCAAATACATTTAGTGTATACCCAGTAGGCATATTTATGACAATGAAACCCACTTTATTGTTTACGCTGCAGTAACTGCCACTAAAGCAACTCATCTGTCATTTCGCATATGCTGTCAGCAACAAACAGACCATCATATCTGACATGATTTGCTTTTTATTAACAGAAGCCCCTTAGCCTTCAATTAAGGTCAAAGCAAGTCGAGTGCCAGAACTGCCATGAAGAAAAAGTATTTTGGCTCTCTTCAGGGCTGCTTTCCTGAATCATTCGTCCGTCTGCCCCATTAACTGAAAGACACAGTTCATTTCACCCTGCTGGAGTGAAAAACACCCTCAGAACAAAGCGCAGACCTTGGATCTAAAGCAGCTAGGCCTGTAAATGATGCAGCTGCCTGGTCTTCCAGAGAGCAGCGTTTACTCTGACATCAGTGGATCTTTGTCTGTTGGAACACTGAGGGCTGTGGAGCTCCTCGTAAACAGCCCAATACAGCCATACGGCTCAAGCCATGCGTGTGCAGACAGCGGAGAATGGACTTTTATAGGTTCCCTCCTAACTCCACTGATCTTTGAAGAGATCAGCCGTAATCGCTGGAACTACTGAAACAACGTTTGGAAATTGGAATAATTTGTTATTTTCATTTTTTTCAGCATATCTGTATTATTACAGCATAGTTGAATGTAATGGTTAGGTATATGGGGACCACAATAGGTATGCAAAGAATTACAATCTTAAAAGTGTTCACCTGGGACTCCTTGACCATATAACCCCACAACTATTAGTTCCTAAGTCTACAATAGAAGTTTCTACAATTTGCCCTGCAGTTTACTAAAAATCACTTCTTCTCACATAAAATGGCCCACATATTGGCATGCGTTCCCAAAGCATACTGAACATGGAGACTGTATACATTACAGCACATGTCCTAGAGGAGCTTGTTACCAAAACCATTCACCTCAAACGTAATTAAGTGCAGGCCTCAACTGCTTTCCCCAAAAGCCCATCTATAGGATTAGTTGAAATCCGCCGTTCTAACATACTGTCAAATTGGGACATAAATCTAGCCAGCATATAAGCATTTCAACAGCACAAGCAAACCTACCAGCAAAGAAAATACTGGTAATAATGAGTCATTACTCAAACACGTATGCTGGTGTAGTAAATCTTATGAAACTGTATTTCTCTAGCTTTCCCCTATAGGAGATTTGTGAAGGTGTTTCCCCCTCTGATGATGCATGGTTGATGGGATTTCGAATCATGCTAATGGTATACTTACTGTAAAGAATGGGAATCATGCTAATGGTATACTTACTGTAAAGAATGGGAATCATGCTAATGGTATACTTACTGTAAAGAATGGGAATCATGCTAATGGTATACTTACTGTAAAGAATGGGAATCATGCTAATGGTATACTTACTGTAAAGAATGGGAATCATGCTAATGGTATACTTACTGTAAAGAATGGGAATCATGCTAATAGAATACAGTGCATTCGGAAAGTATTCAGACCCCATTTTTTTTGGTTACAGCCTTATTCAAAAATTGAAGATGTTTTACCCCTCATCAATCTATACACAATACCCCATAATGACAAATTAAAAACAGGTTTGTAGATTTCTTTGCTAATTTATTAAAAATAAACAACTGAAATATCACAGTAAGTATTTACATAAGTATTCAGACCCTTTACTTAGTACTTTGTTGAAGCACCTTTGGCAGCGATTACAGCCTCGAGTCTTATTGGGTATGACACTACAAGCTTGGCACACCTGTATTTGGGGAGTTTCTCCCATTCTTCTCTGCAGATCCTCTCAAGCTCTGTCAGGTTGGATGGGGAGCGTCGCTGCACAGCTATTTTCAGATCTCTCCAGAGATGTTCGATCGGGTTCAAGTCTGGGCTCTGGCTGTGCCACTCAAGGACATTCAGAGACTTGTCCCGAAGCCACTCCTGCATTGTCTTGGCTGTGTGCTTAGGGTTGCTGTCCTGTTGGAAGCTGAACCTTCACCCCAGTCTGAGGTCCTGAGCGCTCTGGAGCAGATTTTCATCAAGGATCTCTCTGTACTTTGCTCCGTTCATCTTTTCCTCGATCCTGACTAGTCTCCAAGTCCCTGACGCTGAAAAACATCTCCACAGCATGATGCTGCCACCACCATGCTTCGCCGTAGGAATGGTGCCAGGTTTCCTCCAGACGTGATGCTTGGCATTCAGGCCAAAGAGTTCAATCTTGGTTTCATCAGACCAGAGAATCTTGTTTCTCATGGTCTGAGAGTCCTTTAGGTGCCTTTGGCAAACTCCAAGTGGGCTGTCATGTGCCTTTTACTGAGGAGTGGCTTCCTTCTGGCCACTCTACCATAAAGGCCTGATTGGTGGAGTGCTGCATAGATGGTTGTCCTTCTGGAAGGTTCTCTCGTCTCCACAGAGGAACTCTGGAGCTCTGTCAGAGTGACCATCGGGTTCTTGGTCACCTCCCTGACCAAGGCCCTTCTCCCCCGATTGCTCAGTTTGGCTGGGCGGCCAGCTCTAGGAAGAGTCTTGGTGGTTCCAAACGTCTTCCATTTAAGAATGATGGAGGCCACTGTGTTCTTGGGCACCTTCAATGCTGCAGAATTTTTTTGATACACTTCCCCAGATGTGTGCCTCGACACAATCCTGTCTCGGAGCTCTACTGACAATTCCTTCAACCTCATGGATTGGTTTTTGCTCTGACATGCACTGTCAACTGTGGGACCTTATATAGACAGGTGTGTGCCCCCTGAGCTCAATTTCAAGTCTCATAGCAAAGGGTCTGAATACTTATGTAAATAAGGTATTTCTGTTTTTTATTTGTAATACATTTGCAAAGATTTCTAAAAACCTGTTTTTGCTTTGTCATTATGGGGTATTGTGTGTAGATTGATGAGGATTTGTTTTTATTTAATCCATTTTAGAATAAGGCTGTAACGTAACAAAATGTGGAAAATGCACTGTACATTCTGTAAAGAACAGGAATCATGCTGATGGTATGCATACAGTAAAGAACAGGAAGGCCCACACACTGTTTATGCTCCCAATTCACCGCTTTATTGACTACGTATCGATCCGAAACGGATCTCCTTCAGGTACATACTGTACACACCTAGTAATAGAGGGCTTAGGCCTCATTCACTTCCAACGCAACCAATCTCTGATTGACATAAATAGGAAGACACTCCTTATTTACCTGTGTTTTATAGGGGTGAGGACTAAGGGTCAGTGATAACAAGCACCGGTTTGTTGGGAGATAATTATTTTCTGTCACCCCACATAAATCGCTGTTCTCCGTGAATGAGAGTAGAGTGTTAATCAGGGTTGCAGGGCCAGCCTCAGGGGGGCTCCTGGTGGAGAGGGGGACCGACCGGGCTGGGTCACAGCACCAGGGAAGGAGGGAGGAGAGAGGCATGGGCCCTCCCTGGGGTCACAGTGCATCTGGTCAGGTCACCACTTAGGGACAGAGTACACTTGTTGAAACGACTGTTTTCCAGCTCACGTTACATCGTCATGAGTAATGAAAGTAACAACACCACACAACTACTCCATCAGTGCTCTGACCAATGTCATAACGACTCGGGGTAGACAACTTAACACAACTTTTAAGTAGCTTTTCCATCCAAACATGTTTACACAGCGCACACTCACAATATGAGCTGCAACATTGAAACCATATTAAAAGAGTGAAAATGTGTCACACACAGTCCAGTCTCATGGCTAAAGCCCTGTTTCTGAGGGGCAGAGCACAATGACGCTAGAAACCCAGGAAGTTGACACCACCCAGATAATACAGCCACAGCATTCAGCACCTTTGATGTAGCTGCTCTGAAAACAGATGTTGTTCTGAACACAAAACAGAACCCCACGCGATCTGGCCCCTTGCCCAAATCGTACTTAGTGTTGTGTCTACTTAAGCCATTAAACGGGTTCCAATCCAACGGTGATAGAATCGAGTGTGGCATTGTAAATGCTCTTCAGGAAATGACACGGCGGGCCAGGCACTCTTTCTGTGGAGCTGTGCTGCGGGGTCCAGATGTATCCTTCCATTATTGTGATGAGAGTATAAAACAGGCTCGGCCTAAGGCAGACCTCTGACACACTCACTAATGGCAAATAGCCACTCTGATGTTGATGGAAAATCTGCTGGGGTATTTCAAAAGACATTGTGTCAGTGCGTATGGATTGAGGTATAATTAATCTTATGCCAACCTGAACATTTTTCATTTAACCTTTATTTATACAGGTTAGTCTCATTGAGATAAAATCTATTTTGAAGGAGATATAGTGTACAGCATTTGCTGGCTGTACTGTAGATCTAATGATTGGCTTATTCACTCTCCTCCATAGACTGTGAGTACGCTAGTGGTGGGGGCGGCTAACGTCACGGGGATCTACTCCTGTGCGGCCCAGAACAAACTTGGCACCCGTACACTGAAAACCCCCTTCTATGTGGACGGTAAGTGGGTCAACTTAACACTACACAACGTGGGGAGTTGATTGAAAGAACAACATTGGATATTTTTTATACAGCATAAGGCGAAATTACAAGCAGAAATGCTCGAGTGGTTTTTATTTTTACGGGCCAGGCATACAGTGTAACTGTGACATACATGAAGTTTCGCTTCCAGTGACCACACATATGCACTGTAATGAATTGCGTGGCAAGCGCAAGAATGCACAGATTGTACTGTGCAATAAAGATTGCAGATGGAGGCATTAATTTAAACCATCTTCCTCTGGAGCAGGCAGGCTTCAGGACTGAACGGAAGAGGCAAACATGTCCTGGGCCATATGGTGCAGTCTAATACCGCAAGTTTAAAAACAGCTCTGAGCGTACACTGGAGCGCCGGCAGGCCATTTCTCTTCTTTTTGGAGCCTGCTGCTGCATGAATCATTTTTTTATGCATCTGAACAGTTCCAAATGTTCATGAAATGAAAATTCCATCTAGTCCAGTTATGTAATGACAGGAGAAATCAGCTGTCAGGTCACGCAAGCAGTCATAACAGTGGAACATTTTGAAAACCTGGACGTTTTTTAAGTTGAAAACTGATTGATTGTAATTGGGAATGGTGGTGACACTATGATTGGGGACACAGCTGATGATGCCAAACTCTGAGGATCCGGATGAGAATAAGACAATTCCCTAGAGGAAGTGCTGCAATGTGCCACCATTCCAGAGGTGGAGATCGAGAGCACTGGAATGCTACTGAAAAAGAGGACGGCAGAATTGTAATAACAGCTGTCTTCTCTTACGGAACACAGAATGCTTTCCAGTGTTCTGAATAAACAAACTCAGTCTGGCTCCCCCAAGGCCGACCCCGGCCTGATTCCTATTGCACTGCTGTAGGCTGAACAGCAGCGCTGCTCACCGCACACCGCCAACGTGCTTCCAATTAACAGTGATGAAACAGGAAATAACTGCAAATTTGGCATTCCAGGTGTGGTGATGCACAGCTTGATGTTTCAGAGATGTTCTTTCCCAGAATAGGACAGCTTCAGTGTCTATTTCGCTGAGAGGAGAGGGTTACAGGCAGTAACAAAGATGCTCTTGTAACCCACTTGCACACTGTACAATAATCTAACCCATGCTTATGCATGGTAGTTTTACGAGGCACCCAAATGGGGTGTCCTCCCCCACAAAAAGAAATGCTCTAACACTCCTAATGACCTGATGTGTTTTTTCCCTCTCCCCCACCAGATCACCCTCAGCACCTGGCCATCGAGCCCCAGACTGCCATCGAGGGTGATGACGTTACTCTGACCTGCAGGGGGACTCGGTACCTGTACACAGACCTGCAGTGGAAGGACCCTCAGAACTACACCATCACCAACAACGTCACGGCCCTGCAGCTCAGCCCCTACTCTATCTCTCTCTCCCTAAGCCTGCACAATGTGTCCAGGAATCACACAGCAGGCTACCAGTGCTGGGCGCGCAACATCCACAACAAGAAAGTCATAGTCAAGACTGTGCTGACAGTGCATGGTGAGGAAGTGACAGGGAGAACATTGCCTGCTGGGTGTTCAATGAGGTCTCTAACAGAACAGTAATTGCATGTTATAGGGGTATTGCCAAACTCTTTCTGAGAATAATATGGTATTACATCGTATTTTGGGTTAAAAAGTGCCTGCTCCTGGATATAATCCCACTCATGATTATGAAATTCAGTTGAGAGATGAGATTGTCTGAGGAAAATCTTGAATAGAAGAGTGATCTAATTCAGATATGCTTTTGTGATTGAAACAGAGAGGAAGAGGCCGTGGCTGAGACAGAACCTGACCAATCAGGATGTAAACAGCAGCAGTACTCTGACTATGGCCTGCTACGCCCTGGGAGTGCCGCCACCCTACATCACCTGGTACAAAGACAACCTACCAGTACAAGAGGGTCCAGGTAAGAACAGCTGGAAATGACTCAGGATTAGGGGCCCTGAGGTTTCCCTGGTCGGGTCACATGATCAGCAAAACCTCCTGGGCCTACTCGTTGCTGAATTGCTCAACCATATTAGTAATTTCCTCCATAGAATCTGAGTTGTAGACTTCATGCTGTGTTCCAGGTATTACTCTGAGGGATGATGGGGTGCTGACGATCGAGAGAGTTAAGAAAGACGATGAGGGCTTGTACGAGTGTCTGGCCAGCAACGATGAGGGAAGTGTGAAAGCCAGCGCTGTCGTCACTGTCGTGGGTGAGTCACTTACCTCTTTATTTCCATCATAAGGGTCTTGACGATAATCTGATGCAACCAATTACCTTCAGAAGTCACATAATTAGTTAAATAAAGTCCACCTGTGTGCAATCTAAGTGTCACATGATCTGTCACATGATCTCAGTATATATACACCTGTTCTGAAAGGCCCCAGAGTCTGCACCACCACTAAGCAAGGGGCACCACCAAGCAAGCGGCACCATGAAGACCAAGGAGCTCTCCAAAGAGGTCAGGGACAAAGTTGTGGAGAAGTACAGATCAGGGTTGGATTATAAAAAAATATCCGAACATCCCACGGAGCACCATTAAATCCATTATAAAAAAATGGAAAGAATATGGCACCACAACAAGCCTGCCAAGAGAGGGCCGCCAACCAAAACTCACGGACCAGGCAAGGAGGGCATTAATCAGAGAGGCAACATGTCACGATCGTCGGGAACAGAGGACCAATGCGCAGCGTTATTTGCGAACATATTTATTAAATAAAGATCACACGAACAAAAACAACAAAACGATAACGTGACGTCCTTGGATCAAACACAACCTACTTGGAACAAGATTCCACAAACACTGTGGGAAAACTGGCTGCTTAAGTATGGTTCTCAATCAGAGACAACAAGCAACAGCTGATACACGTTGCCTCTGATTGAGAACCACACTGGCCAACATAGAAATACAATACTAGAATGGAAAACAAAGAGCACAAAACATACACTCTACACACCCTGGCTCAACATAAAAGAGTCCCTAGAGCCAGGGCGTGACAGTACCCCCCCCCCCAAAGGCGCGGACTCCGACCGCGCCAACCAAACACCACAGGGGAGGGACCGGGTGGGCACTCCGCCTTGGCGGCGGATCCGGCTCCGGGCATGATCCCCACTCCCTCTCTAACCCCCCAAAGTACCCCTGGTCCGGTCTGGCCCTGCTGGCCAGAGCTGGACTGAACACTGGTGGAGCGGATTGCTCTAGCTCCGGAGTGGAGCAGCTGACCGTGCACGGACCAGGCACCGGTGGAACAGGCACGGGCTGTGCCGAACTGACGACGCACACCACTGGCTTGGTGTGGGGAGCAGGAACAGGCCGAGCCGGGCTGGCGACGTGCACCATAGGCTTGGTGCGGGGAGCAGGAGCGGGCCGGACCGGGCTGACGAAGCGCACCACTGACTTGGTGCAGAGAGCAGGAATGGACCGGGCCGGGCTGGCGACGCGCACCACTGACTTGGTGCGGGGAGCAGGAACAGGCCGGGCCGGGTTGGCGACGCGCACCCTAGGCTTGGTGCGGGGAGCAGGAACAGGCCGGACCGGGCTGACGAAGCGCACCATAGGCTTGGTGCGGGGAGCAGGAACAGGCCGGGCCAGGCTGGCAACGCGCACCATAGGCTTGGTGCGGGGAGCAGGAACGGGCCGGACCGGGCTGACGAAGCGCACCACTGACTTGGTGCGGGGAGCAGGAACGGGCCGGACCGGGCTGACGAAGCGCACCACTGACTTGGTGCGGGGAGCAGGAGCGGGCCGGGCCGGGCTGGCGACGCGCACCATAGGCTTGGTGCGGGGAGCAGGAACAGGCCGGGCCGGGCTGGCGACGCGCACCATAGGCTCGGTGCGGGGAGCAGGAACAGGCCGGGCCGGGCTGACGTCATGCACCACAGGCTCGATGCGAGGAACAGGAACAGGCCGGACCGTACTGGGGACACACACCACTGGCCCTATGCAGGGATCAGGAACGGGCCGGACCGGACTGGTAACACACCCCAGTACCTCTCGCCGTGCCTCTACACTTTCCCTCTCCTCTGTGACCAGTGGCCCCCTTAACCTGGCGGCCTCCTCTGCAAACCCGCTGGACCGCTCCATCGCGGCCTCCTGCTGCCCTGTCGTCCACGGCGTGAGCCCCCCCCTAAAAAATTTCTGGGTGTCTCTCCTCCCCGTGGACCAAGCCTCCCTATCTCTCGCCAGACTCTTCCTCCACTGCTCCAAAGTCCAACCACTCTGCTCTTCATTTGGCTTGACCCAGTCGAGACTCTTCCTCCACTGCTCCCAAGTCCACCCTCTCTGCTCTTCACTAGGCTTGACCCAGTCGAGGTTGCCACGGAGATCCGCTAGCGATTCCCCTGGCGATGGCTCCTGGACACGCTGCTTGGTCCAGTTTTGGTGGGATCTTCTGTCACGATCGTCGGGAACAGAGGACCAATGCGCAGCGTTATTTGCGAACATATTTATTAAATAAAGATCACACGAACAAAAACAACAAAACGATAACGTGACGTCCTTGGATCAAACACAACCTACTTGGAACAAGATCCCACAAACACTGTGGGAAAACTGGCTGCTTAAGTATGGTTCTCAATCAGAGACAACAAGCAACAGCTGATACACGTTGCCTCTGATTGAGAACCACATTGGCCAACATAGAAATACAATACTAGAATGGAAAACAAAGAGCACAAAACATACACTCTACACACCCTGGCTCAACATAAAAGAGTCCCTAGAGCCAGGGCGTGACACAACAAAGAGACCAAAGATAACCCTGAAAGAGCTGCAAAGCTCCACAGCGGAGATTGGAGTATCTGTCCATAGGACCACTTTAAGCTGTACACTCCAAAGAGCTGGGCTTTACAGAAGAGTGGCCAGAAAAAGCCATTGCTTAAAGAAAAAAAATAAGCAAACACGTTTGGTGTTCGCCAAAAGGCATGTGGGAGACTCCCCAAACATATGGAAGAAGGTACTCTGGTCAGATGAGACTAACATTGAGCTTTTTGGCAATCAAGGAAAAAGCTATGTCTGGCGCAAACCCAACACCTCTCATCACCCTGAGAACACCATCCCATGTTTTTCATCGGCAGGGACTGGGAAACTGGTCAGAATTGAAGGAATGATGGATGGTGCTAAATACAGGGACATTCTTGAGGGAAACCTGTTTCAGTCTTCCAGAGATTTGAGACTGAGGTGGAGGTTCACCTTCCAGCAGGACAATGACCCTAAGCATACTGCTAAAGCAACACTCGAATGGTTTAAGGGGAAACATTTAAATGTCTTGGAATGGCCTAGTTAAAGCCCAGACCTCAATCCAATTGAGAATCTGTGGTATGACTTAAAGATTGCTGTACACCAGCGAAACCCATCCAACTTGAAGGAGCTGGAGCAGTTTTGCCTTGAAGAATGGGCAAAAATCCCAGTGGTTAGATGTGCCAAGCTTATAGATACATACCCCAAGAGACTTGCAGCTGTAATTGCTGCAAAAGGTGGCTCTACAAAGTATTGACTTTGGGGGGGGTGAATAGTTATGCACGCTCAAGTTTTCTGTTTTTTTGTCTTATTTCTTGTTTGTTTCACAATAAAAAATATTTTGCATCTTCAAAGTGGTAGGCATGTTGTGTAAATCAAATGATACAAACCCCCCCCAAATCAATTTTGAATCCAGGTTGTATGGCAACAAAATAGGAAAAATGCCAAGGGGGGTGAATACTTTCGCAAGCCACTGTATCATTTTGTATAAATTTTTCAAGAATCATAGAAAACACTAAATTCCTCGGTGAACAACAGTTGACTAATTGTTCCTGTGATGTCCTTCCAGGTGATGAGGGGAAGGCCAACATTGAGGTGATCGTCCTGGTGTGTACAGGAGCTGCTGCAACCTTCCTCTGGCTCATGCTCATCCTCTTCATCCGCAAGCTGAGGAAGGTAACAAGAGATCTCCCTGCAATCATAGCTAGTTCTCTACTCTCTGTCTCACTCTTCTTGACTGTGAAGACATTTGAGAGTGTAAGCTGTTTGGATACTGCACTGGGGACTTGAATCACCATTCATTTTTCACTAAGTTAATTTAACCACAGCA
Organism: Coregonus clupeaformis; assembly: GCF_020615455.1. Taxonomy (NCBI): domain Eukaryota; kingdom Metazoa; phylum Chordata; class Actinopteri; order Salmoniformes; family Salmonidae; genus Coregonus; species Coregonus clupeaformis. The sequence continues at coordinate 25,635,082 of NC_059194.1, read as the reverse complement.
TAATGCCATTAAAAAACAATAATTTTTTGTAACAATGTGCAGACAGCATGCCCTTCTCAAGACCTATTCAAACATCCACACTACATTTTTGAGGTTTTTGTATGTGAGCTTCAGGAGTGGAGTGCAATCTCGCTATACAGATTTTGTCAACTGCGATCACTGAAATGTGTCTTGCGAAATGCAGTTTAATTGGGTGGGATAATTTTAGCTTGATGTTTGCGATTTCCACATTTCCTGGCATTGGAAAAGTTATGAGCTCGTGTTTGTGTGTATGACAAGAAAGTAGAGAACATGCCTCAACAGTCCTAAGACAATAGAAGTAGCTACAGTAATATTACAGCAATGGCACAGTCATGGTAGAGCATGTGCTCTTGTCCTTTAGTTAACATGAAAATAAATCATGTTTGATTTCACATACTTACTGTACATGAGCTCCATCACCATTTTCTTCTCCCTCTCCCCCCCTTCCAGTCTGTGGATTATAAGATGGGTCCATCCATCATCATCGACCCAGACGAATTTCCTCTGGACGAGCAGTGTGAACTCCTGCAGTACGACAGCAGCAAGTGGGAGTTTCCCAGAGACCGCCTCAGACTGGGTGAGTAACTTACTACACCATACAGCACTGGTAGGGTCTAAGAAGTCACTCACCATGACGACGCTGTAACTCAAAGGCCTTTAGGCACCATGAAGGGGCACCTACTGTAAGTGTATTTATTTGTTCACCCTACACTTCACATCAACAGGTTAATGTAATTTTGATGAGGTGTCACCCATAACTCTGTGTCCTCTTAAACTGTGCGACCCTGTTTGCCCATTACATTGAAATATAGTCCCAGAGAGGATGGTATGTGGCAGAAGTGTCACCCCCCTGTGAAGAGGGTGTAGCGTCGTTAGTGTCCTGGTCTTAACGGCACTATATATCCTCTGGAGGAGCGCTTCACGGGCCCAGTGGTCAGAACCTCAGCAGGTTGTTGTAGCCCTTTCCTGCAGTCAATGACAAAAAGCGCCCTCTTTGGCCTCATTGGTGGAATGGTATTAATATTTTTCTTAATTAAATAATGAAAAATGATTCTTATTTTTTTACATACGAAGATCCGAGTCTTCTGTGATGTATATAAAGTGTAATATTGGGATTCAAACTCAAAATTGAATACATTTCAACTCTACAGTATATCTGACATGGTACAGGTGTCTTCTTTTTTTTAAGCCCATAACCATGTGTGTGAGGTGTATACTTTTGTTTCAAAGTAGATTTGTTTCAATGTAGACCAAGAATCACTCTGTGTGACCCTGATTTAGCCCACTGCAGTAAAAGGTTAATTACAGGTCCATATCTCCCCTGACAGGGAACCCAACCTGATTTACTTAACTCACTGGCCTCTCTCTTTCTCTCTCTCTCTCTCTCTCTCTCTCTCTCTCTCTCTGTTCCAGGCAAAACTCTGGGCCATGGAGCCTTCGGGAAAGTGGTGGAGGCTTCTGCTTTTGGGATCGACAAGCTCTCGACCTGCAAGACTGTGGCCGTCAAAATGCTGAAAGGTATGGTAGAGGCATTATTATCAAGACTTTCATCTGAAAACGTAATATATGCTCATTAACAGTACTCTCACGTCACTTCTGTTGGAAAACTATGCTGAAAAGTCATACAGGTTGTTTTCCACATGGCTTCCTTTCGCTCCCACCTGGTGGAAATGGTACTGATGAAGGTGCTCCTCTCCTAATGCAGGTGGACAGGCCTACAGTATAAACACAACAGCCATTGTTCTGAGTGTAACAGATGTAAAACAGCCATCTGTCACTTCAGTAGATGATTTGGTTTCTCGTGCATGATATGAAATCAAAAGCTGTGATAGCGCGTGTGTGCAATTAACAGTTGCGCACGGGGTATTCGTTCAAAGTAGGCGTGTGATAGCTGCTTCTCACAGACTGTTTGGCCTGAGCGAGACTAAGACCTTGGTGTACCTGATGAGGATGGCAGTCTGCAGATATGACAGGAATCAGGAAAGCATTCCACTTGGGTCCAAGATTTGCAGGTGATGAAAAGTTTAAAAGTGTAAGGTACAAATTATGCATCAACAAAAAATATGCACGTCAATCCTTATTAATGATTGTAACTCTGATGTTTTTTTAGATACACAAACAATTGAAAACAACGACTCCCCTCTTCTTTCCCCACATAAGATTTATGGTCACCATAACTTACAGCCACATTTCACAATCTTTCTAAATCTGGCAGAACATATTTATTCCATCGAAATGGAAACAGCGAAAAGCAATGTGGAAGAAGAGAGACTCCAGAAGCAAGAGAGACTGTCCAAGGGATTTGGCCGAGTGATCTTAGCAGAGTAATAATTTCAGCCCAACATCACTGGCTGTATCCCCTTAGGGTCGAAGTGGTCAAACTAACTTTCCACTTGGCTCTGTTGGGATGGTCAACTCTAACTCTGTAGACTAATGGGACCATGGCTGGATAGTGATGGTGTTGTGATAGATCTAGCTACATGATAAATCAGGCCATTTGTTAGATATTTCCGTCAGTGTCACAGCATTAATCATCCCCTTCCATTAATCACAGAGGAACCAAGCGCACCGGCTGGCTGCTGCTCCGCTGCTCTGCTCCAGGAACCCCAGGTCAAACGTAATGAAAAGCAGCTCACTTCCTTAAACTGACCCTCCGAGGGGTGGTTTGAGACTCACCGTCAGTCAGCTCCAGCTTCCAGAGCAGGCTGGGACCACTGTGATGAGCCAACATAAGACAGAGCAGAAGTACAGACCCAAAACTCAGCTCAACTCTCATGTTCTCCATTCATTATTTAAATTCAAGTCATTGATTCATTATTAAAATCGACTAAAATCCCTGTTAGAGTAAACCACATCCAGGGAGTCAGTGATGGATAAGAGCAAGAATATTTCGCACCATTTTGTTCAGTCGATGTTTTCATTTTGTTTATCAGTTAGGGACATCATTGTTTACTACCATTGCTAACTCCAACCAACTGTGGCCAGATGAGCTTTTCAGATAATGAAAGAGAGAGACATTACACAGGCTCATTGGACGCATTAGGCTGCCACCCAACATTGACTAGTATTCCACAGTCTTTGAGATCAACGTAGCAGAGAGGTTGACTTATGGTTGACCATTAATCTTTGGCGTCGATGGCACCCCAAAAAGGACCAGTCACTTTGATGGTGTTTAGTTTATTTGGTTAAGAATAACCCTCCATCTGACCTCATAGCGTGCCTGACACAGATATCTGCCTCTTATATGATGTGTAGAGTAGATATACAACTGAGAAAAACAACAGCATTATCTGTTCTTGGATAGAATAATGTTCACAGTCAACAGTTAAATTGTCTCTCCATGTGTGCTGCAGGGTTTATTTTGATGTAATGTATGGCCGTGCTTTGGGTTGTGCCCTCTTGTATGCGAGTATCTGTTTGAATGTGAGAGAAGGCGGATGTTTATTTTTTAATTTAAATATATTCCCATGTTAACTTAATTTATTTCCTGCCATTATCTTTGCATACCATCTTAACCTGGCACATTGAATGTTCTCATGTAGAGGATCTTATTATCTTATATGAAACCTTCCTTGCCTATCTTAAATCTCCTCCACATGTATCAAATCTGTTCTTTATTTTACATCTATACTGTTTGGTTTCCAGACGTCCATGAACATACATCAGTTGGAGTAATCTTAAACAAAGCTAAATAACTTAGATGAAAATTTAATTTAAAGTCAAAATGCATCCACACTTTTGAGGGGTTGTATGAAACAGTATCCCCGCAATAGGACATTTATATTTAACCAGCATCCCTCCCCACCCCATCTTTTTACGCTGCTGCTACTCTGTTAATTATTTATGCATAGTCACTTTAACTCTACCCACATGTACATATTACTTCAACTACCTCAACTAGCCGGTGCCCCCGCACATTGACTCTGCACCGGTACCCCCCTGTATATATAGCCTCCCTACTGTTATTTTATTTTACTTCTGCTCTTTTTTTCTCAACACTTTTTTGTTGTTTTATTCTACTTTTTTATTAAAAATAAATGCACTGTTGGTTAAGGGCTGTAAGTAAGCATTTCACTGTAATGTCTACACCTGTTGTATTCGGCGCATGTGGCCAATAACATTTGATTTGATTTGATTTGAAATGGTCTGTGTGTTTTTGTTGTAACAGGAGGAGCTACGACAAATGAGCGCAAGGCTCTGATGTCAGAGCTGAAGATCCTGATCCACATTGGTCATCATTTGAACGTGGTCAACCTGCTGGGAGCCTGCACCAAGCCTGGAGGTGAGAGAGAGAGAGACAGGACAGGGTTAACTCTATGGTCAAACTTAGCCACACTGAATGACTTGTGAATTAAATGTATAAATTGCTGGAATCTCCAAGAAAATCCTTCATGATTTCAACACACTGTTTTCACAGTTTATGAGTCATTACTTGTTAATCATTTTCTTTGAATTCTGTGTTTCTTTCTTCTCAGGGCCATTGATGATGATAGTGGAGTACTGCAAATATGGAAACTTGTCAAACTACTTGAGAAGCAAGAGGGCTGATTTCATCGTTTATAAGGTAAATCAGGACCTCCATGACTGAAGCTTTCAGAAATCTGCATTCTCAGTCAACCTATTCAAAAGCATTCATGATTTAGTCTATGTCTCAACCTAATAGGAAAACCCCAGATTGTCAGCAGAGCCGCATTCTAAAGGTTTGCATCTGTATCTCGTGTGTGTCTTGTCAGAGCCAGGACAGTGAGGTGGTGACGTCGGGGTCGGGCTGTGACCTCAGCGAGCTCATCAAGCGGCGCCTGGAGAGTGTGGCAAGCACCGGAAGCTCGGCCAGCTCCGGCTTCGTGGAAGATAAGAGCTACTGTGACTCAGAGGAAGAGGAGGAAGGTAAACTAAAGGAGCCAACGGCGTCTTCCTTCCCCTCACCTCCACCCCACCCTCCCCCTGATTGTTTTCTTCCCTGGGCCTGATGGGACATTTCCTCCTCCTGTTCATAATTGCAATCGATAGAACAGAACCCCAGGCTGACACCCACTGGGCCTGGATGAGAAGGAGGAATGGAGGAGAAGGCCTCTGTTGACTTCCTCCTCTGACAGGAGTGTTTGTCTGGTCCTGGCGTATCGGACATTTCGTTTTGTGATGTGTTATTTCTGGTGTGATTAAATATTTACTCAGGTGGGATGGTGGAAGGAGTCCTCTGGGTTCCTCCACAAACCCCCCCTGCTGTCACACTGCACCGATATCACACGTCTCACCCCATATCTAAAATAACACCAAGCATCCTCTCCTGTCTTTGAAGGATGTTTTTAATAAGACAGAGACTGTAGGTGGATGAATGAACCGTACTGTACGTGACAAAAGGTGTTTTGATGATGGCATGTTGCAGGTTTTTTTGTGTGGGAGGCTTACATAAAAAATATATATGGAGTTGTTGATCATGCATGTATACATGTGTATTGTGCATAATTAATGTTACACCATACTAAATCATGTTTATGAAAATAGCTTGTATTCATTACTGCTTTATGTTTTGTTTTACCCTCAGAGCCAGAGGATCTGTACAAGAGAGTGCTGACGATGGAAGATTTGATTTGCTACAGTTTCCAAGTTGCAAAAGGCATGGAGTTCCTGGCTTCACGCAAGGTATGCACTTCCTCTAGGCAAATTACTGTATCAAAATCAATTTGTTTGCGAAAGGCAGTCTGGTAAGACACATGTTGCTGTTTCTAATCCACTAATACCAGTTTATAAAGCTTTATTCTGTCCAGTTGACTTTAATAAAATGCTGTTGTATTTTGACAGCTGGGGAAGTTGTTTTTATTCATAGTAAACTATGTTCCCTGTGAGTCTATTGGGATATTGACTATAATCAGTCTAAAGCTCATTCACATTTAAAAGTCAGTCACAAGCTCTGGGAGAGCAGATGAGACTAATCAGTGAACCCATTGTTGTAACTATCCCCATTAGAGAGAAGGGCTTAACCTGGATATGGAACACTTCACATCAGAATATCACTGATGACTGTTCCATATAGTTGTCTTAGCTGACATGCACAGGGCCATGAGTGTTTCCTGTAAGGTCACATGGTCAGGAAATAGTCCTGGGTCTAGCCATGCATTATCACATTAGGCTGAAGCTTAACTTGAGATATCTCCACATAACTCAAACTTTCATGTAAAGTCATGCATTGATGTCAATCCTAATCATATTGTATGTTTTTTCTTCTTTTCGTTAGTGTATTCATCGTGACCTGGCTGCAAGAAACATCTTACTGTCGGAGAATAATGTTGTGAAGATTTGCGATTTTGGACTGGCCAGAGACATCTACAAAGACCCAGACTACATTCGCAAAGGAGATGTTAGTAGCTACATACTGTACTACTATTAATCTGACATAATAAGTACATTATATATGTGATGAAATGCACCAATGACTTGACGATTACCGCCTGTTGTGTGAAAGAGACCAGAGACTGTAACTTGACTACCATCATTCAAGAAAACTCAGCTTGATGGAAAAGGACAATAACAGTGGTCTGTTACCACCGACTTGGCAAAAACGACAGCGCCTTCAGAAAGTATTCATACCCCTTGACTTATTCCACATTTTGTTGTGATACAGCCTGAATTCAAAATGGATTCACACAATACCCCAAATTTATTGAAAATGAAGTACAGAAATATCTAATTTACATAAGTATTCAGACGCCTGAGTCAATACATGTTAGAATCACCTTTGGCAGCAATTACAGCTGTTAGTCTTTCTGGGTAAGTCTGTAAGAGCTTTGCACACACCTGGATTGTACAATATTCTTTTCAAAATTCTTCAAGCTTTGTCAAATTGGTTGTTGATCATTGCTACACAGCCATTTTCAAGACTTGCCATAGATTTTCCAGCAGATTTAAGTAGAAACTGTAACTCAGCCACTCAGGAACATTCACTGTCTTCTTGATAAGCAACTCCAGTGTAGATTTGGCCTTGTGTTTTAGGTTATTGTCCTGCTGAAAGGTGAATTCATCTCCCAGTGTCTGTGTAGAAAGCAGACTGAACTAGGTTTTCCTCTAGGATTTTGCCTGTGCTTAGCTCCATTATGTTTATTTTTTATCCTGAAAAACTCCCCAGTCCTTAACGATTACAAGCATACCCATAACATGATGCAGCCACCACTATGCGTGAAAATATGGAAAATGGTGTTGTATTGGATTTGCCCCAAACAACACTTTGTATTCAGGACAAAATGTTTTTTGCTTTGCCACATTTTTTGCAGTATTACTTTAGTAATATATATTTTTATTTTGTACAGGCTTCCTTCTTTTTACTCTGTCAATTAGGTTAGTATTGTGGAGTAACTACAATGTTGTTGATCCATCCTCAGTTTTTTCCTATCACAGCCATTCAACTCTTTAACTGTTTTATAGTCACCATTGGCCTCTTGTTGAAATCCCTGAGCGGAGTTAGGAAGGATGCCTATATCTTTGTAGTGACTGGGTGTATTGATATACCATCCAAAGTTTAATTAATAACTTCACCATGCTCAACGGGATATTCCATGTCAGCTTTTTTTTACCCATCTACCAATAGGTGCCCACTTTTGCGAGGCATTGGAAAACCTCCCTGGTCTTTGTGGTGGAATCTGTGTTTGAATTCACTACTCGACTGAGGGACCTTACAGATAATTAATTGTATGTGTGGGGTACAGAGATGAGGTTGTCATTCAAAAATTACGTTAAACACTTTTATTGCACACAGAGTGAGTCCATACAATTTATGTGACTTCTTAAGCACATTTTTACTCCTGAACTTATTTAGGCTTGCCATAAGTAAGGGGTCTTATTGACTCAAGACATTTCAGCTTTTCATTTGTAATTAATTTGTACAAATCTCGAAAAACATAATTCCATTTTGACATTATGGGGCATTGTGTGTAGGCCAGTGACCAAAATATCTCAATGTAATCAATTTTAAATTCAGGCTGTAAGACAACAAAATGTGGAAAAAGTCAAGGGGTGTGAATACTTTCTGAAGGTACTGTAAAGACAGACTGAATAAATGCAATAGTTCTGGGAAATGCCAGATATTCTGGGCAGATTTCAGTGTTTGTCTGAATACAGAATAAACGTGTCTGTCTGCATAGACTAGAGGATGTTTGGTTGTTGAGGATGTTTGGTAGAGCTACGGCATGAGGGCATGTATGCTACTTTACTCAACTCAAGCCCTTCTGCTTCTCCTCAGATGTGACAGGTTGGTTATTGATGGTATTAGTGAGAGAGCCAGTCACACAGGTGAGATGAGATACCGATTTAAAAGAGCTGTCGTCTCTTATCTCCATCTCTCCCCCCCTACAGTCCAGACTGCCCCTCAAGTGGATGGCGCCAGAGGCCATTTTTGACAAGATCTACACCACTCAAAGCGATGTGTGGTCCTTTGGAGTCCTAATGTGGGAGATTTTCTCTCTGGGTAAATATACATTCCTTTAGTCCTGACCAGGAATTACTCACTGTGCCTTATAGTCCCTCACCTCCTCACCTGACCTCCCAATCAGCAGAATTAATGAGCAGAAATGAACAAACAGCAGTACACATTTCACAACGCAGCCATTTGGAACATTACAGACTTATTCAATGCAGATTTCCTCTGTTGTGTAGGTCCTTATCTTGAATCTCATCTACAAGGACTATTGTTTTAGGACTGGTAATGAAACTACAAACATGGACTGCTTCCATGCTCACTGCCCTTTTTTGCCCCACAATTTACTTCTTTCAGAGAAATTCTATTATGCTAAATGTGTTTTTGTTATTTCTCTGTAAACATTACTGCTTAGAATTAGTTTTTTATGAAATAGTCTCAAAATTGTTTTCAAAAAAGCTTTTGCAAATGTAATCTTACAATTTTGCACACAGTGTGCAGTATTCCTTACAAAGAAAGGAGAGGTTTCTTTCTGTCATCAGCCAGCGATGTTCAGTGAGTAGTCTCCAGTCAGCTAGCGAGGCAAGGTGCCCCCAGCCTTGCAGCTTCTCCAGATGTACTGGGTCATAACTGTCTTCTGCTACTGCATAATTGTGCCTCTGGGATAAAACGGGGCTGCATTGTCAGCTTGAGAAAACTATTTTCATGCTGCTCATGCAAAAGCATGAGTGAACTTCGACTGTGAATTTTATCACAGGCAAGGGCCATTAAAAAGAAAGAATACCTCCCATTTAAGCCGTCCGTTCCATTCCCAGCTGGCAATGCAAATGCGCTGTAACCAAGCAGCCGATCAATGTAAATGTTTGCCCCTGCTGGGAAACCACTGCAACCTTTGAGACGCCATTGAACGTAGGTCCATGACAGTCTTCACACCGTGCAACAAAGCAGACCAAGCTGTTCTATAGCAAGACTCCACATGACATATTGTATGCTCAAATGTCACCATAGGTAGCAAGGACAACATTCAGAGTAAATGTTAGGAAAGTGTAAGGAAAGAACAGTACATTGATGCAGGGCTTTAGGTTTGATTGTGCTGCTACACTTGCCATGAAGCCAATCACCAGGAGGACTTGGGTCAACAAAAAAGGGTGTGAAATGTGAACTACCTCAAGACATGGGGTACATGCAAACACTCGTTCTCTCTCTCGCTCTCTCTCTCTCATGCTTTCCTCTTTGTCTCTCACTCTCTCTCTCTCATGCTCTCTCTTTATCGCTCTCTCTCTCTCTCGCTCACTCTCTCTCTCTCTCTCTCTCTCTCTCTCTCTCTCTCTCTCTCTCTCTCTCTCTCTCTCTCTCTCTCTCTCTCTCTCTCTCTCTCTCTCTCTCTCTCTCTCTCTCTCTCTCTCTCTCTCTCTTACTCTCTCTCTTTCTCCTGTAATCTTTCTTTGTCACAACCACACACACTCTGTTTGGTCCCCAGTAAGAGTAGCTGCTGCCTTGGCAACAACTAATGGGGATCCTAATAAAATACAATAAAAAAAGACTAAATACCCACAGGCACTGATACATATACCTTCAAAGAACCACTCGCTCACTCACACATCATGGTTGGAGTTAACATGGTCTTAGAAAGATAAATTAGGACACGAAACGACTGCAAAAAAATTACAAACACTCAGGTCTGGCAACCTGATAGGTGTTTGAAGGTCAAAGGTTTGCTCCAGTCCCAAGATGCTGGCATATGCATATCGAGACTTGACCCGCAGTCTAGCAGCTTGAGTTTTGGATTTCCATGTCTTGTTAGTTTAGGTGCCAAACCATCAACTACACCCTGGTTTCTGTGTTAGACATGAGTTATGCGGTAATCAAACTATTTGTTTACCATGATTGGTTGATGTGATGGAGAGAAAAGATAAAAGGGTGTTCTAGCAGGCGACTCCTCCTCCTAAGACTGCTTGTTAATATCCACATAGTGCTCTGGAGATTTAGATGCTATCTGATATTGTGTCAGGGATCTCAGTCGGGTACATGAAAATATTTGTTCATGAGTCAGGAAATGTTTATGGATTACATGGCATGGACAATATTTTCGAAAACCCCAACTGGATTGGATATTTGATACAAGTTGGCTTAGTGTATTACTGCTTTTATTTAGACTGAGCCAAGCATGAATTAAAGTTATATTTTAAAAATCATGCCTCACCCCCGATATTCCAATTTCATCATTATTCTAGCACTATCTCTAGATGTTATTCAATGTATAATATCATTGCCCATGTGTAAGGTCAATCAGTTGATGTTTAAACAGTCTTAACTGAGTATTTATGAAGCTTTCTTCTCTAATCTGTATAAAGTATCCAACCCTCTCTATGTGGGAGATTTAAGTGTCTGATAACCCTCCACCTCTCACTCTCCCTCTCCCCTCCCCAGGTGCCTCTCCATATCCCGGCTTACACATCGATGAGGAGTTCTGCTGCCGACTGAAGGAAGGGACCAGGATGAGAGCTCCGGAATACTCCTCCTCTGAAATGTAAGGATCAAGCAATCTTTGTTTCTCCATTACTTAACATACAAACCCCATCTCATCATCTAACTCAGGCCAAAAAAGGAAGAGTTTGAAGAGTGGCCCATGTCAGAAGGTTCATCATAAATGCTATAGCTCTCTTACCTCTTGCCTGTGCATAATACACTGGGCTCTCTTGGCTCTTGAAACTTGTAAAGAGCCTGAAGCATGCCTCTAGTCATGTCTCCGTATCCCCCAACCTCTCCTGAGGGTAATTAGCTAACAGGAACTCTTGCTCAGAGCAACACATTAAAGGGCAGTCAAGAAAAGCCTCCCATATTGATATAGCTGAAAAGAGGCCTTGTATCAGCTCCTTCATTTATGAGAATGAGCGACAGGGCTGATAGGCATCGTGGGTAATCCAGCTCTGAATGTGGAGGAGAGACGGGAGCTGCTGATTGGCAGTTAACTGAGGGGGCTGCGGGCGCATCCATTTTAAGACTGACATCGATGTGGCCGTAATTAAGCCCCACATTAAAGGCTGGGGGAGTGGGGAGCGGCCTGGGGGAGCAGCTAGACACAGGGCAATGAGAGCAAAAGGGCGGGAGACTCCCTCCCCTTGTCCACACAAGGGGGCTCTGAAGCAGGGCAGAGGTGGACGCTGCTGCTGAAACAGAATATCTTTGGGGGAGTCTAGGGGGGTTTCTCCTGGCCCTGTGGTATCAGTGCTGTTTGTCTAGCAGGGAGGTGGACTGGATAGGGAGAGCTAGGGTTGTTGTTGCCTTTAGGTGACTGGGTGGCTTCTCAGCAGGGCGCCCTGTCTGGGGCTCTCTCTCTCTCACTCACTGTCCCAGGCTATGGCACACGTCCGAGTTTACAATAAGGACCCCTTGCTCTCACTTCCTGAGCTCTGCTCTTAATCAATCTCACATTCAGTTATATGTGCACATGTGTGTGCATAGCATTTGGTTTTCATTTGTGACAGAGTGTGGTGGAGTCAAACTTCCTCTTTCTTATTCATTTAGAAATGATAAATGTTGTATTTATGTTTTATAACTCTGTACCAATGAGAAGTCCAGAATTCGTTTAAACATCTTATGCCAACTGGAGACAAGTTAATGGATATATCACCAATACATGGGAGATGGTGATTGGAGATGACCAGCAAAATACGATCCAGACTGGAGTCTTAAGCCGATGTCACACGAAGCAATCTGGAGGCAATTTATGTTGCTTGCAACAAAGTTGCATCTGGGTTGCTCCGTGTGTCACTCCCCAAAAGTTGCCTGAAACTTAGTTGCATTGCATCGCAGGAGATAGAAATCAATCCTATTTCACGCAACTGACTGTATGCAATGTCCAATCAGTGAGTAGAAAAAAAGTTTCGGTCGACTCGTCATATCATTCTGTTCGGAACTCCGACCCAGTTGTCATGTCAATACAGCTGTCAGTGCTGCTACAAATGGCGACAAAAGAGACATGGCAAATGGGAAATGTATAAACAATTCTAGACACCGTGGCTAGTTGTGGTTTATGTACATGGTCTGGCAGTCAATACATGTAATTTTAAAAGTGAACCCAGACCTTTCTCTGTTCAGTTTCAATTGAAATTGTCCAACATGAACTGCACTAGCTAGCTAGCTTAGCTCGTCGGTAGCTTGGTTAGCTTGCTAGCTAGCTTGGTAAAGCATAGTTGGCAAATAGGCAACATTTTGGCTAGCTAGCTAAATTGTACAGCCAGCATTTTGTCTATATATCAATGCTGTTACAATTACCAAATGTTTGAATAAAAAATCATTTATGAAACCAGGATGTGATGTATGACAGGATTGGATGTTGCATGCAATTTCAATTGCGTTTGAATTGCTTTGTGTATCAGCAAAGTTGCTTGAGATGATGTCACTTGCAACTCTGCAACAGAAATTGTGTCCAAATTGCTTCATGTGACACAGGCTTTAGAGAGCATGGACGCGAATAGAAGTAAATGCAGCTCGGTAGATCCAGAGCCAGACCCACTGGTGCCAAGTTCCTCTCTCTAAGATCCCTCTCTAAGATACTTTCCATTCTGGTTCAAAGCAAAGCGGTCCATTGACAGAATGAAGATATAGAGAGCATGTTCATGCCATGGAACCATGATGTACAACCTGCCTCTTGTCTGAGATAAACACAAGACCCACTGATAGCACTTTAAATGGCAAGCAGAGGAGCGGTACACACTCTCGTCTACAGGGGTAATACCCCTTCTCCCACACTTCTCCTTTGATCGTGTGTGGGAGCCTGGGATCCAGAGTCTCTGACCCTGACCTTGACCCCAACCCCCCCGTTATATGGATGATGAAAGGGACCGGAGGGCCGGGCGATACAGGGTGGTATATCTACGCTGCTGCTGGTGCACCGGCTCGTCAGGAATGTGACCCTCCGCTTAAAAGATCGAAAGTTCCTCCATCAGCCCAACGGCGATCTGATGCATCCTCATCGGAATGTGGAAGACGCTCCTCAAGACGCGGGAATAGAGAAAAACGGATGTCCACCTCCCAACATCCCACAACTGTCTTGCCAGAAGAGAGTAGTGGACTAAGGAATTCTGACCACCACAATGGCCCCCCACGGCAAAGTATTCCCTGAAGAGACAGAAGAGGAGGAACCAATTTTTCCCCTTACGCAGCAGAGAGGAAGCAGGGTTGAAATTGTGCGGCCGTACGATGCTGTCTACATCCCCTCCTCTTGATGTGTGGCCCATGTGGGCTCATGGTGGTCAACTCTGGGATTCCATTCTGTCACTGTGAGGATATTAGGAGTCCCTCCACCTGGCCAAGGACACTCATTAACATGGGAATCACAGCCCAGCAACCCGGTCATTTCTCCAGCCAATCTCCACTGCACCGAGAGGAGAGGAGAAGTCTTGCCAAGCCAAGCCAAGGTCTGGGTTCACTGAATACAAACACAGATGGAGAGGGCAAAAGACGGAGGATGTAATGCTTTTTACAGTAATTTTCTCCAAACTCCAAATTGACTCAATCTGGTGCCAGTCAGAGGAACATAATAGAGCTAATGGGCACCTGGCTCTGTTTACGTAAGGGCCTCTGTGTTTGGGGGCCGCGCTCCGTAGTAAGAAACAGGCTAGGGATCCATCATCACCTCTGACTGTAGGGTTTGATTTAAACAGCAGCCGCGGCCTGCACTCCATCTCTGAATTCCTCAACGGCCGATTCCAGCCATTATTACAGGCCACTGCTGCAGTGGAAACACAGCACAAAACGGCCCTGAGTCTTCCCACATGGGCAGAGAGGCTGACAGCTCGTCAAAGACCTGAGGGGGGCTCTGAGCGTTCCTAATGTTCACACCAAGACCTAGAGGGAACGAGATACAGCCCCAGAGACCAGATTATCCTTGGAAAATGAAATATTGGATATATGAGTATTTTAGATGACAGTTGATTTGGATGAAAGCCAACTACAGGTCATCTCTCGTGTCAGTCAGCCTCCACACACACAGGGTCTGTCTTGGAGAGTGCAGGTTGTTGCTAAAGTCAAAGTACTCCTGGTTGTGAAAGATTGAGTGCTATTTGCCTTTTGGGTAAATGTCTGCTTCTCACCAAAGCACAGCAGAGTGAAACCTAGCAATGCATGGCCATCTGCATTGTGCTAAATTCATCACCATCAGGCAGGGGTCATTACCAACCCATATAGATTGTGACGATTACCATATTATTACCGTCATTTATTTGCATATTGCTCAACATAGCTATACAGTATGTCTGTGTTATCAGTATGTGAATGTGAGCCAGCATAATGACATGATGTGTATTTCTCCTCAGATACCAGACCATGTTGGACTGCTGGCAGGGCGAGTCAGGAGACCGGCCAACCTTCACTGAGCTGGTGGAGAGATTAGGAGACCTGCTACAGGCCAGTGTACAGCAGGTAAGATCCCCATGGCTTTGTTTTAATACTTTAAAATCTATTCCTTCTGCCAGTGAGGTTATCACTAGTCTGAAATGACTGAATAGGTGAAGGTGGTTGAACCCATAAAATATTTACAGTATGTCACATGATGAAGACCAGGTTCAAGGTGAACTGGAGATCAGAGGTCAGCAGAGTTGTGGTTAGGGCCTTGCCCAGGGGTGAAAGTAAATGTAATATCTGCCAGGTATGGGACTTCCTATGTGGGTGTGCAAAAATACATGTCATTTAAAGCTAGATGCTACATCAATTTTTGGTCGTAATCATATATACGTATTGATTCTTGAAGAATAATACTTATAAACGCCTCATGAGCTTAGTTCAACTGTTGTACCCCATCAGAACCCAGAATAGAAGCTTTTACTCCGTTTGTAAACAATGTAAATGTAAGCAAACATAATTCCAGCATCTAAAACAGTGCACTGTGCACCTGCCGTTTGATGAATGGAAAGAGGCGTCTATTAAAACACCAAAAGTGTAATAACATTTGCCGATTGTCATTAGACACTCTTGTAGCCTAAATTGATTGATTCTTCCACTGCTGTCCGTGTGCGTCTCGGTCCCGGCCAGTCATATTTGCCTTGGCAAAATGTTAGTGTTCATGTCGAACCACACCTCATTGTGGAGCGTATACCGCCAGTCCATTCGCACATTTTTCATGCAGTTGACAGGCAGTAATGATAAAAGATGGTGTAAACAACAAACTTACATTTTACATTTTAGACATTTAGCAGATGCTCTTATCCAGAGTGAGTGCATACATTTTCATACTGGCCCCCCGTGGGAAACGAACCCACAACCCTGGCGTTGCAAGCGCCATGCTCTACCAACTGAGCTACAGGGGACTTCAAATCAAATCAAATCAATGTTGTTGTTCTTTTGTCACATACACGTGTTTAGCAGATGCTATTGCGGGTGTAGCGAAATGCTTGTGCTTCTAGATCCGACAGTGCAGTAATATCTAACAAGTAATATCTAACAATTTCACAACAAGGTCTCAGGACATGGATAGACGTCCAATTTTGACGTCAATCTTGAACGACCTGGCTGCATTTTAGAAATGTGTTTTCCGCAAATTGCATTTTGGAACATTTGCACGTATTCCTAACACCGTGTGCACATTGCTGTACTTAATATGTGTTTATCAACATTTTAAGCTAAACATTCTGATCTGTTCCATCAGCCTTATTAATTGATACCGCGTATACCTCCACTACACTACTTTGATACGAATCGTGTGGCTAAGAAATGAGTATACGCAATGCCCACAAAAAAATAGTGGGTATACGGCGTATACCTGCGTATACCCTCCACTACACCACTGGAATCAAGACAGGGAGAAGGAAAGCAGCGACTGTGACTGCTGATGGAAAATTGGCTGTTTCCCCTGCGAGAACAAAACAATAAGGTCCCATCAAGTCCTAATAATGCCAAAAACTCTGAGTTTAAAAGACAGTCAAAAACACAGTCACAGAGAGAATGGAAGAAACTCCCTCAGATACCTACAGTACAGCCATGCTCCCAGTTTCACCTCTCTCCCAGACATAAGGCCCAGATCCAGACAGTTCTATTAGCTGCAGACAGACCCAGACAGACCCAGACAGACCCACACAGACCCAGACACACACAGACAGACCCAGACAGACCCAGACAGACCCACACAGACCCAGACACACACAGACAGATCCAGACAGACAGACCCACACAAACAGACCCAGACAGACCCAGACACACACAGACAGACCCAGACAGACCCAGACACACACAGACAGACCCAGACAGACCCAGACACACACAGACAGCTCCTATTACTAAATTAAGAGCAGACAGGGGTGGGTATTGTAAAGAGATAAGAGATGATAGCAGGCCAGACCTCACACATCACATAAAACCACAGTATAGAAACGCTTTATAACATAACAGATTACTCTCGCTGAAAACCAACCGTGTGGGAACCCATCTTGACTGGACAGAAAAGAGCTGGTGAGTAAGGATTTCAAGCCTTCCATTAATATAGGTATGTTACATACAGACAGACTCAGTCCTTTACTGGCCAGTCAGCGAGGTTGTCTCCACCAGCATCATCACACTGCTCCGTCTGTGGCCCTCAGGCATTCCACATTTTATTTATTAGGCGTGACCTTTAGATTCTTTGGCAACATTCCCTGCTAGTCTGTAGGCCCTGGATGGATGTTTGTGGAGCACGCGGACGGTATCATGCTCAAATCTCCCTAGGCTTCACACACTTATCACATACATGTGCTTTCCGTCATGCTATGATAGCTGTTAGCTAGGCCTCTGGTCTAACATGTTGTGTTCTCTCCTCTTTCTGTCCATTCAGGAGGGCAAGCATTACATCCCTATAGCAGCTCTGCTGTCCAAGGAGGGAGACCCCTCCAACACGGCCCGGTCAGAGAAGACCAACACCAGGCCACTCTCTCACCGCGACTCAGGGAGCACCTGGTAAGAAGCAGGAGTCTGTCAGCTGGCTAGTCACTACACTACATTACCCAGATATATTACCCTCAACCTAACACAGATATTACCCTCAACCTAACAGATATATTACCCTGAACCTAACACAGAGATCACACAGACACCTGTTGCTCACAACACTATTGAATAAGCTTCTCACATTTTATAGCATTCTCACATTTTATATCATTAAAGATTTCTGCCATAAGTCTATGTACATTATATAACATTTAATAGAGACATTTCAACAGTGAAATGTAATGTCTCCTTGGGCGTCTTGGCTTAACGGAACGTTAATCTCTCATTAAATATGTGTTATCTTAAATGTACTGAATGTTAAAGCTACAATATGTCATTCGCATTTAAAGCAAATCTAAGAAGCAGTGGATCTGTTCTATGTGCGCTATTTCTATGCTTCCCGTTTTTAAGTTTCGTTTTTGCGTCTTTTACTTTCGGTTTTGTGCACCAGCTTCAAACAGCTGAAAATACAATATTTTGGGTTATGGAAAAGGTATTTCACAGCGGTTTAGATGGTACAATGATTCTCTACACAATGACTGCTTGTTTTGTCACATAAACAAAAATTTGGCAAATTATTCGAATTTTAGCAACCAGGAAATGGCGGAGCGATTTCTGCATATTGCGCCTTTAAGATAACAACCAATCATTTCCCCACTCTTTATTCAGTTCATTGTTCAAAGCACACACCATTTTCTTTACATGTGCTTTGCTTGGCGGGTCAGCTACTTACTCTTAAAAAGGTTCATGTAGATCTAGTTGAGGACAATAAAAGACCTGATTAAGGTTGTGATAATAAATATATACACTGGCAGTGAGATGGTGAGGGAGCCCAAAGCATTGTGGCCCCTTCAAGGAATTTCCTCCCAAACCGCAGACCCTGCTTTAGGATTTATGTCCACTTAAAATAATATTTGTCAAGCCCTCGTTTCACAGGTCCTATGAGTGTGTTTATTGAGAACGTGTTGAAATGCTCTAAAAGCAGTTATCCCTTAAGCGGAATTAAGCAGCCATTTGATTCTCTGCGTCTGTTGAAAAGCAAAATAAATAGGGTTTATTTTCAAAGACCAATCCCACTGACACTATGTAATTGTTGATTAACTTGATTACGTTCCCACTTATTGTGTTTTTCAATGCCGTTTTTTGGCACGTGTAATCTTGGAATTCCCTGATTAGGATCTGACTTTGGAAATCTTATCCCTTCAGGAACATTAAGATCCGGCCGGCAAGTGTGAAGACCTTTGACGAGGTTACCATGGAGAACAGCTCTAACGACAACCATGAGGTGAATTAACTCACCACCCCCAAAGCTAGCATGATGATGTCTCTTCATTACAGAGCTGCCTAATTAGTAGGGTGTAAAACATCTGGCCTGTAAGACCATGCTTTCGTTGGACTAACTCTGACACTTTCTCTCATCATCTCATCCTCTTTCTCTCTCTCTTCTCTCTCTCTCGCTCTCTCTTTCACTCTTTGTATCCCTCTCTTTCCCATTTCCCTCCCTCTGTCTGCACGTGCAGGGGGGACAGTCGGACAGTGGGATGGGCCTGTCGTCTGACGATATGAACACGCTGAAGCGCCTTGAGTCCTTTGCCTGACCTCTCAGCATCATGGCCCTGGTGTGAGTACACCTAATGCCCATAATCCCTGTCACTCACAGCATCCAGAGACACAGAGAGAGGCAGATAGAACCATAGTGAGAGGCAGAAAGAGGCAGTGGAGCCACAGGCAGAGGTAGGGAGGGGTAGAGAGGCTGGGAGGGGTAGAGAGGCAGGGAGGGGTAGAGAGGCAGGATGGAGAGGTAGGGGAAGCAGAAAGAGGCAGGGGAGAAGGAGAGGCAAGGTGCTGGCCCTGCCCAGGACACCCACCCGCTGGCCTGGAATGTAGACGTTTGGATTGTCACACACACACACAGTCCCTCTCACCCCCTGAACCTCAATGACAGGTTTTTGCTTTTGTCAAAAGAAACCATGCGAGAGCCCCATCAAGACAAAGGACTCGGGGGAGGGATATTGCCCTAAGGTGACAACCCAAAAGACAGAGAACAAAAGCCCAGTGGAAGTGTGACTCGGGCCTGGGTGGTTTAAGAGCACACACTAAAACTCACTTTGGCGTTCGGCCTGATTGAGACATCCTCTGACAAAATATATGTTCCCAAAACACAAAAACTGTCCAGTTGTGCAGATTATTCTACAATGTTTCTTTGAGGCTGCAAAAAACATTCACCCGCTGTTGCTCGGGTTGGGTAGCAGAGCTCTATTATGAGGTGAATGAAACCGAATGTCCGGAATTTTCACAGAACCAATTTTGGTTTACTGGGAAAATATTACTGGTACATTGTGTTATTACATTACCTGGAAACCTAATGATAACTTTTGGGGAATGTTCTGTATGGGTTGTTACATATATTGTGCACAACATATTAGTGAATGTTAGGAGAACATCCCAAGGATGTTTCATTTAAATCATATTTTGGAAGAATAAAATACATATTTTATTATCAAAAACATTATTTTGGGATGTTATCATCCTAATGTTAGATAAAGCCCTAACTAGAACTTAATGGGAATCTTAGTATAATGTTCTGGGAATGTTCTAGGTTTGCAGGGTTCCCAGTTAGCAATCACACAGGTCATCCATAGTGGCCTGTAGAAGACAGGTTCCTAGACCAGCTGTAGATGACACTACAGGCATGACACTTTTAGAGCTAATACCACTCCTTGTCATAACCTGTCGTACCTGTAGAAGAGAGAGAAACCAGGGCTAAGGACAGGGCTTAGCAAGGTTAGGCTGCAAAACCTCTCCCAGCTTCAGTTCAAAGAGCACAATAGGTATGTCGGTGGAGTCTGTCTTTCAAATGCCCCACTCACAAACGCCTCTTCACTGGTCAAAAAAAGATTAGGACAGAAATAAATTCTAACAGCTAACAAAGGAAGTTTTTTTTAAATGCAATAATCATAAACTGGCAGAAAGGGTACAGGAAAACATCTGCGAGTCGAGTTTGATATGAATTTACCATGATTAACCCCCAATGAACATACCGCAAGGCCTTGGTTTGAATAAAAACATTATGGATCCCCTCACTCAGCAACCATTGTTCCCTCCCAACCTCAATCCACCCCCACACCCTCATCAACCCATTTACAGTGCTCCCCTCGTCTCTGTGCCCCTATGTGATTCTCAACGCTGGGCAGAGAGAGACTAGAAGACCATTACCTATGGGCACAGCCTTAGTTTCCATGGCCTCTGCCATGGGAGAACCAGTCACCAGAGGCATGCAGAGAATGATCTATTTATTGAGGGGAAAGAACCCTTACTGGGTCGCCACTCGATCACTGTCACCTTTGACCTTCTGGAGGTTTACGAGGGAGGGCCTCCCTGGCTCTGTAATGGTTCTCTAGCTTTGTGCTGTAGAATTCCACGTGGCACCCCCTTTTCCCCACTCGCAGTTGTCCTATACTGTCTCCCTATAGCTCTCTCTCTCTATCTCGCTCTCTTTGTAGATGTGTGTAAATGCTTGGCATAGTATTGTTGTCAGTACTTGACTCACCAATCGAAAATGTTATACACCACCCTGTCATTTCCCCAGTCTCATAGTCAATGCAGCCAGTCAGTCATTTGATTTACCCCACTGGGATCTGACCTTGCGCCCCTGTGAGAGAGTTTCTGGAAACTCCTAGCAACCAGAAGACAATAGTAGTCAATTACTCATATTTGGAGCATTTACGGGAGCAGAAGTAGTCAACATCCGCGAGAGAGGCCAGAGAACATGATTGATTATATCCTTTATGAACAATTATCATGGAAATGTATTATTGGTATATTACTGAGTCTGTTATTAAACATGTATGTGCTCTCTCTCTCTCTCTCTCTCTCTCTCTCTCTCTCTCTCTCTCTCTCTCTCTCTCTCTCTCTCTCTCTCTCTCTCTCTCTCTCTCTCTCTCTCTCTCTCTCTCTCTCTCTCTCTCTCTCTCTCTCTCTCTCTCTCTAGGATGAAGGTGGTGAGTAGGAGTAAGGAGTCGGTGCTGACTGAGGGAGAGAAGGACAAGTAACCTCAGCCTGTTCCCTCTCTGGACTTCACCCTGGACAACTCGTCCCTGGAGCCTGGTCTGGAGTGCCACAGCCCGCCCACTGACTACAACTATGTAGTGCGCTACTCCACCCCACCTGTGTAGCCCTACCTAACCCCACCCCATCGCCGTGGGAGACACCCCCTCACCCTGCTACCCCACCTCATACCCTCCGCCCCTGGTGGAGAATCTGACTGAATGCCTCGAGGCCTCTCCTTTGTTCTCCTCTGTTTTAGCTGTCTCTGGACTTCACAGTGCACCGTAAAACGCCTGATAATGCCTCCCTCCTTTTAACTTCTTCCATTTCTCCTCCTCCCTGAGGCTTGCGCTAGAGACAAGTTTGAGGCGCTTTGTTTCAACGTGGGATCTGTTACTTTAGGACTAAGACACCTTTCTGTATATCTGCACTTAGCCTGCCTGCTTCCCATCAACCCACTCTTCAGTAAGGAGGAAGAAGAGGCTGCCTTCTCAGCCTGTCCCAGGAGTTAATCTATGTGCTGCTGGTCTTCTCCATAGCCCACTGTGATATCCACACCACAGGAGGTTGGTGGCACCTTAATTGGGGAGGACGGGTTCGTGGTAATGTCTGGAGCGGATAGGTGGAATGGTATCAAACACGTTGTTTCTATGTGTTTGATGCCATTCCATTAGCTACGTTCCAGACATTATTATGAGCTGTCCTCCCCTCAGCAGCCTCCACTGATCCACACATACAGCTAGCTATAGATACCTATAGACCTACAGTGCCTTCAGAACGTTTTCATACCTCTTGACTTTATACACATTTTGTTGTGTTACAGCCTGAATTCAAAATTGATTAAATCGATTTTTTTCTCATCCATCTACACACAATACCTCATAATGACAAAGTGAAAACATGTTTTTAGACATTTTTGCAATTTTATTGAAAATGAAATACAGAAATATCTCATTCACATCAGTATTCACACCCCTGAGTCAATACTTTGTAGAAGCACCTTTGGCAGCGATTACAGCTTTGAGTGATTCTGGTTAGGTCTCTAAGAGCTTTCCATACCTGGATTGTGCAACATTTCAAAATTCTTCAAGCTCTGTCAAATTGGTTGTTGATCATTGCTAGACAACAATTTTCAGGTCTTGCCATAGATTTTCAAGTAGATTTAAGTCAAAACTGTAACTGGGCCTCTCAGGAACATTCACTGTCTTCTTTGTAAGCAATTGCAGTGTAGATTTGGCCTTGTGTTTTAGGTTTATCCTGAAAAACTCCCCAGTCCTTAACGATTCAAGCATACCCGTAACATGATGCAGCCACCACTATGCTTGAAAATATGGAGAGTGGTACTCAGAATTGTGTTGTATTGGATTTGCCCCAAACATAACAATTTGTATTCAGGACAAAAAGTTAATTGCTTAGCCAATTTTTTTGCAGTATTACTTTAGTGCCTTGTTGCTAACAGGATGCATGTTTTAGACATATTTTTATTCTGTACAGGATTTCTTCTTTTCCCTCTGTCAATCAGGTTAGTATTGTGAAGTAACTACAATGTTGTTGAGCCATCCTCAGTTTTCTCCTACCACAGCCATTAAACTCTATAACTGTTTTAAAGTCACCATTGGCCTCACAGTGAATTCCCTGAGCGGTTTCCTTCCTCTCCGGCAACTGAGTTAGGAAGGACGCCTGTATCTTTGTAGTGACTGGGTGTAATTAATAACTTCACCATGCTCAAAGGGATATGCAATGTCTGCTTTTTTACATTTTTTACCCATCTACCAATGGGTGCCCTTATTTGCAAGGCATTGGAAAACCTCCCTAGTCTCTGTGGTTTAATCTGTGTTTGAAATTCACTGCTCGACTGAGGGACCATACAGATAATTGTATGTGTGTGGTACAGAGATGAGGCAGTCATTCAAAAACCATGTTAAACACTATTCATCTACAGAGTGAGTCCATGCAAGTTGTGTGACTTGTTAAGCAAATGTATACTCCTGAACTTATTTAGGCTTGCCATAACAAAGGGGTTGAATATTGACTCAAGGCATTTCAGCTTTTCATTTTGACATTATGGGGTATTGTGTGTAGGCCAGTGACCAAAAATCTCAATTTAATCCATTTTAAATTCAGGCTGTAACACAACAAAATGTGGTAAAAGTCAAGGGGTGTGAACAGTTTCTGAAGGCACTGTATGCAAACCTAAAGACAGGCTCAGGTTTTCCTATGATCAACTGTGAACAACACTAAGAAGCACAACAGATTCCAGACGTATAACACATGAAATGTAGTGGTAGCAGGTTATACTGTTGTGTAAATGAAGAATGTGTAACTATGTGGATGTGTTACTATGGGGATAAAACATGTAAAAGTGAAAGAAAGGAGATTGGAGAACTGAGGCGTTTCTTGTTTTTATTGATACAATTTAATTTCTGTACAAATATTTTATAGAATTGAAAACTGGAAAGTAAATGTGCTATTTTATTATATTAAGTAATAATTATTGTGTTTTCTTTTAGTTAGTAATATAAGGTTTAATAAACATTCTTATCACAACATTGGTATTTTCAAGCATATATTACTCAGCTTGACTTTAGCTAAAAGCTCACGTTTTTAAAAAGCACCTGTGGGACAGATTATAGGAACGGTTCGTGAATAATTGAATCTGCCAGTCTGAAAAGATTTCTTGAGTACTCCAATCCCCAGTCTTCCCAGTGAACATGTTTTTTGAATATGTTTCCATTCATCTCAGAGAGAAGAAAGGGTTGAGACTGTGTTGTCTATAAGTTAGTAGATGGGTATGGGCTCAGTCTGAGTAGTAGTAGTTTAAACAGCCCATAAAGTCCCAACGCGCTCTGAATGGGGTTAGGGTATGAAGGGAACAGGGCAAAACAGAGAATAAGACCACACTGCTTTGGATTCAACACTACATCTCTACCGTGAAGGCATTTGAAATGAAAAGTAGTATTTGGATTCCTTCCCCTATCCCAATATGGGTCCGTTCATGAGGAAAACCTAACTGTATATTATTGTTATGGCTGAGTGGAAAAAGGAAATGAGATGATACAAGAGAGCCGCATGGACAAAGCTAGTTAAAAACATGAGCTTGGATTAGAATTTCACATGAAGCATGTGTCTGAGAAAGCACTAGTAAAATAAACCATGCATATTTATTTAGGTTTATATTATACATTGTCGCTTATTAATCCAGATCAAATGTTCACTTAAATATTTCACACTGAAGAGTTAACCAAAGGATTTGTACCCGATGCCTCCTTGATAACGAGATATGTAACATTCCGGTATTTAATTCCAGATTTATATGCTGTTTACACTGCTGTATACACTTTAATTACATTAGGAAAGATGAAGGAATTTACTGTTTGTTAGCAGGAATATTTATAATGGAAATCTTCTGTTACTGATCCTTTTTGTTGTGCTAAAAGTGTTACTAAAGCTTGCAGGGCAGGCTACAGGAATCCTATGTGTTATCCAGGCGGGTCACTATACACTGGTCACTGTAAGTTGTGTTATCTACTTTATCACATGTTTAGCCTGTAATTACCTTTAAGGAAAAAGTATCAGGATGAAGAGTTGAAATGTTTGGATAAATCTAAATCTTTGGTTAAATAAACATTCCTGTCACAACAGCTAGTCTTTCCTTACACATAGGAGAAAGTAGATAGTTGAACTAATACAATATGTGCCAATACAATACATTATTCATTAAGGTTTATTATGAATCCTGTCTCTAAACCCCTAAATCCTGCCAAATTATGTTTGTATTGTTAATGTGGACTGATTGAGTCTTGTGTCCATTGTGGAGGGGATATGTATATGCACTGATATTTTCTATCAAATTTAGATTTTTGTAATCTAAATGTATTATTATTATTAACCAAGCATAAGAAGTGAATAAATGAATAAAGATCTATATATTTATAAATTACTTCTTGTCCAGTCATGATTTTTTCTAGTTGCTGAAGTTGCTAACATTGTTGAATATATCAACCCTCAGCTCTTTTTAGGACATGATCCTCTTTAATCTGAAGTGCAGGCCCCATAGGTAATTAACACATAGGTAATCAACACCATTTGAATACCTATCACAAAGGCCCAGAAAAAAATGGTGTCGCACAACTTTGGCTGGGAATGTGGAGATGGGTGAGACGTGTGTCCACCGTTTGTGTGTTATCAGTAGTCTACTCTCCCCTCGTCCTGCTCCTTAGCCAGCGAGACACAATTCCTGAGCGGGGCAAGGTGTCGGCAGCCTGTCTGTCAACAGGACAATGCCCCTCAGAGCAGGAAAGGAAGGGGCTCTTAATCATCCTGGTCACGACCGGGAAACGCCACCACGCAGAGGGCTTCCTATGGGGCCACACTGCCCCCCGACCCCTGTTACTGGCACAGGGTGTGCCCACTGGGAAAGCCACACAGAACAGGTTGGGCTCTCCACTGTTTCCGCTCATCACTCTGGAGATTTACAGTATTTAAAGCTAGGTGAACTCTGGAGATTTACAGCATTTAAAGCTAGGTGAATGTGAATGTTTACCACAAAACACTCACTATCCTCCTACTATACAAGACCAACCCAGTGAATTATTGAAATCTCAAGGATTACTATATACTATTCCAGGTATTCCTTAAAGAGGTGGGGTTTCAAGTGTCTCCGGAAGGTGTTCAGTGACTCCACTGTCCTGGCGTCGTGGGGGAGCTTGTTCCTCCATTGGGGTGCCAGAGCAGCAAATAGCTTTGACTGGGCTGAGCGGGAACCGTGCTTCCGTAGAGGTAGGGAAGCTAGCAGGCCAGAGGTGGATGAACGTAGTGCCCTCGTTTGGGTGTAGGGTCTGATCAGAGCCTGAAGGTAAGGAGGTGCCGTTCCCCTCACAGCTCCGTAGGCAAGCACCATGGTCTTGTAGTAGATGCGAGCCTCAACTGGAAGCCAATGGAGTGTGCGGAGGAGCGGGGTGACATGAGAGAACATGGGAAGGTCGAACACCAGACGGGCTGCAGCGTTCTGGATAAGTTGTAGGGGTTTAATGGCACAGGCAGGGAGCCCAGCCAACAGCGAGTTGCAGTAATCCAGACGGGAGATGACAAGTGCCTGGATTAGGACCTGTGCCGCTTTCTGTGTAAGGTAGGGTCGTACTCTGCGGATGTTGTAGAGCATGAACCTGCAGGATCGGGTCACCGCTTTGATGTTAGCGGAGAACGACAGTGTGTTGTCCAGGGTCACGCCAAGGATCTTTGCACTCTGGGAGGAGGACACAATGGAGATGTCAACCGTGATGGCGAGATCATGGAGCGGGCAGTCCTTCCCCGGGAGGAAGAGCAGCTCCGTCTTGCCGAGGTTCAACTTGAGGTGGTGATCCAACATCCACACTGATATGTCTGCCAGACATGCAGAGATGCGATTCGCCACCTGGTTATCAGAATGGGGAAAGGAGAACATTAATTGTGTGTCGTCTGTGTAGCAATGATAGGAGAGACCATGTGAGGATATGACAGAGCCAAGTGACTTGGGGTATAGAGAGAATAGGAGAGGGCCTAGAACTGAGCCCTGGGGGACACCAGTGGTGAGAGCACTTGGTGCGGAGACAGATTCTCGCCACGCCACCTGGTAGGAGTGACCTGTCAGGTAGGACGCAATCCAAGAGTGAGCAGCGCCGGAGATGCCCAACTCGGAGAGGGTGGAGAGGAGGATCTGATGGTTCACAGTATCAAAGGCAGCGGATAGGACTAGAAGGATAAGAGCAGAGAAGAGAAAGTTAGCTTTAGCAGTGCGGAGAGCCTCCGTGACACAGAGAAGAGCAGTCTCAGTTGAATGACAAGTCTTGAAATCTGACTGGTTTGGATCAAGAAGGTCATTCTGAGAGAGATAGCAGGAGAGTTTGCTAGATACGGCACGCTCAAGAGTTTTGGAGAGAAAAGAAAGAAGGGATACTGGTCTGTAGTTGTTGACGTCGGAGGGATCGAGTGTAGGTTTTTTGAGGAGGGGTGCAACTCTCGCTCTCTTGAAGACGGAAGGGACATGGCCAGCGGTCAAGGATGAGTTGATGAGCGAGGTGAGGTAAGGGAGAAGGTCTCCGGAAATGGTCTGGAGAAGAGAGGAGGGGATAGGGTCAAGCGGGCAGGTTGTTGGGCGGGCGGCCGGCTTGACCCTATCCCCTCCTCTCTTCTCCAGACCATTTCCGGAGACCTTCTCCCTTACCTCACCTCGCTCATCAACTCATCCTTGACCGCTGGCCATGTCCCTTCCGTCTTCAAGAGAGCGAGAGTTGCACCCCTCCTCAAAAAACCTACACTCGAAGAAAGAGAATGTAGAGAGGAGGGAGTGAAAAGATGACAGGTCAGCAGGGAGTATAGTTTTCCTCCATTTCCGCTCGGCTGCCCGGAGCCCTCTTCTGTGAGCTCGCAATGAGTCGTCAAGCCACGGAGCAGGAGGGGAGGACCGAGCCGGCCGGGAGGATAGGGGACATAGAGAGTCAAAAGATGCAGAAAGGGAGGAGAGGAGGATTGAGGAGGCAGAATCAGGAGATCGGAGGGAGAAGGATTTAGCAGAGGGAAGAGATGATAGGATGGAAGAGGAGAGAGTAGCGGGAGAGAGAGAGTGAAGGTTGCGACGGCACATTACCATCTGAGTAGGGGCAGAGTGAGTAGTGTTGGAGGAGAGCGAGAGAGAAAAGGATACAAAGTAGTGGTCAGAGACTTGGAGGGGAGTTGCAGTGAGATTAGTAGAAGAACAGCATCTAGTAAAGATGAGGTCAAGCGTATTGCCTGCCTTGTGAGTAGGGGGGGACGGTGAGAGGGTGAGGTCAAAAGAGGAAAGGATTGGTAAGGAGGCAGAAAGAAATGAGTCAAAGGCAGACGTAGGGAGGTTAAAGTCACCCAGAACTGTGAGGGGTGAGCC
Source organism: Coregonus clupeaformis (assembly GCF_020615455.1). Classification (NCBI taxonomy): domain Eukaryota; kingdom Metazoa; phylum Chordata; class Actinopteri; order Salmoniformes; family Salmonidae; genus Coregonus; species Coregonus clupeaformis. Next base: position 25,606,748 of record NC_059194.1, on the reverse strand, counting down.
ATCCTCAGGAAAGGAACTTATCAAGGCGTCAAGCTCATTGATGAACTCTCCAAGGGAACCTGGAGGGCGATAAATGACAAGGATGTTAAGCTTGAATGGGCTAGTGACTGTGACAGCATGGAATTCAAATGAGGAGATAGACAGATGGGTCAGGGGAAAAAGAGAGAATGTCCACTTGGGAGAGATGAGGATTCCTGTGCCACCGCCGCGCTGACCAGATGCTCTCGGGGTATGCGAGAACACATGGTCAGACGAGGAAAGAGCAGTAGGAGTAGCAGTGTTTTCTGTGGTAATCCATGTTTCCGTCAACGCCAAGAAGTCGAGGGACTGGAGGGTAGCATAGGCTGAGATGAACTCTTGTTGGCCGCAGAACGGCAGTTCCAGAGGCCGTTGGCCGCAGAACGGCAGTTCCAGAGGCTGCCAGAGACCTGGAACTCCACGTGGGACGTGCGCGCAGGGACCACCAGATTAGAGTGGCAACAACCATGTGGTGTGTAGCGTTTGTATGGCCTGTGCAGAGAGGAGAGAACAGGGATATACAGACACATAGTTGACAGGCTACAGAAAAAGGCTACAATAATGCAAAGGAAATCGGAATGAAATGAACTAAACATCTGGTAAAGCGAGAGAGCGGGGCCTCCCTCACTTACGTTTCACTGAAACACTCAAATATAACTCTCCCAACTTACACTTTAGAAATTATAATTGTTGTAAACTACAGCAGTTCAATGTTTTCTAGGAATAGACTCTAACTTAGTTTATTCAGCTAGCTAACTTGGTACAGTATTCTTCCGTGAAAACCATCCAGGGCACCGAATCCTATGACGCCAAAGCCAACTAGCATGCCAGCCTCCAATAACACAGTTTAGCACCTATACTCGGTTACAACAAACCACCAGTGTGTTAACACGCCAAGCAGGTCATTCGTGTCCGTGTCTACCGTTGTGTAAAGTTTTGGGTTAGTTTTGACAGTTTGAGTGAGTACGTCGTCAACTTATTCAGCCAGTTAGTTAGCTAGAATAGTTAGCATACTAGCTAGCCATTGCTCTCTGCCAACGAACCAACCCCTCCTCCCACAGCACGAACACACAGAGAGGCAAGCTAACGTTAACTAGTCACCCATGTCCCGAATTCCCTTGAACGACTCTGGTTACCAGTATGTAAAAACAAAACAAAAATAAATGTAAATGTAGGTTATAACTTACCCTTAGTAGCTACTGTTAGCTAGTTAAGTGCAAAGCTAGCAACTGAATCGATTCAGCCAGTTCATGTCTGTCCCAACGGAGAGAAAGCATCTCCAAATATTAAAGCTAGGTCATTCCAGCTATTGTTTAGTTAGCTATCCAGGTAGCAACAAGCTAGCTACATTTCGAGTACAGTAGCTACTAACTACCTAACATTAACGCTTCAGATAATGAGGTTAGAAAAACAGCTGAATGGTAGGTAGCTAGCTGGCATAATTACAGGTACTCTTAAGCTTGAAATAACATTGGAAACAACTATCCAATAGTTACCAGTAGCTACCCGCTAGCTAGCTAGCTTTATTGGTCCAGGTAGTGAGTTAGCTAGCCTCGTGCTTCACCGGGCTCAGCCAAATACAAAACGTACCTACAATAATTACCTATGATAACCTACAATAACTATCTAGATAAACTACCTACAATACCTAACTACAATACCTACCTACCTACAATCTAAATACATGGTTTAAGCTTTACTCGACACCATATAAGCCAAGCTTACCTCCCGCCAGAGAGAGACACAACCTCACCCGACGCTGTCCAGCCTGCAAAAATGGACATTAGACCGGTGGAAATCTGTCATTTGGTTTGATGAGTTCAAATTTGAGATTTTTGGTTCTAACCGCCATGTCTTTGTGAGACGCAGAGTAGGTGAACGGATGATCTGCGCATGTGTGGTTCCCACCGTGAAGCATGGAGGAGGAGGTGTGATGGTGTGGGGGTGCTTTGCTGGTGACACTGTCTGTGATTTATTTAGAATTCAAGGCACACTTAACCAGCATGGCTACCACAGCATTCTGCAGCGATACGCCATCCCATCTGGTTTGAACTTAGCGGGACTATCATTTGTTTTTCAACAGGACAATGACCCAACACACCTCCAGGCTGTGTAAGGGCTATTTGACCAAGAAGGAGAGTAATGGAGTGCTGAATCAGATGACCTGGCCTCCACAATCACCCGACCTCAACCCAATTGAGATGGTTTGGGATGAGTTGGACTGCAGAGTGAAGGAAAAGCAGCCAACAAGTGCTCAGTATATGTGGGAACTCCTTCAAGACTGTTGGAAAAGCATTCCAGGTGATGCTGGTTGAGAGAATGCCAAGCATGTGCAAAGCTGTCATCAAGGCAAAGGGTGGCTACTTTGAAGAATCTAAAATCTAAAATATATTTTGATATGTTTAACAGTTTTTTGGTCACTACATGATTCCATATGTGTTATTTCATAGTTTTGATGTCTTCACTATTACTCTACAATGTAGATAATAGTAAAAATAAAGACAAACCCTTGAACGAGTAGGTGTGTCCAAGCTTTTGACTGGTACTATATATATATATATATATATATATATATATATATATATATACACTACCAGTACAGTTTAAAAATATATGGCAAATAGAAATCTAATATGGATGGTGTTAAGAGATATATGGGTGGTATTCAGACCCTTTACTCAGTACTTTGTTGAAGCACCTTTGGCAGTGATTACAGCGTTGTGCCTAAGAATAGCCCTATACGAAACCCCCTCGGGCCTTATTGCTTAATCAATTTTACATTTATTGATAACCTAATCAAATACCATGGAAATGTAGGTGATGATAGGTCTCCATGAATCAGCAACCAGGAAAATAGGAGGGATGCTCAACAACAAGGTCTTAATCAAGAATAACTTTTTAATTGCTAAATAACGGGGTGAAAACAAGGACATGGGTCAACAGACGAGGGTGGGGATGGCATGGTTCCTGTTTTGTGGTTTCTGTTTCGCAAGCTACAATATTGCCTTTTCACTCTATAGCTGTCAACTACAGTGCATTCCGAAAGTATTCAGACCCCTTGACTTTTTCCACATTTTGTTAACCCTCAATCAACACACAATACCCCATAATGACAATGCAAAAACAGGTTTTTAGAAAATGTTGCAAATGTACCAACAAAAAAAACCCCGGAAATATCACATTTACATAAGTGTTCAGCCCTTTACTCAGTATTTTGTTGAAGCACATTTGGCAGTGATTACAGCCTCGATTGTTCTTGGGTATGACACAACAAGCTTGGCAATGCTGTATTTGGGGAGTTTCTCCCATTCTTCTCTGCAGATCCACTCAAGCTCTGTCAGGTTGGATGGGGAGCGTCGCTGCATAGCTATTTCAGATCTCTCCAGAGATGTTCAATCGGGTTCAAGTCCGGGCTCTGGCTGGGCCACTCAAGGACATTCAGAGACTTGTCCTGAAGCCACTCCTGCGTTGTCTTGGCTGTGTGCTTAGGGTCATTGTCCTGTTGGGTCTGAGGTCCTGAGCGCTCTGGAGCAGGTTTTCATCAAGGATCTCTCTGTACTTTGCTCCGTTTATCTTTCCCTCGATCCTGACTAGTCTCCCAGTCCCTGCAGCTGAAAAACATCACCACAGCATGATGCTGCCACCACCATGCTCCACTGTAGGGATGGTGCAAGGTTTCCTCCAGACTTGATGCTTGGTATTCAGGCCAAAGAGTTCAATCTTGGTTTCGCTTCCGTCTGGCCACTCTACCATAAAGGCCTGATTGGTGGAGTGCTGCAGAGATGGTTGTCCTTCTGGAAGGTTCTCCCATCTCCACAGAGGAACTCAGGAGCTCTGCCAGACCATCGGGTTCTTGGTCACCTCCCTGACCAAGGCCATTCTCTCCCGATTGGCCAGCTCTAGGAAGAGTCTTGGTGGTTCCAAACTTCCTCCGTTTAAGAATGATGGAGGCCACTGTGTTCTTGGGGACCCTCAATGCTGCAGAATTTTTTTCGACCCTTCCCCTGATCTGTGCCTCGACACAATCCTGTCTCTGAGCTTTACGGATAATTCCTTAGACCTCATGGCTTGGTTTTTGCTCTGACATCCACTGTCAACTGTGGTCCCTTATATAGACAGGTGTGTGACTTTCCAAATAATGTCCAATCAATTGAATTTACCACAGGTCGACTCCAATCAAGTTGTAGAAACATCTTAAGGATGATCAATGGAAACAGGATGCACCTGAGCTCAATTTTGAGTCTCATAGCAAAGGGTCTGAATACTTAAATAAAAAAGGTATTTGCAAACATTTCGAAAAATCTGTTTTCACTTTGTCATTATGGGGTATTGTGTGTATATTGATGAGGAAAATAATTAATTTAATCCATTTTAGAATAAGGCTGGAACATAACAAACTGTGGAAAAAGTCAAGGGTTCTGAATACTTTCCGAATGCACTGTAATTGACAGAGTGAAAAGAAGGAAGCCTGTGCAGAATAGTGCAAGAAGGCACTAAAGTAATACTGCAAAAAATGTGGCACAGCAATTAACTTTTTGTCCTGACTACAAAGTGTTATGTTTGAGGTAAATCCAATTCAATACATTACTGATTACCACTCTCCATATTTTCAAGCATAGTGGTAGCTGCATCATGTTATGGTTATTCTTGTAATCGTTAAGCACTGTAGAGTTTTTCAGGATAAAAAGAAACGGAATGGAGCTAAGCACAGGCAAAATCCTAGAGGAAAACCTGGTTCAATCTGCTTTCCACCAAACACAGGGAGATGAATTCACCTTTCAGCAGGACAATAACCTAAAACACAAGGCCAAATCTACACTGGAGTTTCTTACCAAGACGACATTGAATGTTCCTGAGTGACATAGTTACAGTTTTTACTTAATTTGGCTTGAAAATCCATGGCAAGACTTCAAAATGGCTGTCTAGCAATGATCAACAATCAACTTGACAGAGCTTGAATAATTTTTTTAAATAGGCAAATATTATACAATACAGGTGTGCAAAGCTTTTAGAGTCTTATCCAGAAAGACTCACAGCTGTAATCGCTGCCAAATGTGATTCTTACATTGACTCAGGGGGTTGAATACTTATCTAATCAAGATACAGTGAGCTCCATAATGCATTAGACAGTGACCATTATTTTGTTATTTTGGTTCTGTACTCTAGCACTTTGAGTTTGAAAGGATACAATGACAATGAGGGTGAAGTACAGACTGTCAGCTTTAATTTGAGGGTATTTTCATACATACAGTGAGGGAAAAAAGTATTTGATCCCCTGCTGATTTTGTATGTTTGCCCACTGACAAAGACATGATCAGTCTATAATTTTAATGGTAGGTTTATTTGAACAGTGAGAGACAGAATAACAACAAAATAAATCAAGAAAAATGTTATAAATTGATTTGCATTTTAATGAGGGAAATAAGTATTTGACCCCCTCTCAATCAGAAAGATTTCTGGCTCCCAGGTGTCTTTTATACAGGTAACGAGCTGAGATTAGGAGCACACTCTTAAAGGGAGTGCTCCTAATCTCAGTTTGTTACCTGTATAAAAGACACCTGTCCACAGAAGCAATCAATCAATCAGATTCCAAACTCTCCACCATGGCCAAGACCAAAGAGCTCTCCAAGGATGTCAGGGACAAGATTGTAGACCTACACAAGGCTGGAATGGGTGCGATTATTCGCAAATGGAAGAAACACAAAATAACTGTCAATCTCCCTCGGCCTGGGGCTCCATGCAAGATTCTTTGTCAGTGGGCAAACGTACAAAATCAGCAGGGGATCAAATACTTTTTTCCCTCACTGTATCAGATGAACCGTTTAGAAATTATTGAAGCTTTTGTACATGGTCCCCCCCATTTTCGGCCATCAAAAAACATTGGACAGTTTAACATAATGTAGAATAATGTAATCATTGTTAATATTTGGTAGCATATCCTTTGCATGCAATGACTGCTTGAAGTCTGCGATGCATCGACATCACCAGACGCTGGGTATCTTCCCTGGTGATGCTCTGCCAGGCCTGTACTGCAGCCATCTTCAGTTCCTGCATGTTTCGGGGACTTATTGCCTTCAGTCTCCTCTTCAGCATGTAAAATGCATGTTCAATTGGATTCAGATCCGGTCATTGACTCTGCCAGTCAAGGATTTTCCACTTTTTGGCCATCAAAAACCCCTTCGTTGCTCTACCAGTATGTTTAGGGTCATTGTCTTGTTGCATGATGAAGCGCCATCCAATGAGTTTGGAGGCATTTGGTTTTATCTGAGCAGATAAAATATTTCTGTAGAATTCAGAATTCATTGTTCTACTTCTGTCTGCAGTCACATGATCGATGAAGACAAGTGAGCCTGTTCCACTGGCAGCCATACAGGCCCAAGCCATAACACCCCATCCACCATGTTTCACAGATGAGGTGGTATGCTTTGGATCATGGGGATTTCTTTTTTTTCTCCACACTTTCCTCTTTCCATCATTCTGGTACATGTTAATCTTTGTCTCATCTGTCCACAATACTTTTTTCCAGAACTCTTGGGGCTCTTTTAGGTGCTTTTTAGCAAACTGTAATCTCGCCTTTCTGTTCTTCAGGCTTATCAGTGGTTTGCATCTTGTAGTGTACCCTCTGTAGTCCTGCTGGTGTAGTCTTCTACGTATGGTAGACTTTGACACATCTACACCTGCATCCAGGAGAGTGTTTTTGATCTGTAGGGCTGTTGTCAGGGGGGTTTTCTTCACCATAGAGAGTATTCTCCGGTCATCCACTACAGTGGTCTTCCTCGGTCTACTGGGTCTTTTGACATAATTGAGTTCACTGGTTGATTTTTTCTTGTTAATGATGAACCAAACTGTTGACTTGGGCATGGCCAGGGTTTTTGCAATGTTCCTGATTGATTGATTTTCATTTCTGAGCCTTATAACGGCCAGCTTCATTTGCATCGACCCGGCTGTCTTCCTCATGTTGTCACACCCCAACAACAACCTCCAAAGGCAATAGCAAAGTCTAGAATCAATACTATTCATCAACAGCTCTCCTGCATTCACTAACGACACAAATGAATACACCTGCCTAACGACACACATCTGTGAAGCCAATTTAACAAATACTTGTAGTACCTTAAAATGGGGGGGACCATGTACAAAGGTGCTGTCATTTCTAAACGGTTCATCCGATATGTATGAAAATACCCTCAAATTAAAGCTGACAGTCTGCACTTCACCCTCATTGTCATTGTATCCTTTCAAACTCAAAGTGCTAGAGTACAGAACCAAAATAACAAAAAAATTGTCACTGTCCAATGAATTATGGAGCTCACTGTATATTAGTGTTCTATTTTTAATTCATTCTTTACAAATGTTCAAATTGTTCTTCCACTTTGACATTACAGAGTATTTTGTGTAGATTGTTGACAATTAAATCCATTTGAATCCCACTTTGTAACACAACAAAATGTAGAAAAAGTCAAGGGGTGTGAATACTTTCTGAAGGATAGATAGATCTGGGAGAAATATGTAATATCCGGAATCCAGAACTGCTCTGCCAGTCAAGACAGAAACCAAATAAACCAAAGAAATGGAGTGGCGCTGGTCTTTCATAACAGAGCCTCTCAAATGAAAACATCCATCTTGAACGTACAGTGAAAAATTATTGTTGCCCCTCAAACAGCTTTACTCAAGGTCATGAAAATAGCACAGTATGTTGTTTGCCTGGTAATCTGAATATGACTAACGAAACAGCTAGACAGAGATGACCAAAAAATAAACATAAATCTGCCATCTGAAGTACCCAGGGCAGGATATGAGGAATGTGATGAAACATCAGTAATACAATGCGTTTACTGTAACTTACCCAACTATACCCAACGCAAAATTAGTGTATCCCCTCTGATGAGTCAGAGTTTGTGTGTTTCCCCAGGTAACACAATGGTCTGTGCAATAACACCAAAACGGACCTGTAAAAAAACCATCCCGTTGGCATCTAATTAAAGGGCCTCACCTATTGAGGTCTGTTTTCATTTCTTTCCTTTTGAAAATTGTTTTTATGAAAATACCTCCCTCCCCAGCATTCCCACTTCCACAGCTCCTTCCCAAGACAAACACAGCCCCCCATAGCAGAATGCTACATTAATCACTATAACAGAGGCGACACACTGAGGGCCTTCTGAAACCATGCCAAAACACATTCCCTTAATCAGGGGGAAAACAGCACAGATTGAAATCCTATCATGTGCATATTTGAAGCCATCCACCACACAATAATGCCCAATCACTACAAAAAACAACACAGGTTCCCCCCAAGCCCACTACTATACAATGCTATTCCGAGACCCCTTGCCCCAAGAAGGTGAACTGTAGGCCACGTCCAAACCTCCTCTCAACTAGAAGCAGAACAATGGGACGGATGCTGTTTCCACAGTCAGACTAGCTGGAGCTTCACCACACCTTTAGGAAGTATCACAGACCAAGGCAACAATAAGTACAGCTAAGTAAATAAAGACTACCCCGAAATTGGACTTGGGAACTCCAGGGGTGAGAAAGAAACACTGTGTGTTAAGACATTCAGAGTTCCAACAAACATTAGCAAGTTCCTCTCCCAACGGTAATGGAGGTTTGGGGGTTAAAGGGAATTTACATTAATTCACTTTTTATATTATACTGAAACTCCTCAAATATGTTTAGACTTCAGAGTGCAAGAGTGTTTCAAGGCAGAATGAGGTCCTCCCATTTATCATCTGATTCAGACCACAGAACCCCCCAAAAACTGTAATACTGTAACTGCATTGTCTTAAACAGACCTCCCCTGTTGCCTGACATTGAAGAGAATGGCCTGCAAATCAATACAAGGGAAAACAAGGGATGGGATTACACATGAATTCATTCATGAATGATGTGGTAATGTAAACCATACAAGACCGCTGCAAATGTTGCCACTGTTGCATTAGACCCAGACGAGTTGAGACTAAACCAAACTCTGCGAGTTCACCACAGATCTGAGGATGGCCTCTTGGTGCTGACAGACAACAGGAAGTTGTGATGTCCCAACCGACGCAGCCAGCGGGGTCCGGGAAACCAGGATTAGCGCCACAGTCTGCCACAAACATGTGTTTGTGCTCATAAAATGCCGCGTCATTCCTCTGAATTGATTATGGCAAAGTGGTCTCTGCATTTTTACCATGCCCCTTTGATGGTTTCAGCACTGCGTTCTTTCTGTGTTCTCTGCCCCTTTCTGATGCAGTGGTAACACGTGTGAGCTGGTTTCACTGAGCTTTTCATTTGAATGGCAGGGTCAGGGATAAATATGCAGACAATTCTCTCTTGGCCTAATGGTTGGCATACTTGTCAAATACATTTTCGGTGAGGACTAGGATGTTTTTGACAGATCTTGGACCAAATCCATCATGTACAAGTCCAGTTCAGACTGCAGTCTAATACACAGGCATTACATTGTTCTACTCGTCTGTTTTTCTAAATCTTTCTTTAAAAATCCTAATTGAACTAGAAATACCACAACACCCCCTGGTGGCTCTCCTGGGGGCAATTCCAGAGGGCACAGACGGAAGGGGTTAAAATTAGATTTTGCAGACTTTGCTCACAGCCGCCATTAAAAGCCATTACAATGAATTGGTTAAAACCCAACTCCCCAACGTATAACTCGTGGCTGCAAAAGGTTTGGGAACTGAATGAGACGGAATAAATAACACATTCACTTAGATTATAAAGCCCTACATTTATTAAAAGTTGGAGCCCAGTAATGGGACTATTAATATGCCATTTAGCAGACGCTTTTATCCAAAGCGATTTACAGTCATGCGTGCATACATTTTTGTGTATGGGTGGTCCCGGGGATCGAACCCACTACCCTGGCGTTACAAGCGCCGTGCTCTACCAGCTGAGCTACAGAGGACCATGAAATAAAGCCCCCCCTGCTCTTTTTGTTTATAATAATGATTATCTCTGGCTGGAAATGTTTTATGATTTCTGTTATGTTAATTTACCACCTTATATATTTTCACATATTTTACCATGTACCATGAACAGTACCAATCTGTACTCATATTTGTCTATATTAATCTGCTTTTTGAAAAAAAAAAGTAGAATCCTAATTGAACTATGTCCATCTCATCTCTCTAATGCACAACACATGAATGGAAAGGAACCTAAATAGAATGGGATCTTTGTTTTAGTTTATTTTTAAGAGCATTCAGTCTTGAAATGAGCATGCTCTACAGTGCATTTGTAGAACACATGCATATCATGCTCTGTTTTTCTGCATTCCCTTTAGCTTGTTGTCATTTTGTCATATCCAGCTCATTCTATCCTGAGCAACAATGGCCTAGTATTTAGACAACGCTATTTGATGGAATTCAATACTTGTAAAACTATTATTTACCACATTTGTCAGTAGCTTGTTTTACATGATGACTACAGCCTGTGAATAAGTTGTTTCTCTCACTTAAAACAGTGTACATTAAGTTTAATCAATCTATAGGTGACTAGGACATGAGTTAGTGGAAGTGCAGCTGTTGATACACATACAGTAAGTACATTGTGCTCTGAGAGGGATGTCTTCAGCTTGAAGTTTCCTGCACACGTTTCCTCTCTGAAAATCCTTTACTTCTTTAAAAAAGACATCTCCTGTCCTGTAGACACACAAAATGTTTATTGTAAATCTTATGATAACACACTGGGCTGTTTCAACAAGCTAGCAAACACCCTTTCCTGTTATCCCCTGAAGAAAATGATTGAAATACTTTAACCTGAGTTGGGCTTCAACAAGCATCCGGTTTGAACTTGAGAGTGCATGTGAAGATGTTACATCCAATCAACAAACTGAGAACCAGTGTCTCTTGCTCTATCAGTGACATATGGGTCAGTCAGAGCAGCATCTATAGAATTACTAGGTCACAAGGTCACAAGGTCATGTTTTAGCACTTATCCTGCAGTGAAGTCCTGTGGTCCATCTCAACATCTCTGGACTTATGCAACCAACAAAAAACTTGTGCTTCTCCAACCTCATGTCACTGCCTTTAGAATAATTTCTGGTCAATATTGTGATGGTTCGAGTTATGGAAGCAGAAACATACTTTAATATGAATCTATTGGACCTATGGAATTATTATTTTGAGACCACATTACTATATATTTTGTGTTTAATTGCCATAGTGATTTTGAGTTTACAAAGAGAGAAGAATCAAATGTGCAAAAAGGGGTTCACTCTGTCATCACCAGAGGGCAGTCACTGACAATAAGTAATGCAGTCACAGGACGCAGCACAAAGTACACTGCAGAAAAGAACAACAACGAGGCTATATACAAGGAGTACCAGTACCGAGTCAATGTGCAGGGGTACAAGGTAGTTAAGGTAATTGAGGTAATACAGTATGTACATGTAGGTAGGGGTAAAAATGACTAGGCAATCAGGATATATAATAAACAGAGTAGCAGCAGTGTATGTGAAGAGTGTGAAAGTGTTTCTATGTATGAGTGTGTGTGCGTGTGTTCGTGCGTGTGTGTGTGCGTGTGTGTGTGGCGTCAATATGCATGTGTGTGTGAGTGTATGTTATGTGTCAGTGTAGTATGTCAATAAACACCACTGCATACATTTTATATGTACATGTATTTATAACTAAACTCCTTACATAAATGTACAATCCAGTGGCCCAATAATATAGAAGTAACTCTGACACCTCCTGTAATTACACATTGTACAAACCTATGGAATGCACTTATCAAGGTACATACAGAGGGATATCAGCTGATGAGTTGGTTTCAGTAGGGGAAAAAACATATATGTAGATGTATTTAATGAAGATTCTGTTTGCTATTCTGCACTGGAATAACTTGTACACCACATAGGCCAACTGTAAAGCAATTCAGCTTGTATTGTAATATACACTCAGCACTTCAGAACTGTCAATGGCTCTGTAAGTGCCTTTGCTGAAGGCATCAGTGTTTTATGCACAAATTGCCAAACATACTATAGGGTGCACAGTATCTCATTCCCTGGTACATGGTGCCCTCTTGAGGAGACTACCTGGCAGTTGTTAGGGCTGGATTTAACCTCTGGTAGGCCACTAACTGGAGTTCTGTATCCATCCACAAGGGAGCAGTGGCTGTCAATTATCTCAGCTCAAATATCCTTCCACCAGAGCCTGGGGAAATAAGCAATTTTTTGGTTACAGTCAGTCAAGGCACCTGACCTGTGTCAATGTGGCTTTACTTTGTTTCGAGTTTTTTGCCTATTTAGTGTATGGTCAATGAGATTCAGAAGCCATACTTCACTTTGAAATATGAAATAAAATTCCTGTAAATGCAGTAGACCCAAATGGACAGATCTCTCTATCTGTAGCATATGTCCTCTGATTTTTTTTACATAAACCAAATATTTGCATTGCAAGGCACTGGCATGGTCATGGCTTCTTGATCACCTTTCCCACCCACCCAAAAAGGAAAACATGTCTCCTGTTCAATATCTGTTTCCTACCTTTAACACACAAAAAAGCACACTGGAGGTCAACCTTTATCTCCTTTGGGTTTATTTGACACTAGATGACTCCAACTGTCTGACTCCAACTGTCTGTTGTGAAAAAACTATTATCAGTCATATATAAAAACATCAAATGCTTTAAAATAAATAAATAGGCCTATTTGTAGGCCTAGTAAAGTACATGTGTTAATAGTAGGCCTGAGACTAGGCTTATGTTTGACAATTGTACTTCGATTCGTTTGGATTGTTTTACGATAGATATTGCAATTGATTTTAGACTTATTATGCCATCTCTTATGTAAAATAGGGACGGATAACAACTAAGATCATGCCTAATATATTGGCACGCACGGGCGTAAGACCACATTGTCGTTGAGCGGGTGTCATAGGTTAAACCGGAATTAGCTGTGAAGTGCGACCTTGAAGTGTCGAAGTGCGAACTAAAAGGAATGTGAAAAGTTCGCCTTGCTACAGGAGAAAGTCTCATCATACTTTCTACCTATTTTGCAAGTGAATATCTTTAACAAATACGATCAGCTTCCGAAAGCGTGAAACGTGTCTGGGGACATGGGAGACGTTGCCTTCCCATATTAGCAGGTTTAGCCCCAAATACATTATTCAACCAAAGTAAAGGAGAGTGTGGCGGTTGTGTTGGACCATCACCTGAACTGTAAATGAGGGTTTGGCCCGCGGGTGGTTTTATTTGTCCCACCAAGTTTTCAGAGCATAAAAAAAAAATGTTGGTTTTTTTTTGTTAGAATTTTCATTTTTGGACTCTAAAAACACCAGGAGATCAGCTCCAAGTTATTTTAATTTTAGAAATCTGTTCCCAAGTATTCCCATGCATTATATTATTATATATGTCATCATATAAGTCGCTCTGGATAAGAGCGTCTGCTAAATGACTAAAATGTAAATGTAAATGTAATTTTGTTCTGGCCCCCTAACCATCTGCTTAAGAAAAAAATAGGCCTGTTGCTGAATCTAGTTGATGATCCCTGCTGTAAATAGCCCCGTGTAGCTCAGTTGGTATAATAATATGCAATTTAGCAGACGCTTTTATCCAAAGCGACTTACAGTCATGTGCCCATACATTTTTACGTATGGGTGGTCCCGGGGATCGAACCCACTACCCTGGCGTTACAAGTGCCATGCTCTAGCAATTGAGCTACAGAGGACCACATAGCTCAGTTGGTAGAGCATGGCGCTTGCAACGCCAGGGTTGTGGGTTCGATTCCCACGGGGGGCCAGTGTGAGATTTTTTTTTTTTATGCACTCACTAACTGTAAGAGCGTCTAATAAATGTTTAATGCTGTTTGTTTTATTATTCTCTCACACAAAACTGAATGACATCAACACAATCAAGAAATTGACATCTACAATTGCACGTTATATAATAGCCTATATATATAATAGCCTATATAATAGCCACGTTATATAATATAATAGCCTACAAATAGCCTAGCTTATTATAGCACAGTAATAGTCCTGTATTAAAATAAGGCCAAGGCTGTCACATCTTTATTTCTAATAAAGAATAATGTATGCAACTTAATAGGCCTAAATAAAAAATATTGTTGAAAATAGAAAATATATTGCAAGCACACTTAAATTGGCCTGAGAGATATGTATAAGGCCTAACGTGTTCAGGAGCATATCCATTTAAGCATATTGTTTGTTGCAATTCACTTTTGCGATTATATTTTGATTCATGGCGCCAATATTTCAGAGTTGGGAGTGGAGTTTGCTCTTTTTGGGGTGATGCGTAAAACAGGCGCTAGAGGACAGTGGGTTTGGCAGCATTATTGACTCGTCATTTGAATGCAAATCTTCGGGATTTGAAGACTCTTCTGACGTCAGGAAGGAAGACCTTAGTATACCTTTACCACCACCACCACCTTGACAACAGAGCCACATCCTGTGAGAAAGTATCACGTCAGGAACTACTTCGCAATTCATTTTGGGGAGCACCATTGGACTACACACAACATAACCACAGCAAGAGGATTGTTATTAACATTTTTTGACGCAGTTGCAGGGCAACTATGTCCACTTGAAAGTCACTTTTGTCTTTTTTTTTCAAATCATGCATGTGGGATACCTTTTGGATAAAGAAGGCAGCATGTATCACCAAGGACCTGTAAGACGATCGGGCATCAACATCCCACCACAGAACTTTGTTTCCACGCCACAATATTCCGACTTTACTGGATACCATCATGTGCCAAACATGGATACGCACGCACAGTCTTCGGGGGCTTGGGGAGCTCCTTATGGCGCACCGAGAGAGGACTGGGGCGCCTATAGTCTGGGGCCTCCTAACACTATTCCTACGCCCATGAACAACTCCTCGCCAGGACAAGTTTCCTATTGCTCACCTGAATATAATCCCATGCACGCGCCAGGGTCAGCAGTATTGCAATCACCTCCAGATAATATTTCTGTTGCTCAACTTTCCCCGGATAGAGAAAGGCGCAATTCTTCTTACCAGTGGATGAGCAAAACGGTACAATCATCTTCCACGGGTGAGTAAGGTCACAAGCTTGAGCCAATAAATGCATGCCACTGTTAAAATCATTCGTGCAAGAGCACAGCATCAACTCATGCCAAACTACATCTTCATATTTTGCTAAGAAGAGACGAAATTGTTGTGTTTTTCTCTTGTGCTGTGAAATATGCTGGTGTTGGCTCATAAAAGTTGTGCAAGTGCAACAGGTAGTATTTAGAGAATTGATACAGTATAAAAAATAATTGCATAATTTAAGTGATAAAGCTCACCGTAAAAACGAATAACCTCATGCATAATGCGTAATGAGTGCATTTTGGTCGAATTTAGGAGAGATTCGTAAGGAATAAAAGGAAGCACTAACATTACATTATCTAATCATGTTTTAAATTAGATGTCACCAAAAGTACGCAGTTGCATGTAAAATGTTTGTATTAGGCACATTTTGAAAACTGTAAATTGCAACTTCAAAACAGAAGCGAAAGGAGGAAAATGATAGGCTCTAGATCGAATTTGTCGAATTCATTATTGACAATGCAACTGTAGGCCTACAATCGCGATACTAGTCTGATAAACTATGATATTAATTAAAACGTTAACATCTTAGTTATTTTCTGATACAGGCCTATAGCCTTATGGAGGAAACGATGAAGGTGTCAAGATCAGAAACGGCGCCAGGCGCACTTGTAATGCTAATTTCTCAACTCCCGTAAACTAGATGTGAGGTCTACTTTTCCTGCTACATTGTCTCAGGTTTTGAGGTTATCCGTCATATTCAGGCTGCGGCCTCTTTTAACACCTCATTTTACTTTGATATGCACCAAAGTGTCTTCATCGGCTCCCATTCTTCGCGTTCTATTGCCGGAAAGGGTGACGTTTTTCACAGCAAATAAAGAAAGGTCTTTGACGAATATAAACAAAGCTTTATAACTTGGCAATAAACCACAACATCTCTTAATTCTCTAGACATTAAATATGTAGAAAATATAACTCTTTACTTTAGGCCTATATTTCTCAATTAGACTGTTATAGTAACATAAACCTAAATTAACTCGTAGATGTCGTTTGATAGCTTATTAACTTGGCTATAAAACGAACCACTGTAATATCCAGAAAATATTTTAGCCTAGATGTATTGTTTTGTATTTTTATTATTAGGCTAGCTTATCAAACGTGTTGTCAAGTATTTAATTATAGGAGGCTATCCCTGGACTTGTCAAACGTATCAAGCATGACCTATGAAATCAACATGTTTCAATGTTGTTCAAAACGACTAATATTGTTGTCTACCTGATAAAAGTTTATGTATTTATAGTATATTGATCAACAAAAGCAACCTGATCCATGCTAGATAAATGTCTGAGATAGTATTGCCTTGTCACTCCTTTGAGTGTCCTGTGTTGCTTCTTAACACATCAATGGAGTTTAGGTAATATCTCTGAGACTCTTTGTTCTGCAGTTTGTTCAAAAAGTGAGATCAAAAGATCAGTGGCTCAATTTGCATATCTACCAACAAAGCAACACAATCTAGATTAACATGATAGCCACCACTTCAGTTGATAGAGCCTAAAGATGTTTCATACAAATTTTGAGATGTATTAGATAAACGAAGCATAAAGTTTAATAGGCATTTTGATAATTAACCTGTTGATTATCTTATTTCTCTAGTATTAAGCCCACTTGCTATAAATACTCAAAATTACTGCTTTAAAGGTGAATTTAAAACAAGAATGAACTTCGGAGTTTAAATAGCCTATTGCCCCTGTATTTATCAATAATTTGAAAACCATTAAAATTGCATTATTACTTTGCATCATATTCTATGTTCATTGTGACTAACCTATTTAAAAATTAGGCCTATGAAGCATATTGAATTCTCATAACTTCTCATAATTTCAGGCAAAACAAGAACGAAGGAGAAATACAGAGTGGTTTACACCGATCACCAGAGACTGGAACTGGAGAAGGAGTTCCATTTTAATCGTTACATCACTATCAGAAGAAAGTCAGAACTTGCAGGGAACCTTGGCCTTTCAGAACGACAGGTAGGTCTATACCGATTAATGATAGAGCATTAGGGCCCTAGACTTGACAAATTAAATGATGAATCAAATATAAAACGAAATACAAATTTTGACACATTTTTCTTTTACATTTACAGGTGAAGATTTGGTTTCAAAATCGCAGAGCCAAGGAAAGGAAATTAATCAAAAAGAAAATGGGATCTGATGGCAGCGGAGGATCAGTGCACAGTGACCCCGGTTCAGTCAGTCCTCAGCCGGTACCAGGCTCACTCAGTCCGTCGGATATTCACGGCTCTCTCTACCCACCCCCCGGAATGAACACCATGCCATCTATTAGGAACATACAGCAAGTTACTGTCACTCAGTAGAATCGAATTTGGACCATCCAACATAACTGAGCACTCCGACACGCTGAAAGGACAGTTCCGCAAGACTTGGCTCCCAATGGATTATTCAGACGTCCTGAAGCACATGTTGTGGATTACGAGAAGTCGAGAAACAAGATGATTTATAATTGCAAAGAAATGCTGGAGGCTCTTCAAATATAAATTTTATAGAATAGTTCTAATAATAAAATAAAAACATACAAAAATCAACTTATGGTTCAGAAATGTAGGCTTAATGCTTAACTTGTTTGTTTGTGTCTGAGTTATTGAGATAGGCAATATCATTTTTTATATGTGATTAGGTGTATAAGTGTTTGTTAATAAAATGAGAAATCAGGTAGGCAATACATTTTATTTTAAGTTTAACTGGACAGAAAATGCATATTATTCATTTGGAGCTTCTGTTTGACAAACTTTTTGCATTTCCTGCTCCAATTTGATTGCAAAGCACACTTCCTTAACCTTTTTCTACAGGGACAAGTGAGGCAGGTTTTAAGAGTGATACGGGTAGAACGTTTGTCTGATGGCAACGTTCAAAATGTAAATAAAATGTGTTTTTTACAATAACGTTATACCGTTTTCTACTTATTTCATTGACTGGAAAAGCATACTTTTGCAAAATTACAGGAATGTGAGTGTGCAAAGGCCTACTGTTTTCTAAAACACTATTGTTGATGTATATATTTGATATTTCACAACCATACAAATTATTTATCAAGAGCTTAATTCATTAAGCGATTACAGTGTACATGCTCTTAAATTGTTTATTACCCTTCTATTTCGTTTTCCAAACTATAAGGATGGGATTAAAGTAAATTCTGACTGCCCAGCATGTGTCAAAGGCAATATTTGATGATGATCTGTTATTGGCAGAGAGGTTTGGAACTCTCTTTCTTATTGGTCTATTAACTCATTTACAGCCTGGTGATGTCACCAAGCAGGCCAAAACTCCATCCCACCAAAACAGGCTGGTTTTCCCTCCCCACTCAGACCACTCCCAGACAGTCCTAGAAAAATTCTGTCTTGAGAATATGCTCTTTGCTAAGGAGCAATTTTTGTTTCTTTTTGACCATTTTAATTGAAAACAATCACAGTAAGGTACTTAATTGTTACCCAGAAATTATTTGATATTGAGATTTAAAAAATGGCTGCAATGGGCCTCTAAAATTGTCAAAAATAAACATAAATTGCTTCTTAGCAAAGAGCAATTTCTCATGCAAGAATTTTGCTAGGACTATTTGGGAGTGGTCTGAGTAGGGAGGGGAAAACTGAAAACGAGCTATTATAGATGCAGTAAAAAGGTCAATGGAACTCTGCCAAAACAATGGAATTGCCATGGAAACGCATGGAGGATAAGATACTGTGGGGGAAAGATCCCGAGTCTCCTCATTGCCCCCCAGCAAAATTAGCCCACATTTAGGCTATTGTTTATATGTGTATCTCACACTATGTTGAGGTAAAAATCTGAGTATAATGCTTGTATGGATGTCAACCCCAATACATGTTAATGTCATCGTCACCAATCAACTGCATTACAGTTAAAAATGACTGACTACCACCACCGATTTCTCTATACTAGCTATGCTATCAGCTTATACGAGCGGGAGTTAGCATTTGTCACTTCTTCTAAACCTGAAAAGGGACTACTTCTAAATGTTATGCAGCGAAAGCAACCAAATACATCAAAATCAGACTTTAGTAACCACATTGTGGAACTGTTACAATACATCAATCATGGCATATTTGATGAATATCCACTTTGTTAGATCAGATTTGTTGAATGTGTGCCAATCCAGCATCCCAATGGGCACACACTGGTTGAATCAATGTTGTTTCCACGTCATTTCAACGAAATTAAGTTGAAACAACATGGAATAGACGTTGAATTGACGTCTGTGCCCAGTGCAGTCCTTTCCTACTTCTATCCCCCACGGTCTGCGTTCCATTGACCTCTTTACTGCATCTACTGGCAGAGAGGTTTGGAACTCTCTTTCTTACAGATGTCACCAGGCAGGTCAAAACTCCATCCCACCAAAACAGGCTGAAATTCCAGGCAGTCTTTTCAAACAGCTCTTACACTAAAAGGGCATTATCATAATTTTCACAATTTCACAGTATTATTCCAACCTCATAGTGTGGAAATATAAAGAAAACACAGGAAAATCAAATTTTTGAGTGCAAAAATTAAATTGTTTTGTGAAGCTTACATTCAATTGCCACTCCCATGTTGCAATTAGTGGCTGATTTAAGATGAAATCGTCAACCTTGTTATGGTCAACCCTGTTACTTCATTTGGCAGTTAATAGGCACATACTATAGTCATATTTTATTCAACCTCTTGTTTTTTGTGAAGTTGAACATGTGCTCTTTATGACAAAAAGAAAAGGTACCAAATTGGTGGAATGACCCAGGGGCAATATGGGCATATGCCTAATCTATTTCCATGAAACACTATGAACACTATGTGAGTGTGTAGCAGAGGTGTCATGCCCATAGGGGGCACAGGGGCATGTGCCCCCTCTGATTTGCCCTGTTTAAATACAGTGCCTTCAGAAAGTATTCACACCCCTTGACTTTTTCCCCCCAAAATTTGTGTTACAGCCTGAAGTTAAAATTGATAAAATGTTGATTTTGTGTCACTGGCCTACACACAATACCCCATAATGTCAAAGTGGAATAATGTTTTTAGAAATGTTAACAAAAAAAAAAAAAATGAAAAGCTGAAATGTCTTGAGTCAATAAGTATTCAACCCCTTTGTTATGGCAAGCCTAAATAAGTTCAAAAGTAAAAATGTGCTTAACAAGTCACATAATAAGTTGCATAGAATCACTCTGTGTGCAATAATAATGTTTAACATGAGTTTTGAATGACTACTTCATCTCTGTACCCCACACATAAAATGATCTGTAAGGTCCCTCAGTCGAGCAGTGAATTTCAAACACAGATTCAACCACAAAGACCAGGGAGGTTTTCCAATGCCCCGCAAAGGGCACCTATTGGTAGATGGGCGATACAGGCGTCCTTCCTAACTCAGTTGCTGGAGAGGAAGGAAACCACTCAGGGATTTCACCATGAGGCCAATGGTGACTTTAAAACAGTTACATAGTTTAATGGCTGTGATAGGAGAAAACTGAGGATGGATCAACAACATTGTAGTTACTCCACAATACAGGAAAGGAAGACCCAGAGTTACCTTTGCTGCAGAGGATAAGTTTATTAGAGTTAACTGCACCTCAGATTGCAGCCCAAATATATGCATCACAGAGTTCAAGTAATAGAAAAATCTCAACATCAACTGTTCAGAGGAGACTGCATGAATCAGGCCTTCATGGTCAAATTGCTGCAAAGAAACCACTACTAAAGGACACCAATAAGAAGAAGAGACTTGCTTGGGCCACGAAATATGAGCAATGGACATTAGACCGGTGTAAATCTGTCCTTTGGTCTGATGAGTCCAAATTTGAGATTTTTGGTTCCAACCGCTGTGTCTTTGTGAGACTGAGAGTAGGTGAACGGATGATCTCCGCATGTGTGGTTCCCACATGAAGCATGTAGGAGAAGGTGTGATGTTGTGGGAGTGCTTTGCTGGTGACACTGCCAGTGATTTATTTAGAATTCAAGGCACACTTAACCAGCATGGCTACCACAGCATTCTGGAGCGATACGCCAGCCCATCTGGTGTGCGCTTAGTGGGACTATCATTTGTTTTTTAACACTACAATGACCCAACACACCTCCAGGCTGTAGAAGGGCTATTGGACCAAGAAGGAGAGTGATGGAGTGCTGCATCAGATGACCTGGCCTCCACAATCACCCAACCTCAACCCAATTGAAATGGTTTGGGATGAGTTGGACCGCAGAGTGAAGGAAAAGCAGCCAACAAGTGCTCAGCATATGTGGGAACTCCTTCAAGACTGTTGGAAAAGCATTGCAGGTGAAGCTGGTTGAGAGAATGCCAAGAGTGTGTAAAGCTGTCATCAAGGCAAAGGATGGCTACTTTGTTGGTTACTACATGATTCCATAAATGTTATTTCATAGTTTTTATGTCTTCACTATTATTCTACAATGTAGAAAATAGTACAAATAAAGAAAAACCTTTGAATGAGTAGGTGTGTCCAAACTTTTGACTGGCACTGTATATATATATATATATACAGTGGGGGGAACAAGTATTTGATACACTGCCGATTTTGCAGGTTTTCCTACTTACAAAGCATGTAGAGGTTTGTAATTTTTATCATAGGTACACTTCAACTGTGAGAGACGGAATCTAAAACAAAAATCCAGAAAATCACATTGTATGATTTTTAAGTAATTAATTTGCATTTTATTGCATGACATAAGTATTTGATACATCAGAAAAGCAGAACTTAATATTTGGTACAGAAACCTTTGTTTGCAATTACAGAGATCATACGTTTCCTGTAGCTCTTGACCAGGTTTGCACACACTGCAGCAGGGATTTTGGCCCACTCCTCCATACAGACCTTTTCCAGATCCTTCAGGTTTCGGGGCTGTCGCTGGGCAATACGGACTTTCAGCTCCCTCCAAAGATTTTCTATTGGGTTCAGGTCTGGAGACTGGCTAGGCCACTCCAGGACCTTGAGATGCTTCTTACGGAGCCACTCCTTAGTTGCCCTGGCTGTGTGTTTCGGGTCGTTGTCATGCTGGAAGACCCAGCCACGACCCATCTTCAATGCTCTTACTGAGGGAAGGAGGTTGTTGGCCAAGATCTCGCGATACATGGCCCCATCCATCCTCCCCTCAATACAGTGCAGTCATCCTGTCCCCTTTGCAGAAAAGCATCCCTAAAGAATGATGTTTCCACCTCCATGCTTCACGGTTGGGATGGTGTTCTTGGGGTTGTACTTATCCTTCTTCTTCCTCCAAACACGGTGAGTGGAGTTTAGACCAAAAAGCTATATTTTTGTCTCATCAGACCACATTACCTTCTCCCATTCCTCCTCTGGATCCTCCATATGGTCATTGGCAAACTTCAGACGGGCCTGGACATGTGCTGGCTTGAGCAGGGGGACCTTGCGTGCGCTGCAGGATTTTAATCCATGACGGCGTAGTGTGTTACTAATGGTTTTCTTTGAGACTGTGGTCCCAGCTCTTTTCAGGTCACTGATCCCTCACCTTCCTCATGATCATTGATGCCCCACAAGGTGAGATCTTGCATGGAGCCCCAGACCGAGGGTGATTGACCGTCATCTTGAACTTCTTCCATTTTCTAATAATTGCGCCAACAGTTGTTGCCTTCTCACCAAGCTGCTTGCCTATTGTCCTGTAGCCCATCCCAGCCTTGTGCAGGTCTACAATTTTATCCCTGATGTCCTTACACAGCTCTCTGGTCTTGGCCATTGTGGAGAGGTTGGAGTCTGTTTGATTGAGTGTGTGGACAGGTGTCTTTTATACAGGTAACGAGTTCAAACAGGTGCAGTTAATACAGGTAATGAGTGGAGAACAGGAGGGCTTCTTAAAGAAAAAACTAACAGGTCTGTGAGAGCCGGAATTCTTACTGGTTGGTAGGTGATTAAATACTTATGTCATGCAATAAAATGCAAATTAATTACTTAAAAATCATACAATGTGATTTTCTGGATTTTTGTTTTAGATTCCGTCTCTCACAGTTGAAGTATACCTATGATAAAAATTACAGACCTCTACATGCTTTGTAAGTAGGAAAACCTGCAAAATCGGCAGTGTATCAAATACTTGTTCTCCCCACTGATTATATATATATATATATATATATATATATATATATACTACCAGTACAGTTGAAAAATATATGGCAAATAGAAATCTAATATGGATGGTGTTAAGAGATAGATGGGTGGTGTTGAATGGAGTTGAAGGATGGGACTAATAACAACTAACAACAACTAATAACAACAAGATAACTAATGTAAAGCATACTGTGTCCATAATAAGTATATAGGTTATAGGTTGAGAGCTTTTGTGAAAGAGCACAGTTAGAAAGATATGGCATATAGAAGCAAACCGGATGGACATCATGAAAATGATCGGAGAGGTTGAGGGTAGAGGAAGTTCAGGAGTAAAAACAAACAAAATAGAATATTTGTAAAATTGACTGTGTCCATAAAATGTATATAGTATATATAAGCTGGAAGTAGAGGCCTAAGCATTGTTGTTCACTAGATTACTCCAATTAGGGAAGGGGTGGTGGGGTTGGAAAGTAATAAAGGGAAATATATATTTTTAAAGGATATGTATATATATATATGTATGCATATGTATTTATATGTATGTATGTGTATATGTATGTATGTGTATATGTATGTGTATATTTACATTTTACATTTACGTCATTTAGCAGACGCTCTTATCCAGAGCGACTTACAAATTGGTGCATTCAACTTATGATAGCCAGTGGGACAACCACTTTTTTTTATGGGGGGGGTTTGTAGAAGGATTACTTTTATACTATTCCAGGTATTCCTTAAAGAGGTGGGGTTTCAAGTTTCCACCATTGGGGTGCCAGAGCAGCGAATAGCTTTGACTGGGCTGAGCGGGAACTGTGCTTCCGTAGAGGTAGGTAGGTGGGCTAGCAGGCCAGAGGTGGATGAATGTAGTGCCCTCGTTTGGGTGTAGGGTCTGATCAGAGCCTGAAGGTAAGGAGGTGCCATTCCCCTCACAGCTCCGTAGGCAAGCACCATGGTCTTGTAGTAGATGCGAGCCTCAACTGGAAGCCAGCGGAGGAGCGGGGTGACATGAGAGAACATGGGAAGGTTGAACACCAGACGGGCTGCAGCGTTCTGGATAAGTTGTAGGGGTTTAATGGCACAGGCAGGGAGCCCAGCAAACAGCGAATTGCAGTAATCTAGACGGGAGATGACAAGTGCCTGGATTAGGACCTGTGCCGCTTTCTGTGTAAGGTAGGGTCGTACTCTGCGAATGTTGTAGAGCATGAACCTGCAGGATCGGGTCACCGCTTTGACGTTAGCGGAAAACGACAGGGTATTGTCCAGGGTCACGCCAAGGTTCTTTGCACTCTGGGAGGAGGACACAATGGAGTTGTCAACCGTGATGGCGAGATCATGGAGCGGGCAGTCCTTCCCCGGGAGGAAGAGCAGCTCCATCTTGCCGAGGTTCAGCTTGAGGTGGTGATCCAACATCCACACTGATATGTCTGCCAGACATGCAGAGATGCGATTCGCCACCTGGTTATCAGAAGGGGGAAAGGAGAAAATTAATTGTGTGTCGTCTGCGTAGCAATGATAGGAGAGACCATGTGAGGATATGACAGAGCCAAGTGACTTGGTGTATAGAGAGAATAGGAGAGGGCCTAGAACTGAGCCCTGGGGGACACCAATGGTGAGAGCACGTGGTGCGGAGACAGATTCTCGCCACGCCACCTGGTAGGAGCGACCTGTCAGGTAGGACGCAATCCAAGAGGAACTTATCAAGGCGTCAAGCTCATTGATGAACTCTCCAATGGAACCTGGAGGGCGATAAATGATAAAGATGTTAAGCTTGAATGGGCTAGTGACTGTGACAGCATGGAATTCAAATGAGGAGATAGACAGATGGGTCAGGGGGAAAAGAGAGAATGTCCACTTAGGAGAGATGAGGATTCCTGTGCCACCGCCGCGCTGACCAGATGCTCTCAGGGTATGCAAGAACACATGATCAGACGAGGAAAGAGCAGTAGGAGTAGCAGTGTTTTCTGTGGTAATCCATGTTTCCGTCAGCGCCAAGTCGAGGGACTGGAGGGTAGCATAGGCTGAGATTAACTCTGCCTTGTTGGCTGCAGAACGGCAGTTCCAGAGGCTGCCGGAGACCTGGAACTCCATGTGGGTCGTGCACGCAGGGACCACCAGATTAGAGTGGCAGCAGCCACGCGGTGTGAAGCGTTTGTATGGCCTGTGCAGAGAGGAGAGAACAGGGATAGACAGACACATAGTTGACAGGCTACAGAAAAGGCTACAATAATGCAAAGGAGATCGGAATGAAATTAACTAAACATCTGGGAAAGTGAGAGAGCGGGGCCTCCCTCACTTACGTTTCACTGAAACACTCAAATATAACTCTCCCAACTTCCACTTTAGAAATTATAATTGTTGTAAACTACATCGGTTCAATGTTTTCTAGGAATAGACTCTAACTTAGTTTATTCAGTTAGCTAACTTGGTACAGTATTCTTCCGTGAAAACCGCCCAGGGCACCGTATCCTACGCCATAGCTAACTAGCATGCTAGGTTCCAATAACACGGTTTAGCACCAATACTCGGTTACAACAAACTACCAATAGTGTGTTAACACGCTAAACAGATCATTTGTGTCCGTGTCTAATGTTGTGTAAAGTTATTGGGGTTAGTTTATATATATATATATATATATATATATATATATATATATATATATATATATATATATATATATTTGCGAGAGAAAAAAAAACATATGAGGGATTGGAATTGATGCAGACAATTACATTGATGGAAGTTACAATCTATTTGCAATATTAAAGCTGATCTACCCCCTAAAAAAATATATTAAAAAAAATAAATGTTGGTAGCGGTGCACTGAATAATTATAGCTAGTTGGCTAAGCTCTGATCAGCATGGATCTCCGAAAATGGCTGAGCACTGCCAAGAGCAAATAAACTGAGGACCACCATGTCGAGATAAATGCCAAGCTCACCACCCAGCCTGCAGGCCTGACCACCGAGGTTGATGAGCCAAGAATCAAATGCCCACCCCCCACAAAGCCTGCTGACCAACAAGATTGAGAAGAGCCAGGGCCTAGCAACATCAGCAACAAGCACCTGCACATCCGTTACCCCAGCAACTAGCACCTGACGACCTGTTGAATCTAACCAAAACGGAACCAGTGGAAGCAGAGTTTGTTGTGGCTTGCACATTCTTGCAAAGTGAAATCGCAACCACAGCCAGCAACAACAAATGGACCCCACTCAGTGTTCTTCAAAGATACAGCAAGCCTTTGTCAGCAATATCGACTGTGCTGTTGGCACTGAAACATGATTAACATTTTTGGGGCATCTACAGCAATGTGCGAAAATTCGTTCTCCACCCTGAAGAACATATTCCGTGAACACAGACTCTGAACACATCAAAGAAAAGCCCAGCTTGGCCAGCTGGCATTTGAGAGGGACCTGACAAGTAAACTTCTCTGGGAAGGAGAATGTAATCAGAAACTTCTCATAAGGTTCAACACAGCATCGAGGAGGCTGCAACTCGTCTAAATGGTAAGCTACAACCTTTTTTAATGTAACCTTTTTGAATGTAATGTATAGTTTAGGCCTTTGCTTTTTACTTCAATGCATATTTTAGATGTATCTGTGATTCTTAATGTCATTACTTCATTTTGCGGGTCTAATTTCTATTCATAGATATTTAGCTTTGCATTATTTGATTGGTATAGGGACAATGACCAATGTAGCCTAATTGGTTGTGCTGTGAGGTGAACCCTGGCACAGTGCTCCTGTTGTCCTGCTTGTCCACTCCGGTGGTGCTGAAATTGGCAGTACATCTTACATTATCCTTTCACCGTGCTGACTGGCGGTAGCCTTCTGTCCATGGTCCTGAATCGATGGTTATGGTGTGTGCTGTTTTAATTAGTGCATCTTGGGCTACCAGTCTTTGTGAGGCTTCTGTTCAACATGGCGTGCTTTCTTGTGGCAAAATGACAGTTGTGTGTATATGGATGCATTTCAGATAGGCCTCCATTTTGTTACATTTTGTATGTCGCACTAGTAGGACCAATACCGTGTGTAGCCTACTAAAATAAGTAGGCAAATGTTCACTCTGTTATCATTCATTTCCATTACACAGTCGTTGTGTGGTAGGCTACTGTAAAACCGATGTCAATACTATGAAAACGACACATAGCCTACTTTTTCACCCCCTCCCTGCTCTCTTGCTATAGAGTGTGTGTGTGAAACTCTCCCACACAGAAAATATTGCGCACCTGGAGAGGTGGCGGCTTGGTTACGTTCAATGCGAAGATAGCATAGTGTCACATATTTGACAGAAATATAGCCTATAGTTCTAATTATTTAAGTTTAAATCTGTACTGTGCATAAATCGCTCTGCCATTTCCTGGTTGCTAAAATTTTAATAGTTCGCCTAATTTCAGTTTATGTGACAAAACAAGCATGTATAGTGTAGAGAATCATTGTACCATCTAAACCGCTGTGAAATATGTTTTCCATAACCCAAAATATTGTATTTTCAGCTGTTTGAAGCTGGTGTACAAAACTGAAAGTAAAAGACAAAAAAACGAAAATGTAAGAAGGGGAAGAATAGAAATTGCGCACATAGAACATATCTACTGCTTCATAAACTTGCTTTCAATTAGAATGATATATCTATAACTCACATTTCTATGTGAATTTGGTGGGTCGCACAAAAAGTTACATATTACAGCTTTAAACTATGAAGCCTGCAAGAATCTTTGATAGCCTAGTGGTTGGTGCTCATTCTGTCGAGTTGATCTGTGCGTGTTGGTAGTCGCAAATTATGTGTAGGCCTACCGCAGCTACAGCTGCATTTCAGATACACATGTATGTCATAGTGCGGCACATACAGTGGGGAAAAAAAGTATTTAGTCAGCCACCAATTGTGCAAGTTCTCCCACTTAAAAATATGAGAGAGGCCTGCAATTTTCATCATAGGTACACGTCAACTATGACAGACAAAATGAGAAGAAAAAAATCCAGAAAATCACATTGTAGGATTTTTTATGAATGTATTTGCAAATTATGGTGGAAAATAAGTATTTGGTCAATAACAAAAGTTTCTCAATACTTTGTTATATACCCTTTGTTGGCAATGACACAGGTCAAACGTTTTCTGTATGTCTTCACAAGGTTTTCACACACTGTTGCTGGTATTTTGGCCCATTCCTCCATGCAGATCTCCTCTAGAGCAGTGATGTTTTGGGGCTGTCGCTGGGCAACACGGACTTTCAACTCCCTCCAAAGATTTTCTATGGGGTTGAGATCTGGAGACTGGCTAGGCCACTCCAGGACCTTGAAATGCTTCTTACGAAGCCACTCCTTCGTTGCCCGGGCGGTGTGTTTGGGATCATTGTCATGCTGAAAGACCCAGCCACGTTTCATCTTCAATGCCCTTGCTGATGGAAGGAGGTTTTCACTCAAAATCTCACGATACCTGGCCCCATTCATTCTTTCCTTTACACGGATCAGTCGTCCTGGTCCCTTTGCAGAAAAAACAGCCCCAAAGCATGATGTTTCCACCCCCATGCTTCACAGTAGGTATGGTGTTCTTTGGATGCAACTCAGCATTCTTTGTCCTCCAAACACGACGAGTTGAGTTTTTACCAAAAAGTTCTATTTTGGTTTCATCTGACCATATGACATTCTCCCAATCCTCTTCTGGATCATCCAAATGCACTCTAGCAAACTTCAGACGGGCCTGGACATGTACTGGCTTAAGCAGGGGGACACGTCTGGCACTGCAGGATTTGAGTCCCTGGCGGCGTAGTGTGTTACTGATGGTAGGCTTTGTTACTTTGGTCCCAGCTCTCTGCAGGTCATTCACTAGGTCCCCCCGTGTGGTTCTGGGATTTTTGCTCACCGTTCTTGTGATCATTTTGACCCAACGGGGTGAGATCTTGCGTGGAGCCCCAGATCGAGGGAGATTATCAGTGGTCTTGTATGTCTTCCATTTCCTAATAATTGCTCCCACATTTGATTTCTTCAAACCAAGCTGCTTACCTATTGGAGATTCAGTCTTCCCAGCCTGGTGCAGGTCTACAATTTTGTTTCTGGTGTCCTTTGACAGCTCTTTGGTCTTGGCCATAGTGGAGTTTGGAGTGTGACTGTTTGAGGTTGTGGACAGGTGTCTTTTATACTGATAACAAGTTCAAACAGGTGCCATTAATACAGGTAACGAGTGGAGGACAGAGGAGCCTCTTAAAGAAGAAGTTATAGGTCTGTGAGAGCCAGAAATCTTGCTTGTTTGTAGGTGACCAAATACTTATTTTCCACCATAATTTGCAAATAAATTCATAAAAAATCCTACAATGTGATTATCTGGATTATTTTTCTCATTTTGTCTGTCATAGTTGACGTGTACCTATGATGAAAATTACAGGCCTCTCTCATCTTTTTAAGTGGGAGAACTTGCACAATTGGTGGCTGACTAAATACTTTTTTTCCCCACTGTATCTTTCTTGTGTTCTTCTGGGTGCTTTCGTAAATTCAATTTGGAGTGTCAGAACGCGCTCATAGTGTGCTCTGGGCGTTTGTAAATTCAGAGCGTTGTCAGATTGTCCATTCGTAAATTCAGAGCATTTTGCTCTCGGGGTGTTAAGAGCGCACACTGGACGCTCTGGCGGAGGAGTAGGGTTGATCCGAGCGTTCTGACCTCACAACGGCAGTCAAGCAACGTTGGCTAACTTGCTAGCTACTTCCAGACACAAATGAGAGAACACCTCACTCTGACCATTTTACTCCCCCTAGCAGAGCTGGTTTGGCTTTCATGTTATCCAGAGCGTTGGTGACTGTAACTGTGCTGCTGGCAGCAATTTAATTACGCTTTTTTTGCTAACAACACCGGCCATATTCAATGGGTATTGAGCCTTGTAAATGCATCAGTTATTCTGCGCTCTGGCACACTCAGACGAGAGTGCGCTGAAATCGGAGTAGACAGACAGAATTAATTTACGAATGCACCCCCTATAAAACGACAGTTGTTGATGTGTAAGGCTACATTTCAGATACATTTTTGTACACTTGAACAGTAGTTGGAGGACCAATCTACCTTGTTTTAATAGGGCTCTAAAGCAATACTAGTTGTGTCCCCCCATGGATTTAAAATGCCCTCTCAGGAATGACATCCTGGAGCAGGGCCTGCAAAAAGCAATTTCAAGCCATCAATCAAGTAGCTAGCTTGTCTAACTATCTTAGCTGGCATGCCTGCTGGCAAGGTTGGTAGACTTCAGAAAGCAAGCAATTACTAAATGTACTGAATAAAACTTACATTCCTTTCAATCTTTTATGCAGATTTTAGAAATGATGCAGAGAAGCATATTTCGTTTCTTTAAAGGCCCAGTGCAGTCAAAAACATGATTTCCTTGTGTTTTATATATACTGAACAAAAATATAAATGCAACATGCAACAATTTCAAGGATTTTACTGAGTTACTGTTCATATAAGGAAATCAGTCAATTGAAAAAAAAACATTAGGCCTTAATCTATGGATTTCACATGATTGGGAATACAGATATAAATATGTTGGTCACAGATACCTTTAAAAAAACGTAGAGGCAAGGATCAGAAAACCAGTCAGTATCTGGTGTGACCACCATTTGCCTCATGCAGCACGACACATCTCCTTCGCATAGAGTTGATCAGGCTGAGGAATGATGTCCCAGTCCTCTTCAATGGCTGTGCGAAGTTTCTGGATATTGGCAGGAACTGGAACATGCTGTCGTACATGTCGATCCAGAGCATCCCAAACATGCTCAATGGGTGACATATCTGGTGAGTATGCAGGCCATGGAAGAACTCTGACATTTTCAGCTTCCAGGAATTGTGTACAGATCCTTGCGACATGGGGCTGTGCGTTATCATGCTGAAACATGAGGTGATGGTGGTGGATGAATGGCACGACAATGGGCCAGGATCGCGTCACGATATCTCAGTGTATTCCAATTGCCATCGATAAAATTCAATTGTGTTCATTGTCTGTAGCTTATGCCTGCCCATACCATAACCCCACCGCCACCATGGGGCACTCTGTTCACAACATTGACATCAGCAAACCGCTCTCCTGACAAATTCTCTAAAATTACGTTGGAGGCGGCTTATGGTCGAGAAATGAACATTCCATTTTCTGGCAACATCTCTGGTGGACATTCCTGGAGTCAGCATGCCAATTGCACACTCCCTCAAAACTTGATACATCTGTGGCATTGTGTTGTGTGACAAAAATGCATATTTTAGAATGGCCTTTTATTGTCCCCAGCACAAGGTGCACATGTGTAATGATCATGCTGTTTAATCAACTTATTGATATGCCACACCTGTCAGGTGGATGGATTACCTTGGCAAAGGAGAAATGCTCACTAACAGGGATGTAAAGAAAATTGTGCACCAAATCTGAGAGAAATATGCTTTTTGTGCGTATGGAACATTTCTGGGATTTTTTATTTCAGCTCATGAAACATGGGACCAACACTTTACATGTTGTGTTTATCTTTTTGTTCAGTGTATATTTCCACACTGTGAGGTTGGAATAATAGTGTGAAATTGAGAAAATTATTATAATTTTAGTGTAAGAGCTCTTTGAAAAGATCACCTGAAATTTCAGCCTGTTTTGGTGGGTTGGAGTTTTGGCCTGCCTGTTGACATCACCAGGCGTAAATGAGTTAACCAGACCAATAAGAAAGAGAGTTCCAACCATCTCTGCCAATAACAGCTAGTTTTTAGTTTACCCCTCCCCACTCAGACCACTCCCAGACAGTCCTAGCAAAAATTTTGCTTGAGAGAAATTGCTCTTTGCTAAGAAGCTATTTTTGTTTCTTTTTGACCATTTTAATTGAAAACAATCACAGTAAGGTACTTAATTGTTACCCAGAAATGATTTGATATTGAGATAAATACGGCTGCTTTGGACCTTTCAAAAAATAACCAACACTCAGGAGGATGCAGATAGCTGAAGAAGTATGCTTAGATATGCAGAAAAATTAACATATTTTGAACATAGAATTCAGCATAATGATTATGGCTCTAGATTGCAGGAAAAATATGTTTCAGGGTTTTGGAAAATGCTAAATTCTCCAACTTCCGGACTGGGGGCTTACATACTTTGTACCCCCAGATTTTTGGGTGCATGACGCCCCTGATGTGTAGCCTGCTATTGATATCTGTATTATTAATTAGGGAAGCCTATTTTACTTTATTCTTTCAAAATGATAAGCTTAGGTGATATTAAATTATATCCATCACTTTTCCAGACACACTGCGGCACTCCAACACAGGGCTTATGAGAATGGGCGCCGAGGCTGAGTTTGGTCAAATCATGACTTCTGTGATCTTCAGGTCGGAAAGTCGAAGCTCTAGAAAGAGGCCCGAGTTCCCGAGTTGGAATTCCGAGTTGGATGACGGTTCATAAGATTTTCCCCAGTCGGAACTAGTTTTTTTCCCAAGTTCCCAGTTGTTTTGAACACACTGAAGTCGGATGTCGGAGATTTCAGTATTTCCAGTTCCGAGATCCCAGTATTTTTGAACGCGACATTACTGGTTGTTGACGTCATGCTGGCAGCGACGAAGACGTCATGAGCGTTTTACCACCCAACATGGCGGATTTTGATACCATCTATGAGTTAGACGAGGAAGATGAACGTGTAGTGAGTGAAGAACACCTTGTTAGATATTGCCCAGAACCTGTGATTATGCGAGGGGCCGGGCACATCACCGTGTAAGCAATTCAAAGCGCAGTCATCATGATTCGTTATGTTGTCCTGCCTCATCAGCTCGCTAGCTAGCCTGCCAACAAAAATGCCTGCTATGAAATACAATTTACTACTAGGCCGTGGCAATAACAGTCAACTGTGTGGTCTTATAGTAGGACAA
The DNA here is from genome assembly GCF_020615455.1 of Coregonus clupeaformis. Lineage (NCBI taxonomy): Eukaryota > Metazoa > Chordata > Actinopteri > Salmoniformes > Salmonidae > Coregonus > Coregonus clupeaformis. Next base: position 25,573,736 of record NC_059194.1, on the reverse strand, counting down.
AACTGTTACCTTTGTCTTTATTGATGAGGCTATGGTGATCTATTGCGTACCTGCTATTCCTGCTTTATAGTTTACTAGCTAGTTCGCATAACTATAGTTGTGCGAACTAGCTAGCTAACGCTTTAGCTAGCTACACTGGTTGTCAGCAAACTAGCCTGACAAGGCATCTGCTGTAACAAAAATGACAAGCCAACATGACAACTACTGTAACTAGTGAATATTTTTGACAGGGCTGGCTTATTCAAATGGTGGTGATGAACCAATAGTATTTCCAGCAAGCTTGCTAGCTACCATTCATAGATTTATCATTCTGTGTTAAGATACTCCCTGCTTAAAGCTAGAATCAATTTTGAACTTGGCTATAAATGTATGATATAGCGTTACCCATTAATTATTGAAGAATTTAACTTATAAATGCCTCATGAGTTTAGTTCAACTGTTGTACGCCATCAGAACGCAAAATAAGCTTTGTTTGTAAACAATGTAGCTAAATGTAAACAAACACTGTATAGCCGCAAACATGGTTAAAACTGTAATTTTGATATCATGGATGGTCAGTCCTTGCATCCATAGCTCTGTCTATGCATTTGAGAGTGCTTACATTTCCCCAGGCCCATCCCTCAGCTTTTTACCAAAATAGAGGTGGTGTACCTGCTTTGTTATTGTTTTAACTGCGGATTCTAGCTTTAACAGCTATGGACACAACAAAACATTATTACTTTGCCAAATGATAACGCAATAATAGTCAAGTATACTTCCTCTAGTGTCTACAACGGCATTATGCATATGATGTGTCCTTGTCATCCTATTGAATTGTCTCAACAGGGGAAGCTATTCACATAATGAAACAAATTACAGCTTATTCAGGAAATTCATTTTTTGTTTGTTTTGCTGTCTAGACATTGTAAAGTGTTAGGTACTAGGTCTACATTTTTCTAGGTATTTATATTTATTTGTAGAGAGTTCAAAGTGTTTGTTATTTTGTCCCCATTAAAAACCTTGCCAGGTTTCCCTTGTGACAGCCAACAGTCACAGTACAGTACTTTTATAAATGTCCAATGGAAAGTTTGTTTAATCTCTTTACCATTTGTATGTTTCTTTTTGACAGGTTTGGCTTAAGCAACAAATTTGACACAGAGTTTCCCTCCGTTCTCACGGGAAAGGTACAGTAGCCCAATTCATTAGTATCGTCTCATGCACTTCTCCAAAGCAATGTTTTGTGCTTGCCAAATGATTTGGATTGGGATGCGAATTAAGCAATTTAAGCTATTATGGTGGCTCCATTGTTCTATTTGCCCTTTGACAAATCAGACAATCCCTGAATTACCTCTGTCAAGTTTCTTAAGTGCTTTTGATCTGATGGAGCAACACACCACGGTGCATCCAAAGCTGAAGTGAAGCTCTGTCAATGAGTAAGCCGTCTTTGGAGCCCAGTTGGTCAGGGGTCCAGTGTTTCGGAGGACACAGCTCCAGGTGATAAAATAATGAAATAAAGACTGTGCCATGCACAAGAAAGGGCAGCTTCCTGGGTCAGACACTGCAACACAAAAAGGCTGAAGGGATAAGAGCAGGCCGAGGGAAGTGCAGGGCAATAAAACGTCTCTCCAGTATTGTGACCCATGGTGACATGATGGAAGAGGTCACAATTATGATGATTGAAGGGTGCAGATCAGCAGGCCCTTATTCCTATTCTGTTTGCAAAGAGACCTTTGCATCCTGTCATAAAAGATTACGACCCCAGTTTTATGGTGTACAGACCCAGAGAGGAATTAGCATCCATTCATGTTGTTTGTATGGCCGCTGCCACAGGCACTGAGCTTATCTCTCCCTTTAGTCCCTCTCTGCCGTGAATAGACAAGAGATTGGTTAGCAAGTTGCAGTCGTACTAGTGAGAGATCCGATCTCTGGATAGCATCTCCAAATATCTAGGCCACCTGTTTGTTTTCTAAGGCTGTTTGATCCTGTAGACTACAGTACAGGTTTTTCCTTTTTTTTAAATGTGTGGAATTTTGCAGGAAATGGTTGCCTTTCTCCTACTTTCCCTTTCAGAAGTCTGTTTTTGGTTCATATTGCTGAGCAATTAGTGCTTTTTGAGGTCGTTTCGATTCAAACAAAATAATCACGGTTTACGATTTTGATTTTAAACATGAAATGCACTATGCATTATGTGGGTTGAATGCTGCAACAACACAGAATAAAACAATTATAAAGTCCCATGATGGTAGTGACTGCCCATTACTGCTTATCACTTATTAACCAGCATTTATTCACATTACTTTACTTTAATAAAATATTGTATTTATTTTATTTGATTACTTTATTATTTCATTCCAAGTCATCATCTCATCTCTAAAGAGCTGCTGCCTATGCTGTCTGACAATATCAACATTTTTGTAGTTCTTCAAAGTATACTGAACAAAAAAGTGTTAGTCCCATGAGCTGAAATAAAAGATCCCAGAAATGTTTCAAACGCACAAAAAGCTTATTTCTCAAAAATGTTGTGCACAAATTTGTTTACATCCCTGTTAGTGAGCATTTCTCCTTTGCCAAGATAATCCATCCACCTGACAGGTGTGGCATATCAAGAAGCTGATTAAACAGCATGATCATTACACAGGTGCACCTTGTGCTGGAGACAATAAAAGGCCACTCTAAAATGTGCAGGTATGTCACACAACACAATGCCACACGTTTTGAGGGAGTGTGCAATTGGCATGGTGACTGCAGGAATGTCCACCAGAGCTGTTGCCAGAGTATTTAATGTTAATTTCTCTACCATTTCTCTACCAACGTCGTTTTAGAGAATTTGGCAGTCTGTCCAACCGGCCTCACAACCGCAGACCACGTGTAACCACACCAGCCCAGGACCTCCACATCCGGCTTCTTCACCTGTGGGATTGTCTGAAACCAGCCACCCGGACAGCTGATGAAGCTTTGGGTTTGCATAACCGAATAATTTCTGCACAAACTGTCAGAAACCGTCTCAATGAAGCTCATCTGCGTGCTCGTCGTCCTCACCGGGGTCGTGACCTGACTGCAGTTGCTCACCTTCGATGGCCACTAGCACGCTGGAGAAGTGTGCTCTTCACCGATGAATCCCGGTTTCAACTGTACCGGGCAGATGGCATTTTGGTGAGCGGTTTGCTGATGTCAACGTTGTGAACAGAGTGCCCCATGATGGCGGAGGGGTTATGGTATGGGCAGGCATAAGCTATGGACAACAACCACTATTGCATTTTATCGATGGCAATTGGATTGCACAGAGATACTGTGATGAGATCCTGAGGCCCATTGTCGTGCCATTCTGTTTCAGCATGATTCGGAAAGTATTCAGATCCCTTGACTTTTTCCACATTTTGTGACATAGCCTTATTCTAAAATGGATTCAATTGTTTTTTCCCCTCATCAATCTACACACTACCCCATAATGACAAAGCAAAAACAGGTTTTTAGACATTTCTGCAAATTTATTAAAAATATCAAAACTTAAATATCACATTTACAGAAGTATTCAGACACTTTACTCAGTACTTTGTTGAAGCACCTTTGGGTATGACGTTACAAGCTTGGCACACCTGTATTTGAGGAGTTTCTTCCATTCCTCTCTGCAGATCCTCTCAAGCTATGTCAGGTTGGATGGGGAGCGTCGCTGCACAGCTATTCTCAGGTCTCTCCAGAGATGTTCGATTGGGTTCAAGTCTGGGCTCTGGCTGGGCCACTCAAGGACATTCAGAGACTTGTCCCGAAGCCACTCCTGCGTTGTCTTGGCTGTGTGCTTTGAGTGTTGTCCTGTTAGAAGGTAAACCTTCGCCCCCAGTTTGAGGTCCTGAGCGCTCTGGAGAAGGTTTTCATCAAGGATCTCTCTATACTTTTCTGCGCTAAACTATGAAGAATATTGGCCTGTTGGAAACTCCCTACTACATCGCACAGTTCGGGCTTGATCTGATTTAGCTCTAGAGAAACTGCGCATCGAGCTCACAGAAAAAACCTGAATGAAATAGAATTCCAATAATTTAACCGATATCAGTCAATTAGTCATTTAATAACTGACATTTTGGTTAATTGCTCAGCACTATTGCTTCAGATGAAAAACTATTTCAAGCTCAAATGATTGAAAACAATTATGAGCTGATTTGTCTCGGAGAGAATGACCAATTACAAAATTTCAACCACATTTCCTCTGTCTGACTCTTCCTATCCATGTCTTCCTCCCTTCTCCCCCTTCTTCTCCAGGTGGCTCCTGAGGAGTTTAAAACAAGCATCAGCAGAGTGAACGCTTGTTTGAAGAAGAACTTGCCTGTCAATGTGAAGTGGCTTCTTTGCGGCTGCCTGTGCTGTTGCTGTACGGTGGGCTTCAGTCTGTGGCCCGTTATATGCCTCAACAAGAGAGTAAGTCTCAATCAGCTCTCGTGTGATGTGTGCTGCACAGTCCCACTACCTAAGTCCGCAGGCCCACTCATTACTCATGGGCTAGTTTACAAATCCAACCGTATTGGTCTTAAGGGGGCAATAGGGCAATAATAACCTGTGTGTAAAAATGGTACATTGCACCACTGAAGGCCAGTCCAGCTGAAGGGTACGTCACTGAAAGGTGGTGCCTCGACCCAGTGTTATTCTAAAGTGGAAATTACAAGCTGGTAAAAGTACGAGTTCAGTCCATAAAAATGTATCTTTGTCACATAATACTGTGGTTGCTGTTATTATCATTTGTAAAAGAGTGTGAAGTCAAGGTAATTACTAGAAAATATTTCAATCTTGCATGTGCATATGTGCTCCTTTACCAACAGGCAAACAGATCTATTCAGAAGTTGTTGGAATGGGAAAACAACCGACTATATCACAAGGTAAGAACAAATTGCATATTAGCACTTGTCTGAAAGACCATAACAGTTATGTCATTTGTGAAGGGTTAAAGATGCAATCGTTAATGGTGAAACAGCGATGTCCGTTTGCGATATTACAACAAAGACGTTACTGCAAACAACGAACACTGTTTTTTCCTAACTGACATCACACGCGCGATAGAAGAGCACAATATGTACTGCAATATTTTTGGCCATGCTGGAGGACGCTCCCTCAGCTCGGAAACAAAAACAATAACAGCGGGGTGGGGCGGTCAGTGGTACTGTTTCCCCCTACTGCGCATTCCGTCTTTAAGCGATGTTAAAGTAGCAGGGTTAAAGTCCGGAGACTGAGATGGCCATTGCAAAATGTTGATTTTTGTGGTCAATTAACCATTTCTTTGTGAATTCTGATTAGTGCTTGGGGTTACTGTTTTGCTGGAAGATCGACTTGTGGCCAAGTTTCAGCCTCCTGGCAGAGGCAACCAGGTTTCTGGCTAAAATGTCCTGGCACTGGGTAAAGTTCATGATGCCGTTGACCTTAACAAGGGCCCCAGGACCAGTGGAAGCAAAACAACCCCATAACATCAACGATCCACAACCATTTCTTACAGTCGGTATGAGGTCATTTTCTTCATATGCTTCTGTTTTTCAACACCAAACCCACCACTGGTGTGCATGGCCAAAGAGCTCTTTTTTTTTTTGTCATCTGACCATAGCACCGGTTCTAATCCAAGTGCCAATGCCGTTTATCAAACCCCCAGGTGCTATGGTCAGATGACATGAAAATACAGTGGTGGGTTTGGCGTTGAAAAACGGAAGCATATGCAAAAAAGAACCTCATACATACTGTAAAATGTGGTGGTGGTGCATCAAAATCCACAAAGAAATGGTTAATTGACCACAAAATCAACATTTTGCAATGGCCATCAGTCTCCGGACTTGAACCCTGCTACTTTAACATAGCTTAAAGATGGAATGCGCAGTAGGTGGAAACAGTGCCACTGACCGCCCCACCCCGCTGTTATTGTTTTTGTTTCCGAGCTGAGGGTTGAATTGAAGAGGGCAGTCCATAAGCGCAGACGAAGGATATGAAGGATCTGGAAAGATTCTGTATGGAGGAATGGTCTAAGATCCGTCCCAATGTGTTCTCCAATCTCATATAACATTTTAGAAAAAGGCACAGTGCCGTTATCCTCGCAAGGGAAGGGTGCAGGAGAATTGAAAACCGCGGCCTATATTCTGACCCCTATCTTTTTTTAGATGTTTTTGTATTACGTGTTAAACAAATCTATTTCATTGAGCAATCGTATAAGTATAAAATAATATAATCTTCCAATTTTTGGACCATACAATATCACTCAGTATTTGTTTTATAAACCTTTATCAAGGTTGCCAATAATTATGGACCACACTGTAGTTTTAAAGCCTTTCCTAAATTCCCCTCACACTAGGGGATATCTCAGACAGATTTGTTAACCAGATGGGATGTGGGTGTCTGTGCGGTGTTAAGTCTGTCCTTACTTTCACCTCTTCTATTTAGCTGGGCCTGCACTGGAAACTCAGCAAAAGGAAATGTGAAAGCAGCAATATGATGGAATATGTAAGTATGATGCATTCATGCTCCCCTAAAGCAGAATATGATTCTTGCCAACATATTATGGAGTATTACAAATCTCAAATCGCAACAGACGCAAAATATATGGTCATTTATGCAATGTACAATAGAGCAGTGCCTACTGGAAAGATTCATTTCTGAAAGAAAAGTGTAAAATGAAATGAATTAACTTTTCCCTCCACAGGTAATTCTTATAGAATTCTTACCCAAATATCCTATATTCCGACCGGACTGAGCTGAGGAGGCTGTTGGGAGACCTGCAGTGTGGGCCCTTGACTCCAATCCGTAGTGCCTTGTATATATGTTGGAATGAGGGTCTGCACCGGTGTCTAGAGATGTCCCTTACAACTCCCAGTACCCTGTACAATAGAAATTGCAACACTGTCACTTTGCTTTAGAGCAGATTTTGCACAGTTCCTTTCGAAGTATAAAAATGCCCCCTTTTGTTGTGTAATACAACTAGTGATTGAACAAAAATATATTGTTGAAAAGTGCATTTATCCCAAAGAGCCAACATCAATCGAGCCTATGTATCATATCAGTATTGCTTTGGAAAGAATTGGACACCACCTAGAGCATCATTGCCTTATGTAAAACAATAAACCATTTTATATATAAGACCGGAGGAGACAAGCATTTTGTAGCCCACCAAGTTCAAATTCTGGTTATTGGGGTTACTTTCCTCAAATCAATTCTTCTTTTTAACAAAAAGTAGATGGGATGCTTGATTTGCCTAACATACTATTTAACAGCATCATGTGTTTCTTTACTTTGGAAATGACCCTCTGTACAGGAGAACTTACAAAACGAACCTGTAAATATGTTAGGATAAACTGTACAGTGGAATGCTGTTGTTTACGTTGTTATTTAGATCTTTGATTTGTTTTGCCAAGATAATGCTGTACCATAGTTTTGTTTATGAAAGATGTCTCTTACCAGTTTATATGGACCTGTTTACCTAGTAAGCCATATCATTTACAATGTATGTGATGCCAGAGTTAGGACAGAAAATTGCACTTAAACTTGTCAAAATGTCAGGATTTCAGAGGATGGTCAAACTGAGGTTAGGAGTAATTTTACAATGACACTAGTGATGCATGTTATTTGTGTGGTTTTGCCAACTAAGGAGAAAAAGGTAAAAGTGTCATCCAGTTTAGCGTGAGATGGCTACTTATCTTTATGATGTACTGTTGGAAACAAAGACTCCAACTTGGTACTACCATGTCAAATTTTTTGTCAATCTTTTTATTGCAGCTTTGTTCATTTTATCGTTTTGTATTTTCCTATAATGTGTTTTGTCCTTGTTGTTAAAAAACACATACAGCCTAGAGAACATTACATATTGAAATAAATGTTTCCTTAGTTATTCATTTTGTTCAGAGTTAGGGCTCTATTCAATCCGCATCGCTGAAGTTCAGCTTTACAGCGTGATTGAAATTTAAAGGCAATGTTCCCACTTTAGTGGAGACAGCATTCACAGTAAACACTGCATATGCCAGCTCAATCTGAAATGACCTTTGAATTTCTATCGCGGAATATGTAACCCTTCAGCTTTACAGATTGAAGAGAGGCCTTAGTGTTGTGTCCTTCACTTGTAGCTGAGAGTTTTGCTGCGTTATAGTGCCACTGGAATGTTCGATGAACCACAGTCAGAGAACTGGTGTACTGGTTGACATATGCTCACTTGTATTGTGGAGTATTGGCCCTGTTACAGAGTACTTGTAAATGTTTGTCATGACAACTCAATCCCTATGGAAAGCTAAAATAAATTGTTGATTTTGAATTTTCTCCCAGAGTCTTGATGTTTGTCCAACTGAAAACCACATGCTAACTGTTGACATGCTTACCTTACTGCCATATGGTAAATAATTCAGTATCATTTGTTATACAGATCATCTTATTTCATCTGTGGTAATGTACTTTACCCACAGCCTGCTACTGAAACCTGGCTGTTTGTCATGTTTAACAAGGTGCTGAATCGTTAACTTAAGATGGCCTGTAATTACTTGACACATTTGGAATACTATTACCATAAATAGCTAGCACTTTTAGGGCATGGAACTGTGGCCCCTGAGTTTGTGGCCAAAATCTAATAGGTTACTATATCACAACCCCCATACATACACTGGAGTGGTGGGCTTCATTGTAATGAGTAGAGGTTTGTTTTATAGACCCCCTTTGTTCTTGGCTTTATTGTTCACATTGTCCTGTTGGAAGTTGGGATGAGGGAATAAGGTCTAGAGCACTCAACTCTGGACCTCAAAGCCAGTCCCACTTCATCTTTTCATTGTTGCTCTCTAATCAGGGACTGATTTAGACCTGGGACACCAGGTGAGTGCAATTCATTATCAGGAAGAACAGAAAACAAGCAGGCGCCGGACCTCATAGGGTAAGAGTTTAATACCCCTGGTCTACAGGATCAAGGGAAGTTGGCTTACTTTACTCTACCCCTACTGTATTAAGCACCCCTCCAATCTAACGGAGTACCACTTTGGGTTGTGTAACTTGTAGCATCCTTTGCAAAAGCATAATGTTAATGTCAAAGATCATACACAATCAATTGAGGGGAGTTTGACCATGAAGAGGTGGAGATGGGTGAATGGGTCTCTCCTTCCCTGTCCTCCAGAGGGCAGACTGACACACCACGATGGGAGAGGAGCTATGAGTGTGATGTAGTGTACAGCTGGTCTAACCATTTTGGATTCATGTAATTTAACTCTTGGTTTAATCTCTGTCACATCTCAGCTAAATTGTCTTTTTGAATAAAACCCTTATACATTTCCAATTTTCCTGATACCAGTATGAGACGAAGAAGTGTGGGCCAATATTCACCCACAAACATGATTTAAATGCTATCACATATTGAGTGTTGAAGTTAATTGATTGTACTTGCAATCACATTATTATGTAACAAATGCATCACATTACTTGTGGGGAAAGAGAGGGATTGATTTTGCTACGGTCCTGCAGCATCATCTAACCAAGAATGTTGGTCTCATTTCAACTGAAACGCTTGCATTTTAGGTATTCAATGATCGAAAGCTAAGGGAATAACTGTTTCTGTCAGTGTCTCCGTATGCTTGCACAACAGCTGTTTCTCAACATCCTCTGCAGGTGCCAGCAACCACCCATAACTCCTGATTATGTTTTCATTAGGTTGCAGTAATGATACGAAACAAGAGACAAGTATAAGCAATTTATTTATCAATATAGATACTAATATAACTGTTTCTAACCAACCATTTCATCCCTTATATTTTTGACTGAGCTGAAATTGAGGCCCTGACCCTTGCTGGAAATCCAGGGATGATTTAAAGCTGTCATGGAGTCCTCTGCTGCTTGCTCTGTGACTCCACCGTCCTCATTTCCATTCTTCCTAAAGCTCTCCTGTGGCCACACGCCTGGCCCACTCCCCCTCATGCCACTCCAGATGACTGATATCCCCCCAGCCACAGTACAGCCAACAGTAAAGCAAGGCCCATTGAGAGGATAGCATGACAGGCACTAGGCCCCAGAGCCTGTGGAGGAACAGACATGGAGGAATATACTTGTTTTTTTTAAAGTGCTGGACTTTAAAACACACTCAATCCCATCTTAGATGCTTTAAGTGCTTTGTAAATATTATGTATAAAATACAAAAGACACAGATATTATTTGAGGTTTTAGAACATTATGAAACTGGGGATGGTCCATTACACAGGATAAAATGCCTACACTTCTCTTAAATATTAAACTATACAGAGGGCTTCCATCACATTCACAGTGTTTTATGACACCCTGAAAAGAATAGTGGAATTAAATCTAAAACTCCAACTAAGGCCAGCAGCTCTGATCTCCTCCTGTGAACATTATAACTAAATTGTGCTAAATAACATTGAACAGATCGTCCCTCCACTTTCTCATTGGTAAGAAAATGAGGTGGGAGCTTTAAGAAAAAAATAAGGTTGTGGCAATTAAGGCAAGTGTTCGAACTTTGATTTGTCCTTCAACATGTACAAGGCACCCACATTAATCAAAGACATTCGGTATGAGGCATTGCACAAAAATGTAAGAGATTATTACAGTACAGTTAGGAAATAAATCATTCATAAAAACCAGAAGCCACTAGAACATCCTAGTATATATATGGATAAAACAACACAGTATCTGTTATAATCTAAAGGCTGAAGGTGTTGGAGAGGATGGGTAAATGTGACTTTGGCATCTTTCTACATAGTCAACTGTCACCCTTTCCTAATCAATTTGGTATATTAAATCAATTTTCTTATTTAACTGTGGAATTATAGAGATATGTTTCATAGCCTAAAATAGGCCCTTTTCACATGAAATTTGAAATCTACAAATATATCCCAGCATTGGATAATTCAAATCATCATTAACAAATATGGGGGGAAAAACAAATGGGCATTGAACAGGTAAGCAAAATCTGCTAAAAACTAATGTTTAAAGCGTTCAAGACAGGGTAAAAACAAGAATTCCAAAACAGTAAAGATCCTTACATTTTACCCTTAAAGATGGAATCCGCAGTAGGGAAAAACAGCGCCACTGGCCACCCCACCACTGCTGTTATTGTTTTTGTTGTCAAGCTAAGGAGTGTCGAGCAGCATGGTAAACAATATTGCAGTACATGCCATTCTATCGAGCGTGCAATGATGTACGAGGGGAAAAAAACAGTGTTTGTTGTTTTTAGTAACTTCGTTGTAATATCGCAGATATACACTCACCTGGACAGTTTATTAGGTACACCCGTCTAGTACCGGGTCAGAGCCCCCTTTGCCTCCAGAACAGCCGGAATTCTTCGGGGCATTCTACAAGGTGTCGGAAACATTCCACCGGGATGTTGGTCCATGCTGACGCAATGGCATCATGCAGTTGCTGCAGATTGGACTGCGGTACATGCATGCTGTGAACAGGCCGTTCCATCTAATCCCAAAGATGGTCTATTGTGTTGAGGTCTGGGGACTGTGCAGGCCACTGAAGTAAACTGAGCGTTCTGAGATGCCATTCTGCACACCACTGTTGTACTGCGACGTTATTTTTGTCTGTTTGTGGCCCACCTGTTAGCTTGCACGATTTTTGCCATTCTCCTTCGACCTCTCATCAACAAGCTGTTTTCTCCCACAGGACTGCCGCTGATTGGATGTTTTTTGTTTGTCACACCATTCTTGGTAAACCCTAGACATTGTCGTGCGTGAAAAGCCCAGGAGGGCGGCTGTTTCTGAGATACTGGATCCGGCGTGCCTGGCACCGACGATCATACCACGCTCAAATGTCACTTGTTTTGCCCATTCTAACGTCCAATCGAACAGTAACTGAATGCCTCGATGCCTGTCTGCCTGCTTTATATAGCAAACCACAGCTACATGACTCACTGTCTGTAAGAGCGATCAATTTGTGAACGGGGTGGTGTACCTAATAAACTGGCCAGTGTATACACACACACATATATACATGGATGTGGCTGTTTCGACCATTAAGGATTCCAACTTTTAATAGTTCATTGATTGTCAATTCATCCTTCACCCTGATAAACCCAATTTGTTCAGCCAGACAATCAATGGCCCTTTTGAGTAACAACAACAATAACCAAAGCAGTGAAACAAATCAAATGTGAAATTCAGTCACACTAGTCAGCTAGAGCAATGTGCAAATTGACAATCTATATTACAATCCACATCAGAAGAGATTATCTAGTGAAATTAACAATAAAATCGGAGAAGTAACCATCTTTCCAAGAATGTCACAAATGAGATTCTAGGGTGTTGTGTGCAGAGATGACAAGAGGCTCAGTGGAGACAGGAGCAAGGCAGGGTGTGCGTCTGTGTGTGTGTGTGTGTGTGCGTGTATCTTCGTGTGTGTGTGTATCTACACCAGGCTCCCCGGCCAGGACACCACAGTCAGTGGAGACAGGAGCAAGGCAGGGTGTGCGTCTGTGTGTGTGTCTATCTGTGTGTGTATCTTCGTGTGTGTGTATCTACACCAGGCTCCCCGGCCAGGACACCACAGTCAGTGGAGACAGGAGCAAGGCAGGGTGTGTGTGTGTGTGTGTGTATCTACACCAGGCTCCCCGGCCAGGACACCACAGTCAGTGGAGACAGGAGCAAGGCATGGGGTGTGTGTGTGTGTGTGTGTGTGTGTGTGTGTGTGTGTGTGTGTGTGTGTGTGTGTGTGTATCTACACCAGGCTCCCCGGCCAGGACACCACAGTCAGTGTGACTTTATTCTTCTGCAGCTTGAGCATGGGTATGAGGGACGAGTTGTTCATGCCCACCGTGGTGGCTCCGTTCACAGCTACAATCTCATCACCACACCTGGAGACAACACAGAGGGACAGTCCGTAAACATGGGGCACAGAGATGGGCACAATACATGTAACACAATGACCTACCCTCCACCATAATCATTCTCCTAACAGCTGTGCAGTAAGGTCTAAATATGATGGCCTTCTACAGGGGAATCACATCTAATGAGCACTGGATCCCAGGCTGGCTCCATCTCTGCTCTCAGTTTAATTAAATGGTAAAACCAGGTATTTCTGTTAAATCCTGTCCTTGGGGAGGCAAGTTTGCACAAAAGGGAGTACATGCCTTATCAAAGAACAGGGCAGACTTACCAAAACATAACCCCCTTCTCACTGCTCCTACACTTCTTCAACCTCCCAGATAGTAACCACATGTGTTTTCTCACTGAGGTTTATGATAATAAACTAGCACTGCCAGTGTGAAGCAACTCACTTGAGGCGTCCGTCGAGGTGGGTGGGTGTACCAGGCACGATGGTCTTGATGAAGAAGGGCTGCTGTCCATGGCTCTCCTCGTAGCCGCCCACAATGCTGAAGCCCCAGCTCTCCTGATTGGTCTTCAGCAACACAATGTCACGGCACCAGTGCATGTGACTGTAAGGAAGAGGAGAGGAAGTTACGCTCAAAAGTGTCTGTGTGATTTCATAAGCACAAATTTAAGACCTCCATGTTTTAAATGGCCGCCTGAAACAAGTGATTTTCCGATGCAACAGACTGTGCAAGCATTATCACTCTGTTCAGAACATTATCACTCTGTTCAGAAACTAATATTGTCTGCTAGTATCGTCCGACTACAGAAGTGTTGAGTACAAGCTGTACTCATGACACAGATGGATTTGAAGGAATGCAAAGTTGAGGTCATGCAAACTTGAGGCGAGTTATTTTCCAACCAATGATTAGTGTGTGTGCTTACCTGGGCAGGCCCAGCCAGCGGGTCCACTGTGGGGCCCAGTTGGCGTCATCCTCCCTTGGGTTCTCCACAGATTCCATGGCCTCCTTGGCGGCCTCCCCCTCGTCCTCTGGCTCCTCTGAGATGGTCTGGATGACCCTGAGGACCACTTGGGCCTGAGCCGTCTGAGCCTTCAGCACCGACACCGCCTCATTGTAGGTCAGCTGGGTCAGATCCACGCCGTTGATGCTCAGCAGGACATCCCCTGGGCAACAGAAACCAGAACCATGTCAAGAAAAGCTAGCCTCTGCATGCAAAGCTGGCCTTACTTCAAAAGGTCTTCCCGTTAAATGTGCAAGAGGTATGCATTGTCTACCCCTTCACTAACAGAATTATCCCCTTAGGCATTTAAATCTGAACATTAGCCATGCTACATGGGGTCAATGTATGGAATGAAAACGGTCATGTCCTATCAAAACCATGACTGATAATGGTCACTGGTTTGGTGGTTGTATGAAAGCATTTATCCCAAGTGTACCTTTTTTGATAGTGCCGTCTCGGTGTAGGCAGCCGACAGGCTGGACACTGGTGATGTAGACGGGCAGGCGACTGCGGCAGTCCCTCCCCCCAGCGATGGTGATGCCCAGGGAGAGTCTTGGCTCCTTCTTCAGACTCACCGTCTTCTCCTGGCTGGAGAAGCCCCCTGGAGGATCCTGGGAAACACCAGGAAGAACACTTCATTTGCTTTCCATTGATGAGGAGCAGTAGGCTATTTAGATTTACTTCCTGTTCTTAAGACCAAAACGACTTCTTAAGAATTATTTCTGGTCATCATAGAAAAGACTGCCATCAAAGAAAACTAGCACTATATGCCTAACTCGGCATTCCTTCTCGGCTATGCTGCCCATCATCTTCCCCTCTCCATTTCCTAGAACTGAGAAGGATCTTTTGACCTAATTGATTCCTCGTGAAACCGCTTGTCCAAACCAATGTAAGCAGCAACATCTCAGATGCAGCTGCGGACTCAAACCCAGAGGATCGACACTCGGCTCTCTGGTGCACGTGTCGAAATCCACAGCTCCTTATTGTTTTGCTCTGGAGTCTGTAAACCTTCAGAGGGGGCTGGGGAGGGGAGGAGGAGCGCCCTCCCTCTTCCTCCCCCCAGCAGGGAACCCTTCACCACCAGCAACACTCAAAGCCTGGGCTCTGCAGGTGAAAGCTAACCATCACCGGCTTTGATCCTCTGCCACCCGAAGCTATAAACAAACAAAACGTGGTAGTGGCCCCGCAGCGGCAGAGGGAGGCAGCACTCTGGGCCTTTTGATCAGGAGTGAGCAGGCCCCGGAGAAGGGCTTTTATCTCTGGACCAGGGACACGTGTCGGTCTGCTCCCAAGGCCCCTTTCACCTCTGTCTGAGTGAGGAGGGCTCCTGTGGAAGTGCTAGGTAGCCTGGACTGGTGACAGAGGGCTGGGATGTGACTGATCGATCGTGGTGCCATGATTACATTATGTAAACATGACAGGCTTTTAGGATCATGTGTGCACACACTAACATTACATTACATTTGAGTCATTTAGCAGACGCTCTTATCCAGAGCGACTTACAGTTAGTGAGTGCATACATTTTTCATACTAACATACACTAACTGAGATATACAGCAGTTTGTAGTAAGTTCTAAACATTGGGGGAGGAGATTGTTTACCTTCATGTAGGTGGAGGGGCGTCTGAAGTACTGGGGTTCTGGAGCCCTCCTGGCCACTCGGCCCTGCCCCGCTCCACCGCTGCCCCCCTCCTCCTGGGGCTCCCGGCTGCCTCATCACCACAAAGTTCACCCGCACCTCACTGGCCTGCAGACACACACACATTATACACACACATAGTTCAGGCCTCACATTCATTACACAGCCAGCAAATATACCCTGGGAACCTCTGCTAACATGAAAGTCAATGTTTCCGTAAGAGATTATAATGAATCCTATTTCCATAATGTCTCGTGCTTTGGTCTCCATGAAATAGCCGTGCTGTAACTTGTCTACTATAGAAGACATACCTGTATGATCTGTGCTGCGCTCTCTGGGGTGCCGTGTCTCAGGTCCTGCCCGTTGATTGCCAGCACCTTGTCATTGTTGCATAGTTTCCCGTCCTTGGCCGCCAGCCCCCCCGCCAGCAGGTCCAGAATGAAGATCCCCGTCTCGTCCGACTTGCGGATCAGTTTGATGCCCAGCGGCTCCGAGCGGTCCCTCTTCACCAGCGTCACCTGGATCACCGTACCCTGGCTGTGGGCGGTGCCGTGGGGACTGTGAGTGGGAGGGGAGGCGGTGGCCGTGATGGTGGAGGGGGGCGTGTGGTGCTCGAGGCCAGGGCGTTGCGGGTGACGGGGGTTGAAGCCCTTCTCCTGCATGACGATGAGTCTGAGCAGAGGGCATGGCCGCCGCAGCGCGGAGATGGCCCGGCCGTGTGGGATAGACGCCAGGCTGACGTCATTCACCTAGAAACACAACACCACACGGTCAGCAACACTGTCAATGATACAGCAGCCCTCTGGAACACTGCAGGTGGACTAAATATACACAGAGTATTGACAGCTGTGGGAAGTGACTGGTCCCTGCGCTGATGGATAGCCAAATTAAAATACTTTCTCCTGATCAAGATATAATTATGTAGAACAATACATCATAGGATGGAGGTGTAACTCTAGTTCCTTTTAAACTGGTATTGATTGTTTGGCCTCATGGAATCACCGTTTTTAACAATAAGAAAATCAATAGAAGTAGACATACAACTTTGAAAAGAGTAAGAGCTGTGCCTCCATCTTTGACATGTACAGCCAAAAACCACAGGTACCTCGACTCATGTTGGTCGATGCATTGTATTGATGCATTGTATTGAGGCATTGTATCGACCTTTGGTAGAGTAGGTGTAAATAATTGGACCCATTTTAGACCAATTCCAGCTTTACAAACCTAATCCGAGAGAAGCCCTTCTTAAAATCAATACATCGACTCAGGGGGAAGCGAGGGATTCAATTTCAACAAATTAGGAATGCAATCTCCGCTCTGTCACACATATCTCTTTACAGCCACTAGCTGTCCACAAAGGACCCCAAAAAGTGAGCAGTTATACAGTGGGGAAAAAAAAGTATTTAGTCAGCCACCAATTGTGCAAGTTCTCCCACTTAAAAAGATGAGAGAGGCCTGTAATTTTCATCATAGGTACACGTCAACTATGACAGACAAAATGAGATTTTTTTCCCCAGAGAATCACATTGTAGGATTTTTTATGAATTTATTTGCAAATTATGGTGGAAAATAAGTATTTGGTCAATAACAAAAGTTTCTCAATACTTTGTTATATACCCTTTGTTGGCAATGACACAGGTCAAACGTTTTCTGTAAGTCTTCACAAGGTTTTCACACACTGTTGCTGGTATTTTGGCCCATTCCTCCATGCAGATCTCCTCTAGAGCAGTGATGTTTTGGGGCTGTCGCTGGGCAACACGGACTTTCAACTCCCCTCCAAAGATTTTCTATGGGGTTGAGATCTGGAGACTGGCTAGGCCACTCCAGGACCTTGAAATGCTTCTTCACGAAGCCACTCCTTCGTGCGTGGATTTGGGATCATTGTCATGCTGAAAGACCCAGCCACGTTTCATCTTCAATGCCCTTGCTGATGGAAGGAGGTTTTCACTCAAAATCTCACGATACATGGCCCCATTCATTCTTTCCTTTACACGAATCAGTCGTCCTGGTCCCTTTGCAGAAAAACAGCCCCAAAGCATGATGTTTCCACCCCCATGCTTCACAGTAGATATGGTGTTCTTTGGATGCAACTCAGCATTCTTTGTCCTCCAAACACGACGAGTTTAGTTTTTACCAAAAAGTTATATTTTGGTTTCATCTGACCATATGACATTCTCCCAATCCTCTTCTGGATCATCCAAATGCACTCTAGCAAACTTCAGACGGGCCTGGACATGTACTGGCTTAAGCAGGGGGACACGTCTGGCACTGCAGGATTTGAGTCCCTGGCGGCGTAGTGTGTTACTGATGGTAGGCTTTGTTACTTTGGTCCCAGCTCTCTACAGGTCATTAACTAGGTCCCCCCGTGTGGTTCTGGGATTTTTGCTCACCGTTCTTGTGATCATTTTGACCCCACGGGGTGAGATCTTGCGTGGAGCCCCAGATCGAGGAGATTATCAGTGGTCTTGTATGTCTTCCATTTCCTAATAATTGCTCCCACAGTTGATTTCTTCAAACCAAGCTGCTTACCTATTGCAGATTCAGTCTTCCCAGCCTGGTGCAGGTCTACAATTTTGTTTCTGGTGTCCTTTGACAGCTCTTTGGTCTTGGCCATAGTGGAGTTTGGAGTGTGACTGTTTGAGGTTGTGGACAGGTGTCTTTTATACTGATAACAAGTTCAAACAGGTGCCATTAATACAGGTAACAAGTGGAGGACAGAGGAGCCTCTTAAAGAAGAAGTTACAGGTCTGTGAGAGCCAGAAATCTTGCTTGTTTGTAGGTGACCAAATACTTATTTTCCACCATAATTTGCAAATAAATTCATAAAAAATCCTACAATGTGATTTTCTGGATTTTTTTTCCTCA
This sequence comes from Coregonus clupeaformis, assembly GCF_020615455.1. NCBI lineage: Eukaryota > Metazoa > Chordata > Actinopteri > Salmoniformes > Salmonidae > Coregonus > Coregonus clupeaformis. The sequence continues at coordinate 25,555,485 of NC_059194.1, read as the reverse complement.
ATTTGTCTGTCATAGTTGACGTGTACATATGATGAAAATTACAGGCCTCTCTCATCTTTTTAAGTGGGAGAACTTGCACAATTGGTGGCTGACTAAATACTTTTTTTCCCCACTGTATTACTGCTACCAAGGCAGCCAGTAGAGGTGAGATGAGTGTTTTCATTCCAAATGTGTGATTGGTCAGCCCAGAGGAAGAGATGGGCTCAGGCATTGTCATGCACCCCTGCCATACAGCTGAGGGAGGAGAAATCCAAGGAGGAGAGAGGGAGCAGGATTGTGGGAAGAAAGGAAGCTGTATCTTTGTGAAAGCCCTTTCAAAGATATACTATCTCTGTACCCTAGTTCTACCCTCTGGATGGAAACCAGGTTTGAGTTTATTTTGGATTTTTACAGGAACAGTGCACATTAAATCAAAGTTTCAGTAAATGTCCCTGGGCAAGTTATTAAAAGCAATTACAATACAGACAGACAATGAGCACATGCAGAGCAACATAGGACAAGCAACACGGAGCACGCAGACAGACAGAGCAACATGGAGCACGCAGACCATCAAGCGAGTGGACTCATGTGTTGAGACTTCACCAGACACCCTCACCACTAGCATTTCATCTTGCTTAGCCTTTTGGCTAATTTACAACCAGGACCATAGCCAAAAGGTCACTAGACTACGTGTCATAATCAGCCCTTTCTGTCCAAGAAAAAGAAAACATTGAAGAAAACTAGACAGAGCCTGTCTGCAATCATGTGAACTTTGGCCTTCCAGAAGATGGGGCTCGGCCTGAAGGGGCTCGGCCTGAAACAGTGTTTCATGGGCCTGCTTGGACAACAGAGCTCTGCCACGCCTGTTACCATGGAGCCAGAGACCCGTTCATCCCGAATATCTGCTTCCCCACCAACAAATGCCTCTATTTACTGAGGATCATGGGAACCAAAGGGAATAGGGTGTTTGTGTGGAATATCCTGACTGCATAGGTCAAAGCTTCTCATAAAGCACAATCTTCACAAAGTGCAGCCATTACCATCGTCAAGGTGGTCATTTGAAAGTATACGGCTACAGCACTAAAGCTACATAAGAGGATGGGAAGGAGGGTAGAGGACTGAACATATTTTTCAGGTGACCTATCCCTCTATTATTTGCAGTGAAGAACCTGTCTCACCTCCAGAATGTGGTCCCCTGGGGCCAGCCTGCCGTCACGGGCCGCCAGTGAGTCACGGATGATCTCCTGGATGACTATGTTCCCCAGGGGCGTGTCCTTTCCTCCCACAATACGCAGGCCCAACTCCTGCTCTTCCCGAAACATCTCCACCACGTTGGCCTCGGCCACCAGGCTGGACCGCAGGGGGGTCTCTGTGGGGGGAGAGAAGGGGGCAGACAAGGGCATGATGATTTTGGAGGTACATGTTTACATAAACAGAGACAAACAACCTGACGCGCGCACACACACACACCGAGATTCATATATGCTCAAACATATATCAATGGTCCATGGTTGCCTGTTATTGTGTGTGCAATGCCAACACACACCCCTGGTTCTGATTCATGTAGGGCGAGTGGCAACCTATTCCCCAAGAATCACTCATGATGAGCTAATCATTTCTGTGATAACAATCACCAGTATTGCCAGGTAACTTTGTTTTGATGGACTTTGTTCCACAGTACTGGATTACAAAATGTCAGGAGGGGTTCTAAGTCTAGACCAGACAGAGGTTAGGTTGATACCAGAGGAGGCTGGTGGGAGGAGCTATAGGAGGACAGGCTCATTGTAATGGCTGGACTAGAATGAAAGGAACGGAGTCAAACACATGGTTTCCATATCTGGTTGATACACGTTCTGAAGGTTCAGACGAGGATTTGGCCTGAGTGTCTGAAATCCTAAGCCCCCAGCTAAATGATCAGCACTCCTCTTCTCCAGGTCTGACAACGCTCTTGCCAGGGATGGCCACATCAAAGGGGCTTTGGGTTTTCCCTAAAGTTAACACAGCTGACAGACTGTTTCCTGTCCCGTCCTTTCCCCAGGTGCTTTCCCATTCTTAAAAAGTATCGTCTTTTTTCAATGGGAGCTCACTGCTATTCACTTAGACTGACAGACTATCATTATCATCCACCTATAATCAGACTTCAGACATAGTGACGTTAGTGTGACGTCTATCTGGTTTGTGTTGCGGGCGGAGTAGGACGTGAGTGACGTGTGACATCTTACCGTCCTCACTCTCTTCGAAGGCAGGGTTGATGAGGCCAGGCTCGGGCAGGACGCCCCGGGTGGGGGTACGGGTGTGTTTGGTATCAACGCCCGACTCCCCCTCACCCCTGTTCCCCTTAAGCTCATTCCAGGGGGGTCTCTTCCTCCTCTCTGCCTCCTCCCTCAGCCTTCTAAAAACAGGACATCTGAAAGAGGGAGGAGAGGGAGAAAGAAGGAGAGAGAGGAAAAGAGTGAGAGAGTTAGATCAACAATCCTCCTTTTAATTAACCCTCATGACATTCATCCAAAGCTGTCCATGAAGGTAACCTAAGATATTGTGAGTGAGCACACACCACCTACATTTCTTTAGATTCTGTGTGACCAGCAAAAAAGGGAGTTCAATCAATGTTCATTTATTTGTTTCAGTGAGGAGGAGGAAAATTCTAAAAAGCTAGAGGTGTGGGAAATGGGAATGAATAGATTTAGTGACTGGTGAGGGAGTCAGAGAGAGTGAGACTATGAGAAGAGGAGAAGAGCTATGCAGATGAGGAGGTTTTTTTACTGCATTGCAGGGAGACTGAGGGGGGGACAGGTCGAGTGTGATTAAGTCAGAGAGAGAGCTACTGCTGCTGGTCCTGCTGTCTGAACTCTGCCTCCTGTCTGTTTGCACTGGACGGATGGCAGCAGCATGACCAGCTATCACAACATAACCTTTACCCACTACTGACTGCGTCATAGCTGCTAGCTAACCACTAAGACGATAAGCACCATACCACATTGGCCACGTGAGGAAAGGGAAGGCTAATCCACAAATTACAAAGATCTCGGGGATATGACATTTGAGACTGAACCTCTCCTTTGAGTCCAGGCACTATGTAATAAAAGTTATTTCATGGGAGACTCTAAACCTGATTGACTTATGTTCTGTGAATCCATGTTAGGTTAACATTTGACCCATTAACTCAAAATGTATTGCTAAATTCAGGCATAGGAAAATAAATAGACCAGTCAAATATAAACTACAGCACACAGACAGGTACTATTTTGGCTTACTTACTCTTGTTGCAAAGCAGACATTTTAAGCTCAACTAAACTTTCCCATCTCCATCTCCCTCTTCCCCGGCCCATCACCCCGGTGCCCCGGCCATAACCCTCTTTACCTGTTGTGCAGGTGGGGCTGCAGCTCGCAGCGCTGCATCTGCTGCTGGCACTCAGCTTGGTGTGGGCAGAGCACGGTCAGCTTGTCCAGCAGGTTCCTGACCAGCAGGCTGGAGGGCCGGCACTGGTGAAGCTGCAGCTGCTGGCGGTCCACAGGACAGAAGTCCTGCTCCTTCAGGAAGCTGCTGAGGCACTGGAAGCAGTAGGTGTGTCCGCACGGCGTGTCCATGGGCTGCAGCAGGGGCTGCAGACAGATGTGGCACACCAGCTCGTCATCTACCTCATCCTGGTACTCGTACAGGTGGTTCTCCTGGCCCCCCTCGTGCTGCTGGCCACACTCCTTGCACATCTTTGCCCATGTCAGGCCAGCACTGCTGCTGCCACTGGGGACCATGGGCTCAGTCATGGCCACAGGCTGGAGTACCTAGCTAGCAAGTCCAACTTCCTTTGTTCCACTGTCCTACTTCCTCTGTGCCCTCCTCTCCCTGAAATGATATGCTTCGTTTATTTCATAAGGGGGCAAACATTCCAAAGTTAAGGTGAGGTTAAAACCCTGATCCACCGCGTGTCCTCTCCTCCTCATGTCTTCATCCTGGATTTCTGTTGAGGGGAGCACAAAAGAGGTCTGCCGTTAGAGTTGGGACTTTTCCTACTCATATCGACTGGCTCAACAGGAAATGACAAATCCACAGAGCGGCAACAATATGGAGGCCGCAGCAGCTGTTTCCTCTCAGACGGTTTCCTGAGGGATTGAAGGAATTCTACTTTCGGCTACGTGTCACTGTGCGCTTCATTAAAATGGGTAAACCCCCATGAAATTAGCTGAGAAAGGGCCAAAAGTGACTAAAAGTAAAAAACGTGCTAATGGGAAGGAACAGACATGGCACTAGAAGAAAATGAGAACTGAATGAACTGGGCAGAAATGCAATCCCCATCACTAATGACCCCCTCAGCAGAGGTTCCTATCTCTCTGTGAGGCATCTAATCTCTCCACTAATTCCCTGTCTTTAGCAGAGGCTGATTATAAATGCATTCTTCGCTTTTAGCAACATACTCTACACATGTGCAAAGAAAAGGAGCTGATTTGTAAGCTTCAATCAAAACTCTTGTCAAATGTATCGTAAAACCAGCAAACTGCAGCACAAACAAACAAGTATACATGAGTGTGGCGTGAACATCTCACAAAGTACACTGAGGAGGAGTACCTAACCAACATTACTGATGCAAATACAGAGCTGTTTGCGTGCCACCTTTTCTCATCCCCCTTTGTCACATGATAAAAACCCAGCCAACAGAATGATGTACACAGACCAGCTTCCCTGCATTCACTCACCAGTCCCTGCACTACTCTCTGACCCCAGTCGAGCGGTCAGCAAGGCAAAAGAGCAGACTGATTCTGTATCTTGTTTGTCATTAGCTTTGTTCCACCTACCTGAGAAGCTGATATCAGCTTTGCCAGGGGCCCCAGCCAGGCGGCAGCCACCGCATGCAAACAAGAAACTCAGAGCCAACAGCTGTGCTAGCTGCCTGCAGACTGACTGAAACCAGAGCTCTACATCCCCGACACACAGTCAGAGGATCTGTGTGTGTGTGTGTGTGCCCAGCACTGCACCGGCTGTGTGGCAAACTGAGGGGGAGTGGTGTGACTAGGCTGGGGGGGTGGGGACTCAGACTGCTGATGTTGCACTAGCGCAGGCAAAACACTGAGGCCAAACCCAAGGCTGAGCAATTACACCAAGGCAGTAGTGTACACACACACACACACAACCTGAGGTCAAACAGGACAGCCCACTCTCTCACCGCCTTTCTTTCTCGTTACTCAAGTGATCTTGTAATGGATAAGGGTCACGGAGCCCCACTTCTTTGGGAATTCACATGACCAGACTCAATGGCTCTACAAATATTCAATCTGACCTGAGATTACTTCAGAAGATGGATGATGAAGTCAAGTGTGTCCCATAATTGGAATTCTGTGTAAAACAAAACAAACACTTGACTGGAGTAGATGGAATGCCTCCTTATCAGCACATGCATGTTTAGACTTGCCTGGCCGAAACAGAGATTAGCCTAAATAAAATTCCTCCTAATCTTTGGTATGCATATTTGTCATAGCATAAAAGCACATAGTCTATAAATGTTTAATAGGAGAGAGCTGGACAGAGAATGTGGCGGAGTGGAAGGGTCCTTTGAGTTTCATTGAGGATGCAGCATGGGTAGTTATTAAAGGCAGTGGGCTGCTGAGGAGCCAGGCAGGCAGGGACCTTGGATGTGAGACTAGCGACCATACAGCATCCCCTGATTAATTCTACTGCCTTTACACGTCCCCTGGTTCTACGTAGGCCTTTCCTTGGTTCTTCTTTCAGAGGATAGCTTTATTAAGTCTGTTCAACTACTTATCGCCTAAAAGGGCATGTTCTCATGTATAACCCATTTAATGTTCCATTGACCTTTAATGTTTAATTATATTAATCAATGTTTCATATCATATAACAAAGACATGAATCATATATTTTAATCAATGGTTTCTAATGCCTGGAGGAAATAACTAGGAGGAAACTGCTTTGAAAATAATTCCCAGTGGTATTGATGTCTTCAGTCAATCATTATCCCGGGCTAAACATGCTTTGATAGCAGTGGTATGCAATGCTATACATTGTAACGTTGGCAACGTTGCATTGTTAAGTACTGAACTTTTCATGTGTAGTTCTGGTATAAGGCGTGTTCTAAAGATGACAAGGTGACCTTAACGGGGGAAATACCTCAACATCAATTTGTAATCATGTGACATTCAAAGCTTTCTAGGAAAAATGTCTTGGCTCAACATTAAAGATTAGCCTTCCATGTGCAGGTGGCATTGGAACAGTCACTCATAGCCAGGTGAGCTTTTAAGTCAAACAGGACTGCCAGCTGTTCACTTACTGTGGTTATGACAGACAATAACCTCACCTCACCAATGTTTCCATTGTGTCTCCACAACAGCAGAGGTGAGTCACATTTTCCGCACACCCTCGTTAAAAGTGAAGGCAGGTAAATCCATGAGGCAGACAGAAAAGAGAGATGTATTAGATCAGCTAAAAGGGGGGTGTCCTGACTGATTTGATTGTCCGTTATGATTGACTGAAAGTGAAAATACAGGGAACGCCAAAACAGTATACTTGCCCCCTAAAGTTCACATTGCTTCATAATCTACCCACTCCCTTTCTACACCAGACAGTTGTATGATTGCTAGCCAACCTGAAGCCTTGAGCATGGTACCCATTGGTGCCACAGTCTCCACTACAGAAACCCATCCAGGCTAAAGTCACAGGCTGTAATCCTCCCACTGTTCAGCAGCAGACCACTGTCAGAAAAGTACACACCACAATGGGCTCCAGAAACAAGGCATCAACTTCTGATCAGGAATATCCATCAATTAATAGAGATATGGCCTCCATAGTCATTGGTCACATAAAGCTCCTTAGGTCTGCTATTCAATACAGAGAGAACGAAGAAGAAAAGCAGTAATTATGATCCATTATTCAAAGGAACGTACCTCTTCCAAACCAAGTACCCCTATAGCCTATGTCATTTGACACAAACAACCTCTTGATTTAGGCTCTTGGGAACATGACACCAGTTTCCCATGGAGCAGAGCTCACCACTAACAATAAAACAGTCATTAGCCAATAGTCACTACCACCTCAAGATCAAATAGGACTGTCTGAACTTGACATGCACATCCAAGCAATATACACTCAGTGGCCAGTTTATTAGGTACACGAAAATGGTTCGCTCCTACAGACAGTGAGTCATGTGGCCGTGGCTTGCTATATAAAGCAGGCAGATAGGCATCAAGGTATTCCGTTACTGTTCGATTGAACGTTAGAATGGGCAAAACGAGTGACCCAAGTGACTTTGAGCGTGGTATGATCGTCGGGACTAGGCGCGCCTGTTCCAGTATCTCAGAAACGTCCGGCCTCCTGGCCTCTAGGGTTTACCGAGAATGGTGCGACAAACAAAAAACGTCCAGTCAGCGGCAAGTCTGTGGGCGAAAACAGCTCGTTGATGGGAGGTCGAAGGAGAATAGCAAGAATCGTGCAAGCTAACAGGCAGGCCACAAACAGGCAAATAACGGCGCAGAACGGCATGCACAACTCGTTGGTCCGTGTCACAGATGGGGTATTGCAGCAGACGACCACACCGGGTTCCACTCCTATCAGCTAAAAACAAGAAGAAGCTGGTCCATTGGGCACGTGATCACCAACACTGGACAATTGAGGAGTGGAAAACGTTGCCTGGTCCGACGAATCCCGGTTCCTGTTGCATCATGCTGATTTCAGAGCCAGGATTTGGCATAAGCAGCATGAGTCCATGGCCCCATCCTGCTTGGTGTCAACAGTACAGGCTGGTGGCGGTGGTGTAATTGTGTGGGGGATGTTTCCCTTGCACACATTAGGTCCCTTGACACTAATTGAGTAATGTTTCCATGCCCCGAAGAATTCAGGCTGTTCTGGAGGCAAAGGGGGGTCCGACCTGGTACTAGATGGCTGTACCTAGTAAACTGACCACTGAGCATATATTGGTTGTATGAGCAAATCTTCTGTTACCTCTCTATTCATATGATGTGCCATTGCAATACTCAGTATAATTTCAATAATCACTGTCAATGACATGGCTTTGTACTATAGAATAAAACCTAATCATATTCTATAATTCTACATCATTCACCAGAAAGTGCCCACTTCTAATGCCCGACACACAGGCTTTAGCACTATGGTGTTACTGTAGAAAAGAGGCCATCATTGAGGGCTGGTCTATTCCTTGGTCAGAAACCATAAATAATCCAATGTCCCCACTGACACTGACAGCTGATGACGAGGTTAACAACCGAGCAAACTTTCCCCCTTCATTCAAATATGCATTGCACACATGCGTGGTAAATCCATTGAGTGTCACTCCTCCTATACATTTTATGGCATATTACTTTGTTTACTCACGTCACTGGAAAATAATGCTGAGAATTCCGCACTCTAAAAACAAACTTCTTGACCATATTACTTCTCACCTTCAACAACACAACCTGAGATATGTTAGGCTTTAATTGGTTGGAATGTGTTAGACTAAACTGTATCTTCATACACTTATGTTAATGGTAGGCTGTATAAAATGTGTGAAAATACACCTAAAAAGTGTAACACTATTTGACGAGAGAATAGAATATACAGGAGCCGAGCCATCGAGATGGCCGAGACTGAAACTCGTCTTCTTACCTGTGTGAAGGGCTTTTTCCGGAATAATAAAACAAAGACGGTCGTGAACTCGTGCTATGACTAAAGTAGCCTATAGTATCGACAAACTCCGATAATAAAGCGAGAAACGATTAATATAATCGTATACGTTACATGTCTAGGTGAATAATACAGCTCATTCTTCACAGGGCGCCGACTCAGTTGTTGTTAGACGTACAGGTAATATTCCTAACTTCGAACAACAAAACAACTATCCTAGAATCTGACGTCTCTAGAGGAAGTCCATGCAGGTGATATTCAAACTAGGCAGGTTACTTTCCAACACCCCACGTGGATTGCGTGATTCACTGCATAGGCATTCATTCATCCTTTAATTATTGAACACTTGGCCTATATGTGTCATAATCTGCATTTCACGATATTTTACAATGGGCAGTCCCTTCTTCAGTTTCGGTTTTTACATAGTAGCAGCCTACACTACCGGTCAAAGGTTTTAGAACACCTACTCATTCAATGGTTTTTCTTAATTTTTTACTTTGTAGAAAATTAGTGAAGACATCAAAACTATGAAATAACACATATGGAATCATGTAGTAACCTAAAAAGTGTTAATCAAATCAAAATATAAAGATTCTTCAAATAGCCACGCTTTGCCTTGATGACAGATTTACACACTCTTGGCATTCTCTCAACCAGCTTCATGAGGTAGTCACCTGGAATGCATTTCAATCAACAGGTGTGCCTTCTTAAAAGTTAATTTGTGGAATTTATTTCCTTAATGCGTTTGAGCCAATCAGTTGTGTTGTGACAAGGTAGGGGGGTATACAGAAGTCCATATTATGGCAAGAACAGCTCAAATAAGCAAAGAGAAATGACAGTCCATCATTACTTTAAGACATGAAGGTCAATCAATACAGAACATTTCAAGAACTTTAAACGTTTCTTCAAGTGCAGTCGCAAAAACCATCAAGCGCAATGATGAAACTGGCTCTCATGAGGACCACCACAGGAATGGAAGACCCAGAGTTACCTCTGCTGCAGAGGATAAGTTAATTTTAGTTACCAGCCTCAGAAATTGCAGCTAAAATAAATGTTTCACAGAGTTCAAGTAACAGACACATCTCAACATCAACTGTTCAGAGGAGACTGTGTGAATCAGGCCTTCATTGTCGAATTGCTGCAAAGAAACCACTACTAAAGGACACCAATAAGAAGAAGAGACCTGCTTGGGCCAAGAAACACCAGCAATGGACATTAGACCAGTGGAAATCTGTCCCTTGGTCTGGTGTCCAAATTTGAGATTTTTGGTTCCAACCGCCGTGTCTTTGTGAGATGTGGTGTGAGTGAACGGATGATCTCCGCATGTGTATTTCCCACCGTAAAGCATGGAGGAGGAGGTGTTATGGTGTGGGGGTGCTTTGCTGGTGACACTGTCTGTGATTTATTTAGCACTTTACCAGCATGGCTACCACAGCATTCTGCAGCTATACGCCATCCCATCTGGTTTGGGCTTAGTGGGACTATCATTTGTTTTTCAACAGGACAATGACCCAACACACCTCCAGGCTGTGTAAGGGCTATTTTACCAAGAAGGAGAGTGATGGAGTGCTGCATCAGATGACCTGGCCTCCACAATCCCCTGACCTCAACCAAATTGAGATGGTTTGGGATGAGTCGGACCGCAGAGTGAAGGAAAAGCAGCCAACAAGTGCTCAGCATATGTGGGAACTCCTTCAAGACTGTTGGAAAAGCTTTCCAGGTGAAGCTGGTTGAGAAAATGCCAAGAGCAAAGGGTGGCTATTTAAAGAATCTCAAATATAAAATATATTTTGATTTGTTTAACACTTTATTTGGTTACTACATGATTCCATATGTATTATTTCATAGTTTTGATGTCTTCACTATTATTCTACAATGTAGAAAATAGTCAAAATAAAGAAAAACCCTTGAATGAGTAGGTGTTCTAAAACTTTTGACCGGTAGTGCTATACTGTAGCCTATGAAGTAATAAACACATTTTGGCAAAGATTTTATTTTAACTAGCAAAATAAACAGGTAATGTTAAATTAAAAGTGAAGACTATTTTATGTTAAATTAAAAGTGAATACCATTTTTCTGCTAGTAGCCTACAATGTAATTATCAATTAAGGATGAATTGAGGATGAATGATCAATTGAGGATGCTTAAAGACTCCAGAGTTTGTGTAACAGTTTTATGAGAGAAAATTGTAACTATGTGCATTTCAATTGTAATTACATTATCAGTTTCTCTCAACTCTCCTTGCATTAGATGGTGAGAAAAGTGACACACAATACAGTATTTGTAAGCTATGTTTTCCCTTCAGTTTCTCCCTTCCCTGATTTATTGGTAAGACTTATATTGAATACAAAGGAGCCATCTGAATGGTGCCCAATAAAGTAATAATACTTGCTTTGGGACCCTACCAGTTAAAAGGCTTTTGACACATGAACAGTGTTAGCTTCATACCCCCTGCAGGATGGAAGGGAAGTCTCTGCATCATAAAACCTCTCTGTTAGGGCCTGTTCCCCTGTGATTTATAGGCTTGCTAAGGAAAAGCTACAGCCAAAGACTGACATGTTGTGCCCACTGGATGTGTAACAACGCTTCTATCCAGGAAATGTCTACATTTTAGTCATTTAGCAGACGCTCTTATCCAGAGCAACTTACAGGAGCAATTAGGGTTAAGTGCCTTGCTTAAGGGCACAGACACATTTTTCACCTAGTCGGCTCGGGGATTAGAACCAGCGACCTCTCGGTTACTGGCACAACGCTCTTACCCATTAAGCTACCTGCCGCCGTCTAGTGTCCTACTTCTCTCAAACCTTAATTCACTGTCAATATCATGTATTTCTGAACAGTTTTATGATAACATCACAGCCTCCTCAGAAAACATTTATAACACTGTTATTAATTGTAGCGTAGATCATTTTTTGTTTCTTACCACCAACAGATCCAATGGAAGAGACCTAGATATCTAAATATTTAGAGATTTACGCGATAGGGTACAATTGCAATATCCAGGAGCAGGAGGTATTCAATTGTAAGTCACTGTGAAGACCACCGGAATTGAACAGAGCCCCTTGTTAAGACTGTCACATTGCTTGAATCTAATGAGCTTTGATGAGTAAGAGTGACACCATGTGGTCAATTGTAGCATGACTAACACAAGTTAATGACCAAGTGTTGCTGTTTTGCACTGAACCAAGGAAGGGTACCTCTCTAAAGGATATTTTGGTTGAACATAGGATATTTTGGTTGAACATTTGGTCTTTTTGAAGGTGTTATACATTTTCACAAGTTACTGCGAGACTGAAAGTTGTTATGCACAAATTACTGCATGACTGCAAGGTGTTATGAGGACTAAATGGCAATCTTATTTTATTTGAATGAATTCATCTGTTTTGCTGCTATTAAAAAGCTCTATGATGAACCACACCAAAACCCACGGGACAATAAATCTGGCATGGCAGCTGACGGGAAATGCTGGAAGTAAAGAGAAGGTGGTAAGGAGGGAAGAAAAAAGAAAGAGACAAGATAAACAATGCAACACATCCTCTCTCTCTCACAGAAATTAGCCACGGCCCTCTGTTTGAGCTAGGGGGCCCACAAACAAGAATGAAGCTGTTTGTCTTTCCTGAGATCGGTAAACATCCTCAACACAAACACTTTCTTGGCCGCACCGCCAGCGAGAGAGGAGAAGCTCACACCGTCAGGTAGGGCAGCTGCACTCTCACTCCACCAGGGCCTTTGATGTCTTTAGGACAAAGCTGATCATTAAGGGCCCTTACATCTTAATCCTTTTAAGTGGAGCTTGGCTGTTATAAATTGATACGCCACGTCTGTAATGGGATACTGTACGTCTTTTAAACGGGCCAAATAGAGTACACAGAGCACAAGTCTATCTGGTTCTGTCAGTTACTGTTAAATGGTGTTACATATGGAGTTAAGGGAGATTTGTAGGCTGGCCTTAGTGGCCTATGAATTTGCCTTTAGATTAGGGCAGTAAAATGCAATGTGTACTGTTGTATTCAGAAATGTACGCTCCGAAGGAAAGAAGATGGTAGAATGTGAGTGATTCTGTCTCTAGACTGTTTTACACATAGGAGGATGTCTGCACACACACACACACACACACACACACACACAGACCTAGGCACAGGTGCAGGGAATATCTCTCTATTGCTTAACTGTTGCTAGGGGGAAACTGAGGGCACATTAACTTCACATGCAGCCCCCTACCCCCGCTCCTCCTCCCCTACCCCTGGGCTAGACAGCAAGGCATCTGTTTCAGGCCACAGCTTGCACCCCCGACCCCAGGCTCTGTCTGGCCTCCACATGCAGGCCCTAAATCAGTGACCACAGAGAGACTACAGAGGTCACCCCCCCTCACCCCCCACATGGCCATATTGTGACGTTCAAGTGTCGCTTCAGACTAGTGGTGTGTGGAGTCGGCTCCTGACTCGTGGACCGTGAGACAGAAATACTGCCTTCATTTCCTTGTTCTTGACATTTTTCGACGTCTGTTTGTGTGTTTCTCCTCCAGCTTTATGAAGACCTATAGAAAACAATGTAGTCATTGTTCATGCAGAGAGGTTAACCTATACTGTGGAAAGTTGTGTGCATACCGTGTTAAGCATAATCCTTTTGGTGCACAGAGCCCCTAAAGAATTTGCTGTTACAGTGTGTGTGTTATGAGAGAGAGAGAGAGAGAGAGAGAGAGAGAGAGAGAGAGAGAGAGAGAGAGAGAGAGAGAGAGAGAGAGAGAGAGAGAGAGAGAGAGAGAGAGAGAGATGTGTAAAACCTCACTCTCCCTTAATTTGACCAGTGACCCAGGAGTATGCCCTGTGTAATTGTTTGCTGTCCTCAGAGCCTGCTGAGGGGCCCTTAGAGTGCTTGTTTGTACCTGTCATGTCGCTCTGCTCGTCCGCCCAGCATGTCACTCTGTTACCCCTCAGAGATTGCTATCAAGTAATATCCCTCTCCTCCTCCCTTCTCAATGCAGCCTCCCTCACAGCACTGTGTTGACCTGAACTGCCCACGCCGCTCCTAGTGGCACTTTGACCTTTTCCTCCTCTTATCAATATGAAGGGCTTGCCTGGATAAGGTAAGCAGTCCCTCCTAAGGAGTGAGGGTGCTGCCCTTTCCAAACTAAATAGACTCCTTCTCCGTATTTATTTGGACAGTGAAGCTAAAACGTTTAATTTGGCTCTATACTCCAGCATTTTGCGTTTGAGATCAAATGTTTCATATGTGGCGACTGTACAAAATGTTGTTGATCCATTTGCAGTTTGTTTTGGTTGTGTTTCGGATTATGTTGGGCCAAATAGAAATTAATGGTAAATAATGTCATAAATGAGAAAGTTACAGAGGCATACATTTCATACCCCCCAAAACATTTTGGGAGGATATGATATTTGTGCCTCTGTAACTTTCTCACTCATCATTATTCCCTAATCATTCATGATTATCTGTAATAATGGTAGCATCCAGTAGTGTTCAGAAACATATTATATTCTTATTTACAATAAAAGTGACTCAAAAATGACACAATACATTATTTACCATTAATTTCTATTGGACACAACATAATCCGAAACACAACCAAAACAAACTGTAAATGCATCCAACAATGTAGTCATTGCGTGCTAGGAATATGGGACCAAATACTAAACTTTTGACTACTTTAATACACTATAAGTGAATTTGTCCAAATACTTACGACACCTTCAAATGGGGGGACTAGATACATAAAGTGCTTTCATTTCTAAACGGTAAAACAGATATGTACAAAAATACCCTTAAATAAAAGATGACATTCTGTACTGTCACCTCATACAAAATGTTTGATCTCAACTCCAAAATGAAGTAAGTAGCCTTGAGCCAGAATGGCTCATAGGAGCAGGAGCCTATCTCCTGTTTCTTTAGCTTGAGGCAGCTTGATGTACAAGTACACCCCCTGGACAGGACACTAGTCTATCGCAGGGCCTTACCCCAAATCTCCTTAATGCTGAGTGCCAAGCAGATGCATCTGGTCCCATTCTTTGTCTTTGATATGACTCGTGCCGGGGATTGAACTCCCATCCTTCCAATCTCAGGGAGGACACTCTAACCACCAGGCCAAATAAATACAGAGGGGAGAGTAGTTGGGCCTATATTTCATGTTATCTGAGAGGCTATCTTAGACCGGTAAGGCCTGAGGGGGTGTGGTAATGTACCATGGCTAAGGGTTGTTCTTATGCACGACGTAACGCGGAGTGCTAGGACACAGCCCTTAGCTGTGGTATATTGGCCATATATCACATACCCCCGAGGTGCCTTATTGCTATTATAAACTGGTTACCAACGTAATTAGAGCAGTAAAAATACATGTTATGTCATACCCATGGTATACGGTCTGATATATCACGGCTTTCAGCCAATCAGCATTCAGGGCTCGAACCACCCAGTTTATAATTTACATTCTATAAGTACAATTAGAGCTTTTGACATGTCTCTCACTTTGACCATGCAGATTCAAGGAAGACCCAGACGTGATCTGCCCTACCATGCCTCTCTACCAGATGAACTCAATGCATTTTATGCATGCTTTGACAATAACAACACCTTGCCGTGCGCGAGGGCCCCCACCGACCCAGAGGACAGTGTGATCTCGCTCTCCGAGGTCGATGTGAGTAAGGTCTTTAATCAGGTTAACACTCGCAAGGCCACGGGGCCGATCGGTATTCCAGGGCGCGTTCTCAGAGCATGAGCAGAACAGCTGGCAGGCATATTCACGGTCATTTTCAACCTCTCCTTGTCCCAGTCTGTAATCCCCACAATAACTCTAAGGCTTCATGCCACAATGACTACCGCCCTGTAGCACTCACATCTGTAATCATGAAGTGCTTTGAAGGCTGGTTATGGCACACATCAACTCCATCATCCCAGACACTCTAGACCCATAGACGACGCAATCTCAATTGCACCACACTGCCCTCACCCACCTAGATAAGAGGAATACATATGCTAGAAGGCTGTTCATTGACTACAGCTCAGCGTTCAACACCATTGTCCCCTCCAAGCTCGTCACCAAGCTTAGGACCCTGGGACTGAACACCTTCCTCTGCAACTGGATCCTGGACTTCCTGACGGCCACCCCTAGGTTGTGAGGGTAGGCAACAACACATCCGCCATGCTGACCCTCAACACGGGGGACCCACAGGGGTGTGTGCTTAGTCCCCTCCTGTACTACCTTTTCACCCACGACTGCGTGGCCATGCACGACTCCAACACCATCATCAAGTTTGCTGACGACATGACGATGGTAGGCCTGATTACCAGCGACGATGAGACAGCCTACAGGGAGGAGGTCAGTGATCTGGCAGTGTGGTGCCGGGTCATTAACCTCTCCCTCAACGTCAGTAAGACCAAGGACCTGATCGTGGACTACAAAAAATGTGGGGGGAGCGAGCACGCCCCCATCCACATTGACAGGGCTGCAGTGGAGCGGGTCGAGAGCACGCCCCCATCCACATTGACAGGGCTGCAGTGGAGCGGGTCGAGAGCCTCAAGTTCCTCGGTGTCCAAATCACTAAGGACTTAAAATGGTCCACATACACTTGCACAGTCGTGAAGAAGGAGTGACAGCGCCTCTTCCCCCTAAGGAGGTTGAAAAGGTTTGGCATGGGCCCTCAAATCCTCAAAAGGCTCTACAGCTGTACCATTGAGAGCATCTTGACTGGCTGCATCACTGCTTGGTATGGCAACAGCACCGCCCTGGATCGCATGGCGCTACAGAGGGTGGTGCGGACAGCCCAGTATATCACTGGGGCCGAGCTCCCTGCTATCCAGGACCACTATATCAGGCGGTGTGAAAGGAAGGCCTGGAAAATCGTTAGACTCCAGCCAACCAAGCCATACACTGTTCTCTCTGCTTCCGCATGACAAGCGGTACCGGTGCATCAGTCTGACAACAACAGGCTCCTGAACAGCTTCTATCTCCATGCCATAAGATTGCTAAATAGCTAACTAAATAGCTAACAAAATGGCTACACAGACTATATGAGTTGACCCTATATATTTGTTTTTTTGCATTGTCTCTATGCACACTCTCAGGACTCTAAACACACACACATACATACACACTTACACACACACACACCTAACATGCACACACATTTATACTGACTCTACACACACGCACACACACACACACACACACACACTCACATACAATCATCTTATTCGCTGCTGTTACTCTGTTTATCATATATCCTGATGCCTCACCTTACCCCTATACATATCTACCTCTATCACTCCAATATCCCTGCACATTGTAAGTATGGTATTGGAACTGACCCTGGAACTGACCCTGTATATACACTACCATTCAAAATGTTGGGGTCACTTAGAAATGTCCTTGTTTTCCATGAAAACATACATGAATTGAGTTTGAATAGGAAATATAGCAAAATGCATAGGAAATGTAGTCATTGACAAGGTTAAAAATAATGAATTTTAATAGAAATAATAATTGTGTCCTTCAAACTTTGCTTTTGTCAAGGAATTCTCCATTTGCAGCAATTACAGCCTTGCAGACCTTTGGCATTCTAGTTGTCAATTTGTTGAGGTAATCTGAAGAGATTTCACCCCATGCTTCCTGAAGCACCTCCCACAAGTTGGATTGGCTTGATGGGCACTTCTTACGTACCATACGGTCAAGCTGCTCCCACAACAGCTCAATAGGGTTGAGATCCGGTGACTGTGCTGGCCACTCCATTATAGACAGAATACCAGCTGACTTCTTCTTCCCTAAATAGTTATTGCATAGTTTGGAGCTGTGCTTTCGGTCATTGTCCTGTTGTAGGAGGAAATTGGCTCCAATCAAGCACCGTACACAGGGTATGGCATGGCGTTGCGAAATGGAGTGATAGCCTTCCTTCTTCAAGATCCCTTTTACCCTGTACAAATCTCCCACTTTACCACCACCAAAGCACCCCCAGACCATCACATTGCCTCCACCATGCTTGACAGATGGCATCAAGCACTCCTCCAGCATATTTTCATTTGGTCTGCGTCTCACATTTACATTACATTTACGTCATTTAGCAGACGCTCTTATCCAGAGCGATTTACAAATTGGTGCATTCACCTTATAGCCAGTGGGATAACCACTTTACAATGTTTATTTTTCTTTGGGGGGGTAGAAGGATTACTTTATCCTATCCCAGGTATTCCTTAAAGAGGTGAGTTTCAAGTGTCTCTGGAAGGTGGTGAGTGACTCCGCTGTCCTGGCATCGTGAGGGACCTTGTTCCACCATTGGGGTGCCAGAGCAGCGAACAGTTTTGACTGGGCTGAGCGGGAACTGTGCTTCCGCAGAGGTAGGGGGGCCAGCAGGCCAGAGGTGGATGAACGCAATGCCCTCATTTGGGTGTAGGGACTGATCAGAGCCTGAAGATACGGAGGTGCCGTTCCCCTCACAGCTCCGTAGGCAAGCACCATGGTCTTGTAGCAGATGCGAGCTTCAACTGGAAGCCAGTGGAGTGTGCGGAGGAGCGGGGTGACGTGAGAGAACTTGGGAAGGTTGAACACCAGAATGGCTGCGGCATTCTGGGTGAGTTGTAGGGGTTTAATGGCACAGGCAGGGAGCCCAGCCAACAGCGAGTTGCAGTAATCCAGACGGGAGATGACAAGTGACTGGATTAGGACCTGTGCCGCTTCCTGTGTAAGGCAGAGTCGTACTCTCCGAATGTTGTAGAGCATGAACCTACAGGATCGGGTCACCGCCTTGATGTTAGCAGAGAACGACAGGGTGTTGTCCAGGTTCACGCCAAGGCTCTTCGCACTCTGGGAGGAGGACACAACGGAGTTGTCAACCGTGATGGCGAGATCATGGAACGGGCAGTCCTTCCTCGGGAGGAAGAGCAGCTCCGTCTTGCCAAGGTTCAGCTTGAGGTGGTGATCCGTCATCCACACTGATACGTCTGACAGAGATGCAGAGATGCGATTCGCCACCTGGTTATCAGAAGGGGGAAAGGAGAAGATTAGTTGTGTGTCGTCTGCGTAGCAATGATAGGAGAGGCCATGTGAGGATATGACAGAGCCAAGTGACTTGGTGTATAGCGAGAATAGGAGAGGGCCTAGAACTGAGCCCTGGGGGACACCAGTGGTGAGAGCACATGGTGCGGAGACAGCTTCTCGCCACGCCACTTGGTAGGAGCGACCGGTCAGGTAGGACGCAATCCAAGAGTGAGCCGCGCCGGAGATGCCCAGCTCGGAGAGGGTGGAGAGGAGGATCTGATGGTTCACAGTATCAAAGGCAGCAGACAGGTCTAGAAGGACAAGAGCAGAGGAGAGAGAGTTAGCTTTAGCAGTGCGGAGAGCCTCCGTGACACAGAGAAGAGCAGTCTCAGTTGAATGACCAGTCTTGAAACCTGACTGGTTTGGATCAAGAAGGTCATTCTGAGAGAGATAGCAAGAGAGTTGGCTAAAGACGGCACGCTCAAGAGTTTTGGAGAGAAAAGAAAGAAGGGATACTGGTCTGTAGTTGTTGACATCAGAGGGATCGAGTGTTGGTTTTTTGAGAAGGGGTGCAACTCTCGCTCTCTTGAAGACAGAAGGGACATAGCCAGCGGTCAAGGATGAGTTGATGAGCGAGGTGAGGTAAGGGAGAAGGTCACCGGAGATGGTCTGGAGAAGAGAGGAGGGGATAGGGTCAAGCGGGCAGGTTGTTGGGCGGCCGGCCGTCACAAGTCGCAAGATTTTATCTGGAGAGAGAGGGGAGAAAGAAGTCAAAGCATAGGGTAGGGCAGTGTGAGCAGGACCAGCAGTGTCAGTTGACTTAACTAACGAGGATTGGATGTCGTCAACCTTCTTTTCAAAATGGTTGACGAAGTCATCCACAGAGAGGGAGGGGGGGGGGGGGGGGGAGGATTCAGCAGGGAGGAGAAGGTGGCAAAGAGCTTCCTAGGGTTAGAGGCAGATGCTTGGAATTTAGAGTGGTAGAAAGTGGCTTTAGCAGCAGAACAGATGAAGAAAATGTAGAGAGGAGGGAGTGAAAAGATGCCAGGTCCGCAGGGAGTCTAGTTTTCCTCCATTTCCGCTCGGCTGCCCGGAGCCCTGTTCTGTGAGCTCGCAATGAGTCATCAAGCCACGGAGCTGGAGGGGAGGACCGAGCCGGCCATAGAGAGTCAAAGGATGCAGAAAGGGAGGAGAGGAGGGTTGAGGAGGCAGAATCAGGAGATTGGAGGGAGAAGGATTGCGCAGAGGGAAGAGATGATAGGATGGAAGAGGAGAGAGTAGCGGGAGAGAGAGAGCGAAGGTTGCGATGGCGCATTACCATCTGAGTAGGGGCAGAGTGAGTAGTGTTGGAGGAGAGCGAGAGAGAAAAGGATACAAAGTAGTGGTCGGAGACATGGAGGGGAGTTGCAGTGAGATTAGTAGAAGAACAGCATCTAGTAAAGATGAGGTCAAGCGTATTGCCTGCCTTGTGAGTAGGGGGGGACGGTGAGAGGGTGAGGTCAAAAGAGGAGAGGAGTGGAAAGAAGGAGGCAGAGAGAAATGAGTCAAAGGTAGACGTATGGAGGTTGAAGTCCCCCAGAACTGTGAGGGGTGAGCCATCCTCAGGAAAGGAACTTATCAAGGCGTCAAGCTCATTGATGAACTCTCCAAGGGAACCTGGAGGGCAATAAATGACAAGGATGTTAAGCTTAAATGGGCTAGTGACTGTGACAGCATGGAATTCAAATGAGGAGATAGACAGATGGGTCAGGGGAAAAATAGAGAATGTCCACTTGGGAGAGATGAGGATTCCTGTGCCACCACCCCGCTGACCAGATGCTCTCGGGGTATGCGAGAACACATGGTCAGACGAGGAGAGAGCAGTAGGAGTAGCAGTGTTTTCAGTGGTAATCCATGTTTCCGTCAGCGCCAAGAAGTCGAGGGACTGGAGGGTAGCATAGGCTGAGATGAACTCTGCCTTGTTGGCAGCAGAACGGCAGTTCCAGAGGCTGCCTGAGACATGGAACTCCACGTGGGTGGTCCACCAGGTTAGAGAGGCAGCAGCCACGTGGTGTGAGGCGTTTGTATAGCCTGTGCGGAGAGGAGAGAACATGGATAGACAGAGGCATAGTTGACAGGCTACAGAAAATGGCTACAATAATGCAAAGGAGATCGGAATGAAATGAACTAAACATCTGGGAAAGGAGAGAGCGGGGCCTCCCTCACCACAACACCCAAATATAACTCTCCCAACTTCCACCTCAGAAACTATAATTGTTGTAAACTACACCGGTTCAATGTTTTCTAGGAATAGACTAACTTAGTTTATTCAGCTAGCTAACTTGGTACAGTATTCTTCCGTGAAAATCGTCCAGGGCACCTAGTCATAAGACGCCACAGCCAGCTAGCATGCCGGACTCCAACAACACGGTTTAGCACCAATACTCAACAAACCACCAGTGTGTCAACACGCCAAGCAGATCATTCGTGTCCGTGTCTAACGTTGTGGGTTAGTCCCGACAGCTTGAGCGAGTCCGTCATCAACTTATTCAGCCAGTTAGTTAGCTAGAATAGTTAGCATACTAGCTAGCCATTGCTTTCAGTCAAAGAAGAAACCCCTCCTTTCACGGCACGAACACACAGAGAGAGCCAAGCTAACGTTAACTAGTCACCCATGTTCCGAATTCCCTTGAACGACTCTGGCTACCAATATGTAAAAACAAAACACAAATGTAGGTTATAACTTACCCCTAGCAGCTACTGTTAGCTAGCCAAGTGCAAAGCTAGCCACTGAATTGACTCAGCCAGTTCGCGTCTGTTCGCTAGGTCGTTCCAGCTATTGTTTACTAGTAGCTATCCAGGTAGCAACAAGCTAGCAAAATTTCAAGCACAGTAGCCACTTACTACCTAACGTTAACACTTCAGACAATGAGGTTAGAAAACAGATGAATGGTAGGCATTGTTGTATGTAATTATTGTAGGCAGCCAGCTGGCGTAATTACAGGCACTCTCAGGCGTGAAACAACTATCCACCGTTGCTAATAGTTGCCAGTAGCTACCCGCTAGCTAGTCCAGGTAGTGGGTTAGCTAGCTAGCTTAGCTAGCTAGCTTCGTGCTTCACCGGGCTCAGCCGAATACAATACTAACCTACAATAATTACATACAACAACCCACGATAACTACCTACAATACCTAACTACAATCTAAATACATAGTTTAAGCTTTACTCGACAAAGCCCAAACTATGTATAAAGCCAAGCTTACCTTCCGCCAGAGAGAGACACAACCTCACCCGACGACCTCCTGCTCCACAAATAGTCTTCTTTGTGATCCAAACACCTCAAACTTTGATTCGTCTGTCCATAACACTTTTTTCCAATCTTCCTCTGTCCAGTGCCTGTGTTCTTTTGCCTATCTTAATCTTTTATTTTTATTGGCCAGTCTGAGAAATTGCTTTTTCTTTGCAACTCTGCCTAGAAGGTCAGCATCCCGGAGTCGCCTCTTCACTGTTGACGTTGAGACTGGTGTTTTGCGGGTACTATTTAATGAAGCTGCCAGTTGAGGACCTGTGAGGCGTCTGTTTCTCAAACTAGACACTCTAATGTATTTGTCCTTTTGCTCAGTTGTGCACCGGGGCCTCCCACTCCTCTTTCTATTCTGGTTAGAGCCAGTTTGCGCTGTTCTGTGAAGGGAGTAGTACACAGCGTTGTACGAGATCTTCAGTTTCTTGGCAATTTCTCGCATGGAATAGCCTTAATTTCTCAGAACAAGAATAGACTGACGAGTTTCAGAAGAAAGTAATTTGTTTCTGGCCATTTTGAGCCTGTAATCGAACCCACAATTGCTGATGCTCCAGATACTCATCTAGTCTCAAGAAGGCCAGTTTTATTGCTTCTTTAATCAGCACAACAGTTTTCAGCTGTGCTAACATAATTGCAAAAGGGTTTTCTAATGATCAATTAGCCTTTTAAAATGATAAACTTGGATTAGCAAACACAACGTGCCATTGGAACTCTGATGGTTGCTGATAATGGGCCTCTGTACGCCTATGTAGATATTCCATTAAAAATCAGCAGTTTCCAGCTACAATAGCCATTTACAATATTAACAATGTCTACACTGTATTTCTGATCAATTTGATGTTATTTTAATGGACAAAAAAAAAGATTTTCTTTCGAAAACAAGAACATTTCTAAGTGACCCCAAACCTTTTAACGGTAGTGTAGCTTCTTACTTTCTCGTGATCTTCTTATTTCTTATTTTTATTTCTCATGTGTTTTTGTTCTACCTTATGTTATTTTTAGTCCTACGTTGATATTAATTACTGCATTGCTGGGTTTAGAGCATGCAAGAAAGGCATTTCACTTTCCTTGTGCACGTGACATTAAAACTTGAAACTTGAACTGTGACACGGCTATTGACCCAAGAGGTATTCAACCATTCAACCAAGTCATGACCCATGGGTTTATTCAATCATTTAGGTCATGTTGTATGTGGTTGACCTCCTAAATGCTCTTAGAAAGGCATAAAGGTTATCGATATTACTTGACCAGTACCCGTGTGTGAAAAAGACATTTCATCATGTTTTCATTCCTTTTCTCCTCAGTCTTACAAGGCACACAAGGGGTTAAATAGTTACCTTTTCCCAGTAAGATCACAACAGTCCATCTGGCTACCGTTGCGTGTATTTATGGGCGTGCAGACCGCACAGTCAGACAGGAAGGACTTGTGTCCAAAGTCACGACGTAGTCCTGACCTGAATGAAGGAAATGGTCACGCTGCTCAAGACAAAGCAGGTTGGGAAGAGAGTCTGAGGGGCTGGGCGGTCGAGCTCTAACAATGGGGGCTGCGCACTCAGACTGTGGGCCACACAAAGGCCAGGGTAGCCCCCTCCTCCCCGCTCACACATTGCAATAGAGCTGGCATTTCACACTGGCCTGTGAACAGCCATTCAAACAAACTACTGTTTAACCTGACCTCTGGCCTACACAGAAATCAAGATGAGTCTGGCGTGATGCATTTAGTAAGGTCACCTCATCGACGACCCCCCTTTCCTCCCACCCCCGCAGCCTATACCCTCTACACTATCTTTGCTAAATCAAATCAAAGTTTATTGGTGTGCACAGGACATGGTACAGTGAAATGCGTACTTGCTAACTCTCCTCAACAATGCGGTAAAATATCAATTTAAATCAAGGATCAAATGCCAAATGCTATGTCAAATTATGATGACTGTTATATACAATTAGTAAAGTGAGAAGTGACTTGGTATAGCAGCTTAAATCAATAGCAATAATAAAAAGTAACAGAAGTGGTGACCGTGGTGACCGTGGTGTGTGTGTGTGTGTGTGTGAGTCAGTGCAAATAGTCTCTTAAGGTGCAGGCGTGTAGACCACTAAGGTTTAGCTGTTCAGCAGTCTGCTGGCCTGTTGGTAGAAGCTGTCTCGGAGCCTGTTGGTCCGAGACCCAATGTTCCGATATTGTTTGCCAGTTGGTAACGGAGTGAACAGTCCATGCCTCAAGTGACTGGAGTCCTTGACGATCATCTGGGCATTCCTCACACACCGCCTGGTGTAAATGTCCTGGAGGGCAGGGAGCTCGCCCCAGTGATGTATTGGGCCGTCCGCATCACCCTCTGTAAAGCCTTGCGGTTGATCACGGTGCAGTTGCCATACCAGGCGGTGATGCAGCCATAATAA
The DNA here is from genome assembly GCF_020615455.1 of Coregonus clupeaformis. NCBI lineage: Eukaryota > Metazoa > Chordata > Actinopteri > Salmoniformes > Salmonidae > Coregonus > Coregonus clupeaformis. The sequence continues at coordinate 25,531,220 of NC_059194.1, read as the reverse complement.
TTAATAATTTGGGGGTGCTTGTATTTGTCTTGTACAAGGGTGTAATGAAAATGTATTTCTTGCATATCCCAACTTCACCGGAGACACCGGCAGGGAGTGGTGTCACGGCCATGGTCACCATTGTCCAGCGCTCCCTAGCCAGACAATATGCTCTAAATAGGGCTCCGACGGGCCACGCCCTTCTTTCGTGGTTGTGGCTCCGGAACTGACACGGCCACTCATTTTTATCATACACATTTCAACAACATGATGGTTATCGTGGTTCCAAACATTGAATAGGTACAAAAATCTCTGAGGGTGTACCATTAATTCAAAAGATTAGAAATCGCCTTAAAAAAATATATATGAAAAAAAAGTCAAGGGTGCAAGACTGTGTAGTGTAAATACCGGAGTTAGGAGGCAAACAAACGACTCATCCCATACAGCATTGAGGTCTGTGTTGTCCAGTCACAAAGCAGATGCAAGTAACATGATCTGTTGGTGAGCACATGATGCCGCTCGATAGCTGCTGTATTGTCCAATCACGGGGCAGATGCAAGTGACATGACCTGTTGGTGAACACACTTGTATCTGCTCTGTGATTGGACGACACAGAGCCAAGGCTCATGGTTAGTGTCGATTTTGGTGCTCTTTTCACTAGAAACTGACAGTAAAAACACGACTTCTCAACACAGAGGTTGAAACATTCATAACCAATGGGCACTACATCAACGTATGAATTGTCTTGCAATCTTGGGAGAAAATAAAACGTCTACGTTGCACAATAATATCACTATCGCTAATATTTATTATCACATCGGGTGATTGCATTGATAAATGACTTCCTGGAACCGCTTGGTGGACTCAGAGAAGCCAGTTGTCATGGTAACTGAGTATCAGACAGGCAAAGAGTGAGATACTATACCTTATTCATTGAGTATAAAAGTGTTGACTGCAGAGTATTTAATGAGAGCTCATCTGAATATGGCATCTACACAGGCATGTACAGTATGTACTCAACAGGGCAGCCTTACATAGCTTGAGGTAAGTGTGAGGGGGCCAATTGCACCCTAGGGAATGAGAGGCACCGCCAGACCCCTCGTCTGGGTCAACTGCCCTTTGGCCAGGGCTGTGGAGAGACCACAAGCCCCCTCTCCTCTCAATGGACTGCTCCTCCCCTCTCTACCTGTCCACGGCATGGATCATAGATAGATAATGGAGGAGATGGCTGCCGTTTTACGGGCTCCTAACCAATTGTGCTATTGTGTGTGTTTTTTATTTTATTTGTAACTTATTTTGTACATAATGTTTCTGCCACCATCTCTTATGACCGAAAATAGCTTCTGGATATCAGGACAGGGATTACTCACCTCGTACTGGAAGAATATTTTTTCTTTAATGAGTCGGACGTGAAGGATTTACTTCAGACACCCGAAAAGGCCCAAATTCCCGTCATTCGCAGGAGAAAGAGACGGAGATATCGGGACGTAGGTCGGGGTGTCTTGTAAGGATCCGACGGCGAGTGGGTCATCTGCCTCTACCATCAGTCCTATTAGCCAACGTACAATCATTGGATAACAAAATAGACGAGCTATGATCACGAATATCCTACCAACGAGACATTAAAAACTGTAATATCTTATTTTTCACAGAGTGGCTGAACGACGACATGGATAACATACAGCTAGCAGGGTTTAAACTGCATCAGCAAGATAGAACAGCTGCCTCCGGTAAGACAAGGGGTGGCGGTCTGTGTATATTTGTAAACAACAGCTGGTGCACGAAATCTAATATTAAGGAAGTCTCTAGGTTTTGCTCACCTGAGATAGAGTATCTCATGATAAGCTGTAGACCACACTATTTACCAAGAGAATTTTCATCTATATTTTTTGTAGCTGTCTATTCACCACCACAAACTGATACTGGCACTAAGACCGCACTCAATGAGCTGTGTAAGGCCATAAGCAAACAGGAAAACGCTCATCCAGAGGCGGCGCTCCTAGTGGCCGGGGACTTTAATGCTGGGAAACTTAAATCAGTTTTACCTAATTTCTACCAGCATGTTAAATGTGCAACCAGAGAAGAAAATAAAACTGGATTACAGGCAACATCCGCACTGAGCTAAAGGGTTGAGCTGCCGCTTTCAAGGAGCGGGACTCTAACCCGGACGCTTATAAGAAATCCCGCTATGCCCTCCGACGAACCATCAAACAGGAAAAGCATCAATACAGGACTAAGATTGAATTGTACTACACTGGCTCCGACGCTCGTCGGATGTGGCAGGGCTTGCAAACTACTATGAGGCAAGCAACACTGAAGCATGCATGAGAGCATCAGCTGTTCCGGACAACTGTGTGATCATGCTCTCCGTAGCCGATGTGAGTAAAACCTTTAAACAGGTCAACATTCAAAAGGCCGCAGGGCCAGACGGATTACCAGGACGTGTACTCCGAGCATGCACTGACCAACTTGCAAGTGTCTTCACTGACATTTTCAACCTGTCCCTGACTGAGTCTGTAATACCAACATGTTTCAAGCAGACCACCATAGTCCCTGTGACCAAGAACACTAAGGTAACCTGCCTAAATGACTACCGACCCGTAGCACTCACATCTGTAGCCATGAAGTGCTTTGAAAGGCTGGTCATGGCTCACATCAACACCATTAACCCAGAAACCCTAGACACTCTCCAATTTGTATATCGCCCCAACAGATCCACAGATGATGCAATCTCTACTGCACTCCACACTCCGCCCTTTCCCACCTGGACAAAAGGAACACCTACGTGAGAATGCTATTCATTGACTACAGCTCAGCGTTCAACACCATAGTGCCCTCAAAGCTCATCACTAAGCTAAGGACCCTGGGACTAAACACCTCCCTCTGCAACTCAATCCTGGACTTCCTGATGGGCCACCCCCAGGTGGTAAGGGTAGGTAACAACACATCTGCCACACTGATCCTCAACACGGGGGCCCCTCAGGGGTGCGTGCTCAGTCCCCTCCTGTACTCCCTGTTCACCCATGACTGCATGGCCAGGCACGACTCCAACACCATCATTAAATTTGCCGACGACACAACAGTGGTAGGCCTGATCACCGACAACGATGAGACAGCCTATAGGGAGGAGGTCAGAGACCTGGCCGTGTGGTGCCAGGATAACAACCTCTCCCTCACCGTGATCAAGACAAAGGAGATGATTGTGGACTACAGGAAAAGGAGGACCGAGCATGCCCCCACTCTCATTGACAGGGCTGTAGTGGAGCAGGTTGAGAGCTTCAAGTTCCTTGGTGTTCACATCACCAACAAATCATCATGGTCCAAACACACCAAGACAGTCGTGAAGAGGGCATGACAAAGCCTATTCCCCCTCAGGAGACTGAAAAGATTTGGCATGGGTCCTCAGATCATCAAAAAGTTATACAGCTGCACCATCGAGAGCATCCTGACTGGTTGCCTGGTATGGCAACTGCTTGGCCTCCGACCGCAAGGCACTACAGAGGGTAGTGCGTACTGCCCAGTACATCACTGGGGCCAAGCTTCCAGCCATCCAGGACCTCTATACCAGGCAGTGTCAGAGGAAGGACCTAAAAATTGTCAAAGACTCCAGCCACCCTAGTCATAGACTGTTCTCTCTGCTACCGCACGGCAAGCGGTACCGGAGCGCCAAGTCTAGGTCCAAAAGGCTTCTTAAAAACTTCTACCCCCAAGCCATAAGACTCCTGAACAGCTACCCCATCCCCACCCACCCCCTCTTTTACGCTGCTGCCACTCTCTGTTTATTATCTATGCATTGTCACTAACTCTACCTACATGTACATATTACCTCAATTGCCTCGACTAATTTATAAATTTTTTACTTAACACTTATTTTTCTTAAAACTGCATTGTTGGTTAAGGGCTTGTAATTAAGCATTTCACTGTAAGGTCTACACCTGTTGTATTCGGCGCATGTGACAAATAACATTTGATTTGATTTGATTTGATAAAGGTGTGAGGCGGGATATCAAACAGGCCTGTGCCTTTGATGTGGATGGAAACACAAACACTGATTTGACCTGAGTCGTAACAGCTTATTTGTCCCCTTTAGTCATTCATGGTCTCCTTTGTTGAATGTCTGTGCCTTCACAGGGCTTTCTTCCATGGGCCGGTTGTACACTAGCCATGGTGGCTCTGAGAGGGCTCTGACCTGCTAGGTCAAGGAGGTCTGGGGCAATGCCATCTGGCTTCATGTTCCTTAGATTTTATATTGATTTAATGATCGTACATATGAAGATAGCAGGACATCAGCTGCCAGCTGCCTTTTAGTTCTACCCCTACCCAGCCTCCTCTTCACAGATAGACAATGGGCCTCTTCATCTGCATCCTTGAAGACACAGCCAAGTCTCAGAGTGTAGTGAGTTACACAGTAATACATAATATCTAGTATTTTTCAAAGCATAGATATGAATTATTTTGCCTAATATGCGAATGGACACGTTTTGCCACCAGGAGATGGAAAAAACTGTTTGGCATGTCATTTCTCCCTGAATATTACCTAAACAAAAGAAAATTCTGGAAAGTCAGCCAAGGTTTTATTTGATTTTGAAAAGCTATTAGACTGTGCTGGTCTGGTTGATGTAAAATGTCACATATTTGAATGTGCAGTGTGCAGTAATAAATATAAAGAACACTTTGTTCATCACTACTGAATTGCTGTGCTGTGTGGGTCATTGCTAATAGTTAGTGGTAAGCTTTCACAGTTAACCCATTACTGAAACCATTAATTTCAAAAGTGGGCTTCTGTGCATAACAACTCTCTCCTTCCTGTGAAGTGGGTCAGAGAGTGTGTCCTGACTCCTGAGTCTTTCTACTGTAGGCCGGAGGTGTCGACACAGTGCATAAGTTATACTTATCCCTCATTTCTCCCACCATTTCATCCCCCACCCAACCACACCCCTCCATCCCCACCCCATCCTCTCTCTCCCCTCATCCCACATCCTCCCCTCCCTTCCCAACACAGGCCTGTGATGTGGCTGTCCCAGATAATGAGGTGCGAATTGTATTGCAGTAGTCTCTGGGCATGGCACCAGTCTGTGAGGAGGAGGGGGAACCCCAGTCTGCCTGGTGCAATCCCCAGCAACATCCCAAATCACAGTTGCAGTTCCTCCAGCACTACCACTTCAAAGTGGGAGATCAGGGGTAGATTTGCGCATGACATGCCAGGGCATGACAATGCCCCACCCAGCCTCCTCCTGCTGCTATGTGCCAGGCCCTGGGACGTGGAGACGGTGGACAAAAAGAGGCTGGTGGCTCTCAGAGTGGAGAAAATACTTATTCAGGGAGAGGGCTGGGCAAGCAGGAAGGCACTAGGTGTAGACATACAGGACAGAGCCAGTGCTCTATCCCTATCCCATACAAAGGGCTGTGGGTGATGACATTGTGAGTGAGGGGGAAATAAGGGACACCAGATGACACGGCGGTCCAGGCATCGGAGACTGTGTGGCAACACATACACTGGGTGTCCTGTGAAATCACTCAGGCACTAATTGATAAGATGCAGCACACACACTTCACACCACTTATCTTTCAAGAAAGCCAGCCCATTATCTTGTATTAGGAACCACATGCATATGACAGTGAGATCAAAGGGGTCTTTCCTAGCACTTTCAAAGGAAGCACTGGGTCATTTATTGCTCTTGGGACCAGGGAAAATTCTCATTCCCACTCTGACATTCTTCAGTTAGAGCAAGGTGACACAGTTAAGAGGAGAACCTCTGAAACTGAGCGCCTTCCCACGCCTAGACGTCATTTGAGTGCGAAAATATTTCAAGCATGACTCCTATCGATCTCCAACAAAGGCACTTACCGCCTGTAGAAATTAAAAGAGTTTATGTTGACTTCAGAAAGGCCTTTGGATACTTGTTATCGGTTCCCTACTTAATGATATGAGCCAATTATACACTACATGACCAGTGGCGGCTCCTGAAAAAATTCTCAGGAGGGGCAATTTTTCTGATGATTTAGGTGACCTACACACATTTTAAAAAAGATATGTCCAGCAACAACATGAAGACAGGGGCAGCATATAAGTCAATACCAGAAGCATTTATTGACTGATCTGGGGAGATGGATTCCAGTTTCTGTGACAGATTATAAATAATCTCTGATGCCTTTGTTATATTAGCTTTTGGTTGAATGTACTGTCGTAGTAAATATATAATGTTATAGCTTGGTCTGACTAAAATCTTGTGCATGACCCATTTTGTGTTGGGCCTTTGTATTCAATACAATGAACAAGAGTCCTATCTTGTCAGCCTTGTCAGCAGGTGGCTAAGGATAACACCCACGCCATAGGTCTCTCAGTTCTTCCAACTCACGAGTTCTTGCCCTGAGGACACACACACACACCCACACACACACACACACACACACACACACAACACACACACACACACACACATCATCACTGATTAACACACACACACACACACACACACACACACACACACACACACACACACACACACACACACACACACACTGATAACAAACACACACACACACACACAAATCCTCTTCTCTTAGGCTGAACATCTGAAGACAGAGAACCCGACTCAGAGCCAATGCAACAGTGACACTAGCCTGGAGGTGACCTCGCCCAACTCATCAGGACCAATCAGAAGATCAGAACTACTAGATTCAACCTACTTCATTTTATTGTATAAAATGTCAGCACACAATGTTTAGGGGCTCTTCTGATAAACTCCCTACGAGTTTGACGAACGGGTCCGTGCACGCGATTCCAGATATCTTTACCTCTGAATAAACTGCCTTATATTATACAATTATCCACCTTGTCCAAAAGTCTCTACTTGGTCTCCGTTCTCCAGTAAACTTGTTTTTATCAACAATAGTAAGGTTCAATGACACAGAAAGCAGTTCAATGTCGGGGTACAGAGTCGCTCTCTTACCAGGATCGCGGTCCGCTCTGACCAGGGTGAAGCCGGCCGGCTCCACTTCTCTGTCCGGGACTCTGTCATCCAGCCAAGTCTCCCAGCTGTATTGGGATTACAGCTGCCTGCAGCGTTTTCATTATTTAGTCCGTTCAGTAGCGGGTATGTACACGATCAACAAGATCAGTCCAAAACCGAAGATCAGTCCAAAGCAGAATGTTTGCAGAATGTTTGTAAACTAAGTCTACAAATTAAAAACATAAAATAACGCCACACTGCAGGTCGCAACATAGACGCTGCTAGCCGCCATTGTCTTAGTTACGTTCAACGTTACGTCACGTATGACGAAAGCGCGTAAGTGCATGCCCACAGACACCCATAGAGAATGTATTGAAAGCTTTGAAATGTGAAAAAAATAGATTTTACATGACAGGCTATGAGAGACTTCTGGGCGATTTTCAACCTGACTGAAATCGCCCAAAAAAGCGGGCGGGGCCATTTGAAGCACGACTTTAGCCTGATTTGACATTTAGTGGCTGGCAGATCAGACGTGAACACTGATAACTGCTGTTGCCGTGATATAATTGATTAGAAAAAAAATCCCTTCCTTTTCCCGTTTGGCAGTGCGTCGCCCATATCGCCCTATTGAACAAGCCGCCCATGTACATGACCAAAAGTATGTGGACACCTGCTCGTTGAACATCTCATTCCAAAATCATGGGCATGAATATGGAGTTGGTCCCCCCTTTGCTGCTATAACAGCCTCTACTCTTCTGGGAAGGCTTTCCACTAGATGTTGGAACATTGCTGCGGGGACTTGCCTCCATTCAGCCACAAGAGCATTAGTGAGGTCAGGCACTGATGTTGGGCGATTCCAATTCATAACAAAGGTGTTTGATGGAGTTGAGGTCAGGACTCTGTGCAGGCCAGTCAAGTTCTTCCACACCGATCTCGACAAACCATTTCTGTATGGACCTTGCTTTGTACACAGGGGCTTTGTCATGCTGAAACAGGAAAGGGCCTTCACCAAACTGTTGCCACAAAGTTGGAAGGACAGAATCGTCTAGAATGTCATTGTATGCTGTAGAGTCAAGTTTTCCCCTCACTGGAACTAAGGGACCTAGCCCGAACCATGAAAAACAGCCCCAGACCATTATTCCTCCTCCACCAAACTTTACAGTTCTCCTGGCATCTGCCAAACCCAGATTAGTCTGTCGGACTGCCAGATGAAGAAGCATGATTCATCACTCCAGAGAACGCGTTTCCACTGCTCCAGAGTCCAATGGCGGCGAGCTTTACACCACTCCAGCTGACGCTTGGCATTGCGCATGGTGATCTTAGGCTTGTGTGTGGCTGCTCGGCCATGGAAACCCATTTCATGAAGCTCCAGAAGAACAGTTCTTGGAACTCGGTAGTGAGTGTTGCAACTGAAGACAGATGATTTTTACATGCTACACGCTTCAGCACTCGGCGGTCCCGTTCTGTGAGCTTGTGTGGCCTACCACTCCGCGGTTGAGCCATTGTTGCTCCTAGAAGTTTCCACTTCACAATAACAGCACTTACAGATGACAGGGGCAGCTCTAGCAGGGCAGAAATTTGACAAACTGCCTTGTTGGAAAGGTGGCATCCTATGACGGTGCCATGTTGAAAGTCACTGAGCTCTTCAGTAAGGCCATTCTACTGCCAATGTTTGTCTATGGAGATTGCATGGCTGTGTGCTCGATTTTACACACCTGTCAGCAAAGGGTGTGGCTGAAATAGCCGAATCCACCAATTTCAAGGGGTGTCCACATACTTTTGTATATATAGTGTATTTCTCTATCTACGATGTTTCCATAGCAATATGAACAAGTGAACCATTTTACTTAAATTGATCATTCATAATCTAGGTTTATCCTCTTTGCCCCCATTTTCATCAAGATTAGTAGCTCAGCATTTAACGGTAAACAGCATTCCCACTCACCCACACACCCAACCACACCCTGCCCCACCCCCCGTGAAGACCCAGAGCGAGGAGGAGCAATAGGGGGAGAAACCTCTTTTGGACAGGCTGTCATTTCCTCTGGAGGGTTCTGTTATTCCAGTAGCCTTTGTGAATGAGCCAAGTGGCCCAGCCACCGACAGGAGGTGGGCTCTTCACAGGCAGCTGAGGTTGTCAGCCCAGCAGGGGAGGGAGGTGCTCCTAGCAGGTAGACACAGGCAGAAAACAAACATGGACCTTAACAGGAAAGGAACTACAAGACCCTGCTGGTAAATAGGAGAGAGAGATAGATGAGGGAGGGTGGGGGTATATGTATGGCCCAACTAAATATGAAAATGGGAATGTCTTGCACAATCATGAACTTTTCACCTTCAATTACATTTACATTTTTACATTTTAGTCATTTAGCAGATGCTCTTATCCAGAACGACTTACAGGAGCAATTAGGGTTAAGTGCCTTGCTCAAGGGCACATCGACAGATTTTTCACCTAGTCGGCTCAGGGATTAGAACCAGCGACCTTTCGATTACTGGCCCAATGCTCTTAACCACTAAGCTTTCCTACCTAAACCCAAATAAGAATTAATGTAGAAAGTAATCTCATGATATTTCTATGACATGCATGGTCAACACATAAGGAGAGGGTTATTCATAAAACTTCCACCACAGCAAAATTGGTACCATCCAATTATACTGTACTAGATTATATTGATGCATGCCATACTCAGAATATAAGAGAGTAAACTGTTAATAATCTCATGGATTTTCTGGAGTTTTGGGAATGGCCTCCTGTCACCAGAAAAATATTTTATCATATAGGATTGTATGCTCTGAGTGCGCCATCTTGTGACAAAAACAAAGAACAGGGTACTGTGCTTTTGGAACCGGGGATAGAACCATGCAACCTGTCATCTGGTGCAAGTGACACACTGCATTGAGTTCCACTGCATAAGGTTACTGGGTTTAGACCACCCCCTAGTGGTCTTTTAAATAAATACATTAATTGATCATTGGTGGAAGATGAACGCTTTCCACTAGTTACCACAGCCACAAATTCAAAATTGGCTATATCTTAAAAATTGTTGAAAACAAAAATGTGCTTTTTGGTCTTCATTTAAGGTTAGGGTTAGGCATACGATTAGCAGTGTGGTTAAGGTTATAGTTAAGTTTAAAATCACATTTTAAGAAGATAAATTGTAGAAATAGGTGGGGTTTATGACTTTGTGGCTGTGTTAACTAGTCACTAGCAAACTGAACCCCTTCATGAATCTTATTTGTTTCCTGTGAACAATGGAGTTTGTGGCTCACTTAACCCTAAAAGCACATATCCCGACCCCTAAAAGCAACAACAGGGGACATTTCTGACCCCAAATTGGAAATGATGGCAAAAATACACTTTCTGTCAAACAGTAACACATTTTCTTCAATTAACCTTTTGTAACACAAGTAAATGGTTTCAATTCCCCAAAATATGCATATATTTAAAAATCTTCACACATTTATATAAAAATGTATGTTTCAAAATATACGTTTTTGTATGTTTTTAACAGATACTACCATGGCCACTTGTAATGAAAATTCATTCAAAGTGCGGTTGCTGTGACACTCAAGAGGCTGAGAAATTGGCTATTGAGCTAATCTGACATACCAGGTACGACCTAAAATGGCCACCGATATGGTCACTGATATAGTCAATTTAGGCAATATGGATGCCGGTGCCATCAGACTTTATACTTTGGAATGCCATGGGCTATCAACTCAGTTCCAATTGCATCTACACTGAACAAAAGTATAAAGCAACATGTAAAGTGTTGGTCCCATGTTTCATGAGCTGAAATAAAAAATCCCAGAAATGTTCCATACGGTCAAAAAAGCTTATTTCTCTCAAATTTTGTGCACAAATTTGTGTACATCCCTGTTAGTGAGAGTTTCTCATTAGCCAAGATAATCCATCCACCTGACAGGTGTGGCATTTCAAGAAGCTGATTAAGCAGCATGATCATTACACAGGTGCACCTTGTGCTGGGGACAATTAAAGGCCACTCTAAAATGGGCAGTTTTGTCACACAACACAATACCACAGATGTCTCAAGTTTTGAGGGAGCGTGCAATTGGCATGCTGACTGCAGGAATGTCCACCAGAGCTGTTGCCAGAGAATTTAATGTTCATTTCTTTACCATAAGCTGCCTCCAACGTCGTTTTAGAGATTTTGGAAGTATGTCTAACCAGTCTCACAACTGCAGACCACGTGTAACCACGCCAGCCCAGGACCTCCACATCCGGCTTCTTCACCTGTGGGATCGTCTGAGGGGGGTGGGGGTGGTGCTGAGGAGTATTTATGTCTGTAATAAAGCCCTTTTGTGGGGAAAAACTCATTAATTCAGTATGAAATGTATGCACTCACTAACTGTAAGTCGCTCTGGATAAGAGCGTCTGCTAAATGACTAAACATTTAAACGTAAATGATTGGCTGGGCCTAGCTCCCCAGTGGGTGGGCCTGGCTGCCAAGTGGGTGGGCCTATGCCCTCCAAGGCCCACCCATGGCTGCACCCCTGCCCAGTCATGTGAAATCCATAGATTAGGGCCTAATGAATTGACTGATTTCCTTATATGAACTGTAACTCAGTAAAATATTTGAAATTGTTGCATGTTGCGTTTAAATTTTTGTTCAGTATAAAATATAGACTCTCAACTTGGTGTGAAAGTTACAGACGCACAAATATCATCATACCCCCAAGACATGCTAACTTCTCACCATTACAATAATAGGGGAGGTTAGCATTTTTGGGGTATGATATTTATGCTTCTGTAACTTTCTCACTCATCATTATTCACGATTCATTCAGGATTATCTGTAATCATGATAGCATCCACATTAACGTAGAAGTTTTTTGAAACATATTATATTTTTATTTACAATACAAGTGACTCCGCATCCAACAAATGTGTATAGTCACAAGCTTGAGGTAGTCATTGCGTGCTATGAATATGGAACCAAATACTTAACCTTTCACTACTTTAATACACATATAAGTGAATTTGTCTCAATACTTTTGGTCCCCTAAAATGGGGGGACTATCTATGTACAAAAAGTGCTGTAATTTCTAAACGGTTCACCCGATATGGATGAAAATACCCTCAAATTAAAGCTGACAGTCTGCATTGTACCATTTCAAATCCAAAGTGCTGGAGTACAGAGCCAAACAACAAAAGATGTGTCATTGTCCTAATACTTTTGGAGCTCACTGTATACCTTTCCAGGATACATACATCTACCTCTGTGCCAATAAGACATTAAATCTATGATCCTCTTGGCTTGACATATTTTAGGGCCATACTAGGGGCAGTTAACTTTGACCTACTACCACGTGCTCATGTTTTCATGGCTTTTTAATTCATACAAGATAGTAAAGTAGCCTACAGTAGGCGACATGTTCGTGCTGCGGGTTGACTCATAAAGCGCATAACCGGGGCTGGCGGGTTTAGGGTAATAGGCCCTTTTCACGTGACGTCAGACAACTTCCGTTCTGCCGCGATGCAGGTTATGTTTACATCCGGTGTCGCTTAGGAACGCTTAGCTAGTAGCACATCATTATGGAGTTCACCCAGTCCCTTTCACATCTGCCACCAATACGACTTAACGACGTAGAACGACTTGCTGACAAGTGGTCCCTTACTTCAAGATCGAAGCTTGATAAAGGCTACAAGTTCTTCGTTGAAGGTTACCTGTTTGATTATGAAGGTACGTGTTTATCTTTATTTAGCTTAAATTAGCCCTATGCTAGCGAAGGTTATGAGCTGACGAGTTTCTGTTTTGCAGCCTCTTTTTAATATTACTGCTGTTTGTATCGACCGTAAGATAAGAGTCAGTAATGTATTAATGGCTAATGCTGCGCCCTTTCTCCCAATCACTGTATTGAAACAGTCTCAAGTGTAGTTAACGGTGAGGTGACAGTGAGAGGGCGATGTTACAGGTCCATGAAGAAAAATGAGGAGGCTCATCGGCTTCAGGTTTCTCAGATAAACAGTTCTCTAACATTATGATAAGATAGGTTAAGATAGATAAGTTTTCTTTTGTTGTGTTTTGCTGCGGTTGCAGATTTAATAAGAATGATTCCACAAAGTTCCACTGTGGATCAGTTTGTTTCTCAGTCTGAGCTCTGATTTTGTATCATTAAACTTAATACACAACGAAATTCTTACAAACCGATGTGGGTTGTTGACGGCAATAAAGACTGGGAAAGATTCTGTGATAACTCAAAATGTTCAAATTTTCGATAAGTGTTGGCACTACTTGTCAAAGGTTTCAGAACAGCCAATTTTTCTTAATTAAAAAAAGAAATTGGGTTTTGAAAATTGTGTACAGTAGTTTATAATGAAATGCAGAAAAAAATGTTTTGTAAGTACAGCACTAATTGTTATGTCTCTATGAACAGGTTACACTAGACTCTGCAGAGGTTCCTGTGGTACTCAATCACATGTCATGTTCCTGCTCTGCTGGGAAAGCACTATGTAATCACATAGTAGCACTTCTTTTCAAAGTGCTCACTATGTTACCATGGGCTTTAAGACAGTGCCATTGCCTCTGTCATGCACCAGCGCACTGCAGACCTGGCACCGGCCTAGGACACAGGTCAGACATTATTTGTTACACTGATGCAGAACTTTGCAGTTTGTATTGACTTTTGACAATGTATTGTTCATCATTATTATATCACAGGGAATTGTACCAGAGGCCACCAATGATATGGCGGTGTGTAAACCAGCGGCTAAGAAAAAAACAAGTGTCAGTGTCAGTGTCAATCAATATTTATCTAGCTATCATGCACAACAGTATTTGAATAGGTGAGTTACTATACATTCATGAATAAACTAACTGCCTAACAAAGGGTTAGATAGCTAGCTAAGTAAACTTGTTACATTACAGCCAGGCAGCAATGTAACGCTACCTTTTAACGTTATCGGTATCTGGTACTAAGTTGTTGTTAGCTAACGTTAGCCCACTTTTAAGTAACTAAGGCAGTGAACAATTATGAATTAACAATAACGTTAGCAAGTTACAAACCATTGCATATACGTAAACATTATTACTCTTAACTTTACTAATTTAACTTAAACGTACCTTTTGGAATTTCTTCAAGTAGCTAGCTTGCTAGTTAGTGGTCAACAGTTGTATTTTCGTTGAGAAGTCTCAGGTTACGGGTGAACGGAAGTGAAGTTAACCTGCTACGCGGAAAGGCGGAAGTTAGATGACGTCATCGTGAAAAGGGCCTATTAAATATTGTGTGGATGAAGGGCGGGTTGTCATTCTATCGATTTATGACATTATTCTGGTGAGCAAGGGTTTATTTAGTCTTCTAGGGCCAGATATAATGACAGATGAGAAGCTGCATGTAACTAGGCTATAGACAAGTTGACTAACAAATAGCCTACAAAAATGTCGGAAATTATAAGCGGAAACATATCTACAGTAAATCAGGCAACAGGCAAAAAATCGTTTCGCCGTCTCTGACTGTAGCCTACAGAGCATTTTCTAAATTAGCGGGTTAGGGTCGGGTGCAGGCCTTAGATTTTCACTTTATCACATATAGGCGGTTGCGGATGGGTTATTAGCCATTGCGGGTGAACGAACACCTGACCCGCGCACCACTAGTAGCCTACATGTATACATTAATAGCTACAAGGGGACAACATTTTTCCTGGAAAGAGAACCTTAGATGTCCCCACGCCTCCCGTGTCCAGTGTACTCAGCACCACCTCCCCTCAGAGCAACGTGACAGGATACCGGATGACTGTGCCTGTGGGGCTTGCTTTCAATCATCATTTAGATAAACAAGCCCTGCTGCTGGTCCTACAGACAATATAGATCTACCGATGAGGTAGCAGAATCGGCTAAGACAAGTTTGTTACATACATATTCTAGAGTAATAATGGCAACAGTTAAACCAGATGACAGACTGACAAGATCTCAGGGCTTCATGTGCGTTGGTTTTGCGGGAGTTTTCAGTAAAACTGTTACGTCGCCCCTGGAGGTGGTGAAAATTAAGAGTCAAGTGGGCACATTTCACTGTAAAAAAGGCTTTCTCCACAGCTTTCTTTTTGTCTACCAGAATGAAGGCATACGAGGATTTTGGAAAGGGAACCTCGTCTCCTGTCTCCGCCTGTTTCCTTACAGTGCCGTCCATTTGGCAACATACAAACAGTGAGTGAATAAGCAATTTGGTGTGTTGTTTCTGAGTTATGATAACATTAATCTTAGACAAGTAGCTAGTTTGCTACTAGCTAACTATAACGTTACAGCTATCTAACAGTATAGCTAATTTAATTACCATGCTAGTTAGCGATAACCAACCAGGCTGATAGGGCATGTTTGGAACAAAAAGCAGCACGTCTTTTTACTGGGTTGACATTTTTGCAAATACATTTTATGAATACTTCGACGTCGTCTGCGGAACTGGTATAGCTAGCTAGTTAGTTAGTAAATAAAGAAATAAAGCTAGCTAGTGTCACACATTTCCATCCAACTCACTTCCGTTTCTCTAAAGATTCCTGTTGGACACGCCTTCTATCATTGTCCAATCAGACGGCTCTTAAAACTCAGCCGAGTATGGTGTCACTTCATAGCTAAACAAATTGATAAGTAGGCATGCCTAACTTCTCGATTTTTATGGTCACATTCGACCATGCCATGATAGCTGAGGAGTTATGGTACATAGTGTTTTCTATTCTAGCGTTGACAGTAAGACCTCACGCGTCAGTGCATGTGCACATGTAAACACGACCCCTGCCCCGCACGCCAGGGAAATGTTCTCTACATCGTGTTCCACGCAGGGCTTCCAAGAAGAGGGCAGCTCCTCTCCTTCCTTGACTTTCAGTAAATATATATTAAATAAAGTTAGTCAGATTAATAAACAGCCATAAAGTATCAGATGACATTTACTGCAGCTCTACTTCGACACCATCTTAATTTTCTGACGTATGATGGTGGATTCTCAATGGAGAACATGATATGTTGAATTTGCATGGTATGTTTACTCTCTATGAAAAATTACAACTGTTCTTGAATTAGATACTCAGTCTGTTACAGTTAGTATGTTTACTCTCAGAAAAATTTGAACTGTTCTTGAATTAGATGCTCAGTCTATTACAGTTATGTAACATACAGTTACTTACTGCTAGAATTTCCAGAAGCCAGAAGCCATAATCATACATAATAATAATAGTATTCACTAGCTGTACCTGTCTCATGAATAACGTATGCATTGATTAAAGTAAATATATTTTCAAAATAGGTTCCTTTATAAAGATAATTAAGAACCAAAACATTGACCTCTGTGTTCTTGACTTTCCAGGATCGTCCACCTCCACATGGATGAATTGGGCTACATCTCTCAGTGGAGGGCAATTTTTGCTGGTGGGCTAGCTGGTATAAGTGCTGCGCTGGCCACGTACCCTCTGGAGGTGGCAGAGACTCGCCTCATAGCTCAGAACTGCAGAGAGCCTACCTACAGGGGGGTGGTCCACACGCTTTCTAAGATATACCAGACCGAAGGCCTTCGAGCACTCTACAGGGGCTTCTCTCTCACAATCCTAGGTACACACTTATGTCTGTATACTACAGAAATGTGGATTAAGATATTCCTAAGAAAAGCCACACAATGATTTAGGATAACTCTATATAAAGTTTGTCCAGTCTGCTTACTTGTGAAACACCCTTTCTTACAGCTTATAGAGCTTTCATTGTTGTTTGAAATTTGGAACAGCCAAACAGAGAATATTTATATCATGATGATATGTTGTTCTATTAGGCAGTGTTGACATAGCTAGTAACTGTGGATCTATTCTGCTACAGGTGCATTTCCCTTCTCTATTGGTTGCTATGCAGTCTACATCAACTTGGACAAGCTGTGGCGGGAGCCCCAATTCCGGTTCACTCCCCTACAGAACTTCATCAATGGCTGCATAGCTGCAGGAGTGGCCCAAACCCTCTCCTACCCCTTTGAAACTGTGAAAAGGAAAATGCAGGTAAGCGCACTCAACTCATTGGGCCATTTTATGAGACACAACTCATTTGGTAATACCACATCCATCCACAGGGTGGTGCATTTGTACACATTTGTACCGGTATCTCTGACCAGTACATACCGGTAGTAAAACACTTGTCCTTACACAGCAAAACACTTGCCCTTGATAAAGTAGCCTACGAGTGCATGCGTTTTTTTCTACTTTCTAAACAAAATGCAACATAGAAGCTTAGAAATTAGCCAAAAAATATAGTCACGCTTTGAAAGTTTTAAACTAAGATGAATAATACAGTTTCTTCATAGACTTTAAACTACAATAACTGACCATAGTTATTGGCAAATACCATACATTGGGCTGATGTATGAGTTAATGTCTCCCCTAACATGTCCTTCTCTGTATGAATGAGAGGACACATAGGGTTCAATAGGACTTCTATGAAGGACGGAATACTACATCCGTTTTTATCAATGTATTATTAGTGACCACAAGGTGCTGCGGCAGCTGAGAATGTGAATGCTGTTCAGGGTCTGCCTGCGCTCTAGATAAGTTCTCTAAATATAGCTGACAGCTATCACACAGTGAACAAGCACAGTCTCACTCCAATTGAGAAGCCCATAAAACAAACTGCACCTCTCTTTAATGCCCTCTGCCTAGTTTCAGACACACAGAATTAAGAAATATATTTTTTGTTCCCGTTTTTGTATAGAAGTTTATTAGATTTTTTTGGCCAAAACAAGAACTTCAATTAGAGACGGATGACACGACCCACAAGCAACATTTTTTAAGGAAGCTTAAAGCATGGGTGCAGTTCTTGTTTCACCAGCCAGCCAGTAGCATTTCCTTAACAAACTCAGCCTTTGAGATCTGTCAAGGCCTCGTCACTGGAAGTGTGTTGTCTTTGGGGGATGGTTATTCTCATGGATTAAAGTGCCCTCTAACATGCGAATGCATCCAAGGTGGAGCCAGTCAAGTGGTTCATGCTTGACAAAAGGAAAGCACAGTTTGTTTTGGGACATGTAAGATACCGATGTCCTGTCTGTGAGAGTACTGAGACCACACCCACATTTGCTCAGTTAATTTGGTTTCACTTATATCAAATTGTTGAGTGAAGAGTCATCGTAATGAATGACTTCTGTGCTGCAGTCAGGATATAGCTAGTCATGTGGCATCCAAGTTATAAATGTCCCTTAGCACAGATCCCCGGTTTGAGCAATTATCGTAAATGTCAGGAATTTCCATTCATAAAAATCATTCCATTCATTCCATAGTCTCTCTCCCTACATAAAAAAATACTAAAATGTTATAGTAAACTGTAGTATACTGTAGAATACTATACTACACACTTGTATCCCTCATCACGTAGTGCTTTCTTTCACATTTTTAGATTGATTGGACTGCTAGATAGCGTTGTCGTTGCAGAAATTAAGTCAAACGGATTTAAGTTTTTCTGCATTAAAATCACCAGCTACTAGGAGCACTGCCTTTGGATGAGCATTTTCTTGTTGGTTTATGGCCCTATATTGCTAATTGAGTGCAGTCTTAGCTATACATCTCAGCGCCATTCTTTATACTACAGTCATGTCCACAAAAACACTACAGTAAATACTACAGTATACTACAGTCATGTCCGCAAAAACACTACAGTAAATACTACAGTATACTACAGTCGTGTCCACAAAAACACTACAGTAAATACTACAGTATACTACGGTCGTGTCCACAAAAACACTACAGTAAATACTACAGTATACTACAGTCATGTCCGCAAAAACACTACAGTAAATACTACAGTATACTATGGTCATGTCCGCAAAACACTACAGTAAACACTACAGTAAAGTCTGCAAAAACACTACAGTGAATACTATAGTATAAAAATATAGTAATACTACAGTATTTAGACCATAGTATTTTTTTCATGTGGGTCATTACTTGGATCACACACGCTTATGAGTTTGTCCCAAATATCTGTCATTAATTGATCCTAAATGCATTTATTTTATACTGGTGCTCTCTAGGGTCACTTTCCTAGTAACTGGTCTAACTGGAAACCTCTCTCATTACATAACTGTCATGACTCATCTAATCAGGAATTTTTGTCCTCCTCTCTCTCGCCAGGCCCAGAATCCTCGCCTCCCCCATTATGGCGGCGCTGATGTCCACTTCACTGGAATGCTGGACTGCTTCAGGCAGGTGATCAGAAGCAAGGGCATCCTGACACTGTGGAGTGGCATCACAGCTAACATGGTCAAGGTAGGACCACCTAAGTCATGTTCCCATCATTTTTGTTATACATTAGCCTATTACCATAATGATTTATTGCGCTCTACCCCCAACCCTCTACCAGTCCTCCTCAGTCTTGTCAGCTGTAGATATAGTGCAGTAATAGATATAGTAATATACAGCCAACGCACATTTATCAAACCAATACCATTTTTTATATCAGTGTGAAACAGTAGAATGGCCCAGTCCTTGGGAGAGGACCTTGAGAGAGATGTGCTTTGTGGGTAATTTATAACAGGGTTATTACAAGCTGGCAGATGTGGGTCTGATCCTTGAACAGCATGCACTGCTCTCATCTTTCATCTCCAAATGGCTTTTCATGATGGCAGTGGAGTTGTTTCTTTTATTGGTGTAAAATCTCCTCTCATGAACAGTCTACCAAGTAAATAGTGTACTTTGTGGACAGGAAGATCATAACCAGGTCCTACTACCAGGGCAGATTTTAACCTACCTCTTCACATTTTATACAGAGACACTTCAAAAGCAATTGATCTATTGAGCCCACTGACATCTTCCCTGTTTGTCCTCCTCAGATTGTCCCCTACTTTGGCCTTCTCTTCAGCTGCTTTGAGATGTGCAAGCAGGTCTGTCTGTACCGCAACGGGTACATTGTGTCTCCATTGAGCTATAAGTTGGCACCAGGCGTGGACCAGAGCATGGGCCCTACTGAGGTGGAAGAGGTGAAGCGGTACCTGAAGAATAGGAACTTTCAGTCACAGCAAGGAAGTCGCTGGTGAAACTGGTGTAACAACAAATCCTGCACAAGGGGATGATGACCATTAGTATAGGAAAGTGTCTGAACTATCAAAAAGAGTCAGGAATATTTGTTGGAATTCAATACTTTGAAGATGACAATTTGGTTGATGTCAGGTCTGATTTCAGAATCAGAGGTACATCTATTGATAGACATTAATCATGCTGTATTGTATTTTAAAGTTGCAATGCAATCATAGGAATTGCACTTTTATACTTGACACATGGAATATTTTTTTTACTGTATGTTCAGAGCAAGGTTATGGTATTTTCTAACGTTGTTATACAGTTTTTTTTTACTGTATTTAATACTATTCCACTCATTCCGCTCCAGCCATTACCAGGAGCCCGTCTTCCCCCATGAAGGTGCCACCAACCTTCTGTGTAATATGGTCTTGGCCTTACATAAAGGTCATGAAGTGGAACACAAAACACACACCTGTTATAAGATGACATTAGCTTACTAATGCCAATTAATGCTTTTCATTATGTTCATTCTGTTATCATTACTATTTTAACAGACTTGGGTATATCATATTTATGTGCCTTAAGGTTTCCTTATTTATTATAAGGCTTATTTCACTGACTGTTTTAATTATGCCTGGTAGTTATGTAATTATTCACACAAAGGATCTGATTGAGTCCCAGCCACTAATCAGTCACTAACTTTCATAGCACATACTGTATGTATCATTGTGTGTTGTGAATCTAGCAATAAGATTGTAACTGAAGCACACCAATGTGCTTCACCAATGTGCAGGTTAGGTGTATACGGTATGTAATACATTTGATTGATGAAACTATGCAAATCTATAATTAATTATTTTAGATTGAGATGATTGAGAATCATTGAAGTGAAATGTACTTGAACAGTCATTGTAATGGCTGATATTGACTGTGGCTGACATGTGTACTGTACACAATTAGAGAAGTGAAAGAGGCAGGCCAAGAGAAGCTGACGTGCGGGCACCCTGACAAAACTACACTATTTACAGTCAGGGAAAAAAGAATTTGATCCCCTGCTGATTTTGTACGTTTGCCCACTGACAAAGAAATGATCAGTCTATAATTTTAATGGTAGGTTTATTTGAACAGTGAGAGACAGAATAACAACAACAAAATCCAGTAAAACACATGTCAAAAATGTTATAAATTGATTTGCATTTTAATGAGGGAAATAAGTATTTGACCCCCTCTCAATCAGAAAGATTTCTGGCTCCCAGGTGTTTTTTATACAGGTAACGAGCTGAGATTAGGAGCGCACTCTTAAAGGGAGTGCTCCTAATCTCAGTTTGTTACCTGTATAAAAGACACCTGTCCACAGAAGCAATCAATCAATCAGATTCCAAACTCTCCACCATGGCCAAGACCAAAGAGCTCTCCAAGGATGTCAGGGACAAGATTGTAGACCTACACAAGGCTGGAATGGGCTACAAGACCATCGCCAAGCAGCTTGGTGAGAAGGTGACAACAGTTGGTGCGATTATTCGCAAATGGAAGAAACACAAAATAACTGTCAATCTCCCTCGGCCTGGGGCTCCATGCAAGATCTCACCTCGTGGAGTTGCAATGATCATGAGTACGGTGAGGAATCAGCCCAGAACTACACGGGAGGATCTTATCAATGATCTCAAGGCAGCTGGGACCATAGTCACCAAGAAAACAATTGGTAACACACTACGCCGTGAAGGACTGAAATCCTGCAGTGCCCGCAAGGTCCCCCTGCTCAAGAAAGCACATATACAGGCCCGTCTGAAGTTTGCCAATGAACATCTGAATGATTCAGAGGAGAACTGGGTGAAAGTGTTGTGGTCAAATGAGACAAAAATCGAGCTCTTTGGCATCAACTCAACTCGCCGTGTTTGGAGGAGGAGGAATGCTGCCTATGACCCCAAGAACACCATCCCCACCGTCAAACATGGAGGTGGAAACATTATGCTTTGGGGGTGTTTTTCTGCTAAGGGGACAGGACAACTTCACCGCATCAAAGGGACGATGGACGGGGCCATGTACCATCAAATCTTGGGTGAGAACCTCCAGGGCATTGAAAATGGGTCGTGGTTGGGTATTCCAGCATGACAATGACCCAAAACACACGGCCAAGGCAACAAAGGAGTGGCTCAAGAAGAAGCACATTAAGGTCCTGGACTGGCCTAGCCAGTCTCCAGACCTTAATCCCATAGAAAATATGTGGAGGGAGCTGAAGGTTCGAGTTGCTAAACGTCAGGGTCGAAACCTTAATGACTTAGAGAAGATCTGCAAAGAGGAGTGGGACAAAATCCCTCCTGAGATGTGTGCAAACCTGGTGGCCAACTACAAGAAACGTCTGGCCTCTGTGATTGCCAACAAAGGTTTTGCCACCAAGTACTAAGTCATGTTTTGCAGAGGGGTCAAATATTTATTTCCCTCATTAAAATGCAAATCAATTTATAACATTTTTGACACGTGTTTGTCTGGATTTTTTTGTTGTTATTCTGTCTCTCACTGTTCAAATAAACCTACCATTAAAATTATAGACTGATCATGTCTTTGTCAGTGGGCAAACGTACAAAATCAGCAGGGACATTTTTGACACGCGTTTGTCTGGATTTTTTTGTTGTTATTCTGTCTCTCACTGTTCAAATAAACCTACCATTAAAATTATAGACTGATCATGTCTTTGTCAGTGGGCAAACGTACAAAATCAGCAGGGGATCAAATACTTTTTTCCCTTACTGTATACAAAAGTATGTGAACACCCCTTCAAATTAGTGGATTCGGCTGTTGAGCGCACAGCCATGAAATCTCCATAGACAAACACTGGCAGTGACTTTCAACGTGGCACTGTCATAGGATGCCACCTTTCCAACAAGTCAGTTAGTCAAATTTCTGCCCTGCTAGAGCTGCCCCGATCAACTGTTAGTGCTGTTATTGTGAAGTGGAAACGTCTAGGAGCAACAACGGCTTAGCCACGAAGTGGTAGGCCAAATCAACATGCGTGCCGAGCCAACATGCGGATCGAGAGCTTCAAGTTCCTCGGTGTCCACATCACTAAGGATCTAGCATGGTCCACACACACCTGAGAACGCCTCTTCCCCCTCAGGAGGCGTTGGTATGGTAAATGCTTGGCATCCGACTGCAAGGCGCTACAGAGGGTAGTGCGTTCGGCCCAGTACTTCACTGGGGCCGAGCTCCCTGCCATCCAGGACCTCTATACCAGGCGGTGTCAAAGGAAGGCCCTAAAAATTGTCAAAGCCACCCAAGTCATAGACTGTTGTCTCTGCTACTGCACGGCAAGCGGTACCAATGCACCAAGTCTGGAACCAACAGGACCCTGAACAGCTTCTACCCCCAAGCCATATGACTGCTAAATAGTTAGTCCGGGTAGGTATTTGGTTAAAGTTCAACTTTTTGGGCAACCCCACAAAATTCACATAAAAATGTGAGTTATAGATCTATCATACTCATTGAAAGCAAGTCTAAGAAGCGGTAAATCTGTTCTATGTGAGATATTTCTATGCTTCCCGTTCTTAAGTTTCGTTTTTGTATCATTTACTTTGGTTTTGTACACCAGTTTCAAACAGCTGAAAATACAATATTTTTGGTTATGGGAAAATATATTTCAGATGGTACAATGATTCTCTACATTGCTTGTTTTGTCACATAAACTGATATTAGGCAAACTATTAGAATTTTTGCAACCAGGTAATTGCGGAGCGATTTCTGCATAGTGTGTCTTTAACTGCATTGACCCTTTTTGTACTAACTTTTTGGACTCATGCTGACCAGACCGCTCGCGTGCGTCTGCGTGCATGTTGATTTTGTCCACCCACACCAGATGAGATCAGGACACGCTGGATGAAATATCAAAACGAACTCTGAACCAACTATATTAATTTGGGGCCAGGTCGAAAAGCATTAAACATTTGTCAATTTAGCTAGCTAGCTTGCTGTTGCTAGCTAATTTGTCCTGGGATATAAACATTGGATTGTTATTTTACCTGAAATGCACAAGGTCCTCTACTCCAACAATGAATCCACAGATAAAAGGGTAAACCAAGTTCGTTTCTAGTAATCTCTCCTCCTTCAGGCTTCTTCTTATTCTTTGGACTTTATATGGCGGTTGGCAACCAACTTTAAGGTGCATTACCACCACCACTGGACGAGTGTGGACATCAATTCATCTTTCGATTACCCACGTGGGTATATGCTCCTAAAAATCAATGAGGAGATGGGAGAGGCGGGACTTGCAGTGCAGTGTTGGCAATTTAGCGACTTTGTCGCTATATTTAGCGAGTTTTCAGACCCCTCTAGCAACACATTTTTTTAAAAGCGACTAGCGACAAATCTAGCGACTTTTTCTGGTGTTATTGGAGACTTTTGGAGACTCTGACGTGAAAGCACATATCGTTCTTACTCTTCTCAACGAGCAGCGGGTGCTGCCGTGGGCCCCACCCAGGCCCCACCCCCATCCCAAAGCACTCACAGGCGGCCCAGTCCTTGCGCAGCAGTCCCTCCCAGCTACAGTCAGAGCAGGAGATGTTCACCCCTCCGCGTCCAGACTGCAAATTAATCACGCATGCGGGAAGCCGCCGCTGGCTGATCCCGCCCTGGCTTACATTCAGGGCGGGAAGTAAATGTAGGGTGTTTTTTACTCACTTTTTGTCTCTCCCACAACGTTATTCCTATATCCTACAGCGTCCATCACAATTACATGCACATGGCCAATTATGCAAATTAGGTGAAGCCGTCATTTAGCGACTTTAAGGACAACCAATAGCTACTTTCCTTACTGAGGAGTTGACAACACTGGTCAAGCGTCACAAATAGAACCAAGTTCTATTTTAGTGCCTGGCTACTACGCAGACGCTCGTTGACGTGCGCGATCAGTGTGGATGCAATGATTGAATAATATGTATGTGTACATTTATTTTGCGACGCGAGCGGTGTGGTCAGCATGTCATCGCATACGGTGCTGGTACTGTTTTATTATCTATCCTGTTGCCTAGTCACTTTTATTCCTAAATATATGTACACATCTACCTCAATTACCACGTACCCCTGCACATCAACTCAGTACTGGTACCCCGTGTATATAGCCACGTTATCGTTACTCATTGTGTATTTATTATTACTTTTATTATTATGTGTTATTACTTTTCTGTTATTTCTCTATTTTCTTTCTCTGCATTGTTGGGAAGGGCCCGTAAGTATTTCACTGTTAGTCTACGCCTGTTGTTTACGAAGCATGTGACGATTAAAATGTTATTTTAATTAAATTCCTTTGCTAAACAAGGTGTGGGTTTTCTGAATATGGGTTGACAATGTATGAATGACATCACAACTGTTGTTCGGACTTATACAAAGGATCTGAATGGAGCAATTGCTCCATCATTATCATATTTGGCAGGACACTACATTCAGGAGAACGTCTCTGATGGAAATGCTGAATACAGATTACAGATTGACTGTACACATGTAGTTCTTTCATGATTTCTATCTCAAAGGCTCTGAGCGGTGCACTCTACCGAGAAACCCCTAGTCTGGTGACTGTAACCTGATCTGCTAGTTCCCCTAGTCCCAGCTGACCCCACCACTACCACCTTACTACAGTAGGCTAATGGCATACAAGAAAGACAGCAACATTTTATTTTCCCAAAATATGTAAGTTGTTAAATGGATATTTGAGGAGCAGATGCATTCTTTTTTTGTCCCAAGGAAGTTTGATCACAGGACTGACTATCATTATCCTTATTTTCACTTAACTGTAGGACACAAGATAAGTTGTGTCAATATCATAATAATATAACATCATTATGCCAATTATATCAATTATAATATTATCATTATCATCTGCTTGACCATGGTATTTAATCTAAAAGGAATTTTATCTCAAATCAAATTGTATTGGTCACATACACATATTTAGCAGATGTTATTGCAGGTGTAGCGAAATGCTTGTGTTCCTAGCTCCAACAGTGCAGTAGTATCTAACAATTCACAACAATAAACACAAATCTAAAAGTAAAATAATGGAATTAAGAAATATAAAGATCTTGTGATCCTCTTGTGAGAAATTGCAGAGTCAAGGACATTTTAACCTGGTAGTGAATGGGATGACCTTTTCCCCCCTATATCTAAGTGCCCTCTCACAGCCGATCATTAACTCAGAGTAGACAGGAATTTCAGCCAAAGATGGTGGATCACTCAGGCCGTTTACCATTGAAAAAATTGTCAGTTCCTGTCTACTTAAGGGGGTGGCTCTCCCATAGACACCAATGCAGTTGCAGCTGGGTCTGGTATACTCAGGCTGCTTTTACACAGGCAGCCCGATTCTGATATTTTTTCCACTAATTGGACTTTTGACCAATCAGAGCTGATCTGATTGTTGAAAATACCAATTAGTGAAAAAAAAATATCAGAATTGGGCTGCCTGTGTAAACACAGCCTTCCTCTTGTGTCTCTGTTTCAGCTACTCCAAGCTGCCATGCTTTTCACATGACCTTGGGTCCAGAACTCACCAACCAAAAGCTTGGTTGGTAAGGCATAATCAAGGTGTGTCATTCACAACCATGTAGGCCTACTTAACCAACAACCTATTGAATGACATCAACTCAAAATTAGCTATTTTAAACCTTGGATATAACTTTCATGTTATCACATTTAATATTATAGGCCAGTCTTTCATGTATGATATTAATTACATTTTTATTTTGAAATAAATAAATACTCTTGAGCACGGGCGAACAACACAGCTGAATTCATGAAGACGGGACAAATCTCTCAGGCTAGGGGACGTTCATAAAAACATAGTCTCCGCCCACTAAATCCACCAGCGCACCAATGGCATACCGCCTTTCAGCTCCCGCTTTGTCTCGCGAACATAGAGGCATTAAATCCGCTCTCAATTAAACGAATCGGCCATTTCGACTGAGCCGGCATATCTCAGCAGTCCTTGGTTGAAGGGGAAGGTTTCCTTGTATCAACGTCCTCGATAACAACAGAAAATGAATGAGACCGTCATCTCGTTCGGTAAGGACTTCTTGGCTGGTGGTATTTCCGCTGCCATCTCCAAAACAGCTGTAGCCCCTATTGAAAGAATCAAGCTTCTACTTCAGGTAAGTTTGACTGGCTTTTCAGAAATTAACTGTTAGTTTCTAGCTACAGTACAGTACTAACGTTAACACGGATGAGAGGGGTTCGTTTGGTACTAACAGTAACTGGCTAAGTTACTAACGTAACTCCTCGCCATATCTTTTTTTGGGGGTGCTTTTTTAAACTGGGTTACCTAGCTATCTACTGTAGCTTACTTAGCTAATGACATTTCATTGGTGCCTTGCAAGGTTGAAAGGATGCGAGTAACTCGTTCATTTTGGTTCCTCGTCGCGTGTGATCAACTTGGAACTGTCAGTTCAGCAGCAAACCGGTGTCCGAGTCTTGTTTGGGAATTTGGCTAACGTTAACTAGCTAACTAACTCTTAGTTTGCTTGCTGCAAATGACTAACGTCATTGTTGTACAAGTTTAAAGACTCCGTATATGTGTTATGCTCATTGGCATCCCTACTAGCTAGTTACTTTGTTCACTAGCTAGCTTGGACATTGAACATCGTTGTGTCCTCTGACATCAAGTATTACGTAACTAGCAGTTACTAGGCCCGAGAAGTTGCCAAGGTCGCAACAAGGGGAGGCTTCATCCTGTGTTTAGCTGAGGCCTAGCGAGAACCAATCTAGTGAGGAGGAGGCGGGTCCTTCTACATTGTGAATGGAACGTTGAAAGGCGAAGTGCTTGGTGATGCTGACTAACGTTACCTAGCTAACTTCTTGTCTACATGATTTTAGCCACTGTTAGCCATGTATCCACAATGTTGCCAACATTGAATTACTATGAATAGTGTTGTTAGGGGTGTTGGCTTATTTAGTTGGCTAAGGAAATTGAATGCTGTTGAGACACTTTTATTGATAAAGTAGGCCATGTCCTCTGTATCTTTGTCATTAAACTGCCGTTTCCTTTTCCCTTTGAAGTTTTATAAATATATTGTATAAAGACTGAGCATTGGCTTTTGATGTGTTTGTGAATACAGGTGCAACATGCTAGCAAACAGATCACCGTTGACAAGCAGTACAAGGGTATCATGGATTGCGTCGTCCGTATCCCCAAGGAGCAGGGCTTCCTGTCGTTCTGGAGAGGCAACTTGGCCAATGTCATCAGATACTTCCCCACCCAGGCCCTCAACTTTGCATTCAAGGACAAATACAAGCAAATCTTCCTGGATGGCGTGGACAAGAAACAGTTCTGGAGATACTTCGCTGGTAACCTGGCCTCTGGCGGTGCTGCTGGCGCTACCTCCCTGTGTTTTGTGTACCCCCTCGACTTTGCCAGAACCCGACTGGCTGCTGATGTCGGTAAGGCCGGTGCTGGGCGTGAGTTCAACGGCCTGGGTGACTGCTTGAAGAAGATCTACAAGGCTGACGGTCTGAAGGGCCTGTACCAGGGCTTCTCAGTGTCGGTCCAGGGCATCATCATCTACAGAGCTTCATACTTCGGCGTCTATGACACAGCCAAGGGTGAGTCCATGGACTGCTCTGAGCACAGGCCTCAATCCTCATGTCTGAGTAGAACTGCAAGTGTCTGTTTCACAAAGAATCTTAAAGCCTGCTTTAATCCACTTGCATTTTCTCTGTAGGTATGCTGCCAGATCCCAAGAATGCAAGCATCTTGGTCAGCTGGGCCATCGCTCAGTCTGTGACTGCAGTTGCCGGTCTTACATCCTACCCCTTCGATACTGTCCGTCGTCGTATGATGATGCAGTCTGGACGTAAAGGAGGTAATTGTCAACTTTTGAACACTTGTCTGTATTTTAGTATCAAGTTGTATATTCACCATCATGCTGTCCACCAACAGTGGGCTACTGCTTGTGCTTACCATTCAGCCAAGGCAAAGGTATGACCTGTTTTGCTTGTTTTGCAGGTGACATCATGTACACTGGCACCATTGACTGCTGGAAGAAGATTGCGAGGGATGAGGGTGGCAAGGCCTTCTTCAAAGGAGCCTGGTCCAACGTTCTCCGAGGCATGGGAGGTGCCTTCGTGCTGGTGTTGTACGATGAGTTGAAGAAGGTCCTCTAAACTGTTTTTAGATGTCTCCCAAAAAATGTTTAAACTGTAACATAACTTGTACATTTGGAAGGACTGTCAAATTCCGCCTTATTTATAGGGACCAACTAGTATCTTTGTGCTAGTTGTACTGGAGAAATCTGTTTTGCGCTTTTTATTTTGCCCAATGTTTGTTTCTGTTTGCCCCTCACCAGAATGTAATTCCCATTTTTAAAAAAGTTACAATGCCAGGTCTTCAAATGTCAACCTGTTTCATCCAGATGGTCTGTTTCTAGTCAATACTGTAAAAATAAAGGCAACCTACTGAATGAACCTACAATGAGCTTTTCACTTGGTTTGTGTGTTTCCTTGGCAGTAGCAACACTGAATGGCATGTAGTGTTACTCCTGGCTTCTCCCTGGTGTGGTTTCTCTTGAGAGCCAGCTGGTGTCTTATTCGTTGAGGTGTAACTTTAAGAGCTGGGTTGTCCTTGACAGTTGTGGTTGGGCTCCAGCCAAAGTCAGCTGACTGGAACTTGGACTGGGTGGGTGTAATCTATACAAGCTGGTGAGAAGGTACTAAACAGGGACGGTGTGAAAGAAACAACTACAGACGGTCTTGTGGCTTGTTTTTACCTGACGCAAAATGCATGTTTGAGCACAATTTACTCATTCATATAAACGAAGTAACTGACATCTGGTGCTGAGAGGAATGCTAGGATTACCTGTTGCAAAGTGGATTACTTCAGGCTTCTAAATTTACTCTATCTCTCAAGCCGCTTCCGTCTCGAACTGGTGAGTTGCTGGACCGTTACCTGTATGTGGGGCCAACTAGATAAAACCACAATCCTGCTCAAAGATCTCGATGTTGAACCTGTGCGTTTGACTGGGTGCCAATCCACATTGCTCCAGTTAATAGACTGCAGAGAAGCAAACTCAACCCTCCATTTTAGAGAAGTTAGCTGGAAAACTTATGTTGGGTGAATGTTGAAATAAAGTACTATTAGGAAATAGTCTGTGTGTGCTGACATGTTACCTCCGAGACTTGATCCTGCACTAGTGACATGGCTGAGATTCCTCCAGATACATGATCGCGGCAGCAAAAAAAGAAGGAATGGGAGCCTTTCCAAGCTCATGTCATCAAGAAGAGTGAGGATGCGCCTTACACTTTTCACAACTACACCGTTAAGACTTCGGTACATCAGTGCTGGCTGCAATATATCAGGTTGTAATCCCTGTCCTTGGGTTACCTTCACCAGCCAATGTCAACTACCAGAGTAGGCAGGCCTATGTCGTCATGAGCTCTTTGTAGACCTAGTATTGTCTACGACGCTCTACAATGGAGGACACTCTTAATTTAGCTCTCAATGCCTTTATCAGATTACACATGATTTACCCAGCAGGATATGGAGTATCTGTAATCGTCCTTGGGCTGTGTGGGAGTTATAGGAAGTAATCATTGCTTTAGTGACACACCAGAATTGATCCTGACTGGTGATCTACCCAAATCGTTAGTAACTTGTCATGTTTCAGCATGCCGTTTCCACCTCTGCATCATTACAGCTGAATTAGGAGGCATTCAAGTAGATTTGTGGCTTAGGTAACACCCATTTGAGGTCATTGGCGAGAGCTCAGACGAGCACGCTTTCAGTAGTACCACAACTTTGAACTGTTTAGTAGACTTTAGTGTCTTAAGGTGTATTGCAACTTGAAAGATATAAAACTGCACTAAGGCCAATATTACAATAACTCACAGTATGGGCTGTTTTTATGTAAAATGTTGATTTTTGCAGTGTAAGTTATTATTTACAGGTGAAACTGGTTTGATCTGCCCTTAACTGGTGACAAGCTAATGTCAAAGAACAGATCCTGCTGATGGATCACATGGCTTTAGCAGATTACTCATCACCACTGGGGGCATGCGTGGCATGCCCTGCTGCGGTTTCATAATCCTGACCTGTTGAATGACGTCATTTACACACCCCCAGCCACGTCTCAGCTCGTCACTGATATGAAAGGAATGTGATTATGGAACCGCAGCATTGGTTTCAAATCAGATCAGTGACTTTGATTTTTTTTTATATAGCCAATTAGCTGCATCACTACAGCACCTTAGACTTAAGTATATACCTACTAAAAAAATACATTTGAGAGAAACACCGGAAAAGAGCCAGGGGTTGCTCATTTAGACTATACTTAGTTCATATTTTAATTATATTCCATATTTAAAATGGCACTTTGAATGCTTAACACCACATAGGATCTGAATGTCTTTTTATACATCATTTTACCACCACCAGTATGGTTACCTGCCAGCTCATAGAAATGCAGAGAGTGTCATGTGGTGAATCTGTTATTTGCATTTTATCTATTCCCTTTACACACCGTTAGCATAGCACCAAAGAGTGGGTCACCAACAACAAAATAGTAAATGATGGAGCAAAAGCATTCCTTGACATTTTCACACTTTATTTCTATGATAAATATGTAGTGCTCAAGAAATGACATTCCATGAGAGCATTATTAATTTTTTAAAACATGATTTCTATCATTTGTTTACAAAGTCTCATATGACAACAAAACATAAACAATTGTCCTTTGTTTTTTGATTATGATGAAGTAAGAGGTGTCCTAGAGAGGTATCTTAATAAGAAAGGTATAGTCAGTGTGTAACAGATACCCAGGATTTTAACTTGTGTCCACAACTATATTTTGCAGCCAAGAAGCTTACCACATTTTAAAAAACATGCAAACTTTGGTTGGCCTGGTGATCAGTGGCCTCCTTCAGGTTTCTGGGAAGCTTTACTTGTACAACTGTTATTGTAGCCATAACAAGTAATTGTTTTCATGGGTCAGCCTGTCCTTAGGCCAGACCAGTGCCCAGTTCAGGCCGCACATCCTGAACAGTCTCAGGTCTCTGTTTGGCACTACACTTGCAATTTGTGGTTAATTAAACAAAATACAGCACAAGCTTGGATCCACCAAGGAAAAAAAGTGTCATTATGGTCGTAATATCAAATGAACTTGATGGGAAAACATGAGGATATTTGGGGAAAACAACCAAAGAGATGTTATCCCCCCTGTATGTGAATGTACACATTGACTTATATGGTATTACAGCCTCTGCCTAACCGAGGTAAAATTAGTTTTATATTGGATATTCGGGTTTTCTCTCCTCAATAGCTATTGAACCAAGCATGCCATGATTATGAAGATGGTATATTCTGAATCGGGTGGATGGAGAACAATCCGCTTTTGTAATATTTTATTTTAAAAAATAAAAATAAAAACTATTTGGACTATTTTGTATATGTCCATTACATGAAATCCAAATAAAAATCAATTTAAATTACAGGTTGTAATGCAACAAAATAGGAAAAACGCCAAGGGGGATGAATACTTTTGCAAGGCACTGTATAATGTTCATAGTCATGGAATGCGTTGTGTAAAAAAGAATATGCACTATACATACAAAAGTATGTAGACATCTCTTCAAATTTGTGGATTAATTGCTGACAGGTGTATAAAATCGAACACACAGCCATGCAATCTCCATAGAGAAACATTGGCAATAGAATGGCCTTACTGAAGAGCTCAGTGACTTTCAACGTAGCACCGTCATAGGATGCCACCTTTCCAGCAGGTCAGTTCGTCAAATTGTTTTAAATTTTTTTTGCAAATGTATTCCAAATTCCCCACAGATCTGGGGAAGAGTACCAAAACATTTCTGCAGCATTGAAGAACCCCAAGAACACAGTGGCCTCCATCATTCTTAAATGGAAGAAGTTTGGAACCGCCAAGACTCTTCCTAGAGCTGGCCGCCCGGCCAAACTGAGCAATCGGGGGAGAAGGGCCTTGGTCAGGGAGGTGACCAAGAACCCGATGGTCACTCTGACAGAGCTCTAGAGTTCCTCTGTGAAGATGGGAAAACCTTCCAGAAGGACAACCATCTCTGCAGCACTCCACCAATCAGGCCTTTATGGTAGAGTGGCCAGACAGAAACCACTCCTCAGTAAAAGGCACATGACAGCCCGCTTGGTGTTTGTCAAAAGGCACATAAAGAAACCAAGATTGAACTCTTTGGCCTGAATGCCAAGCGTCACGTCTGGAGGAAACCTGGCACCATCCCTACGGTGAAGCATGGTGGTGGCAGCATTATGCTGTGTGGATGTTTTTCAGCGGCAGGGACTGGGAATCTAGTCAGGATCGAGGCAAAGATTAACGGAGGAAAGTACAGAGAGATCCTTGATGAAAACCTGCTCCAGAGTGCTCAGGACCTCAGACTGGGGAGAAGGTTCACCTTCCAACAGGACAACGACCCTAAGCACACAGCCAAGACAACGCAGGAGTGTCTGAATGTCCTTGAGTGGCCCAGCAAGAGCCCAGACTTGAACCCGATCTAACATCTCTGGAGAGACCTAAAAATAGCTGTGCAGCAACCCTCCCCATCCAGCCTGACAGAGCTTGAGAGGATCTGCAGAGAAGAATGGGAGAAACTCCCCAAATACAGGTGTTCCAAGCTTGTAGTGTCATACCCAAGAAGACTCGATTCTGTAATCGCTGCCAAAGGTGCTTCAACAAAGTACTGAGTAAAGGGTCCGAATACTTATGTAAATGTGATATTTCTGTTTTTGTTATGTAATACATTAGCAAAAATTTCTGTTTTTGCTTTGTCATTATTGGATAATGTGTGTAGATTGATGAGGGGAAAAAACAATTTAATCAATTTTAGAATAATGCTGTAACGTAACAAAATGTGGAAAAAGTCAAGGGGTCTGAATACTTTCCAAAGGCACTGTGTGTATGTATGTGTATATATACAGTAGCAGTCAAAAGTTTGGACACACCTACTCATTCCAGGGTTTTTCTTTATTTTTAATATTTTCTACATTGTAGAATAATAGTGAAGACATCAAAACTATGAAATAACACATATGTAATCATGTAGTACCCAAAAAAGTGTTAAACAAATCAAAATATATTATTTCTTTCAGATTCTTCAAATAGCCATCCTTTGCCTTGATGACAGCTTTGCACACTCTTGGCATTCTCTCAACCAGCTTCATGAGGTAGTCACCTGGAATGCATTTCAATTAACAGGCGTACCATATTAGAAGTTAATTTGTGGAATTTCTTTCCTTCTTAATGTGTTTCAGCCAATCAGTTGTGTTGTGACAAGGTAGGGGTGGTATACATAAAAGATAGCCCTATTTAGTAAAATACCAAGTCTATGGCAAGAACAGCTCACATAAGCAAAGAGAAACTACAGTCCATCATTACTTTAAGACATGAAGGTCAGTCAATCCAAAGTTTCTTCAAGTGCAGTCGCACAAACCATCAAGTGCTATGATGAAACTGGCTCTCATGAGGACCGCCACAGGAAAGGAAGACCCAGAGTTACCTCTGCTGCAGAGGATAAGTTCATTAGAGTTACCAGCCTCAGAAATTGCAGCCCAAATAAATGCTTCACAGAGTTCAAGTAACAGACACATCTCAACATTAACTGTTCAGAGGAGACTGTGTGAATCAGGCCTTCGTGGTCGAATTGCTGCAAAGAAACCACTACTAAAGGACACCAATAAGAAGAAGAGACTTGCTTGGACCAAGAAACACGAGCAATGGACCATAGACCGGTGGAAATGTGTCCTTTGGTCTGGAGTCCAAATTTGAGATTTTTGGTTCCAACCACCGTGGCTTTGTGAGAAATGGTGTGGGTGAACGGATGATCTCCGCATGTGTATTTCCCACCGTAAAGCATGGAGGAGGTGTTATGGTGTGGGGGTGCTTTGCTGGTGACACTGTCTGTGATTTATTTAGAATTCAAGGCACACTTAACCAGCATGGCTACCACAGCATTCTGCAGTGATACACCATCCCATCTAGTTTGGGCTTAGTGGGACTATGATTTGTTTTTCAACAGGACAATGGGCTATTTTACCAAGAAGGTGAGTGATGGAGTGCTGCCTCCACAATCCCCCGACCTCAACCAAATTGAGATGGTTTGGGATGAGTCGGACTGCAGAGTGAAGGAAAAGCAGCCAAGAAGTGCTGAGCATATGTGGGAACTCCTTCAAGACTGTTGGAAAAGCATTCCAGGTGAAGCTGGTTGAGAGAATGCCAAGAGGGTGCAAAGCTGTCATCAAGGCAAAGGGTGGCTACTTTGAAGAATCTCAAATTTAAAATATATTTTGATTTGTTTAACTATTTTTTGGTTACTACATGATTCCATATGTGTTATTTCATAGTTTTGATGTCTTCACTATTATTCTACAATGTAGACATTTTTAAAAATTAAGAAAATCCCTTGAATGAGTAGGTGCTCTAAAACTTTTGACTGGTAGTATATATATATATATATATATATATATATATTGTATATAAAAACAAGGATTTTTGTC
This sequence comes from Coregonus clupeaformis, assembly GCF_020615455.1. Taxonomy (NCBI): domain Eukaryota; kingdom Metazoa; phylum Chordata; class Actinopteri; order Salmoniformes; family Salmonidae; genus Coregonus; species Coregonus clupeaformis. The sequence goes on along the minus strand of NC_059194.1, from coordinate 25,495,795 downwards.
CATCCTCTTCTGATACAGAATATATCATTATCATGGCACGCATTGTGTAAGAGCAATAGAAGATTGAAATACAATCTTTTTTTTTTTTTTTTTTACAAAAAAAAAAAGGTGTGGTTGGTTCTCCATCCACCCCTGATATAGAATATACCATATTCGTAGTCATAGCATGCTTGGTTCAATAGTTATTGACGAGAGAAAACCGAATATCCAATATAAAATCAATTTTCCCTCGGTCTCTGACCTAGAGGTCCAGATTTTTATGGCAGAATTTAAGCACTCACCCAGGGGATCACTGGATTAAGCCCCAGTCCATCTGTTCCAAGCTTGTGGGAGGCTAAAATAATACTGGTGGTTAAAAAGAAGTGAAACATATTGAGCGGGGGAAAATGTGACCTTTAATCTTTTAGTTTTGTTGTTTTCCATTCGCCTCTGGAAACAGGTGGCGCGTGCTACATCAGACTTTTACCTTCGTCAGTCATTTTAAATTACTTTCGAATTTTAACAAACGTAGGCAAGCACAGTTGATCCAACTATGGCCTATAGATGGCATGCCATAATCAGTTGCAGATACCCAAATACTAAAAACCATCACTCTGACCAATCAGAGCCCTCCTCTGGGTGCACTGGGTTGTTTTTCTTAATGTTTTTTTTCAAGACAAGCGAGTTGAAATTGGCCTTTGCCGTAACTCCATGAATGAATGTTTTTGTAGATAAAGATCTACATTTTAAGTTTGAAAAGCTACACGATTGGAAACTTCATAGTGGAAGGAATGTGACTGGTGTCTTGCAAAGATAGAAAATGTACCTGTGGCGCTTCTCCATCGCCATGATTCTTGGGCTTGTTTGGTATTTTTCGGACTGCGGACAGGTAGTGGCTGAAATCGTTTTGTGTTTACTATTTTGGCCATCAACCCCTAATTTCTTAATAAAGACCGGACGGGAAAGCGCCACTCAAACAGACGATGTGGCTGAAGACAACTCATTTCAGGTAATTTAAGTAGTCCGATGCATTTCATACGATTGACTGTTCAATTGCAGGTGTTATTTTTTCGTCTGTCTTAGAGATCATCATCATCGCTACAATGTAACGCTCGTCATGAGATTCAATGTAACATGGCGTGAGCCATGCACGTTACTTTTGTTTACAAAATGACCCAATGAAACAACCTTATGAATCATGTCAGTGAAAAGTTATTAATACCACCAAACATTTTAATATTTCAACTGATTGTCAGTCTGTGATCTATTACAAATCGTTAGACCATGAACGATAACTGTTGTCAAGTAGTTGTGGTATCAAATTACACTAAACGTATTAATTAAAATGATAATGAAATGTTTTTTTACATGGACCTCCTCATGCCCTATATATAGCTGGTGGAAAATTTCCAATATTTTTGCAAGTGGAAGGGAAAATAAGGTGAGAGTTGAATATACACATTGGCGATGAAAGATGTGCAATGACAACAACCGATAAATAATGGTGTTGCCATACGTAAAGGTGAAGCGCCACCTTCCAGGCACATTACTCTTTGTAGTTTAGCCGGTTTCTTGCTGTGTAAACATGCTATAAGGACGTGTGCCATCTTTCTACTTGGCTTAATCTAGATGGTAAGGAATGAATGATGTCAAAACACTATAATCCCTTCTGAATTGTTTTACAGCAAACACTAAAGGATGAACATTTAGGTTGTGATGTGACTGATACAACAAGCACTGAAGCTGAAACATCACAGGAGACACAGTTTCCCAGTGTGAAGAGGTCTCTTCAGCAAGGTGTGTAATTGTGCTCTGCATGAGCTGATGTCCTTACAGAATTTGCCATTATAAAACATTTTTGTCAATCAGCCTGTCTGGCTTTCTGCCAGGGTGAGAGATTTGTAAAGCAATGTCTATTATTAAGATCTCTTAATAACAAGACAAGGACGAATAACGGAAACATTTTGTGGCGAGATTCTTCCCTTTACCTTAGTGTATGTGGTCAGCCAAATGTAGGACTGTGTTCTGTGCCAGTTGAATAAGACAGCAAATGCGGCTGCAGACATATCTGATGTTACATGATCTGGGAGGGGCTTGGGTATCAAAGATGTTGGGGGAATAGACACACAAAAATAACACCCTTTCAATGTGCTATGCTTTGGAATATGGAAAGCGGGGGTTGTTTTACCAAGTGGTTGTGCATAAAAGAGGAAATGGAACGACTTGGTTTGCATATTTTGTATAAGGCATACTCAGACAGGTTTGGACTGTTTTCTGTCAGGAAGTGGTTTTGACAATCCTGCTAAGATGAACACAGCTCACTTCAAACCGCACAATATGTAGCCTAGCTTATCGCTTGCAATACTCAGGGCTCTTTTAAATGTTTGTTATTTTTGTCCATGGCAGCTGTCTTGCTTTTGTGTTGATTTTGAATGTGTGTTCTCAGTGTTTGAGTGTGCCTACGCCCAGCTAGTCCTGCCCTGGTACTGCGTCCCTGAGCCCTGTGACAGTCAACTCCTGCACCAGGTGCTGTGGAGGGAGTTTGATCAAGTCATCAATCAAGTCATCAGCAGAGGCAAAGACTTTGATGTCTGTGCAGCAAGTGTGGGCTGCATTCGCATCCTGACCCAGCACCTCCATAATGCCAAACAGTCTGATAGGTAATGCGGCTCTCCTGAAGTCACTAGTAGAATACATATTAAGTTGCCGTTCTCCAGCTATATCACTTGCCTGTACTGTTGAAGTGGTTTATGTACCGTAATTTTCGGACTATAAACCGCGCCTTTTTTCCCATTTTTCGACCCTGCGGCTTATATAACGGTGCGGCTAATCTATGGATTTTTACAGCTAACGGCCACTAGAAGACCTCCTAAATCTATGGATTTTACAGGTTACAGTCCACCAACTTTAACTCTATGGGCTCTATGACCGGTCCGCGCCCCCCACCTTTAAGCGGCGGGCTCCAGCAGGAAAAGCTGGAGGCCGGAAAAGAGTGAGACGGGTAGCGCGCAAAAGTAAAAGTGGAACCGAGAGTGGTACGAGAGACAGAACGAGAGCAAGACAGACAGACATTACGAGAGCGAGACAGTTTGTCTCTTTCCCGACAATCCACTCTGTGCACGAACCCTTACATATAGTAATTAAACATTAAAACACCTGCGGCTTATAGTCCAGTGCGGCTTATATATGTACACATCATTCAATATCATTAAATTTAGCTGCTGCGGCTTATACTCCGGTGCGCCTTATAGTGCGGAAAATACGGTATATTTTATTGTTTAGGATAAATCATTATCAATCGAAGTTCTGAACTTCAACCTTTTATTGGGTGTAATGCATGTTTTTGATAGATTTCATGTGACCTAGCTAGGGAACTATGTACGTTTTCACATGTTGGAACAATGACCTGTATTGAGGTGATAGAATTTCTCACTAATACATTTGTAATGCTCTGTCCTAATGTCATTTATCTACATAGTCATTAGTCCAAAAATGGTATTTTTATTAACTTTGTCTCTGTCTGTTTTGCTCGCTCTCTTTCAGAGAACCATTGTTTAGCTCTAGAGGAGAGGAGGTTGAAGTTCTAAGAGTGTTCTCTCAAGCACTGGTGCGAAACTTTTTCCCTCAGTCGCTTTGGGGGCTGGCAGTCAGCCACTGTGCCTTAAATGAGATTGTTGCCTTAAAAGGTAAGCCCCACAACATAGGCCTATCAGTGCCTCAGGTATTCTCTCATCGCTCAACTTTTTGAAAACGAGAACAAATTAGCATCAAACAATTCAGTCATGGATAGAGATTAGAAATACTGCACATACTGTGCTGCAACTAAAATAAGGGCTCTCCTTAGAGGAAAGCTAACACAGGGTGTTATCATTGAAACCTACAGATAATGGTCAGTGGCCTTCAGTGGCTCTGATCACAGGAGTCAGTGAAATGGGTTGAACAATTAAATGTATGGCTTAGTAATAGGAAGGGATTTTACTGTTTACATTCACTTCTATATTCTGCATCTGTAACTTCTATTGGATCTCAATAATGTTCAATGAGTCTTGAAAGTTATCACCAGTTTTTTTTGCCTGTTAGACATGGATAATGGTGGATACTGGAGGTGGCCATTAGTATAAAAGCGAAACAAGTGGAAAGTGTCTCAGTAATTCTGAGACTAAGTGTGTTTGTGTTTTCCCTATGTATGTTGAACATGGCTTTGTCCTACCATGTGACTTTACTCTGTATAGCCCATCACATTGACTTTGTCATCCATGCCCCCAGTGCTGGACCTGCTGGTGCGGTGGCTCTCAGACCCTGACAACCTCAACCAGCTGGTTGTGAGTCAGCTGGATGGAGTGACCCCCATGAGCTCTGTGGAGGAGCTGTGTGATTCTGACTCTATCAGGGCATCTCCAGCCTCCCTGGAGAGCCAGGCCAGTGGAGCGTGAGTGACCCTTTTCTCACCAGGCTGCCTCTCTTTTCTTTAGTAGACACGCTTCAGTGCTGTTAGGGTGTTGTGCCTGAGAACAAGGATAAATCAATTGTGCTTTGGTTTTGTTTAGTGGCCATTTTAGAACACCGGAAGAAACCGAGAATGCTCAAACCGGTGACGGCAAGTCCAAAAAGAAAGGTGTGGGTGTGTCTATTTGAAAATAACTAAGCTAAATTGAAACGGAGTGTGTTTGGCACAAACAACATTAACTGGACCAAAACAAAGTTTATTTAGTTTGTGTCCAGTTGATTCTGTTTGTGCCATGATTTTAATTTTAATTTTTGTATGTTTGTTTTGTTTCCCCTTTGTCTTAAGGTTATTGCAGTTTGCAGTCAACTTGTGACATAATAAAGGCCATGAAAATGTGGAAACTTAGCTAACCGGATATGTGTTGTTTTTCCAGCCAACAAATTGAAGGAAGGCTGGTCTAAATTCCTTGACAAGATGAAATCGAAGAAAGCTAAAAGGAAGACAATGAAGAAAAAGGAGCAGGTGCTGGTGGTCAGAGCCAAGTCCATCCAGGATTGTCCGTCAAACGAAATTGAAGGGAGTAGCCGGGAGGGCTCCATCCAGAGCCAGCAGGACTCCGACAGCGTAAGGACACTGCACCAGATAGAGCAAGTCTGCAGTCAGCACAACACTATTCACTCTTCTCAAATATTTTTTAATATAAAATGTTATAGATTTTATAAATTGTATTTACTATCTTCCAGACAGTACATGTTTTGCCATCTATCCAATAGAAGATAATAAACCAAAAAACACATATTTCTGGATGCCCTCTATGATTCACCCCAAACAATGCTCTATTTATAGTGAGGTTGAAACGTAACACGGCTGACGTTTTATTTTGTAATTGGTTTGGTTCACCAGGTGGATGGTGATCTGGAGAGCTACTTGACCAGTGTTCAAGAAGACATGATGGAATTCAAGCTGTCATATGAGATGTGGCGGGTTGGCCATTGGGCTGTCAGCGTCCCTTGTGTGAGTCACAAATCACACACAAGTCACTGTGGAATGCAACTACTGCTAAATATGAAACTGAGCTTTGTGAAGACATGTCCTTGGTCGTTCTATTATCTGTTCATGTTTGCGCCAGAATTGTGTGTAAAGTAAGATGTTACTGTCTGTAGATGGAGAGGGAAAATGAGGAGATGTGTTTCACAGTTCACCTGGAGGAGAGGGACAACCCTGAGAACCTTCACTGGGATGTGAGGAAGACCCAGACAGACATCATCCATTTCCGCAACCTATGGCAGGTTAGAGACGGATGAAGAGGGAGATTGTATTGTTGCAATTGTGTTCCACAAGGTACCACTTTACTATGTAACCTCATGGCCATTGAAATTAGGTAAAGTCACTATGCTGTTTGGTATTGAATTCAATGTAAAAGGTTTTTGAGAAATGGTACCAATGCATCCAGTTATATATTTGTAGAAGAAGTGTTACCCTTCTTTTCCTGTGTCTCGTGATGACAAAAAAAGCAACGTTGTTGTCAAAACAGACTGCTGTAGGAGTTTGGAATGCATCAGATACTGCACTGTTTAATTTAATTTAACTGGCATAAACGATATCTGACATTTTATGGGATGTTGCACAATTAGATAGACTATTAGCATTTGCAATGTTTTTGAGTGTACAGTCTCTTTTGACACATGTCTCTTTTGCATCCTCAATATGGAGCCATATCATATAATTATATCACACATCATCATTCTTAAATATCTTTCTTTGTAATTTTTCTCTGGTTTGTATATATTTTTATTTTCTTTAGGACTCTGCTAATTTACCCTCCCTATCCGTGTTAGAAGCGAGCACTGAGAGTAACAGCGAGGATTTTAGAGAAGAAGCCAGAACGTCCCTTAAGCTCTTCTTACAGGTACACTGGCACACTTCAGACACAAGCAGAAATGCACATGGTATGATAAAAAAAGAATATCTTAATCCCCATGCCCTCTCCAGGAGCTGGTGTCTGATGCTCTGATGGGCCACACTCAGCCAGTGTTTCAGTTCCTGTGTCCTCTGGACAAGCTGCTGAGTGAAGAGGAGCATGTGGGGGGAGTGTGGGGCCTCCTCAGTGGTCTGGCCTACTTCCTGACTCCAGGCCGAGAGGAAGATGAGGTAGGCATTTTAAAATCATGTTGAGCAGGCCTGCAAGGTCATCTTGTATCATGTCACCACAAATGGCAAATAATGCCCTCTGCTGGTGCATTAAGAAGTCACAGCAGCTGTGAATCTTCAGCAGTCAGTCCGTATTTGTAAAGGTATTGCAATGCACATTGAATTTTTCAGGACACGCACAACACTCTTCAAAGAGGGACCAAACCAGATGATTCCAACACAACCGAGGCTGCAGACCCAACTGCAACTGAGAAGCTGGATGAAAACATTGGCGATACAAGGGATGGCCTGGCCCGAGTCCATTCTATCATCATCTTCCAATGTGATGATTCTCCTTCAGAACCCAGTTCCATTGAGTGCTGCAGAGGTAAAGCGATGGTACCAGTAGAGAAATCAGACTCTTTGGTTAATGCAGACAAAACAGAGGACAAAATAGAGGAATCGGAGAACCCCGTAACTTCTCACCTAAAGATGATGATCAAAGAGCTATCCAGATCAGAGGAGTGTCTGGCCCAAACGAAATCAGACAACCCTGAAGACCAGAGCGACTCTGTATGTAGGCCGCGACATTCCAGTCAAAATGGAGGCTCGCAATGTTACCTCACTGACAGTCCGTCATGGCGTCATTTAGTTGGAAAGTCGGATAAAATGGAGAAACTCACTTTCAAAATGTCAGGAGGGATCCACAGGAGTAAAGGAAAGGACATGGGGAGTCAGTCAAAATTAGAAGACTCACAGTGTTTGAAAAAGGACCAATCCAGCTGGGAGCAAATGGAAGCAACCAAAGCCATTTTTGATTTGTTGAAAGCAATATCTGGTTAGTTCTCACTTCCTAATTTGTTAGAAATTGTAATGTTAGATGTTTATATTTTAATCAGAGTCACCTATACTAGTGTGTAATAATCAGCGCCCTACTTTTCCCTCCAGGTAATTCCATCCTCCTGAACATATTTGATGCGATTCTGAAACCCGTCATGCCGATATTGAAAAAGTAAGAGGTGAAATATTCTCCCATTTTCCACTGCAGTCCTGGTTCGTCATACTGACAGAATAATAGGATGACCTACATTTGGCCTTTTGAGAATCCCAGCATTAACTTTTGATAATCTCTTTTAGGAAAGTGAACAGCTTCTTGAATAAGATTAACCCAACGGAAGCCCAGATGGCCTCCTATATCGACAACCTATGTGAGAAACAGTGGCCTGAGGGCTCGCCAGAGGTGACCAAACCCAAACCCAATCGCAGCAGTGAGGAGAAGAATGAGACCAAAGACCGAGCTCACCACCTCATCAATGCCAGATGTACAGGATCTACCCTGTTTTTCACTCTCATCAGCACAGCTTCTAGAGTTATGCTTTTCATTCTAAGACGGAAATGCGTGAAGTGTCACAGTTCACTAACATCATGTTCTCATTATAGATTCAAACTATTTAATCTTGAAGAAGACCGATATGGAGACCGTGTTTAAGCTCTTCCAGGACTGTGAAGAAAACAAGAAGCTGGTCTATGTGAGTATCTAGCCTCTTGAGTTTCTGTGGAGAGCACTGGAAGAGAGAACTCTGGTGTCAATATGTCAATGTCCTCTCATCAATGTTGCAGTGCTGGCTCTCTATTTGATGTCTGTCAAATGTCATAAAAATAGATGTCTAGACTTTCTTGTACAGTTTGTAGAAACATTGACTAAACTTTTGCTTCACTTTATTTTCAATAGATGCTGCTTTCATTCCTATTGAGAGAGCTTCTGCCGGGGGAGGAGGCTCTTAACGTGAGTGCCGTAACCCTGCAGAAAGTCAACGGCAACTAACTCATTTTAAGATGTTCTCAGGTGAATCATGCTTTTAAATGAACTTTAGTTCAGTGAACTGTAGTTCTGATGTTTTAGAAAATTAAACTATTTATTTGATTGGTTGTCATGCCTTACAACAGTCCCATTTAAGTATTTAAGTCTACACTTGGTTGGAGTATTATAATAAAGAACGCTAATGATACATTTCCAGGAAAGTATATTTTACCTCATGCATTAAACATGCTGTGAATCATGCCTATTATTTCAAATGTATCATATGTTGACTATTAAATAAGTTGATAATGTGTTATGTATTTGGCAACATCAGCACACTAACGTGAAGTTATTTAAGTTAAAATATCCTCTACCAGTGTAGAAAATAGAAGCATTTGCTATCGAGATGGTAACGATGTACTCCATTGTCAAACTCAGAGGGGGCATAAATGTACTTTTATTTCGATGGTTTGAGTTGATTTCACTGGTAGGGACACACAGAGCACTTTGAATAAAATGTTTTGTCCTAAAGGTTTTTGAGCACTTTGAGCACTTTCATAGTTGAAAGATGTGTGGGGAGATGTGTTTAAACAAGAAGCATTTGATGAAAGCTGTTCATATTTTATGGCATTGGGTTCTGGGAATTTCTAGTAATTACACACACATGCCTTTTTTTCTAAAAGAAAGCTTGCAAAGACACAATGTGACAATTGGGTGTTGATGTTCAAAAATTAAGTGCCTTATTAATAAAGCAATTTTATATAAATTAGATTTTCCTTGCTTCTTTGGCTGCATTTACACAGGCAGCCCAATTCTGATCTTTTTTCACTAATTGGCCTTTTGACCAATCAGATCAGCTCTGAAAAAGAGCTGATATGAAAATATCTGATATGATTGGTTGTAAGACCAATTCATGGCAAAAATATCAGAATTGGGCTGCCTGTGTAAATGCAGCCTCAGACATATGCCTGTTATGCTTTAGATTGTGTGGTAGGTATATTCTCTCTTCTGAATATGGATTCTTCCAGTCCTGCCATATGGGATTAATTAGTTTTAACGACTTTCTCCATGTTGAGCATTTTTACTGTTCACAGACAACAACAAAAAATATAATTAGTTTGCTAGTTAGACTTTAAAGTAATTGTTCAGAGTTTCCAGATGTCTATGAAATAGAACCTTACAATATGAGTGAAATGTAAATAGTTTTCCTTCACCAAAAATTTTAAAGTAGGTTAAAAGGCAGCTTTTCAGTGTTGGAATGGCGTGGACGTACCCCAACAACAGAATGGTGTGGGTGTATACCGGTCATAAGAAATATTAACGCATGTAGACCGCTGATTGGCCAGCTCATCCTCCTCAGGAGGATGACATCATCCTCTGAGTAAATAGCAAGCATTTATTTAAACTGTCTGTTTCAGATACAAGTTTGAGGTAGGGTCTTTCTAAAGTGTTTTTTCTCTCCAATTTATGCTTTGGCCACATATGAGTATAGGATGAGTCAACAACATTATTTGGGTATGAGTTAACACAATTTAAACTTTTAAAAGTAAGATTTTCACTGGACAGTTTTTTTTAAAGCCCCCATGCAGTCTTTTTAAATGTACTTTTAAATCATCACTGTATGTCCATGAAAATAACTCCAAATATATAATTTATCTTATTAACTTTAAATATATTTACATACACAACCCTGCCTTTGAATGGCTGGTCATGGCTCACATCAACACCATTATCCCAGAAACCCTAGACCCACTCCAATTTGCATACCGCCCCAACAGATCCACAGATGATGCAATCTCTTTTGCACTCCACAATGCCCTTTCCCACCTGGACAAGAGGAACACGTACGTGAGAATGCTATTCATTGACTACAGCTCAGCATTCAACACCATAGTGCCCTCAAAGCTCATCACTAAGCTAAGGATCCTGGGACTAAACACCTCCCTCTGCAACTGGATCCTGGACTTCCTGATGGGCCGCCCCCAGGTGGTAAGGGTAGGTAACAACACATCTGCCACACTGATCCTCAACACGGGGGCCCCTCAGGGGTGCATGCTCAGTAACCCTCCTGTACTCCCTGTTCACCCATGACTGCATGGCCAGGCACGATTCCAACACCATCATTAAGTTTGCCGACGACACAACAGTGGTAGGCCTGATCACCAACAACGATGAGACAGCCTACAGGGAGGAGGTCAGACACCTGGCCGTGTGGTGGCAGGATAACAACCTCTCCCTCAACGTGACCAAGACAAAGGAGATGATTGTGGACTACAGGATTTTTTTAAATCATCGACAGGGCTGTAGTGGAACAGGTTGAGAGCTTCAAGTTCCTTGGTGTCCACATCACCAACGAACTATCATGGTCCAAACACACCAAGACAGTTGTGAAGAGGGCACGACAAAGCCTATTCCCCCTCAGGAGACTGAAAAGATTTGGCATGGGTCCTCAGATCCTCAAAAAATTATACAGCTGCACCATCGAGAGCATCCTGACTGGTTGCATCACCGCCTGGTATGGCAACTGCTCGGCCTCCGACCGCAAGGCACTACAGAATGTAGTGCGTATGGCCCAGTACATCACTGGGGCCAAGCTTCCTGCCATCCAGGACCTCTATACCAGGCGGTGTCAGAGGAAGGCCCTCAAAATTGTCAAAGACTCCAGCCACCCTAGTCATAGACTGTTCTCTCTACTACCTTACGGAAAGCGGTACCGGAGTGCCAAGTCTAGGTCCAAAAGACTTCTCAACAGCTTCTACCCCCAAGCCATAAGACTGCTGAAAAGCTAATCATGGCTACCCAGACTATTTGTGGTCCTCTGCAGCTCAGCTGGTAGAGCACGGCGTTTGTAACGCTAAGGTAGTGGGTTCGATCCCCGGGACCACCCATACACAAAAAAAAAATGTATGCACGCATGACTGTAAGTCGCTTTGGATAAAAGCGTCTGCTAAATGGCATATTATTAATATTATTATTTGCACTGCCCCCCACCCCATCTTTTTACGCTGCTGCTACTCTGTTAATTATTTATGCATAGTCACTTTAACTCTACCCACATGTACATATTACCTCAACTACCTCAACTAGCCGGTGCCCCCGCACATTGACTCTGCACCGATACCCCCCTGTATATATAGCCTCCCTACTGTTATTTTACTTCTGCTCTTTTTTTCTCAACACTTTTTTGTTGTTTTATTTTACTTTTCTATAAAAAAATAAATGCATTGTTGGTTAAGGGCTGTAAGTAAGCATTTCACTGTAATGTCTACACCTGTTGTATTCGGCGCATGTGGCCAATACATTTTGATTTGATTTGATTTGATTGGCGGATAGGATCGTCTAGACCAGGGTTTCCCAAACTCTGTCCTGGGCCCCCACCTGCATGCAAGTTTTGGTTTTTGCCCTAGCGCTACACAGCTGATTCAAATAACCAACTCATCAAGCTTGGATTCTTTTAATCAGCTTTGTAGTGCTAGGGCAAAAACCAAAACGTGCACCCAGGAGTGGTCACAGGACCGAGTTTGGGAAACCCTGCTCTGAGTTTGGGAAACCTTTTTTGGTTACTGTACCCCAAATCACATTTGCTCTGTCTGGAGAACCCACAAAGTACCACCTCATGTGCATTTTACCAGTAGGCCTATGGTCACTCTTATGAGTTTTCCCAAGTACCCCTTGTGGATAGCACAAGTACCCCAGGTTGGGAACCACTGCTCTAAAGCCTACCCCGCTTACCCCATCAAAGAAGGAGGATACATATGCAAATAAAAGATGACTGGTCATTGGTCAGAATAATCAGATCAGATTGTGATGTCATGCTGTGGACCAAAAACTACACCCCACCGGAACCGGCTGAAATTCCAGGTGTTTTTTATCTCTCAAAAAGCTCTTACACTAAAAGGGCATTATCAAAATGTTCACAATTTCATAGTGTTATTTCGACCTCATAGTGTGGAAAAACAGGAAATCACGGTGTTGACTGCACTGCCCCTTTAAAGCTATGCCTAATGATGATACCCAAGAGTAATATTGATCTAGCAACTCTATTCAAGCCAGTCAGTGTTGTTTTGAATATCTTTTTTTTTTTAATTAGTAGGTATTTGAAAATACAACAAATACTTCTGTCTTATACAGCTTCTTTATTTGATAGCACGTACTGTAGGCCTCAGAGTATCATCGTGTTTAGTGCTCCTTTGCTCTGCTGAATGCTATTCCTCAGTTTCCCTCCAACACAGTAGGTGGCAGCATTGTTGGTGGCGCGCTCACCAGTGTGTCTGTTTAATCGAAGATGGCTGCGCCCTGAGCATTCGTTACAACGTGAAGGTGCTTCTGCTTTGAACATTGAATAACGGACAGGTATGGTACAAGTTACAATTTGTTACTTACATTTAAGTTTTTCTATTTCGTCATCTCTTTTTAATGTGTAGATTTATTTAGCTAGCTTGTTTCAGTCGTGCGATTGCTAGTTAGTTCCTATTCTGCAATGTAGCCAGCACGAGCTGACACCAACTTGCAAAGGGTATTAACTAAATGTATGAGTGTCTTTGCACTAATGCTCAAACCAGTATTTCCCACGTTATGCGTCTTTCTATTGTTACAGGCTTTGGTTTTTCCATTTATGTTTTCAGGTTGGGCGCACCGATTCGTATCACTTCGTTGCCATCTCGTTAGTGGGAAGGTGTTTCACCTGTGCTGGCCCAGGTGCTATTTAAGAGTGGCTGGCCAGTGCACCAGTTGTCTTGAGAGATGTGGAGGGTCAACACCTTTTTAAGTTGGCTCTCCCTATTTGATTTCTAGAAAAACATTCCTTTGTCTGATCTTCCCTTTTTTCCCGTTTTGCTCCACTTTTTTGGTTTGTTCCTGTCTTAAGTTTGGTGTGGGTTTTAATTTTGTTTGCCTGTTAGTAGGCCCATTTAGTGGGCGCCAGTGGCGGCTCCTGAAAAAATTCTCAGGGGGGGCAATTTTTCTGATGATTTAGGTGACCTACACACATTTTAAAAAAGATATGTCCAGCAACAACATGAAGACAGGGGCAGCATATAAGTCAATACCAGAAGCATTTATTGACTGATCTCAAAAGTGTTGGCTTACAAAAGCAAAATAAGTTATCACAGTAAAAATAATCAAGGGTGTTCTTTCACATTCCTCAACACTGCATAAACAATATGCATTTCCATAAAAAGTCCAAGAAAAATACCAGGGTTGGTGGAGCCCTCAGTTTCATCTTTGCCTCGCAAAGCTAACTCAAACACTCCGCAAAACTTCACACACTGGATTAGCCGGCTGAGGATGTGGCGGTTCTTGCTAACCTCATCGTTGTGGCGGCGGACAGCTAGCCTGTATCCCTCATCCAGTTGAGTGGCAATGTTCACTCTCCCCAAAGCAGACAATCTCAAACAGCTATCCATGTGGGTCTTTGACAGCTCATGTTTCTTAATCTTTTCTGAAAGATGGTGCATGTCCGTTACACCAGTCGCTGTCCAAGCGGTGCTGTCTGCCGTGCCGCCTTCAGGGTGAAAGAGTAAGCAGGGGTAGCAGAAGACTGCATTAGCTACATCGCAGCCTGCTAGCCAGGTTTTTCATTCGTACCAATTTTTGGAAAAGCCTCGGGTGTAGGACTTTCCCCCTTTAGTAGAAACCTGTTGAATTATTAAATTTGGTCTGGGAGGTCCTAATTGTTTCGTTGCCAATTTATCTTGATTTGTTCGCCGACAAAAAGGAACTTCTTTCAAAGAGACAATCGAGTTGCACTGAACGCTAGCCATCTTGACAGTAGTACGTGAATTGATTGACGCTGCTACCCGCTCTTTTCTTAGTTACGTTCATGGTTATGTTACGTATGACGAAAGCGCGTAAGTGCAAGCCCTCCCGGAACCCATAGAGATTGTATTGAAAGCTCTGATATTTGAAAAAAAAAGATTTTACATGAGAGTCTATGAGAGACTTCTGGGGTGATTTTCAACCTGACTGAAATCGCCCCAAAAGGGGCGGGGCCATTTGAAGCACGACTTTAGCCTGATTGGACATTTAGTGGCAGATCAGACGTCTAGATTAGAACACTGATAACTACTGTTGCCGTGATATAATTGATTAGAAAAAAAATCCCTTCCTTTTCCCGTTTGGCAGTGCGTCGCCCATATCGCCCTAATGAGCACACCGCCCCTGGTGGGCGCTCATAGCGGATATCTTTTAGGTTCCAGTTGTTGCTATTCAACTTTCAGTGGACACCCCCATGAGTGTCTTTTCAGAACCCCTCCTAAAACCCCACCTGTTTCATTTTGGTGGTTGTCAGTGACTCTTTGTTAGTCCCTCCCTTCTGTTTGAGCGACATTATTTGGTTTTCTTGCGGGGGAACGTAACACTATGGTTGGTATCTTGTGCAGGCCATGGAATTGCAGGACCACAGTGTTTCAGTTGACAGTGGTCCACAAATGCATTGGTGAGTAGCTAGGTAGCCCATTCATAGACGCTAACTACCTAACATGCTGACCAGACTACCTGCGTTGTGTGCGCGAACATTGCAAAATAAATGTACACGTTATTCATTCATTTCATCCAAACTGCTTGCGCGTCAATGGGCGTCTGCGTAGCCACACTCTAAAAGAGGAAGAGGTTCTAAAGAGGATCGAGGTCCAAACTCAATCCAGTTGTTCATCAATGAGGTTTAATGGCGGTTGCATTACCCCCACCAACTATACAGGGGTATAAATACCTTATACTTTGTGTGGAAAAGTGGCGTTAACAAAAACAAATAACCTACCATCTAACCCTACACTCAATTATAAACCTACCACCCTATTCCACTATTTAAACCAATCTAGTCCTACCTCAGGCCAACGGCCTGGAAGGATGGGACACCACCACTCAACACACCCTGTAACTCTTCTGTCGAACCTTGTACACCCAAATACTTCTATGCAGCTGCCACCACAACATCTATTTTCTGCGACTTACGATCCATCCCTGCGGTACAGTTGATAACCATTGCTATGAATGCTAAAAGCCAATCTTACTGAAGCATATATCACTCATTGCTCTATCCCTCTGTACTCGCACATATCTATTACTCACACGAATCCTCTCAGGATCCCTTCCCCTTGACCCATCTTCCTATACTTTCTTCATTGCCTCAGCATACGACACTACTAACCCTGGTAAACTCAACCTGCCTCTCGCACCGGACATTTCTGATCCCCAGCCACACATACTGCTTCTTTCCCCAATACTACACATTCTGTTGACTCATGCCCTTCTGCACACTTCTCACACCTAGGAACCTCCCTCCTACACTCCCATAAGCTTGACACCTGTAACAATGTAATGGATTTGGGACAAAAGCTAATACGGGATAACTGAAATATCCTAACATCACTTTGTCTGGCAAAGACTCAACATCAAAACTCAAAAGAACAGAATAACTCTTCTGTTTCACAACTCGCGCCACCCTTTCTGCGTCGCACCAAACGACGAGCTTCACAAACACTGGGAATCTTTCCCTTCTGTTGGTCTACTTTCACATTTACCGCTACCCCTGTAATCACGCCTTTCAATGGCACCCTTTTGAGAGCAAAACAAGTTACAGCTATTGTCCCCATTCGTGTGGTGCGGAGCGCCTGCTCCCTCTGACTGGCAGAAATGCAAACAATTATCACAAGACCACTTTGGGTTACCTTCACCGATTCCACAGCACCGAACGCCGTTTTCACCCACCCTGAAACCACATATGGATCAGCCAAAAAGCAGGTGTCCACTTTATCAAAAAATTTCTATCCTACCATCAGACTCCAAGAACTTCACCACACCTTCCACCTCCAGTAATTTGCCCTCATTCACTTCCATTTCGCCTCCAGACCTCGATCCGGTGTACAGCTCACTCTTTCTACCATTCTTCAACAAACCATCTCCCTTTTTTCCTCTGTCTTCAACCGATTTCAAGCTCACCCTCTTTCACTCTCTTCGACCTTCTCCATCTCTCCATTCCTCCTCCGTATTCCAAGTTTACGTCTCCTTATGATGATATTGCCCTTCTCCTAACATAGATCTCGCTCTTGCCCTCTCAATGGACCTTGCCCTTTCTGGTGTTTTGGTTAATTGCTCCTCCAGTCCAGTTGGTGGCGGTAATGCACATTAAAGTTGGTTGCCAACTGCTATGTAAAATCCAGAGGAAGAAAAAGAACGACAAACACAGATTTGATTTATTATTAACCCATCCACCATCCCCCTCTTCGGAGGACACATATCTTGTTTGTTTTTTACAGCTTTTCTGCTACATATGCATACACATTTTACATACATGGTACTTTTATACAAAGCAATCACATAACAATAATACATTACCAAAGATAAAATAAATTAGGCCACTAAATCTATGGATTTCACATCACTGGGAATACAGATATGCATCTGTTGGTCACAGATACCTTTAAAAAATGGTAGGGGCATGGATCAGAAACCAGTCAGTATCTGGTTTGACCACCATTTGCCTCATGCGGCGCGACACATCTCCTTTGCAAAGAGTTGATTGTGGCCTGTGGAATGTTGTCCCACTCCTCTTCAATGACTGTGCAAAGTTGCTGGATATTGGCGGGAACTGGAACACGCTGTCGTACACGTCGATCCAGAGCATCCCAAACATGCTCAATGGGTGACATGTCTGGTGAGTATGCAGGCCATGGAAGAACTGGGACATTTTCAGCATCCAGGAATTGTGTACAGATCCTTGCGACATGGGGCCATGCATTATCATGCTGAAATATGAGGTGATGGCGGCAGATTTACATTTACGTCATTTAGCAGACGCTCTTATCCAGAGCGACTTACAAATTGGATGAATCGCACAACAATGGGCCTCAGGATCTCGTCACGTTATCTCTGCATTCAAATTGTCATCGATAAAATGCAATTGTGTTCATTGTCCGTAGCTTTTGCCAGCCCATACCATAACCCCACCGCCACCATGGGCCACTCTGTTTACAACTTTGACATAAAAAAACTGCTCCCCCACACAACTCCGACTGCATCTGCACGGTACAGTTGAAAACGGGATTCATCCATGAAGAGCAAACTTCTCCAGCATGCCAGTGGCCATTGAAGGTGAGCATTTTCCCGCTGAAGTTGATTACGATGCCAAAATGCAGTCAGGTCAAGACCCTGGTGAGGACAATGAGTGCACAGAGGTGCTTCCCTGCAACGGTTTCTAACAGTTTGTGCAGAAATTCTTCGGTTGTGCAAACCCACAGCTTCATTATCTGGCCAGGTAGCTGGTTTCAGACGATCCCACAGGTGAAGAAGCCGGATGTGGAGGTCCCAGGCTGGCGTGGTTACACATGGTCGGCGGTTGTAAGGCCGGTTAGCTGTACTGCCAAATTCTCTCAAACGACTTTGGAGGTGGCTTATGGTAGAGAAATGAACATTAAATTATTTGTTAACAGCTCTGGTGGATATTCCTGCAGTCAGCATTCCAATTGCATTCTCCCTGATAACTTGAGACATCTGTGGCATTGTATTGTGACAACTGCATATTTTGTTGTCCCCAGCACAAGGAACACCTGTGTACTAAACCGGCTCCGACGCTCGTCGGATGTGGCAGGGCTTGCAAACTATTACAGACTACAAAGGGAAGGACAGCCGCGAGCTGCCCAGTGACACGAGCCTACCAGACGAGCTAAATGACTTATATGCACGCTTCGAGGCAAGCAACACTGAAGCATGCTTGAGGGCACCAGCTGTTCCGGACGACTGTGTGATCACGCTCTCCGTAGCCGATGTGAGTAGGACCTTTTTAAACAGGTCAACATTCACAAGGCCGCAGGGCCAAACAGATTACCAAGACGTGTACTCTGAGCATGTGCTGACCAACTGGCAAACCTGTCCCTGACCGAGTCTGTAATACCAACATGCTTCAAGCAGACCTCCATAGTCCCTGTGAAGAAGAACACTAAGGTAACCTGCCTAAATGACTATCGACCCGTAGCACTCACGTTTGTAGCCATGAAGTGCTTTGAAAGGCTGGTCATGGCTCACATCAACACCATTGTCCCAGAAACCCTAGACCCACTCCAATTTGCATACCGCCCCAACAGATCCACAGATGACACAATCTCTATTGCACTCCACACTGCCCTTTCCCACCTGAACAAAAGGAACACCTACATGAGAATGCAATTCATTGACTACAGCTCAGCGTTCGACACCATAGTGCCCTCAAAGCTCATCACTAAGCCAAGGACCCTGGGACCAAACACCTCCCTCTGCAACTGGATCCTGGACTTCCTGACGGGCCACCCCAGGTGGTAAGGGTAGGTAACAACACATCTGCCACGCTGATCCTCAACACGGGGGCCCCTCAGGGATGCGTGCTCAGTCCCGTCTTGTACTCCCTGTTCACCCATGACTGCATGGCCAGGCACGATTCCAACACCATCGTTAAGGTTTCCGACGACACAACAGTGGTAGGCCTGATCACCGACGATGAGACAGCCTATAGGGAGGAGGTCAGAGACCTGGCAGTGTGGTGCCAGGATAACAACCTCTCTCAACATGATCAAGACGAAGGAGATGATCGTGGACTACAGGAAAAGGAGGGCCGAGCACGCCCCCATTCTCATCGACTGGGCTGCAGTGGCGCAGGTTGAGAGCTTCAAGCTCCTTGGTGTCCACATCACCAATGAACTGTCACGGTCCAAACACACTAAGACAGTCGTGAAGAGGGCACAACAACGCCTATTGCCCCTCAAGAGACTTGCCATGGATCTTCAGATCCTCAAAGTTATACAGCTGCACCATCGAGAGCATCCTGACTGGTTGCATCACTGCCTGGTATGGCATCTGCTTGGCCTCCGACTGCAAGGCACTACTGCGGGTATTGTGTAGTGCCCAGTACATCACTGGGGCCAAGCTTCCTGCCATCCAGGACCTCTATACCAGGCGGTGTCAGAGGAAGGACCTAAAAATGGCCAAAGACTCCAGCCCAACCTAGTCAGACTGTTCTCTCTGCTATCGCACTGCAAGCGGTACCGGAGTGCCATGTCCATGTCCAAAAGGCTTCTTAACAGCTTCTACTCTCAAGCCATAAGACTCCTGAACAGCTAACCAAATGGCTACCCGGACTATTTGCATTGACCCCCCTCCCCCCCACACACACACACACACACACACACACACACACACTTTTACGCTGCTGCTTCTCTCTGTTTATTATCTATGCATAGTCACTATACCTCTACCTAATGTACATATTACCTCGTCTAACCTGTGCCCCTGCACATTGACTCTGTATCGGTACCCCCTGTATATAACCTCGTTACTGTTATTTTACTCTATTTATTCTATTTTCGTTATTTTTTTTTTTGAGAACTCTGTTTATTAAGTTTTACACACACACAGACAAGACAAAGCAATATAAATAATATACTCAACTAGACAAAAGTACAAATAATACATATATAAAATAAAAAAAATAAAAATAAAAAAATAATAATAATAATAATAATAATAACTTTAAAGATACCATACTTTAGACAAGTTAAACACACCAGGCAGAAGGCTACAAAAGGTTAAAGGGCAATCTATAGTATAGGGACAGAGCAAACACCTCACCATTGTTCCTGTAAACAGTTAAGGGATGGGGTGGAGAAATGCAACCACTCACAGACAGTCAAGGCCACAGACCAATCATCCACTGGACCAAAAATAAAAAGTTACAATGCTTTAAAATAAAAAATGAATATTGATAATTTTATGTAGGCGTGAACAGAATTAAAAAATAAAAATAACTGGGAAAAACAAGCTCACACCTTAGTCTCTGCCCGGGCGAGATGAACAAGGCATCCGCAGGTCACAATCAATAAGCACATCAACCTTAATGCCCCCCACCCCACCCCAGAAAAAAACACAGAGAAATGCTCATCCAACCCCTAAGTCACAGGGGGGTCAAATACAGACTTATTTTGGTTTTAATAGGAATGCTATCCGAGGATGGACTGTTTAAAGTAAGACCGGAATGGAGCCCAAGCCTCATTAAACAGTTTGGGGTTCCCACGTGAATTGAATTTAATTTTTCTAGTTTCAGAGAGCACAACACGTCTCTCACCCAATATTTATAAGATGGGGAGCTGCCATCTTCCAGTTCTGTAGTATTAGCCGTCTAGCTAAAAGAGTTGTATAAGCAACAGTGTCCGACTGGATTCTTGACAGGGGGTGCTTATGGGCAGTACTCCAAAAAGGGCTGTAAGGGGAGAGGGATCTATAACAGTGTTATATATATCAGAGAAACATTTAAATATTAATTCCCAGAAACCTGACAGTTTATGACAGCCCCAGAACATATGCAACAGTGTGGCCGGTTCAATTTTACATCTGACACAGGTAGGATCAAAATCAGAGAATATTCTTCCAAGTCTGGCCCCAGACCAGTGGATACGGTGAACCACCTTGAATTGAATGAGGCTGTGTCTAGTGCTAAAAGAGGACGAATGCACCCTGCGCAGCACAGATTCCCAGGTGTCTTCCCCAAGTTCCTCCCCCAAATCCTTTTCCCATCGAGTCTTTAAAGGCACCAAAGAAGGGTTCTGTAAGTCATGAATGATTGTATATACATCTGAAATTGCGCCCCTAGGAAGCTTGTTCAGCTCCAGGATGCTCTCTATAGCTGTATTCACAGGCCTATGGGGAAATTCAGGTGTGTTAGCTCTGACAAAGTTCCTAGTCTGGAGATAGCGGGAAAAAGTGGGATTGGGGGAGGTTGAACCTTTCCTGTAGCTGAGCAAAAGAGGCAAATGTATCATCAAAGAATAATTGGGCTAGTGAGGAGAGGCCTAGTGAGTGCCAGATGTCAAAAGCCCCATCATTCAAAGATGGAGGAAATAAAATGTTCTGATTGATTGGGCCTGATAGAGAAAAGCCTCGGAGGCCAAAGGCTAAGCGGAACTGATTCCAAATTTTAAGAGACTGCTTTACAATTGGGTTGACACACCTTTTGCCTAGGGACACTGGGAGAGACAGAGCACAACACAGAAGAAAGTGCAGCAGGTTTACACGATTCAGACTCCATCTGGACCCAGATTGGTCTAGGGCCAGTAGGATCAGTCTGCAGCCAGTACAGAAGGGCTCTGAAATTTGCAGCCCAATAGTATGTCTGAAAATTTGGTAGAGCTAAACCCCCCAATGACTTAGGCTTCTGTAAATGTTTTCTACCAATCCGTGGTACCTTGCCATCCCAAATAAAATGCATGAATGTTTGATCCAGTGAAATAAAAAAAGATTTTGGAATAAAAATGGGTAGACATTGAAATAAATATAGAAATTTGGGCAACACACTCATTTTAATGACATTAATCCTTCCGATAAGAGAAAGAGGTAGCGCATTCCAAAAAGCAAAAGATTGTTTCAAACTGTCTGCTAGAGCAACCAAGTTTTCCTGAAACAGATTTGAATATTTCCTTGTCACTTTAACTCCCAAGTAGGTGAATTGATCCCGGACAATCCTAAACTGAGAGCTTGTAAAAGAGCACTTTAAAGCAGCCTTGTTTACAGGGAAAAAGCTCACTCTTGCCTAGATTCAGCTTGTACCCTGAGATTGATCCAAACCTTTTAAGAACAGATAAGGCGCGTGGCAATGAGGTATCAGGGTTAGAGATAAACAAAAGGAGGTCATCCGCATATAGCGAGACTTTCTGCTCTGAGCCCGTCCGGATTATTCCTTGAATGGCATCATTAGAGCGTAATGCAATGGCGAGAGGTTCGATTGCCAAAGCAAACAACAAGGGGGAGAGTGGACAGCCCTGTCTGGATCCGCGGTGCAAGGGAAAATAGTCAGAGGACAAGTTGTTAGTCCGTACCCGAAGCCATGGGGGAAAAATAAAGAATCTTTATCCACGCAATGAATTTGGGGCCAAAGCCAAATCTATAAAGGGGTGGCTGTTAGGTAATCCCACTCAACGCGGTCAAACGCTTTTTCTGCATCAAGTGAGACCACCACCTCTGGGTCCTCCGACGCAGGGGAGTACAGTATATTCATAAGGCGCCTAATATTGAAAAATAAATGCCTATTTCTCACAAAGCCAGTCTGGTCAGAGTGTATTACTTGATGCAGCGAGCCTTCCATACGGATGGCTAAAAGCTTGGCTAGGATTTTGTAATCACAGTTTAAAAGCGAGATTGGGCGAAAGGATCCACATTCCAGAGGGTCTTTGTTTTTTCTTTAATAGTAATGAAATTGAAGCTTGATAAAGACTAGGCGGTAGCTTTGAGGTATTAAGGCACTCTGCAAATAGTCGAGACAAGAACGGGCAAAGCAGACCAGAAAACGTCCTGTAAAATTCGGTTGGAAAACCATCCGGACCCGGTGATTTACCTCTTTTCATTGCGGACACTGCTGTTGCAATCTCCTCAGGTGTAAATTCTTCTTCTAGATAGTCATGGGTGTCTGTATCAATTGAAGGCATATTCAGGCCATTAAAGAAGGAATCAATCAGCAAAGGGTCTTGAGGGGATTCAGAGGTGTATAGCGCAGAATAAAATTGTTTGAATTGATCATTGATCTCTTTATGTATAACTGTGGTGGCACCAGACGGGGTCCTTATTTGTGGGATTAAACGTGAGGCCTCAGATTTACGGATCTGATGTGCAAGGAGTTTACTGGCCTTGTCGCCTTGTTCATACACTCTGTACCGAGCTCGCAAGAGTAGCTGTTCAGCTTGCCTGGTAGAAAGCTCATCAAATTCAGATTGGAGTAGTTGGCGCTCTTTATGCAGATCAGAGGAAGGAACCGTGGCATACTTCTCATCCAATGTGGCTATGGATTCGCTCAGGTCCCGAAGTCGCTGAGAGCGAACTCTGTTTTGGTTGGCTGTATAAGAAATAATTTGGCCACGTAGGTATGCTTTGAGAGACTCCCATATGGTAGAGCAGGACATACCTGGTGTTGAATTAGTTTCTAGGAATAAGGTGATTTCAGAAGAAATGAAACTGACAAACTCCTTATCTGAGAGTAAAATGGGGTTAAGACGCCATTGATAACACATAGGAGGTCGCTGGGGAAACTCTAGTTCAAGCACTAATGGTGAATGGTCCGAAATAACAATACTCTTGTAAGTACACTGCCGAAGGTTAGGCAAAAGTTTTTTGTCCAAAAAGAAGTAATCAATCCGGGAGTATGTTTGATGAACATGAGAATAAAAGGAATACTGTCTATCTGTAGGATGTAGGAAACGCCAGGCCTCAAACATGGCATATTTCTGAAGAAAGGCTTGAATAAGTAGGGCACATTTAGATGGGCCTGTAGTTGTTCGTGAGGACTTGTCAAGAACTGGGGACATTTTGCAGTTGAAATCCCCCCTAAAATCAATAAATGAGAATCTAAATTGGGTATAGCAGACAAAAAGGAAGAAATGAAACTTGTGTCATCCCAATTGGGAGCATAAACACTAGCCAAAACAAGAGGGGTAGAAAACAGTTTACCGGTTACTATGACGTATCGTCCCTTAGGATCAGCGATAACCTCAGAAGCTACAAAGGGAGTGACTTTATCAACCAAAATGGCAGCCCCTCTTGATTTACTATGAAAGTTAGAGTGGAACACTTGACCAACCCAGTCCCTACGCATCCTAAAGTGCTCACCAGTCCTCAAGTGAGTCTCTTGTAGAAATGCAACATTTGCATTCAAACCCTTTAAGTGTGTCAACACCCTCTTACGTTTCACTGGGTTATTAACCCCTTTGGTGTTCCACGAAATGTATTTGATCGCATTGTTTCGGCCCCTCTGGGCATTCCCGTTATACAACCCCGTCATTAGAGCATAGAATGGAAAAGCAATGAGCGCCCAGAAACCCCAGAATAACTTGTCTCAGAGTAATAATGTACGGTGGTAGATGTTGAGAAAAAGTACCGAAAAAAAACAAAAAGACAGAATGACAACATTAGAACTGAACAATTCAACCCCTCCCCCCACCCCTCCCCCCCATCCCAGACAGTACCTCCCCAAACGAGGTACAAGCCTAAATAGAGCATGTTCTCTTCGCACAGTATGTCTGTGAGAGTGCGGTCTTAAACCTAAACCCACAGTCCCGCTCTTTAAAGTCGTGTTTTGTTAGTGGATCAAACAGCAAAAAAGAGATAATCATTTTTAAATAAAAGAAATTAAGGTGAATCCCTTGTGCAGACGAAATTACAAAAGCACCACTTGTAGATGTATATAATTATAATTATATTCCCAGTCTTATAACAGGCATTTGAGAGAGAAAATAAAGAAAATAAATAGAATGTGTAACGGCTCTCAGCCGAAAACCTAATTTGAAGTAAGGAAATCGTAGTAAGACAATCAAAAAAGATAATAATTATTATTATTATAATAGTTGTCTAGTTGAATGCTGAGACTATTTTCGTTATTTTTTTTTATTGTTTACTTCAGTTTATTTAGTAAATACTTAACCAACAATGCAGTTAAGAAAAAAAGCGTTAAGGGCTTGTAAGTAAGCATTTCACTGTAAGGTGAGACAGCCTATAGGGAGGAGGTCACACCTGTTGTATTCGGCGCATGTGACAAATACAATTTGATTTGTAATGATCATGCTGTTTGATCAGCTTCTTGATATGCCACACCTGTCAGGTGGATGGATTATCTTGGCAAGGAGAAATTATAGGAGAAATGCTCACTAACAAGGATGTAAACACATTTCTGCAGAACATTTTTGAGAAATAAGCTTTTTGTGCATATGGAACATTTCTAGGATCTTTTATTTCAGCTCATGAAACATGGGACCAACACTTTACATGTTGTGTTAATATTTTTGTTCAGTGTAATATAGTTAGTTCACAGTTGGTTTTGGTATTTTAACCTGCGTGTCATGAACGCTTCTAGTTGGGATAGACCAAATGTACATGCGGAGGCGGTTTGGTCAGCATGTTGGCGCCTCTTGATTTAAGTATCTATTTCCTGGTGGACTTAAGTTGACACACATCGCTTGCGGTATGTGTTGGAAACATAAGGAACGTATCTTGAAAAATAATGTTCAAAAAACTAAAGGTTCAATCACTACATATTAGTGTTGGGATGATTGATGCTGGAGCTACGATGCAGTTTTCAAAGCACTACTGATCCAACACAATGTATCGATGCTCGTTTCATAGTAACATCATGTTATCAATGACATCCGAAGCTTCGTTTGATCACGTGGTTTTCAAACAGCGTTGCAAAATACGAGATCCCCACGGAAAGGGCCAGCGTTCCGGTTTAGAAGCATGGTTTCGACTGCTCCTACTGTTTTGCTTCGGTACTGCAGTTTCACTGACGCCCGGCCCAGAAAGACAATTTCCATAGAGAAGTTATATTTGAAAATTCCTATAAGACAATAGTCATCACCTTTGTGCACAAAACATCCATTGAATTAGTCAAATTGTCACGGAGGCAGATACTTTTGTTTAATCACTCACAGCCGAAGATACTAACGTTTTATATTCATACAATGTCTGCCATATTTTTGGATGACTTCATCGCTGCTCACACTGCTCCCATTGCTCACTAAGTGCTAGTGCGCATGTGATGTTGGTCCTTATAAACCGGATGCAACCCATATCTACAGTAGATGGTCCATGAATCGGTGTACGAGTGAGTAGATTACTCTGCATCCAAGATGTCCGACCATTGTTTTCAGTCTCCGGTTCTTATTATACCTCTAGTGGATCAATCAATACAATTTATACTGAGCAAAAAAGGAAACGTAACAATTTCACAGATTTTTTTTTATTATTTTTTTATTTTTTAATTTTTTTCTCTCTGAGTTACAGTTCATATAAAGAAATCAGTCAATTGAAATAAATAAATTAGGTCTTAATCTATGGATTTCACATGACTGGGCAGGGACGCAGCCATGGGTGGGCCTGTGAGGGCATAGGCCCACCCACTGGGGGAGCCTGCAGGTGAAGAAGCCATATGTGGAGGTCCTGGGCTGGCGTGGTTACATGTGGTCTGCGGTTGTGAGGCCGGTTGGACGTACTGCCAAATTCTCCAAAATGACGGAGGCGGCTTATGGTAGAGAAATGAATGTTCAATTCTCTGGCAACAGCTCTGGTGGACATTCCTGCAGTCAGCATGCCAATTGCATGCTCCCTCAACTTGAGACATCTGTGGCATTGTGTTGTGTGACACAACTGCACATTTTAGTGGCCTTTTATTGTCCCCAGCACCAGGTGCACCTATGTAATTATCATGCGGTTTAATCAGCTTCTTGATATGCCACACCTGTCAGGTGGATGGATTATCTTGACAAAGGATAAAATGCTCACTAACAGAGATGTAAACAAATTTGTGCACAACATTTGAGAGATATAAGCTTTTTGTGTATGGAACATTTCTGGGGTCTTTTTATTTCAGCTCAAACATGGGACCAGCACTTTACATGTTGAGTTTATATTTTTGTTCAGTGTGTTTATAAAGCCCTTTTTACGTCAGCATATGTCACAAAGTGCTTATACAGAAACCCAGCCTAAAACCCCAAGAGTAAGCAATGCAGATGTAGAAGCACAGTGGCTAGTAAACCTAGAACGAAACCTAGAGGGACCAGGCTCTGAGGGGTGGCCAGTCCTCTTCTGGCTGTGCCGGTGGAGATTATAAGAGTACATTGCCATTAAGGCGAGATCGTTCATCAAGATGTTCAAACGTTCATAGATGACCAGCAGGGTCAAATAATAATCAGTGGTTATAGCGTGCAACAGGTCAGCACCTCAGGAGTGAATGTAATTTGGCTTTTCATAGCCAAAGATTGAGGTCGAGACAGCAGGTGCGGTAGAGGGGGTGAGATGGTCGAAACAGCAGGACCGGGATAAGGTAGGAGGTCCGGTGAACAGGTCAGGATTCCATAGTCGTAGGCAGAACAGCAGAAACTGGATCAGCAGCACGACCAGGTGGACTGGGGACTGGGACACCCAGGAGTCGTCAGGCCAGGTAGTCCTGTGGCATGGTCCTAGGGCTCAGGTCCTCCGGGAGGGGAGAGAGCGAGAGATAGGATAATTAGAGGGAGCATACTTAAGATCACACAGGACACCAGATAGGACAGACTGAATGATACAGGGGACTGAGACGGGAGGTCGGGGGACACTGTGGCCCCGGCCGACGATACCCCCGGACAGGGCCAACCAAGCAGGATATACTCCATTTAAAGTAGTCAACTGGGTGGGGATGACTGCTTTTAAAATGGCGATCGCGTCAATGATAACACAGAAAGCAGTATGGTGGATGCCTATTGGAAATTAGCTTTTTCCTGCTTCTCCGCTCATTCTCATCAGTGTAGATGAGGGGAAGCCTGATGTGCACCCATAGTTATAATATCTGATCAGGACTCCTTGGGCTTGTTCAGGTAATAGAAACATGCACAGCATTGCAGATGGAAATGTAAACTGCTGGAGCAGCCCCTGGAGGAGACCCCGCCCCATGTGGTTGTCTCACTTAAGAGACATCTTAAGATTTGTTGCTCTGTATAAGAGCGTATGCTAAATTACTAAAATGTAAAGTCAATATTTTAAGCTTGGCCTTGGTAGCGTGATCTATAGCCTTGTCTAGACATTGTCCGTTAACATTTTGTGAGGATTTCTCAAAAACTTTACTTCTGGAGTGCTTTGTCTGGCATCCAGACTACCTGACACTTTTTGACTTAACTGCAATCGATATTCAGCTCTGGGACTGGAGAGTTTGAACTTGGTCCGAATGCTAATGTGTGACAAGGCAAACCGAATAGTTATCTTTTAGCTTGACATCTTAACACAGTCATATCAGGATAGTATCACAATAGCAAATAGTTACAGCATATGCTAGATGTGTTCACTTGTTTTTGAAATGGCTGGTTTGTTGTTTAGATAGATCATGCCATCTGTGTCAAAATCCAGATTTCTTAGTTGACAGTGAAACCACTGATTTGGAGTTTAAATGTATAGACCTTGACAGCTCTGGTCGTCACTGTTTAAACTCAGATGCAAGCCGGATGTCTGGGGATAACATGGCATGCACTGCAGTGAATTGTAATGGACTCAAGGATGTCCCAAATTGTTTCAGTTCCCACTTCCCAATCAGTTGCAATATGGCTTTGACAAAACAAATATTGTCACTGACACCTAGGCAAGTTGCCTCAGTTTCCTGAAGTTATCATTCTGGTAGTCTGCCAAATTCAGAGACCAAAATGGCAGGCTGTCAAAATAAGGTTCATGCTTGTTGAGGTGGGAGGGACCATATAAAATACTAATCTCGTCACAATATTGTTGTCGCTTATCTCTGTTTTCACCTTAACCCTAAAAAGTACTCGGCTAAATCAGGCTTTGATGGATTTCAGTTTGAAATGTGCTGCTTAGGCTATTTGTGCCTTCAAATAGGCTATTGTCTGAAAAATGGGTTGCACTTGGAACAAACTTGTAAGCAGCTGGGGTTGGTGCCCTTGCATTTGATGTGCTAGTTTGTAGAAATATAGCCTAGCCTGCAATCTACCAACTACAGAGTTCAAGGGGAATTTACCAGAGGGATTGCTTTGAAATGTGTGTTTTGTCCCTATTTTTCTCTGTGAGCTATTATCAGCTTTAATCAGGATTTATGTTCTCTTCTGCATTTTGTCAATGTTCGTATCTGTATTGATCACAAGATCTCCTTGTGCGTTTTGATGGACTAAACAATCTTAATCTCATCTAGACCTATGGTGTGATTCATTGGGGTTCTATTGACTTTTGTGGTAACATTTCATGGCTCTGCATAACGTCACAATGTTTGACTTGCAAAGCTTTTTGCTCTGAGGACAAATGAAACTTGTCCCTCTCTCTGCCTTTGACTGATTTGGTCTACTATGCTTAGAGGAGGGTACAGGCCAAGTTCACATTCCTTTGTGTGTTATTTGTAGAAATATCTTCAAATGATGTGCCAATTTGGCTGTTCCATAATAGAGATTATTGCACTCCTTTTTTATCAATGTTTGGCCAGAAAAACGTAAGTTAATTCCTAATTTGGTTATGATTATCCAGCCTCAAGTATTTTAGCATGCTCATCAATGGTAGGTTGACTAGCAGTAGTTGCAGAAATAGCAATATGTATCACCTTCAAATAGTGCATCAGCTGCCTATTTCTAAAATAGAGAATATTTAGTCAGAGGTATGATTTCGGAATGCACAATGCAGTTCTGTGAAATGTGTTGTCAGTTGTTGCTGTTATCTAGGTCAGTGCTTCAAGAGCCCTCTGCGCTTGGCCTTCTGATGAACAATTTCATTTTGAGAGGGAACTGCTGTTTTCATTATTCATACTCAGGCTGGAGTTGTGGTGTATTAATGTAGTGGTTCCCAACCAGGGGTACTAGGACCCCTGGACGTACTTGGCCTATCCACAGGGGGTACTTGAAGACTCAATGAGACCATAGGCTTACTGGTAAAATGCACGTGAGGGGTTACTTCAGGGGTACTCCAGGCAGAGCAATTTAAATTCAGTGAGTGGTACAGTAACCGAAAAAGGTTGTGAACCACTGCATTAAAGCATGACACCTAATTTCCTCACACTACAAATGTATACTGAACAAAAATATAAACACAACATGTAAAGTGTTGGTTTCATGAGCTAAAATAAAATATCCCAGACATTTTCCATACACACAAAGTTTTTTTCTATCAAATGTTGTCCACAAATTTGTTTACATTCCTGTTAGTGAGCATTTCTCCTTTGCCAAGATAAGCCATCCACCTGACAGGTGTGGCATATCAAGAAGCTGATTAAACAGCATGATCATTATACAGGTGCACCTTGTGCTTGGGACAATAAAAGGCCGCTCTAAAATGTTGCAGTTTTGTCACACAACACAATGCCACAATGTCTCAAGTTGAGGGAGCATGCAATTGGCATGCTGACTGCAGGAATGTCCACCAGAGCTGTTGCCAGATAATTTAATGTTCATTTCTCTACCATAAGCCAATGTCGTTTTAGAGAATATGGCAGTACGTTCAACTGGCCTCACAACCGCAGACCACGTGTAACCATGCCAGCCCAGGACCTCCACATCTGGCTTCTTCACCTACAGGATCATCTGAGACCAGCCACCCGGACAGCTGATGAAACTGAGGAGTATTTATGTCTGTAATAAAGCCCTTTTGTGGGGGAAAACTCATTCTGATTGGCTGGGCCTGGCACCCCAGTGTGTGGGCCTGGCTCCCAAGTGAGTGGGCCTATGCCCACCCATGGCTGCACCTCTGCCCAGTCATGTGAAATCCATAGATTAGGGCCTAATGAATTTATTTCGATTGATTGATTTCCTTATATGAATTGCAACTCAGTAAAATCGTAGAAATTGTTGCATGCTGCGTTTTTATTTTTCAGTATAATTCTCAAATTGGAGTTCTAACCTCACATTCGCTGTCATTCCTAATTATTTTATAATATGTTGTACCATAATTCCACATCTTGCCTTGCACTTCACTGGCTGGTCAATGTGTGTTGGCATTTGTGTATCTCAGGTTGAATATCATTCTAAGGCCGTTTGTCAGTTTCAGCACTCATGCACTCATGCTTTTTCCCACCTGAAATTGGGTAGATTACCGTGCTCGTCGACGCATGCTGGACTCCTCTCGATTTTCCGACTTGTTCACAAATCGATTTAAACTACTACATGATTCTTTAACAGTGGAGTTGCACGTTAGATGAGTAGCATGAAATTGACTGCCGAAATGTAGTGGCGGACGTGAGTGACATTTTAAAGGCAAGGGGTAGAGTCAAATTCTTAAAACCAAAAGGATATTTGTTGCCCCAAAGTAAGCCAACCAGCTTAACGCCGTTAACATTTTTACAAAGCCCCACAATTACTTTTCACTTAAACAACCCCAGCTACACTACATAGAACCGCAACTTCTTATTGGAGAAGTTTCTGCTACTTTGAAACACAAAAGCGCTCCGCTTTATCTTTTCCATTGTCTGCTCTTTTTCTCTTGTTGATCTAATTGGTTACCCTTTGTTGCCCAAACTGAATAGTTTTTAGGTCTCCTCCACACCTTTTGAAGCTGTAACATTTATTGAATGCGGGTTTCACCCAATATCACCTGGCTAAACCTTAAAATTCCCTACTTGTCTCTTGACTACACCCGTTGATCTCTGGGTTTTACAGCTGTGGTCATTTCCAAGTGGGGATTACAGTCTACATGCTTGATATTTATGTGTTCTGCCTCCTTCCGCGGAGCAGGGCCACTCTCCCCACCACTAACGACTGGTAATTTGGTAAATGCATTTGAAGGTGGAATAAAAATAAAAAAACTCACTGTGGAGTGACGATGCCTCCACCTCTGCTGCTGCTGGTGGGGGCTATGCTATCCTACCGATCCTTGACTTCGGCGATGTCATTTACAAAATAGCCTCCAACACTCTACTCAGCAAATTGGATGTAGTCTATCACACTGCCATCCGTTTTGTCACCAAAGCCCCATATACTACCCACCACTGTGACCTGTACGCTCTTGTTGGCTGGTCCTCACTACATATTCGTCGTCAAACCCACTGGCTCCAGGCGATCTATGAATCACTACTAGGCAAATCCCCGCCTTATCTTAGCTCATTGGTCACCATAGCAACACCCACCCGTAGTATGTGCTCCAGCGGGAATATCTCACTGGTCATCCCCAAAGCTAACACCTCCTTTGGCCGCCATTCCTTCCAGTTCTCTGCTGCCAATGACTGGAACGAACTGCAAAAATCTCTGAAGCTGGAGACTCTTATCTCCCTCACTAACTTTAAGCATCAGTTGTCAGAGCACCTTACCGATCACTGCACCTGTACACAGCCCATCTGAAATTAGCCCACCCAACTACCTCATCCCCATATTGTTATTTATTTTGCTCATTTGCACCCCAGTATCTCTATTTGCACATCATCTCTTGCACATCTATCATTCCAGTGTTAATACTAATTGTAATTATTTTGCACTATAGCCTATTTATTGCCTTACCTCCATAACTTGCTACATTTGCACACACTGTATATACACTGCTCAAAAAAATAAAGGGAACACTTAAACAACACAATGTAACTCTAAGTCAATCACACTTCTGTGAAATCAAACTGTCCACTTAGGAAGCAACACTGATTGACAATACATTTCACATGCTGTTGTGCAAATGGAATAGACAACAGGTGGAAATTATAGGCAATTAGCAAGACACCCCCAATAAAGAAGTGGTTCTGCAGGTGGTGACCACAGACCACTTCTCAGTTCCTATGCTTCCTGGCTGATGTTTTGGTCACTTTTGAATGCTGGCGGTGCTTTCACTCTAGTGGTAGCATGAGACGGAGTCTACAACCCACACAAGTGGCTCAGGTAGTGCAGCTCATCCAGGATGGCACATCAATGCGAGCTGTGGCAAGAAGGTTTGCTGTGTCTGTCAGCGTAGTGTCCAGAGCATGGCGGCGCTACCAGGAGACAGGCCAGTACATCAGGAGACGTGGAGGAGGCCGTAGAAGGGCAAAAACCCAGCAGCAGGACCGCTACCTCCGCCTTTGTGCAAGGAGGAGCAGGAGGAGCACTGCCAGAGCCCTGCAAAATGACCTCCAGCAGGCCACAAATGTGCATGTGTCTGCTCAAACGGTCAGAAACCGACTCCATGAGGGTGGTATGAGGGCCCGACGTCCACAGGTGGGGGTTGCGCTTACAGCCCAACACCGTGCAGGACGTTTGGCATTTGCCAGAGAACACCAAGATTGGCAAATTCACCACTGGCGCCCTGTGCTCTTCACAGATGAAAGCAGGTTCACACTGAGCACATGTGACAGACGTGACAGAGTCTGGAGACGCCGTGGAGAACGTTCTGCTGCCTGCAACATCCTCCAGCATGACCGGTTTGGCGGTGGGTCAGTCATGGTGTGGGGTGGCATTTCTTTGGGGGGCCGCACAGCCCTCCATGTGCTCGCCAGAGGTAGCCTGACTGCCATTAGGTACCGAAATGAGATCCTCAGACCCCTTGTGAGACCATATGCTGGTGCGGTTGGCCCTGGGTTCCTCCTAATGCAAGACAATGCTAGACCTCATGTGGCTAGAGTGTGTCAGCAGTTCCTGCAAGAGGAAGGCATTGATGCTATGGACTGGCCCGCCCGTTCCCCAGACCTGAATCCAATTGAGCACATCTGGGACATCATGTCTCGCTCCATCCACCAACGCCACGTTGCACCACAGACTGTCCAGGAGTTGGCGGATGCTTTAGTCCAGGTCTGGGAGGAGATCCTTCAGGAGACCATCCGCCACCTCATCAGGAGCATGCCCAGGCGTTGTAGGGAGGTCATACAGGCACGTGGAGGCCACACACACTACTGAGCCTCATTTTGACTTGTTTTAAGGACATTACATCAAAGTTGGATCAGCCTGTAGTGTGGTTTTCCACTTTAATTTTGAGGGTGACTCCAAATCCAGACCTCCATGGGTTGATACATTTGATTTCCATTGATAATTTTTGTGTGATTTTGTTGTCAGCACATTCAACTATGTAAAGAAAAAAGTATTTAATAAGATTATTTCATTCGTTCAGATCTAGGATGTGTTGTTTAAGTGTTCCCTTAATTTTTTTGAGCAGTGTATTTTCTGTTGTATTTTTGACTATGTTTTGTTTTACCCCATTTGTAACTCTGTTGTTTTTATCGCACTGCTTTGCTTTATCTTGGCCAGGTCACAGTTGTAAATGAGAACTTGTTCTCAACTGGCTTACCTGCTTAAATAAAGGTGAAATAAAAAAATAATAAAAAAAATGCAGAAATCAGTATAGAAAGAAATGGTGGCTATGAGTCATACAGGCTACTATGGTTCTATACTATACAGTGAAGGGATCCCCTGCTGATTTTATACGTTTGCCCACTGACAAAGAAATGATCAGTGTATAATTTTAATGGTAGGTTTATTTGAACAGTGAGAGACAGAATAACAACAAAAAAATCCAGAAAAAAACGCATGTCAAAAATGTTATAAATTGATTTGCATGTTAATGAGGGAAATAAGGATTTGACCCCCTATCAATCAGAAAGATTTCAGGCTCCCAGGTGTTTTTTATACAGGTAACGAGCTGAGATTAGGAGCACACTCTTAAAGGGAGTGCTCCTAATCTCAGCTTGTTACCTGTATAAAAGACACCTGTCCACAGAAGCAATCAATCAATCAGATTCCAAACTCTCCACCATGGCCAAGATCAAAGAGCTCTCCAAGGATGTCAGGGACAAGATTGTAGACCTACACAAGGCTGGAATGGGCTACAAGACCATCGCCAAGCAGCTTGGTGAGAAGTTGACAACAGTTGGTGCGATTATTGGCAAATGGAAGAAACACAAAATAACTGTCAATCTCCCTCGGCCTGGGGCTCCATGCAAGATCTCACCTCGTGGAGTTGCAATGATCGTGAGAATGGTGAGGAATCAGCCCAGAACTACATGGGAGGATCTTGTCAATAATCTCAAGGCAGCTGGGACCATAGTCACCAAGAAAACAATTGGTAACACTACGCCGTGAAGGACTGAAATCCTGCAGCGCCCGCAAGGTCCCCCTGCTCAAGAAAGCACATATACAGGCCCGTCTGAAGTTTGCCAATGAACATCTGAATGATTCAGAGGAGAACTGGGTGAAAGTGTTGTGGTCAGATGAGACTAAAATCGAGCTCTTTGGCATCAACTCAACTCGCCGTGTTTGGAGGAGGAGGAATGCTGCCTATGACCCCAAGAACACCATCCCCACCGTCAAACATGGAGGTGGAAACATTATGCTTTGGGGGTGTTTTTCTGCTAAGGGGACAGAACAACTTCACCGCATCAAAGGGATGATGGACGGGGCCATGTACCGTCAAATCTTGGGTGAGAACCTCCTTCCCTCAGCCAGGGCATTGAAAATGGGTCATGGATGGGTATTCCAGCATGACAATGACCCAAAACACACAGCCAAGGCAACAAAGGAGTGGCTCAAGAAGAAGCACATTAAGGTCCTGGAGTGGCCTAGCCAGTCTCCAGACCTTAATCCCATAGAAAATCTGTGGAGGGAGCTGAAGGTTCGAGTTGCCAAACGTCAGCCTCGAAACCTTAATGACTTGGAGAAGATCTGCAAAGAGGAGTGGAACAAAATCCCTCCTGAGATTTGTGCAAACCTGGTGGCCAACTACAAGAAATGTCTGACCTCTGTGATTGTCAACAAGGGTTTTGCCACCAAGTACTAAGTCATGTTTTGCAGAGGGGTCAAATACTTATTTCCCTCATTAAAATGCAAATTAATTTATAACATTTTTGACATGCGTTTTTCTGGATTTTTTTGTTGTTCTGTCTCTCACTGTTCAAATAAACCTACCATTAAAATTATAGACTGATCATGTCTTTGTCAGTGGGCAAACGTACAAAATCAGCAGGGGATCAAATACTTTTTTCCCTCACTGTACACTGCTCTGGTAGTGGTATCAGTTTACATGCAGTGGAGACATTTTGAATGCACCCCATGTTTAATCTTAGAACCCCTAAATCCAGCAAGGATCAAGAGTCCTCATCCCAAGGCCTAGATTTTCATTCAGACACTCACTGATCCACATCACAAACGCCCTCCAGGAGACCAGGTGACTCACGCAGGGAGATCAAAGGCAAATATTTAATTACATCAAATCAAATTGTATTGGTCACATGCGCCGAATACAACAGGTGCAGACATTACAGTGAAATGCTTACTTACAGCCCTTAACCAACCGTGCATTTATTTTAAACAAAAAAAGTAAAAATAACAACAAAAAAAGTGTTGAGAAAAAAAAGAGCAGAAGTAAAATAAAGTGACAGTAGGGAGGCTATATATACAGGGGGGTACCGTTGCAGAGTCAATGTGCGGGGGCACCGGCTAGTTGAGGTAGTTGAGGTAATATGTACATGTGGGTAGAGTTAAAGTGACTATGCATAAATACTTAACAGAGTAGCAGCAGCGTAAAAAGGATGGGGTGGGGGGCAGTGCAAATAGTCCGGGTAGCCATGATTAGCTGTTCAGGAGTCTTATGGCTTGGGGGTAGAAGCTGTTGAGAAGTCTTTTGGACCTAGACTTGGCACTCCGGTACCGCTTGCCGTGCGGTAGCAGAGAGAACAGTCTATGACTAGGGTGGCTGGAGTCTTTGACAATTTTGAGGGCCTTCCTCTGACACCGCCTGGTATAGAGGTCCTGGATGGCAGGAAGCTTTGCCCCAGTGATGTACTGGGCCGTACGCACTACCCTCTGTAGTGCCTTGCGGTCGGAGGCCAAGCAGTTGCCATACCAGGCGGTGATGCAACCAGTCAGGATGCTCTCGAAATAGTGCTATGAAATAGAATGCTATGAATGCTATGAAATAGAATACCAGGGCTTAGCCCAGGGGTGTCTTCTATCGATTAGACTGATATTTTAAAGAACCCAACATGTTTGTAAATTAGTTGTGTCAAAGTGAAGTCTTTGGGGGGTGGTTGATAGCCTTAGTTTCTAACTCTGTAGTCTCTGTTTCTCCTTACAGACGGGCGGATAGAGAGCGTTTGATACAGACCACGATGTCCAAGATCTCCAAGGCCGCTAAGGCCGTGAAGAAGGTGGACATGGGGGGTGTGATCCGGGCTATCGTGAGGTCAGGGCAGGCGGCCCCCGGACCCCCTCTGGGTCCTGTCCTGGGACAGGTAAACTCACTTTTCAGACTCCTATTCTATTTTCTCCAAAAGAGAAACAGAAAGTGTCAAGTTCTTTACATGTCTTCTTGAATGTCTTGGAGTGTCAGGCTCTTGTGCATCATCGGTTGGCGGATGCGCTGGAAAATATACTTGGAAGTTCCTGACAAAAATAAATGGTGTTGGTGCCTTTTTGAGAGCTGAGCCATGACGAATGTTGAAGAGCTCAGGAAAAGATGCCTTGGTGTGGTAAAGAGCGTAGTAATGAGGTGAGACGAGTTGCATCCAGGCAAGGCAGAGCTGTATGTTTGTCTAAAGGTACCCTCTTTTAGAATTGTTTCGTATGCCATATGTCAGTGTTGCGGTGTCGGGGCTCCGTGCAAGTGTGTTTTTCTTTGCCTCCGTCTTTGCTGCCTTGCTCCATCAAGCGCTGAGTGTGTATGTGGTAGGCTAAACTGTAAATAAATGCCAGTCGGCAGCCGCTCTGCTTTAGGCACCAGCCTTTGGCCCCAATCTTCCCTCTCTCCTTGTTTTTTTTCCTTCCTCTCCTCTGACTAACCACCCCTGACAGGGGGAGCGCAAAGAGGTAGGTTCCCTGTCGGCCGCAGGGCATATTTAAACAAACGACAGCAATAAAAGGGTGAACGGTAGACAAAAGGGAGGACCTGACAGCTTTGGTGGGGGAGAAATAATTACAGTCCAGAGTGAAATTAGCACACCTCAATACAGGAGAATGAAGAGGGAGAGGAAAGAAGAGCGGGGCTACTCTCTCTTCAGGACCTCAGGAAAATACTGAGGATAGTACATTGGGCTTAACAGGTGTAACAAATTCAAGGAAGTAGTCATTTGCTGAAGCTGCTGCCGATGTAGTTACTGCTTTTATATAAGAAATATGAGACCAGTTGCCCGACGGGGAGTGCATCCAGAATGCGTAGTGTTTGAAATCGAGAGTGCGTGAGGGAGCGAGAGATGAAAGAGCGCGAGACTGAGAAGCCGACTCCCGGCGTACTCTAGTTCACATCCCTGCTGATTCTCTCAGAACTACAGAGAAACTCCCTGGAGGAAGGACTTTGCTTTTAACTGTGTGTGTGTGTGTGTGTCAGGGTTGGGCTCAGTTCAGAATTTTATGGAATGGGTTTTAGGAGTATAAGTAGACGCAACATACTACAAAAACAACATACTACACTTCCACACCTCATCCCCAGGGGGCAGCAGCAAC
Source organism: Coregonus clupeaformis (assembly GCF_020615455.1). Classification (NCBI taxonomy): domain Eukaryota; kingdom Metazoa; phylum Chordata; class Actinopteri; order Salmoniformes; family Salmonidae; genus Coregonus; species Coregonus clupeaformis. Next base: position 25,457,604 of record NC_059194.1, on the reverse strand, counting down.
CAACCAGGTTAAGGGCTGTGCTCTGCTAGGAAGGCTTGATATGCACATCAGCTACTGCCAATTAGGGTGATTGACAGTCAGTGTCCCAGCTGGAAAAGCTGCAAGGCTGCCATGAGGCCTTTGGTTTGTTTTTGAGTCTTTTAGTTTGGGCATGCCTTTTGGTATTTTTTTCCTTTTTGAATCTGTTTGATCCACCATCTGAACAAATCATAATCTGCTTGGACTGGCTGACAAAGAGGTCAAGAGAGACCGAGCTGGTTGTGGGCCAAGGTAAGGCAGCTGTCTCCGGGGTACATGCATTCAACATCTGGTCGCGTACGCTTACTTGTCACATTAATGGACACATCAGGTCAGATTACAGAACCGTTAGGCAAGCCTATAACCCCTAGACTTAGCGAGTACAGTGTTCAGTTGGCTGTCTAATCGGTTTCATAACACTCCCATTCAACTAGAGTTGAAATTCTAATTGAATTGGCGACCCCGCAGGATATAGAATTTCAGTTTGAGTGACATGAAGTAGAATTTAATTCAGTGCAATTCAAATAAATTCCACTCAGTCATAGAACATGAGTTTCATTGAATCTGATGGGTCACACTTCCGGAGACCAAAGAATATATCACTTTTCTCTGGAAACAATGTTCATATACTGTTTTTTAAACTTTGTGCTTAGAATAGCCAATTATTTTTCCACCAACCATTTTCATTTGTTTGGCTTCTGGGAAATGTCATTTTCCCCATATTGAACAAAATTGAAGGGATTAATGGAATGTAATGACCCTGTAAACCAAGTATAAAGCTGTCTAAGCTATTAGCATTTAGACAAATGGGTCCCAATTTCAATTATTAGTAGCATTAATGGTTAGAGGGGAGGCAGACTGGGTGCAGAGTGCATTAGGAACCACTGATGGAGATTTAATAGACCCTTTCCTATCCTAATAACAGCACTTCCTCTCTCACACACATACACACCCTAGCACATTTGCAGGCTCCCCTGTTGAAACATTCGAGCCAGACCAGCAGACAAATGGCTGGCTGAAGGAACACTGCATGCCTACCAGGGCTGGTGCTGCTGGTCTAATTGTGATAAATGATAGCTTTTCCTCTGTCACTCTCTGTCCGCATAGCACATGCTGCACTGCCTGCCTCAGATGTGTGGAGCGCTTCGCCCCCAGCAGCTCCCTGCCCATAACATTGGCTTGCATCTTCAACAAAGAAATTCGTTTTTGACGGAATATGTAAAAGGAAAACAGATTTGCTTTGATGCAGTGGATGTTTTGAAAGTTGGGGACAGCTAGTATGTCCCCTAACTGTGAATGATCAGCCTCTGATGCTGTTTTCTCCACTTGTGGTGACAGGCTGCCAATACCCTCCCACACATGGTCAATAAAGTGTCAGAGCCTGGGAGAATGAAAACTTTATTACAGTTTGGAAGCTGTCCTGGAGGTGTAGCGGATACCAGCTGTGGAAGAGTTTTTACAGTATACACACTGACAAACACCACAGCATTATGTCTTAAGTCCCATATGATACAGATAATGTCTGTGTGGAACCAGTACTGAGGATTGTAGATCCTTGAAAAACAATGCACTTCTTCGCTGTACATCTCTCACCCCCTTCACGCCGCCCCAGCCCTCTCTCTCCCCCTGATACCAAAGTATTACAGGCTGCCGGCACCCAGGGGATGGATAAATCATCCCTTTAACCAAAGTGAGCTTATTGGATGAGTTACTGCTGTGATTGCCTGGGTGATTACATGTGGTTTTTAGTTTGTCCGTCTCAGTGCGAGGCCAACAGTCTTCACTCTTCAGTGCTAAATGCTTCCCTGACTGGGGAGCTCTGATAGCTTGACGGCTGAAGCCGAGCTCTCTCTCTGGACAGTTTCTAGAGTTCTTGGGAGATGGAGGGGCCCAGGGAGGTCTCCGTGTGATCCAGACTGACGTGGGACAGGGAGTAGCTGTGGGAGCGAGACGGTGTGTGGTAGTGAGAGGGTGGCCAAGGGGTGCTTTTACCTGTGGCTTGGACCTCTGTCTGCTCTGAGCTCTGCGTTGCCAGGGTGGATTCCCCCCCCGCCTCTGCTCCGTCCCCAGCCCCCATCCCCCTGTCCCCACCCTGCTTGTGCCTCTCCCAGGCTGAGCTCAGCTTCACAGCCAGGGCCAGTAGGTTCTTCCCCAGGAACACTGTAGAGACCCGGGGGTCCCTGTACCACAGCATGCCCGTTCCCCTGAGGGCCAGTGTGAACACGTTGATGGTGACCAGGCTGAGCCAGGGGTATAGGGCCTCCTTACGGGGCCCCCTCTGTCCCGGCAGGGCGGCGGCCCCCAGCTCTGTGAGGGCCACGCAGGGCAGTAGCAGCAGCAGGGCGTAGCAGTAGAAGAACACCAGGCCTTCGGCCCACAGGGGCACCCTTAGGTCAGTGGCCCCTGTGTGGGCTTCCCACAGCCCGGCCTGCAGGTCCAGAACATCCAGCAGGTCCACCACCACCCAGAGCAGCCTCCCCCGCACCTCCTGCTTCCTCCGCAGGGGCGTCATGTTGTCAGCCCCAGTAAGGATGAGGAACAGGGAGGGAAGGCAGATAGACAGCAGCAGGGTGAGTGTCTTCCTGGCCAGGGGGTCGGGTGGCCGACGTTCCGTCCGGTAGTTCTGGCAGACGAAGAAGAGTTTGAGCTGGAGCAGGGACAGGAAGAGGAACCAGAGGGTGTTGGCGAAGCCGCGGCGGGGGGAGGGCGCCTCCGACACCACGCCCGCCGACACGATGCGTAGAACCAGCAGGAAGCCCAGGTCACCTAGCAACACGGCGGCGCACGGCCACACGCCGGGCCCGGCCTTGCCGCGGGCTCCCAGCATGCTCTGCTCCAGCAGGTAGAGGTCGACCACTGCCATGGTGCTCACCGTGACCAGGGTTGATACGCACACCTGGGGCGTAGGCACCATGCCTGGTAGAGAAACACAGAAACATGACAAGTCAAGAAAAAATTTACTATGTTCAGAAGAACGGTTTTATTCCCATCTAGACTTCATTCACCAATGTGAATTTCACTTGCATGATAGACAATCTTTCTTCAAGACTCTTGCTTACCTAACAGTGTTGCCAGTCATACTTTCTTGCTTGTTGCCATGGATAAAGATAATTTTGATGCCAATTCAGCAGTGAGTCTTTTCCATCTTTCAGTCAGGGACCGTTCTTCCCTGACCATGCATGCTGTACATTTTCTCAGTCCTCTGCAGATATTTTATTTAAATGGGGCTCTTCAGCAATGAAAGTTTTAACCCTGCCCGGCACGTTGTCTAAAACTCAGAATTACCCTGGTTCTCTGCTGTGGCATTTTGCTTGCGTGCCCTTACCTTATTCATTATTAATGAATTGTGTTGAAGTGCAGCCAGGCAGGCAGCTTGTCTACTTGTTTTCTTTCCTGTTTAGTCAGCCTCATTGTTGCTGCCTGCTGCAATCTTAAGTCGGCGGAAAATTGCCTTCTCATTTGGGCAGAATATTAATAACGCTTCTCTTAAGATTTTGAGATGTTTTTTGAATGTAATTGCTTGCTTGTGTGTTCATGAACATGTGTTTGTCACTGTGCGCGTGTCCCTGCGTGCAAGCCATTCTAATGGGCTAATCTGCCCATTTACGGAATACTAATGTGTACATTTTTTGCGCCAGGCCATATTTTAACAGTGGACATTATAAAACCCCAGTATTGATTGTGAGTGAGAAATGATCAGACTTTACGTGCCTCTCCTTAACGTATTGAGGCTAAGAGGCTGTAGCGTATGGTTCTCAGAGCAGACCGAGCCAGGGGAGCTGAGGAGCAGTGTCAGCCATCTGCCTAGCACCACCGAGGGTGTCAACCACTCCACGGGATTGATGGCATTTTAATATGAAATCTTTACCACCTCAGATATGCCATAATGGCAACACTAGAGTCTGTGATCGAGCGAAACGATTGCGGGCTCTGCAGCCATCGAGGAACAGATGAACAGATCTACTTTTTAATAGCGTGTGCTAACGTGTGCTTCTGATTGACGACAGGCATCTATCTATTCGAAGCAGCACTCATCTGAGCCCTGTCTTCCACGGAGAGACTGTCAGTGTCTGCAGGAGAGACTTGTGGGAGAGGGGATTGAAAGTAAGAGATTGATTGCTCTTGGCTGTCTACATGCCTAATAAAGTATTACTACATGATGGTAATAGTTCATAAATGAACTCAGCCTGGCGAGGAGGAGAGATGAGCGCGGGATGGAAGGGCAAGTGAGGATGAGGAAGCTGCGGACAGAATTTGATGATGCAGGGCGCTAAAAAAGACATGGCATCTGACGCTAACTCTGGGATCAGAAGAAATGAAATGCATTAATACTTCTTCTGGAACAGTTGAGTGAGGAAACAACCTAGACTGACTAATCCTCCTAGGGGCATGGTGAGGAGAGCGAAGAGGGGCATGAACGTCAGAATCACTATTATCTGATTATCATACGGAGGGAGGATATGCAGGATATGCAAACTGCAGTCCGTGGAGGGAGAAAGGTAGTCTGCCACCCCAGACAATGTGTTTTTGCCTTTCTCATTCCCACCACGCCTCTTGGCAATTCCGTATAAGTCTGAAATTGTACCCTGGAACCGCGGCGTTCCTCTGTCAGCCTTTGTTTGTGTCGTGACAGCTTGTCAACACACATCATTGATTCTGTTCTGAGTGAGCGGTCCGGATGACAGCTGTGTGTGTCCATTCTGCTCATCAATAATGACATATTCATCATCCCTATGATTAGAAAACGGTGCTGTAGCTGACAGGCTGATTCAGGCTTTTCCACTGCAAGTGTAAGGAAATGGCCTGTAAAGGTGGACAGGTAAAACATTTCGTTTGGGATTTCTCAGCCCAGGCTAGCATTTTGAAATCAGGCTCGCCTCATTTGTCACTTCTGTTTTTCTCTCTAATATTGGAGGTCTACCAGGTGCGCTGGGCTACAGGTAAAAGGAATATGAATTGCTCTAGACCTGTAATTCATCTATAAAAACATGCTCTGTGGGATGTTTGTCTTACTACAAACTAAATCAAATGTGAGTTTACAGAGCAGGAGGGACGATATCACAGTCTAGCCTAAGTTGTACAAGCAAGGGGTATATGAGTGAGACCGAGAGGGCTGCTTGTTAGAGAGAAAGAGATGATTTGGTATATGCAATTAAACTGAATGAATGTATGGGGGTAAAACCTGTATAATTCTAATGGAATAGTAATGGAAAATCCTGTCTAATCCAGGTGACTGAGTTGCCCTTGAGCAGTAACATCTGATGTCTCATGAGGCATTTGTAAACCTGTGGGATCAGCTATTATAGGATATTACATGTGTATGGGGATGAATATGTATTGGAGCATATCCTCCAAATGGGTTTTTTCCCATGATCATTTCAACAGATCTGTTTTAAATCCCCTCTATGGGGGATTTTGTCTTCCATTATGTTGATGGAGCCCCCCAAATTGAACCTAGTCACAAAATGTGATGCACCACCTGTTACGTTAATTACCCTTTATTAATAGATGCATACATAATTCAACTCTTTTGAAAGTGGGGGATAGTTACCCAAAGCATGCGTTCTTGGTTTGCCGCTCCACCTGGCTTGATTGAGATCCACGTCGCCTATTAGTAGAAATCGAATGGTCCCTGGATGAACGTGAAGGTCCAAACTGTGATTCCACAATTGTTCCTTACATCGGTTGCTTTGTGTCTGTTATATATTACTGCGTGTCTGTCTGTCCGAAAATATTTGAATAGGCTTCCGCTCTGCTATGATGATCTTATCCTGATAAAATAGGGGAAAAGTAATTGTCCATCTTCGAGTTTGTCCAAATTAAGCAAGTTCAGATTTAAACAGTCAAGCCCCTTTTCTTTCTTCTGAGTCGGTCAAATAAGCTTGTCATTTTGCAGAATTATTCCATGGTCACCACGGGTGCAGAATTCTCATTCTCTTGGTATGTCCGTCTTGGATTTGACACCTCGGGTCTGGCAGCCGAAGATCCAGTGAGTCACGAAGGAGCCGTGCGGGCTTGTTGGCTGTGCTCTGAGCTGTCGAAGTCGCTCAGAAGTGGACTACTGCTTGACGCGGAATCATTATCAGGAATAGACGACACAAAAATATCCACAGAAGAAGTATAGACTGTAAAGCAAACCTTGAGGACACGAGAGGCATGAATAAACTCACTGAGCCACTAGAGTTTGATTGCGGTGTTCATTTGTAGGCAGGTTACGTGCTCTCGGCTCCCCCACTTCCCTGCTCACTCTCCCTGCTCAGCTCTCCTCTGCCACCTCCTCCTTTTTACCATCAGCTCAGCTGTATAACTTGAAGATCCAGACTGGAATGCATGAATATTTAGGAGCCCACAGTTATGTCCATCGGTTATGGTAATCATCATGATGCCACTTTGCTGAAATTATAACTAGCATAATTGCTTTGTATTACATAGAAGTAGGTTATGGCTTTGATTGCCCTGCCAGTGAAATATCAGATATACAGAATGCACCCTCACTGAAATGTCACTCAAATATATGGAAGCAAGTAGAGCAAGAGATGCCTGTGGACACATTTCAAAACCATCCTGTCTTTTGTTGAACTGTAAATTGAAAACGGTCCCAGTCGGCTGCCGTATAGCCTAAGGGTTTCCAAATGGACGAATTTTGAGTTTAAGTGTTTGAGAGATTTGTTTTGATGGTTAAGGAGCGTATGTTTGCATCACCTTGTCATTATGTCCTGTTCCGTTAAGTGCATAGGCATATCAATCTCCACCTTCTCAGCAGCACATCTAAATTCGAAGGCTCTTATTTTCCCCTCTGCCTTTATTCTCTCTGTGTGTGCGGGTCATCTCTGAGTGAGAGCTTTAATCAGACAAGTGGGAAAGGGAAAGGGGAAGGAGAGTCATATATTTCTTGTCACAATCAGCTACGCGCTCCACTGGCTTCCAGAGATTTTCCATTCCCTGGGTTGAATTTGTTTTTTTTCCTCGATCCTTCTACTCTCCTGTTCTCTTTCCTTATGCCCTCCAGTTCCATTCACTCTACCTCTCCTCTCTCTCGCTCCTTCCGCACTCTCTCCCTTTTCCTTTGGTTCCCTGTGGGTGTGGTTGAAGGTCACTCTGCACTGGCTCTTTCAGCGTGGAGTGCACGGACGGACGGAGGGAGGGAGGGAGGGAGAGAAGGCATCCTGTCCACAGCACTGTGCAGTCATCACTTCCCCTCCTATACATGAGTGGGGAAGGATGTGGGGTAAGAGACCGTCCAAGAATGCTAAGGACTGATTGGTCCCAAGCTGATGACCACCAGTGGCAGAGGCCAACCATTACCGGGCCAGAATACTCAGTCTCTCTCTCCATCTGCTTTCACGTTTCCTTTCCGCCACATGTATCAGAGCTTTGCCCTCCGCTGCTTTTCATGCACTGCTCTACCTACCACACTCTGAATAATTGAGTTTAATGTGGCAATTGGAGTGCTTTCTATACTGAACAAAAAATATAAACGCAACATGCAACCATTTCAATGATTTTACTGAGTTACAGTTCATATAATGAAATCAGTCATTTGAAATAAATTAATTAGGCCCTAATCTATGGATTTCACATGACTGGGTAGGGGCGCAGCCATGGATGGGCCTGGGAGTGCATGGGCCCCACACACTGGGGAACCATGTGTTTATTACAGACAGAAGTCCTCCTCAGTTTTGTCAGCTGTCCGGATGGCTGGTCTCCGACGATCCCGCAGATGAAGAAGCCGGATGTGGAGGTCTTGGGCTGGCGTGGTTACACGTGGTCTCCGGTTGAGGCCAGTTGGACGTACTGCCAAATTCTCTAAAATGATGTTTGGAGGTGACTTACGGTAGAGAAATTAACATTCATTTCCCTGGCAACAGCTCTGGTGGATATTCCTGCAGTCAGCATGCCAATTGCATGCTCCCGCAAAACGTGAGACATCTGTGTTGTGTGACACAACTGCACATTTTAGTGGCCTTTTATTGTCCCCAGTACAAGGTGCACCTGTGTAATGATCATGCTGTTTAATCCGCTTCTTGATATGCCACACCTGTCAGCTGGATGGATTATCTTGGCAAAGGAGAAATGATCATTAACAGGGATGTAAACAAATTTGTGAAGAACATTTGAGGGACATAAGCTTTTTGTGTGTATGGAACATTTCTGGGATCTTTTATTTCAGCTCATGAAACATGGGACCAACACTTTACATGTTGTCAAAAAGGAGGACCACTTTTCATATAATTAATTTAAATGCCTTTATTTGTATGGCATGTTCAATGGAAACAAAGATTAAAAACTCCTACTGCTACTATAGTGCTACTAATACTACTGTACTACTATTGTTACTAATGCTACTGGTACTACTGCTACTACTGTGTAGTAGTAGTACTAGACTCCAGTGCAACACTATCAAATCAATAGCCCAGTTACTGCCTCACCCACTTGCTCCTCCAGAGTTCCTGATGCGTGTTGTTCATGCCTCCAGTACACCATTGAGCCTGCTGCTACCTCTTCACATGATTAATCATTATGAGGCACAACACTGTCGCGCGCGCGAAGAGAGAACTTAATGGAGTTCAAAATACCATATTTTCTTTGCTATGATGTAATCACCTTTTTTCCCTGCCCTGCTTGCTAATCTGATTGTGCAGGTTCTCTGTAGTGTATAAACTGTCCTAGACCAGGCCAGCATACACCCTTAGAGCAGAGCTATGTTGCTGGATGATGCTCACCCATTTCGCTTGTTATGGAGATGAGCCCTTTGGGAGTTTGGCCGGCACTGTCCGTAGCCATTTTTGTATTTTAGTATGATATTATGTCAGAGTTAACTGTGACTCAGAGGACCTGAGCTGACCTGCTATTCTCTGTGGCAGACTGCTGTGTGCCCACTTTCCCTACCCTCTGTGCTGGGACAAAGGCGTGGCGTGTGGGGGGTAAGACTGGTCAACCCAATCAGCCGAATGACGTCCTGATGGGGATGAGAGTGATAAAATGCCAACATGGCAGCAGATTAAATTAACAAGGTAATGAATGAGTATTTCCCACTGGAGAGTTTAATTAACCCCTTTCACAGCTCACACCCCTCTGTAACTCCTCCCCTATCCCACCCAGCCACCACACCGCCGCTGCCTGCCAGGGCAATGTATCCCTTGTCCTTTCTGTGTGCCTGGGGCAATGAATCCTGCCCCAAGGCCCCCTCCTATGTCTGTGTCCTCTATCTGCATGTTTATCTCTATCTTGACCGGACGACACCTGTGACCACACAAAGCAGAGCCTTACTCATCAGGCTCTTTTCATGTCAGGGTAAATCCATTTGACACTACCCCTTTTGATTTGATTGAAACCTATACATATTCACCCATTGTAGAAATGCTCAAAGTGACTTTTTGAATCTGAATGCCAAAATATTGAATAAAGTTGCTCAAAGTTGACCTATTTTGCATACCATAACATGAGACATCCATGTCTTCATCACTGGAAAAGATTAAAGGTTGAGTTTGATATAATTGAAAAGCTTACAAACAGGGTTGTTTACAAACAAGGTTGTTTGATAGATGTACTAAAATGGGAATGTAAGCTTGTAACTTAAAAATTGTACCGCAAAGATGGTTGGAGGCCCACACATCAGAATGTTGATTTGAATGGGAATATCCATTTTAAATTATACTGTCAATCCTCCATAGGAAACCTATTGATATCATAGAAATATAGATCATTGAATAGACATGACCAATTAAGTTGACATTCGACGGTGGGTGGACCGGCAGCCGCCTTTGTGGTAGTAATTAAAGTAAACATTACAATTTCAATGGTGTACCAGCTAAATTGCATTGGTCTGAAGGGATTGGTCCTTTCTATGAATTCTGTTTTTATGATTGAAATGACACCTACCCTGTATTCAAGAACTTGTCTCAACCGATGGGGGCACAACACAAAAACCTCAGATGTGAAATAGTCTAAGCTACAACATGTGAATATGAAAATTGACATTAAAGGTTAAAAAATGTCATGTTTATTTAACATTTTTTTCAATAAATTGTGATATCAAACTCAACTTTATTTTTTCCAATGATGAAGACATGGATGTCTGGTCGTAGGGTGTGATCTGTAAAATGGGTCAACTTTGAGCACCTCGATCTCCTAAATGTTTTGGCGTTCAGGTCTAAAAAATCACTTTCTGGCCACTTCTACCATTGGCAAACCCCTATGGAATTTGTTTTTTAGGATACATTTTTGTTGCAAAAGGGATGCTGTCAAAGTGATTGAATTCAAATGGATTTACCCATCAACAATTTGTTTCTGAAAGATAAAATATTAATATGACATATTAGGACATTCACTGCATCTGATAATGTTGTCAGACTCAAATTAGGTTAGAGGACACACACACCCCCATATATATATATATATATGAGGATCTCCTGTGGTGCCTCTACTTCTGTATCTCCCGTTGTTTACCTTGGTCAAATGAACCTTTTCATTGTTAAAATATTGATCATGCTGAACACTGTTCACACCGAACACTTACCTTCCTCCCAGCCGTCTCTTCGCTTTCTCTCTTTCAATCTGTCCATACACACTCAGCCACTATCTGTCTGTCTGCGCTCATGTCAGTGCTCGCTAGATCTTGTTAAAAAGACTTAGTGAAGCTGAAAGGCCAATCACATTAACAAGAGGTGTGACCGAAAGAGTGGGTATAATATGGTTGTGTGAGGATCAAATCAGACGGACACTTCCAACATTTTAATTGCATATGCCTAATTGTTTATCATAACCCTCGGATCTGGAAATAAATCGGAGCAATTACGCACTGCTGTCGCTGTGGCGTTTGACGGCTGAAATACCGCCGTAGATTAGCAGTTAATCCTGATGCACAAACAGGATCTCAGAAACTCTTTGAAGATGAGGGAGTTAAATATCCCTTCCACTCGACAATGTGTAGGCCCGCCTTGGGTGATGGGCTGCAGCCATTTTGCGCTCTGGAGCCTAATCAGTCATGGTGCAGGAGGAGAGGATTTAGCCGGCTGCTCGTTTCGTACTGTGGGATGATTAGATGTTCAGACGGAGTGGAGCAGGGCCTGGGTTGGCTATTTGGCCAGCGTGCAAATGCTCAGCGTCTCTTCCGCGGCCATCACAGTCTCTCTCCCTCTCTCTGCTATAAATGTCATGGGAAGTGAGGGAGCCAAGTGAACCTTGCTTTCATGGCATGCCAGCCTCCACTGCCAGTTTAAAGAGCCTCATTACAATTACCAACATGGCTCAATCCCAATAATGACTTCAATTCGGCTATTAGAAAGTACCGGGGCGAGAAGGAGACTAGCTCACCCTGTCATCGTCAAACGCCCCACTGACTGGCACCTCATGCAATGTCATAATTAAAATGATTGCCTGATATAATTTGCTTTGCCTACTTTCACTGTCTGCAATGTCATTGTCTGGTCAGTCAGTTTGCCTGTAACTTTCCAGAAGTATGTCTGCTGCAGAGTGAGCGGAGCGTGCTCAATTTGACTGGAGCGAGAATCCCATAGGCTGGAGTTTCAGCCTTCTCGCCCGCTCCAATTTCGCTCCAGTATCGCTCACTTTATGAGCTCAGGGCATGCCCGGCCCAGCATGCATTTGTAGTCTACTTGTGTGCTGCTAAAGCCCTTTTCTTTAGCTACTGACATGGAGGTGACACTCACCACCTTCCGGAGACATTTGAAACCCCACCTCTTTAAGGAATACCTGGGATAGGATAAAGTAATCCTTCTACCCCCAAAAAAAAAACGTAAATGACGTAAATGTAAATGAGTTCGCTAAATATTTTCATAAAGAAACTGAGAGCACACAGGTGCAAAATCAAAGTGACTTACAATGATGAGGAGCAAGCGAGGAAGTGGGGTGATGTAGTGTCCACAACTAAAGAATCATTGTGGAATCTGAAAAGACACGTATCCCGAAAGCATGATTGCACTTTCTACGTGCACATGCTAAAAGAAAGGAACAAGGTGGGTAGATAACTTAAGTGTCATCGTAGCAAAGTATTTGTAAACAAAAAATCAGATCTCTTAAACGTTTCGGTCATTTTCGTTCTATTATCTATACAATAGGCCACAATTGATTTTGTCCCAATAGGTCTGGCATATTCTCATATTCAACGAGCTTTCAGTTTTGATTGGGTTATTTTCTCTAAAAGCCTATAGGCCTACCTATAGAAAGATAAACTCTGCATCTCTGCCCAGTCTGGCAAGAGTGGCCAAAATGGTGTTTAGCATCCCCAGGTTACTTGCTCAAGTGTGGAGAGGATATTCTCCGCTGCTGTCCGGCTCTTCAGGCACCATCGCATGAGCCTGAAGCCACAGACTGGCCAAACTCGTGTTTCTAAAAATAAATTCTAAAAATGAATTCAAAGGCACTAATTTGTATTTAATTCTAAGAAATTCACTGCCTATATCCGCAATTTGTAGACTAATGATTTAATACAACGAAATGTTTAAATGCTGAGCCCTTTATGTCCCTGCCATCCTAGTGTGTCGCACTCGCAAATGCTTCAGTGTATTTCTTTGTCGGCTATAGCCTTGAAATAATATAGCATAAATAATTCGTTTTCGTTCTTCTAGGCTCCCTGTCTGGCTCCTGACCTATTTAGTGTTTATATGCTGTTTAATATGACATGTAGGCTATGTAAAATGATGTTCGCTTCTTACGTTCACCTTTTCATGTTTATTAAAATACTTTTCATTCAAATCCATATGGTTTGGTTTGAATACTTAAAAACCAATTGGTAGGTCCAGGTAGTCACAAAATAAATTGTGATTTTAATGAATGGAGCGAATTTGGAGCAGCAGTTTTTTCTTGTGAGCGCAGAGTGGGTTTTAGCCGAGCGGTAGGACAGCACGTGGAACGACGCGCAAGCACCACTCCATGAGCGGGATTTCCAACTGCTGAACTCCGCTCACATGCTCTGGTCTGCTCTGCATATCGCTCTCACTCCTTCTCTTGCGGCATCTCTCGCCATCTCTCCATCTCTCTATATCTGCATCTCTCTATCTCTGCATCTAACACCATGGGACAGCATCTCTGTGGCCTAAGCATAAATGCCATCTGTCTGACTGCGTACATGTACCTCTGTCTGTGCTTAAGCACTTTATAACCACATTAGACCCATCTCCTCTAGTCTCTGCTAGTCGGTGTGGCTTTTCATGTCATTGTTCCTTGGCCCTAGAGTCTCTGACAGATCATTATCTGCCGGGGAGAAAAGAAGAAAGATTGGGTAGCCTGGATGCCTGAGGGTTTGCTTCGACTTGCTCCCCAACATCCCGGCCTTTATATTCATCCATGTTTAATTAGACATTTTCTCTCCATCCTTCCCTCCTCCCCATTTGTTAATTTAGCTCTGTTGTTTTTTTATAGGGGGAGGGAAGCGAAGCTGGAGGGGGGGAAGAGGGGCGAAGATGGCAGTGAGGTTGACATGGGATTCCTGTTAATCAAATCAGAGGGAGAGGCTCCAGGGACTTTATGGTTTTTCATTTCATTAGTGTGAGATTATCATTCAAGTGGGCATCATCTGCTCTGAAACCATATCAGCCGTGACAAAGTTGTAACTTCATTCAGGTTTTTTTTTTTTTAAGGCTGAGAAGATGCGTAGAGGCAAGTAGAGGCAGTAAGATGGATGTATTGACAGATCGCTGGATGAATCGATTCACATTTATTAGGTGTTTTTGTCTTTCTTCTTCACATAGGGTGAAGCTAAAAATAGTTTTTCTGCTCCTTTAGTCCCAAATAAAGGTCCTACTCCTCCTCCTGTCATTGAATAATGTCTGCTGGGATGAATGGGTTTTCATACGAGACATTATTAAGATCTGCAGGCAGTGTTCAACACGGTCCATCACGGCAGCACAGCAGCTCCATTAAACTGTAAAAATCTGTTTCTTGTTCCTCGCATACTCTGAAATGAACATTTCAATCAGACCTTGTGTGTTGCCCTAGGATAAGGGTGGCGGGTGGTCAGTTTAAATTTCAGCAGCGGTAAATAGATTGATCGATAGTCATTGCCTCCCAATGCAACTCTGAGGAATGGCTTATTGTGCTGTGTGTGTGGAGGTAGGCTAGGGGAGAGTGTGTGTGTGTAGAGGTAGGCAGGCTAGGAGAGAGAGTGTGTGTGGAGGTAGGCAGGCTAGGAGAGAGAGTGTGTGTGGAGGTAGGCAGGCTAGGAGAGAGAGTGTGTGTGGAGGTAGGCAGGCTAGGAGAGAGAGTGTGTGTGGAGGTAGGCAGGCTAGGAGAGAGAGTGTGTGTGGAGGTAGGCAGGCTAGGAGAGAGAGTGTGTGTGGAGGTAGGCAGGCTAGGAGAGAGAGTGTGTATGGAGGTAGGCAGGCTAGGAGAGAGAGTGTGTGTGTGGAGGTAGGCTAGGAGAGAGTGTGTGTGTGTGGAGGTAGGCTAGGGGAGAGAGTGTGTGTGGAGGTAGGCTAGGGGAGAGAGCGTGTGGAGGTAGACTAGGGGAGAGAGCGTGTGTGGAGGTAGGCTAGGAGAGAGTGAGTGTGTGGAGGTAGGCTAGGAGAGAGTGAGTGTGTGGAGGTAGGCTAGGAGAGGGAGTGAGTGTGTGGAGGTAGGCTAGGAGAGAGAGTGAGTGTGTGTAGGTAGGCTAGGAGAGAGAGTGAGTGTGTGTAGGTAGGCTAGGAGAGAGAGTGAGTGTGTGTAGGTAGGCTAGGAGAGAGAGTGAGTGTGTGGAGGTAGGCTAGGAGAGAGAGTGAGTGTGTGGAGGTAGGCTAGGGGAGAGAGTGTGTGTGGAGGTAGGCTAGGGGAGAGAGCGTGTGGAGGTAGGCTAGGGGAGAGAGCGTGTGTGGAGGTAGGCTAGGAGAGAGAGAGTGAGTGTGTGGAGGTAGGCTAGGAGAGAGTGAGTGTGTGGAGGTAGGCTAGGAAAGAGAGTGAGTGTGTGGAGGTAGGCTAGGAGAGAGAGTGAGTGTGTGGAGGTAGGCTAGGAGAGAGAGTGAGTGTGTGGAGGTAGGCTAGGAGAGAGAGTGAGTGTGTGGAGGTAGGCTAGGGAGAGAGAGAGTGTGTGGAGGTAGGCAGGCTAGGAGAGAGAGAGTGTGTGGAGGTAGGCAGGCTAGGAGAGAGAGAGTGTGTGGAGGTAGGTGGCTAGGAGAGAGAGAGTGTGTGGAGGTAGGCAGGCTAGGAGAGAGTGTGTGTGGAGGTAGGCAGGCTAGGAGAGAGAGTGTGTGTGGAGGTAGGCAGGCTAGGAGAGAGAGTGTGTGTGGAGGTAGGCAGGCTAGGAGAGAGAGTGTGTGGAGGTAGGCAGGCTAGGAGAGAGAGTGTGTGTGGAGGTAGGCAGGCTAGGAGAGAGAGTGTGTGTGGAGGTAGGCAGGCTAGGAGAGAGAGTGTGTGTGGAGGTAGGCAGGCTAGGAGAGAGAGTGTGTATGGAGGTAGGCAGGCTAGGAGAGAGAGTGTGTGTGTGGAGGTAGGCTAGGAGAGAGTGTGTGTGTGTGGAGGTAGGCTAGGGGAGAGAGTGTGTGTGGAGGTAGGCTAGGGGAGAGAGCGTGTGGAGGTAGACTAGGGGAGAGAGTGAGTGTGTGGAGGTAGGCTAGGAGAGGGAGTGAGTGTGTGGAGGTAGGCTAGGAGAGAGAGTGAG
Organism: Coregonus clupeaformis; assembly: GCF_020615455.1. Taxonomy (NCBI): domain Eukaryota; kingdom Metazoa; phylum Chordata; class Actinopteri; order Salmoniformes; family Salmonidae; genus Coregonus; species Coregonus clupeaformis. The sequence continues at coordinate 25,441,991 of NC_059194.1, read as the reverse complement.
TGTGTGGAGGTAGGCTAGGAGAGAGAGTGAGTGTGTGTAGGTAGGCTAGGAGAGAGAGTGAGTGTGTGTAGGTAGGCTAGGAGAGAGAGTGAGTGTGTGTAGGTAGGCTAGGAGAGAGAGTGAGTGTGTGGAGGTAGGCTAGGAGAGAGAGTGAGTGTGTGGAGGTAGGCTAGGGGAGAGAGTGTGTGTGGAGGTAGGCTAGGGGAGAGAGCGTGTGGAGGTAGGCTAGGGGAGAGAGCGTGTGTGGAGGTAGGCTAGGAGAGAGAGAGTGAGTGTGTGGAGGTAGGCTAGGAGAGAGTGAGTGTGTGGAGGTAGGCTAGGAAAGAGAGTGAGTGTGTGGAGGTAGGCTAGGAGAGAGAGTGAGTGTGTGGAGGTAGGCTAGGAGAGAGAGTGAGTGTGTAGGTAGGCTAGGAGAGAGAGTGAGTGTGTGGAGGTAGGCTAGGAGAGAGAGAGTGTGTGGAGGTAGGCAGGCTAGGAGAGAGAGAGTGTGTGGAGGTAGGCAGGCTAGGAGAGAGAGAGTGTGTGGAGGTAGGCTAGGAGAGAGAGTGTGTGGAGGTAGGCAGGCTAGGAGAGAGAGAGTGTGTGGAGGTAGGCAGGCTAGGAGAGAGAGTGTGTGGAGGTAGGCAGGCTAGGAGAGAGAGAGTGTGTGGAGGTAGGCTAGGAGAGGGAGCTTGTGTGTGTGGAGGTAGGCTAGGAGAGGGAGTGTGTGGAGGTAGGCTAGGAGAGAGAGTGTGTGGAGGTAGGCTAGGAGAGAGAGTGTGTGGAGGTAGGCTAGGAGAGAGAGAGTGTGTGGAGGTAGGCTAGGAGAGAGAGGGTGTGGAGGTAGGCTAGGAGAGAGAGTGTGTGTGGAGGTAGGCTAGGGGAGAGAGTGTGTGTGTGGAGGTAGGCTAGGAGAGAGAGAGAGTGTGTGGAGGTAGGCTAGGAGAGAGAGACTGTGTGGAGGTAGGCAGGCTAGGAGAGAGAGACTGTGTGGAGGTAGGCAGGCTAGGAGAGAGAGACTGTGTGGAGGTAGGTAGGCTAGGAGAGAGAGTGTGTGTGGAGGTAGGCTAGGAGAGAGAGAGTGTGTGTGTGGAGGTAGGCTAGGAGAGAGAGTGTGTGTGTGTGTGGAGGTAGGCTAGGAGAGAGAGTGTGTGTGTGTGGAGGTAGGCTAGGAGAGAGAGTGTGTGGAGGTAGGCTAGGAGAGAGAGTGTGTGTGGAGGTAGGCTAGGAGAGAGTGTGTGTGTGTGGAGGTAGGCTGAGAGAGAGTGTGTGTGTGTGGAGGTAGGCTAGGAGAGAGAGTGTGTGGAGGTAGGCTAGGAGAGAGAGTGTGTGGAGGTAGGCTAGGAGAGAGAGAGTGTGTGGAGGTAGGCTAGGAGAGAGAGGGTGTGGAGGTAGGCTAGGAGAGAGAGTGTGTGTGGAGGTAGGCTAGGGGAGAGAGTGTGTGTGTGGAGGTAGGCTAGGAGAGAGAGAGAGAGTGTGGAGGCAGGCTAGGAGAGTGTGTGGAGGTAGGCTAGGAGAGAGAGAGTGTGTGGAGGTAGGCTAGGAGAGAGAGACTGTGTGGAGGTAGGCAGGCTAGGAGAGAGAGACTGTGTGGAGGTAGGTAGGCTAGGAGAGAGTGTGTGTGGAGGTAGGTAGGCTAGGAGAGAGAGAGTGTGTGTGTGGAGGTAGGCTAGGAGAGAGAGTGTGTGTGTGTGTGGAGGTAGGCTAGGAGAGAGAGTGTGTGTGTGGAGGTAGGCTAGGAGAGAGAGTGTGTGGAGGTAGGCTAGGAGAGAGAGTGTGTGTGGAGGTAGGCTAGGAGAGAGTGTGTGTGTGGAGGTAGGCTGAGAGAGAGTGTGTGTGTGTGGAGGTAGGCTAGGAGAGAGAGAGTGTGTGGAGGTAGGCTAGGAGAGAGAGTGTGTGTGTGTGGAGGCAGGCTAGGAGAGGGAGCGTGTGGAGGTAGGCAGGCTAGGAGAGAGAGTGTGTGTGGAGGTAGGCTAGGAGAGAGAGTGTGTGTGTGTGGAGGCAGGCTAGGAGAGGGAGCGTGTGGAGGTAGGCTAGGGGAGAGGAATAGCAGTGACGTGCGTTGACTTAATGTCACCCATCCATTTCGCTTTCTCTCTGTTTGGCCTGGCAGGCACTGGAAACAGGAGGCTCATTTATCACAGGGTCTCCCAGGCACCGGCCAAGCACATGCATTCTGTCATACCCTGACAGACACACACACGTGCGCCTTAACACACACAGTTGAGTACACAACCAACACAAACACATAAACAACAACCCACACACACTACAGAAACAATGACTCAACCGCACACAACCACACTTGCAGATGCTCTCACTCCCCGGGGCAGCCATGCGCGTACATACACTCAGCCCGCTCTGAAAGCCCTGTGATTGATTGACAGACCCAGGCTAGTCATTGGTATTCCAGCAGCGAGCTGCATCCACTATAAGTGACACTCAGATGTTTGCAGCTCCAGACTCCTCATCCATTAAAAAAATGTTTTGCCTGTCTGTCGGTCTTCACTGTATTCTCTCCTGCTGTCTCCATCAGAAGGGCATCCCCATCGGCCAGTTCTGCAAGGACTTCAACGAGAAGACCAAAGAGCTCAAGGAAGGAATTCCTCTGCCCATCAAGATCCACGTTAAAGTTAGTTATTTTTTTTTTTACCTCACTTAGGGCCTGCACCCTTCTCAGTGTACCCACCCCTGCCCCTGCAGCTTGCCCTTTCAGAAATCCTGCCTGATTTCACTGGCTGCATACCATTACCCAAGAACCTCCATTATTCATATTGTTACACTGAAGTATGCTTTTCCATTTGCATTCGTTAAGCAGTATCCAGGGGGATGTAAAAGTCGCACAGAATTTAGAGCATATAAAAGGATGGAATCATCGTAAAGAGGCTGTTTATAAAAAATAAATGTTACTCATGGGCTCCATCTGCTGGTCACTACCAGCATCTCCTCACTACACATCTCCTTTTGTGTACAGTAGAATTTCCCTTGCCATGTCGATCTCCAGAGTATTGTTTATCATTCATGCACTTTGTTTGGCTTTATATAATTTACATTTAAGTCATTTAGCAGACGCTCTTATCCAGAGCGACTTACAAATATAATACACTATATATACAAAAGCATGTGGACACCCCTTCAAATTAGTGGATTTGGCTATTTCAGCCACACTCGTTTTCTGACAGGTGTATATAATGTAGCACACAGCCATGCAATCTCCATAGACAAACATTGGCAGTAGAATGACCTTACTGAAGAGCTCAGTGACTTTCAACGTGGCACCGTCATAGGATGCCACCTTTCCAACAAGTCAGTTCAAATTTCTGCCCTGCTAGAGCTGCCCCGGTCAGCTGTTATTGTGAAGTGAAAACGTCTAGGAGCAACAACGGCTCAGCCGTGAAGCGGTAGGCCACACAAGCTCACAGAACGGGACCGCAGAGTGCTGAAGCGTGTAGTGCGTATAAACGGTCTGTCCTCGGTTGCAACACTCACTACCGAGTTCCAAACTGCCTCTGGAAGACCGTCAGCACAACAACTGTTCGTCGGGAGCTTCATGAAATGGGTTTCCATGGCCGAGCAGCCGCACACAAGCCTAAGATCACCATGCGCAATGCCAAGCGTCGGCTGGAGTGGTGTAAAGCTCGCCGCCATTGGACTCTGGAGCAGTGGAAGCGTGTTCTCTGGATTGATGAATCACGCTTCACCCTCTGGCAGTCACAGACGATTCTGTTTTTGGCGGATGCCAGGAGAACGCTACCTGCCCCAATGCATAGTGCCAACTGTAAAGTTTGGTGGAGGAGGAATAATGGTCTGGGGCTGTTTTCATGGCTCAGGCTAGGCCCCTTAGTTCCAGTGAAGGGAAATCTTAATGTTACACCATACAATGACATTCTAGATGATTCTGTGCTTCCAACTTTGTGGCAACAGTTTGGGTAGGCCCTTTCCTGTTTCAGCATGACAAAGCCCCTATGTACAAAGTAAGGTCCATACAGAAATGGTTTGTCGAGATTGGTTTGGAAGAACTTGACTGGGCTGCACTGAGCCCTGACCTCAACCCCATCGAACACCTTTGGGACGAAATGGAACGCTGACTGCGAGCCAGGCCTAATCGCCCAACGTTAGTGCCCGACCTCACTAATGATCTTGTGGCTGAATTGAAGCAAGTACCCGCAGCAATGTTCCAACATCTAGTGGAAAGCCTTGCCCAAAAAGTGGAGGCTGTTATAGCAGCAAAGGGGGTACCAACTTCCTATTAATTCCCATGATTTTGGAATGAGATGTTCGACAAGCAGGTGTCCACATACGTTTGGCCATGTAGTGTATATGCATGAATGTGATGCGCTTCACCCTCTAATGCGATCTCAGACAGACCTGGTTTAGCTAGTGTAGTGGAAGTGTCTCTCCCTGGCGTGCCACAGTGCTGTTGGAACCTTTGCAGCCTTGATCTGTCTTGTGTTCCTTCATTTCTCTCTCCCTGTCTGACTCATCCTGTTCAACAAAAAGAAAAGTAGCAAATCTTCTTATTTTACAAAGTCACCATCCCTAAATCGAGAGTAATGCTTGGATGTATCATGTCCAGCAGATCGATGCCAGGTGCATTGGGCCTTCCCAACTAATGGCTATTTCATAGGTGGTGACAAATGGTATCATTTCACTGTGAAATCACTAAAGATAGATCATTTCATTGACAAGTTAATGCAGAACCGAGGTTGAGAGCAACTTTCCACTTCATAAAGCGTCCATTCCACTTTGATCACACCTTGATTGATGGATTAAAACACATCTAGAACTCTGTCCCTCGCTATCTCTTCCTCCCTGCAGCCTGACAGGACGTATGACCTGAAGATTGGCCAACCCACAGTGTCCTACTTCCTCAAGCAGGCGGCTGGCATCCAGAAAGGAGCCAGTAAAACAGGTAAGGTTTGGACCATGTTGACTGGTGCCGCTCTGTTCCTCCGTTTACTCCATTGCTGTAGCCGTCTGTCTGACAGCTCTGTACTGGAGGGACAGACAGACAGAGGTCTCCCACAGGGCGTTAAGGCTGAGATTGGATGTCTTTGATTGACGATATATTTATGATCGACGGGGAACTTTAAGCCAGGCAATTACAGGCCGGAAGGTAGTGGGAAAGGTGGTGGGCTAAGGAAAGAGAATGATGGATTTCCACCATCTGCGCTGGCTACTCCCTCTCTCCCTTCGATTGCTCCTTCGTTTCCCCCCACTCTCTGCTCTCCTTTTTGCTCCCGAGCTTTTCTGTCTTCCACCCTCTGCTCCCCTCGGTTTCTTGTCTATCTTTCCCCCTCAGTTTCTTCATCTTATTCCCATTCTGGACTCAATCTCTTTCTCCATCTCTAGGCCATGAGATAGCTGGGATGGTGTCTGTAAGGGCTGTGTATGAGATCGCTCAGGTCAAGGCCCAGGACGAGGCCTTCAAGATGCAGAACGCTTCCATAGAGACAGTCGTCAAGAGCATCATCGGCTCGGCTCGCTCGTTGGGCATTGAGATCGTCAACGAGTAAGACCCTCCTCTCTCTCTCAAAGTGCCCAGTGTCCTTAGATGTCATAAATGGGATTCAGCACTGACGCACACACATTAATAATATTGGTGAAATACATAGCAATGAAAAACTATATGGTCATACTCTATAGAGCCCCACAGTGGAGGTGTCATATTACCCATAAAACCTAGCGGTCAAACAGGGAAATGGTTTCAATCATTTTTCCACCATTCATTTTTCCCATAGGGAATTTTAGAAACACTTAAAAAAGAAGGGCTGTGTTTCGTGTAGGCTTACCCTGGCGTGACGTTTTTATAACCATGTAAATCTCTCTCGGACAAGGTGACTTTTATCTATATTTAAAGGCTCTATTTTACTCTCTGATTCGAAAATGCCAATTAGCATCAAAGTAGACATCATGAAAGACTTCAAATCCCTACAAGCTCCTGCATCTCTAGCTGACACCTTTGCTAACAGGTATTGTGTCAATTTAAAAGTTGCACAAGACAGTTTACAAATTTGTCAATTTAAAGAAATGTAGCCAATTTATGAATTACTGAATTTAGCTAACATTTGATAGATAATCCAGAGATTCTTACCTTTGCCTCGATTCGGCAGTCTCGTCCAGATCATCATGGCATTTGTAGTTCCTTATGATGGCCACATTAGCAGCTAATTAGCATTTCATTTTTGTGGGGTAAATACAAGCGACTATATTGATAAAAGTCGCCTTGTCCTAGAGAGATTTACATGGTTATCAAAACGTCACGCCAGGGTAAGCCTGTATTAAACACAGCCCTTATTTATAAATGATTCTAAAAATCCACTATGGGAAAAATAAATGGTGGAAAAAACGATTGGAACCATTTCCTTGTATGACTGCTAAGTTTTATGGGTATTATGACTCATACTGTGGTACTCACTTGTACTCTCATATGTATTGATAGATTGGAAATACAGTGGGGAAAAAAAGTATTTAGTCAGCCACCAATTGTGCAAGTTCTCCCACTTAAAAAGATGAGGCCTGTAATTTTCATCATAGGTACACATCAACTATGACAGACAAAATGATAATTTTTTTATCCAGAAAATCACATTGTAGGATTTTTAATGAATTTATTTGCAAATTATGGTGGAAAATAAGTATTTGGTCACCTACAAACAAGCAAGATTTCTGGCTCTCACAGACCTGTAACTTCTTCTTTAAGAGGCTCCTCTGTCCTCCACTCGTTACCTGTATTAATGGCACCTGTTTGAACTTGTTATCAGTATAAAAGACACCTGTCCACAACCTCAAACAGTCACACTCCAAACTCCACTATGGCCAAGACCAAAGAGCTGTCAAAGGACACCAGAAACAAAATTGTAGACCTGCACCAGGCTGGGAAGAGTGCATCTGCAATAGGTAAGCAGCTTGGTTTGAAGAAATCAACTGTGGGAGCAATTATTAGGAAATGGAAGACATACAAGACCACTGATAATCTCCCTCGATCTGGGGCTCCACGCAAAGATCTCACCCCGTGGGGTCAAAATGATCACAAGAACGGTGAGCAAAAATCCCAGAACCACACGGGGGGACCTAGTGAATGACCTGCAGAGAGCTGGGACCAAAGTAACAAAGCCTACCATCAGTAACACACTACGCCGCCAGGGACTCAAATCCTGCAGTGCCAGAGGTGTCCCCCTGCTTAAGCCAGTACATGTCCAGGCCCGTCTGAAGTTTGCTAGAGTGCATTTGGATGATCCAGAAGAGGATTGGGAGAATGTCATATGGTCAGATGAAACCAAAATAGAACTTTTTGGTAAACACTCAACTCGTCGTGTTTGGAGGACAAAGAATGCTGAGTTGCATCCAAAGAACACCATACCTACAGTGGAGCATGGGGGTGGAAACATCGTGCTTTGGGGCTGTTTTTCTGCAAAGGGACCAGGACGACTGATCCGTGTAAAGGAAAGAATGAATGGGGCCATGTATCGTGAGATACTGAGTGAAAACCTCCTTCCATCAGCAAGGGCATTGAAGATTAAACGTGGCTGCGTCTTTCAGCATGACAATGATCCCAAACACATCGCCCGGGCAATGAAGGAGTGGCTTCGTAAGAAGCATTTCAAGGTCCTGGAGTGGCCTAGCCAGTCTCCAGATCTCAACCCCATAGAAAATCTTTGGAGGGAGTTGAAAGTCCGTGTTGCCCAGCGACAGCCCCAAAACATCACTGCTCTAGAGGAGATCTGCATGGAGGAATGGGCCAAAATACCAGCAACAGTGTGTGAAAACCTTGTGAAGACTTACAGAAAACGTTTGACCTGTGTCATTGCCAACAAAGGGTATATAACAAAGTATTGAGAAACTTTTGTTATTGACCAAATACTTATTTTCCACCATAATTTGCAAATAAATTCATAAAAAATCCTACAATGGGATTTTCTGGATTTTTTTTCCTCATTTTGTCTGTCATAGTTGACGTGTACCTATGAGGCCTCTCTCATCTTTTTAAGTGGGAGAACTTGCACAATTGGTGGCTGACTAAATACTTTTTTTCCCCACTGTAAGTGTCGTTGTCGTCATTGGCATTGTTATGGTTCTGTTGTGACTCGCCATTATTCCGTTATGACTACTTTATCACTGATGCGATAGTTATGCCATTTCATTCACATTTTCTTATTTTTCTCCCCTCTTTTGCCCCCTCTCATCCCACCTTCAGTTTATCGGCAGAGGAGTACAAGACTTTCCTGAAGGAGAAGGAGGAAAGGTTGAGAGCAGAGGCAGTAGCTGCAGAAGAGGCAGCATCCGTGAAGAAGAAATGAGATCCCCCCCCTATCCTACCTATGTATTTATACTGACTCTGTACCATACACATACCACTCACATACACACATTCTGAAATAACTATCATTTTGCTCTGTGTATTTCTAAGCAAAATAAACTTTTGTTATAATGAATGATTTTAAGTGTATGAGTGTATTTATGCCAGTTTTCTCAACAAGATTCATGTTTTGTCTCCAGAGTTGAATTATTTGTTTTAAGGAACGCATGTCCTCTCTCTATTGCCATCAAATCAAGCCCAAGCCACTGTATTAAAGGAATTTGTTATACAAATTGCTGCATCTTCTTTCGCTTGCAATCTATCAAAACTGAGTGTGTGTGGCTAATGACATTCTGGCTATGCTTCTAGAACCATATATTTGCATTCCCACCACAGCTTTGTACTCTTAACATGTTTGATGAGGGTTCAAGAAAGGAAGAGGACATTTTATGTGACACTTTAGTACAAGTACACCTCATTGTAACCTCAGTATCAGCAGCAGCTGGGTAAATGAGTTCAAAATTTTAAACGTGCACTACTTTTCCTGGCCACAAGATGACAGGAGATCGCCAAACTGCTCCATCTTCTCTGCTGCGCTCACATCCAGGAGGCTCACTGCAGTGACTGGTCTGGTGCTGGAACAAAATGTTCGGTTGCAGGGAACCAGCATGGTATGGCAGGGCTTTGTCTCTCCAGGTTCGGTTTTTAAGGTGTTAAAAATCTCATATTTGTACCCTGTTCCTGCAGCTCTGCTTCTGAGATTAGATTTGAGGGACCTGGGGGATGACTTTATTCTATATGTCAAAGGAGACGAGAGGGGGCAGGATTAATTTACACAGTAACATGGCAATGCCCATCAGTCATCTGATGATTTTACCCAAATGTACCCTCCATGATGTGAAGAGCACAGAGCTTGCACTGGGTACTAGTCAGTGATTGATAGTACGTGATTTATCCACCTGCTGTATAATTAGGTTCTGAAGCGTTATTTCTTCATAACTGTCCATTACACTCACTCTCTCCCTCTCTCCCATCTGAATTGGAGGCTGAGGAAAGAGGGGGCTGCTTGAATCAGAGCTCTGACAGGAATGCCTATATATGGAGTCTGACACCATCACAGGCACTGTCAGAGTAGCAGGTACATTGAGTGTGGGCAGCTGCTATTTGTAAAGAGGAGGGGGTCCTATTGTGTCTCTCTCAACGTCAGCGCAAGCACGCCTGCTTAAGTGGGAGGCCATCTGCGTGGTGAGAGAGCGAGCGCCTCGGTGTGGAGCGTGTGCATCAGTCTGAGTCAGATAGTGTCTCATACGGTCTCCTCGTGTGTGTGCGTCAGTGCTGTTGCTGAGCGGAGCTCACTCCAGGGGAAGAAACAGAGGAGAGAGGAAGGAGGAATGGGGGTGATGATGATGATCGTAGGGAGGAGGAGGAGGACTGACAGTGAAGACCGAGATCCAACCGCTTTAAGTGCACTTTAATATAAATGCATTTGTTTGACAACCAAATACAATTATCAGCAACACAAGAACACTGATCCACAATGTTCATTCTTCAATATATTATCATGTATATAGTCCATCTTAAACAATAGAAATGTCTCTGATATGTACAGACTGATGTATTCATACAAATGTACAAATGTGTACAACCCTTCAAAAAAACTGCATGTGCATATATCCACAGACGTAATGCTTTATGCATTGAACATCAATTATTTTTTTCAATATTACACATACAATAATATACCTACACATATGTTAAACTTAGCATTTAATAGCTAGAACGTAGGAATCAATCCTTTACTTGACCGTAGACAACTCTACGTTAGCATGTCGACACCATGGGAATAGTACCATTCTCAACCCGTGTCGCTTAGGAGGAACTGAATAGAAATAGCACCCCATCACACTATTTTCAGGTCATTTTTTAAAACAAAACTTCCATTTTTTTCCAACCCCTCTCAAAAAAGAAGAATCACATAGTCGTTCACATAGTTGTATTGTGTCTCACTACACGGTAACTCCATTCGAGCTATGATGTGACTGTCTGTCCATTGGTTAATGGACATGGAGAAAGAGTTCAGATAGAGTTCAGAGTTCAGCAGGCCATGGCCATGCCAGGCACACAGGAGCCGCTATAAACTGCTAGCATTGCAAATATTCATGCCGCAAGAAAATCCAGCATAGCTGCCCTTCAAGCCAAGCCCAAGAGAACGGTGACCTAAAGAGCCCACATTCAGAGTCTAATGTACAATGTGCTGGTCCTGTACACAACAGAACCACACACAGTTGTTGAGTAACTTCCAGACGATTTCCATTTGGCAACACCTTCTGGTAAATGCCGGAAACCTTCGTCATACGTTCCTGCTTGTGGACATTCCAAGATCTCTTGTCTTCACGTTTTGTATTGTATTTTCTTTGCACATCACATTGATACACAAGTTTGTAATGGAGAAATAACATGAAGTCAAATGTTTTAAAATGTGCAGCCGCAAACTCAAAGCTCAAAGTGTCTGAAGTATTAGGTTAGTTTGACTACAGTATTTGTACGTTTTGACATGGCCTTTAAGGCTATGACAAGAGAGGAATACCAGAAGGTCAGAGTAGAACTATGTGTCACTCTGGAAACTGAATATTGAGAATGTGAGAGAGGAAATCTTGTCCCCTTTTGTCAGCTACTGTCAGCAGTTGTACCAGGTCAGTAGAGATTTTGTGAACATAGACTTTCACCACATTTGTGATTTGGGTTTGCGTTGCTGCATTACAAGCAATAATGCTCTTAAGTAATTTCCCTATTGAAATATCAAGGAATGTATTCTTATTTTTTTGTTCACAACAGGTTTTTCACTATGAGTGAATACAAATGCGCGTCTGGAAGTTAAACTGCGCTTTACAAGGTCAGAGGTTTTGTTACGTCTCTGTCTGATCAAATCTTAAGCTCATGTTACAGAAAAGCTGTGAGGCACCAAATGGACCCAAAACTCAGTCAGTGGTGGGTCCATTCGGTTGGTAAATGTTGCACCATTATGTATATATTGCACCATTTGTTGAAATAGAAATACAGGAAGTAATAAATGAACAAAAATATGAAGTCAATCTTTGTTCTCAGTAGACATGTAGGAGTTAAAGTCCTTCAGTAGTATACATTATGTATATATTTATACACTTAAATCATTTTTACTTTTCAGTAAAATAGCTCCACAAAATATGACAATATGCCATACTTAATGAAGTAAGTCACAGACTTATTTTAGAACGGAGGAACACTTCCACTCCCATCTGAAAAACACAAGAGAGAAAGAGAAAGGGGCATTAGTCTGGTATGTTCAGGGTTAACACATATTCATCCATTTATCAAACAGAGAAAGACAGTAGAACAAGTGAACTAGATGATTCTCACCTTTGTGGAAGCACTGTGGCGGCTGGTGACACTGGAGTTGATACAACTCAGGTTGTTGACCCAAGCCGGGGGCGATCGAGGCACCTGCCCCAAACATGGGTTCCAGGGCGGCCAGCTCCTCCAGGAGGGACTGAGCGCAAGGCACGGCGGGTGTAGAGGGGTCGACGGGCGTGGAGGGGGCGGAGGTGGGGGAGGCAGTGAGTCGCAGGGGAGGGGATGCTGGGATGGAGGAGCAGGAGGACAGAGGTGATGACGCCACCTCGATCTCCATAGGCTCCTCTGCCAGCCCCTCCACTTCTGCCATCGCCCCAGCCTCGCCGGCCAACGTCACCCCGCACCCGGCCGTGGGGTTACAGTACGCCGATTGGACGCTACAGAAGTGGCTGACCCCCTCAAGGTGGGAGGGTGAGTGCCAGCACACTGGGTTGGGGGGAGAGGGCGGGTGGATGGAGGGGGTGGGGGAGAGGGGCGGAGGGGTGGAGAAGTCCTGGAGAAGGGCTTCTAAGATGCTCTCTTCAAACAGAGAGTCATCATCATGGAATATGGGGAAGTCCAGGCCTCTCCACGCTTTAACAGGGTAAAACTCTCCCAGCATGTGGATAGAGTCAACACCAGTGGTGTCTTGGGATGGGGAGAGGGAGGGGGAGGGAGGGGAGGAGGAGGGGGACATGGAAGGAGGGGATAGCTTGGATAAGAGAGGATCCAGGTAGAATCCCTCTGCTAAGGAGCTGATATGCTGAGCCAAGAGGGAGATTTCTGCTCTCTCCTTCTCCCTCTCTCTCTCCAGGGAGAAGAAAGAGAGACAGGGCTGTTTACCAGGGGAGGCCTCTGGGGTGAGGAGGCCCTCGAGGGGGTAGTGAAGGGGCCCTAAAGGGACATCTACATACAGGGGTCCCCGAACCTCAGGCAGGGTCATCACTGTGCAGTCCCCATCACCAGGGCTGTCAGGGGTGGGGGGTAGTTTCTCATAGAGAGAGCCACTGCAGGGATCACCAGGGAAGAACAGGTCGGTGGAGGGGCCAGTGAGGCACAGGGAGGAGGGAGGAGCAGGACTGGAGGCTGTGGTGGGTGGGGCGGGTGGGGCGGAGGGGGAGAGGGAGGTGGCAATGGAGGTGGTGGCTGTAGCTGTGGTGGTGGAGGGAGGGGGTGTGGTAGTGCCAGTGGGGTCGAAGCTAAAGAGGGGCTCGCCGGACAGGAAGCTGCCCCCGCCCAGCTGGGGTGTGTAGGGGGGCGTGCACACAAACTCTTTGGTCTGCTGCTCCTGGGAGGTGGGCACTGGGGGGAGGGGCAGGGGAAAGGCAGGCAGCGGAGGTTCGAGCTGGAAGGAGGGGGGCAGGAGAATGTTCTGAGTGAGGAAGTCCAGGTCTGCTACCGTGGCAACGGTAACCGGGGTGGGGGAGGAGGCAGCAGATGGGCTTTGGACAGGGGCAGGCATCTGCTGCTGCTGCTGGAAGAAGCTCTCCTCCTCAATAGAGGAAATACTAGAGCGAGGGTCGCCCTCCACTTGCATGGGCTCAGTGGTGGCGCCACCTGTCTCATCGGAGGAGCCCACACTGGACACAGTCATGCTGAAGTCAAAGGACTGGGCTGAGAGGCCACTGCTGCTGGGGGTGAAGACTTGGTCTGGGCTGGACAGGCTCAGGCTGTCCTGGCGGGAGGTACTGGTACTCAGTACCAGGGTCAGCTGGGTCTGCTCTGTGCTCAGCTGCTGTCTCACCGACCACGCCTCCGCCTCACTGAGAGAGAAACAGAAAGAGAGAGAGATGGAGATGGTTAGTAAGATTCCCTTGTGCTTATTGCAATCAGTCATGTCCTTTATATCTATTGACGATGTGTCATGATGATCTGTCATAGGGTAGAGCTAGTACCTAAGGATGTAGTTGTTGCTGCTGATGGGGCTGTCTCCTGCCTCCAGCTGCAGTACCATGTAGAGCCAGACCCAGGACTGGTCTGCAGACTCCACCCGTACCACCATCTCAGATCTACCTTCTCCTCCCTCTCTCACTATGGGGGGAAAAAAGAGGGAACATCGACATCAGACATCATGGTGTAAGTGGATACAGTATAATTGTGTGGTTGTTGTGTGGTATCACTGAATTGGTACTTACACAGGCTGCAATGCTGAGCAGAGGCGTGTGACAGGTCCTGTGGGTGGAGGAGGCTGTACCAGGAGCGAGACCTCAGGGCTGACACATCAAGGCCTAGGTAAACACTGACACTGCAGGGAAGATGGAGAGAAGACATGGTAAGTTTATGCTATTTCATAACTATAGTATCACTCAGAAGATCTAATGCAACAGTTGGCGCTGCCTTGTTAGTGGGTGTGACCTCACCTGTCCTGTGCGTTCTGGAGCCTCATGTCTCGGCTGTGTTGAGACTGGAACGAGGCTAGGAAGAAGTTGTTCTCCGCAGCAGGAGGGATCAGAGCAGGAACCTGGTCCCCCCCAGGGCCAGAGCGGGTGGGGATGGCCTCCAAAGGGGAACAGAAGCACATCCAAACGAGGTTGGATGTCCAGTAGGAGCTAGGGGTGGTAGAGGAGGAGGGAGGGGACAGGCAGCGCGCCCGGATCAGAACCAGCTTGTTCCCAGCACTCTGCCTGCGCACCGACTTCGAAGTGTTGAAACGACAACGGAATAGACGATCTGAGAGAAAGAAGAGGCAAGGAGGGATTGTGAATATCAAAAATGATCTGAGTGATATAAATGCAAGCCATTGGTAACGCTTTTCTGTACCATTGGAAATATAGAGGCGTGTCTTACCTGTGTCAGGTGACGTAGGAGGGGCCAGGTTGGTCCTCATTATGAAGTGGTCAGTAGGGTCAATGATATCATACACACTGTCACCCTGGGCAACCAAATCCACCTGAAAGATAGAGAAAGAGGAGTTCATATTAAGCATATTGTCATTAAATTTGTATTAACTTACTAGCTTGATATTTAGACATGATATGGTCTCCCGTGGACTCACCATGGAGTGGCCGAGGTGCTCTGAGACGCTGTCTGACAGGTAGAGCAGCTTGCCTTCCCCGGTCAACAGGAGCAGAAACCCAGGTATCTCCTGCACCAGCTCTGACAGCTCGTGGAAAGACAGGAACCTCGCGCTTTCCTCGAGACTGCCAGCAGATCCCGATTCTAAAAACAAAATATTATGAAAAATATATATATATGTGTTTCTGTCATCATAGCATCATAACACCAATGCAACGGTTCTGCTCCCTGCAATAGCTATAGAACAAGCGCATTAGATTTCAGTACCACGGACAGCGATAGACGTGTTTCAGAACTGGATAGCAACACACAGTTCTAAAAGGGTTTTTCACGCCAGAACTTCAAGCAAAACACGATAATGTTCCATTATATGTATTCCTAAACAACATAATTCACATGTAGACATGAAGTTCATCAACTGTTTCCTTCGACAAGACATATGGCACCTGTTGATTCAACGCATAAAGTTCACCGTAGCATGCCACTAGCTCAGACAGATTGAAGCAACAGTCCGTCAGTATATGTTTCATTGACATTTTTTTTGTTGTTGCTATGTATAAACAGGTGGATTATACACTGAGTTTGAACTTGTCGATTATAAACTAAATCGGGGCTTACCTTGAGAGAAGAAGACCGATTTCCTGGTGTACATGCTGGCAAGGGACATGATATGTAGGTATGAGAGTCGTGCCTTGTCCGCATCGGAGATGGGAAGCAAGTCCTTCAGGTTCCGAATCTCCGCGTTGATTTGGTCCCTCCTAGCCTTTGACGCTCCCTTGGTTGATCGATACATTGTAGCCGGTTATAGTGGTTGACTAAATTCCGTGCAGTTGAAATTGAAACTCAACGGAGTAGTTTTGACCGTTGCGTCAGATGAGGTCTGGGTATCTTTCCCTCAAGATGAGGTGTCAGAGATGGGCTAGTAGTAATAACCTTGTCTTAGTACTATTGGACTTTCATCTCAGCTAGTTCCAGAGTAAGGCTTCAGACCTTCTCCTATCAGTTCTTTTTTCCTCTTCGGTTCCGCCACAGCGTCCAGCAAGGTTGCTGGCTAGCCGTAGAATGTATCTCCCCCCGTTCAGAGTGTGAGTGATTCGGCGGCTGTAGTAGCCGTCTCTCGCCCAGATGTCCGGATCCCGTAAATCTGGTGGAGGGACTCTGCTCTCGAGTAAGTTATATAGGCTGGGATTCCGGTGATGAAGGGGGGCTCCCAACGCGCCAACACCGACGTAGTAGGGAGAGGGGGGGCTAGAGGGAAGTGTGGACGAGGGGGATTCAATGTTAGCAATGGTGAAATTCTCTACCTCTGCCTGCTCCCCCTCCCGCTCATACCCTCTCCTTTTGGTGACTCTTTTCTGACGTCAGCCCTTCCCTCTACCCAGTGATGACGTTGGTTTGATTTCGGGAGCTCCGGCGACGCAAAAAGCCCGATTTGGACAAAACCGAGGAATGGGCGGAGACAAACGTAAAACGGCGGAGTCACCGGACCACCGTGTACTGGGGGGAGGGGAGACTGTGTGTTTCTATGTCTGGCACCCGAGGAACAATTTATCCTCTCTGAAAATTAATAACTCCTAATATAGTGTAGGCTATGTTATCAGTAGCCTACATGATGCAAATGGGTATGTGACTAGCCAAACTGGCTCATAATATGTTTCTGTAATTATGAGATAATGAAGGATGCGATGCATTTCGTAAAACTGTCCATCGTCGATCTCTAGGGTAACACATGCAGATGCATGCCAACGTTATCCATTAAATATGTTCCAGCGAAAAGATAGTCTAGCATGGGTGGAAGTCTGCTTGAGGGAGAAACGCGGGGCAGAGTTACAGCACCAAATTCAGTCGCTTTTTATGAATGGAATCTACCATTCTGACTGTAATTCAGTTGTCAGGCAGCGCAGTGCCTCCAGCGCTAACGCGCAAAGACAAGGGAGAGGGTGTCGGTAATCCTAAAGAGCATACTGTAGGAGAGACATAGGCTAATCGCGCTGTATAGCCTATATCTTACATAAACTGCAACATCCTTCCTTATAAGGCAATTTGAGCGGAATGTGTAGCTAAGGGTGATGCTGAGCTATGTCTAGTCTATGCATCGAAACCTGGCTGGTTGTGGGTCTTCTGGTTGAAAACCTTAGGCTATGTGTGAATTGCAGCCAAACGGGGATTTATTTGTGAAATAAACATTTTCACAGGTTACAGTTTTATCTTATTTACAAGCACCCATGTTTGTATTCTGCAGAGTTTATTGGCTTTGATGAGATACATATCCCAACAAGGTGATCAGAGCCTAACCCGTTCTCTATGGGCTTTTCAGTTAGAACAGATAAGACTAGAGTTTGATCTTGCCCAAAATACATCCTCTTCAATTAAACTATCATATAAAACGTCGCCTAAATCATAGTCTTGGAAGGCTTGGGGATGGAGGCTGTGCAGCAGTCATTCTTATCTACGTGTAAAAATCTGTGACAGACGACAGTCGGATCCAGTAAATTGTGGAAGCTCAATTTGAGATGAAATTTGATGTTTTCTGAAATTATTTGAAAGGAACTGTATGAAGGTATGTTGCAACAATTTTGCCATGTTGTTCTTACTACGTGTTAAAGTTGAGCAAATAGTCTATGTGATACTTGAAGCATACAAACTGTTTTGTAGTCTTACATATATTTTATTGGATACTCGAAGTGTACACACGCACATACACACACACACACACACGCACACTTGTTGCAAACAGTGCTTGAGTGCGGAGATGAATCTCGTCGTTTCTATAAATAGCTCTCACCCGTGAATGACACATGCACTCAGTGGCGCACCCCAGCTTACATCTCCAATTGTCCCCATTTTTACTCAGTTTCTTCCTGTTTTTAGACAGATGTTTTTGTTTGAGGCTCAAAATAGACATATATTTACGTGTCACGCGTCTAACATGTTGCATGTCCACAAACTTTCACGATTTCACGGACTGCCAACTCCCTAAGGGCGAGTTTCTCATTAATGTGGTCCATTTGGAAATATGCCATCACACAACAAAGCAACCTTCCCTCTCCCCACAAACGCTTTAGAGCGACCGCTATATATTTCAGCACCATGGACAGCGACAGAGCTGTTTAAGCACTCCGTGGAGATTCACTGCTCTCTAATAGCATTTATTATGCCTAAACATTAAAAGAAACACGAGCATGATCCTCTTTATGTATTCATAAACAGCAATGTTCACATAAAGCGATGAAGTTCATCAAATGTTGCGTTCTGCAAGGCATATGTACGATCCAATGAATCTGCATTACATCATTGGTCCTCTCTATTCATACCTTGCCTTCCCCTATTAGACTATTGACCTGTGTTGTTGTATTGTGGATAAAATCACAGACAGTTCTCTGAATGAAGATAACTACAACCACTATGTTCAGCGCTGGGTAGAGTGAAAAGTGATTTTTCTCCCATGTAAGTTGTTACGGTGGTAGGCGTAGGTGTCCCGCGTCCAGAAATGTTTGAGAAATGTTTGAAGAATCTATGCTCTGGTCTTTTGGCTACTATGGATTTTTCCTCCAATATAAGATCTTAGGAAGTCATTTTTGGATCACAACTATTCAAAACACATTTAATAGCTATTTCTATCCCACAATTCACCCATAATAGTAGTAATCTCTATGCATGTGCTCTCAGAGTTAAAGTACACATAGGCCTACACTCAAAGTTGTTTTTTCCGCCCGGCAGTCCAAGAAGCACTTAAAGTGTCCCACACACTGTGTTGGCTCAGCAGTGGCCCAGACAAATGGCCATCATTTCCATTATTGTGCTTGTCATTATAATGGCAGCCATTATGAGATGGGCCTTTGTAGGTATCACTGGTGGGTGGGAGACGTGAACCAGAGACAGAAGAGGAAGCGAGACACTTCACTCGCTTCCATTCTTCTGGTTCATACAGTCAATGAACTACGCAGACCAGACCAGCTGCTAATGCATTGGTGCCCATGGGAGAGCCACCCCTTAAGCAGACCGGAACTATGACATTTTTATCAATGGTAAACAGCCTGAGTGGGACATCTTCACCATCTTTGACGGGAACATGGCTGTGGCCAGGCAGTTGTGAGAGGGGAAGAGGGTCACAGGGATGACTGGCCTGTCTCTTTGAGAGGACTTCCATTAGGCCATCTCATTTTCTCAATGACAGACAGTGATGCCTCCACATTGACACACTAACACATAAATAATGCACACCTGCATAACAAATGCATAACTTCTAGATAAAGAACAAGTTGTAGCCTAGGTGTTGGTTACATGAACTGCAGTCCTACACTGACATGTTTAAAGGGCCAAATGGTTCGGCTTCACCCATGTCAACAGGTGTCTCTCAGCAGTTTGCACAGTGTAAATATAATATGGAGAATGTGTTGATTATCTGATGGAAAGCAAACAGTATGTACTGCAATCTCTCTGGTCATCTGACCTAAGGAAATAGTTTGTAGCTCACCTGTCTTCTCAGAATTATTGTTTAACCAAGTATTTTTTTTAATCTAACCATGAAACCTGGGAGAAATGTTATGTTTTGGTATGAATTGTTAGATAACAGTAGTTGTTAGAAAAGCAATTACTCTTACTGCCATCGATTATTGTTACTGAAATAGAGATAGAGATATCTATAGAGCTAGAGAGTTATCTTTATACCAAATTGAAATTATAGTGCATTATGTCTCACCTTCTCTGGGAAAGGAGAGTATTTTGAGGAAAAACACTTACCAGACGCTTTAATCCAAGGCCACTTACAGTCATGCGTGCATACATTTTACCTATGGGTGATCCCGGGAATCGAACCCACTACTCTGGCATTACAATAGCCATCCTCTACCAACTGAGCTACAAAGGACCACATAAATTTTTTGGGGGGGGGAAGACAATATGCACCTCTCATAGCATAGGTGAAGGATACTCGTCCTTTTCCTTAAGACTCTTTCTTTTCACTGGTGTTTATTTTTACACCCAGAGAATCAAGTTCTGCGCTCCGCTTCTTGAAAGAAAGGAGCTAATCTGTCGCCTAGCAACACCTCCCACTCATGCGTCGAAGCGCGAGCGAGAGAAGACTTTGGAGAGAGGGAAGGAAGGAGTGTTGATGAAAGAGACTGAGGGACGTACATAGAGGTTTAGGGCTACAGATATTAAGATCAGGTATGATGAGTTGGAATATTGACGTAGGACAACCTGAGTCTAATAGGACAGAAGACAGCGAGATGGCTGGACAATCTGAGACATGCGTGGTAGCCAGAGCGTGTGTGTGGTTATTAGCCAGTGTGACACCATACACTTTTATCGTACAATGCTATAGCTTCAAGTAGGCTTTGTTTGTGCATGCTTTCACATGTATAGCATGCAGGTATAGTTGTTTCACACATCTTCTGCATGTTTGTCTGGTGTGAATGCATCCAGATTCATAGACAGTACTAACCAGCAGAAGTGAAGCGAACAAACGCCCACACACACCCACTCTCTGCTTCCAATCCCCCATCCTCCCTCAGCCCCCCTCTCTGCCTCTGTTGATGATGACGCTATCAGAGCCTGTAACCTTGTACTTTTTTCTTTTTTCTAGTACTCAGTTTATTTTTAGAACTTTGGTCTCAGAAGAGGGGGAGCAGTCGACTAGTGCTGGGGGTGTCAAGCTCACCCTCTCTACCCCCTCCCCTGATGTTATTTGGACTATCCGAACCCACAGGGAATCACAAGGACAATAGTTCTGATTATATAGTTTGAATGAAAAGATAGAGAGGTATTTTCCATTCTTCATTCTTCCACCATCATAAAGCGTCTTACAAATAAGACTTTCTTGATACATTTCATGGTAAAAATGGGTGTAAGCATGATTAGTCAACATTATTAAATTCTATAAAGACCATCAATATGATTGTTAGCATTGGGATGAGCACTGACATAAATGAGCAAAAATGTTCCCCTGTATTGTGATTTAATTGATCATGTGCAATCCACATTGTGTTATAATATGTAATATGAAATGTATATGTACATATTATGTAAAAGCATCACACTGTTACATACCACCACAGACCATAGAAATATATTTCTATATATTTCTATGCCACAGACATTCTCATCCTCTCTGTCTCTCTTTCTCCATTTTTAGTAAGTTGGTGCTGATGCTGGGTTGCTATGGTGTTGTGATGTAGATTTGTGACATCATCAGAGACCTCCTAGCAGCAGTTCTTTTTCCATTCACCCTCTGTCAGTCTTTCTCTCTCTATCTTGCACTTATTTTGGACAATAGGTTAGGAATGGATAGACATGCAGTGGACCAGAGATGATTGTGTACTTTCTTATTGACAAGAAATCAGATTTTCACTAAATAGTGCAAGAGAGTTGGGAGGAGGGGGGACAAAAAGGGGAAGACAATTAACATTTCCTTAATGTTTTTTCTTCCATTTCCTGTAAAAAAAATGTTTGAAGTTAGGCAAAGACAAATAATCAATATTGGCGATATGTTGCAGAATTGTTAATGGGGGAGTGATTGTATGTAGTCAGAGAGGAACCAGTACAGACAGGGGAAAAGAGCGAGTGAGGAAGGAAGAGAGGTACTAAAGTGCCCTTAATTTTGGCTTTAGAATGAAGATCCCATCTATCCTTTATTTATTTGGGTTCGATTTCTTCCACTGAGCCTCTCTCTAAGCATGTGTACTCCTTTTGGTTCATTGACCAGATTCTTTTTCAATTTGTCATAATTTTGGATAACAATAGTGCAGTGAATGCAGTGATAACCACATTGCTATTTGTCCAGTTCAATCACACACTTACTCATTCACACAGAACATTCTGTATTTTTAGCAGGTTGCCGTTTATTCCCCCCCTCTCTCTTTCTCTTTCTCCCTGGTTCATTGATGTTGCCCTGATCAGATGCATGAATGGACTGAGTCAATTACCTGTCATCCCCCTGCTCTCCTCCCTGTTGACAAAAATCACAGTACCCACATGCTCTCCTATGAGCTTAACATTGCATATAGGCATCTTATAATGATGACTTACCCTTTAACTCGTTCTATCCATCAGCACCCTTCTCTCTCCAACCTGCTTATCATTGCCATTATGTTTTATAACTGATATTATGGTGGAAGTGATCAAACCTGAGAAATAATCACTTTAGAGTTGGATACTAATTTGGCCATTGATCATGGCAAGGATGTTGGTGTTGTGTTGTGTTTGTACAACAGCCAATATGGGCATTTACAACACTGTCAAAGGGTATCAGAATCGTTTGGCAGAACTAAGGGGTGTCCAGTTGGTGCGTGGGAGACTGGCATTCGTTCATTCTGGAGAGGTGCGCCTCTCATCCCTATTGATAGACTACTGATTTGTGTAGGCAACGTGCAAATTACAAAAAAGTTGCATCATCTTTTTAGTGACATTTTTAACATGGTCTCCAAATCCATGGTGAAATTTCCAGGGGGAATATATGGACATCCAAGCCAGCGATTTGTTGAGGTATCAACTGTACGTTTGCACTCCGTCAAAATGCACTTCAGCTTCCTTTCAATTACATAGCTTTCATAACAATTTTTTCTTTTCTGTTATGTCTTCCTGTATAGCGGAACATTCTTTGAGCTCGAGCCCTTTTGCTCCATACGCCCACGTGTCCATAGCAACACGTTGTCGTATCTTAGTAACCACGTTTACGCACCTAGTAAAGAAATGGAAGGTGGGGTAAATATGGAATGGGTTATTATTCAAAGAGACCACTATGAAGGTTGGAAGTATTTGCAACATTTAATATCTGACCATGTGAGGGAAAGGGAGAAAAGTTATGAAAACCTTTTCTCAAACCAGTGAGAAAACAAGAGAGATGCAGAAATGTGTGGGAATAAAACTAAACATCCACTCACAGGTCCCTAGTTACATAACTGTATGGATCTCAAATTCACTGGTGTATTGTAGAATCTTAGGGGGTACTTTTTTAAAATAGAGATTCTATATGTAATTCTATGGTCTTTTTCTCCATCTAGCTGGTTCCAATCCCCTACACTGGACAGCTGTGCACATGGCCTTTTAATGCATTGGTCCATTAACTTCATTGAGATATTCAACAGTGTTCAGGATGTTACACTGACCTCGTGTAATTAACATATCCAGCAATTAAATCACTAATTGGATAAAGGTGATGAGCTAATCGGTAACAAATTAGGGAGATGACTTGTTGTTAATGTTATTTGTAAACCCTAGGATATGTGGTATCTAGAGGTCAATTCAATTATCTACAAACGAATAGCGCAATTACCTCTCACCAACTGGTCTATCATAGAGCCTGTTTCTCTATTTGACCTCACAGATCCATTCATGGCTGCCTAACTTCATGAGGTTTGGGTACAGATGAATGCACGTCTACTAAATAAGTGAATGCCCATTCAATTCATCCGGTAACATTTATTTACCTGGTTGTTATTTTTAGATAACTATTCGTGATCGTTGTTAGCTATTTGTGTATTGTTGTCATTTTGGGTATCTCTATATAGTAGCACTCTCTCTATATATATACAGGGGCATAGAGACCCCAAAATAGAATCAACATTTCCTGTCCCACCCCCCTACTCATTCGGAGTTGTTTGTTTGTGTTGTCATATGTAACAACTATTATTGATGACACTCACGGATTCCACAGCACTCTCCTGATTTTATTAATGGACTCATTTCAATGATAGGGCAGGGGCTGAGGGCAATGACACTAATTTACCTAGACTGAGTTCCCTTCCTCCCCTATTGATACAAATATTCACAACCACAGTGGTTAAAGAGAGAATGAGAGTGAAATAAGTTGTGTTATCCAATTAAGTTGAAAGGCTTTGTTCTATTTTGCTTCTGAGGGTTTGTGCACAGAAGATGGTATCTTAGCAATTATGCATAGTTGGAGTTTATGCATTTACCCTGGGTACAGAGCAGGTTATGTGAGTTATAGGGCACTCAAGAATTTACAACATGACAGGCTTCTCCTAGATCTTCCCTTGGATGTCATCTCTGGGCTAGTGATTATATTAGGGTCATTCCACAAAATTAAATAAGATCAAAAATGGACATTTTATTTCACCTAATTTTAATAAAGAGCACATGTTCAACTTAATAAAAAACACGCTAAGCCATCTCAAGAGAAAAAATAAAAAAGACTATAGTGCCAAAAACAGTAACAGGGTTGATCGTAACAGGGTTGACGATTATTTAATCTTAAATCAGCCATAAATCCCCTTGTTACAGGAGGAATGGAAGCTCGTTGTGTGAAACGCTCAGTTTTCCACCACAAAACACCAGAAAATGGCCAAAAAAATTCGATCCAGCTCACCTGCTTTTACACTATGATTTGACTATTAGATGTTCAATGTTTCTTTAGAAAAAATGTTTAAAAGGAATAGTTTTATCATATTAAAATGAGAGTTCAGTTCACGTAACAGGGTTAACCTTAAAATGAGGGACATTTTTTTTCTTCTTTTTTACCTTGTGTGTGTATCCATAGTGCCTCTAATCACATCTTCAGAAATGACTTTGTCAAAGCACAATTTCTACTTAAAATATCAAAGGGACTCAAAAGGGACCCATTTCGTGGAACAACCCATTACCGTCCCATTGACTGCCACCCCCACACCCGGCCCAGCCCACGGTGGAAGGCTTGCCCAGGAAAATAAGATCATATCTGGGTGGAAGTGCCAAAGAGAGGCCCACTGTTCCGCTCCCTACTGCCACCTCAAACACTGCTCCCGTCTGCATACACACTCATACCCTGGCACACACACACACACTCACACTCTTATTACGCATACATAAACAAACACCCTCGCACATACACATGCCCTTGTGCGTACACACACACAACATAGTGCCATCCTCCCCCGTGCCCACTGTGCGGGTACAGTACAGTCTGATCCCATTTCACTCAGGTCATTTCCTTGTCTCAGTGCCAACAGGAAATGCCATGGGACTTGTACCACTCTGTTCCTCCCCTGTAACCCACACACTCCTCCCACATACACCACTCTCCCCTCCTCCATACCCGGCAACACCATCATGTTGTTAACTATGATCTGACCACTAAGCCCTCAGCTAAGGCTAACATACTGATGCCATATGTTTGGTGTGTGTTAATGTACACTACGTGGCCAAAAGTATGTGGACACCTGCTTGTCAAACATCTCATTCCAAAATCATGGGCATTAGTATGGAGTTGGTCCCCCCCTTTGCTGCTATAACAGCCTCCACTCTTCTGGGAAGGCTTTTCACTAGATGTTGGAACATTGCTGCGGGGACTTCCATTCAGCCACAAGAGCATTAGTGAGGTCGGGCACTGATATTGGGCGATTAGGCCTGGCTCGCAGCCCCAGACCATTATTCCTCATCCACCAAACTTTACAGTTGGCACTATGCATTGGGGCAGGTAGCATTCTCCTGGCATCTGCCAAATCCAGATTCGCCTGTCGGATGGTGAAGCATGATTCATCACTCCAGAGAACGCGTTTCCACTGCTCCAAAGTTAAGACAAAATTAGAGCCTGCAGAACTTGCTTTTTGGAGTGTGGTGTCAAAAAAGCAGAGCATCTCTTTATTATGGACAGACCTCTCCCCATCTTTACAATCATTGAATCTATATGTTTTGACCATGACAGTTTGCAATCTAAGGTAACGCCAAGTAATTTAGTCTCCTCAACTTGTTCAACAGCCACACCATTCATTACCAGATTCAGCTGAGGTCTAGAACTTAGGGAATGATTTGTACCAAATACAATGCTCTTAGTTTTAGAGATGTTCAGGACCATTACTGGCCAACCTTTCCAAAACAGACTGCAACTCTTTGTTAAGGGGTTCAGTGACTTCATTAGCTGTGGTTGCTGATGTGTATATGGTTGAATCATCAGCATACATGGACACACATGCTTTGTTTAATGCCAGTGGCAGGTCCTAGAGAGCTGCCCTGCTGTACACCACACTTGTTTGACATTAGAGAAGCTTCCATTAAAGAAAACCCTTTGAGTTCTATTAGATAGATAGCTCTGAATCCACGATATGGCAGAGGTTGAAAAGCAACAGGTTATGGTCAATAACATCAAAGGCTGCACTGAAATATAACAGTACAGCTCCCACAATCTTCTTATTATCAATTTCTTTCCACCAATCATCTGTCATTTGTGTCAGTGCAGTACACGTTGAGTGCCCTTCTCTATAAGCATGCTGAAAGTCTGTTATTAATGTGTTTACAAATAAATAGCATTGTATTTCGTCAAACACCATTTTTCCAACAGTTTGCTAAGAGCTGACAGCAAGCTTATAGGTCTGCTGTTAGAACCAGTAAAGGCCGCTTTACCACTTTTAGGTAGTCGGAACTACTTTGGCTACCCTGCAGGCCTGAGGACAAATAGGAGTGGTAATAGAGTCAGCTACCATCCTCAGCAGCTTTCCATCTAAATTGTCAATGCCAGGAGGTTTGTCATTATTAATCGATAACAATACTTTTTCTAACTCTCCCATACTAACTTTACAAATTTCAAACTTGCAATGCTTTTCTTTCATTATTTGTTTTTTTTATGCATGAATACGATGGCTCACTGTTCATTGCTTGCATTTCCTGCCTAAGTTTGCCCACTTTACCAATTAAAATAATTGGCAACATCAAATGGTTTTGTGATGAATAAGTCAACTGATTCGATGAAAGATGGAATTGAATTTGTCTTTCTGCCCCTAATTTCATTTAAAGTACTCTAACCAATTACAGCCCTCTAACCAATAGTACTATTATGGGTGTTTTTCTGCGTTATTTGTAATTTATTTTGTACATAATGTTTCTGCCATCGTCTCTTATAACCAAAAATAGCTTCTGGATATCAGGACAGCGATTACTCAAATCGTATTGGACGAATAATTTTTCTTCAATGAGGCGGCCGCGAAGGATATCCTACAGACACCCGACAAGGCCTAAATCCCCGTCATTCGCATGAGGAAGAGACGGAGATATCGTGGACGTAGGTCGGGGTGCCTTGTAAGGATCCGACGGGCGAGCGAGTAAACTGCCGCTCCCATCAATCCTATTAGCCAATCTTCAATCATTGGAAAATAAATTGGATGACCTAAGATTACGGTTATCCTACCAACGGGACATTAAAAACTGTAATATCTTATGTTTCACCGAGTCGTGGCTGAACGACTGACATGGATAACATACAGCTAGCGGGCTATACGCTACATCGGCAGGATAGAACGGCTGACTCCGGTAAGACAAGGGGTGGCGGTCTGTGTATATTTGTAAACAACAGCTGGTGCACAAAATCAAATACTAAGGAAGTCTCGAGGTTTTGCTCGCCTGAGGTAGAGCATCTTATGATAAGCTGTAGACCACACTATTTACCAAGAGAGTTTTCATCTATATTTTTCATAGCTGTCTATTTACCACCACAAACCAATGCTGGCATTAAGATTGCACTGAATGAGCTGTATAAGGCCATAAGTCAACAGGAAAACGCTCATCCAGAGGCAGCGCTCCTAGTGGCCGGGGACTTTAATGCAGGGAAACTTAAATCCGTTCTACCTCATTTCTACCAGCATGTTAAATGTGCAACCAGAGAAAAAAAAATTATAGACCACCTTTACTCCACACACAGAGACGCATACAAAGCTCTCCCTCGCCCTCCATTTGGCAAATCTGACCATAACTCTATCCTCCTGATTCCTGCTTATAAGCAAAAACTAAAGCAGGAAGCACCAGTGACTCGGTTAATAAAAAAGTGGTCAGATGACGCAGATGCTAAGCTACAGGACTGTTTTGCTAGCACAGACTGGAACATGTTCCGGGATTCTTCAGATAGCATTGAGGAGTACACCACATCAGTCACTGGCTTCATCAATAAGTGCATCGATGATGTCGTCCCCACAGTGACCGTACGTACATACTCCAACCAGAAGCCATGGATTACAGGAAACATCCGCACTGAGCTAAAGGGTAGAGCTGCCGCTTTCAAGGAGCGGGACTCTAACCCGGACGCTTATAAGAAATCCCACTATGCCCTCCGACGAACCATCAAACAGGCAAAGAGTCAATACAGGACTATGATTGAATCGTACTACACCGGCTCTGACGCTAGTCGGATGTGGCAGGGCTTGAAAACTATTACAGACTACAAAGGGAAGCACAGCCGCGAGCTTCCCAGTGACACAAGCCTACCAGACGAGCTAAACCACTTCTATGCTCGCTTCGAGGCAAGCAACACTGAAGCGTGCATGAGAGCACCAGCTGTTCCGGATGACTATGTGATCACGCTCTCCGTAGCTGATGTGAGTAAGACTTTCAACATTCACAAGGCCGCAGGGCCAGACGGATTACCAGGACGTGTACTCCGAGCATGTGCTGACCAACTGGCAAGTGTCTTCACTGACATTTTCAACATGTCCCTGACTGAGTCTGTAATACCAACATGTTTCAAGCAGACCACCATAGGACACTAAGATAACCTGCCTAAATGACTAAATTTGCATACTGCCCCAACAGATCCACAGATGATGCAATCTCTATTGCACTCCACACTGCCCTTTCCCACCTGGACAAGAGGAACACCTATGTGAGAATGCTATTCATTGACTACAGCTCAGCATTCAACACCATAGTGCCCTCAAAGCTCATCACTAAGCTAAGGATCCTGGGACTAAACACCTCCCTCTGCAACTGGATCCTGGACTTCCTGACGGGCCGCCCCCAGGTGGTAAGGGTAGGTAACAACACATCTGCCACACTGATCCTCAACACGGGGGCCCCTCAGGGGTGCGTGCTCAGTCCCCTCCTGTACTCCATGTTCACCCATGACTGCATGGCCAGGCACGACTCCAACACCATCATTAAGTTTGCTGACGACACAACAGTGGTAGGCCTGATCACCAACAACGATGAGACAGCCTATAGGGAGGAGGTCAGAAACCTGGCCGTGTGGTGCCAGAATAACAACCTCTCCCTCAACGTGACCAAGACAAAGGAGATGATTGTGGACTACAGGAAAAGAAAGAGGACTGAGCACGCCCCCATTCTCATCGACAGGGCTGTAGTGGAACAGGTTGAGAGCTTCAAGTTCCTTGGTGTCCACATCACCAACGAACTATCATGGTCCAAACACACCAAGACAGTTGTGAAGAGGGCACGACAAAGCCTATTCCCCCTCAGGAGACTGAAAAGATTCGGCATGGGTCCTCAGATCCTCAAAAAATTCTACAGCTGCACCATTGAGAGCATCCTGACTGGCTGCATCACCGCCTGGTATGGCAACTACTTGGCCTCCAACCACAAGACACTACAGAGGGTAGTGCGTACGGCCCAGTACATCACTGGGGCCAAGCTTCCTGCCATCCAGGACCTCTATACCAGGCGGTGTCAGAGGAAGGCCCTCAAAATTGTCAAAGACTCCAGCCACCCTAGTCATAGACTGTTCTCTCTGCTACCGCACGGCAAGCGGTACCAGAGTGCCAAGTCTAGGTCAAAAAGACTTCTCAACAGCTTCTACCCCCAAGCCATAAGACTCCTGAACAGCTAATCATGGCTACCCAGACTATTTGCACTGCCCCCCCACCCCATCTTTTTACGCTGCTGCTACTCTGTTAATTATTTATGCATAGTCACTTTAACTCTACCCACATGTACATATTACTTCAACTACCTCAACTAGCCGGTGCCCCCGCACATTGACTCTGCACCAGTACCCCCCTGTATATATAGCCTCCCTACTGTTATTTTATTTTACTTCTGCTCTTTTTTTCTCAACACTGTTTTGTTGTTGTTTTATTTTACTTTTTTATTAAAAAATAAATGCACTGTTGGTTAAGGGCTGTAAGTAAGCATTTCACTGTAATGTCTGCACCTGTTGTATTCGGCGCATGTGGCCAATAAAATTTGATTTGATTTGATTTGTTTTGATCCATCATTCTTTAGATCATTGATCTTGGCTTCATAATTCAGTTTCTTCTTTTTGTTGAGTTTAGTTACATAATTTCTCAATTTGCAGTAAGTCAGCCAGTCAGCTGTGCAGCCAGACTTATTAACCACTCCTTTTGCCCCATCTCTTTCAACCATACAGTTTTTAAAGGGTGCATGTTTATCAATAATTGGAAGAAGCAATTTCATAAATTCATCAAGTGCAGTGTTTGGATGCTCCTTATTAATCACATCAGACCAACAAATATTTTTAACATCATCCACATAAGAGTCACAGCAAAATATTTTGTAAGATCTCTTATACACTATTTTAGGCCCAGCTTTTGGAGCTTTGGATTTCCTGGATATAGCCACTATATTGTGATCACTACATCCAATGGGTACGGATACAGTTTTAGAACAAAGTTCTACAGTATTAGTAAAAATGTGATAGATACATGTGGATTATCTTGTTCCTGTAGTGTTTGTAAACACCCTGGTAGGTTGATTAATAACCTGAACCAGATTATAGGCACTGGTTAGAGTGAGAAGCTTCCTCTTGAGCGGACAGCTTGATGAAAACCAGTCAATATTCAGGTCCACCAAAAAAGTAGACCTCTCTGTCTACATCACATACACTATCAAGCATTTCACACATATTATTTAGATACTGACTGTTAGCACTTGGTGGCCTATAGCAACACCCTAAAAGAAAAGGCTTTAGATGTGCCAAGTGAACCTGCAACCACAACACTTCAATAACACTTGACATAAGACCTTCTCTAAGCATTACAGGGATATGGCTCTGAATATATATACAGCAACACCTCCCCCATAAGCATTCCTATCTCTTCTACAAATGTTATATCCTTGTATTGCTACTGCTGTATCATCAAATGAATTATCTAAGTCTCAGAAATGGCTAATATATGAATGTTATCTAATGTTAGCAAGTTATTGATTTCATGAACCTTATTTCTAAGGCCACATATACAGTTGAAGTCGTAAGTTTACATACACTTATGTTGGAGTCATTAAAACTCGTTTTTCAACCAATCCACAAATGTCTTGTTAACAAACTATAGTTTTGGCAAGTCGGTTAGGATATCTACTTTGTGCATGAAACAAGTAATTTTTCCAACTATTGTTTACAGACAGATTATTTCACTTATAATTCACTGTATCACAATTCCAGTGGGTCAGAAGTTTACATACACTAAGTTGACGGTGCCTTTAAACAGCTTGGAAAATTCCAGAAAATTATGTCATGGCTTTAGAAGCTTCTGATAGGCTAATTGACATAATTTGAGTCAATTGGAGGTGTACCTTGTGGATGTATTTCAAGGCCTACCTTCAAACTCAGTGCCTCTTTGCTTGACATCATGGGAAAATCTAAAGAAATCAGCCACAACCTCAGAAAAACAATTGTAGGCCTCCACAAGTCTGGTTCATCCTTGCGAGCAATTTCCAAATGCCTGAAGGTACCACGTTCATCTGTACAAGCAATAGTACGCAAGTATAAACACCATGGGATCACGCAGCCATCATACCGCTCAGGAAGGAGACGCGTTCTGTCTCCTAGAGATGAACATACTTTGTTGTGAAAATTGCAGATCAATCCCAGAACAACAGCAAAGGACCTTGTGAAGATGCTGGAGGAAACAGGTACAAGAGTATCTATATCCACAGTACAACGAGTCCTACATCGACATAACCTAAAAGTCCACTCAGCAAGGAAGAAGCCACTGCTCCAAAACCGCCATAAAAAAGCCAGACTACGGTTTGCAACTGCACATGGGGACAAAGATCGTACTATTTGGAGAAATGTCCTCTGGTCTGATTAAACAAAAATAGAACTGTTTGGCCATAATGACCATCGTTATGTTTGGAGGAAAAAGGGGGATTCTTGCAAGCCGAAGAACACCATCCCAACCGTGAAGCACGGGGAAGGCAGCATCATGCTATAGGGGTGCTTTGCTGCAGGAGGGACTGGTGCACTTCACAAAATAGATGGCATCATGAGGAAGGAAAATGATGTGGATATATTGAAGCAACATCTCAAGACATTAGTCAGGAAGTTAAAGCTTGGTCGCAAATGGGTCTTCCAAATGGACAATGACCACAAGCATACTTCCAAAGTTGTGGCAAAATGGCTTAAGGACAACAAAGTCAAGGTATTGGAGTGGCCATCACAAAGCCCTGACCTCAATCCTATAGAACATTTGTGGGCAGAACTGAAAAAGTGTGTGCTTGCAAGGAGGCCTACAAACCTGACTCAGTTACACCAGCTCTGTCAGGAGGAATGGGCCAAAATTCACCCAACTTATTGTGGGAAGCTTGTGGAAGGCTACCCGAAACGTTTGACCCAAGTTAAACAATTTAAAGGCAATGCTACCAAATACTAATTGAGTGTACGTAAACTTCTGACCCACTGGGAATGTGATGAAAGAAATAAAAGCTGAAATAAATCATTCTCTCTACTATTATTCTGACATTTCACATTCTTAAAATAAAGTGGTGATCCTAACTGACCTAAGACAGGGAATTTTTACTAGGATTAAATGTCAGGAATTGTGAAAATATGAGTTGAAAAGTATTTGGATAAGGTGTATGTAAACTTCCGACTTCAACTGTATTAATATGGGCTATTTTCAGCCCTTTCCTGGGTAGCTTGTCAGAGATAGACACAATACTAAAAAGAGCAAACAAAGCAAGATAAAAAATATATACAGTACCAGTCAAAAGTTTGGACACCTACTCTTTCCAGGGTTTTTCTTTATTTTTACTATTTTCTACATTGTATAATAATAGTGAAGACATCAAAACTATGAAATAACACATATGGAATCATGTAGTAACCAAAAAAAGTGTTAAACAAATAAAAATAGATGTTATATTTGAGACTCAAGGTTAACTCTGCTGCAGAGGATAAGTTCATCAGAGTTACCAGCCTCAGAAATTGCAGCCCAAATAAATGCTTCACAGAGTTCAAGTAACAGACACATCTCAAAATCAACTGTTCAGAGGGGACTGTGTGAATCAGGCCTTCATGGTCGAATTTCTGCAAAGAAACCACTACTAAAGGACACCAATAATAAGAAGAGATCTGCTTGAGCCAAGAAACACGAGCAATGGACATTAGACCGGTGGAAATGTGTCCTTTGGTCTGGAGTCCAAATTTGAGATT
Organism: Coregonus clupeaformis; assembly: GCF_020615455.1. Lineage (NCBI taxonomy): Eukaryota > Metazoa > Chordata > Actinopteri > Salmoniformes > Salmonidae > Coregonus > Coregonus clupeaformis. The sequence continues at coordinate 25,409,223 of NC_059194.1, read as the reverse complement.
TTTGGTTCCAACCGCCGTGTCTTTGTGAGACATGGTGTGGGTGAATGGATGATCTCCGCATGTGTATTTCCCACCGTAAAGCATGGAGGAGGAGGTGTTACGGTGTGGGAGTGCTTTCCTGGTGACACTGTCTGTGATTTATTTAGAATTCAAGGCACACTTAACCAGCATGGCTACCACAGCATTCTACAGCGATACGCAATCCCATCTGGTTTGGTCTTAGTGGGACTGTCATTTCTTTTTCAACAGGACAATGACCCAACACACCTCCAGCCTGTGTAAGGGCTATTTTACCAAGAAGGAGAGTGATGGAGTGCTGCATCAGATGACCTGGCCTCCACAATCCCACGACCTCAACCCAATTGAGATGGTTTGGGATGAGTCGGACCACAGAGTGAAGGAAAAGCAGCCAACAAGTGCTCAGCATATGTGGGAACACCTTCAAGACTGTTGGAAAAGCATTCCAGGTGAAGCTGATTTAGAGAATGCCAAGAGTGTGCAAAGCTGTCATCAAGGCAAAGGGAGGCTATTTAAAGATTCTCAAATATAAAATATACTTTGATTTGTTTAACACTTTTTTGGTTACTACATGATTCAATGTGTTATTTCATAGTTTTGATGTCTTCACTATTATTCTACAATGTAAAAAATAGTAAAAATAAAGAAAAACCCTTGAATGAGTAGGTGTGTCCAAACGTTTGACTGGTATTGTACATTCAACCATTTAATTAATTCAACCATCAATCCATTAATCAATTGGTGTGTGTGTGTGTGTGCTGTGGGGTTGTGGCAACCGAGGACAGACGATTTTTACGGGCTACGCGCTTCAGAACTCAACGGTCCTGTTCTGTGAGCTTGTTTGGCCTACCACTTTGCGGCTGAGCCGTTGTTGCTCCTAGACGTTTCCACTTCACAATAACAGCACTTACAGTTGACCGGGGAAGCTCTAGCAGGGCAGAAATTTGACGAACTGACTTGTTGGAAAGGTGGCATCCTATGACGGTGCTACGTTGAAAGTCACTGAGCTCTTCAGTACGGGCAACTCTACTGGCAATGTTTGTCTATGGAGATTGCATGTATGTGTGCTCGATTTTATACACCTGTCAGCAACGGGTGGGGCTGAAAAAGCCGAATCCACTAATTTGAAGGGTTGTCCATATACTTTTGGCCATATAGCGTATGTCTGCATGTTATACACTACATGTGGTTAATATTTGTTGTACATGTTAGTGTGTGTATCCATAGTGCCTCGGCAGCTCTCATGCCTAAGAGTTCATTGATAGGAAGAGGAAAGGCAGGTTCAGTAATCAGGTTACAAAACCAGCAGATTCCATCACCTCGGGTTGTTACGATTCCTGTCTCAGCCTGGGAGAGAGATCTGTGTGTCACACTGCCCCCTTGTGGCTATACTGGCTACAGACTTCACCCTGGGCTCCTTGTGGCTGTACTGGCTACGGACTTCACTCTGGGCTGATTGCGTAAGACTGCGTGGCGTATGAGTCATCACCCTTGAGTGAGGATAGAGGGAAGGAGTGTGTGTGTGTCAAGGTGGAGGCTGGCTGGGCAGAGTGAGCAGCAGCGGAGGCGATGGACGATGGCATTAGGGCTTTCCCCTGTTTTTTTGTGGGACTGGAGAAGAATCACTACCTAAGCAATATGGCTTTGGTCACCCAGGGGAGAGGGAGAACACACTGCTCTGGCTGTTCGATTAGTACACCAGGTTGCCTGGTTAATGAGTCTTAAGTGAATATTGACCCATATAATACAGCTGATTTCTCAGTGGTTGTCACACAAGAAGCCCAGGCATGTTCTGCAGCTGTGGAAAGACAGAGTGCCACTGGCACTGGAGCACAGTGGACCTGGCGGGGTACATTCAGAAAGGTCAACTAGCTACGACCATAGCACACTGTGGGGGAAATGAGGACATAGTGGTTGAAGGAAAAGGAGAAACAGGAGTTGAAGAAGTAGGAGAGAAATGGGACTATATTAAGAAGGGTGACACGGTGAAATAATATGCACAAAAAGCTATGGTTAACACATTATTAAAATGTATATAGTTTTATTTTGTATCAGCTTCCTGGTCAAAAAGTACAACAAAATCTGTAATGTTACAAAACTACAAATGGTGAGTGAGTGAGTGAGAGCTTCAACACTAGGACTAGGTATGATTCAGGAGAGGGATGGATGCGGGAGCGACAGGGCAGATGAAGAGGTTTGATATGAGTGGTTATTGAGTCGTGTCCTTGGATGATAAGGAAAACTGTCATAAAGGAATGTGAATAGCATGAAAACATAGGAGTGAGAATGAGTCTGTTCAAAACAAGGGAATGACAGAGTCAGGATGAGAATGATTATGATACAATGATAACATAATGTTTTTTGCATCTCTCTATATCTTCAATTGGAGGGTGTTTATAAAACATATCAGGGGTTGGTACCAAAGGTTACTAGGGTAATTCTCCCTATTTGGCTCGAAGGACCATGAAAAATGGGCAATGTGGAGCGGTTGAGAATGATACTCTAGGAGGCAGGGAGCAAACATGTACAGTATGTCAATACTACTTCTGTGTGTCCTATTTCTCCTCTCTTGTGTCTATACTGTGTGTGTGTGTGTGTGTGTGTGTGTGTGTGTGTGTGTGTGTGTGTGTGTGTGTGTGTGTGTGTGTGTGTGTGTCCCCCTTTGTCTCTGTCTCTGACTCTCTCTCCTCCCTCTAGAAGGCATAAGGCCCTACGTAGATGGACAGTCGCAGGGCCGAACTGGTCTGGTAGCTCAGGAGGGGGTTGACTGACACCATCTCCAGGTCCAATGTGTACTCCAGGGGTCCCGTCACGGCCCGGGCTAAAACCAGCATGGCGCTGATGTTGTTGATTTGCTGAGGGAGACACAGAGATGATAGAGAGGTTAGTCAGAGTCAGTCACACTGCATTAGGCAGAAAAAGTGGGGGTTCATTTTACAAATTTCTCCTAGTCTAAAAAGTCAAGAAACTTATCTAAGTATTGTTATGATGCAAGGTCTCAAAACTGCAATATAATATGTTTCTAGACCTCCACTGTCATCATAAATTCACTAGTCTATCGTCATACACTACCAGTCAAAAGTTTGGACACACCTACTCATTCAGGGGTTTTTCTTTATTTTTACTATTTTCTACATTGTAGAATAATAGTGAAGACATCAAAACTATGAAATAACACATATGGAATCATGTATTAACCAAAAAAGTGTTAAACAAATACAAATATATTTTATATTTGGTATTCTTCAAATAATCAGCATGGCTACCACAGCATTCTACAACGATACGCCATCCCATCTGGTTTGGGCTTAGTGGGACTATCATTTGTTTTTCAACAATGACCCCACACACCTCCAGACTGTGTATGGGCTATTTTACCAAGAAGGAGAGTGATGGAGTGCTGCATCAGATGACCTGGCCTCCACAATCTCCCGACCTCAACCCAAATAAGATGGTTTGGGATGAATTGGACGGCAGAGTGAAGGAAAAGCAGCCAACAAGTGCACAGTATATGTAGGAACTCCTTCAAGACTGTTGGAAAAGCATTCCAGGTGAAGCTGGTTGAGAGAATGCCAAGAGTGTGCCAAGCTGTCATCAAGGCAAAGGGTGGCTATTTGAAGAATCTCAAATATAAAATATATTTTGATTTGTTTAACACTTTTTTGGTTACTACATGATTCCATATGTGTTATTTCATAGTTTTGATGTCTTCACTATTATTCTACAATGTAGAAAATAGTGAAAATAAAGAAAAACCCTTGAATGAGTAGGTGTCCAAACTTTTGACTGGTACTGTATATTCACAAGGTGGATGGGAGGGTGACCCAGGCTGGTGCTATGCAAGGGTTGTTACACTATAGCTGTGCTCACTCTGATGTAGAAGTCTCTATTGTCGTCTCCAGAGCGGATACGGAAGGTGTTGTATGCTCCGGGGTAGACGCTGGTGGCCTGGATCTGGAAGATGTCTGAGGGGACGGAGCGCTCCGACGTGATGCTCATGTAGCGGTGGACGATAGAGAAGGGTAGGTCTCGACAGGCTGGCTTGGTCACAGGACAAACACAACGACTAGACACACAGGAGAGAAAAGTAGCAGGTTTTAGTCCTCTGGAGAGAGACTGTATATGAGTTGTGTCATAGTGGAAGTCACTTCCTGAAAATTGACCTCATTAACTCATTTGACCTCTTGACTTAATGATTAACTTTTGATTCTGTTTCATTTAAATTAAAACGGAATATTTGATCATAAATTTTTATATTTAGTGATGAATATGTCCTCTTATGTGCTCATGCCTCTAGATAAAATGTTTAAAAGAGTAGTTAATAACTCAACCACTAGAGGGGTATATTGCAATACAGAAGGAGCATGGTGAACTATCCTCAAACCAAGACAGATTACATACAACTGTATTTGAACAGTGGCCATTTCCCCAAGTATTTTTCTGAAACTTTTTTCATACAGCCAAAACAAGCTGAGGGAAACAAACCACTGTCTACACATGTTATCAATTTAACACTTGTTTCACTCTTCTAACAGCATTCTAATTGTACTGGAACACGTTCACTATTCTAACAGCATTCTAATTGTACTGGAACACGTTCAACTGAAAAGGGCACAGAATTGGAGAGAGATATGGAAAAAGTAATTGGAGCAATCTCAGAAATAATGTGAGCTGTGAGAGAGGCTGATGATATGGGCAGAGGTTGATAATGGGAAAAATATGTTGAGTCCCTGTGTGTGTGTGTGTGTGTGTGTGTGTGTGTGTGTGTGTGTGTGTGTGTGTGTGTGTGTGTGTGTGTGTGTGTGTGTGTGTGTGTGTGTGTGTGCGTGCGTGTGCGCGTGTGTATATATGTGTGTGTGCATGTGTTTTAATAAATGTTCACTCACTTGTCAGTTACTTGGACGTAAGGGTCCTGGCAGCGGTTGGTGTCCACACACTGATAGGCACCGTGGATATTCACACAGTTTTGTCCTTCAGTACACTGGTGCTCTCCAGTCTCACACTCATTTATATCTGGGGAGGAGAGGGATAGAGAAAAGGTTTGGAAAGGGAAGGTTAGAATACAATAGGACAGAATCAAAATGAATAGAATCAAAGAGAATACTTCATTGTCCACTAACGAGGACAACGAAAGAACACACAGGTACAATTAGCTGACATTGAAGTGAAGGATGGGTAAAAGGTGTTCAAAAACAATGAGAAGGAGAACAGATGGAGAGGGTGCTTACCCTGGCATAGTCGTGTGCCCAGCAGCTGGTAGCCTTCTGGGCACTGACAGGAGAACTTCCCGGGTTCATTGACACATTGGAACTGGCACAGGTAACTGGAGTAGCTGCACTCATCTATGTCTGCAGAACACAGGAGGGAGAGAGAGGGGAACGACGTTTAAGATCGTAGCACAGCTGTTTTAACCAAGAAACAGACAGAGAGCTTTTAAAAATGCAAGAAATAAAGAGATGGGTTTTTTTTTTCAGATCGTAGCACTGCTATTTTAATGGCATTATAGAGACAGACAGACAAACAGATCCTCTCACCATTGCAGGTGAAGCCGTCAGGCCCCAGCTCGTAGCCCTGGTCACAGCGACAGAGGAAGGTACCGTAGGTGTTATAACACCTCTGCTGACAGGGGGCACCCATGTCACACTCATTCACATCTGGAAGGCGAGGGAGAAGTCTATCAGTATATATATTTTCTAACATCAGTCTGGACAGTGTGGGACTCTGTGTGCTTTTGGCTGGTTGTGGCTATTCGTTTTACCATGACTCTATGTGTATACTGTATGCGGTATTGCCTGCGTGTGTGCGTGCGTGCGTGCATGCGTGACTGCGTGCGTGCGCATGTGTGTGTGTGTCTGACCATGCCTTACCAATACAGGAGCGGTTGTTGCCGGCCAGCTGGAAGCCTGGTTCACACTGACAGGAGAAGGAGCCGGGGACGTTGACACAGCGATGCTGACAGTACCTGTACCTGCACTCGTCAATGTCTAACAACACAAATGGAAGGAGAGCATTCAGAAACAGTTTCAGAGAGAAAGAGGAGATTCCTTTGACCAACCAGGTTGTTATGGTAAAGGAGAATTTGATCCAAAGCACTTTCCTGGTTAAATAGAGGTCAAATAACATGCTACAATGACTAAGCTGAACCACAACAATGCAGTGAGACCGCAAACAGTGAGTTGGTGTGACTCAGGCTGGTGGGTAGGCTGGTTAGAGGGAGTCCTATGGGGAGTACTATACACGCTTAGAAAAAAAGGTGCTATCTAGAACCTAAAAGGGTTCTTCGGCTGTCCCCATAGGAGAACCCTTTGAAGAACCCTTTTTGGTTCCAGGTAGAATCCTTTCCCCAGAGGGTTCTACATGGAACCCAAAATAGTTCTACCTGGAACCAAAAAGGGTTATCCTATGGAGACAGCCAAATAACCCTTTTAGAACCCTTTTTAAGAGTGTAGGATGACTTACCAATGCACTCGGTGCCAACCTTGCGGTAACCATCAGGACACTGGCAGGTGAAGGCTCCAGGTGTGTTGATGCACTGCTGGCTGGGCTGGCAGTCGTGTTCATCTCTCTCACACTCATTCACGTCTGTGTGATATGGCAATAAAACATGGTAAGTTAATACAGTTAATGCACCAACAGCTGAGAATTCCCCACATTGTTGAATCATTATTCCTGTCTCATGCATTCCCCATCAACAACACCTACCACCCCGACCCCCAGGACAACAGGACAAGCAGCTCTCTCACCACTCTCGGTCCCATAAAACTAAGCGCAGCTGTCCTCATGTGAAATCTCCACATTCCAGTACCAGCTATCCACCCCCCACAGACAAATACTCACACCCAACCACACAGACTCCACACAACCCCCCAACACACACACCTGTTACAGCCACCTATCCCACAATAGTCTGCAATCATCCAGACTATATGGTCATTGCCCAATAACAAACATGCACGCAGACACGCACACATGCACACACGCACGCACGCACACGCACACGCACACACACACACAATTATCCCTCCCCCTGTCTCACCCTCCAGCCGTACTCACCCACACAGCTGTCTCCCTGGGGTTCGTAGCCCAGAGGACAGGGGTTGAAGGGCTCTCTGGCAGTGCTCTCCAGGTTGGTCCCAGGCTGGCTGGGGGGGTCCGGGGCTGGGATGACTGAGGCAGAGCGGGGGAGGCACAGGTAGCCCCCGTAGTGGTTGAAGCACTTCATCTCACCCTTACAGGCCTCCGGAATGGTCTCACATTCATTTATGTCTGACGGGAGAGAGGGAGAGACAGTGAGAGCGTGAAGGAAAAGGACTGAAAGACAAGAGTGGTTTCAAGTTGTAATGCTCTCACTCAGGGCATGGACATGGGGACATGAGGATAAACGAAAGCCTTTACCTTTGCAGTGCTGAGTCTGAGAGTCCCATTGATACCCATCTGTGCATTCCTACAGATAGCAGGAGAGAGAGAGAGAGAGTCTCATGTACTGTATCATCCAAATCACCTTCCATGTAAAGCTATTATGTGCACTTTAAATCACGGCTGTCCACTGTCACACCAACAGGATGAGAGGGGAGAGGAAATTATCTTACATAGTCATGAGCACAGAGAACAGGGGAAAGTAAAAGGGGGAGACTTCAGAGGACAGCGAAGGTCAACAGAGAAGAGAAGAGCAGCTGCAGTAGAAAAAGGGGTCAAATCATCAGTCTGGTGCATGGTGGGAGGGGGACGAAAAGATGGAAAGGGAGGAGACAGGGATTTGGAGAGTGAGAGAAGGAGGGTCCTGGTTTGCGTGCCAAAATACCCATCCTTACCGTGTAGGTGTCACTTTCTGTAGGTGGCTGTGAAATAGCACTGCGGAGGAACACAGAGACACACAGGATCGACACACACACGCCCCGCATGCTCACGTACTGACTGGCAGATAGGACAGGATCACACACGTTAACACACAACACACACTGGCACAGCCGGCGGGTCAGACAGGTAGCGGCGCCTCAGGTCAGGATGAGAGAAGCCGACGACTTGTTGTGGTGCTTAGAGCAGCTCAATGGTATCTGTAGAAAGAGAAAAGGGAGAGAGAGAGAGAGAGAGAGAGAGAGAGAGATAGAGAGAGAATTAGATACTCAGGAGATTCATTAACCTGGTTTGAGAAGACTTCAGAAAGAGATAGACTCAACAACCTAAGTTGTAAATCACCCACTTCATAAACTTCTAATAACACTGTGCTCTGTGTTGCCAGGCTCAGAGCAGAAGTCAAGTCACATGTGACTCAGTCAGTCATTATTTGCTAATCGAACATCTTTCCCCCTGAATCCCCACCAGTATGATGGAGAGGAAGTCCGTCTCCCCCTGCTGGTGAAAGGTAAATGTAAGGATGTACTCCATCCATCAGCTACAAATATAGAAAAGTCAACAGCGCGGAAATGCTTTCATTATAGCTCTCCACAGACAGCCATCTATTTCCCCAGACAGGCCCACTGTAACTGGGACTAGGAATGCACACACACATACGCTGCACGCACGCACGCACGCACACCCACACACAAACGGAAACGCCCATACACACACACAAGCCCGCTGGGACTTCACATTGAAAACCTGTGGAGGCTGAACCTACAGTATACCAGAGTGGGCCACTAAACACAGTAAACCTGTAAGAGCTTCTAAATCTCAGGGTATTATCTGTCAATTTCAATACATCACTTTCCGTTTTCCCTGACGCCGCAGGCTCTGACACTGGTTTCTGCTTTGTTCACCCATCTACATCACTGTTTTTAGTACCACATAATCCATTGTTGTCTTTCTCTGAGTCTGGCATCATTCATCATCATGGCTAGTGTGTTATTCACTGAAGTACTGCATGTGGAGGTGGAAGCACAACTGTTTAAGTAGATCATGTACCTAGACAAATAAATCCTCTATTCCAGCTCCCCATTTCTGAGTAACCGTTGTTCGTACAAAACCGCCAGAAGAGGCTCCAGACAGAATAGATGAAGAGGAACGTTATAATCATTGCTTTCTTTATGCGTACACACACAAAACCGTATGGTCAGACTGAGTGCTACAACACTCAACCACTTGTCGCACCCCATGCATGCGAATGCACGCACGCACACACACACACACACACACGCACGCACGCACGCACATGCTCACACACCCACACATTTTAAATACTTTATTGAATCCACCAATCAAATTACATCACGAAGGACTCAACCATTTCAAGGGTAATTGACACAAGGACACTCACGGGAACAAAAAGCGCTTTCTCCTCCACACAGCTATGCTGCCCATAACCGCCGAAACAGAGAAGTACCTAGCCACATCTACTGTACACACACACACACACAAACCTCAAAGGTCATGTTGGGTATTATGTTAATTCGCAAACAAGAAGCCAAAGAGTGACGTGCTTACCACACATAAATACTGTCTCACATCACACTCCAAATGTAGCCTTACCTTCGCTCAGAAGCACCAAAACCAACAGCAAATGTTCCACAAAGTTCCCAGGACAAGTACCCACGCAGTACACACAATGCACCTATCACACAACTTCACAATCTTTCATACACTCACAAAAGTCTTATAGTGGGCCTTGCATCATATCATCTTCAATAGGTCTGCATCATATTCAGGAAGATTTACACACACTTTCCCCTTGGACAATTATATACAGCCACGATATGCGGACACGTCAGAATCCTTGTTGGCACTGTGGTACTCTTATAGCCGGGGAGGGGGGGTGGGGTGGGGGGGTGGGGGGGTGGGGGTGGTTCTGACCTAAAACCACCAAAAAACAAACTGTCCGCCAGTTGAGAGTCCACTCACTTAGTCACCCAGGACTGTGGGCAGCAGAGAGAAGTGGGTAGGTACTGCCCCGCCACCTCTGAACAGTGAGCACCAAGTGGTGTTTGGACCTCTGGAATGCCCGTGGCAAGGATGTGGGCTGCAGTTCCCAGTAGGGATACCCTGCCATCAGTGTTTCCCAGAGTATCAGGTTCTGGGAAAGCCCCCCATGGTTCATGTAGAACCACAGCTGCTGCCAACCCTACAGCCTCTGGTCTCTGACTGGGAGGATGGTTCATCACTCTGACAGTCCTCCAAAGGTCAACCACTGGTCTGTTCATTGTTTGTGGTTATGGTTACGACAAGCGTTGGTGAAGAAATATATGATTTCATTGAAATGGAGTTATAGTTGTATTACTAAAGGAAAATGGGAAGCATGACTAACTTGTTATTTGACAGAAGTGTAGCACCATGTAGTTTACATTTTTTCACAGAAATATATATATACAGTGGGGGAAAAAAGTATTTAGTCAGCCAACAATTGTGCAAGTTCTCCCACTTAAAAAGATGAGAGAGGCCTGTAATTTTCATCATAGGTACATGTCAACTATGACAGACAAATTGAGATTTTTTTTCTCCAGAAAATCCCATTGTAGGATTTTTTATGAATTTATTTGCAAATTATGGTGGAAAATAAGTATTTGGTCAATAACAAAAGTTTCTCAATACTTTGTAATATACCCTTTGTTGGCAATGACACAGGTCAAACGTTTTCTGTAAAAGTCTTCACAAGGTTTTCACACACTGTTGCTGGTATTTTGGCCCATTCCTCCATGCAGATCTCCTCTAGAGCAGTGATGTTTTGGGGCTGTCGCTGGGCAAGACGGACTTTCAACTCCCTCCAAAGATTTTCTATGGGGTTGAGATCTGGAGACTGGCTAGGCCACTCCAGGACCTTGAAATGCTTCTTACGAAGCCACTCCTTCGTTGCCCGGGCGGTGTGTTTGGGATCATTGTCATGCTGAAAGACCCAGCCACGTTTCATCTTCAATGCCCTTGCTGATGGAAGGAGGTTTTCACTCAAAATCTCACGATACATGGCCCCATTCATTCTTTCCTTTACACGGATCAGTCGTCCTGGTCCCTTTGCAGAAAAACAGCCCCAAAGCATGATGTTTCCACCCCCATGCTTCACAGTAGGTATGGTGTTCTTTGGATGCAACTCAGCATTCTTTGTCCTCCAAACACGACGAGTTGAGTTTTTACCAAAAAGTTATATTTTGGTTTCATCTGACCATATGACATTCTCCCAATCCTCTTCTGGATCATCCAAATGCACTCTAGCAAACTTCAGACGGGCCTGGACATGTACTGGCTTAACCCTCCCGTTGTCCTAGGGTCAAAATGACCCGCCACTGTGTTTGACCAACTTTATTTAATTTTTACATTTTTGGGATCATTTGTGAGAAGGAGGCAGTGATACTTTCTTTAAAGGGGGACACGTCTGGCACTACAGGATTTGAGTCCCTGGCGGCGTAGTGTGTTACTGATGGTAGGCTTTGTTACTTTGGTCCCAGCCAGTGGCGGCTCCTGAAAAAATTCTCAGGAGGGGCAATTTTTCTGATGATTTAGGTGACCTACACACATTTTTAAAAAGATATGTCCAGCAACAACATGAAGACAGGGGCAGCATATAAGTCAATACCAGAATCATTTATTGACTGATCTCAGGGAGTGCTCCTAATCTCAGCTTGTTACCTGTATAAAAGACACCTGTCCACAGAAGCAATCAATCAATCAGATTCCAAACTCTCCACCATGGCCAAGACCAAAGAGCTCTCCAAGGATGTCAGGGACAAAATTGGAGACCTACACAAGGCTGGAAATAATAATAATAATAATAATAATATGCCATTTAGCAGACGCTTTTATCCAAAGCGACTTACAGTCATGCGTGCATACATTTTTGTGTATGGGTGGTCCCGGGATCGAACCCACTACCTTGGCGTTACAAGCGCCGTGCTCTACCAGCTGAGCTACAGAAAGTGGATACTCATGGATGCGCATCGCAATTGTAAAATGTCAACACAATTGGAGACACCACGTCATTTTTGGAGACATGTTATTGACAGTAAACTATTGTAGATGCGACTGCTAACTAAATAAAACATTTTAGCTGGCTAGCTAATCATCTTAGCTAAATGTGGGGCAAACAATTCAGTTATTTACCGTTAATTTGAGGGATTGGGGTGAAAGAAATCGAGTTACATAGTGATACTTTACGATATACTGTATTGACAATATCGCAATATAACCATATCCACCCTGTCCAAAGTCTCTACTTGGTCTCAGTTCTCCAGTAAACGTGTGATTATCAACACTAACCTCATCGTTGTGGCGGCGGACAGCTAGCCTGTATCCCTCATCCAGTTGAGTGGCAATGTTATTTTTTCGTTCGTACCATTTTTTTGGAAAATCCTCGGGTGTAGGACTTCCCCCCTTTAGTAGAAACCTGTTGAATTATTAAATTTGGTCTGGGAGGTCCTAATTGTTTCGTTGCCAATTTATCTTCATTTGTTCGCCGACAAAAAGGAAATTCTTTCAAAGACACAATCGAGTTGCACTGAAGCCTAGCCATGTTGATAGTAGTAGTGAATTGATTGACGCTGCTACCCTCTCTTTTCTTAGTTACGTTCATGTGACGAAAGCGCGTAAGTGCAAACCCACAGACACCCATTGAGATTGTATTGAAGGCTCTGAAATTTGAAAAAAATAGATTTTACATGGGAGTCTATGACAGAAGTTCTGGGCGATTTTCAATCTGACTGAAATCGCCCCAAAAGGGGGTGGAGCCATTTGAAGCACGACTTTAGCCTGATTCGACATTTAGTGGCAGTGTGGCACTGTGGCAGATCAGACGTATAGATTACAACACTGATAACTACTGTTGCCGTGATATAATTGATTAGAAAAAAAAATCCCTTCCTTTTCCCGTTTGGCAGTGCGTCGCCCATATCGCCCTATTGAACAGGCCGTCCCTGGTCCCAGCTCTCTGCAGGTCATTCACTAGGTCCGCCCGTGTGGTTCTGGGATTTTTGCTCACCGTTCTTGTGATCATTTTGACCCCACGGGGTGAGATCTTGCGTGGAGCCCCAGATCGAGGGAGATTATCAGTGGTCTTGTATGTCTTCCATTTCCTATTAATTGCTCCCACAGTTGATTTCTTCAAACCAAGCTGCTTCCCTACTGCAGATTCAGTCTTCCCAGCCTGCTGCAGGTCTACAATTTTGTTTCTGGTGTCCTTTGACAGCTCTTTGGTCTTGTCCATAGTGGAGTTTGGAGTGTGACTGTTTGAGGTTGTGGACAGGTGTCTTTTATACTGATAACAAGTTCAAACAGGTGCCATTAATACAGGTAACGAGTGGAGGACAGAGGAGCCTCTTAAAGAAGAAGTTACAGGTCTGTGAGAGCCAGAAATCTTGCTTGTTTGTAGGTGACCAAATACTCATTTTCCACCATAATTTGCAAATAAATTCATAAAAAATCCTACAATGTGATTTTCTGGATTTTTTTTCTCAATTTGTCTGTCATAGTTGACGTGTACCTATGCTGAAAATTACAAGCCTCTCTCATCTTTTTAAGTGGGAGAACTTGCACAATTGGTGGCTGACTAAATACTTTTTTCCCCACTGTATATATATATATATATATATATATATATATATATATACAGTGAGGGAAAAAAGTACATGTATATAAACACACTACCAGTCAAAAGTTTGGACACACCTACTCATTCAAGTGTTTTTCTTTATTTTTTACAATTTGTTACATTGTAGAATAATAGTGAAGACATCAAAACTATGAAATAACACATATGGAATCATGTAGTAAACAAAAAAGTGTTAAACAAATCAAAATATATTTTATATTTGAGATTCTTCAAATAGCCACCTTTTGCCTTGATGACAGCTTTGCACACTCTTGGCATTCTCTCAACCAGCTTCATGAGGTAGTCACCTGGAATGCCTTTGAATTAACAGGTGTGCCTTCTTAAAAGTTAATTTGTGGAATTTCTTTCCTTCTTAATGCGTTTGAGCCAATCAGTTGTGTTGTGACAAGGTGTGTGGGGGGGGGGGGGTATACAGAAGATAGCCCTATTTGGTGAAAGACCAAGTCCATATTATAGCAAGAACAGCTCAAATAAGCAAAGAGAAACAACAGTCCATAATTACTTTAAGAAATGAAGGTCAGTTAATACTGAACATTTCAAAAACGTTGAAAGTTTCTTAATGTGCAGTCGCAAAAACCATCAAGCGAAATGATGAAACTGGCTCTCATGAGGACAGCCACAGGAATGGAAGACCCAGAGTTACCTCTGCAGTTCATTAGAGTTACCCGCCTCAGAAATTGCAGCCCAAATAAATGCTTCACAGAGTTCAAGTAACAGACACATCTCAACATCAACTGTTCAAAGGAGACTGTGTGAATCAGGTCTGCAAAGAAACCACTACTAAAGGACACCAATAAGAAGACACTTGCTTGGGCCAAGAAACACAAGCAATGGCCATTAGACCGGTGGAAATGTCCTTTGGTCTGGAGTCCGAATTTGAGATTTGAGATTTTTGGTTCTGACCGCCGTAGCTTTGTAAGACGCGGTGTGGGTGAACGGATGATCTCCGCATGTGTATTTCCCACCGTAAAGCATGGAGGAGAAGGTGTAGTCCCCTGTAGCTCAGTTGGTAGAGCATGGCGCTTGCAATGCCAGGGTTGTGGGTTCGTTTCCCACGGGGGGCCAGTATGAAAATGTATGCACTCACTAACTGTAAGTTGCTCTGGATAAGAGTGTCTACTAAATGACTAAAATGTGTTATGGTGTGGGGATGCTTTGCTGGTGACACTGTCTGTGATTTATTTAGAATTCAAGGCACACTTAACCAGCATGGCTACCACAGCATTGTGCGGCGATACTCCATCCCATCTGGTTTGGGCTTAGTGGGACTATGATTTGTTTTTCAACAGGACAATGACCCAACACACCTCCAGGCCGTGTAAGGGATATTTTACCAAGAAGGAGAGTGATGGAGTGCTGCATCAGATGACCTGGCCTCCACAATCCCCCAACCTCAACCCAATTGAGATGGTTTGGAAAGAGTTGGACCACAGAGTGAAGGAAAAGCAGCCAACAAGTGCTCAGCATATGTGGGAACTCCTTCAAGACTGTTCGAAAAGCATTCCAGGTGAAGCTGGTTGAGAGAATGCCAAGAGTGTACAAAGCTGTCATCAAGGCAAAGGGTGGCTACCTTGAAGAATCTCAAATATAAAATATATTTTGATTTGTTTAACACTTTTTTGGTTACTACATGATTCCATATGTGTTATTTCATAGTCATTATTCTACAAAGTAGAAAATGGTAAAAAATTAAGAAATACCAGTGAATGAGTAGGTGTGTCCAAACTTTTGACTGGTACTGTATATATATATATATACACAGTTGAAGTCGGAAGTTTACATACACCTTAGCCAAATACATTTAAACTCAGTTTTTCACAATTCCTGACATTTAATCCTAGTAAAAATTCCCTGTCTTAGGTCAGTTAGTTTCACCACTTTATTTTAAGAATGTGAAATGTCAGAATAATAGTAGAGAGAATGATTTATTTCAGCTTTTATTTATTTCATCACATTCCCAGTGGGTCAGAAGTTTACATACACTCAATTAGTATTTGGTAGCATTGCCTTTAAATTGTTTAACTTGGGTCAGATGTTTAGGGTAGCCTTCCATAAGCTTCCCACAATACGTTGGGTGAATTTTGGCCCATTCCTCCTGACAGAGCTGGTGTAACTGAGTCAGGTTTGTAGGCCTCCTTGCTCGCACACGCTTTTTCAGTTCTGCCCACACATTTTCTGTAGGATTGAGGTCAGGGCTTTGTGATGGCCACTCCAATACCTTGACTTTGTTGTCCTTAAGCCATTTTGCCACAACTTTGGAAGTATGCTTGGGGTGATTGTCCATTTGGAAGACCCATTTGCGACCAAGCTTTAACTTCCTGACTGATGTCTTGAGATGTTGCTTCAATATATCCACATAATTTTCCTTCCTCATGATGCCATCTATTTTGTGAAGTGCACCAGTCCCTCCTGCAGCAAAGCACCCCTACAGCATGATGCTGCCTTCCCCGTGCTTCACGGTTGGGATGGTGTTCTTCGGCTTGCAAGAATCCCCCTTTTTCCTCCAAACATAACGGTGGTCATTATGGCCAAACAGTTCTATTTTTGTTTCATCAGACCAGAGGACATTTCTCCAAAACTTCGATCTTTGTCCCCATGTGCAGTTGCAAACCGTAGTCTGGCTTTTTTATGGTGGTTTTGGAGCAGTGGCTTCTTCCTTGCTGAGTGGCCTTTCAGGTTATGTCGATATAGGACTTGTTTTACTGTGGATGTAGATACTTTTGTACCTGATTCCTCCAGAATCTTCACAAGGTCCTTTGCTGTTGTTCTGGGATTGATTTGCACTTTTTGCACCAAAGTACGTTCATCTCTAGGAGACAGAACGCGTCTCCTTCCTAAGCAGTATGACGGCTGCGTGGTCCCATGGTTTTTATGCTTGCGTACTATTGTTTGTACAGATGAACGTGGTACCTTCAGGCGTTTGGAAATTGCTCCCAATGATGAACCAGACTTGTGGAGGTCTACAATTTTTTCTCTGAGGTCTTGGCTGATTTCTTTTGATTTTCCCATGATGTCAAGCAAAGAGGCACTGAGTTTGAAGGTAGCCCTTGAAATATATCCACAGGTACACCTCCAATTGACTCAAGCTGTTTAAAGGCACCGTCAACTTAGTGTATGTAAACTTCTGACCCACTGGAATTGTGATACAGTGAATTATTATATATATATATATATATATAATTATATAAGTTAAATAATCTGTCTGTTAGCAATTGTTGGAAAAATTACTTGTGTCATGCACAAAGTAAATGTCCTAACCGACTTGCCAAAAGTATAGTTTGTTAACAATACATTTGTGGAGTGGTTGAAAAACGAGTTTTAATGACTCCAACCTAAGTGTATGTAAACTTCCGACTTCAACTGATATATATATATATATATATATATATATATATATATATATGGCCTTGTCTTTACTTGGATTGAACAGGGAATTCAGCGACTCTTGGGGGACAATGTGATGTCTTTAATAGGCCCAGGTTACTGGCATCAGTAGTATGTTAACTCGTGCAACAGGAGGCACCACTCTCCCTGAATCCACACCGTCAGCTGAATGACTAAGCAAAATATCCGCAGGGTCATGAAGAAATGACCTCATGGGGACTAGGCAAAACACACAGCGAGACCACACACACAGTTATACACACATACAACTACATCTACACACACACACACCAGTGGGAGAGCCAACCAGAGATGGTCCTGTCTTGAGATGTGCATACTGTACATCGCCAGCTTTGTTCCGTTCTGCTCAGTAGTGCATGGATCTGCTCTCTCTAACATGGTGGCCCGGTGGGCTCAAGCTGTGCTTTGTTCCCCTCACTGCACTGAACCTGCCACCCAGAGGCCAGAACTTCTTACATGAGAGTGGGGAGTTTGGTCCTCTGGGGTGCAACTCTCTGACCCTCCTTGGCACGCCTCTGTACTTTCCCCTGAATCACTCGTCAGACCAGCCTTATCTAGGCCTATGAACGGATCATTCTTTCTGTCAAATGTTAGTTATTAAGAGTACATAAACGCAGTGATAAAATGGGGCCCTGCTCTGCACAGAAGTGGTATCTATGTAAGGGAATAGGAAGGCAATGTCCTGCACTGTGATGTGTGTGTGTGTGTGTGTGTGTGTGTGTGTGTGTGTGTGTGTGTGTATATGTATGTATGTATGTATGTACAGTGGGGAAAAAAAGTATTTAGTCAGCCACCAATTGTGCAAGTTCTCCCACTTAAAAAGATGAGAGAGGCCTGTAATTTTCATCATAGGTACACGTCAACTATGACAGACAGAATGAGAAAAAAAAATCCAGAAAATCACATTGTAGGATTTTTAATGAATTTATTTGCAAATTATGGTGGAAAATAAGTATTTGGTCAATAACAAAAGTTTCTCAATACTTTGGTATATACCCTTTGTTGGCAATGACACAGGTCAAACGTTTTCTGTAAGTCTTCACAAGGTTTTCACACACTGTTGCTGGTATTTTGGCCCATTCCTCCATGCAGATCTCCTCTAGAGCAGTGATGTTTTGGGGTTGTCGCTGGGCAAGACGGACTTTCAACTCCCTCCAAAGATTTTCTATGGGGTTGAGATCTGGAGACTGGCTAGGCCACTCCAGGACCTTGAAATGCTTCTTACGAAGCCACTCCTTCGTTGCCCGGGCGGTGTGTTTGGGATCATTGTCATGCTGAAAGACCCAGCCACGTTTCATCTTCAATGCCCTTGTTGATGGAAGGAGGTTTTCACTCAAAATCTCACAATACATGGCCCCATTCATTCTTTCCTTTACACGGATCAGTCGTCCTGGTCCCTTTGCAGAAAAAACAGCCCCAAAGCATGATGTTTCCACCCCCATGCTTCACAGTAGGTATGGTGTTCTTTGGATGCAACTCAGCATTCTTTGTCCTCCAAACACGACGAGTTGAGTTTTTACCAAAAAGTTATATTTTGGTTTCATCTGACCATATGACATTCTCCCAATCCTCTTCTGGATCATCCAAATGCACTCTAGCAAACTTCAGACGGGCCTGGACATGTACTGGCTTAAGCAGGGGGACACGTCTGGCACTGCAGGATTTGAGTCCCTGGCGGCGTAATGTGTTACTGATGGTAGGCTTTGTTACTTTGGTCCCAGCTCTCTGCAGGTCATTCACTAGGTCCCCCCGTGTGGTTCTGGGATTTTTGCTCACCGTTCTTGTGATCATTTTGACCCCACGGGGTGAGATCTTGCGTGGAGCCCCAGATCGAGGGGAGATTATCAGTGGTCTTGTATGTCTTCCATTTCCTAATAATTGCTCCCACAGTTGATTTCTTCAAACCAAGCTGCTTACCTATTGCAGATTCAGTCTTCCCAGCCTGCTGCAGGTCTACAATTTTGTTTCTGGTGTCCTTTGACAGCTCTTTGGTCTTGGCCATAGTGGAGTTTGGAGTGTGACTGTTTGAGGTTGTGGACAGGTGTCTTTTATACTGATAACAAGTTCAAACAGGTGCCATTAATACAGGTAACGAGTGGAGGACAGAGGAGCCTCTTAAAGAAGAAGTTACAGGTCTGTGAGAGCCAGAAATCTTGCTTGTTTGTAGGTGACCAAATACTTATTTTCCACCATAATTTGCAAATAAATTCATAAAAAATCCTACAATGTGATTTTCTGGAAAAAAATTTCTCAATTTGTCTGTCATAGTTGACGTGTACCTATGATGAAAATTACAGGCCTCTCTCATCTTTTTAAGTGGGAGAACTTGCACAATTGGTGGCTGACTAAATACTTTTTTTCCCCACTGTATGTACAGTTGAAGTCGGAAGTTTACATACACTTAGGTTGGAGTCATTAAAACTCGTTTTTCAACCATTCCACAAATTTCTTGTTAACAAACTATAGTTTTGGCAAGTCAGTTAGTACATCTACTTTGTGCATGAGACACGTAATCTTTCCAACAATTGTTTACAGACAGATTATTTCACTTATATTTCACTGTATCACAATTCCAGTGGGTCAGAAGTTTACATACACTAAGTTGACTGTGCCTTTAAACAGCTTGGAAAATTCCAGAAAATGATGTCATGGCTTTAGAAGCTTCTGATAGGCTAATTGACATCATTTGAGTCAATTGGAAGTGTACCTGTGAATGTATTTCAAGGCCTACCTTCAAACTCAGTGTCTCTTTGCTTGACATCATGGGAAAATCAAAATAAATCAGCCAAGACCTCAGAAAACATTGTAGACCTCTACAAGTATGGTTCATCCTGAAGGTACCATGTTCACCTGTACAAACAATAGTACGCAAGCATAAACACCATGGGACCACGCAGCCGTCATACCGCTTAGGAAGGAGACGCGTTCTGTCTCCTAGAGATGAACGTACTTTGGTGCGAAAAGTGCAAATCAATCCCAGAACAACAGCAAAGGACCTTGTGAAGATGCTGGAGGAAACGGGTACAAAAGTATCTATATCCACAGTAAAACGAGTCCTATATCGATATAACCTGAAAGGCCACTCAGCAAGGAAGAAGCCACTGCTCCAAAACCGCCATAAAAAAGACAGACTAAGGTTTGCAACTGCACATGGGGACAAAGATCGTACTTTTTGGAGAAATGTCCTCTGGTCTGATGAAACAAAAATAGAACTGTTTGGCCATAATGACCATCGTTATGTTTGGAGGAAAAAGGGGGTCGCTTGCAATCCGAAGAACACCATCCCAACTGTGAAGCACGGGGGTGGCAGCATCATGCTGTGGGGGTGCATTGCTGCAGGAGGGACTGGTGCACTTCACAAAATAGATGGCATCATGAGGAAGGAAAATTATGTGGATATATTGAAGCAACATCTCAAGACATCAGTCAGGAAGGTAAAGCTTGGTCGCAAATGGGTCTCCAAACGGACAATGACCCCAAGCATACTTCCAAAGTTGTGGCAAAATGGCTTAAGGACAACAAAGTCAAGGTATTGGAGTGGCCATCACAAAGCCCTGACCTCAATCCTATAGAAAATGTGTGGGCAGAACTGAAAAAGCGTGTGCGAGCAAGGAGGCCTACAAACCTGACTATATTACACCAGCTCTGTCAGGAGGAATGGGCCAAAATTCACCCAACATATTGTGGGAAGCTTGTGGAAGGCTACCCGAAACGTTTGACCCAAGTTAAACAATTTAAAGGCAATGCTACCAAATACTAATTGAGTGTATGTAAACTTCTGACCCACTGGGAATGTGATGAAAGAAATAAAAGCTGAAATAAATAATTCTCTCTACTATTATTCTGACATTTCACATTCTTAAAATAAAGTGGTGATCCTAACTGACCTAAGACAGGGAATTTTTACTAGGATTAAATGTCAGGAATTGTGAAAAACTGAGTTTAAATGTATTTGGCTAAGGTGTATGTCAACTTCTGACTTCAACTGTATGTATGTGTGTGTGTGTCTGTCTGTGTGTGTGTGTGTGTGTGTGTGTGTGTGTGTGTGTGTGTGTGTGTGTGTGTGTGTGTGTGTGTGTGTGTGTGTGTGTGTGTGTTTGTGTGTGTGTGTGTGTATAGGAGTGAGGGTGTATACAGTGTGTGTTTAGTGCCATTGGGTGGCACCTGTCTCTCTCGTTTGATGTGGTTGTCTGGTTGTCCCTTGGTTTGGCCATATGGTAAGGTAGGGCTGTTTGCTCCTCCTCCCACTTAAGCAAGTCTTTCCGAATAACAAATCCTGAACTTAGGGTTTCATCTTAGCTGACCATGTGTCTAGCAGGCTTTTTCATGCAAAAGGTTTGCAGGAGATATTAATAGACTTTGTGATTGTGACATTAAATAGTTGTGAAATAGTAGTTGGATCTGTATGAGAATTTTGCAATACATTTCCATTTACAAATACACATACTATCTTACACATGCTCTCTGTCCCTCCCTCCCACTCCCTCTCTAACACACATAGCACACACACAAGCGCAGGGTCTTGCCACCTCAGCTCTTGTAAGGATTCAACTGTAGCTGTGGAGGTTGAGAGGAGAGCAATGGTTTAACTGTGACGTGTCCACCCCCTCCAGGAGCAAACACACACACTTTGTGACACACATACACACACACTTGGTTACTCACTCGCAAACACTCTCATAGACACACACACACACCCCTCTCTCTTTCAAACACACACACAGTCATTGTAAAACATGGTGCACTCACAGACAAGTCTTCTTTCTTTGTGTGAAATCCTCTTCTTCCTATTATCTTCAGGTCCCTAGTTTGTGTCCTTGTTGACCTGTGCCCGATGTGCTGTTCTAGTCCCCTGGCGGTGGTAGTCCCTGGTGTGTTGTGAGTGTGGAGAGCTAAAGTGGTCCCTCTGTCTGTCCTGCTCCTGCATCTATGGCCCTGAGAAAGTGAGTGGGGAGATCGACAGCTGGAGCAGCTGAATGCGTGCAGGGGAGGGAGAGAAAAAGAGAGAGGGAGAGAGAAGGACAGCCCATTCCTACCCCCGCTCTGGCCCCCTGCACTGCCATCCTCCACCCTCCCACTGACCCCCCTCCCTGACCCCTCTGGATGCAAATTCCTGGTCTGACGCCCAAATTCCAAAATTCCAAATCTGTCCAAATCACAGGCGGAACAACAACTTGCATAGATTCACACACATACTCCCACTTACACCCACCTCCCCCCTGTGCCCCCACTCACTGGTCACGCAACGCACCTGGTTTCATTTCAAATCACCCCCACAGCTCCACAACTCGCTCCCCCACTCCCCATTTACCCCCCATCTATCTATCGTTACCGCCCCCATCTTTTTCTCTCTTTCTGTACAGCCACTTAGTTTCCTTCACTCCCGTCCAATCTGACACAGACGGATATTTATAGCTTGGGAGAGAAGTTGGTGGAATGTGGACAAAAATTTTAGCAGAGGAGAGAGGGAAAGAGACAAGCCCTCTTGGAAAAGGGGTTAGCTTTTCTAACTATCGGTAAATATTTAAACTGGAGGTCCTTTCTGGATGATATACAGAGAGACAGACATGTTTATATGTAAAAGCATGGAAAGAAGCTCTGAAGTAATCATCATCCATTTCTTCAAGAGGTTTTGTTATAACTACAGTACTACTGCTTTGACAACACATTATTTCTTCTGACAATTACATGAAAGCTGTGTACTTCAGGACAGCTCTACTACTGTATACAGACAGAGAAATATGTTAATCCTTTTTACAATATTATTATCTTAGTGTCTAAATTGTTAGTTATAATTTCAAATTCCTAGTTGACATGGAAATGAGCAGTGTCATTATTGTCATTGCACATACCTAATCATGGGTTGTTATGTGTGTGGGGGGTGACAGCTGTCATCACAGATGAGACATCACTGTCAGAAATCCCAACCCTCCCCCAGCTCTGACAAATTGCGTCCCCCTCCCGTTGCTGCTACCCAACCCCCAGTGGCCACACAGACACACTGCATACAATTCACTACTGTCTTCTCATTTCATAATCCACTCTAATTCACTTAGGCTTCATTTACTATGCAGATGTATTCCCAATATAGTCATTACCCATATTCATTCATCCATACTGGGATGTATGAGATTCTAACCATTTTCTTGGCATGTTAAAGCTGTGAAAGATCTAAGTGTTATATTGGACAAAATGGGTCTCAACCCCTGCAGCTGCCGTTAGGTTTTAATCGTAGTACTTTGCATCTGACATTGTAACATAAACAAGAACTCACAACACATGCCCAAACACACACCCTATCTCCTACACAGATCTGCAATACAATCAGCACAGAGACACCGTCAGTATATAATGAGTTGACTTTATTTACAATAAAAATGATGTGATATACATGATGACATTGCAAAGTAGGTCGTCAGAAGAGACCGAGGGGAAAAAAACAGCATAACGGCATGAAGGACGGAGAAATGTGGGAACTGGCATTAGAGGAGGAAGACATCTGACAGACGGAGCGGAGGATTTACATGACGATTGCAGAGGAAAGGAGGGAAAGAAGACACGACTCCAATAGAAAGATGACAGAAAGTTCCGGGTAGATAGTTGAGCAAGGAAACATCTCAGTCATGGTACATTTTGAGGATGCAGCTTTTTATCACTCCCATGTACCTGTCCCACACTTCCTGGTGTCTGTGAGAGAGGAAGAGAGAAGGAGAATAGAGAAGGCTCAAAACAAATTCTCATTATGAGAGCTGGCCAAGGTTCATAATATGGAGTGATCTTTGTTCATTCAGTTTAATGAGAGGCCTATGTTTTAATATGGTTGTCCGATGAATATGTCTTTGTTGAGTGTGTCGTGGTGCAGGGTTGTGTAAACCGTTAACTACATTCCAGAATGGCTGTGCGAGAAACAAGGTAACTATAGTTTAAAGAAACATGGAGGGAGATGCAGTGACACCCACTGGTGACAACTAGGAGGTGAATATGAAGAAAAATATACAACTGCAGCCTATGTCACCTTGATGGCCTTGATGAGACAGACAGCATAATATGTATAACAACTATATTATACTCACTTGAATGTGTCGAGTATGTGTGCAGAGTTAGTGTAGTGAGTGAGGTAGAGCCTCATGTCTCCTGCTGTCCATTTGTCTGACCGACACGGCTCAATAAACTGGCAGGGAGGGAGGGAGGAACGGAGGAACGGAGGGGGAGAGATGACATCACAGTCTCATGGGTAGCACAAATGTCTGTAGACCTTATTGGCCTCATAAGCCAGAGCCAGTGTTGAATATAGAGATGAAAGATTTACTACGACACTACTAATGATTTATAAATGTACCTTTTCCACCAGGTCAATGAAGAAGTCTCTGACGTCTTTTGTGTTGGTTAGTTTGGCAGCAATGTTGACAAGGCCTCTGGAGAGATTCTATGGACGAAAATAGAGAGAAGAGTTTGTTTCAAATAATTATCAAATAATTACAAGGTTTTTGATACTGCAGTTTAGAAATAATTCAAACTGTTTGTGAACAGTTTGAATTAGACAATTTATGTGCACATTTGACCCTATATAACCATGGTTACCACACTTTCTATTGACTGATTTACAGATTTTTGTAGTAGGCTGGACTGGACATCACCTCCTATGAAACTGGGTGGTCTGTTGTTGCTATAGCAGCCATGTTGGATAAACACAAGCATGTGTCGTCACTCACCTTGAAGTTGGCTTCCATCTCATTAAACGCTTTGGTCTTCCCCCGGAGAGCTGTGCACACCAAACTGAGTGGAGCAGAGGGGACAAGAGAAACAGGAACAAGAGCAAATATTATCATTCATAATAATACAACACACACAATGTACACACACAATATGAAGAGAAAAAATCTTTATGTGAATTCTTGACAGGAACTCAAAGAAAACCAATCATTAACATACAAATCAGGCAATCAATAACAAATGAACCACACTCTCATACCTCTTGTGCTGGTCAAGCAGATCCTTGTCAGTGATTAAAATCTTCAGTTCTTTTAGATCTTGTAAGAACTCCTTCTCAAGATCCACGTCCATGTCTTCCACCATGTTATCTGAGAAGACAAACTACTTCAGACATTTGATATTGCCATATTATATTACAGTGCTGTGATTGTATAATTGTTTGCAGAACTTCAATTAATGCAGGCCTCATAACGAATCAGGACTGATTGCACTGCACATCTGATAGATCAGGGATTCACCCAATGCTCCCACGGTCCAGTTGCTGATGAGCTGCCCTGCACAGAAGGCAAAGTCCTGGAATGTAAGATAGTGCAGCTTCCTCTTCCCCGTCTCAAAGCGATTGTTGGCAAAGAAAACGATGGCAGCGTAATCCCTGAGAAGAGGAGACACAGGGGAGTTTTATAAAACCATAAAAAGTGTAAAAAAGAAATGGAGACAAGATTATATCACATTGAATTGTAAATTCCACTCTATTCTACTGTTACCTGGCCAGGTTGTCAGAGAGAAGGAAGTGCTGACGAATGTTCTCCACCAGGGGTCCCTTCAGTTCCTCCACAACTTTGAATACACGCTTGAAGTTATCAAACTAGGAGAAAACGGTGATAATTCAGAAAATAGCAGTGTCTAGAGCTCTGTTGAGCTCATAGAATCTGTACAGGCAGGACAGTCTCACCAATGTTACAGGTCTGAGATATAGTGATTGTTATTGGGAGAGTCCCTCTTAGGATTCTGCTACCTGCCGCCTGCAGCTCTTCAGTGTGACGCCAGTCTTTGCACTGACGTCATCAAGGTCCTTCTTGGTCCCCTTTGAGAGTTTCTTCCCAAGGACTTCTCGCACAAACACGCTGTCGAACGCATAGTACCTTTACACAGGGAAAGAGGAGAGAGACAGACTGACAGATTAGGCGACGTTTAAGGCAGAGGAAGATAAGATATAAAGATGTGTATCAGGAGTTGGTAGAGCACCTCTCTATGAGCATGGCCTGGCGATGAGGTGGGATCTGGAACAACAGCTGATTGGCCAGTTTGGCAGGGCTGTGCAGGAGGCGCTCACACATCTGGAAGGTTCTGTACTGATCCATGGTGTCACTGTGCAGAACCTCAGCACTGGCTTCACACCCCTCCAATACCCCTCCCTCCATACGAACCTTCACTGCATCATTCACTGAGGATGGGGCAGAAAAGAAACAGGATTCACGGTTTATGTCATAGATAATTTGATTAAGTAACTTTGATGGATGTCTGTGTATAGTATAGCTATATGTGTGTGAGTTGGTGAATGTTGTGGGCCAAACCTGTGTAGCCATCCAGCCATAACTGATAGACTTCCTCGTCCATAATGGTGGTGTTAACCACAAACACATCGAGTTCCACTGACATCTATAAGGAAACAAGAAAAATTGTTTTAATAAGCTTCAAAGTTTTCATTTCACTTGTCACAATACCTGTGGAATATCATTAACCATAAATATTGTACTAAGTTATTAAGTCAAGGTAGCTAGCCACTTATTATATTAACTACATACATTATCTGACTAAACAAGAAGATACTTAGCTACCCTTTTAAATTATGGTTCCAATATTCTATATTGTTATACTACAAGCTTTTTAACTAGGAGTAATAATCCATAGCCTGTCCAGAATTTGTAAATTAACGTTGGCTAACATGGCTAGCTAGCTGACCAGTGATTATCACCCAAGATAAAACAGGTTAAATATGAATTATTATCTAAAAACATAACGGATAATAACCTCCTATAAAATATATATTTACTGCAGGAGACATTTCCATCCGTTGCTAATGCTGTAGCGAGGCCCAACACAGGACAGAAAAGACCTGTCAACAACAGACCAAAGCACTTCCGTGTTTTGTCACGCAGATGGAGTCGGAGGGGGGTCGGGGGGGTGTTGTAGTTATTCTTTGGTGGAGTTTAACGGCGGTTGGCATCCAATATTTGCAGTACCGCCCCCAAAGGAACTATAGTACATACCTTCAACGTTCCCTCAAAAAAAAATCGGTACTGAGCAAATTTCAGGTCTGCTGAGAGAAAATTCTGTTCAACTTCCAGCGCACTTTTACTGTGAACACTGAGGCTGTACCCACTTTAAGTTACAGTTTTAACAGTGGCCAAGTAGGCTATTGTGGCTATTTGATCATAATGTAGGCCTACCAGAGTGGCCTACCATAAAAAAAACTATGGAGAAAATGCATCCCATAACATTTTAACATGGAAATAGCTGTTCTATCATTCAGCCTGCAGTAGTAGCACATGTGTGGTGTTCAATGTAGGCCTACATTCCATGAGACTTTTGAAAAAAACCATGCAGGTTTTGACATTAACCTGTGTATCCACTTGTCCTTCAGACAAGGAAGTGACATAACATGTTTTTGTGTTGTTTGATGCAAGAAACCACTTTACAAAATAAAATGCATTATTATTCCCATACCATTATTACAGAGAATCAGACAAATTATGCTACCCTCTGCCTATTGGCTTATACAAGCCTGTCTCAAAATACAACACTGCCCATTTAAGACAAAAAAAATGTATTTACCTGACAAGCTTTTCAAAGATGTACACGTTTTGTCCTCTTGTAGGAAGCAATCACTCCCCTATTGCTGACTACAAATTATCTATAACTGAGCTAATAACTCACTAACTAGCAAAGGATATGAACAAAATGTGCACACATGGCTACATGCAGCTCTTGCTTCGATCTCAAAACAAGCC
This sequence comes from Coregonus clupeaformis, assembly GCF_020615455.1. Lineage (NCBI taxonomy): Eukaryota > Metazoa > Chordata > Actinopteri > Salmoniformes > Salmonidae > Coregonus > Coregonus clupeaformis. Next base: position 25,381,551 of record NC_059194.1, on the reverse strand, counting down.
CATTATTAACACCACAGCTGTAAATACAGTCCAGATCAAAGTAAATGGCACAGATCCATATATGGCAATTGTCTATTTGCATATAGGCCTACTGCAGTTCTGATTGGTTATGCCGCACCTGTCTGTGTAGAGTACAGGCTGAGTCATGCACAATAGAATCCTACTCCGATGTGTTCTGCCTACAACAAAATCTCTTGCATAGTTTGTTTTGTTTCTGTATGTTACATTGAAGGTAGCTAATATTGTGTTGACTCGATCACAATTGCCACAGTAAAGGGAAACATTGATAGTGTTATCTAACTAACAGGGAAAACTCTAGAAAGTTGAGTGAAGTTCAATCTTATGCTTCTCTCTGTGGGCTGATAGTTCTTCTGAGCTCTGCCCGGCAGTCCTGAATGCACATGCACAGCTTAGAGGGAACATTGCATCATTTACTCTTTGTGATACAAAATGGGAAAATGGGAAACTAAAATAAAATACAAATATATGTTTAATTACCCTACCAACTAACCCTACACTGTTTTCACTACCTTGACCTTACCTGCTCCTGCACCATGCCAACGGCTTGGGAGAACGGGACACCACCACTCAACACACCCTGTAACTCTTCTGAAGTCAAATCTGGTATACCCAAATACTTCTCTGCAGCTGCCACCACGACATCTATTTTCTGTGATTTATGTTCCATTTCTGCGGTACAATTGACAACCATTGCTATGAACGCTAAGAAGCCAACCTTACTGAAGCATACTGTATATCACTCATTGGCCTATCCCTCTGTGCTGGCACAGATCTACTATTCACAGGAATCCTCTCAGAATCCCTCACCCTTGACCCATCCTCCTCTACTTTCTTCTCTGCCTCAGCATATGACATCTTCTGCACTACTCTAGCCACCTCAACCTGCCTCTCTCGCACCGGACACTTCCGATCCCCAGCAACATGGGCACCCTACAGTTGACACACACAACTTTATCCACCGAAACTACACAATCTTCTATCTCATGCCCTCCTGCACACTTCCCACATCTTGGAAAGAGCTTCTGGATATCAGAGCAGCGATTACTCACCTCGAACCGAACAAAGATTTTTTCTTTAACGAGTCGGATGCAAAGGATTTACTGCTGATACCATACCAGGCCCAAATCTCCGTCATTCACATGAAGAAGAGACGCCGATACAGGGGACGCAGATCCGGGTGCCTTGTGAGAATTATTTGGCGAGTGGGTAACCCGCCTCTACCATCCATCCTATTGGCCAACTTGCAATCATTGGAGAATAAACTGGATGAGCTCCATTCGAAACTATCCTACCAACGGGACATTAAAAACGGTAATATCTTATGTTTCACCGAGTCGTCGCTGAACTACGACATGGATAATATACAGTTGGCTGAGTTTTCCTTGCATCGGCAAGACAGAACAGGGGTGGTGTGTCTATTTGTCAATCTAATATTAAAGAAGTCACAAGGTTTTGCTCACCTGAGATAGAGTATCTCATGATAAACTGTAGACCACACTCTTTACCAAGAGTTTTCATCTACAGTGAGGGAAAAAAGTATTTGATCCCCTGCTGATTTTGTACGTTTGCCCACTGACAAAGAAATGATCAGTCTATCATTTTAATGGTAGGTTTATTTGAACAGTGAGAGACAGAATAACAATAAAATAATCCAGAAAAACGCATGTCAAAAATGTTATAAATTGATTTGCGTTTTAATGAGGGAAATAAGTATTTGACCCCTCAGCAAAACATGACTTAGTACTTGGTGGCAAAACCCTTGTTGGCAATCACAGAAGTCAGACGTTTCTTGTAGTTGGCCACCAGGTTTGCACACATCTCAGGAGGGATTTTGTCCCACTCCTCTTTGCAGATCTTCTCCAAGTCATTAATGTTTCAAGCCTGACGTTTGGCAAATCGAACCTTCAGCTCCCTCCACAGATTTTCTATGGGATTAAGGTTTGGAGACTGGCTAGGCCACTCCAGGACCTTAATGTGCTTCTTCTTGAGCCACTCCTTTGTTGCCTTGGCCGTGTGTTTTGGGTCATTGTCATGCTGGAATACCCATCCACGACCCATTTTCAATGCCCTGGCTGAGGGAAGAAGGTTCTCACCCAAGATTTCACGGTACATGGCGTCGTCCATCATCCCTTTGATGCGGTAAATTTGTCCTGTCCCCTTAGCAGAAAAACACCCCCAAAGCATAATGTTTCCACCTCCATGTTTGACGGTGGGGATGGTGTTCTTGGGGTCATAGGCAGCATTCCTCCTCCTCCAAACACGGCGAGTTGAGTTGATGCCAAAGAGCTCGATTTTGGTCTCATCTGACCACAACACTTTCACCCAGTTCTCCTCTGAATCATTCAGATGTTCATTGGCAAACTTCAGACGGGCCTGTATATGTGCTTTCTTGAGCAGGGGGACCTTGCGGGCGCTGCAGGATTTCAGTCCTTCATGGCGTAGTGTGTTACCAATTGTTTTCTTGGTGACTATGGTCCCAGCTGCCTTGATATCATTGACAAGATCCTCCCGTGTAGTTCTGGGCTGATTCCTCACCATTCTCATGATCATTGCAACTCCACGAGGTGAGATCTTGCATGGAGCCCCAGGCCGAGGGAGATTGACAGTTCTTTTGTGTTTCTTCCATTTGCGAATAATCGCACCAACTGTTGTCACCTTTTCAACAAGCTGCTTGGCGATGGTCTTGTAACCCATTAGGAGCACTCCCTTTAAGAGTGTGCTCCTAATGTCAGCTCGTTACCTGTATAAAAGACACCTGGGAGCCAGAAATCTTTCTGATTGAGAGGGGGTCAAATACTTATTTCCCTCATTAAAATGCAAATCAATTTATAACATTTTTGACATGCTTTTTTCTGGATTTGTTTGTTGTTATTCTGTCTCTCACTGTTCAAAGAAACATGCCATTAAAATTATAGACTGATCATTTCTTTGTCAGTGGGCAAACGTACAAAATCAGCAGGGCATCAAATACTTTTTTCCCTCACTGTATATATTTTGTAGCTGTCTATTTACCACCCCAAACCGATGCTGGCACTAAGACTGCACTCAAGGAGCTGTATAAGGCCATAAGCAAACAAGAAAATGCTCATCCAGAGTTTTACCTCATTTCTACCAGCATGTCACATGTGCAACCAGAGGAAAAAAAACACAAGACCACCTTTACTCCACACACAGAGACGCATACAAAGCTCTCCCAACGTCATCAATGATCGTGGACTACAGGAAAAGGAGGGCCGAGCACGCCCCCATTTTCATCGACGGGCTGCATCGACGGGCTGTATATGGAGCAGGTCAAGAGTTTCAAGTTCCTTGGTGTCCACATCACCAACAAACTATCATGCTCCAAACACACCAAGACAGTCGTGAAGAGGGCACGACAATACCTATTCCCCCTCAGGAGAATGAAAATATTTGGTATGGGTCCTCAGATCCTCAAAAAGTTATACAGCTGCACCATCGAGAGCATCCTGACTGGTTGCATCACCGCCTGGTATGGCAACTGCTCGGCATCCGACCGCAAGGCGCTACAGAGGGTATTGCATGCGGCCCAGTATATCACTGGGGCCAAGCGTCCTGCCATCCAGGACCCTTATACCAGGCGATGTCAGAGGAACACCCTAGTCATAGACTGTTCTCTCTGCTACCGCACAGAAAGCGGTACCGGAGCGCCAAGTCTAGGTCCAAAAGGCTCCTTAACAGCTTCTACCCCCAAGCCATAAGACTGCTGAACTGCTAATCAAATGGCTACCCGGACTATTTGCATTGACACCCCCTTTTTTTACGCTGCTGCTACTCTCTGTTTATTATCTATGCATAGTCACTTTACCCCTACTTACATGTACATATTACCTCAATTACCTCGACTAACCTGTACCTCCCTGCATTGACTAGGTACCGGTACCCCCTGTATATATAGCCTCGTTGTTGTTATTTTATTGGATTCCTTTTTTTTTACTTTAGTTTATTTAGTAAATATTTTCTTAATAATAATAATAATAATATGCCATTTAGCAGACGCTTTTATCCAAAGCGACTTACAGTCATGTGCGCATACGTTTTTACGTATTCTTAACTCTTATTTATTGTTGGTTAAGTGCTTGTAAGTTAGCATTTCACAGTAAGGTCTACACCTGTTGTATTCGGCACTTGTGACAAATAACATTTTATTAGATTTTGGCTGCTGTGTTTTCAAACTTTCCATGTGTGGTCTTGGTCGGCAGTGATGACGGTAAGGAATTTCAGTTAGGCTTACATTTTGCCTTTCACTTTGAGCTGTGTCTTTGGTGTAGCTACCTAAGTTCTTCGTACAGTTGAAGTCGGAAGTTTACATACACCTTAGCCAAATACATTTAAACTCTGTTTTTCACAATTCCTGACATTTAATCCTAGTAAAAATTCCCTTTCTTAGGTCAGTCTGTCACGACTTCCGCCGAGGCTGCCTCTCCTCCTTGTTCGGGCAGGTTTTGACGTTCGTCGTCACCGGCTTACTGGCTACTGCCGATCCCATTCTCATCACTCCACTTGTCATGTCTTGTCTTGTCAATCACACACACCTGGTGCTCATTCCCCTAATTAGTATGTGTATAAGTGTTCCCTCTGTTGCCCTTGTCTTTGTGAGCGATTGCTTCATTGTGAGAGCGAGTGGAGTGTTTTACCTCCTGCGCCTGACTCCTTCATTCACACCTCATCACACAGTCAGGATCACCATTTTATTTTAAGAATGTGAAATATCAGAATAATAGTAGAGAGAATTATTTATTTCAGCTTTTATTTCTTTCATCACATTCCCAGTCGATCAGAAGTTTACATACACTCAATTAGTATTTGGTAGCATTGCCTTTAAATTGTTTAACTTGGGTCAAACGTTTCGGGTAGCCTTCCACAAGCTTCCCACAATAAGTTGGGTGAATTTTGGCCCATTCCTCCTGACAGAGCTGGTGTAACTGAGTCAGGTTTGTAGGCCTCCTTGCTCGCACCCGCTTTTTCAGTTCTGCCCACACATTTTCTATAGGATTGAGGTCAGGGCTTTGTGATGGCCACTCCAATACCTTGACTTTGTTGTCCTTAAGCCATTTTGTCACAACTTTGGAAGTATGCTTGGGGTCATTGTCCATTTGGAAGAACATTTGCGACCAAGCTTTAACTTCCTGACTGATGTCTTGAGATGTTACTTCAGTATATCCACATAATTGTCCTTCCTCATGATGCTACAGTGAGGGAAAAAAGTATTTGATCCCCTGCTGATTTAGTATGTTTGCCCACTAACAAAGAAATGATCAGTCTATAATTTTAATGTTAGGTTTATTTTAACAGTGAGAGACAGAATAACAACAACAAAATCCAGAAAAACACATGTCAAAAATGTTATAAATTGATTTGCATTTTAATGAGGGAAATAAGTATTTGACCCCCTCTCAATCAGAAAGATTTCTGGCTCCCAGGTGTCTTTTATACAGGTAACGAGCTGAGATTAGGAGCACACTCTTAAAGGGAGTGCTCCTAACCTCAGCTTGTTATCTGTATAAAATACATCTGTCAACAGAAGCAATCAATCAGTCAGATTCCAAACTCTCCACCATGGCCAAGACCAAAGAGCTCTCCAAGGATGTCAGGGACAAGATTGTAAACCTACACAAGGCTGGAATGGGCTACAAGACCATCACCAAGCAGATTGGTGAGAAGGTGACAACAGTTGGTGCGATTATTCGCAAATGGAAGAAACACAAAATAACTGTCAATCTCCCTCGGCCTGGGGCTCCATGCAAGATCTCACCTCGTGGAGTTGCAATGATCATGAGAACGTTGAGGAATCAGCCCAGAACTACACGGGAGGATCTTGCCAATGATCTCAAGGCAGCTGGGACCATAGTCACCAAGAAAACAATTGGTAACACACTACGCCGTGAAGGACTGAAATCCTGCAGCGCCCGCAAGGTCCCCCTGCTCAAGAAAGCACATATACAGGCCCGTCTGAAGTTTGCCACTAAACATCTGAAGGATTCAGAGAACTGGGTGAAAGTGTTGTGGTCAGATGAGACCAACATCAAGCTCTTTGGCATCAACTCAACTCGCCGTGTTTGGAGGAGGAGGAATGCTGCCTATGACCCCAAGAACACCATCCCCACCGTCAAACATGGAGGTGGAAACATTATGCTTTGGGGGTGTTTTTCTGCTAAGGGGACAGGACAACTTCACCGCATCAAAGGGATGATGGACGGGACCATGTACCATCAAATCTTGGGTGAGAACCTACTTCCCTCAGCCAGGGCATTGAAAATGGGTCGTGGATGGGTATTCCAGCATGACAATGACCCAAAATGCACGGCCAAGGCAACAAAGGAGTGGCTCAAGAAGAGGCACATTAAAGTCCTGGAGTGGCCTAGCCAGTCTCCAGACCTTAATCCCATAGAAAATCTGTGGAGGGAGCTGAAGGTTCGAGTTGCCAAACGTCAGCCTCGAAACCTTAATGACTTGGAGAAGATCTGCAAAGAGGAGTGGGACAAAATCCCTCCTGAGATGTGTGCAAACCTGGTGGCCAACTACAAGAAATGTCTGACCTCTGTGATTGCCAACAAGGGTTTTGCCACCAAGTACTAAGTCATGTTTTGCAGAGGGGTCAAATACTTATTTCCCTCATTAAAATGCAAATCAATTTATAACATTTTTGACATGCGTTTTTCAGGATTTTGTTGTTGTTATTCTGTCTCTCACTGTTCAAATAAACCTACCATTAAACTTATAGACTGATCATGTCTTTGTCAGTGGGCAAACGTACAAAATCAGCAGGGGATCAAATACTTTTTTCCCTCACTGTATCTATTTTGTGAAGTGCACCAGTCCCTTCTGCAGCAAAGCACACCCACAGCATGATGCTACCACCCCCGTGCTTCACGGTTGGGATGGTGTTCTTCGGCTTGCAAGCTCCCCATTTTTCCTCCAAATATAACGATGGACATTATGGCAGTGGGTCAAATACTTATCTCCCTCATTAAAATGCAAATCAATTTATAACATTTTTGACATGCGTTTCTCTGGATTTTTGTTGTTGTTATTCTGTCTCTCACTGTTCAAATAAACCTACCATTAAAAGTATAGACTTTATATATGTCCCATTATGATGTATGTGAGTGCACAGGCAGCGCCATTGAGACCATCTCCATTTTGAAGTAGTACATTTTCTTTTTCTACTACTTTTATGAGTTGGCAGACAAACTGAAAGGGTGCATACTGCCAGCTAGAGTGTGTTGTTTTAATGGGTATAAAGCCACGGTTGGTGATTTACGGCCAGCTGCAGTTATGGAATGTTTGCTCACAAGCATAATTAATTGGCTGATTCCTCCTGATGACCCAGATGGACTCATTTAATCCTTCCTTCACCCACAGGACGGCCCACCCAGTTGACTACTTTAAAATGGTGGTAGCCCTCAATGGCAATGTCCATGCTAAAACGGATTTTATCCATTTAGAGTCCTCTATCTAACTCGATGGTGGTAAATTTCCACTTTCCAATTGGTTAGGAACGCCCATTACTCAATCAAATTAAAAAAATAAAATAAAAAATAAAATAAGGAAAATCAGAATTAGTTATTTTCCCATAATAAACACAAATAAAATGGTAAAGAGTAGAGAGCTATTATGAGGAATTGTGGTGTGTGTGTGTGTGTGGGCATGCGCTCTTTCCCCACAGAGATTAATCGGAATAAATCCCACCAAATCCCTCTCCTCACCCCTCCCATCCTCCTTTTGCTGTTTCTATCTGGGTCCTTTCAAAATTACAAAAGAGAAAAACGACATAGTCAACTGTCTTTTTGTTTTACACCTCTCACTGCAAACCAGCCAACCCCCTCACTCTCCCAGTTCCAGCCCTTCTATTAGCTAACCTCACAGTGCCCTGATTCCATCCCAAGCGCTCCCCAGTCCTGGCTAACACCCTATATTGTTATGGCCTCACTGAAACAATAGAGTAGGAAGTGGAGGGCGGAAGGATGTGGCCGAATGCCTCAGTTTAAACCATAGAAAAGCCTGTTCTCACACTTTCTGTCTGTGTATATGAAATTGTGCACACTGTAACTGTGATACACTTCTTGTTATGCGTCAAAGTGTGATGCTGATGCTTTTGCATCATATTCTGCTGTGTGTGTGTGTGTGTGTGTGTGTGTGTGTGTGTGTGTGTGTGTGAGGGGTGCAGAGTCGGGGGAAGTCTTTAAATATTTTAAAATGTATATTAAAAAAACGATAGACTACAAAGATACAATGATATATAGCCTATTTGTTGTGTGTATTTTATAGATTTGGTATATTCATAGATTTGAACACAAATGTGATAGGCTACAGACTAAAGAAAATTAGTATGCCTATAAACACATGCATTCAAATTGCATGTGTGATGTCATTTCTTTCCACTGGATACAATACGTAAGCTATTCTTTTACAGTAAAGGAAGACCAAACGGAAAGGGAGAGGGGGAGAGGGCTTCAGAAGAGGAGGCATTCCTACGGCCGCCTCCTTCACAACCACCATCAGACAACTAGATTTGAACGCTCATAAAGACATATTGTTGGATAATAGTCAGCAAGAAACTGTTTTACTGTATATTTTGACCTTCAATCTCTTCCACAGAAGTGGTCTGTATCGATTTCGTACATTTTTATTGTGTTTATCCATGTTGTGTTTGAAAAGCCTCGCCTATGGATGATTGCTTGACACTTCTATTACTTTTTATGCGAGGGGAGAGCAAAAAGGAAAATCCCATTATTTTCAAATGTGCATCATTTTCTGAAATTCACTGAGTGGAGAGAAAAACAGAGTGTGAGAGAGGAGACATCCGCTTGATAAGTGACAGTGAAGAAGGCGGACATTGTTATCCTCCACACACCACGCAATAGGATGAGCAGGAATCGGGATTCATATTTCTTTGAGTGACTTCAAAGCCTTATGGTTTGTTTGTTTTTCTTCGGTGAATTTCAAATGACTGCCTCTCATGGGTTCATAATCAAAAGGAATGAATGTTATGCCATGAACAAATCCTCCAAACAGAGGGAATACAACATTTGCTCCGACAGAACGAACGCAGATGCTCTTCAGCACCTCATTTCTGATAAGAAGACATGAAGATCTCAGTGAAAGAACATTGACATATCTTTGTCCAAGGTTTTCCGATGTAGGATTACGAGCCAGCTATACAATAAAAACGAAATAACGGATTGGAAAAGCACGAAAACCTCACCCTGCCGACAGTAACAAAGGAAAAGAAAGGGAAAACGGGACAGTAACGCACACTCCTTTCATAAAGGCCTCTAATCGCAGATTATCATGTGAGATTTGAGAGTGATGGATTGACATTTGATCAAACAAATATTGCCATTGTTGTTTGGTTTTATTATAGCAAGAGCGACCTTGTTCAGGTAATTTTATAGCTCAAAGAAAAACGTCAATGTGATCATGTGAAGCATGTGCACTGTTCCCATTATCCATAAGCAAAGCCAAGAATTGCTGTTGGCCTACATTTGCTTCAATGGTGGGATAGAGACAGTTGATAGTCACAATTCAGGGCAGACTAAAAAGCTTGCTATACATGCCCCATTGTAGAGCATCCCAGGAATTAAAGGCTACAGTTATTTGTACCCTCAACTGCCTGTAATCAGAAAAGGCAATTTTTTCTCAGGTTATTGAATTACCATCAGCTAAAACAATATGGGGAGTGACAGTGAGATTTACAACAGAGAGTTGTCAAAGATGTCTGACGAGGATTTACTCGCCTGCTCTAAAGAAGAGCTGGTGAGGCGACTGCGTAAAGAGGAGTCTGAAAAGATCTCTGCTCTTATCCAGCGTGGACGGCTAATAAAAGAAGTCAACAAACAATTACAAGGCCACCTGCTTGAGATCAGGGAGCTGAAAACCATCAACCAGCGTCTCCAGGAAGAAAACACAGAACTACGTGACTTGTGCTGTTTTCTTGATGATGACCGACTAAAGGTGAAGAAGCTGGCACGGGAATGGCAGCTGTTCGGTCACCACGCAGCCAAAGTGATGCGTGAGGATCTGGGCGGCTACTTGAAAAAGCTGTCCGACCTAGAGCGCATGCAGGACGGATTAGTGAAGGAGAATCTGGACCTGAAAGAACTCTGTCTAGTCCTGGAGGAGGAGTGTGTCAGCAGGAGTGACTCCAGTCCCGGTGGATCCACTGAGCTCAACCTGCCGTGCATGGTGTCCCGATACCTGGGAGATGGAAGTTCAAGCACTGGGAGCGTTGGTAGTCCGGACCAGCTCCACCTGGTGTGCTCACCTGATGACTGAAGATGGAACACAGCTGGATACTTTCACTGATTAGTGAAAGAGCACGATACAGAGAAATATGGGTGGAGGAAATATGTTGACATAGTAGGAATATAATTGTTTACAGCATTCATTGCTAGAACACAAACTTTGTTGGAATAGTTTTAAGAAGAAAGCATATTAAACAAAATACAGCAACATCTCCAGAATGGCAGCCAGTCAGGTGTGGCTTCAGCACCTGCTGCTGTCCAAACGAAAACTTGAAAAATACGTTTTTTTCCTGGAAAGATGACAAGCCTACAGAGACATTAGACACTAAACATCAAGCTTTTTTGGAATGATAATTTGTCCATTTTTATTTTATTCAACCAATCTTTTTGGAGGTTATCCTCTTTTCAGTGATTGAGACTGTATATGGTTAACAGTAGAAGGTGTTGTTGGAAGGAGGTTGAGTTAGGATGTTATCTCATGCACTGGACTGTACTGGGAGTGGACTATTTTGTACCGCATTGCACTGGACAAAGCTACCATGGATCCCTGTAGATTCATATCTCAATACAGATTTGAGCCATACTAGTACATGATATCCAAAACCATTGAATAATTTGAAGGATGAGTGTTTTGTGAGAGACCTTTAAATAACATTGAAATAATGTAGATGCTGCATTCTGTCCCTCAGGTCAGGATTGGAGTGCTGTGTGTATGAAATCACAAACTAACAATGAAATTGTGTGTTATCAGCGCTGTCTTGGCTGCCCTTCAGTTTTACACTGAAATTGCACGAGATACATAGTTAGTGTGCTACAGTAATTTAGGCTGTACAATACACTAAACTTGGCACTGCTGGTTTGTTTCTTACACCTGCACCTATGAACTGAACTCACTCAAAACTGAACTGCCCCAGGCTGTTCTCAACCAACCACTTTTGTATCAAAATGGAAGCTCTAGACTGGAGTTTACAGGATGATGGATTTATAGATGCTGGCAACTAGGCAAGACACTTTTCTGTTCTTTATTGCATTATTATTGTTATGATTATTATAATTATTACAACTGCTTCACATTTTCTGTATAAGTTGCCAATAGTCAGGATCCCAATATAACTCATGTTTTGTGGTAATTCTGTCGAGATACTCTCTCATTGTCTTCATCAACTTGACCTATCAATATTACTTAATTAGCAAATACACATTTTTGTTTTATGCATATAGAACATGCTCCTGGATTAGATAAGATTTGCTTTGTTGTTGGCTGTGATTGGTGGGCTGCTCGTAGTGCATTGAAGAGATTTAAATACACTGGCTGAGACACTCAATCGTGTTGTGACCTTTCTTTGTGTGTGCAGGAACACGTTCATTTTACATGGTGTAACATGAGTGATTGATTGATCTCTCGACCTGTTTGTCCCAGACTGCAGTTGATTGATGTTCCTGTCCATGTCATACAGCCTGACATTGTGGATATTCATCAGTTTTATTGTTGGACCTGTTTGCACAGCAAGGAGATCTGGAGTGGACAGTAACACTTTCATCAACTTAGTGATACACAGAGAGCTCCTTTGACAGAGGAACACACATAGGCACTCTCTCTATTTTCTAACCCCCATTGCTATCATATGCTCTCTGGGCCTCGTGTGAGTGAGTGACTCACTTCATTTGCGGAAAGTACAGTAACAAGAGAACTCTGTGTTCAGGAATCAGGGTCATGGTTAATAGATCTCCATTTACCAGACTCTCATTATGATCTACTCCTTTACTTTCCCGGACTCCCTCTTACTGTAAACATGCTTTCCCATTCAATCAAACCCACGTCCCATTGTGACCTCATTTTCTTCTCTCTCATTACTTTTATACTAGGTACATCTGAAATGTTAATTTGTGTTCTTTTCATCTGTTTGTATGTGTCAGTGATACAGTTCTTTGCTTTTTACAAGGACAACCAGAGAGGAATGGCCAGTTTCTCCCTCCCTTTCCTCCCCAGCATCCATTACTCCCTTCCGTAAGGTTGCTAGGCAGCAACATCAAAAAGGAAACAGGACCTATTCAAAATGCAACAACTAACTAATGGGCTTAACACTAAGGAGTATTCTTTAACGCTTTCGTACTATTTTAAAGCATAGAATTTGCTTGACTTTTTAACATACTGATGCAAATATCACATTGTCATCAAACATACTTGAACATCACCAAATCAACATCTGTAACTTTGTCTTTATCGTCTCTTTATTGTACAGCTTTGTAAGATCGCATCAAAATGAAGGCACTGCCCACTAAACCCACAGTCAAAAGAGACACATTATCAAAAATATACTACACTCTCAACAATAAATACATGTCTATATATTCTATATTTACTCCCATGGTCCTGCCTTAGTTGTCTTGAAAATGTTCCCAGAATAATGCGGTTTTGCATAAATTAAATACATTCTATTGTACTAAAGATACAATATGAGAACTAGCTGTATACATTTTTTATATAAAGATAGCTAGCATACATGAGAAAGTTTACATAACTTGGCATGCGCGTATGATTATCCTAAAACAAAACCAACGTGTTTATTACCATGTACTACTATGTTGTTACAGGTATTAAAGTCCAGTGTTCATTCAGTAAATTGATGTGGTCCCTACATTTCAAATGCAGAAATATCCCCATTATTGCCAAAGTGCACAAAGTTAATGCATTTTTGTTTGCACATTTGCACAATTCTACCTCTTGGGTTTTGATCATAACACATATAGATTGTTAGAAGTTATATGCATCAGGGAAAACAAACAATGGTGTAACAATACAAACCTTTAAATATGAGTCATTCGCATCACCATAATGCTTCTTGTGAGTGTCAGTGTGTTAGCTTTTGTGTGTCACCCCATGTCGTTGTCATAATCGTCATCATCATTGTCGTCATCTTCATAACCGTCAGTGTTGTCACTCAGTCTTTCCTAACATGGAAGCCCGTTAAATCACAGTGTGAGGATGGTAGGCGAGTTTAGGGAGTGATCTGATTGGTCCCCACTGCTGCTGCTACGGCGATGGGCAATACTACAGGGCTGGGGGTTTCGAGACTGCTGGGCCACATCATGTTGAGAGGAAGATGACATAGGCGGTAGAGCCTGGGATGAAATAGTGGAACTGGAGTCTAGAGAGCCAGAGGGATAATTGAAGACCAGACTAGCTGTAAATGGAGTAAGAGATGGAGTAGAAATAAGAATTGGGGTGTGAAGGGACTCAGATTCCATGGGGCCGGCAGACGAGGTCACAGGACGAGCAGGGATAATAATTTTGGGTTTGGGCTTCTCAGTCTTTGATTGGCTCTTTGCTGAGGACCCTGGTAGGTCCTCAGGCTCGATTTTGATTCCTAATGAGGGAATCTCTGAGCTCGGGTCAGAATCAGAGTCCTGGATCTTGCAAATAGGGCTGTGGGCCTCTATGACAAACTCTAGCTTTTCTTTCTCCTTCTGTAGTTGAGCAATCTCCTTCTGCAGACGGGACTTTTTAACTTCCAACTCGTCTGTCTCCTAAAAGAGGTAAAAGGAAAGAGAAAAGGTTAGGGTTGTATTGTCAATCTATTTATTTTTTCAATTGGCACAAAAACCCAGTAGTTAAAACATCTTATGTGTCTGATAAACAGGTGATATGATTTACAAACGTAAAAAATATATGTTAATAAGCCTCTTCAAATTAAATTCAACTTACGCTTTGCAGAGTGTCTGTCAGCTCACGTCGGCGGTTACGACACTTGGCAGCTGCCTGTTTGTTCCGCTCCCTCCTTATTCTGCGTCTTGTCAACTCCTCTGGGGACAACTAAAGTGAAAGAAAGACATTTGATGACTATGAAAAAAGTACCAATAAGTTTCACAAAAATGTACTACAACTTGAAAGACGTCTAGCTCAACTCAATTGAAGGGGACTGCACTAAATAGCAGACGACGAAAATATGTTTAGAGTGGTGAAATACTACCACCTTGTGTATAAATTGAGTCACTACATTCAAACTTTCACAACGGCATTTCGTAATGTCTGAGCCTTTTGTCACACACTTCCTCCAATTTCATTTAACATTTTGTCCAGTTCTTTGTTTCTGTTCATCAAATTTTTCCCACCCCTGTATTATGATGAGTCACTCAGACCCCCGTTGTGACTCAGGTTTGAGTCATATGACTTGCCCCGGTGAGTCACATGATAGCCCATTTCCTGTCCCATCAAGTTCACTCAACCACACATTCTGGAAGTGTAACTGAGAGCCAACAGGTATAAAAAGCATCTACCCTCAAGGATAACAAAACGTACTACTAGTAGTAGTTAAGCAATTTGATAATTACTTGATGTGTTGCCATCTTGGCTCAAAGTCAAACAGGTTGATAAAAGCTCTCATATTTTCTAGCACTTAGCCTATTAAGTCACACTAACATCAAATTAGTGGCGTATCTCAAACAATGATTAAGCAGGTCAGTGTACATAACTGTTCCAAAGTACATAGGCCTAGGTGTCAACCAAAACAGATGTGGTCAACCTCTGCATCATCTGGAATTTCAAAATGTTCACAACAAATCTATCCCATTCAAAAGAGAGCTCTCAGGAATATTTGTTTCTGTAATTTTGTTTTCATCCTATCAGACAAGACGGGTGTGGTAATGTCTCACTGCCATGTCAGAAGTATAAGTCAGTCACAGACACTACAGGATATTACACACTACTGACACACTGACTCAACCATCTGTCTCTACACCTCTGTGAAGTCTCTAGTTGCCATTTTCCATGCCCCTCTCAGTCCCAACGGAGCACAGTATCTGTATACAGTGTAGCACTATTAGTAAGACAACAACTACACGGAAAAGAGCCTATTAGTGCTGAGCGATTAACCGAAATGTTGCATTTTTTAAACAACTAATTGACTGAAGTCGGTTCAATTATTTTAATTCCATTTCGTACAAATTTTTTCTGTGAGCTGGATGTGCGGTTTCTGTATAGTTAAATCAGATGAAGCCTGAACTGTGCGATGTAGTAGGGAGTTGTATTTTCCAAAAGGCAAATGTTCTAAAATTTAGCTCAGAAAATGTTGTAATTAACTACAATGACCATAATCCATTGTGCTCCTGCTTAAACTTGTCTGGTCTGAGCAGAGCTGAGACTGAGAGAAGAGAGAATGCGTGATCGAGAGGTATATTAAAGTAAAGTCATGTGAATAAATTATGGTTAATAAGTGATAAGCAGTAATGGGCAGTCACTACCATCATGGGACTTTTATTAATGGTTTTATTCAGTGTTGTTACAGCATTCAGCCCACATAATGCATAGTGCATTTAATGTCTAAAAAAATTATCGAAACCTAAATCAAAAACAGTGATTATTTTTTTATAATCTAACTGAAACCGAACCGATTTCAAAAAGCACTAATCGCTCAGCACTAGGGCCTACTAAACTATACCTCTTCAAAGACAACCACCTCTTCGAAATGTATGTTGTGATAAGTGACCTTACGATTCATCTGCAATTTGGTCAAATATCCACCCACATCCTGGTACAATGCCTACCTACCTTTTGAAATAAGAGTTTTACACTCTACTGGCTAAAGACGAAACATATTTACTTCTTACATGTTCATCGTTCCTGCGTCTGGTCGTGCTTCCGGAACTTGCCGCTGCCCTTATGACCCCTGGTCTGTAAAGGTGTGGTTGGGAAGGTAAGGGGTTGAAGGACCTCATTCCTGCTACAGGTGGGTAAGGAGGACGTGGAGGCCGCGAGGGGCCAGGTGGACCGATGAGGGAGGGCTGGACCAACCACTGGAGGTCTTGGTTGGAAGTGATGTCGTTGAGACTGGGAACAAACTGACTGCCTCCTGCCACAGTGAACTTCTGAAGAGAAAGAAAGAAAGAAAGAAAGAAAGAAAGAAAGAAAGAAAGAAAGAAAGAAAGAAAGAATAGTGTAAGGAGATGATGGAAAAGCAGAGGGATTTACAGCAAAACTATTATTTTGAACCAGATATGGACATATGCATGTATCAGGATATAAAAGGCAACAATTTTGACAGACTGATATTTCAAAATAAATTGGTAAATACATCCATCATGTGTATCAATTCAACACAAGACCACAATCAGACAATGGTAATCAGACTTACACCATGGCTATAATACAACTATTAGCCTACTACATTTCTTATGTCACTATTATTCCGTTAGTACTCTATTATTACTACATTCTGCAATTAATATTATTAAGCAATATGATAATTATTGGGTGGAAAACTTTAAACAAAAATAAGCATTTATTACTCTTATTGAAGTTTATCAACGTAGACCAATATGTGTGCCGCCTACCTGATCTTGTTGTGTAGTTGAGGTGCTGGTGCCCTGGGATACAGCACTCGATCCGGTGTGGGGGGACCCAGAGTCGATGTTGGGGTACGTAGAGCTGTCTCCTCGGCCCAAGTCCCCAATGTTCCGATACATCTTTGATTGTAAACTGCTATCCCGATGAGTGCAAAGTAATCCACCAGAGGAGTTTTATGAAGAGCAAGCGATGAAGTGTTCGGGTAAAGTGTCACGTTCACTATTCAAACATAGGGCAAACCCTCCTTATTTCTGGAAGTTGGTAGGATCCGAAAAGATGTATCCTGAAAGGGGAAAAAGGAAACTGCTAATGAAAAGCTTGTTCTTGTGTATGACTAAATTCTCTCAAATTAATTTAAATTACTCCTTACTTACATTGATCATTCCAGTTGGACTGAAAAGTATAGAGTGATCGTGGAATTATAAACGCCCAAACCGATACTATAGTTTTTCTACGCCCCTCCCAATTTACTGGAAATGGTGTTGTCTGTTTTTCGGCGTGTAACTGGCCACGTGCGAATGACGTAAGTGCCCATATATGGTGAGTTTCCTCCAGCAAGTGTTCCCGGGAATCCTCATAGACAGTTTGGTTGTTTAAATCAAATCAAATTGTATTGGTCACATACACATATTTAGCAGATGTTATTGCGGGTGTAGCGAAATGTTTGTGTTCCTATCTCCAACAGTGCAGTAGTATCTAACAATTCACAACAATACACACAAATCGAAAAGTAAAAGAATGGAATTAAGAAATATATAAATATTAGGACTAGCAATGTTGGAGTGGCATTGACTAAAATACAGTAGAATACAGTATATACATATTAAATGAGTAAAGCAGTATGTAAACACTTTTAAAGTGACTAGTGTTCCATTATTAAAGTGACCAGTGATTCCATGTCTATGTACATAGGGCAGCAGCCTCTAAGGTGCAGGGTTGAGTAACCGGCTAGTGATGGCTATTTAACAGTCTGATGGCCTTGAGATAGAAGCTGTTTTTCAGTCTCTCGGTCCCAGCTTTTATGCACCTGTACTGACCTCGCGTTCTGGATGATAGCGGGGTGAACAGGCCTCCCTGTGACATCGGGTGCTGTATGTGTCCTGGAGGGCAGGCAGTGTGCCCCCGGTGATGCGTTTGGCAGACCGCACCATCTGGAGAGCCCTGCGGTTGCGGAAGGTGCAGTTACCGTACCATGCGGTGATACAGCCCGACAGGATGCTCTCAATTGTGCATCTGTAAAAGTTTGAGGGTCTTAGGGGCCAAGCCGAATTTCTTCAGCTCCTGAACCAACAAAACCGACGCGTGCGCAACTATAGGGCAAACAGATGGGGTTGGCTTAGATTTTTGACAACATGTAAACTATATTTCGTCTCCAATGTTAATTGAAAACATAAATACATTTGCACAATGAGCACTTGTCTCAAATACATCGTTACAGTTTATTGTTAGCTAGCTAGCAAAGTTGAGCCATATTAGCATTAAATCAGTCAAAACACAACATGGTATCAAGAACATGATGACACTAGCTTCAATGACTCACTTACGATTCCCCACATGGCAGTTTCTTGTCATTGTTTGGTAGCTATCTGGCCATCCAGAATCACAACAACTAACGGACATCTACCCCACTGAAGCATGTGCATCGTTTTCGTGATGTTGTCAGCTAACCCATGACAGGGGCAGAAAGCATGCTCTCTTTGAATTCTACGCGTTTCTGCCCCATGCTTTGCATACACTTTCTTTTCCAGACCACATCAATCTAGACAATGCTGCCTGACCCCGTGTAGCTCAGTTGGTAGAGCATGGCGCTTGCAACGCCAGGGTTGTGGGTTCGATTCCCACGGGGGCCAGTATGAAAGTTGTATGCACTCACTAACTGTAAGTCGCTCTGGATAAGAGCGTCTGCTGAATGACTAAAATGTAAAATGTGAGTCATCTGAATGACACTATGGCTGCGTTTAGACAGGCAGCCCAATTCGGATTTTTTTTTCGATCAGCTCTGAAAAAGCTGTGATGTGATTGGTCAAAATACCAATTAGTGGGTTGCCTGTGTGAATGCAGCCTGTTGCTGAATTATTTCTCCATCTGTTTCAACTGTTTTTGGCAGTGCCAGTAGCTGGCGGTTTTCTATGGAGCCTACTGTCAAAAGCTTCCATAAAAATGCTTAAATCCTAAATCTAGTAGTGGCTGCGATATCACTGAACCGCTGCAGTCCCTGCTCTCCGTTATGGTTCTATTGGGGTTGAGTTCCCGACATGGTTGACTCATCTGTTGTGAATAACTACTAAGCATTATCGAAGCCAATACATAGCCTACTGTAGGATTCAGTTGCTATTTGTACCAGGTTGTATTTTAGGGTATAGAGTAAAATCGGATTTCACTGTGCTCAAAATAAGGCTAAAACTATTAGCAGCATGCATTAGGATAAATTTACAAAAATGTAAGATACAGTGAATAATGACTGTTGCATCATCATTATAATTTGAGCCATTTTGCTCTTAGTGTTGTTTTTGTCACTTGCCACCACCAGCACTATCACAATGCGTGAAAGTGAAAGATTTTCACTTCCGCATCGCGTTTTTGTCATATGTATACTGTGACCTAATACTACTACCACTTCCTTCTTTTCGGGTTTGCTTTGCCTGTATTATTTCCTTTTGTTAATGGGGAGACACGTGCACTTCTCTCTCTGTGGCATACTATATGAATGACACCTCATCGGAGTGTTGAATGAGAATATAGGGGGAGGTGAAGATGACTTAATGCCTCTGGAATGCCGTGATGACACACCCTTTCTGTCTCTAAATGACATGCCACCAATTGACTCAGACATGCATCATTGATGCATCACAAACGTAGACTACATGTACATGCAGAGGTAGCTACACATCGTACAACCATGCACACCCACAACCCACCACTTACACATGCAGATGCATTTTATAAGTCTTCATGTTTTTTTCGTAGGCCACATCACACACACCTACTCATCCACTCCCCCATAACACACACGCAATCTCCTACCATACACACATCTAATAAGGATGATTCATTTCCCTGTCTTTTTGGTGTATCTTCGAAAAATAATGTTTTGTTGATATGTTGTTCATTTGATTATGTATCAGATTACAAGTAATAACTTTCCCTATTTTATTTTTTATTTTTCACAATTAACAAATGTATTTAATTAGTCACCATGAGTCACTGTTTCTTCCAAAAGACAACATGGGCTACCTTCTATAAAACTAAAGTTAGCCAGAGGAATAGTACACTGTAATTTGGTTTTATGTAAACCAACACTGTGTTTACAATGGGGTTTTGTTATATATATTTGTTCTATTTCTTAGGTGACAAATAAGCCTAGAAGCAGCAAATAGCCTACTAATTGAATCAAGCAGTGTCAAACTGAAGTAATGTTCCTCTGCTCAACAATTCTTGATAAATGAGCATACTTGTTTCTGTATCCAAGCTCAAGATGACAATCCACCTCTTCAAGGACATAGGGTTCTGCTACTACCATAGACATTACATTACATTACATTTGTCATTTAGCAGACGCTCTTATCCAGAGCGACTTACAGGAGCAATTAGGGTTAAGTGCCTTGCTCAAGGGCACATCAACAGATTTTTCACCTAGTCGGCTCGGGGATTAGAACCAGCGACCTTTCGGTTACTGGCACAACGCTCTTAACCACTAAGCTACCTGCCGCCCTAATTAGTGAAAAAAAAGGATCAGATTTGGGCTGCCTAATTAGACACTCAGGATGTAGCTGGTTCTGTTCTGATGGATCTTGGCCATAGTTATATAAATATCTCTATATGGCTGCGTTTACACAGGCAGCCCAAATCTGATCCTTTTTTTCCCCTAATTGGTATTTTGACTAATCAGATAATCTCTGAAAAATATGGGGGAGGGGGGGTAGAAGGATTATTTTTATACTATTCCAGGTATTCTTAAAGAGGTAGGGTTTCAAGTGTCTCCGGAAGGTGGTCAGTGACTCCGCTGTCCTGGCGTCGTGGTGGAGCTTGTTCCACCATTGGGGTGCCAGAGCAGCGAATAGCTTTGACAGGGTTGAGCGGGAACTGTGCTTCCGTAGAGGTAGGGGGGCTAGCAGGCCAGAGGTGGATGAACATAGTGCCCTCGTTTGGGTGTAGGGTCTGATCAGAGCCTGAAGGTAAGGAGGTGCCATTCCCCTCACAGCTCCGTAGGCAAGCACCATGGTCTTGTAGTAGATGCGAGCCTCAACTGGAAGCCAGTGGAGTGTGCGGAGGAGCAGGGTGACATGAGAGAACTTGGATAAATTGTAGGGGTTTAATGGCACAGGCAGGGAGCCCAGCCAACAGAGAGTTGCAGTAATCCAGACGGGAGATGACAAGTGCCTGGATTAGGACCTATGCCGCTTTCTGTGTAGCATATATATACACATTAGAATATGTGTATTCATGTCATGATATTCTAAATGTTTGACATGGTAAAGACTACAACAATAGGCGATATGCACAGGCGAGCATGACGTATTTCCGGTTAAATCTCAGGATGGATGTAAACTTCCGGTTATCGTAGAATGCTGTGCTACCGTATGCTAGCATTGAATGCTTGTCGTCAAAAACATCCGAAACGGTTAATTTTCGTTGTTGTTGTTGTTTATCTTAATGTTTATGTTAATGTTTTTACTTGTAATACTTCGTCTTGACTTATAACACGATGACGTGTAAACGTACGAAAGTGTCCTTTCAAAAACGGGATGACAGCTCTTCCAGCCATCACTGCTGTGTGCCGCAATGTACAGTGTCTGCCAGATGCAATTCTTCTGTTAGTTTTTTTACTATATATTTATTTATTTTTACCACTTGGCTATACTGTCTCCCACCACTTACCTATTGTCTTGTGCCATTTACCTACCTTCAAACAGTATTGGCAGAGCAGTAGGTGAGTGGTGCAACATTGTAGCCTAGTACCAATAACAACAGTAGAGTGAAGGTTTTGCTCCTAATTCCTCTTGAAAAGTAGAAACATCAAGTACAAAAGCAAGGAAGTTGGGCCATATGTTTATAAAGAAAGAAGTAAAGATGACAGGACAGTTTTGAGTAGACCATCAGCAGTTTGAAGAATAGCTGAGTGGAATATGTTACTGTCATTGCAGTCATCAAGTCAGGAAAAAGTAGTCATCTCATTATTGTTTACATTTCAAACCAAACTCCAATTTGTTTACAACAGACCCAACAACAAAGCATGGCAATTCCCACTCAGCTACCCTGGTCTGTATTAGGCTACCACTGTTCAGCTATCGTGAAAACCACTAAAGTTCTAAAGTGTTCTCTTAGCAATGGCAATCAAAGCTGTGGTAACATTAAACGAGTAAAACATGTGTTGAACGGAACCTTGAACAAGTTCAACAGACTTTGAACGTGTCACTTAATCTAGTCCTACTCTCAGCTGGTGTGGTGGCTTTAGTTTCTTGATTGAGCGGTAGCAGTGGGCTCTCACAGAGATCTCATTTGTAGCCCTGTTTTTACCTGATACTTTCATAAAAGTACAAACACATGAAGTGAGAGGTATATACACATGATTAAACTTTATTTAAAGCATGATTAACCTGAAGAAGGACGGAGTCATGACTTAAAACACCAAAGCAAGGCTTCTAACTCAGGCTAGCTAGCGTTAGCATATTACCTTCAAAGTTGCAAAGAAAAGAAGAAACGTAAAATTTGAAGCCTTTATCCAGTTTGCTACGTGGTGTCGTACTGGATGTCCGGACGACCATCCGTATATCATTAACAGATACTTTAGGCAACTCCAGCAAACACCTTGTAAACTTCATCTCTGCCATCATAACGGTCTACTGTCACTGTAATGTTTTTTTCCGGTAACCGGAAATGACCAAGCATCCTTACGCCAATGCGGAAGTGATGCGTGCATAGAGCCTATCCTTGTTTACATAGGCCAAGGTTGAAGAAGCTGATGAATATCAACATTTCATGAAAACCAATCATTGCATAGGCTGAATCTTCATTGGTCGTCACTAGTTACCACAGCCACAAAGTCATATTTATGGCTAAACCCTACCTATTTCTACATTTGATCTTCTTAAAATCTGATTTTAAACCTAACCTTAACCTTAACCACACTGCTAATCTTATGCCTAACCCTAACCTTAAATTAAGACAAAAAGCTAATTTTTGTTTTTATGACATTTTAAGATATAGCTAATTTGGACTTTGTGGCTGTGGTAACTACTGACAAGCATCTTTATGGTTGTGCCTAGAGGGAGTACAGCTACAACCGGAAGATACTTTTCGTAGCAGGTTAGGAGAGCCAATTTATGCTTGATCCGAAAATGTGGTCGGAGACTCTGTATGGAGGAGGTGACGCAATCGCGGGGCCTCCGGAGGCCAAATTGAGCTCAGTCCCACATCGCTGTGGGCCTCCCAAATGTTGTAACAATGCAGAGGGCTCTGTATAGCTCCGCATTGACATGATTGGTTGATGGTAGGTGGGGGCGGGAGGTCCTGTATAAACACAAACTCACTTCCTTGACAATTTCCTCCACAACAGCTCTGCGCTGTGCCGCAAAGCGCAAGAAGTATGAATCAATCAATCAATCAAATGTATTTATAAAGCCCTTTTTACATCAGCAGAAACCCAGCCTAAAACCCCAAACAGCAAGCAATGCAGATGTGGCTAGGAAAAACTCCCTAGAAAGGCAGGAACCTAGGAAGAAACCTAGAGAGGAACCAGGCTCTGAGGGGTGGCCAGTCCTCTTCTGGCTGTGCCGGGTGGAGATTATAAGAGTACATGGCCATTTAATGCCAGATTGTTCTTCAAGATGTTCAAACGTTCATAGTTGACCAGCAGGGTCAAATAATAATCACGGGTTGTAGAGGGTGCAACAGTTCAGTACCTCAGGAGTAAATGTCAGTTGGCTTTTCATAGCCGAGCATTCAGAGGTCGAGACAGCAGGTGCGGTAGAGAGAGAGAGAGAGTCGAAAATAGTAGGTCCGGGACAAGGTAGCACGTCTGGTGAACAGGTCAGGGTTCCCTAGCCGCAGGCAGAACAGTTTAAACTGGAGCAGCAACA
Organism: Coregonus clupeaformis; assembly: GCF_020615455.1. Classification (NCBI taxonomy): domain Eukaryota; kingdom Metazoa; phylum Chordata; class Actinopteri; order Salmoniformes; family Salmonidae; genus Coregonus; species Coregonus clupeaformis. Next base: position 25,357,843 of record NC_059194.1, on the reverse strand, counting down.
TGACCAGGTGGACTGGGGACAGACAGGAGTCATCAGGCTAGCCAGGAGTCATCAGGCCAGGTAGTCCTGAGGCATGATCCTAGGGCTCAGGTCCTCCGGGAGGGGAGGGAGAGAGGGAGAATTAGAGGGAGCATACTTAAATTCACACAGGACACCAGATAAGACAGGAGAATTACACCAGATATAACAGACTAGCCCCCCGGCACATAGACTATTGCAGCATAGATACTGGAGACTGAAAATGCTCTGACTTCTGCAGAGGCTGTTTCACCATATATGCTGCACGGCCAATGCAGATGACCATATAACGCCCTTTAAATTCTCCAAACCTGTTAAGAAAAAGTTAATTCCGGTCGTAGCTGTACTCCCTCTAGTCAGAACCAATCTTTATTTGGGCCAATATACGTGCAAATAGAACAATACAACTCTTTGATATAAGTATTTTGCTTATAGTTAGTGCTATCTGGAATCATTGGGACGTCCCTACCATGGATCCTTAACTTAACCATTTAAAATTTCAACTTCAATGGGGGTAACTTCAGAGTTGGGACGTCCCAAGGATCCCCGATAGCAATGACCTTTGCTTATCCACGCTGCCACGCAGGCACAGAGAAGAAGACCAATAATAGGTTAAGGTAAAGTAAAAGGGGCGGGTTCTAGGAAGCACCAGCATACACGTAGGTAGGTGTAAGTTTTGGCTTTTTAAATAGTTAATATTTAACTAGGTCATAGTGTTATGGTTTTAAATAATTGTGTACGTTGAAATATGTTATTCTACTTTAATTAACTGTGAATTGTTCTCACAGAAATGGTGGCAAAAACGAACCAGCGCTTCAGTTAGCTAGCACATTAGCGAACTAGCAAGAGTATAGCGACAGAAAACAGCTATAGCTTGCTAGCTAGTAGTGTACTAGCCAGGATTGAAAATGGCTAGCTAACTACTGGATGTGAAGATCTAGCAACATATGAAGGAGCGTTGCAAACCATTATCAAACCCGAACATTTCTATTTTTGAACAGCTGTTTACAATGGACCTTCCACATGGCTACCGAGCAAGTGGTAAGTAACGTTAGCTAGCTAAAAGGTTCTCTACGCTAGCAAATTTAACTAGCTCGCTTAGGCAAGGCTGTCATTGCATCATGCATGAATTGTTGTTGTCAAGGTAGTTACAGGTTGAATACTCATTATTGTCACTCTTTGAATCTCATAATTGCCTTGTAACTCAATATTGCCATGGTCCACAGTCTAGCTGAGGAACCCCGGCTCAACTCCGTTTTCTTATATGGCTGCTGAGTTGAGATTTGATGACTGGGTCGCGGAATTTGCTAGCAACAACATTGAGTCACCATCAGTCGATTCTGAAAAACGCATGACTGTACCTATGTTTGTCTGGTAGAAGTGCGGTCCTTCTGTGGGGTGCTGAAATTCATACTTTAAATAAAAACTTTTAGCGAATACAACCACCAACTTTTTTTTTTCTTCTCGTTGAAGTCCCAATGATGCCGGAGTGCTCGGAACCAATTGAATCTCAGTTTACGCAGTATGAGCAACGAGGAAAAAGTCGGTGGTTGTATTCGCATAAAGTTTATTAGAAGTATTTTCAGCACCCCGTGGAAGGACCGCAGTTGTACAGGACAAACATAGGTACGGGTAAACGTTTTCAGAATGTATATTTTTACAATAATCGACTTTTGGTGACAATGTTGTTGCTAACGGATACCGAGACCAGTCATCAAAACTCAACTCAGCCTCGATATAAGAGAACGGAGTTGAAGGTTCCCCAGCTAGCTCCACACCTGCCTTAAATACACAAATATTATTACAATAATATATGAAGTCATTTTTCACATCACATTTATTATCAATACAAAATATGTCTGATATGACGTCATACAATACTACTACTGACTAACACACCTATCTCACAAGTCCCAGTTCTCATCTCCATCTGTAGCAAAGCCAAGAGCTCGTGCAGCTCCCCACGCTGGGGACCCTCTCCTCTTTGAAGATACCAGTTCTGCAGCGCCACCAATGAACAATCAGGGTTACTACACTACTGGATACAACATGGGAGGGGCTCCAGCTGGAGGACCAGGGGATGCTGGGGTCAACAACCTGTTTGCTGACCCAATGGCCAGTACAGCCATGATGTATGGCTCTTCCCTGGCCAACCAGGGAAAGGATATTGTCAGCAAGGAGGTGAGAGAATCACACTAGAGGCTGGTCTCATTTTCATTGGGACGATGGCTACGTTCCAAAAAACTAACAGCTGAATGCACTAGAGTTGCAGCAGGTACAGTGCCTTCGGAAGGTATTCAGACCCCTTGACTTTTTCCACATTTTGGTACATTAGCCTTATTCTAAAATGGATAAAATAAAATAGCAATCTACACACAATACCCCATAATGACAAAATTGAAAACAGATTTTTAGAATTTTTTGCAAATGTATAAATAAATAAAAAACGGAAACCTTATTTACATAAGTATTCAGACTCTTTGCTATGAGACTCGAAATTGAGCTCAGGTGCATCCAGTTTCCATTGATAATCCTTGAGCTGTTTCTACAACTTGATTGGTGTCCACCTGTGGTAAATTCAATTGATTGGACATGATTTGGAAAGGCACACACCTGTCTATGTAAGGTCCCACAGTTGACAGTGCATGTCAAAGCAAAAACCAAGCCATGAGGTTGAAGGAATTGTCCGTAGAGCTCCGAGACAGGATTGTGTCGAGGCAAAGATCTGGTGAAGGGTACCAAAACATTTCTGCAGGATTGAAGGTCCCCAAGAACACAGTGGCCTCAATCATTCTTAAATGGAAGAAGTTTGGAACCACCAAGACTCTTCCTTGAGCTGTCCGCCCGGCCAAACTGAGCAATCGGGGGAGAAGGGCCTTGGTCAGGGAGGTGACCAAGAACCCGATGGTTACTCTGATAGAGCTCTAGAGTTCCTCTGTGGAGATGGGAGAACTTTCCAGAAGGATAACCATCTCTGCAGCACTCCACCAATCAGGCCTTTGTGGTAGTGTGGCCAGACGGAAGCCACTCCTCAGTAAAAGGCACATGACAGCCCGCTTGGAGTTTGCCAAAAGGCACCTAAAGACTCTCAGACCTTGAGACACAAGGTTCTCTGGTCTGATGAAACCAAGATTGAACTCTTTGGCCTGAATGCCAAGCGTCACGTCTGGAGGAAACCTGGCACCATCCCTACGGTGAAGCATGGTGGTGGCAGCATCATGCTGTGGGGATGTTTTTCAGCGGCAGGGACTGGGAAACTAGTCAGGATCGAGGCAAAGATGAACGGAGGAAAGTACAGAGATCCTTGACGAAAACCTGCTCCACAGCACTCAGGACCTCAGACTGGGGCGAAGGTTCACCTTCCAACAGGACAATGACCCTAAGCACACAGCCAAGACAGTGCAGGAGTGGCTTCAGGTCAAGTCTCTGAATGTCCTTGAGTGGCCCAGCCAGAGTCCGGACTTAAACCCGATCTAACATATCTGGAGAGACCTGAAAATAGCTGTGCAGCAACGCTCCCCATCCAACCTGACAGAGCTTGAGAGGATTTGCAGCGAAGAATGGGAGAAACTCTCCAAATACAGGTGTGCCAAGCTTGTAGCATCATACCCAAGAGGACTCGAAGCTGTAATTGCTGCCAAAGGTGCTTCAACAAAGTACTGAGTAAAGGGTATGAATACTTATGTAAATGTTATATTTCAGTTTTTTATTTTGAATAAATTAGCAAACATTTCTAAAAACCTGTTTTTCCTTTGTCATTATGGGGTATTGTGTGTAGATTGAGGGGAGAAAACAATTTTAACAATTTCAGAATAAGGCTGTAACCTAACAAAATGTGGAAAAAGTCAAGGGGTCTGAATACTTTCCGAAGGCATTGCGTTCAAGTGTGGATCCTTTCAGATCAACTCGGGGATGAGATTTTATCAAAGGGCTTCAGCCAGATATGGATAAAGATTGGATGGTTAGGGTTAGCTGTGTATGAGGTAGCCACATGAGCTCTAGAGCTGGTCTGCATCTGTTACTTGGCTTAGTTTGTGCCTGATGGAGCCTACTGTTGACCTCTTCCATAGTTTGTTCCTTAGAAGCATTGTGACACATTACTCTGTCCGACTCTTGATGCTGGATGAGACTGCGCCAACCATCTTTGACTGTGCTTATGATGACAGAGAAATTCACTTGTGCAATCTCTGTCTCTTCAGATCAGCAGGTACGTGTCTGTGAACAAACTGAAGTATTTCTTTGCCGTTGATTCCAAATATGTAATGAAGAAACTACTGCTCCTCATGTTTCCATACACACACCAGGTAATCAAGTCATTTATTACGTCATATCACATCCTTACACATGATGTTCCACAGAGTATGATACCCAACAGCACTGTAGCACACACTGGTGTGTCAAAGTCATGGAGATAGTCTTGGCATTCCTCCTTCGTCTCGTCTCATGTTCTCTTGCACCTATCTAATAGTCAGGCCTCCAAACAAGATAATCACTCTGCTAGCACTTGTGTGTTTTGATGTTGAGGTCACACAGAAGATTAACATTGCCTCTGTTACAGATGTAAAAAGGACCGCTGCATTTGTGTTTCATAAATTTTTATATTAACAAGCCTGATCAGTTTCCACACAATTTCCATACTCAGATTAGGATACATTGTTAAACAGACATTCTGTGACCTGATAAATGTTATTTTCAGCAATAACTTCTCTATGATGTGTAAATACATTTCACATGTTGTTATTTCAATAGGACTGGGAAGTTCGTTACCACAGAGACACTCCTCTCACACCCAGGCATGATGTGAATGCGCCCGACCTTTACATACCGTGTAAGTTAATTTTATGATATCAGAAAGATGTTTAATATCATTCATCTTTCATGATGGAATCTTTTGAATTGGAATACACACTTTGAATTGTTTTGTTTATTACTGTATTGTTTTTCAGCAATGGCTTTCATCACCTACATTTTGCTAGCTGGGATGGCCCTTGGCATTCAGAAGAGGTTACTTCAACTATTATTATAATTATAACTACGTTTTCTTTAGAACTGTACAAACACGGTCAAGCAAATATATGATTTCTGTAATGTTACAGATACAATTTATTCATTTCATTAACACAGTACTTGTAACTTAATCAACAAACTAAAGTTCTTCCCTCATAATTATTATTGTCTCTTCTTCAATGGCAGGTTCAGTCCAGAGGTCCTTGGTCTGTGTGCCAGCACTGCTTTGGTGTGGGTTGTCATAGAGGTCTTGGTTATGTTGCTGAGTCTCTACCTTCTCTCTGTTCACTCTGACCTATCCATCTTTGACCTCGTTGCCTACAGTGGATACAAATATGTGGGGTAAGGGCTCCAATAGATCTGTGTTGTTATCTAGACTCTGTAAGATTTGTTTTAACTTCACGTTGTTACATTTGTTCACACATTACTATGATACCCCTGTTTTTTTAGCATGATTATTCTATGTTTTAGGATGATTTTCACAGTGCTGGGTGGTCTGCTGTTTGGCAGTGATGGGTACTTCGTGGCTCTCACCTGGTCATCGTGTGCCCTTATGTTTTTCATTGTAAGTACTTGAGAACTCTGGAAATGTTTCAGATATTCTCTTAACTAGTAATGCATGCTTAATGCACGATAGGAAGCAAATTGACATGGTTTAATTAGTTTTTCTTACTTTAAACTTTATTTCCAAGAGTAAACATAATTTTGATCATCCCATCAGGTCCACTCTCTCAAAATGAAGATTCTGTCGTCTCTCTCCCATGACTCCATGGGGGCTGGGGCGAGTGCCAAACCAAGACTCCGCCTGTACATCACCGTGGCCACCGCAGTTTTTCAGCCAATCATTATCTACTGGCTCACCTCACATCTGGTCAGGTGACCTGGTATGGGGTCTGACCCTGAGGTCCATTGGTATCAAGCTTTTAAAAAACACATGTTGATGCTTTCTACAAACTTCCTTCTTGTGAGTGTCACTGTTACCTGCCTTTCAGCTCATCTGCCAGGGAAAACGGGATAATAGATATTGAGCTTTATCTTGTGTTCAGCTTGTGGGTTAAAGCTTTAAATGAACATTTTATTTTTGACTTTTGTAGGTGTGAGACTTTTGTATGCAAGACATCACTTGTCACAATGGAAGGCTTTTATGTTTTCCCACCATGAGTGTTTTACAGACAGTCATTTTTGGCCACCTTATTTATAGAGAAAGAAGGGCTTTGTATTCATGAAATTGGAAGTTATGATAAATGTTTCACGCCACACTCCAGTTCTTCCTCTAAAGTGTCCTGTTTATGTTGTCCATTTGGGTTTACCAGAAATGTTGCAATGTGGTTAAATGGAAAATGATTGAGCTACTTGGAGGATGTGCTACCAGTGCCCTCTCCATTTTAGCCTTCCCTGTTAATCCCTCCTTTTATTATTTATCTAAACTTTGTGGAGCATGAACAACATTGTTAGCATTTTTTAAAAATAAAATAGAATTTTAACCATGCCTTTGTCATTTTGTTAACTGAATGTTAAGTTTAAATGGAAAAATGTCTTGCTCAGTTGGATCATCCTGAATTTGTTGGGAAAAGCCTGAACTGTATCTTTAAGGCGGGAACGCGTAGGTGGCGCGCATTCTGCAAAGCGTCCTTTTGGTTTCCAAGGGAACGCTGGAAGAGATCGTGGACAGTCGGGAATTAGACTTCGATTCTTTGTATGGAAATCGGACAATATTTTAAACCGAATGGTATATTTAGCCTAACTCAAGACTTTCACTTATATCCACTGACAACTATTTACGTTGCTTTATAGGTAAGAAATGCATTCTTTTTTATACTCTTAAGTATTTCTGTCAGCACCAGAGGGGTATTTGACAAAAGACTGCTTGACTGATTGTGCTAAATGTAACTTTATATTCTACCGCCATTTTCCGAAGTATGAGCACATTGAGCAGCTTTGTTGAGCACCGTGTGGCTTCATGAGCAGAATGCTCTAATTACCCTTTTGAAAATAAGTTGTTTTCCAATCAAAAGGATTTTATGCATGCACCTGTCCAATGCCTATTTGCTAACGTTAGCTGTCTGAATGCGAGTAGCTATAGCTAAATCATTTATCCATTATAGAAGTGAAATGGAGAGAAAAAAACATAGGGGAGGACTTTGTTCAGACTTTTGTCTTAATCTTTAGCTTGTATTTTTTTTAATTTTTATTCTTACCAACTGAATGTTCCTGGAGCAGGGGGTGCACAGTGAAGCTTTTGAAGAGCGATTTTTTTTCTCCAAAAGGTGATTCCCAACCTTTGTTGGTTACTGTACTCCGAATCACATTTTGCTCAGTCCGGAGAACCCACAAAGTACTCCCTCATGTGCATTTTACCAGTAGGCCTATGGTCTTATGAGTCTTTCCAAGTACCCGCAATGGATAGCCCGAGTACCCCAGGTTGGGAACCAGTAGACTGTTACTCACTGAATTAATGGCTAAATGTTGTAAGACCGTCTGATCTGGTCTACAAAGGCTATTGGGTTTGTCTACGTTTTTCTAACTGTGGAAATGCATTGCCATCAACTTTAACTGACTTTTTTCCCATGCCATTGAAATAATGTTTATCTGCTCTGCTTTGCCCAACAGACCAACTATTGAATGAGTGCATAAGAAGTCTGCTGCAGGGAGAGAGATGGAGAGTGACACTCACACACTGCCACTCCTCCCTACATCTCTTCCTTATCCCGCCACTCTCTACCAGTGCCTGCCTTTCTCTTCCTCTCTTCTGCAAACTTCTTCCACTGTTCATGTTTCACTGCCTCTGTCTCCTCTGTCGATCCCACCATCCCCTACTTCACTTTCTCCCACAGCTACAGCTTCCATTCACCTCAAGACTGAACCTCTCTCCCCTCTTTTACACCCCCTGTCCCCCCCTCTGTTCCTTGATGGACAAAACTCACACTGCCTCAACTTTCCAACCACATCTGACCAAGATGACTTGACCTGCCTCAGCTGGTTGCATGAAAGAGGAAACTTGCTTCCCCTGCAGCCCCTGCCCAAAACAACACCACTGCCTCAGCTGGAGCCCCAGGATCTCATACCTACCCCACACCTTCCTCCCTCCCCATCCAAGCCCCCCTACTCCTTCAGCAGTCTAATCTTCATGGCGATAGAAGACTCGCCAGACAAGAGGCTCCCAGTAAAGGGTATCTATGAATGGATAGTGAACAGCTTCCCCTACTACAGAGCAACACCTGGGGGATGGAGAAACTCTGTTCGACACAACCTGTCTCTGAGTAAGAGCTTCCGTCGGATTCACAGGGACAAGTGCCAGGTGAGATGTGTTCACTGGTCTTCAATGTGTCAGTTTGCATGGTCTAGCTTTTTGTTTGAAATAATGGTATTTTGTAATATTGAAGATTGTGTATGATTTAATTTTCAGTTGGTGGGGAAGGGCTCACTGTGGTGCGTGTGTCCAGAATATCGACATGCTCTTCTGGAGGTGCTTAGGAAGACGCATTATTACCACGGCACCAACAGTAACTTACTAAACAACCCTGCATTGTGAGTATGAACAAACACATCTGTAGTTTAGTTCACAGTGTTAAATATCAAAAAGCCTTCTAACCGTGACTTAACACCGACATATTTTTGCCCAAAGACTTGTTGGTTAATGAATGTCAGTTAATGATTTGTCTTACAGTAGTAGATTTATTACAGCCCAGTCAGACCCTTACCAGTTGTCCAACTAACTGTATTTATCTTCCCTCTGTCCTGTGTGTCCGTGGAGCAGGTTGGAGGGAGCTGATTACGGAGTATCTATGGTGTGTGACACTGTGGAGATCTCAGGTTAGCCCTCCTCCATCACTAAGAATGTCAGCCTCATATACCTTGATACCCATGTTGCTTTGGTGCAAACTACAGCCCCTGACAGTATTGTAGTGCCTATTACAAATGTATTTTTGAAGATGTCAATTTCCTCTTAATGTTTAATTCATAGTTTAATCTAAATAGTTATTTTCAATTGAGGAACAATTGATCTATCTATTATGCCTTAATTCGCCTGCTGATTTTTTTTTTTACCCCTTTCTCCGCATGTTGCATGGTTGGTGAGTTTGCTGTTGTCATGGCAACAGCCATATATTACCTTGGCAACCTATAGCCATAGCAACACGCTGGCTCAGCTCTTTATGTCACTCTCTTTTAGTGCAGTGCTTATGTAAAACTGGTTTTGGCCAAGGCCAGTAACTTCCTACATTCCACTCAGAGATAGATTGTCTACAGGGTATACACTGTAATGTAGTGATGGTTGGAAAAAATGGATAGTTACATATCGCGATGTTATTTTGGACGATATTATATCGATACCTTGACTCCAAGTATTGATTTGTAAAAAAACAAATATATATATATATATATATATATATATATATATATATATATATACAGTGGGGGAAAAAAAGTATTTAGTCAGCCACCAATTGTGCAAGTTCTCCCACTTAAAAAGATGAGAGAGGCCTGTAATTTTCATCATAGGTACACGTCAACTATGACAGACAAAATGAGAAAAAAAAATCCAGAACATCACATTGTAGGATTTTTAATGAATTTATTTGCAAATTATGGTGGAAAATAAGTATTTGGTCAATAACAAAAGCCACTCCTTCGTTGCCCGGGCGGTGTGTTTGGGATCATTGTCATGCTGAAAGACCCAGCCACATTTCATCTTCAATGCCCTTGCTGATAGAAGGAGGTTTTCACTCAAAATCTCACGATACATGGCCCCATTCATTCTTTCCTTTACACGGATCAGTCGTCCTGGTCCCTTTGCAGAAAAACAGCCCCAAAGCATGATGTTTCCACCCCCATGCTTCACAGTAGGTATGGTGTTCTTTGGATGCAACTCAGCATTCTTTGTCCTCCAAACACGACGAGTTGAGTTTTTACCAAAAAGTTATATTTTGGTTTCATCTGACCATATGACATTCTCCCAATCCTCTTCTGGATCATCCACATGCACTCTAGCAAACTTCAGACAGGCCTGGACATGTACTGGCTTAAGCAGGGGGGACACGTCTTGCACTGCAGGATTTGAGTCCCTGGCGGCGTAGTGTGTTACTGATGGTAGGCTTTGTTACTTTGGTCCCAGCTCTCTGCAGGTCATTCACTAGGTCCCCCCGTGTGGTTCTGGGATTTTTGCTCACTGTTCTTGTGATCATTTTGACCCCACGGGGTGAGATCTTGCGTGGAGCCCCAGATCGAGGGAGATTATCAGTGGTCTTGTATGTCTTCCATTTCCTAATAATTGCTCCCACAGTTGATTTCTTCAAACCAAGCTGCTTACCTATTGCAGATTCAGTCTTCCCAGCCTGGTGCAGGTCTACAATTTTGTTTCTGGTGTCCTTTGACAGCTCTTTGGTCTTGGCCATAGTGGAGTTTGGAGTGTTACTGTTTGAGGTTGTGGACAGGTGTCTTTTATACTGATAACAAGTTCAAACAGGTGCCATTAATACAGGTAACGAGTGGAGGACAGAGGAGCCTCTTAAAGAAGAAGTTACAGGTCTGTGAGAGCCAGAAATCTTGCTTGTTTGTAGGTGACCAAATACTTATTTTCCACCATAATTTGCAAATAAATTCATTAAAAATCCTACAATGTGATTTTCTGGATTTTTTTTCTTCTCAATTTGTCTGTCATAGTTGACGTGTACCTATGATGAAAATTACAGGCCTCTCTCATCTTTTTAAGTGGGAGAACTTGCACAATTGGTGGCTGACTAAATACTTTTTTCCCCCACTGTATATATATTTAGAATCGTGATAATCGCAATACATATCGTATCATTACCTAAGTATCATGATAATATTGTATCGTGAGGTCCCTAGCAATTCCCAGACCTACTGTAATGCATGGCTTTTCTATCTAAGTGTTCAATTGCTCTACTGTATACGACACTATTATAAAACATTTGCACATTGCACATCAACAATGTATGCGGATACCAATAATGGATGTTAATGTGCCACATTTTTCAATGTACAGTACAAAACTAATTTGGGTCTCTGTCACACAGATTCCCTTTCTCAAACTCTCCTCCTCTCCTCCTCCGCTCCCCAAGCCTTGACCTTAGACAACCCACCTCTCTCCTCAAATCCACCTTCCCCTCTGACCCCTGACCATGAGGAGATGGTCAGCATGGAGGCAGTGGAATATAAGGAAGAGGTTGGTGAGGAGATGGAGAAAGACCCCCTGTCAGACAGCGGCTACATAGAGTTACACTACTACCAGTATCATCAGTACCAGTATCTGGTCCTGCCCGGGGACACTGAACTGGATCTGGAGACCGTAGAGATCCTGCAGCTGGATGCTGAGGCCCAAGAGGCTGCTGGGTCACTTCTGGACCTGGCAGGGGGTGGACATTAGACTGATCTACAGATAATAACATGCAGTGGGGTCTAAACAAATTGATCAATAGACTGAACTACACTGTGATGCAAGGAGATTATGTGCAACCTGAGTGATAGAAATTGGCAATACGTTGCTGTGTGCTGACATTTTGACACTGCCTGAGATTAGATTTGCTGTCATGAAGTGATATACTGTAGCTACTATGATTGCACATCCAAGCCACTTTACCTGATGCATGTGAACACATTTAAGCAACTCGCCACATGAATTGACATGTACCAAACATTGGCATATGCTTTTGGTATAAATTAAGGAGAAAATAGATTGACGCTGTACTGATAAGAATCAATACATCTATATTTTGATGGAATACTACAGATGAATGATAACATGAGAAATCTACTGCCAATGAATCCACTCTCAGATTCAGGGGACAAAGAAAGTTATGTTCAATTCTGAATCCTGAATCTGATTTTATAATAATCTCTTTACCAGGTGCATCTTTTATTGAACACTTTATTATTGTGCAGAATTAATTTGATAGCCTATGTCATTTGTTTAGAAAGAAACTTTAGACATTTGTCATTCATCTCTTTTTCACATCTTAACTGTATTAACAATAAAGCACCAAACTCTTATAGGAACTGTTTATATTTTTTTCCACGAATGCAGTGTCCAAACCATTTTATTTATGTACACCTTTTTCAAATACTTTATGGGAATCAATCAAGGAATCAAATATTTATATTTTATTTTATATTTCTAAAGATCTTTACATTCCTTGGATTCAATGTGCAGACTGACACACCCTAATTTGTGGGGAGAAATTTGACTGGAAATAACAAGTAACCAAAATAAATGCACATTTGTATTTGTGCCCGTCTAGGGATTATGTCAAGAGCCAAAGCGCAAGATTAACATGTTGAAAAAATCATAGCTATTTAGGAAAGTCGCTTTTGGGTGTGGTGTTGATGGCATAACCACACTTCATATTCCGCGTTCGTAGCACTCCGATAAAACTACATTTGCCATCATTGTTAGGGTAACAATTATCGCCTGGAGGATCTTTGTAAATGTAGTTTAACTACTTCCCGGGATAACGCCATTGATCGACACTAAAACTACAAGGCGATCGGACACGGAAGTGACAATTCGTGGTTGAAAAGTTTTCGTGCTAGCAGTGTTGTTATTTTTCTGACTCATAGCTATCTAGCTTGTTCCTGTGAAATCTGCTTATTCGGGATACCAAAGGTAAAACTGTGTTTCAGTTAATAAATCACGATTGTTCATGAACAGTAAACCGTCGTTAACAATTGCGAGAAAGTAATCTTTCTGTTAGTTCCTTTTAACTAGCTGAAAACAAGCCTCGATAATTTGAGCGTGCCATCAGTAACGTTAGCTACATTGCTAAAATATTGTACTGTGCCGTGTCAACTACCTAGATTGCTAAATAATTTAACTTGCCAACTAATGCCCTCAATGTATCAAATTGCTATTGGTTTAGAGTAGGCATAAACTGTTCTCTAGACTTTAGTAGTAGTATAAAAGGAGTGTGATTGTTTGGGCCATTCTATTCTAGGTAGCTAGCTACACAGATGAGAGAAACCTGTGTCAGACAGTCATGGGAGAGAAATTCATGGAATGTCACTTCTTGATCTTTCGGCACCACACCTTCAGATTACCGGTCATAATTGCTAATTGGCTATCTTGTCTGTGACAGGAGTAATGTAATAGTGTGTGTGAGCACATTCATTTTATTCTGATCTAAGAATGTCTAGTAAGGTTGGATATTGATGTAGCTTCCAGCCAGGTAAGGAATTGTAATATTGTGTTGATTTATATAGCCGTGTTTGCCTTTTCCACCCTTTCAGCAAGGGTGGCTACTAGCACTGCAACAAAGAGCCTCATTGAGAGGGCTAGAGGAATCTCAGCGTGGATGTGGAGCATGCATTAGCCCGCAGCTGGGTTGATGTATCACACATTACTTAGACACAGTCCTGCGCAGAGACCAACATTGTCTAATGATTAAAGCTTATCTGTGTATGAGTTGTTTCTCACTGGGTTTTCCTCATGAAAGAAAAATGAATACAAATTATATTTTACTCTTGTCTTTCATGGCCTCAGTTTGAGCTTGAATTGTTTATACAAGGAGTGCGATGACATGTCCAGATATAATGGCATAACAAGTTACCAGAGTTGTAACACCCATTAGTTATACAGTATCATCAGCGTTGATATCAGCTTGATGTGAGACAGGCCTACATCTAACCTGTGTAGCTCAGTTGGTAGAGCATGGCATTTGCAATGCCAGGGTTGTGGGTTCGATTCCCACGGGGGGCCAGTATGAAAATGTATGCACTCACTAACTGTAAGTCGCTCTGGATAAGAGCGTCTGCTAAATGACTAAAAATGTAAAAATCTAACCGACACTAACATGAAATAACGCCTCAATAGGGCGGCGCACAATTGGCCCATTTAAGTCTAAATCTCATGTGTGTCCCGTCACCCACAGGGAGCGATGGGGAGTGAGCCAGGTCCAGTCCAGATTGTGACAGTGTGCAAGGAGGATCACTCCTTTGCCTTGGACACAGAGGCTTTAGGACGGGTTCTGCTTGCACCGGAGGTCCGGGACAAACATGTGGTGGTGCTCTCAGTGGCCGGGGCCTTCCGGAAAGGCAAGAGCTTCATTCTGGACTTCATGCTCCGCTACATGTACAGGAAGGTTAGTGTTTCTGAAATTGGAACATATACACCCACACTTGGTTCAAAGTTCAGTATGTCATTCGTTTTATATCACATACCATCTCTCCCTGTGACGTGAAATGTTTCCTGATATCAGACTTATTCCCAGGGCTGCTGACCAGTCAGTAATGTGTAGCGGCGTCTGTATTCCTCCAGAAGCATGGTGAGGAGTGGCTGGGTCAGGAGGATGAGCCCCTGACTGGGTTCAAATGGAGGGGGGGCTCAGAGCCAGAGACTACCGGCATCCAGCTGTGGAGTGAGGTCTTCCTGGTGGAGAAGAGCAATGGGACGGAGGTACTGACTCCAACATTCAAAACTATGCTCCTTGGAATAATTGTGCCATTGTGCAAAAAAGTTATATGGGCACTGGAACGCAAAAGTGTGCAAATTGTAATGTTTGTGTTGGTATTATGCATTTGATTGATTTCTGCCCTCTGTAGGTGGCAGTATTATTGATGGACACCCAGGGCGCATTTGACAACCAGTCCACCGTAAAGGATTGTGCCACAATCTTTGCCCTCAGTACCATGACCAGCTCAATACAGGTGGTCTGCTATGCACTCATGTCATTTGTTATAATTGATGTCATTAATCTGACTTTTTTAAAAATGTTTGTGTAATATGGTTGTGATTGTTTGTGTCTCTCTTGCAGATCTACAACCTTTCACAGAACATTCAGGAAGATGATCTGCAGCAGCTGCAGGTCCGTTTCCCTCAGCAGTAACATGTTTGCCTGGCTGAAACGACAGACTCTTGTTGAGTCGAGTCTCGGGAGGCTCTGTAATGTTGTCGGCACCATGTTCCGATAATGAAAGGGGCTGTGCTTTTACAGTGGTTGGTTCTCTGTGTCTCTCTCACTGAAACACCACACACAGCCCTCCAGCACCACCCCCTTGCATTGCAACTATTCGTTTTTCAAATCCAAACAGCAAGAGGACTCAATCAGCTTGATTGCTCAAAACTGAGCTCTAAAACTACTGTAAACATTGGACTCAATGAGAGTTTAAAAACAGGGTATTCAGACCAACAGTGTGTACACAGCTCGCATTGTGCCACGTGGTCTGGTGTCAGACAGACTAGCAACATGTTCTACCTGTTCCACAACCTGAGAGCATGGCTCCCGAAGGGCATGGAAATATCAGGGAATTTAAAAACCAGCCAGGGATTTTGGATATCAATGTGCTCATTTAAAGTCAGGGAATTTCAAAACATACCCGAAGTGCAAATTATTTACAGTATTTGAAATAGTAATTGCAGTACCTTAAGTACATTTTGTCATTTTTTTATGTGATTTCCTCTGCATAATGAATGACATCCTTAATGTTATGTCTTCTTCCAGCTGTTCACAGAGTATGGACGCCTCGCCATGGATGAAATCTTCCTGAAGCCATTTCAGGTATGAGAACCAAAAGTCTTATAAATACAAAGCAATTGGTCATTTAGAATCTAGACCAATCATCTTTAAGTGCCTTTTGACCTTGCTCGCTGCTTAGGGTATAATATTTGCTAACTAAAAGTGCTTTATTATATGTGCCTTGCTTTTAATATATCTTGGTCTCTCCATTCTCCCATTTTCTCAGTCTCTGATGTTCCTAATCAGGGACTGGAGCTTTCCCTATGAATATAAATATGGTCTGAAGGGAGGCAGTGAGTTCCTTGATAAACGTCTACAGGTACTAGACCCTTTTTAGGGTACAATTTGATGTTGTTGGTGCTGCACTGTGTAAGATGAGAGAGTACATTTTGCCAGGTTAAAGTGGTCATTGGTGATAGTAACCAGTAATTGTGATGTTGTGCAGGTGAAGGAGACCCAGCATGAGGAACTACAGACAGTGAGAGAACACATTCATTCCTGCTTCACCTCCATCAACTGTTTCCTGCTACCACATCCTGGGTTGAAGGTGGCCACCAGCCCCGCTTTCAAGGGCCAGCTTAGTGGTATGGCTGCCCCCTTGTCCATCTTGTTAATCCATCTAATGATAACCAACTGAGTGTCTGAGGAATGAACTTAATCTGTTTCAAACCTGTGTGTCAGATGTGGCTCCAGAGTTTAAAGAGGAGCTACGCAATCTCATCCCCACACTGCTGCATCCGGACAGCCTGGCTGAGAAAGAGATCAATGGCAACAAAGTCACCTGCAGGGGCCTGCTGGAGTTCTTCAAGGTGAGACTGTGTGTTTAGCCCTCTGAAGTTCCTGACTGCCGGGTTTGTATCATTATGTTGTGTTTGACAGTGTAATGTTTGATTTCAGGCGTACATCAAGATCTACCAGGGTGAAGACCTGCCACACCCAAAGTCCATGCTGCTGGTACGCACCCATTTATCACTTAGATTTCAGCTTTACACCTCTTTGAGAGCTGTAATGTACACTACCAGTCAAAAGTTTTAGAACACCTACTCATTCAAGGGTTTTTCTTTATTTTTACTATTTTCTACATTGTAGAATAATAGTGAAGACATCAAAACTATCAAATAACACACATGGAATCATGTAGTAACCCAAAATAGTGTTAAACAAATCAAAATATATTATATATTTGAGATTCTTCAAATAGCCACCCTTTGCCTTGATGACAGCTTTGCACACTCTTGGCATTCTCTCAACCAGCTTCACCTGGAATGCTATTCCAACAGTCTTGAAGGAGTTCCCACATATGCTGAGCACTTGTTGGCTGCTTTTCATGCACACATTTTTTACATTTTTAGTCATTTAGCAGATGCTCTTATCCAGAGCGACTTACAGTTAGTGAGTGCATAAAAAAAAAAATCATACTGGCCCCCTGTGGGAATCGAACCCACAACCCTGGCGTTTGGCAAGCGCCATGCTCTACCAACTGAGCTACACGGGGCCTTCACTCTGCGGTCCGACTCATCCCAAACCATCTCAATTTGGTTGAGGTCGGGAGATTGTGGAGGCCAGGTCTTCTGATGCAGCACTCCATCACTCTACTTCTTAGTAAAATAGCCCTTACACAGCCTAGAGGTGTGTTGGGTCACTGTCCTGTTGAAAAACAAATGATAGTCCCACAAAGCCCAAACCAGATGGGATGGCGTATTGCTGCAGAATTAAGTGTGCCTTGAATTCTAAATAAATCACAGACAGTGTCACCAGCAAAGCACCCCCACACCATAACACCTCCTCCTCAATGCTTTACGGTGGAAAATACACATGCGGAGATTCACCCACACCGCGTCTCACAAAGACACAGTGGTTGGAACCAAAAATATCCACAATTTGGACTCCATACCAAAGGACACATTTCCACCGGTCTAATGTCCATTGCGCGTGTTTCTTGGCCCAAGCAAGTGTCTTCTTCTTATTGGTGTCCTTTAGTAGTGGTTTCTTGGCAGCAATTCGACAATGAAGGCCTGATTCACACAGTCTCTTCTGAACAGTTGCTGTTGATATGTGTCTGTTACTTGAACTCTGTGAAGCATTTATTTGGGCTGCAATTTCTGAGGCTGGTAACTCTAATGAACTTATCCTCTGCAGCAGAGGTAACTCTGGGTCTTCCATTCCTGTGGCGGTCCTCATGAGAGCCAGTTTCATAATAGCACTTGATGGTTTTTGCGACTGCACTTGAAGAAACGTTCTAAGTTCTTGAAATGTTCCATATTGACTGACCTTCATGTCTTAAAGTAATGATGGACTGTCGTTTCTCTTTGCTTATTTGAGCTGTTCTTGCCATAATATGGACTTGGTCTTTTACCAAATAGGGCTATCTTCTGTATACCTTGTCACAACACAACTGATTGGCTCAAACGCATTAAGAAGGAAATAAATTCCACAAATTAACTTTTAAGAAGGCACACCTGTTAATTGAAATGCATTCCAAGTGACTACCTCATGAAGCTGGTTGAGAGAATGCCAAGCGTGTGCAAAGCTGTCATCAAGGCAAAGGGTGGCTATTTGAAGAATCTCAAATATAAAATATATTTTGATTTGTTTAATACTTTTTTATGTTACTACATGATTCCATATGTTATTTCATAGTTTTGATGTCTTCACTATTATTCTACAATGTAGAAAATAGTAAAAATAAAGAGAACCCCTTGAGTAGGTGTTCTAAAATGTTTGACCGGTAGTGTAATGCTCTACTGCAGGGGTATCAAACGTCCGGCCCGCGGGCCGGATCAGGCCCGCAAACGGGTTTAATCCGGCCCGCGAGATGATTTAAAATAAAATAAAAAATAAAAAAACGTTGTAAAGTATAAAAATGCGCTGCAATTTTTCTATTAAATTAACTGCTGTTCCAATTGCGTCCACTGGATGGCGCAATAGCAATTGTGTTAAGCAAGCAAACTGTTTATACCGGGGCAGAGCAAGTAGGTCAAGCACGTGCAGCCAATGAGCTACTTTGTTTTGCCCGCGATATTTATTACGGCTTCTACTTTTAACATTATGTGCTTTGGCACCCTCATTGCCCCAATATGTCTCTGTCAAAAAAGAGAAAAGTGGACGCAGAGTGCAGAGTGTTCCAAGAAAAATGGTCATCCTATTTATTCACGGAATTGAATGGGAAAGCTGTATGTTTGGTGTGTTCAGAGCATGTTGCAGTGCTGAAAGAATATAACCTTCGCCGCCACTATGTGAGTCTTCATGCCGACAAATGTGACAACTTTCAAGGACAGCGGAGAAGAGAGAAGGTGAATGAACTGTTGGCGGGTCTGAAGAAACAGCAGTCTGTGTTTACTCACAGCCGAGACATCAGTGACGCTGCAGTGAAAGCTAGCTACCTCATTGCTAATGAAATCGCAGTGGCTTCAAAACCATTTAGTGAGGATGAATTTGTAAAAACATGCATGATGAAGGCAGCGGAGATTGTGTGCCCTGAAAAGCGGCAGGCTTTTTGCAAATATCAGCCTGACAAGAAACACAGTTGCAGACAGGATTTCCGATCTTTCAGTGGATTTGGACAGCCAGTTGAAGCAAAAAGTAAAGTCATTTATTGCGTTTTCGGTTGCAATTGATGAAAGCACGGACATTACAGATGTTGCACAACTGGCCATTTTCATCCGCGGAGTTGATGACACATTGACCGTCACCGAGGAGTTCGTGGAGTTGGTGCCGATGACAGATACAACGACAGCAGCTGATATTTTTACCGCACTCGTCGGCGCGCTGGACAGGGTTGGAGTGGACTGGTCCCGCGCTGTCAGCCTGGCTACAGATGCGCCCTCAATGATCGGGAAAAAAGCAGGCGTTGTGACAAAGTTCAGAGAGAAAGTGCAATCTGCAAATGGAGGATGTGATTTTTTGACTTTTCACTGTATTTTGCACCAGGAGGCTTTGTGTTGCAAGTCATTAAAGATGGATAACGTCATGAAGGTGGTCATCCAAACTGTTAATTTCATCCGATCCAGAAGCCTGAATCACCGTCAGTTTGACAGCCTTCTCAGAGAGAAAGACCACATCTATGGCCTGCCATACCACACTGAGGTAAGATGGTTAAGCCGAGGTGCTGTGCTGAGGCGTTTCTTTGATTTACGAGAAGAAATTGAACAGTTCATGGAAGAAAAGGGCAAACCAGTGTTAGAATTTCATTCCGCAGAATGGATGCAGGACCTTGCATTTATGGTGGATGTTACAGAGCACCTGAATAACTTGAACAAACAGCTGCAAGGGCGCAACAAAGTTGTCACGCAGTATTATGACAGCATACGTTCTTTCAAGTTGAAGCTGTCATTGTGGGAGACGTAACTTGCCGGTGGTGATGCAGCTCACTTCCCCTGTCTGAAAAATGTGCGCGACCCAACATGTGGCAGACATGAAGCGGTTCAAAGATAAAATAACGGGACTGTTACGGAGTTTGAGCAACGCTTTCAGATTTATGTTTATATGTTTTTATGTTGATGTGCTATTGTTTTTAATTGATTTAATTTTATTTGTATATTTAACCTATTCTTGACTCTGTGGTTCTTGCACTTGTTTGGGGAACAGGATTTCATTATTTTTATCTACATTTCTGCCTGAGAAATGACACCCTGATATAGTTCTGTGATATACTTCTGTGAATCACTGAGGCATTGTGTGTTTGTGTGTTCTTTGTCCTCAGAACTTTCAAATAACTTGAGGTGTTTTATGATTAATAGTGATGTTGTGCTTTTGGACACTGTCCTCAGGCTCCAGCTTTATGTTTATATGTTTTTATGTTGATGTGCTATTGTTTTTAATTGATTTTATTTGATTTGTATATTTAACCTATTCTTGACTCTGTGGTTCTTGCACTTGTTTGGGGAACAGGATTTCATTATTTTTATCTACATTTCTGCCTGAGAAATGACACCCTGATATAGTTCTGTGATCTGTGAAACAGTTCTGTTAATCACTGAGGCATTGTGTGTTTGTGTTATTTTTGTTTAGAATTTTCAAATAAACTTGACGTGTTTTATGATTAATAGTGATGTTGTGCTTGTACTATTTTGGACACACTGTCCTCAGGCTCCAGCTTTATGTTGTATGTTGATCGTATTAAAACAAAGAAAACAATCTGAAGTTGTTGTTTTTAAGTTATATATACCATGATTTTTCCAGTCCGGCCCACTTGGGAATAGATTTTCCTCCATGTGGCCCCTGAGCTAAAATGAGTTTGACACCCCTGCTCTACTGTATTGCTCTTCAACAGGCAAATGTTCTTTTTGGAGATTTGAGCATGTTCATAAGTCTGGAGTTTTTGTTGAATGTTATTAGTCCACTGCCACTAAATGTACATTGCATTTCTCTCACAAGGCCACAGCAGAGGCCAACAACCTGGCAGCCGTGGCAGCAGCCAAAGACCAGTATTACAAGAACATGGAGAAGGTGGGGTTGTGTTCTTGGCAAAGAGAGCTACGTGCATTTTTTAAATATCTGGAATAAAAATGTTCTCTTAACCCTTAAGGCCTTGCATTCTGTATTAATCTCTCTATTGTCCTGAAGGTCTGCGGGGGAGACCTTCCCTATGTGGCTCCTGCCTCTCTGGAGGAGAAGCACCACTTCTTCCTCCGGGAGTCCCTCCATGTCTTCTCCTCCACCAAAAAGATGGGAGGGCAGGAGTTCTGTGACCGCTACCAAGACCAGCTGGAGGCTGAGTTGGTAGAGCTGTGGCAGTCTTTCAGAAAGCACAATGAGGTGAGAGAGACTGACTCACAACCTAGTGGTATCACTTGGCACCAGATCAATTTTTGTCAGTAAAAACATTTTATTTTCCATTTTAAATTTACTGTGGATACATATAAGGTAGAATTATTGAAGTTAAGTTTACAGATAAACATTATGATTAATATTATTTTTATTTCTCTTTGAAAGTCAAAGAATGTCTTCACTGCATTCCGGACGCCTGCAGTGCTGTTTGTCCTTGTGTGCTTCCTGTACGTACTGTCAGGGCTGTTGCTCTTCATCGGCCTGGCTACCATTGCTTTTGCATGTGACTGTGTCTTGGGCCTGGCCATGGTCGCCATGCTCACCTGGGCCTTCATACGCTATTCGGGAAAATACCGGGGGCTGGGGGGAGCCATCGACCAGACGGCAGGCGTCATACTGCAGCAGGTGAGAACAGCTTTTGAATTGTAGGTGTAGGTGGGACATAAGACAAGGCCCATTTACATTTGGCGCACAGAGTATGCAGTTGGACTGTTAAAAAAAAAAATAGCTAAGCATAGTTATTGTTTGTAAACTTTTGGTAAGAATCAAAATGTCCCTCATTAGAAGTCATTCAAGTACCCTTATTTAAAGTTTTCATTCAATGCAATTTAATCATGTCCTTCTTTTCTTTCAGGCCACTGTGGTGTTGAATAAGTCAAGGCCAGCAGTGGCTAAGATGAAGAAATCCAGCTAGATGGCCTCTTTATCTCATTGCAATACAACATGCACACATCCCAGCACTAAAGCCTTACAATGCTATCACATGGAACCAACATATAGCACTCCAACACCAACACATGATTACAACGGCAGTGGGAGGTCAACACGATGCACATTCACCAGCATCTTTATTATTATTATTTTTTGTTACATTTTAGTCATTTAGCAGACGTTCTTATCCAGAGCGACTTACAGTTAGTGAGTGCATACATTTTCATACTGCCCCCCGTGGGAAACGAACCCACAACCCTGGCGTTGCAAGCACCGTGCTCTACCAACTGAGCTACACGGGGCCTTTTCAATCGCACAATTTTACACTACATCACTCTATCTACATAAAGATGAGATCATAGTCTTCCAGAGTATCTGGGGCAAGGTGCATTATCTCATACCCATGGGGATGTTTAATCCTCAGGACCTGTTTTTAACACTGACTGACACTGCCATTTGCACACTCCTCCTTGTCCGTAAAGACAACCCAGTGATGTTTACTTAGAAACCTTAGACCCAAGTAATGCATTATTATTGGACATGCCATGGATTTCAATGCATCATAATCTATGTATCCTTTGTGACCAATGCTTATTACTAGGAGGCTTGCGAGGAGGCTTTTAAGTCATGTAAGACTTGGTGTATCCTCCTGATGCAATTTAACTATGCTGTGCTGTAATGGGGTATACATGTAGCCAGATCTTCTTGACTTTATGCCGGTCTCTTTATACCGCTCTGTGGCCTTGTGCACATTCCATCCCATTCCCAGTTTTGCAGCATGCTCCTTATTTGCTTCACCTTATCCATGTCAGGGATTCCTTGTTGTTGTTCTGTTTTCGCTTCATTTTTGATTCCAGGCTTGGAATCTTACTATAATGTCTCTTATTTTATGTTTTTACAAGCCCACGTTAGAGACACCACTGTTCTCCCATGTAATTTGTTGACTGCTTGTAACTTGACCAAAAATGTCTAAGTTACTTCTGAAATTGAATGGTTGGTTGAGAAACGTTAGTTTAGTGGCACTTGCTTGATGAATGTATGCTCCAAAGATGTTATATGTAAGATTTCGCAATACAGAGGATCACTTGAAATTAGATTGTGATCATTTGAATTTGAGAACTGTTTTCTTATCTGGATTAGGTTTACTGGTTTGTGTGTAAACAAGTGATGGGTAATGTGAGGCGCTTGGTCACCTGTCAGCCAAAGAATTACCCATAAGCATAGGGTTACAATGAAAGGCAAGAGACCTTGTCCTCAGAATCCAGATAAATATACATAGTTCTAAAAGTTCCATTGTCTCTGACATTCTTTTTGCACATTCCATGTATATGTTCCATTCCATTCTTGAGGCAAACTATTGGAGGTGTTTTCCGAATGTACTATTGCACTCTCCCTCCTCTGTACTGTTACATTTGAACTCATTCAACAAATACAAATATACATTACAGTAGATGCATGAAATTCTTTTGCAATATTGTTTTGTGGCCTTGGTAACTATGTTTTTATTTACATTTTTAAGAATAAGTATTGCTTAAGCCAAATAAAATGCAAAAGACCTGTAAGCTTGGTTCAGTTCTTGACTATAAATTGGATATATATATACCTATGTCATGCCAAAAACGTTTTTCATTCATTGATTCTGGTGTTCCTTTTACTGAAAGGGTCAGTATTGAATGGATATAGGCCAACAGAAGATTAATGACATTATTGATATTATGAAGATGGCAATCTTATTGCACTCTTCTAATGTTAATGATGATGAATCAATCACCCATTACTGTTAGTTGGCATCAAACAGGGTTATTGAATTAATTCATTGGGTGCGCGCCGTGGGCGTGCCAACGGACAGGTTTTTGTGTTGTACACTGCTTAGTTGTAAATGAATGAAAAGGGGTTATTATCCATTCATACTCCAGTGGCAGAGCCGTTCCCTCTTTTTAGTTTGTCTTCTTTGTCCCGCCTACTTTCCCCCTCTTGCTGTCACTCCTTTCTATGCTCCACAATGCTGCTTCTACCAGTGCGTACTGCGTAGTGAAATTTGCTATAGTGAAAATCATGTCCTTGTTTCCTTATATGGTGATCGGCGTCGCGGGCTGCCTTGTTGAACCGAGGCGCGTGCACTGCCGCCGCCACCATTCGCTTCCATATTTGGAAGTGAGTTCAACAAACCTTGTAGAGGGGGTGTGGTGAGGCGAGAAAGCGCAAGTGAGACCGAATACTGAGATATTATGGATCCTACACTATGATAAATAATTATTCTCGTATCTGAATAGTGTAAGTGTCCGTAGTCCTATATTGTACACACATAATCACTTTGATGTAGGGCGCGTGTTTTCCCCAACAGTTTTTTTAAGTGAATGTCAGTGGCCGGCCTAAGGCATACAAGCAACAGCACTGCAGCATCTTTTGAGAATGAAGGGATGGATACTCATCCTCGCATCCGTGAAATTCTAATTTTATTAAAAAATGAAAGTAGCCTTCTATCTTATATCAATGTTGTTTATTTGTTCACATGTTATGTTTTATTTGAATAAACAATAAACTTTTGTCAAAAGTTTAGAACTTCTAATACCACTATGTTAAAGCTCATGACCACTCTTTCCTGGAGATGCTCGCGCTTCTCACCCCACCATCAAGCACGCGCAGCTAAGCGCGTCCACGTGGTGTATCAAATGTGTGCGAGATCGACACTGCATCACAGCTCATTCAATTTCTAACCAGACGCCGACCAATTCAGACAGCCATGGTACGTTTACATTTAACAACTAGCTATGTGGCATATCATTGGGGGGGGGGAATATATGTATACACGTGTCATTAGAGTGTGTTTTGTCTTTGTTGATGCAATGTATTTTAGCTAGTGAACAGCGAGTTCATTTTGAGATGAAACCGACAGCATCAGATTGTCTCGGGTCAGCTGTGACTGCTATGCTGTGTTCTGGAACGTTTCCTAGTTGAATATTAAATCTTGGATGGTAGCAAAATGTTTTGACTCATTCAGGTGACTGTCCCTAACTCACAAAAGCTTGTATTATACAGATGTTTGCTCGTCTCCTCATGACGTTATAATCGCCTAGCATAGGACGTGTTTGGATGGAAGGAAAACGACCCAAAAACAACTGGCGCCATTTCCTCCATCACACAATCTCCCCGTCACTAAGGCCTAATGCCCAGTCTAGAACTGTAAGTACCGAGTCGCAAGTAGCAGTCATTCTTATCGCCGAATTAATACGCTATCAAGTGAAATTAGCTAGCTACTGCCCAGTACTACTCATCCCCCTTGAATTTGCCAGCTATCTATCACTATCTGGCTTTGTATTTGCCGGTACTAACGGCTAATTTCACATGGCTAACGGAATACACTTACTGTGCCTGCACATAGCTAACTAGCCATTTAGCAAGCTAACTAGCTAATTTGATTTCCACCTCCTTTGTCTCCGCCAGTCGCACGAGCCCCTTGGTTTTTATTAACTAGCAAACTAACGTGCGCAGGTGCCATGGCAATTGACTAAAGTTAGCTTTAATTATAGATAGCACTTATGTTTGCAACATGTGAAAATAATCGCGTTCGCGGTCTGGTATTTTGTCGACATCGTTTTGCCTTATATAGTGCACATGTGAGACCACTGCGTTCATGGCCCCACCCTGGTTTTTGGTGCAAAGAGCATTTTTGAACGTTTTCTCTACTGTAAACAGTAGCCAGCTAGGTATTAAATGTCTGTCCGCAGTAGTTTTATTTAGTGATGAGTATAACAAAGTCAGGCGAAGGTCGAAAAATTGTCGGGGGTGGAACCGTTATTCCGCGTGCTATCACTAGCTTTTTGCAAGTGGTCCTTTTGTCGTTAACAAGCGTTTCCCACGACGTTCTTCCTGGTTTCTAAGTATCAACTTTTGGCAAGTGGTGCCTCGGAACGAAGTTCACGAGATGCTTGCGAACGACCAAATCTACTGTAGCATACTCAAGAAACAATTCGTCATAAATGTTGTTCATGTGTGGCTCACACCTAGGTCTCACTCAATGTACCTAGGCTTAACCATGAATAAACTTGCCGAATTATCAACATGTTTGTCCAAAAGAGCAAATTCTGGTTTCTATTGTCATGCTTTCCACATTATGTTCTTGGTGTATCTATGACCGATCGGGGAGGGGGGGAATCTCGATTACATTCAATTTACTCGAAGATTAGAGATCCTATTTTCCCACTTGCTGTTCATTTGTGAGGCCTTTTATGTACCATTCTTGATCATATGAATAATGTATTACTACATGACATCAATGCTTTGGTTCTATTGTATATGATGAATGAATAGTCACTGTGTTGGACACGATTGGTCTCTGTTCCTGCCGAGTAGTGAGCTGGCTGGGTGCAAGGGCTTGGCTGAAGGAAGTGCCGGTTCTGTTGTGAAAAGGACCAGCTATGTATCCGGAGGGGCCCACAGTAGTCTTTAGTGCCCTATTATGGGTGCAGTTGGACAGATGCGGGAATAGCTAACCAAAATGATTGGGTGAAATCATTTCTTGTTGATTACAGCTACTTGGTGAAGGAATTTTTATTTTTTACACTAAATTTCAGGTGAATTTGAATAAAAAGTATTGATGTCCTTTTTCACCAACTCACTAACTGATGGTTAGTCTGGAGAACAACCTTTTTAGGTTTACAGTCATGAACCTGACATGGCTGTCTTATCATGTGCTGTTATTTGAACCTTGACTTTTGGCAACATTCTGTGGTATTTTATGGCAGGAAGAAAGGGATCTCTGTTGCTCCGAGAAGAATATGCTTTCTGCATGGAGGGACTAAAAGGGTATAATCTTCACAGGCTTCTGGGTATTTTTCTTTTCACACAGGTATCCCCAGTCAGCGCTTTAGTCTGTGGTGTGGCTTGCTGCAGTGTGAAGAAACATGCATTGTCTGAAGAGCTCTCAGAATAGTAACAGGAGTGCTCATTGTTTTGGAAGATCTGCAGGATTAAGTGGAGCTGCATGGCAGTTGGCTGCTGTTTGCAATCACTCTGGGCTCTTCACCCTCGGTAGGAGGGCCTTGCTCTTCCTAGAATAAATGATTGCCCTGGAAATGGAACCCTTCCCCGGCAGCACTTTTAATACTTTGGTAAAGTATTTTCCCTCCCTCATGTTCTGGATGTCACTAATCCAGATGTTTGTATCTAAACTCTCCAGGCTCACCACTAGATGATTAGGTCCTGAGCCCAGTGTGGTCTCTCACAGGCCCTGGCCATCCTCACGCCCAGAGCAAACACGCCCACACCCTTCACACACAAATTACCTCAGTGGGTCACTACAGTGGCAGGGCTCTGGAAGGTATGAAGCCACTCTCAGGCCAGGAGTGCATTTTTAATGAAGGCCTCCTCTGTTGTATGGATGTGGCTTTACTTGGTGAAAAGAGTGTCTAGTCTACCTGATTTAGCAGAAGGTTGATGAAAGGATTGGCCAAAACCTGCCAGACGGAGGGGTGTTTTGACACTTGGTAACATCCTCTGGCCGGCTCCTGCATGGGTTGATGTGATGCCTGTTGGGTAAAATGTCCTAATGGAAATCAGAAGACCTGGTTGAGGTTTATAGGGCTGTTGTGACTCAAGGATGTGGCCTGTTTTTATTTCCCACAGAGGATCCATTGTCTGTGACCGACCCACACATTCTAAGGCTTAATTCCTGTCCCCACCTTCACTCCCATGGCTATTTTAAAGCAGTTACTTACATGGCATGGCTGGCGATCTCACATACTGTACACGTTTACAGTTATAGTAGGAGGAAAAACCCTCCTACTTGTGTAACTTGGTTTTATCTGCCCTTTTCAGACACTTCAGAGACACCTGTTACTGGCCCTTATCAGGCAGTAGCAATCAATCAATGCATCTTTGGCATGTTATGTTATTTACGAAGGTCAATAATTCATCCGTCCCCCTCACAGCTACCCCTTACTCATCAGGGATGTTAGTGTGGGTTCTCACTCCAGATTGTGTCCAAGTTTGGAAAAAGGGTTAAACCCTCTGCCTTTTTCTAAATGCCACTCCTGCTGAGTCATGCATGCCATGCTGTACATCATTATTTTTCTGGTCAATGCCATGGATGGGGACTCGTATAGTCCATCAGCTTCACTGATCATGTGGGTAGAGGTCATAGAAACCATAGGATTGCGGTCTGGCTTATGGTGCCCCCCACCCATAGGACTAATGGGCGTTTGTTCATAACTGCTAGTCATTGTGCAGCTACATCCCTATCGATTGCCTTTATCAGCTGTCCTTGAAGGGTGCATTCCTGCAGTGTGATAAGTCCCAGGTCGTCTCAGGCCCTCCAATTTCTTCCATGTCAGTGTTTTCTGTCCTGTCACTCTCCTCTGCTGGCCATTAGGACTGGATAGCCTCTCTTGCTGCATAAACAAACCACCCCCTGTGAGAAATGGCGCTAGAGTTTTAGTTTTGTGATCAGTCGGTATTGATTTGAATTTGGTTGAATGGTTCATGAAGCCTGGGTTGCTGGAGACTATGGTTAATCTTTTTTTCTCACTCATCCCTCAGATGCATATGACTGTAATCTCACTGACCTCTCTCTGTCCCTCTCTGCGCAGGCTTCCGGGGTGACCGTGACAGATGACGTTATCACAGTCTTCAACGAGATGAAGGTGCGTAAGGCACAGGCGAACGAGGATGAGAAGAAGAAGAGGAAGAAGGCTGTGCTGTTCTGCCTGAGCGAGGACAAGAAGCACATCATCCTGGAGGAGGGCCAAGAGATCCTGACAGGAGATGTGGGCGTCACGGTCCAGGACCCCTACCTGCACTTCGTCAAGATGCTGCCCCCAGACGACTGCCGCTACGCCCTCTACGATGCCACCTACGAGACCAAGGAGACCAAGAAAGAGGACCTGGTCTTCATCTTCTGGTGAGGAAAGAGGGGGGGGCTCGGCTAGACTGAGGGGGGCATCATCCTACATTTTCTGGTATGGTGTCGCTTGACTGTTCAATCACTTGGCTTCTATACTCGGGACAATGGTTAAACCATTACCCCTCCCTCATAGGGCCCCAGATGGTGCTCCCTTGAAGAGCAAGATGATCTACGCCAGCTCAAAGGATGCCATCAAGAAGAAGTTCACAGGTGAGAGGCACTGACAGTTGCAGATGGAAGAGACCTTTTGGGCTCTGTGGGTTCTCTTCAAATTAAATGGCATCTCCTTGCTCAATGGTATAGCTCTGTGTAATTGAAATGCATTATACATTTTTTTTTTTTTTGGGGGGTTAATATGCTTTGTGTCCTATGTGAAGCTAAATTTTCCCTCTGTTATTTCAGGTATCAAGCACGAGTGGCAAGTGAACGGTTTGGAAGACATCAAGGACCGGCGCACCCTTGCCGACAAGCTCGGAGGCTCATCAGTAGTCACCCTGGAAGGAAGCCCTCTATAAATTTAGCCCCAGGCTTCAACTGAAGCCAGACATCTGAGGGGGTTGGCTGTTCATTCCAATATGGTTGGGAGGAGGGGCAAAGCAGGACCAGGATCATTTGTGGGACTGTTGGGGGGAGGGGTATTGTGTGAGGGGAGGAGGAGGGGGTGGGGGTGAGACAGTGACAGTTTTCAAATTCCACAAATGCAGCCTGTCATTCCAGTTCACACGACATAATGAACATGAACAAAACGCACACTAAGCAAAAGCTAAAAAAATAAATAAAAAAATGATGATGAAGGACGATGATTATGAAGACTAAATACATAAAATGTAAATGTTTGACGACAGGGTTTTGTTCTTTCTGGATTCCACTAGAATGATGATCGCAGAGAAAAGGACAGGGCAACAACTGTTACAATTCCAACTGTTGACTCCTGCAAGATACTGTTCTTAATTATACAACTACCTTTTGGCCAAACTTCTAGTTAAGTTTTCTAAGTGTGTGTAGTTGAGACTAGGTGTAGTACAAGGCAATTTACTCTTTATCGATTGCACGAGATGCATCAACCTTCTCCGGGGGAGCACGGTAGCATTTTTTTGGGAGGGTTGAACATGCAAATTACAAAACTTAAGTGATTCCAGTTATGTATTTTTTCCAGTTCTGAGTTTAAAATAAACATTGCATTGATGTAATAATTTAACACATTCCTTATACAACAGGATCCGGTGGGTTTAGAAGTGTGAAGGTAAGACGGGGCCGATGTATTTGAACAGCCTGTGTTCAGAATTTAGACTGGTATTGAATGGTGGACGTTTGTATCGTCTCCTTATCTCTAATAAAAAGGCACTAAACGAACTTTGTACTGCGCCTTTTTCGTCTGGCTTGTGTTATTGAGGAATGAGAAGCCAATAAGGTTGATAATTTAGCCTGTCCAAATGGAGGATGTGGATGTCTGAGTGTTTTAGGCTAAAATGTTGACGTCCTATTGGCTGCGTTTACACAGGCAGCCCAATTCTGATCTTTTGACCAATGATTGGTCTTTTGACCAATGAGATCAGATATTTTGCCAATAATTGGTCAAAAGATCGGAATGGGCTGCCTGTGTAAATGCAGCCATTGAATGTCACAAGTGTCTGGGTAATATCTGAATAAATTGTCACTTAAGTTGATCTATTGAAAATGATTGATTGTTTGGTCCAGGAACCTGCTTACACAGGGCAGTTAGTGATGCTTCTTATATTTGTAATTGGTGAACTCTTTTCTTCTTAGTATTCTGTGCCATGCATATCTTAACATCCGCTTGTTTGAATTTCGTTCTTTGTCAGAAATTGTAAAATTGAAACAACCAAATTTAATTAGTGGTTTTAAAAATGACCACTGGCATCATGTAACCTAAATATATTTATATACTGACCACAAGAGGGAACTCTAACTCTTCTGAAAAGTGGATTCAATTTTACAGTAGCAAGTAGCAACTCATTATTTGAATAGCTGTTGCTTTCCATAACTGACACAAGCATTTATGATAAATCTCTTCATTTATTAAAATAGGCATAAAAAAATATCACCAACATTTTCTCCCCTAACCCGCTTGAACGCAAGTTGTTTATGCTGCAAGCTTTCAGAGTAAGACACTCCCTTAGGTTTTCAGAATTGGACTTTCATTGATTTCACCATCGATACCTTTGACCCTTTTTGACATGTTTGGTGTATTGAGGCTCTGTATCTTGTCAGTGTGGCTAGGTATGCCTCTGTGGATCATTGGGAATGAGTATGTCTTTCTAACCCAGAATGAGAAGTTCCTGTACTCAAATCATTCACATCCTTAAGTGACATTACCTAAACAAATAAACCGTCCCCTCCCCACATCTCTTTGTAAAATCAACTCCACACCCACACATTTGATCCTAAATGTTGAATAGCATGCAGCCACAGTATTATAGAGAACAATGGGTGAGTATATCTAAAGAAAATAAGTCCAGTACTTGCTCCATTGGCTAAAGCTGTTCAATACTCTTCCATAGTAGAAAGTTAATGGCTCCTACCATAGTTATAAAACAGCAAGGCTCCTAGTCACAGTGGTTGACACCTCTGAGGAAAACCTGTTACAGCCCGTGAAGGTTTAGCAGTCCTGTTTTCTTCGATGGTATTGTAGATTTTTTTTATCTTTATTAGGATTAAATCCAGTTTCACGCTTACCCTTTATAGAATGAGTTGGGGAGTCATTTTCTCTCCACATCGCCTTTAAGGGATTTTGTGCTTACTTTAATTAGTTATCAGTCATGGGCTTCATAGCCTCCTTTTAGGCCCCCCCTCCCCTCCCTTTCTCTCAGTCCTGACTACAGTCCACTCGGTTCCCATGCACCCAGTAACAGATCTGGGCAAACTTCAGCGGGGTGAATCTCACAGCCACATTGTAGTCGCGGTTCTCCCCATCAATCTCCAGCCACTGGTGTCCAGAGAAGATGCCGATGACTTTCCTCTCCCAGCGTTCCAGAGTCGTGTCCCACACGCGGCCGTACACCCCCGAGCCGCTGGCCCCCGGCCGGGCGTCACAGTGCTGGTAGATCAGGTCGTTAGACTCGTCCTCTACAGGACAGAAGCGGTAGACCAGCTCCCCAGGCCTGTCACTGTCAAACCCAGAGAAGTGGATGCGTTTCCCTGCCAGGTCGTCAGAGGAGGGAGCCACAGACAGACGCATGAAGGGCCGGCGGTGAGGCCAGCGCAGCTCCAGGAGGGCGTAGTCAAAGTCCATACTGACCTCCTGGGGGCCCTGGATCCAGCCCTTGGGGACACGGGTGCGTTTGACCCGGACCCAGCGCACCAGGGGCTTCTTGGTGGGGGTCTGGCTGGGCTTGGTGCCGTTGATGTACGGAGGAGTCAGGAAACCTACCCTCAGCTTACGGGCTCCCTTGACGTAATCCTTCCCATCATGCACACAGTGGGCGGCGGTCAGGACATGGCGTCGAGATACTAGGACCCCGGTGCAGCCGGTGGAGATCCTCACAGCTGTGGAGAATGGGTAGTCCAACAGGAAGTGGTCACCGCGGATGTTGAAGCGCCCATCAGCCCCGTAGATCTGTCGTTTCTGACGCCTGTGCCTACTTGTAACTCTACGTCCTCTCGTTGGTGGAGGTTGAATGGCAGGACTGATGGTGCCCTCATAATCATCCTCCACATCCACAGTGGTGAGGGTACGAGAACCGTCTGCGTAGAGCGTCTCGAAGGCCAGCTGCTCAGTCAAGTGCTCTCGCCTGCTCTCTTGCTCTCCCTTGTAGCAGCTGGCATTGCAGTGAGTGGTGAAGTCCAGTTGAGTCTGGGAACTGAAGCGAGAGCGGGAGAGGGGCAGGGGTGCATGGGGCACCAGTGAGGGGAGGTGGTGAGGGGGAGCTCGGGATGATAGAGTGAAGGGGAGGAGCAGGGCTAAGATGGAGAGATGAGCCAGGCCAGAGTTTGGATGTGGAGACATGGTCATTGAGCAAAACACTGAAATGAAAAACACATAAAACATTTAAAGTACATTCCACAACAATACACAAAAGACAAAAAAAAAGGAATCTACTTATCCTTGAGGAATGGAAGGGTATAGATGAACTAGGAACTTCATGGACTTTGCAGAAACCTTGTTTGATTAATGATGCTTAAAAACAGATAATCACTGATGAAACACAACGTTGTGGAGAACACTGGCTTTACTGGCTTGTCTACCCGATTGAAGTAAATCATTCACAAACACTCACAACCCATAATCCCCCATAAAATCAGTCCACTCTCAGTCTGACACGTGGATTCCAAATCCCCTAGCTCAGAGCCCATACACGCGGGATCAGCTAACGCAGGCTCATGTTGCAATGCAGGTCTGAATTTTCATTTCTTTGAAGAGGTTACAATGCAGCTCTTGTTCCTGTCATTTTAAACCACGCTACAAGGGTCTGACAAGCATTAAAATGTCAGTTCTGCTGGTGGTCTTAGTGCTCAAAGAGAGGTTTGCTATACAAGCCCCAGGAGAAAGCCATCTGGTTATGTACACAAGACAAGAGTACAGAAGGAAAGTAGGTGTTGGGGCACACATTGGATATCAGTCGTTGTGGAAAATATGACACTGCGTATGGTTACACAGCCTATTTTTCTGCAAATGAACTTGTATCATAAAGTTTTGAATCTTGGCTACTGTGTTGTGTATGTGTGGGAGGATAGGTCAGACTGAAGGGGACGGGACGTGTATTCCAGTTTGCTCTGCAGAAAGAAAAGGGCTTCTCAAATTATATTTATGATAAGGCTCTGGGGCAAGGTGGTGTCTGCTGTCAAACATTAACTACCTTCGTATGTATGAGTGTGCTAGGCAGGCTCAGGGTCCAGGGCGAACTCGATAGGTCTGAAAACTATGGACTCAGGCTCTAGTGGCGTAGAAGAGAGCAGGTGTCTAAAGACCTGTTTATACCTGGTGCTAACATGCATCCTGTGTCCAGATAATGTCCACATTCTTATTGTGCACACATTTTCAGATAGGCGTAAACGATTAAAAGACGCATTATGAACTGATTTTGATCAGATCTTATAAGTGTAAAACGGACAAGATCAAGACAAGATCAGGACACATGACCCATGTTAGCGCCAGGTATACATGGAGTTTAAAGTGGAACAAGAGGCATTGGTGTACGGACAGGCATTTCTACACAAAGCGAGGCAGGGGAAGGGCGAGGGCGGAAACAGGCGATTCCCGCCACACAACTGTATCATCCTAGTCTATCATCATAGACAAAGAAGATACAGTTACTCAAAGGTGCTCATGTCTTGAATAGATGTAGCCTAGGGACTCCATTTTAGGGGTTACTCTGACCTACACTGCTATGCTGTTAAAAACAGCAGTCACCACACCCTGGTCTCTGATCCCCTCCACATTAAACATCTACATTTAGCCATCTTTTATTGGCTTCCTTTCAATTTGCAAGGACATTATTACAAACACAATGTCAGAGAGGACTTAACACGATTGTCCAATTCTAAGGCTATTAAAGTCTGTATAGACTGTAACATTGATAGTTTCCAAGGTCTGAGACAGATTAGCTTTAATTGGGGAAAACGGATAGAGTATCAAAAATAATCACACATCTAACCACACTAACCTATAATCAGCAAGCATTTGATGAGGGACCCAAAATAATGAATAATATATGTCAAGAAATATCATGGTGAATCTTTATTCCATTTTCCAATAGTCTGCGGAGGGGTGAGTTTGGTTTGGTTGACCCTCCACTGTAAGTCCCAAAGTACACAACAGTAAACTGATCCCCACATTAAAAAGATCCTCCAGCTCTAACACATTATAGAGCCAAACAGCCTTAAAGCCTTTTTGAATCCTCTCTAAGGCACTGGACCTCCACTAACTCTGTCAACACCTTGCATCAGAGTCATTTCAAATGCACTTCAATTCCAGTCAATTTCCTTTGGCATGGCAATTTGAATGAAACAATCTTCCCCATTTCTACATAGATCCCATTTCTGACAAGCAAAGCTGATGATTATAGCCCTCTGAGAGGGTACAATACCAGAACTACATAGAGCCATGACTAAACGGAACTCTATTCCACATCAAGTAACTCATGCAAGCAGTAAAATTAGATTTACCTTATGGAACAGCGGGGACTGTGAAGAGGTACAAACACAGGCACAGACACATGCATACACACACATGATAACATACGCACTATACACACACGTACACATGGATTTTGTGTTGTAGATATGTGGTAGTAGAGTAGTGGCCTGAGGGCACACACTTAATGTGTTGTGAAATCTGTTGTGAATGTATTGTAATGCTTTTAAAATTGTATAACTGCCTGCTGAACCCCAGGAAGAGTGGCAGCAGCTAATGGGGATCCATTATAAATACAAATAGCCCTCTGAGGGATCCTAAGAGGCTAACAAGCACCAATGCACCTATATAAGCTACTAAGGCACATAAACATTTGAATAATGGATCTCTGTACACCTGAATGCTGTCATCGGCATTCTTCATCTCATCTTTGACCCTTGAGTGAAGGCTCTGGAATTCTGAGAACAACCTGCTTCCCAGGGCCAGAGCTTTGTCCTGAAAACCCCCTCACTGGGTCTTTTGTCATTCATGAGTGAATGTAGTATTGTCCCGTGTCCACTCCTTGGGTTGTTGTTAGACCCCAAAGACAACAGATGATGTTTACCTTGCCCTGTCACTATTGCGATTCACCAATACTGCAGAATAGTGCTGGGAGGCAGTATACTGAACATACTGAAAAATGCAGTGGGGCTGGGCTGAGGGAGGGGGGCAAAAGTTAATGTTTAACAATTACAGTAGTGGAAAACAACATTACAGATTTCCCAGGACAAAAAAAGTGATGTTACAATGTAGCCTCCTGGTAACAAACCAGTTATAACTATATTCAAAATAATGATTAAAAAATTATTAGGCTACTTAGATTGTCATACTGTACCTTTTTGTTAAACAGTTAGAATCTGTGTTTAAATCCAATTCACGTTTTCGCCCCCTTCAAAACTACCGGGCATCTCAATTCTCCAGATTTCTCCCATCGCTTCAGTGTGACAGGTAACGTTATCTCTCTCTCTCTTCACAGTCCCGCAGAGAGCAAGGCGCCACTTTGATAACGTGTCGAAATCAATTCGGTCCAAGCAAAGTTTATTGATGAGAGTCAACTATAGGGTTGTATTCATTCCTACTCAATGTCACTGTCCGTCCGTGTGAGTAGCTTCAACCGCTGTTCGGCTCAAAGGCGCTTACAAATAACTTTCTGAAAATGTTACTGAAAATACGTTTAGAGACGCTCTCCCTCACGGTCCTAGCGCCCCTGCCGTACACAAAAATCGTAACATGTCTCAGCTGGACAAATCTGCGTTTAGGATGGTGAGAGTGAAGATGGGTACTGGCAGAAACATTCTGATGCCCTCAGGTCAAGATCCTTGTGTCCAAGTGAAACTGTTAACTTTTTTATCCTGTCAGGAGTAGACCTTGGCACTGGGATTGGGAGTGAATCAAACGTGAATAGCCTGAGGCTATATCAAATGCCACCTGCCATTTAGAGCCAAAGAGATGCTGAAAAATACAAATTGCAAAAGGCTCTTAAAATTCTTAGTTCCTGATACAGTTCTAAAAAAAGCAACAGCCATGGACTTACTAAGCAGGCTACAATGTAGGCTATTGTATATCTAATGCAAGCAGTTTCCAGTAGTCCACATGGATTATCCCTAACTCAACAAAACACAGTAATTAAGGTATGGGTTGCAATGGCTGCCATCCAACTTCTCCATCTGCACCGTTTTCCATCATATGATTAGATGAAACTCACCTGAACGGAGACATATTTATCCTTATTAGTGGAGTGGTTATAGCCCACAGGCAGGCAGAGGAATTCCAGAGATGTTTGGACATGTTGTGGTAGTGATGGCGGTGTTCATCCATTCCCTGCCCACATCCCAGTCAGATTTACCTCCTGACTTTATGTTTTTGGGGGGTATCCTTAGGCCCTATGTGGACGTGTGGATTGTTTAAACCCACGTCCCAGATCATTCTCCCAGTGCCCCTCCACTGGCACTGAAACAGAGACACTCACAGACACTTTCTGGAAAGCTGTGGAATCTACCAGCAAGGACACAACTCGAGCTCTCTCAAAACAATGTGTCTGCTGTTGTCCCCAAGTGGGTCTGTATGCGTCCTCACTGTGAATGTCACACATACCTAGCAAAGGTTTACACTTTGGCCTCTTATCACCCATCCTTGAACTATTTTGGCATGGCTCATCACAGCTTGGCTTACGCCTCAAGGAGTAGGAATATGAGATGATAGATTCATGAGTTTTTCACATTAACAAGCGACCAGCAGTCTGTGTTGGTGATATATGGTTTTTCTGATGCATCCATCTTCTCTCCTAGAGCTCCAGGGATATGTTGAGATAACAGGGCATTGAGGCCAAAGTTATGGTCAATTACAGGAGTTTGCTTGGTAATAGAAGCCACATTAAACTGGGAATGATGATGAAGGGGTCTTATATCTTGTTGGTAGAAACAGTCCTGTAGGTGTAAATGTGTCAGGCTGCAGCCAAGCTGTCTCCACTGATGGTATCACTCTGACTTTGGGCAAACATGAACTGTGTCACAGCAGGAGAGAGCAAGGGAGAGAGAGATTTCCTCTGTGTGTGTTTGGCATCAAAACTACTAAGATTCCTCTGTTTCCCTCGTCTCCTTTTTTTTGTTCTTCAGGCCAGTTTTCCCTCTCACACATGCCTGCCTCTCTGGGATTGTCTCTACAGTCATACATTTTATACAACATTGAGCATCAACAGGCCAATTTGAACCATTAATCATATTCCAATGAGATTTGGGATTTTTCTGAGCATTGTCTACTTTCCCACTTTCCTCAGGTTCCACCTCTCTTTCAGCGTGTGTAATTAGGAGGCCCTAATGAGATGCTGTAAAAACAGGCTCCTGGTCAGGAATTCTGCAGGAATCCGGTCTCCGGACTGACTCCCACCAGGAGTACAGTGGAGCGGTTGTTCCTGCCCCGACCTGGGATTCACGCCTCACCCAGGAGAGAGAGACTCACGCAGAGGAGGGCGCTTTGTAAAAACGTTTTGGTCTTGTAAAATGTTGAAAACATCTCCCTTTAAAGAACCCTGTCTCCACACACAGGTCCTGGGGGTCAGTGGCCTTGTGGCTCCTCTCTCTTCCCCTAAACTGGGATAGAGGAGAAATGTGAATTATATTTTAGAAAGCATTTACTATTATGTTATAAGTCATCGCTAACAAGCGATTACGTTGGTGTTTGCCTAACTTGACTGTTTAGTGTTTGTTTAGGTTTTGCTAATATGTTTTATTACTTATGGCAGTCAGAGTTTGAGGCAAAGCGGATTCAGCCAGGAGGAAACAGTAAAGATTCCAGATGAGTGAGTTCACGCTGGGTATGTGTGAGTAGGCATACCTCACATTTCCATGGAAATGGTCTGCCGTGGTAGGCACAAGACAAAGCCTGCACATCCATACTGTACACACACCCTGCTCATACCCTATACGCTTTTCCTTATGGGCAAACAGAGGTGAGTTCTATAAGATTTGACAGAGATTACAGTATCACAAGAGCCTTTTATGGTAACGGTAGAGCTCTCATACAAAGAGCATTGTAAATCTACACATCATGTCTGTCATAGGTAGGTTATTAGCTACCTCTGGCATGGTCAGTGTGCAGCAGGACAAACAAACACACACACACACACACTCTCTCTCTTTGCCCATGTAGTGCCACCGTGGTAGGCCCAGGGGATCAGAGCTTGTGTAATCGCTCAGCCCGGCCCCACGACAGTTCTCCAAGCAAACAGGGATTATTAAGAAGATCACAGGGGTTTCTCTGTACTCTTTAATCCGATAATTGGCTTCAGATTCAAGCCAGTGATCTGGGCCTCACAACAGTAGAATGAACCTTTCATAACAATGGCTGCCTGAGCCCGCTGTCATTCACAATTCTCAATGTACTCCTTGGAATTCAGAGCCTCCAGTGTGTAATTCTTTTAGAGTGGTAAGCTGTGATCACAAGCAATGTCCCCTTTCTGCGCTCACTCTCCAGCACTCCAGTATTTTATGGTTGTCTTTTATCATTCAGTTATATGTATTACTCCCCCTCCGTCCTTTTCTTGTCAAAGTCCTCCCCATCTGTCTATATAGTTGTACTCTCTCTTCGTTTCTCAGTTTCTCTGCCCTTGTAAAATTCTACCTCACTCCCTCGGTCTTCGTTTCATCCATTATCATAAAGTCCACAATGAAATTAGTTTTCTAAACTTTTATTTGGATTCTCATTCGTTTTGATGTAGGCCTATGTCTTTTCCACATCATACAATTAACCTCTCATGTGACGCTTTAATGTACAGCCTCGAATAAATCACTTGATCCCTCTCTCCCTTTCTCCCCACTCTCTTTCTGTGCCTTTCTCCTTGTCTCTCCCTCACAGGAGGTTGGTGGCACCTTCATTGGGGAGGATGGGCTCGCGGTAATGGCTGGAGTGGAATAAATGGAGTGGTATCAAACACATGGTTTCTATGTGTTTGATGCCATTCCATTTGCTCTGTTCCACCCATTATGATGAGCCGTCCTCCCCTCATCAGCCTCCACTGGTCCTGTACCTCTCCTCCCGCTGGTTCCCAGTCCTCCTGCAGGACCTAGAGGGTACGTCTCCAGCCCCACTTCCCCCTCTGCATGAGGTCATCCTCCGTTTGGCAGCACAAGCAGAGCGAGCAGGAAGTAATGGGAAAACACAGTTAGCAAAACAGCAATAGAGAATGCAAGCTAGAATCAATTTTAAGGATAGGAGATGAGTCCTTAACCAGCTCAGGCATGGTGAAGGGTGTGGGAGGCGAGAGTTTGTTAGACTTAGAAACTGTCCTAACACTGTATCCTGTCACTCCACACCAATCTCTAGCCCTAACAAGCCTAATCTTTGTGTTTGGGCTGCAACCATGGAAACTAGAGGGTGATCTGGTGGTCTAATCCAGTGAGGTCAACCCAAGTAAACTGCACTGATTATTGTACTTTTAAATTGAAATTGAAAAACTGGCTTAAATCTATCCAAACCTGTACATATGAGTTATCTGTGGTTCCTCATATGTCAGACGACAGTTGATAATAGTGTTGTTGTTGTTGTTAGAATGATATATTATTGGATGTAATGTATTTGTATTTTGTATTGTTTTAGTGAGTATTTGTATTGTGGCTGTGTAATTGCACTGTCACAGTTCCCTCAGCCAGAACCCAGAAGCAGACCAGGACAAGGAGAGTTGAACGAAGGTGAGGGTTTATTTAGATACAAAAAGGTGCAGAATAATCCAGGGACAGAGCGGGCGGCGTGGATGAGTTGTTGGGGGTGCAGTTCTAGGTCCAGTGATGGCTCGGCAGCCGCCGACCATCAGGCAGAGGTGGGGTGAAGGTTCCGGACGTGTGATGTTCATGGCTAACGATCCGGCAGGAACTGGATGTTTGGCCAGAGCCTAAGAAGGGTGATGATGAGGACCAGGTGTGCAGATTGCTGATGGGATGCAGGTGCGGAAAACCAGAGAGCTCCCCGGAGCGTTCCCGAACCCTCGGGAAACTGGAGACTACGAACAAAAACACTAGTCACCAGACAGGACCCGACTCAGACTGCCGGGATCGTTACAGTACCCCCCCTCCGGCGAACGCCACCGGGCGGACTCCCGGAGCGCCAGGATGGAGACGGTAGAAGTCGCTGATGAGGTCAGCATCTAGGGACCTGTCGCCGCGGAATCCAACTCCTCTCTTCAGGACCATACCCCTCCCAGTCCACGAGGTACTGGAAACCCCGGCCCCGCCGTCTGGAATCCATGATGCGACGCACCGTGTAGGCAGGACCACCTCCGATCATCCGAGGAGGAGGAGGAGGAGGCGGAGGAGGCAACAGAGGACTGAGGAAGACAGGCTTGAGGCAGGAGACATGAAAGGTGGGATGGACTCTGAGCGTCCTCGGTAGTTTGAGTCGAACTGCCACCGGATTGATCACCTTCTCCACCACAAACGGACCAATGAACTTCGGTAACAACTTCCTAGACTCAGTCCGTAACGGAAGATCCCGTGTGGCCAACCAAACCCTATCTCCGATGGTATAGGTGGGAGCGGGGATCCGGCGACGATTCGCCTGGAGCTGATACCGGTCCGAACCTCTAAGGAGTGCCTTTCTGGCCCGATGCCAGGTCCGGTGGCAACGACGTAATATGGGCCTGAACAGAAGGCACTGAGAGCTCCCTTCTCCTGAGAAGGGAACAGGGGAGGTTGGTAGCCATACAGGCACTGGAAGGGAGACATCCCAGTGGCAGATGTAGGGAGAGTATTGTGGGCATACTCAACCCAAGGCAACTGAGAGACCCAGGAGGTGGGGTTGGAAGAGACCAGACAGCGTAGCGTGGATTCCATCTTCTGGTTGGCTCTCTCCGCCTGACCATTGGATTGGGGGTGAAAACCAGATGTGAGACTGACTGTAGCTCCAATGGCCAAACAGAAGGACTTCCAGACAGCAGAGGTAAACTGAGGGCCACGGTCGGAAACGATATCACTGGGCAAACCGTGGACCCTGAAAACCTCCCCTAACCAGGATCTCGGACGTCTCCGAGGCAGAGGGAAGCTTGGCAATAGGCACAAAGTGGGCGAACTTGCTGAATCTGTCCACGATAGTCAGAACGACCGTGTTCCCCTCAGAAGCGGGCAACCCCGTGACGAAGTCCAGGGCCAGATGCGACCATGGACGCCGGGGAATAGGAAGGGGGTGAAGTAGTCCAGAGCTGGGCCGATTGGTACTCTTATTCTGCGCACACACTGGACAGGCAGCAACAAAAACCCCGAGTATCCTCGGCCATGGCAGGCCACCAAAAACGTCTGCGAAGAAACGCCATTGTCCGAGCCACGCCAGGGTGACAAGCCATCTTGCTGGCGTGGGACCATTTGAGGACAGCAGGACGAACCGACTCAGGCACAAACAACCGACCGGGTGGACCGTTACGGGACCGGGCTGAGTCCGAAGGGCCGCCAGCACCTCCTCCTCAATCTTCCACATGACTGCTCCCACGACGCAGTTCCGGGGGAGAATTGTCTCGGTCTTGGACCCACTCTCCTCCGTCTTGGAGAACATCCGGGACAAGGCGTCCGCCTTGCCGTTCTTAGATCCAGGTCGGAACGTCAGGGCAAA
Source organism: Coregonus clupeaformis (assembly GCF_020615455.1). Classification (NCBI taxonomy): domain Eukaryota; kingdom Metazoa; phylum Chordata; class Actinopteri; order Salmoniformes; family Salmonidae; genus Coregonus; species Coregonus clupeaformis. The sequence continues at coordinate 25,315,746 of NC_059194.1, read as the reverse complement.
CTTGAATCGTCCGAAAAACAACGCCCACCTGGCCTGCCGGGGAGTTGAGACGTTTAGCCGATTGCACGTAAGCAAGATTCTTGTGGTCAGTCCAGACAATAAACGGTTGCTCCGCCCCCTCCAACCAGTGGCGCCACTCCTCCAAGGCAAGTTTCACCGCGAGAAGCTCCCGGTTACCCACATCGTAATTCCTCTCTGCAGGCGAAAGGCGGCGAGAGTAGTAGGCGCAGGGATGGAGTTTACTGTCCGTGGAGCATCGCTGCGACAGGATGGCGCCAACTCCCACATCAGATGCGTCCACTTCAACGACGAACTGACGGGCCGTGTCCGGTTGAGAGAGAATCGGTGCGTTGGTGAATCGCCTCTTCAAATCCAGAAACGCTCGATCCGCCTCCGGATTCCACTTGAAGGTCCTGATACTGGAAGTCAAGGCAGTTAATGGAGCGGCCACACGGCTGTAATCCCGGATGAATCTGCGGTAGAAATTCGCAAACCCCAAAAATCTCTGGAGCTGCAATCTCGTACCGGGCTGGGCCCATTCCAGAACCGCTCTAACCTTCTCCTGATCCATCCTAATCTCACCCCTGGAGATGATGTACCCGAGAAAGGATGTCGTGTGGGCGTGAAACTCGCACTTCTCGGCCTTCACGAACAGGCGATTCTCCAACAATCGCTGCAGAACCTGCCGGACATGCTGGACGTGGTCGGAAGGTTCCTTCGAGAAGATCAGAATGTCATCCAGGTAAACAAACACGAAGAGACCGATCATATCTCTCAGGACGTCGTTCACCATACTCTGGAATACCGCTGGAGCATTGGTCAGTCCAAACGGCATCACCTGATACTCAAGTGACCCATCGGTGTATTGAAACCCGTCAACCACTCGTCCCCCTCTCTGATCCGGACCAGGTGATACGCATTGCGTAGGGTCTAGCTTGGTGAACACCGTAGCACCCTGTAAGGAGTCGAAGGCAGAACTCATCAAGGGCAGGGGATACTTGTTCTTGACCGTGATGTCATTCAACCCCCGATAATCAATACACGGTCGAAGAGAGCCATCCTTCTTACCCACAAAGAAGAATCCTGCCCCCAGGGGGTGATGACGAGGACGAACGAGACCCGCAGCTAGGGACTCCTTGATGTAGGTCTCCAACGCCTCACGTTCAGGTCGGGAGATACTGTATAACCTTCCCTTGGGGTAGACAGCTCCAGGGACCAGGTTGATGGCACAATCATAAGGTCGGTGGGGAGGAAGTGACAGAGCCTTCTGCTTACTGAAAACTTCCCCCAAATCGTGATATGTCTCGGGAACCAGGGACAAATCTGGGGGTTTAGCCTCAATCACCTGACTGGGAACCGAATGGGGGCAGGCAGTCTTGAGACAGTTAGCATGACAATCAAGGCTCCAACTCGTTACCTTGCCCGTCACCCAATCGAACGTGGGATTGTGTTCCTTCAGCCAGGGGTATCCAAGGACCAGAGGAACATGGGAAGACGGCAGAATGAAAAATGAAATCATCTCAGAATGATTCCCCGACAACCGCATCTTAACCGGCTCAGTCCTCATCGTGATACGTGCCAGACTACTGCCGTTCAGAGTGGTCGCTTCAATGGCTTCCGCAATTGCTCCTTGGAAAGCCCCAGCTGTTCCACCAACTTCGGCATCAAGAAAGCTTCCATCGGCACCTGAATCGATAAAAGCGTTAAGCGCTAAGCTCTGATTCCTGTTCACAAGGGTAGCCGGGAAGCGGGGTCTGACAGAGGTACTGAGAGGTTGAAACTGGCTCGCTAAAAGTCCTCCCAACTTTAGCGAGCCGGGCAGTTTGACGACTGCCGGGAACAAGTGGAGATGTAATGTCCCGAGCGACCACAGTAGAGGCAGCAGTTGGTCTTACGTCTATGTTGACGCTCCTCCTTGGTTAACCCGTGCCGCCCCACTTGCATGGGTTCAGAATCGGGAGAGAGGTCCTCTCCACTAATCCTTTGTGGTGGAGAATGATCGACGTGTTCTGGTCCACCACCCGACCCGACTGGGAACTGAGAAGCTGATCGATTGGACGGACCCCATTGCTTCTCCCTCCTTCGCTCTCGGACTCGATTATCCACCCGAATAGACAAGGCTACCAAGCTGTCCAGGTCACTAGGCTCCGGATAGGAGATCAACTCATCCTTGAGCTGCTCCGACAGACCCTGGTAAAAGGCCGCTTGCAAAGACTCCTCGTTCCACCCACTCTCCACAGCCAACGTCTTGAACTCGATCACGAAGTCGGCCACGCTGCGAGTTCCTTGGTGAAGAGAAAACAGGCGCCTAGCTGCGTCCCTCCCTCGGACGGAATGGTCGAAGAGCTTCCTCATCTCGGCCGTGAACCCCTGGTATGAAGCCATGCAGGGATCCTGTCGTTCCCAAACGGCTGAAGCCCACTCCAGCGCTCGACCCCGCAGCAACTCAATCACAAAGGCTATCCTAGCCTTGTCTGTGGCATAAGAGTAGGGCTGTAGATCGAACACTAATCCACACTGCATAAGGAAGGAACGGCATCTTCCCAGCTCCCCCTCATATTTATCCGGCGTCGGAACCTTGGGCTCACGGAGGGACACAACTTCAGAAGCGACAGGCGAGATGGGTGAAACCGGTAGTGGGTCCTCCACCGGACACTGGCGTTGGTTCTGGACCTCCGTCAGGCCGGTAGAAAGGTTCCGAACTGACAACGCGATCTCCTGTAGTACCATGCTATGATGGCCCAACATCTTCTCCTGCTGGGTAATGGCATGGCGAACAGAGTCCAGGTCCGCTGGGTTCATTATTGGCCGGATCGTTCTGTCACAGTTCCCTCAGCCAGAACCCAGAAGCAGACCAGGACAAGGAGAGTTGAACGAAGGTGAGGGTTTATTTAGATACAAAAAGGTGCAGAATAATCCAGGGACAGAGCGGGCGGCGTGGATGAGTTGTTGGGGGTGCAGTTCTAGGTCCAGTGATGGCTCGGCAGCCGCCGACCATCAGGCAGAGGTGGGGTGAAGGTTCCGGACGTGTGATGTTCATGGCTAACGATCCGGCAGGAACTGGATGTTTGGCCAGAGCCTAAGAAGGGTGATGATGAGGACCAGGTGTGCAGATTGCTGATGGGATGCAGGTGCGGAAAACCAGAGAGCTCCCCGGAGCGTTCCCGAACCCTCGGGAAACTGGAGACTACGAACAAAAACACTAGTCACCAGACAGGACCCGACTCAGACTGCCGGGATCGTTACATGCACTTACCTGCCCTGGGACTATGGGTGCAAATTAGCTTTTGGCTAACCCAGGCACATTTACATGGATGTTGCATTATTGTAATATTTATGTTGATTAATGTGCATTGTCCCCTATAAATAAATATAAATAAAAAAAGTATATGGGTCAACCCGGTCAGGTCAAACCATAACCAGCAGGACGTCTAAATGGATAGAATCTATCTAGTTTTCCACTGTTTTTCATATAACACCAGATGGAAGATTGTTATCAATTTGTCTCAAAGGGTCACTAGATGAGATCTTGAATTTGTATTAGGAGGAAAGTACAAAGATATTTTGTTTATGGGTCTCCCATTCAACATTTCAAAAGATGAGGGGAGGGCTATGGTGCTTAATTACTTTGAGTGAGGTGATTTTTTATACAACTTCTATTCCATTATGTTAAAATCTGCAGCTTTGACGCCAATAAAACTAAATGAAGCTAAGCCAAACTATGACATCTTTCATGGCTTGGCAATAAAAGGTGCTGCATTCCACATCGCTAGCAGCTGTGTGCATAACACAGCACTTTCCCCATATAAACATGTATTTTTCCTGTCACAGTAGTGCCGTGATAAAGAACAAACTACAACAGTCTCGCATTGCTCAGTGACATAATAGTTTTTCTTCCTAAAAACTGGCTTTAGGCATGAGCTGCAGTTATAGATGGAAAATGTATAAAAACATCAACTTGTCATTGAATCGTTCTGTATAGCGACTGTCACTCCCTAGGAAGCCACGCCATCCAATTTTGAATAGTACAATTCCTCCTTTGTTTGAATGATCTGAATTCATAATGACAGACATCATTCTGGGGTATGTCTTCAAGGAATCCTGCCAAAGCATTCAGCAAACAGAGGTTCAAGCACAGTTGGCATGTCTAGAATCCCACCATGGAGGACAACAGGGAAGCAAGGATAATGAACAAATACCAGATTGTTCATGGTGGAGTGCTATTTCAACGTGAGTTTAACGAGTTGCTGAGTGATACCAAAGATAATCCAGAAGTGCCTTTTATACATGAACTGCTACTGTAGCTCAATAGCACAAGGAGACATGCAGATGTAGTTTCAGATATGTTGGTCGTCTGCAGGCACTTGAAACCTCTGTATCATGACTAAGTAGACAGCTCCATTTCCTGTGCTAACCTTTCTATCCTATCTGCTCTGCCCAATGTGTCATGCTGCATATTGGAAAATCATAAAACAAGTCGTTATTGAATCACAACATGTAGAGTAGACCGTGTTGGTTGTCACACTTTTTACTAATATATTAAATATTGTACAATAATATTTTCAATATTAGGAGAAATATTGGGTTGAAATAGGGATAATTTTTGCCCTCATATCTTATTCCAACATGGAGTTATAAGCCATTAAACACAGCTATTAAACACAGCTATTAAACACAGTTATTAAACACATCCCAGGGTTTTTGTCACACAGTATGGGGGGCTGGTTGTCATGATGTTTGTCATTTGTTTTTCAAAAACAATTTAAACAATTTACAATGTTTTAGAAAAAGTAAATCCTTTATTTGAAAAAAAGTAAAGCCTTTATTTATTGAACAGTATTGCTATCTAACATAATAAAAAGCATTTATATCTAGTATAAATACACAAATAAAATAATAAATTAAACATAGTTGAATATTTGCTTTGACATTGTAGTTCTTACTCCATTCAAATCATCATATCAATGGTTCATAAAAACCAACAACAGTAACCATCTGATATTTGGATGAAAATGTAATATTTTGATACGGTGAAAAAAGTAAAGCTGTAAACATTTAGGTGAACTACATTTTTGTTGAAAAGAAGAAATGCTTTTTCAAACAGGAACAGGTGTGTGCGTGTGCATGTGTGTGTTTGTGTGAATGTTGTTGACTCTCAGTCGGCGTCGCGTGATTCAGGTCCGGACCAGACCAAATCTGAACCAATCATAGACGTCTATGTTTTACACGTTTGGACAACACAGTACAGCACAGTAGAGCACAGCAGAGTACAGTAGAGTACAAAACGGTACAGTAGAGTACAGAATGGTACAGTAGAGTACAGAACGGTACAGTACAGTAGATTACAGAACGATACAGTAGAGTACATTACAGTACAGTAGAGCACAGTAGGATACAGTAAAATATAATATAGTATAGTTCAGTACAGTACAGTAGAGTACAGAATGGTACAGTAGAGTACAGAACGGTACAGTACAGTAGATTACAGAACGATACAGTAGAGTACATTACAGTACAGTAGAGCACAGTAGGATACAGTAAAATATAATATAGTATAGTTCAGTACAGTACAGTAGAGTACAGCATAGTAGGATACAGTAAAGTAGAGTTCAGTACAGTACAGTACAGAACAGTAGAGCACAACACAGTGCTAGGAGTCTTTTCGATGTCTTTCCCATGATAATTAAGATGTTAGTTCCCACATGGCTTGACCTAGGAACTCACACGTAGTCTTGAAATAAAGATTTCCCTTTCCTCTATTTAATAAAAGTAATTATTTATGGATATTGCCATCATACAACTATTTAGAAATAACAAGAATTTTAAGTGAAAATGTGTTTTTAGACATTTTAGCAAATTTAGTGAAAATGAAATACAAAAATACCTAATTTACATAAGCATTCACTCCCCTGAGTCAATACATGTTAGAATCACCATTGGCAGCGATTACAGCTGTGAGTCTTTCTGGGTACGTCTCTAAGAGCTTTGCATACCTGGATTGTACAATATTTGCACATTATTCTTTTTAAAATTCTTCAAGCTCTTTCAAGTTGGTTGTTGATCATTGCTAGACAGCCATTTTCAAGTCTTGCCATAGATTTTCAAGCCGATTTAATTCAAAACTGTTACTTGGCCACTCAGGAACATTCGATGTTGTCTTGGTAAGCAACTCCAGTGTAGATTTGGCCTTGGGTTTTAGGTTATTGTCCTGCTGAAAGATGAATTTGTCTCCCAGTGTCTGTTGGAAAGCAGACTGAACCAGGTTTTCCTCTAGGATTTTGGACTTAAAGTTAATTTCTTTGCCACATGTTTTGCAGTTTTACTTTAGTGCCTTATTGCAAACAGGAGGCATGTGTGTATAAGGTGAATGCACCAATTTGTAAGTCGCTCTGGATAAGAGCGTCTGCTAAATGACGTAAATGTAAATGTAAATGTATTGATACACCATCCAAAGTGTAATTAATAACATCACCATGCTCAAAGGGATATTCAATGTCTGCTTTTTTATTTTTACCAATAGGTGCCCTTCTTGGCGAGGCATTGGAAAACCTCCCTGGTCTTTGTGGTAATTTTATGTGTGGGGTACAGAAATGAGGTAGTCATTCAAAAACACTATTATTGCACACAGAGTGAGTCCATGCAACTTATTATGTGACTTGTTAAGCAAATGTTTACTCTTGAACTTATTTAGGCTTGCCATAACTGTCACGCCCTGGCTCTGGGGACTCTTAAAAGTTGAGCCAGGGTGTGTAGTGTCTGTGTTGTGTTTTCTATGTTCATGTTCTAGTTCGTGTATTTCTATGTTGGCCGGGGTGGTTCCCAATCAGAGGCAGCTGTGGCTCGTTGTCTCTGATTGGGAACCATACTTAGGCAGCCTGTTTTGCACAGTTCATTGTGGGATCTTGTTCCGGAAGGTTTGTGTTCAACCCAGGACTTCACGTATCGTTTGTTTTGTTGTTTTCGTTCGTGTTGTGTACTTAAAATAAAGTATGTATGCATATCACGCTGCGCCTTGGTCCGTGTCTAATAACGATCGTGACAGAAGATCCCACCAAAACAGGACCAAGCAGCGTGTTCAGGAGAAAACGCTGGGTAAGGAACTGGAGAAGTTGGCGATGTCCCAGGTGGGCGAATGGTGGTCTTGGGAGGACATGTTCGCGGGCAGAGGGCCATGGGCAAAAGTTAAGGCCCTGGCGAGAGAGGAGGTACGGCGCCAACAGTGCCGTCGTCGGACAGGCGAGAGGCAACCCCAAAACATTTTTTTGGGGGGGCACACGGCATGGACGACGGGGATGCTGGAGGCAGCTACAGGACGTATCGGCGGATTAGGAGAGGAGGCCACCAGGTTTGGGGGGCTGGAAGGGAGGTTGGCGGAGCCTAGAGGTAGAGCAGAGCCAACTCCTCGTACTCAGGCTAGGCAGCAGGAGGCAGCGACAGGGCGTATCTGCAAAATAGGAGAGGAGGCCACCAGGTTACGGGGGCTATTGGTCATGAGGGAGAAGGAGGTTAATTGGTCAGAGGGAGGAGCTACTGGAGGCGATAAGGGAGAAGGAGAGTGTAGAGGCACGGCGAGAGGAACTGAGTAGGCAGCAGAGGGAGCGGAGGTTTATGAGGAAACCCAGTCCCGCTCCTCGCACCAAGCAAGTGGTGTGTGTCACCAGTCCGGTCCGGCCCGTTCCTGATCCCCGCACTAAGCCAGTGGTGTGTGTTCCCAGTACGGCCCGACCCATTCCTGCTTCCCGCACAAGGCCAGTGGTGTGTGTTCCCAGTACGGTCCGGCCCTTTCCTGCTCCCCGCACTAAGTTAGTGGTGCGTGTTCCCAGTACGGCCCAACCCGTTCCTGCTCCCCGCACTAAGTTAGTGGTGCGTGTTCCCAGTACGGCCCGACCCGTTCCTGCTCCCTCGCACTAAGCCAGTGGTGCGTGTTCCCAGTCCGGCCCGGCCCGTTCCTGCTCCCCGCACTAAGTTAGTGGTGCGTGTTCCCAGTACGGCCCAACCCGTTCCTGCTCCCTGCACTAAGTTAGTGGTGCGTGTTCCCAGTACGGCCCAACCCGTTCCTGCTCCCCGCACTAAGTTAGTGGTGCGTGTTCCCAGTACGGCCCAACCCGTTCCTGCTCCCCGCACTAAGTTAGTGGTGCGTGTTCCCAGTACGGCCCAACCCGTTCCTGCTCCCCGCACTAAGTTAGTGGTGCGCGTCGCCAGCCCGATCCGGCCTGTTCCTGCTCCCCACACCAAGCCAGTGGTGCGCGTCGCCAGCCCGGTCCGGCCTGTTCCTGCTCCCCGCACCAAGCCTGTGGGGCGCGTCGCCAGCCCGGTCCGGCCTGTTCCTGCTCCCCGCACCAAGCCAGTGGTGCGCGTCGCCAGCCCGGTCCGGCCTGTTCCTGCTCCCCGCACCAAGCCAGTGGTGCGCGTCGCCAGCCCGGTCCGGCCTGTTCCTGCTCCCGCACCAAGCCAGTGGTGCGCGTCGCCAGCCCGGTCCGGCCTGTTCCTGCTCCCGCGCACCAAGCCAGTGGTGCGCGTCGCCAGCCCGGTCCGGCCTGTTCCTGCTCCCCGCACCAAGCCAGTGGTGCGCGTCGCCAGCCCGGTCCGGCATGTTCCTGCTCCCAGCACCAAGCCAGTTGTGCGCGTCGTCAGCCCGGTCCGGCCTGTTCCTGCTCCCCGCACCAAGCCAGGGGTGCGCGTCGTCAGCCCGGTCCGGCCCGTTCCTGCTCCCCGCACCAAGCCAGTGGTGCGCGTCGTCAGTCCGGCACAGCCCGTGCCTGTTCCAGGCACCGGTCAGCTGCTCCACACCGGAGCCTGAGCAATCCGCTCCACCGGTGTCCAGTCCAGCTCCGGTCAGCGGGGCCAGACCAGACCAGGGGCGCTACGGGGGGGGGGGGTAGCGAGAGAGTGGTGGTCACGCCCGGAGCCGGATCCGCCTCCGAGGCGGAATGCCCACCCAGCCCCTACCCTCTTGAGTTTGGTTGGCGCGGTCGCAGTCCGCGCCTTTGGGGGGGGGGTACTGTCACGCCCTGGCTCTGGGGACTCTTAAAAGTTGAGCCAGGGTGTGTAGTGTCTGTGTTGTGTTTTCTATGTTCATGTTCTAGTTCGTGTATTTCTATGTTGGCCGGTGTGGTTCCCAATCAGAGGCAGCTGTGGCTCGTTGTCTCTGATTGGGAACCATACTTAGGGATCTTGTTCCGGAAGGTTTGTGTTCAACCCAGGACTTCACGTATCGTTTGTTTTGTTGTTTTCGTTCGTGTTGTGTACTTAAAATAAAGTATGTATGCATATCAAGCTGCGCCTTGGTCCGTGTCTAATAACGATCGTGACAATAACAAAGTGGTTGAATACTTATTGACTCAAGACATTTCAGCGTTTCATTTTTTATTAATTTGTACACATTTCTAAAAACATAAATCCACTTTGACATTATGGGGTATTGTGTGTAGGCCAGTGACACAAAATCTCAATTGAATCCATTTGAATTCAGGCTGTAAAACAACAAAATGTGGAAGGCACTGTATATTGCAGAGAGTGTTTTTTAGAAGCTTAGCTCCCTTGTCTTCATCCTCAAACCTGCACATGTCCCTATGACTAAGAAGTTCAGGCAGACAGGCCTCAATGGATGTGGTTGTGTGGTTTTTACCTTCAAGGCTCAGAGAGCACAGCGCACCAGCACACTTGTTTTTCAGCACACACACACTACAGAGCTATGAGCCTGGCAGAGGGTGGCACCTGAGTCCTCAATGGAATGTCCTGGAATGTTATCAGCCCCCCTCCTCTCTCCTCTGTCTGGAGACACTCCCACTGGAACAATGGAGGTTGCCAGGTAACTGAGCAGTCTCGATGACAGGCAGATAATCTATTGACCACACATTGGAACTCATGTGGGGTGAGAGGCGAAATGTGTGTGTGTACTTCAACTCACCTCTCACTCCCAATTAGTTCCACAATACAGTGAGGGAAGACTAGGAAGAAATACATGCAGTGGAGCTGCCAAACTATTAAATGATTTAATCAACATAAGACTAGATAGAAGGACAGCGCAGAAACCCCCTCTTTCTCTCTCTAGCTCTCTCTCTCGCAATTCAATTCAAGGGGCTTTATTGGCATGGGAAACATATGTTTACATTGCCAAAGCAAGTGAAATGGATAATCAAAAGTGAAATGGATAATCAAAAGTGAAATGGATAATCAAAAGTGAAATGGATAATCAAAAGTGAAATGGATAATCAAAAGTGAACAGTAAATATTACACTCACAATCTCTCTCTCTCTCTCTCTCTCTCTCTCTCTCTCTCTCTCTCTCTCTCTCTCTCTCTCTCTCTCTCTCTCTCTCTCTCTCTCTCTCTCTCTCTCTCTCTCTCTCTCTCTCTCTCTCTCTCTCTCTCTCTCTCTCTCTCTCTCTCTCTCTCTCTCTCTCTCTCTCTCTCTCTCTCTCTCTCTCTCTCTCTCTCTCTCTCTCTCTCTCTCTCTCTCTCTCTCTCTCTCTCTCTCTCTCTCTCTCTCTCTCTGCTCAATGGAGACACTCCAAACCCAGATCTGACAAACAGAGATGAGACGATTGCTGCCAGATCATTCAGTCCTATCTGCAGCTGTAGATCTAACCATCTCTGCTCCACAGCCCCCAACCAGAGTTAATCAATTGACATTAATCACGAGGAAAAACAAACAGCAGTCTGCTTAACATCTCTGAAGCTCCGTAACAAGACATTTCCTCTGCAACACTCTAAACCAATAGGCTGGGGAATAGAAATAAATATACAGGCCCAGTTTCAGTCAATCACTCTGCACAAGCCCTCACACACCCTATCCTACTTACCCTGTTACACTCAGAAAGACACAGGTCAGTAAAACAGATTAAACGTTCCAACAATGGATAAACAAACTATCAGTGGATGAAATATTACTGAGATCTCAAATGAAAGTGTAATTACTTCTTTTTCAACATCTCTCTCTGCCAGAGGTCTGGACATGAGGGATTTCATGGTTCTCCTCGTCTCTGCCAGAACTGTGCAAGTGAATGAGGAGCTGAGTGAAGAAGAGGAGGGAGGTAGGGCACAGGGAAGTATTCGTGTTTATCAAAAATGGGAAGGAGTGAGGGAAAAAATAGAAAGAACGGGAATGTGGCTTCTTTTCCTGCTGCATTCTTTCCCTCATCAGGAATTCACTGAGGTTTTGGCAAGCAGACTTTTTTATTAAGTTTCTTTCCTCTTGACTTTGGAAGGACAAGGTGGCCTGTTCTGGTCCCCGGGCCCTAAAACAATGGATCTGTAGACGGATGGGGCTTTAAAGCAATCAGAGACCTCAAAGAAAGGCGAGCTTCTCCAAAGCCGCCGCTTAATCCTTTAAACACCACGTATCGGACGGAAACAAAGCACTTCCTCACTCCCAGTGTCAGAAACAGGCCTCTGATCTAAGCCACACCGTGTGGCAGAGAAAGCCATGGAACTAATTTCAGCGGAGCTGTTCCGCCGTGGGCCTGACCTGTGTTTTTGTTCCCTGGAGGGAGATGAGGCAACAGCAGGCCTAATGGGATTCCAGCAGGCCTCATCTCTGATCCATTACTTTATTGAAGCTATTGTTTTGACCAGATTTAATCCATAGCTGATTGTGGCCTATAAATACAGCCGACCGGAGGTGGCTCGGATATTTACGGTTCCAAATATCTCAATCAGCCACACATCAGGTAGCAGCAGGTAGCTTAGTGGTTAAGAGCATTGTGCCAGTAATTGAAAGGGCGCTGGTTCTAATCCCCGAGCCGCCTAGGTGAAAAATCTGTCGATGTGCCCTTGAGCAAGGCACATAACCCTAATTGCTCCTGTAAGTCGCTCTGGACAAGAGCGTCTGCTAAATGACTAAAACGTAATCATCCCTGTGACAAAACACTGCAACAACAACTGTTTAATTGCAAACTTACCCGGTGGTATCAATAGCCAACTGACAAACCTCCCAAGGGGATCAGCGCCGTCACAAAAGCTTTGCTAAAGCCTGTCTGTTTTTAATAAGATGAAAAACACCACATACAGTGCCTGAGAAAAACATCAGCCACGTCTCTGACAGCAGGAATCTATTTGGGAGAAGCTTAAAAAATCAAAAGGCAATCATTTTCAAAAGGCTATTGGGGTTAGTGATAGCGAATTTGTACCAGCAACACATACTATACATGTCTCAATCTGTGCAACTATGAAACAAGTGCAGGGGGTGTGTATGTGTGTGTGTTTTCGGGTCTCTATACACTTAAAAGTGATGGATTTAAAGACAGCTTATTCTCCAACTTCAGCTGTCCCATTTACCTTCACATTCGGAGGCTGCTGCCTTTCAAATAGTCCCAACAAGGAGAGAAGAAGAAAGTAGAGAGGGAGCAGATGAGAGAGAGAAAAGAGAAAGGGAGAGGAGTTAGTGTCCTGGATGTGACCATTCAGAGCCTTCAGAAATTATTCACACCCTTGACTTTTTCCACATTTTGTTGTGTTACATCCTGAATTGAAAATTGATTAAATTGAGATTGTGTGTCACTGGCCTACACACAATACCCTATAATGTCAAAGTGGAATTATGTTTTTAGAAATGTGTACAAATTAATAAAAAATTTAAAGCTGAAATGTCTTGAGTCAATAAGTATTCAACCCCTTTGTTAGGGCAAGCCTAAATAAGTTCAGGAGCACAAATTTGCTTAACAAGTCACATATTAAGTTGCATGGACTCACTCTGTGTGCAATAATAGTGTTTAACATGATTTTTGAATGACTACCTCATCTCTGTACCCCACACATACAATTATCTATATCTCAGTCGAGCAGTGAATTTCGAACACAGATTCAACCACAAAGACCAGGGAGGTTTTCCAATGCCTCGCAAAAAATAAAAAAGCAGACACTGAACATCCCTTTGAGCATGGTGAAGTTATTAATTACACTTTGGATGTTGTATCAATACACCAAGTCACTACAAAGATACAAGCATCCTTCCTAACTCAATTGCCGGAGAGGAAAGAAACCCCTCAGGGATTTCACCATGAGGCCAGTGGTGACTTTTAAACAGTTACAGAGTTTAATGGCTGTGATAGGAGAAACCTGAGGCTGGATCAACAACATTGTAGTTACACCACAATACTAACCTAAATGACAGAGTGAAAAGAAGGAAGCCTGTACTGAATAAAAATATTCCAAAACGTGCATCCTGTTTGCAATAAGGCACTAAAGTAAAACTGCAAAAAATTGGGATAAGAAAGGAACTTTATGTCCTGAATACAACGCGTTATGTTTGGGGCACATCTGACACAAAATATCACTGAGTACCACTCTTCATATTTTCAAGCATGGTGGTGGCTGCATCATGTTACGGGTATGCCTGTCATCGGCAAGGACTAGGGAGTTGAATATTTCTTTGGGGGGGATAAAAAGAAACAGAATAGAGCTAAACCAGCTGAACCAGGTTCAGTCTGCTTTCCAACAGATACTGGGAGACAAATTCACCTTTCAGCATGGAAATAACCTAAACACAAGGCGAAATATACCCTGGAGTTGCTTACCAAGATGACATCGAATGTTCCTGAGTGGCCTAGTCACAGTTTTGACTTAAATCGGCTTGAAAATCTATGGCAAGACTTGAAATGGCTGTCTATCAATGATCAACAACCAACTTGAAAGAGCTTGAAGAATTTTAAAAATAATAATGTGCAAATATTGTACAATCCATGTGTGCAAAGCTCTTAGAGACTTACCCAGAACAATTCACAGCTGTAATCGCTGCCTAAGGTAATTCAAACATGTATTCAGGGGTGTGAATAGTTATGTAAATTAGATATTTCTGTATTTCATTTTCAAAACATTTACAAACATTTCTAAAAACATGTTTTCACTTTGTCATTATGGGGTATTGTGTGTAGATGGGAGAGACAAATAAATATTACATCCATTTTGAATTCAGGCTGTAACACAACAAAATATGGATTAAGTCAAGAGGTATGAATTCTTTCTGAAGCCACTGTATCTGACATCGTCAACTTTACAGACAGCCACGTCCACCTCTACCTTTCTGTCACTTTCTCAACATTGAGTCAGAGTGCTTTACCTGGCAAGAAATGTGGTCCTCTGTAGCTCAATTGGTAGAGCATGGCGCTTGTAACGCCAGGGTAGTGGGTTTGATCCCCGGAACCACCCATATGTAAAGATGTATGCACGCATGACTGTAAGTCGCTTTGGATAAAAGCGTCTGCTAAATGGCATATTATTATTATAAGAAATCAATCAACCATTAATGACCAACAAACCATTACATTTTGAAAACAGGGGTTCTGTGGAGTAAAACTTCCATCTTTCGAAACTTAGATATGGGTAATGTTGTCTCCAAAACAGTGACACAAGCACAGTGTTTACAATAAATGTGTCCCATCTAATCTTTCTTCCTGCTTTAGTGTAGGCTATGTGAAGCTGCACAGACTGCTGGCAGGGCTGCAGACGGCGAGCAGACGTTCCGAGCGGTGACACTCGTCTGTGATTATTACATCAGTGGGGAAAAAAAGTATTTAGTCAGCCACCAATTGTGCAAGTTCTCCCACTTAAAAAGATGAGAGAGGCCTGTAATTTTCATCATAGGTACACGTCAACTATGACAGACAAATTGAGAAAACAAAATCCAGAAAATCACATTGTAGGATTTTTAATGAATTTATTTGCAAATTATGGTGGAAAGTAAGTATTTGGTCACCTACAAACAAGCAAGATTTCTGGCTCTCACAGACCTGTAACTTCTTCTTTAAGAGGCTCCTCTGTCCTCCACTCGTTACCTGTATTAATGGCACCTGTTTGAACTTGTTATCAGTATAAAAGACACCTGTCCACAACATCAAACAGTCACACTCCAAACTCCACTATGGCCAAGACCAAAGAGCTGTCAAAGGACACCAGAAACAAAATTGTAGACCTGCACCAGGCTGGGAAGACTGAATCTGCAATAGGTAAGCAGCTTGGTTTGAATAATTCAACTGTGGGAGCAATTATTAGGAAATGGAAGACATACAAGACCACTGATAATCTCCCTTGATCTGGGGCTCCACGCAAGATCTCACCCCGTGGGGTCAAAATGATCACAAGAACGGTGAGCAAAAAAAATCCCAGAACCACACGGGGGGACCTAGTGAATGACCTGCAGAGAGCTGGGACCAAAGTAACAAAGCCTACCATCAGTAACACACTACGCCGCCAGGGACTCAAATCCTGCAGTGCCAGACGTGTCCCCCTGCTTAAGCCAGTACATGTCCAGGCCCGTCTGAAGTTTGCTAGAGTGCATTTGGATGATCCAGAAGAGGATTGGGAGAATGTCATATGGTCAGATGAAACCAAAATAGAACTTTTTGGTAAAAACTCAACTCGTCGTGTTTGGAGGACAAAGAATGCTGAGTTGCATCCAAAGAACACCATACCTACTGTGAAGCATGGGGGTGGAAACATCATGCTTTGGGGCAGTTTTTCTGCAAAGGGACCAGGACGACTGATCCGTGTAAAGGAAAGAATGAATGGGGCCATGTATCGTGAGATTTTGAGTGAAAACCTCCTTCCATCAGCAAGGGCATTGAAGATGAAACGTGGCTGGGTCTTTCAGCATGACAATGATCCCAAACACACCGCCCGGGCAACAAAGGAGTGGCTTCGTAAGAAGCATTTCAAGGTCCTGGAGTGGCCTAGCCAGTCTCCAGATCTCAACCCCATAGAAAATCTTTGGAGGGGAGTTGAAAGTCTGTGTTGCCTAGCGACAGCCCCAAAACATCACTGCTCTAGAGGAGATCTGCATGGAGGAATGGGCCAAAATACCAGCAACAGTGTGTGAAAACCTTGTGAAGACTTACAGAAAACGTTTGACCTGTGGCATTGCCAACAAAGGGTATATAACAAAGTATTGAGAAACTTTTGTTATTGACCAAATACTTATTTTCCACCATAATTTGCAAATAAATTCATTAAAAATCCTACTTTTTAAGTGGGAGAACTTGCACAATTGGTGGCTGACTAAATACTTTTTTCCCCCACTGTATGAGAAGGACTGGCTGACAGAGCTGCATGCCCAAGGCCAGGCCAAGGACCAAGACAGACGGGCTGGGCTGCAGCTGTGTCTCTGTGTTGAAGTTCAACCTCCATTCACCCCTCCATTCACTTGGCTCTTCCACATCAAATATGCTCTTATTCAACAGAGATCTGGGCTCATTGACACTTGGATGGGAACTCACTTGGATTATCCACACTAACAGACGCGCCAATTTAAGCATACATTCTCTCTCTTTATCGCTCGCTCTCACCCTCTCTCACTCACGCAATGTTAATAGCGAGGCATTTGTGAGTTTTAATCGCATTTGTGAAACAGAGTGGGTCCGTCCGGCACCTTAGGGACAGATGGAGAGGATAAATCATGTGTATAAGGGGGTGTTGAATCACATTGGCCTGCAGGGTCTCAGGCAGCATGACAGGGGTCTGCAGACACAGACCTCCTCCAGGACCCAGACTGCTTAACCTGCAGCCAGAGGCCAAATCAGAACCAGCTGCCATACAATATGCAACAGTTCCTGTAAGCAACCCACAATAATCAATTCAGTTTCAGGCTGACCTAAATCACTTCTTTAACTTTCCTTGAGAACCGTTGACCATCATTGCTAAAAGGGTGCTTATTCCTTCTAGAAAATAAAGTGAATGTCTGCTTTCTTTTGTGAGTATATTTTCGCTAGCTTTTCTTTTCACCCAGCTCCCATGCGAATGTGCATCATTTCTAATTTCCTATGCTGAGCACATGTAGGCATGAGGTGTTAGTGAGTTACACTATACAGTGCCTTCGGAAAGTATTCAGACCCCTTGACTTTTTCCACATTTTGTTACGTTACAGCCTTATTCTAAAATTGATTAAATTGTTTTTCCCCCTCATCAATCTACACACAATACCCCATATTGACAAAGCAAAAACAGGTTTTTAGAAATTTTAGCAAATGTATTAAAAAAAACCATGAAATATCACATTTCATAAGTATTCAGACCCTTTACTCAGTACTTTGTTGAAGCACCTTTGGCAGCGATTACAGCCTCAAGTCTTCTTTGGTATGACGCTACAAGGTTGGCACACCTGTATTTGGGGAGTTTTACTGAGGAGTGGCTTCCGTCTGGCCACGCTACCATAAAGGCCTGATTGGTGGAGTGCTGCAGAGATGGTTGTCCTTCTGGAAGGTTCTCCCATCTCCACAGAGGAACTATGGACCTCTGACAGAGTGACCATCGGTTTCTTGGTCACCTCTCTGACCAAGGCCCTTCTCCCCCGATTGCTCAGTTTGGCCGGGCGGCCAGCTCTAGGAAGAGTCTTGGTGGTTCCAAACCTATTACATTTAAGAATGATGGAGGCAACTGTGTTCTTGGGGACCTTCAATGTTGCAGAAATGTTTTGGTACCCTTCCCCAGATCTGTGCCTCAACACAATCCTGTCTCGGAGCTCTACAGACAATTCCTTCGACCTCATGGCTTGGGTTTTGGTCTGACATGCACTGTCAACTGTGGGACCTTATACAGACAGGTGTGTGCCTTTCCAAATCATGTCCAATCAATTGAATTTACCACAGGTGAACTCCAATCAAGTTGTAGAAACATCTCAAGGATGATCAATGGAAACAGGATGCACCTGAGCTCAATTGAGAGTCTCATAGCAAAGGTCTGAATACGGTATAAATATATATATATATATATATATATATATATATATATATATATATATATATATATATATATATATATATATACATTCGCAACAATTTCTAAAAACCTGTTTTCGCTTTGTCATTTTGGGGTATTGTGTGTATATTTATGGGGTATTGTGTGTAGAATAATTTAATCCATTTTAGAATAAGGCTGTAACATAACAAAATGTGGAATAAGTCAAGAGGTCTGAATACTTTCCGAATGCACTGTATATAGAAAAGTATATGGACACACATTCAAATTAGTGGATTCGGCTATTTCAGCCACACCCGTGTATAAAATTGAGCACACCGCCATGCAATCTCCATAGACAAACATTGGCAGTAGAATGACCTTACTGAAGAGCTCAACGTGGCACCGTCATAGGATGCCACCTTTCCAACAAGTCCGTTCGTCAAATTTCTGCCCTGCTAGAGCTGCCCCGGGCAACTGTAAGTGCTGTTATTGTGAAGTGGAAACGTCTAGGAGCAACAACAGCTGAACCGCAAAGTGGTAGGCCACACAAGCTCACTGAACGTGACCGACGAGTGCTGAAGCGCGTAGCACGTTAAAATCGTCAGTCCTCTGGAATCCACGTCAGCACAAGAACTGTTCGTCAGGAGCTTCATGAAATGGGTTTCCATGGCCAAGCAGCCGAACACAAGCCTAAGATAACCATGCGCAATGCCAAGTGTCGGCTGGAGTGGTGTAAAACTCGCCGCCATTGGACTCTGGAGCAGTGGAAACACGTTCTCTGGAGTGATGAATCATGCTTCACCATTTGGCAGTCCAACGAACTCATCTGGATTTGGTGGATAACAGGAGCACACTTCCTGTCCCAATGCGTAGTGCCAACTGTAAAGTTTGGTGGAGGAGGAATACTGGTCTGGGGCTGTTTTTCATGGCTCGGGCTAGGCCCCTTAGTTCCAGTGAAGGGAAATCTTACTGCTACAGCATACAATGACATTCTAGACGATTCTGTGCTTCCAACTTTGTGCCAACAGTTTGGGGAAGGCTACAATGCCCCTGTGCACAAAGCGAGGTCCATTCAAAAATGGTTTGTCGAGATCGGTGTGAAAGAACTTGACTGGCCTGCATAAAGCCTTGACCTCAACCCCATCGAACACCTTTGGGATGAATTGGAACGCCGACTATGAGCCAGGCCTAATCGCCCAACATCAGTGCCCAACCTCACTAATGCTCTTGTGGCTGAATGGAAGCAAGTCCCCGCAGCAATGTCCCAACATCTAGTGGAAAGCCTTCCCAGAAGAGTGGAGGCTGTTACAACAGCAAAGGGGGGACCAACTCCATATTAATGCCCATGATTTCGGAATGAGATGTTCGACGAGCAGGTATCCACACACTTTTTGTCATGTAGCGTATGTGCCCGAGTCTTGGCAGCATGTTGAGTAACTGTCTGCTTTAAAGAGCGTTGGTTCACCAGCTCCACCATGTCTCAGACAATGTTTTACTACGAGTTTTACTCCCGAAGGATTCACAGATGCCCTCTCACCCACAACAAACACTCTTAGAGCACACAAAAAACGGTCATGGATCCGAGTCATCCCCCTCTCTCTCAGGCTCCATAAACTGAGACCTGAGAAAAAATGAAACACTATATAAAACTGCTGACAATAAATAATAGGCTCTACAGCTCTGCAGAACAATAGAGTCAACGTGACCTTTATTTGTTGCTGCCCTCAGCACGACTGGATCCTGCTTCCCTGCACCCGCTGCCACTGCTGGCTTCCCAGTCTCTGAGGCCCAGCAGGACAGAACCCGCAGACAGACCGACAGAGACCAGAGGTATGAACAATCACTGCTAGTTCACATGGAGATGAATAGCTACGGCTTCACAGAATATAATATAGTTCAAATTGAAGTACTCTAACATAAATACTTAATCAAATCCATCTGTTGATATCGTAAATAAAACAGAGTAGACAGATGTAAA
The DNA here is from genome assembly GCF_020615455.1 of Coregonus clupeaformis. Classification (NCBI taxonomy): domain Eukaryota; kingdom Metazoa; phylum Chordata; class Actinopteri; order Salmoniformes; family Salmonidae; genus Coregonus; species Coregonus clupeaformis. Next base: position 25,296,100 of record NC_059194.1, on the reverse strand, counting down.
CGGAGAGACTGGTTGGAGAGAGACAGCATCAAACGGAATAACAAATGCTCTGGAGTAAACAGTACACGGGACAAGCAACAAGCAAGAGGGAGGGTTATGTGGTGGTGCTGGAAAGAGGGACGGCTGAATTCACTTCAGATGGCTCTTTGTTGTTGATGTTTCTATTCATGAGTCGCTCAGACTTCATGTGACAGACAGATGGGCCTCATGCTGAGCCATGGAGACCCAAGTCCCTAAATCATTCTTCTTTGACCCAGACCCAGGCACAGGGAATCTGCATAGCACACAGATGAAGAATAAAGACTAAACCCTCAGGGACCCTACACACTGTCTTCTCCCTTTACTCAGCAATGAGATGCAGCATACTCTCTCTTTTTCTCACTCTGTTCTCTTTTGGGATGCTTTCCATCCTCTACCCTTTCACATTCTTTCTTTTCCCCCCAAGTGGTGTTTTTTTCCCTTTTCTTGTAACACCGGGAAACTGCAGAGGACATCCAACAATGCATCACAGGACTTTAGTGAATGCGGGTGGCTTTAAGTAACATCTAACTTTGTCCTTTAACCCTCTGGCTCCCTACACTCCCTCATCTAATATCCTCTGATGGAGGTGCTGAGGTGTCAGATTCAGCTAGGCCAAGGTAAGGCCGGCCCATGTCTTCACTCTGTGTTAACCCTATGCAATCAATACGTTCAGTCACTTCAAAGTCAGACCACACCCAACCTGCTGGCATTGCTGGTCTTATGGAACCGGACTGATCCGGTCCAGACCAATCCAATGTGGATCCATAAGGGTTCATCACTGGACTCTAGTCGATCCCCATACACTGTATGTTGGATGGGAATCCCATATAAAACGAACAGGTGGAGTTTGGCTCACCGGTACTCTCATCGTAGTTGCCTACAGCAGACCATGCAGCACAGCTGTATCTTTGCGGAGCTGTGGTAGGCGAGGGGCCAGGTATTTAAATCCCCATCACCATTGGGAATCCTACCAAGAGAGCCCATTAGGGGGGATAATGTAGTGTAGAATGGCAGGGTTGGGCAATGGGCAGTCCTCCGGATCATACCCCCAGCTGACAGTCAACCTCTTATGATCTCTCACCACCTACTGCAGCTTGTAGGGGGGGAAACTGTAATGCACTGCAATGTGCTGTTATGCTTAATGAGCAACACCCACATGAAAAAATACTATAGTATACTATGGTATAAATGCTATAGTATTCACTGTAGTGTTTTTGCAGACTTTATTCGGCACAAACACTACAGTGAATACTGTTCTATTTACTATAGTATTTACTATAGTATTCTACAGTATACTACAACATTCTATAGTAAGTACTACACATGATCAAGGGATACTACAGTGTGTAGTATAGTATACTACATTTTACTATATAATTCTATAGCAAGTACTCTAGTATTATATAGTAAACTGTAGTATTTTTCATGTGGGTATACATCAACAAGAAGCCCAATAAAGGCAATCAATGGAATACAGCAACAATGTTTGCAGATACTGTGGAAACACGTATAAACATATAAAGACATGCATTTAATTACGTACTTTCTCACACACACAGCACAGGCTCACATTTTCAATTGGAAACGCTCTCAAATATTCACGCAACTGGGATTAGTTGGTTGGAATGATGTCACAGAGCACGTTGGCCAGGCGGTTTGATTCCAGTTTCATATAAGTCAATGGTCCAGTCGGGTCTCACGGCACCACTGTGTAGGTCAGTGGATGAGAAGTTGTGTTAAAGGAATGGGCACATGTCCAGATTAGGTCACCTCTCCTCCCCTTCCCCTTCTGGTCCAGTGATCCAAAACACAATTAGACACGACACAGACACTAAACTTCAAAGAAACAACTCCTTACTAATAATCATCTTTCTGGTGCCTCGGGTGTCGACTGTCTGAGCCACTAAGGAGATGCAGAAACCAGAGCCACCCATTCATAAATCATCATCACCATCATGGAAGTAAAACAGAGAGATGAGAAAATGCAAACATGAACCAAATGGAAGCCATTAAAGATACATATTCATGACTGCAGACCAGAGATGTAACGCGTGTCATCTGATCAAAGCCTGAGAGAAATATGATTCATCATATGTAAACCAATGACAACCGCTGTCAGGATATCTATATTGAATCTGTATACTTGTCACTATATTTAAAGATCATGTCTGTTTGGTGGCACAGAACAGACAATCAGATAGAATTACTATAGGTGGTTTATTAAAATGGATAAACTGTTTTGATTAACCAAAATAACTCAACGTGCATGGCTAAAGTGTAATCAAACACAAAGACAACATCATTTCATCACTTTACATGACCTGTTTGATGGCTGAGAAGAAGCTGATTCTGAACCATTCTGAAGGGCATGCAGTTATCAAGTTTTGGCCCAGCTTTTCTTTGTATAATATCTTTAGTATGTTTTTCTTCCTAGCTTATTTTTTCTAATTTCATTTCAAGGAAAGCCAGAGTAAGAGTTTGGATAGAAACCAGTCCCATAAAGTGACCACTCGCCCTGCTCTAACAATGAGCACACACAGAGCCAAGCCAAATAATCCAAACAAATCTATGGGAAAATGCTACTGTAGAAAAACATCAACTGGCCCTATGTTCACGCATCTCTGTGAGCTATTTGTATTATGATCTGCAGCCCCTAGTGAGATGGAGAGCCCATAGAGGACTCTGCCTTGGCAGAGATTACTATTAAATCTAATATGATCACTAATACCACTGCTAAAAGTCAAACTTCCTCTAACACCAGCGCTAACTTATTATCCTCAGCAGATCTATTCATCCAAAGAGGCTTGAATTGGCTCTTATCCTGGCCATGACATATTGCTGTCCTTTTAACCTCTCCTCTATTTTACGTTCCTTCTCTTCATTTATACTTTCCTATGCAGTGTGTATTTTGTGTGAGTGTATGTGTGTGGTGGGGCTTCCTCTCAATGGGATGGATGTCAATCTAGTCTTATTAAGATGGTTGGGGTTCCAAACTAAGAAGAAAATCCCTAAAGGCAGAGTAAAGGAATTTCATTTAAAAGCATGTTTACCAGTACAGTACATAGGCATAGATGTGATCTGAGATGATCTAAATGTATGTTGTTGGGTCTGAGAGTGTGTCTGAGGCAGGAGGACAGAGTAAGAGGGAGGCCAATGAGGGGATAGACTGAGCATGAGCGACCATGAGATTGAGACAGAAGAGACCGCAAGGAGGCAACCGTGCATAATGGTTTATATTTAAGCAATAAGGCCCGAGGGGGTGTGGTATATGGCCAATATACATTTGCTACTGGCTGTTCTTAAGCACGACGCAACGCGTTGTGCCTGGATACAGCCCTTAGCCGTGGTATATTGGCCATATACCACAAACCCCCAAGGTGACTTTTTGCTACTATAAACTGGTCACCAACGTAGTTAGAGCAGTAAAAATTAATGTTTTGTCATACTCGTGGTATACGGTCTGACATACCACGGCTGTCAGCCTATCAGCATTCAGGGCTCGAACCACCCAGTTTATAATTATGGTTGATTAATCGGCCTACCAACCTGTGGGACAACAGCTTAAATCTCAGGATGCCTCAGGCAGGGCTCCCATCCCCAGTATCTGTTCTCCTTTGACTACTCCCTCTTTCTTACGCCTTTTTTCTCCACTTGTCATTTCCACCCGGTCGCCCCTGCTCTGTGAAGTACAGAGCTTATATTGTTGCGAAGCCCGCCTGCCTTGGCCTGCCCACTTTTACAGTGGCATGTTATGAAGGGACAAGGGACCATCTGGTCAAATACACGGCCAAATAAAAAATGGATGTAGCGAAATGCTTCCCGGTGGTTGACTGGGTGGCTCCCTCCACAGTTCTACATTGGTGCCGCTACTTCTTGGCTGTGAAAACAGTAGGACAATGTTGATTGAAACCCCCTTCCCTCTCCACACGCCAAGGCAAAGTCCACGTCCCGTCCTTGACTTCTTAGTGTGGGTCCGTTCATGTGGAACGAATGGAGTCACATGAACCAGTGTCATTTTTCCAATTAGGAGGAGAGGGGATGACTGGAGACGGGAGAGGAGAGAGTGAAAAGACTGCTTCAGCCAGTGTGTGAACACTCATTCCCACCCTGCTGTGTTAGTTTAAGCCATGCGAGCATGTGTGTGTGTATTTTCATACTGGCCTACTGAACTCTTATGACTCCACCATGAGTAGGGGTTCTGGTGCATAGAAAAAAACTGAGATGAAGGAATGCACACACCATAAAAAATAGGCACAAGTGTACGTACACACTTTCACACAGACAGACAGCGACACACACCGAAACAACATTCTCACGCATCCCGTCTGGTTTTCCCCCACACTACTGTCTAACCAGGCTATACAGAAAGGCTGACTGATTTAGAATGACAAGCTCAGAGTCTGTGGTATCAGTAGCCTCTATGTGCTCAACTGTGTGTGTGTGTGTTTGTGTGCACTCACAGCTGGTTTTAATATAAGTGGGACTGACAAGGCAAGATGTATCTGCACTAGCCAGAAGCAGGAAGGGGGAAAGGGATTCTGGTATGCTTAAAAAACAGAGGAATTAAAAAATATATATACTCTAAGTCACAACTAGGGTTGCAAAGGGAAGGATATATTACTGGAAATGTTCAAAGTTTACCAGTAAAGTACGAGAATTTTGGTATCTTTCAAGGATTTTATGTAATCTATCACAAGACATCTAGTGGTCATTTTGGGTACTTCAGATTATTAATGGTGTCTGTAATTATCTCTGGCCCTCTGTGTAGCCTTATCACAGGTAAAATATGAAATAATTAAATAAGATGATTTGAAAAAATTAATAATTGAATGACAAAGCTGTAAAACATTATCCTATATATAAACCATCAGCTTAGTGAATACCATTGGTGTTTAATATGAGGGGTTTCAGCATGACATATCCTTTTTATATTTTTTTTTACACTTATTTATTTGACTATGTTAGTACGTATTTGTTGTCGATGTTTTGGTGCCAAACTGTTGTCAGTTGTGAAAAAAGTCAATTGTTGGAAGAGTCGCAGAGTTAATTGAAAATAAGGCCATTGTTGATTAAATGCTTTTTTCTTAATTAGGCTATATTCTTTTGAACCATATGGTCTATCTACTAGAAACTCGTGGACAATATGGACACAGATATAACAAACTAATACTATATATTAATACAGAAGATTCCGGTAACTTTGGTAAATTACCGGTAGCGGTGCAACCCTAGTCACAACCCACTGCAGATGCAGAGCCTCAGACATCTAATACTTTTATGATGTTCACACACCTATTACCCAGAGGGCCTGCAGAGGGCCTCTGAGAGAGCGAGAAAGGGGGGATGCAGGAGGAGGGAGTGTGAGCAAATAAAGTTCCTTGCAAAAGTATTCATCCCCCTTGGCGTTTTTCCTATTTTGTTTTTTTTACAACCTATAATTTAAATAGATTTTTATTTGGATTTCATGTAATGGATAAACACAAAATAGTCCAAATTGGTTAAGTGAAATGAAAAAAATCACTTGTTTCAAAAAATTATTAAAAATTAATAACGGAAAAGTGGTGCGTGCATATGTATTCACCCCCTTTGCTATGAAGCCCCTAAATAAGATCTGGTGCAACCAATTACCTTCAGAAGTCACATAATTAGTTAAATAAAGTCCACCTGTGCAGTGTTGCCAACTCCTCAGTAAGGAAAGTAGCTATTGGCTGTCCTAAAAGTCGCTAGATGACGTCATCACCTAATTTGCATAATTGGCCATGCGCATGTAATTGTGATGGACGCTGTAGGAGAGAGGAATAACGTTGTGGGAGAGACAAAAAGTGAGTAAAAACATCTCCTGCTCTGACTGCAGCTGGGAGGGACTGCTGCGCGAGGACTGGGCCGCCTGTGAGTGCTTTGGGACGGGGGTGGGGCCCGCGGCAGCAACCGCTGCTCGTCGAGAAGAGTAAGAACGATACGTGCTTTCACGTCAGAGTCTCCAAAAGTCTCCAATAACACCAGAAAAAGTCGCTAGATTTGTCGCTAGTCGCTTTTTTGAAAATGTGTCGCTAGAGGGGTCTGAAAACTCGTTAAATATAGCGACAACGTCGCTAAATTGGCAACACTGCACCTGTGTGCAATATAAGTGTCACATGATCTGTCACATGATCTCAGTGTATATATACGCCTGTTCTGAAAGGCCCCAGAGTCTGCAACACCACTAAGCAAGGGGCACCACCAAGCAAGCGGCACCATGAAGACCAAGGAGCTCTCCAAACAGGTCAGGGACAAAGTTGTGGAGAAGTACAGATCAGGGTTGGGTTATAAAAAAATATTTGAAACGTTTAACATCCCACGGAGCACAATTAAATCCATTATTAAAAAATTTAAAGAATATGGCACCACAACAAACCTGCCAAGAGAGGGCCGCCCACCAAAACTCACGGACCAGGCAAGGAGGGCATTAATCAGAGAGGCAACAAAGAGACCAAAGACAACCCTGAAGGAGCTGCAAAGCTCCACAGCGGAGATTGGAGTATCTGTCCATAGGACCACTTTAAGCCGTACACTCCACAGAGCTGGGCTTTAAGCCATAGCTTAAAGAAAAAATAAGCGAACACATTTGGTGTTCGCCAAACATATGGAAGGAGGTACTCAGTCAGATGAGACTAAAATTTAGCTTCTTGGCCATCAAGGAAAACGGTATGTCTGGTGCAAACCCAACACCTCGAGAACACCATCCCCAGCATGGCAGTGGCAGCATCATGCTGTGGGGATGTTTTTCACTGGGAAACTGGTCAGAATTGAAGGAATGATGGATGGCACCTTCCAGCAGGACAATGACCCTAAGCATACTGCTAAAGCAACACTCGAGTGGTTTAAGGGGAAACATTTAAATGTCTTGGAATGGCCTAGTCAAACCCCAGACCTCAATCCAATTGAGAATCTGTGGTATGACTTAAAGATTGCTGTACACCAGTGGAACCCATCCAACTTGAAGGAGCTGGAGCAGTTTTGCCTTGAAGAATGGGCAAAAATCCCAGTGGCTAGATGTGCCAAGCTTATAGAGACATACCCCAAGAGACTTGCAGCTGTAATTGCTGCAAAAGGTGGCTCTACAAAGTATTGACTTTGGGGAGGGGGGGGGGGTGAATAGTTATACACGCTCAAGTTTTTTTGTCTTATTTCTTGTTCGTTTCAAAATAAAAAAATATTTTGCATCTTCAAAGTGGTATGCATGTTGTGTAAATCAAATGATACAAACCCCCAAAAATCCATTTTAATTCCAGGTTGTAAGGCAACAAAATAGGAAAAATGCCAAGGGGGGTGAATACTTTCACAGGCCACTGTAGATAGAGCCCAAGGCAGATGGAAACAGAGAGACGGGTCTCCCAGAGCTTCAGAAATCACTACAAAGACAGGCCTCCGCTGCGCTACGTCACATGCAGCCCCTCTCCCAGATCACGGCATTCCTGTAGAGGAGAGTCCCCAGCCAAGGCCAGAGGAAGCTGGGTACGGCAGTTGGACTCCACCCCACGCCATCACCACAGCAGCATAGCACACTGCACCCAGAGACGGCCCAGCTGAACCATGTGTGGTTCTGTTTCCCTTGGTCGCCAACCCTGGACAGACTGACCGCACGTGCCATCTCATGCAAGACCGCAAAGTAATTCATCTTGAAACAGTGGTATCTGTGTTTAGAGCAGTGATGCTTTCAACAGATGCTGCTTCCCTGGGTCCAGGTCAGAGTTGCTGGTTATCACCTCAGAGACCCCTCTGTTATGACCATCTCTCTCCTGTGTTGTTACTTCATCCATTGCCAGACAGAGAGCTAGAAACTGACAGACGATGAGCAGATGCATGGAAGGACACATAGTTTGATTTAAAAGATTAAGAACAGGGGTAGGTTTTAGAATAAATCCGGGAACTTGAAGGCACTTTTCCTAACTTTTATTGCCAATGTCAACTGGAAACCTGGAGCTCTCCCAGCTATACGTCATAACTAGGTTTTTGGAGAGAATAATATTGAATAGGAGCTCGACCAACTGTTATGACTGAATCATTACAACATGCATAGCATTTTATATGGGGTCTAAGTCTCAAGACAGAATCCAAGATGCCCAAACTTATTTCCAGCACCAGAAGCTACATAAATGATCGGTATCAGAATGTATTAAAATAGCCAATCTATTGACCGATTACTACATTTTAGTTATCCAAGTCCACATATGGTAATCCATAAATATTACACTCGTTCTTATCCATTGGTAAGGTAATTTATGTGATATTGGAGAGTAATATTGATCAGTCTACCATTTAACTAAATTCATTGCGAAGAACCTCTGAATAATAGACATCAGCCAACCATTATTACAGTCAGAGGAAAATGTTATATAAAACAGCCAACATGAAATGTTGCATTTTGACCTTAAGAGGATCCCAAACATGGAATTAATCTTATCTGTATGGAACTCAACCAGGTGTTGAAAAGTGATAACCCTGGGCCCAAGCCCCGGGACTAGGATGAGTACACAGTATGGAGGATCTACACAACACTGCCACCTAGCGGCAATCCATATGCTCTACTAATGACAATGAACAGATTTCCTTCTGCTATATCACGAGTCACGACCTCTACATTGAACAATAAAGATTGCTTCAAGGCATATCCCAAACGTGTAATGCATAGTCCAAGCAAGGTGTTTCATGCTTTTTAAAACTTAAAAGAACATTTCTTATTTAAAGATGTTTTATTAATGTATAATACAAGCTTTAAGCAGACCACATTTCATTAGTAATTTTTTTTTTTTTTTTTACATTTATTCATATTGAGCTACATTTCATAGCAGTGACATTTGTTGACAAAACACTAACCAAAGGACACTCACTCAAAGGAAGGATCCACTGTTTCCATGGAAACCACAGCCACCCAAGACCAATCTGTCCTCCTACTCCACCACCTGCATCACTAACCTCCAGTTCTCTCTCACACAGTACTTAGGTATTCACAAACACACCCCCATTACTCAAATACACATACTGTCTCAATACACTCAGCCATTTCCCCAACCCATCCACTCACACATTCAACAGTCATGTAAAATTAATACGCATTCCCAGACACACACATATACTAACCCCTGGGACAAAAAGTATTCAATTAACAGGAGTCAGACAATAGAAACTGGACAAACAATACCAATACAAGATAAGATAAAAATTTACATTTTCCAATTGCAATATTAATGATATTACTGAATAATTCCACAATCAAAAGGCAAACAAAAACAGACAGCATCCAAAAAAAGGAGGTAAAATACCACAGTCATAATTTCCTCATATTTTCCAGAGGGGAACCCTCTCCAAGGACTTGCTCCCTCCCACGCCTCTAGCCCTAATGTCCTGTAGGTGGCCATGAAGCCCTCCGACTACAGACACTGCTCTGTTGACTGACTCCTGGTGTTGATTCCCTTATTCCTCACTCAGGTCGGACGGGGAGTGGCGAGGGGGCTTCCCCATGGGACGGGGTGTAGTCTAAAAGGTCATGTTGATCAGAGGTGTAAGCCATACAGAATGACAATGGTCACTCAGAAGCAATCCTTCAATACTTTTAACTCAGTTTTAAAAAGAAAAATGTAAAAAGCAAGGCTTCACAACCAAGGGGAGGACATGTGGGAGTTAGCTTAGATTCATCTTCTAGCTAGACCAGTTCATCCTTCATCGTCGAGGTGATCAAACACATGACAATGCCACACACACACACTTAGGTGTTGACACAGCTGAGCCTTTACAACTTAAACTCTTCCTATGTGTTGGTCCAAGTCCAGGAACAAACACAAGTGTGGCCCATGTCACAGAGATACACACCACTCCACTGGTCCTATGGCAGACTACACACTCCCTGCTAGTGGGAGGCAACTACTGTACACAGTCTACATCGGGTGAGGAGGATGGCACTTTGTCTAACAGTAGGATACTATTCTGTCTTCCTCTGTTAGATGGGAAGATTAAGACCATACAAAAAAACCTCCAAGACACTTTCAAATAAACAACCCAGTTAAGTGCAATGAGAGGTTTTAACACCATTCTACAAGACCCGTGGGAACCTCCATTTCATTAGCAGAAAGATACTTGGAGGAAACTGTCTGCCGAGTCAATGCAAGCAACCAATGCCACAGTATGGGTCAATGTTCCGAAGTCATAGTTTGCCAGTGTTTCTGTGTGAGGTCTTCAAAACCTGTATGGTCACCCAGCTAGCTCATCCTGGGTAACCACGGAGATTATATGTACAAATTCTTAACATGGTTTTACAACACAGAAGAAAAAGGCAGAATCTGGCAAAAGGGTGAAAAATGTGATTTGAATAAATTGGCACGAAACATAAGAAAAAGAAAAATTCCAAAGCCACCGATTGGGCCAGAGTGCCACAAACACGTGTGACAGATAGCCCGCTGACAGCTCTGACCCATCCTCCTGTGATATCCCCAAATCCATGGTTGACGGGCAGACAGAAGCCGAGCAGGGGTGAGTGTGTGTGTGGGGGGGTTAAGGAAGGGGATGATTGTTGTTGTCTTTACAAGAGCAGACAGCAGTTGCTCTCCGTGGTCTTCTCCCTGTTACGCTGACCTACAAAGACCAGGACAACAGAAAGAAACTTGAGGTGAGACAACTGCAATGCGACAACTTGAGAGCAAATATCATAAGACTTTCCGGTTTAAAGGGACAATAAGGCCTAAAGCTGTAGCAATTACAGCTCAACATTGTCCCTGACAGCTAGGTGATGGGATGGGTTGACCTCCTTGAGATGAGAGGAGACAGAAACAGACAGAGAGAGGTTCTCACCATGGGAGTTAGGCTCTGGCAGGGTCTCTCTGGCAACCAAGTGCATGACAGTTGTTCGGCCAGGGGGCAGCTTTAAAGCTTAGAAAACAAAAGGACAGAGACACAATGAACAATTAATATGCAGAATATATAATCACAAGATAATCCTCCTTTAATTACGGTATTACTAAACATGTTCAGAATGCCCATTCTCCATATTTGAAGATTCATTAATTAGAGTGAATGTCCTTAACTGTGGCACGGGTAACCCTCTAGAGTCTAAGGCCACCATTGATGGATTGAGACACAGCCCATGCAAAATACCAAATATATCTTACTTAAAACAGTTGGATGTTTTTATTATGCTAATTTGATGTCCGCGGGGGCACAGACATCGACTCTAGCTTTTTCAAAAAACATACTGAATTTCAAAGGATACAGGTCATTCAATCACAGTATTCACTAGTGAATTTCAGACATGTAGAATGGTGGTGTGTGATTGTATAAGAGGGTCCATCCAGTACCTCCCAGGGTGACGTTGCCATGCAGGAACCGTCCCTGGAAGATGAGGCGTAGGATGCTGGCGCTGCTCACCTGCTCCTCCTCCCATCCTGATGGAGCGATGAGACAACATTACAGCAACACTCAGAAGCACAGGGTGAAAGGTTTATCACTAGCGCCAGACATTCAGACAGACACTTCCTGCAGTGGTTGAACCCACACAAACATTACTGCCATCATCAGGGGTTTGAAGATGGAATAAAGTGTTATGACACAAGGCATTGTCCAACACAGCTGTTCCTAGAATAACAGTAAAGGACTTTAAAGTGGTCTTCATGACAAGAAACAGAAGTATGCCCATTATAGTTTCTAAATCAGACACAGAAAGAATAATTCAGAAAGTTGAAGTGACCTGATTAATTCTGCAATACAACTCAATATACAGTGGGGGAAAAAAGTATTTAGTCAGCCACCAATTGTTTAAGTTCTCCCACTTAATTTTCATCATAGGTACACATCAACTATGACAGACAAATTGAGATTTTTTTCTCTCCAGAAAATCACATTGTAGGATTTTTAATGAATTTATTTGCAAATTATGGTGGAAAATAAGTATTTGGTCACCTACAAACAAGCAAGATTTCTGGCTCTCACAGACCTGTAACTTCTTCTTTAAGAGGCTCCTCTGTCCTCCACTCGTTACCTGTATTAATGGCACCTGTTTGAACTTGTTATCAGTATAAAAGACACCTGTCCACAACCTCAAACAGTCACACTCCAAACTCCACTATGGCCAAGACCAAAGAGCTGTCAAAGGACACCAGAAACAAAATTGTAGACCTGCACCAGGCTGGGAAGACTGAATCTGCAATAGGTAAGCAGCTTGGTTTGAAGAAATCAACTGTGGGAGCAATTATTAGGAAATGGAAGACATACAAGACCACTGATAATCTCCCTCGATCTGGGGCTCCACGCAAGATCTCACCCCGTGGGGTCAAAATGATCACAAGAACGGTGAGCAAAAATCCCAGAACCACACGGGGGGACCTAGTGAATGACCTGCAGAGAGCTGGGACCAAAGTAACAAAGCCTACCATCAGTAACACACTACGCCGCCAGGGACTCAAATCCTGCAGTGCCAGACGTGTCCCCTGCTTAAGCCAGTACATGTCCAGGCCCGTCTGAAGTTTGCTAGAGCGCATTTGGATGATCCAGAAGAGGATTGGGAGAATGTCATATGGTCAGATGAAACCAAAATAGAACTTTTTGGTAAACACTCAACTCGTCATGTTTGGAGGACAAAGAATGCTGAGTTGCATCCAAAGAACACCATACCTACTGTGAAGCATGGGGGTGGAAACATCATGCTTTGGGGCTGTTTTTCTGCAAAGGGACCAGGATGACTGATCCGTGTAAAGGAAAGAATGAATGGGGCCATGTATCGTGAGATTTTGAGTGAAAACCTCCTTCCATCAGCAAGGGCATTGAAGATTAAACGTGGCTGGGTCTTTCAGCATGACAATGATCCCAAACACACCACCCGGGCAACGAAGGAGTGGCTTCGTAAGAAGCATTTCAAGGTCCTGGAGTGGCCTAGCCAGTCTCCAGATCTCAACCCCATAGAAAATCTTTGGAGGGAGTTGAAAGTCCGTGTTGCCCAGTGACAGCCCCAAAACATCACTGCTCTAGAGGAGATCTGCATGGAGGAATGGGCCAAAATACCAGCAAGTGTGTGAAAACCTTGTGAAGACTTACATAAAACGTTTGACCTGTGTCATTGCCAACAAAGGGTATATAACAAAGTATTGAGAAACTTTTGTTATTGACCAAATACTTATTTTCCACCATCATTTGCAAATAAATTCATTAAAAATCCTACAATGTGATTTTCTGGATTTTTCTCTCTCATTTTGTCTGTCATAGTTGACGTGTACCTATGATGAAAATTACAAGCCTCTCATCTTTTTAAGTGGGAGAACTTGCACAATTGGTGGCTGACTAAATACTTTTTTCCCCCACTGTAAAACAAGACAGTGACGTGGTTGTTTCCTGGTCCACCTCCCAACATGCACAAAAACTCACCCAAGGGCCAGTTATCAAAGACGTGCTTGGCGATGTCCATGGCCGAGTCGTTGGGGGAGAAGATGAAGTCTTGTGTCTTCCCACTGACCAGGATAAGACGCAGGTTCACCTGGAATGGCCCAAACAAAACATCTTATTAATCCTACACATGCTCCACAGAAATCCCACAAAATTCCAGTATAATAAAGTCTACATTTCCGCCCCATCGAGCAATGAGAAGCATGTAGCTTAGCCTAATCACATGGAATCCTTCCGTTTTCTCTCACCTCGAATGACATGAGATGACCTTCGGAAGCCTGCACCGAAATGGGCATTCCTATCTAATTAGATTTCTCTGGTGCAGATCTCAGCCCCTTTCACTGGGCTGCTTCCTTCAGAGAGGACTGAGCTCGTTGTGTAGTGAGCCCCTATAGTAGGACAAGGCATAGATAAGGGTGGAGCTGGGGGGTGATGGGGTGGAGTGGGGAGAACAGTGGGCCTTCAGTGGCTTGAGGCAGGGAGCAGCTCCTCTCTCCGGGCTGTCAGCCTAATGTGATAACCCCAGGTGTCCCAGACAGCCCTGGGCCACATTATCACATTTATATTGCCAATGCGTAACCCTGGGGGGTAGTGGTGTGTGTACCCACCCAGTCCACTAAATGAACCCATCGAAAAATGTTTTGGGTGAAAATGTGTTTGACATGATATTACCCTAATCGTACTAGAACCTTATGACATGTTTCCCTAAAGCCTTAAAAAGGCTCCTAAAACAAACAGAGACCATTTCATCCTTTATTAGTCATTTACAGAATCCAAAAGGAAGGTTGTGGTTTACTTTTTAGGAGAGTTGGGTAATTGCATTTTTTTTTTTATTCTTGGATTTCAAATCGCTCCTTGGTTTAACGATTACATCATCCACATGCTGTGTGCAAAGTTTGGCTGGGAATAAACGCTCTCATTGAAAACCAAACTGAGAAAGGGGAGGACAAATGAACAAGGTAAGGCAGTTGGTCCACTGAATTGAGTCAAATCCCAAATGCCACCGAGAATCATGAATCAAATGATGAATAAAACCACCAACTGATTATTTCTGAGAAATCATTGTACATATAAGTCACATGAAAATTGAAATCCTATAGGGCAATATGAAAAATAACAATTTCACATGAAGTAGAATGAGGTAGTGCAACCCTGAGGTTTCCTGTCAGATGCTCCATGTAGGCTATGTAAATGGCATCTATTACCAACTCATCAATTCTACACTCATAAAACATCCGCTACCAGTAAGTAGTCTTAAGCATACACAGCAGCTCCTGCACAGGAGGAGACCCAGGCTCAAAGCCTTCCCTCCTGTGGTGGCAGCAGCCCCAGGTCAGAACCTCTGGTAGGGAAAAAAGCTCAGAAGCATCATTATGGCCGGAAGCCACACGGTCTCCACCTCTCCATCAGCTGACAGATTGTAACACGCTGCACACACACAACCACTGCCTCACGTAAATAAATAATTCACCAAAGTAGATATTGGTATTCCACCAGAATCCAACAAATGGCTGGGAAATCATGGCGTTCCAACCATTAGGCCTACCAACACTATTATAGTTTGGAGACCAATATCAAAGTTCCATTAACAGATATTAAAATGTGTTCATTTAACCCTAAACTTTCTTCGTTGGTAATCAGGGAAGCCAGAACCAAGTGTGTGCCACCAGGTGTGATGTCTGGATTGTCCTACACTGATCCGTTTACAAACACGCCAACCCCCCTAAGCAGAGGAAGTCCCATTCCCTCCCCCCTATGAACTGCATAACCTCTCCGTGTGTGGTTACATACCCATGTCATCATTAACAAGCTTTACCCCCCCCATCCCTTTTATCCGCAACCAAACAAAACTAGAATCTGCCCAGTCGCCCTTAGTGAGAATTTTTTGTTTTTGTTTTGTTATCCATCAAGGATATCCTGTTAAGACTAGCCAATCAAGAGACAAACAAACATGCACTTCAAAAACTCAGATTTGAAGTAAGATAAAAGGTCAGCAACATGTGTGCATTGAGAACAGAAATGTGACAATGAGGGATTCTACCAAATACACAAAAGTAGACAGACTCCAAAACACCACAAGCTGGCATCAGTACAATAGCACAGGTAGTCCAGAGTAGCCTACTAGCTTTTGCATTGATTTGAGATTGTGATTTCAATTTGACTGATTCTCCTCAGTTCCTAGATACAATCTCCTCTCCATTCCTGCCTTAACACAACAGTGCCATGGACAAAAAAATAAAAAAATTGTAAAGTGGTTATCCCACTGGCTATAAGGTGAATGCACCAATTTGTAAGTCGCTCTGGTTAAGAGCGTCTGCTAAATGACGTAAATGTAAATGGTCTTAACACCGGTCATATGGGTTTGTTTGGAGATTAACAATATCCAAGGGGGTAGAGCTGTGATTTGGGGATCGGAAACAAATCAGTTAAAAGGTCCAATGCAGCCATTTATATCTCAATATCAAATCATTTCTGGGTAACAATTAAGGAGCTTGCTGTGATTGTTTTGAATGTAAAAAAATTGTCAAATAAACTAAAATAGCTTCTTAGCAAAGGACAATTTCTCAAGCAAGAAATTCGCTAGAACTGTCTGGGAATGTTTTGAGTGGAGGGGGGAAAACTGAAAATTAGCTGTTATCGGCAGAGAGGTTTGGAACTCGATTGGTCTATTAACTAATTTACTGCATGGTGACGTCACCATGGAAGGCCAAAACTCCCTCCCACCGAAACATGCTGACATTTCAGGCAGTCTGAAAAACAGCTATTACACTAAAAGTGCATTATAATTTTCACAGTATTATTCCAACCTCAGTGTGGAAATGTTTATAAAACAGAGGAAAATCACATTTGACTGCACTGGGCCTTTAAGGCTCACCTCTACAAAAAATGTGGGGCAATCTCAAAATGTAGTTTGACAGATGGTGATTACAGAAACAGCAGCTATTTTGTTTGATTAATCCCTGATCCTAAACTAGCCTCCAAATACATTCTGACATGGAAAACATCACATGCACTGTAACCATGTCAATATTAGACATGCACAGCATTGGATCTTATGCAGTAACTAAGGATTGTGTTGGGTTGCAATGAATACTCACCATATCGACATCCCTTTGAGTTGTCATGGCTCTGAAGCAGCTCTGAACAGAGCCGACTGGGCAGTTAGTGTTGCGCTTTGCTGGAGGAGACTGGGCCAAACCCCTGGCACAAAGAACACTGTGTGCGTTTCACTACTCTCTCACCCACCCCCTCCCTTCTCTGATTTCCACAGCCTGGCACCAACTCAAGCGCTCTGACCAACGTGAAACATAAATTGGTTACAAGATTCGCCTGTTGATGTGATATCTGCGAACGACGGTGGCTAGGTAGCAAGGTGTCAAGCTTATTTGACCAATCAACCACTGCCTAGCAATCATACACTGTCAGACAGTCGGAAGCTATTTAGCTAGATAGCATTTGGCTACACATTAGCTAGTTAGCTAGCTAGCTTCAGTAGCTTGCCAACACTAATAACGTTACTTAGCTATCAACAACTACACAAACACAACAGATGGCTATAAACTCGTTGCTTTAACCTCAACGACAGATCAACTCAAATCCGTACTGCCTGACAATATAACTAACGCTAGCTTGTAACTAGTAGCATGGTTAGCCAGCAAGGAGATAACTAGCTAACGTTACTTCGGGTGTTGTGGTAATTTACAAGGAAGGTAACTTATGTAGCTACCTGGCTAAAATGTAACTATCTGGCTAACTAAGGTGAAAATATCTGACTGCGGCAGAAAATAGGAACTGTGGGAACACAGAAAAGACAACCCGCGATATCTCTACCGTTAATCTTACAACAACAAAAAACTCAAATCTCTAAAGACCTTACCGGTATAAAACAAATACTTAAATATTCAAGCATCCCAATGGTTAAACGTATCCCATGTTTGAGTGTTTCTTTGCGTCAAATAACATCGAACATAGCTGCTGCTTGTCGAAGAATAATGGCAGGACATTTAAAGACACCGGAAATCAGCTGTTTGTCAACATAGGAAACAAAGTACTTCTGGGAGTTGCAGTCTTGCCATAAGATTCCATTTTGATTGAACAAGTGATGAAAGTTGGACACCGAGGCAATCAACATAAATTGGGATAATTTGACATTTGTTTCAAGCCACCTTGTAATGAAAGCCTGGAAAAAATAACATTCAATACAAGTCACACAAGACAGAAATCAGTTTTCATTTAGGATTATTCAAATTTACTTTAAAAAAAACATTGATCTATATACAGTAATTTCACTTGACACATTTACAGATATAAAACATAGTATAACAGTACATGTTCTCATCAGTAAGAGTACAAATGGACATGAAACAGTTAGTACAACATAATTGTTATTTTCTCAAATACTGTTCTGATGACCTCAAGGTTGTTTGTAAACATCCTAGTATTGTAACTCACTTCACAAAACCTTGTATGGAGACACTTACATACTGTGCAAGGCTTTGCTTTGCAACATGATGCTGTAACAAGCTTTGAGCCCTCTGGAACCATTAAAATGGTTAAAGAACTGCAAACAAAAAATATCCCCACATTGTAGACTTTTACTCACAGCTATTTGTAGTGTGCTTTCTAGACCATTTTTCCACAAGACTGGCCAGTCTTGATCTTAATATGAAGGGACCTCAATTGTAATTGATAATCTATCTGTGATATGACCATTTCTACATCTCGTAAACAGGCATATAATACAAATAACAGTTACATACCCTTGAAGTGAGCAAATTCATTTTGAGGCACATAGTTAAACAGCAAAAACAGTAACAAGTTGATTTGAACACCACCACAGCAAAGTTTCTAGAAACATAATTGGACTGAGGCTGGTGGGCTTTTCAGTTCATGTTATTACTACATTCAGTTAGACACTCAGTAGACTTAAGAGATTAAAACCCAGGCCCATCTTTCAATGACACAATTAGGACAATTATATACAAACAGTTATGTACAAAATTATACATGGAATCAATCATGTAAGTAACATGTACCACGAGATTAAGACCTTAAAACAGGTACGAAACCTATAAGACTTTTCATACTAGGCTAATGTATTGTAATCCTTTCTCTGTCTTTCAGTAGTATCAGTTTTGGGCTCCAAGGAATATCAGCATTTTTCTTCAGTGTACCTTCCTATAGAGTTTGTCAATCATCATGGTACAAAAATAAGTTATTTCTCTCGTCACATAATATCTACCTTTAATAGCATAACTTTAAATTGAATAATTATTTGGGCAGCTCTTACAATAATTAACAAATATAACATTCATATCTATGTATCTGTATAAATATGAAAACAACATTCAATTAATTATTGTAAATTATCTATTCAAATTGCTAAATGCTTCAAAAATTTGAAATATTACCTGCTTTTGGGTAAGGACCGTCAAGTTTTACTAAATTAAATGTCATTGTCAAGCGTCTCTCTATAGTGCAGACAGTGAGTTCTGCGGTGGTTTGACCCTCTCCTTGGTATTGCCTGTCCCCAAAGAACACAAATAATACCATAGTAATTGACCTACATGGACAGGAGGACACACGACACTACATACCCTGTCGATGTGCTTACTGTACCCAGCAGTAACTCACAGGGCAAAGACAGTAGAGATCAAACACCATTTTTGGAAAGTGGCTGAATTCAGGTAGAAACAACCAGGCACTAGAATAACACATTAAAATGGAGGAACTCTGTTTCCTTGCCATTTGTACCACCTAAATGACATATAAAACAATTAAAAATAAACCTTAAAACATTTAGATTGCAGAAATTTGTCAAGTTCATTTTGATAGAGTATACATTGAGTGTACAAAACGTTAAGAACACCTTCCTAATATTGAGTCGCATGCACCCCTCCCTCCCTCCCTTTTGCCCTCAGAACAGCCTCAATTAGTCGGGGCATGGACTCTACAAGGTGTCGAAAACATTCCACAGGGATGCTGGCCCATGTTGACTCCAATGCTACCCACAGTTGTGTCAAGTTGGCTGGATGTCCTATGGGTGGTGGATCATTCTTGATACACACAGGAACCTGTTGAGCGTGAAGCAGTGTCGCAGTTCTTGACACAATCCTGTGTGCCTGGCACCTACTACCATAACCTGTTCAAAGGCACTTAAATCTTCTGTCTTGCCCATTCACCCTCTGAATGGCACACATACACAATCCATGTCTCAATTGTCTCAAGTCTTAAAAATCCTTATTTAACCCGTCTCCTCCCCTTCATCTACACTGATTGAAGTGGATTTAACAAGTGACATCAATAAGGGACCATAGCTTTCACCTGGTCAGTCTATGTCATGGAAAGCGCAGGTGTTCTTAGTGTTTTGTACAATCAGTGTATATCTCAGTGCACATACATCCAAAATCTATTTAGCATGCGAGGTCCTCTCTACATTATAGGAATGACCGAATAACAGAGACGAGAAGTTAAGACAGTCGGTTGTAGCACAATGCCCAGACAGTTGAAAATGAACGCGATGAGAATGTGCACCTGTTCGTCTTGCATGGTATGCCGTTGGGGCGTACACCATCTATTCCACCACTATTCTCCTCTAAGGTGTCATCCCTTCCACCTCACTGTCATCCTCTGCCAGATAGATGGGACTCTTTGATCGGAGGACTGGCTCAAATTTACCGCGGTTGGGTGTGGCCTCTGAACTGTTCTTAATCCCATAACCAAAGTAGATGAGAAAACCTAGGAGAAAGAGAAGGAAGAAAAACTGATTTAAACAGTGATAAACTACAGCAGGTCAAAGGTGAACCTCACTGATACACTGTACTTGCGTAACACAAAGTTGAGTAAAAATACAGATCGACACAAGACCAAGAGGCAAAGCAATAATAGGGGGTGGGGATCTCACTAACCAATAGCCATCCACACTGCAAAGCGACACCACGTTGGCCCATCCAGCTGCATCATGAGGTAAATGTTGACAAAGATACTGACCAATGGCAGCACTGGGAGTAGGGGTACCTGAGGGGATTCAAAAAAGTTTGTTTATTTTCTACATGAACCACAATTAGCACACACTGGACATAATCAAGTCTAACAAGTACAACAATGTTTATTTCATTTTTTTAAGCTAAGAGCTGATGATTCAATGAAACAAATACAGACAGACAGTGGTTTCTAGGAGAATACGGAAACCTACAGTAAATAGGAAATGGTTTCTCAGGATGAATGAAACAACAAACATGAAATGAGTCATGTGATTGACAACTCCCATCATACCTTAAAGGTGAGTGCCTGTCTGCTCGGGGGCTGTCTCCAGATGATGGCCACACACAGGAAAGAGAGGAAGGCCAGTATCGCACATATGGTGGCCCACACGGGGTGGCCACTCACCACCTCTGCCCCCCACACAGCCAGCACTACGCACAGCAACGTGAACACCACAGCTACAGAGAAAAGAGAGATTGTGAACTTTAGCATGTATAGTGGAATCTTAAGTGTACTTTACAGTTCTTGGTAATAAATCATTTCAATGCATTCTCTCATTTGTATTATCAGACAGCTGCTTCCATTTGTAACCAGTATGCCAAACGTATCAAGAAAGCCTCACTTAAATATGTGTAGCTATTCTGGTAAACCCAAAGCAGCTTTAAACATCATCAACACTTCACCCTGACAAAAGAGGGAGACTCACAAATGACAGCGGAAGTGATGTACACTATGAGTCCGGAGGTCTTGGTGGGGACGTCACAGCTGGGCACCAGCAGCATCTTGAGGGTGAACCTCTCCCTGAGGGGCCTGGTCTCCCCCTCACCCTCCTGGCCAAACTCATCCCCACTGTCCCCCTCTGCCATGGTTGCCCTCTGCAGACCCACCAGCTCCACCAGCTTCTCACTGGCACCGCTGACGCCCAGGGTGCCCGGCTGGTACCTGAGAAAAATACACATAAACAGTCAACCCTACGTTGACTGAAAACATGACTCTTTTTAGCCAATATCCTCTGCCCTAACCTGAGGATAAGCACACACGCAGCCACTAGTGTATATGCCAGGAGAGTTCCTATCGACATCAGGTCCACCAGGGCTGCCAGATCAAACAGGAACGCCATCAGGGCTGCAGAGAGAAAGAATCCATTTCAATTCTAAGCAGCATAGAGTAGCTGCTAAACAGTTGACAGAAAACTAAGCGTTGGTGCACGAAGGAGATACTGAGTAAAGCAAGGGCTATGCTTACCTGCTACAATACCCGACACGATGGTGGCTAACAGGGGGGTCTTGGTTTTGATGTTAATCTTTGACAGGAAGCGGAAGAGCAGGCCGTCCTCAGCCATTGCATAGATTACACGGGGCATGGGGAACATTGAGCCCAGTAAACTAGACAGAGAAAAGAGAGAGGGACTCAGACACAGGCATCACCGTCACACAGAGGTCAGCCATGTCTCTGGACAGTCCACAAACACTGACTGGCCATCAACATTTAACACAAGAAACAAAAAAGTTTGGTTCATATATTCCACATCATAATTGGTTGCAGGCAAATAACAACAAACAACAAAAAAGGAACTGAAAGAATCGTACATGAAATGAAACATCTGTTCAGACCCAAAAATAAATATCAAACAAAAAATATCCTGCCATCTGGGTGCCTTTCTACGTTTGCTAGACGTGCACACAAGGCCATGAGAAGTCTCTATGGGAAACTGTCTGTGCCAGTCACCTGGTGGACAGGGCACAGAGGGAGCCCACAGCCACGATGTAGCGGGCAGGGTCCCAGTGCACATAGCTGAAGGCCTCTGGCAGCGGGCTCTCTCGGTTCAGCAGGTAGTAGGGCATCATGAGGGTGAGGGCCGCAGACACCCCGAAGTAGGCGAAGAAACAGATGAGCAGAGAGGCCACGATACCGATGGGGATGGAACGCATAGGGTTCTTGGCCTCTTCGCCTGTGAAGATAGATAGAGATGGTTTAAATTTGACAGTCGTCAACCACAGAAAACATACACTGGTGTCAAGAGAAGAGAAAATGGCCTACTTGTTGTTGCGATGCAGTCGAACCCCACAAAGGCGTAGAAGCAGGTTGCTGCCCCAGACAGGACTCCACTGAAGCCGAATGGAGCAAAACCCCCGGTGCCAAACTTCTCTTTAATGATCCTGGAGAAAGAAAGAGAGCAGGGGACTGGTTTTGCAGTAGCCTGCAAAATACCGAAAAATGCCCAAGAGAAAGAGTAATCGTTTCATATTTAGTCTTCAAGAAGAGAACTGGTACCTCTGATGGCTGATGTCTGTAAAAGCTTTGATCTATTGTTGCAAACAGACTTTCGTACCCTCTCAATTACTGCATAGGGCTTATTTTAAAACATAAAACACCATTGCTGCCTTATAAAGTATTCCTTCTGAGCTCCCCAGCCCATCTGTCTGTTGGTGACTCACTCTGGATCAGTGATGTTGGTTGTGTTGACGAAGTCCTCCACAGTGAGGCTCCAGTTGGCACAGTCTCCCTTCACCAGTCCTGAGATGATGACGAAGCCCAGCACCACCAGGTTGACCCCCGTGAAGATCTTGTTCACCAGGGCCGACTCGCTCACGCCAAACGCCAGCAGGCCTGTGTGGGTGTTAGCAAAGTGTCAGAGCCACAGACGTGGGCAGCGACCAAGCACCGCCAATCACAATGCTGCACTGAATGGGCACTCTGCCCATGCTCTAGGGCAGCAATGAAGAGGCAGCCATAGAGAACCCTCTTTAGTAGCTGTAGTTTCGCTGAGGGTGTGTATAATGTTTTCAAATGTGTTCAGAGTTATGTTAATGAGATGAGAGCCTTACCACTGAGCAGCAAGATCAGGATGAAGGCAAAGAGGTCTGGGTATTCAGCAAGAATCTTCCCAGGGACCTTGATGGACATGGAGGCTCTGAAGAAGTCTGAGATCTTCTGTTCAACCAGGTTGTCAAAGGTGGAGCTCCAGGCCCGAGCAACACTGGCTGTGCCTGAAAGAGAGGGAGAAGAAGAGAAAGAGAGAGAGAGGAAGAGACTTACAATGAGAGAGGTTGGAGTCATACTTTCAAGGGCCCTTCTGTCACAAGGCAATCCTTCTGAAGGACCAGGCACTTGATCTGCCTGTAAAACCTCTTCAGCTCACGTCCTCGTCAGAATCTTATTCATTCAGTCTAATTATTAAGCTACTCAGAATTGCTGATTATCTCAAGTGACTGGCTGGGTATAGCAGAAAATATCACTGCTGTTTAAGCAGCTTGGAGTTGTGTGCAGTCACATACATTTATGTTATCCTTGCACCTCATATCCTGCTTTTACCTTTAAACGTGTTTCTTGCAATTTTACACAAAAATAGATTAAACATTTCCTGCCCATTTTTGAATCACTTTGCTTCTTAATTTCAAATCCTTCATTTTTACTAACCCACTTCTGACTCACCTATGACATAGGAGAGGATGAGGTTCCAGCCAGTGACGAAGGCCCAGATTTCCCCCACAGTCACATAGCTGTATATGTAGGCTGAACCAGTCTTGGGCACACGGGCACCAAACTCAGCATAACACAGACCAGCAAGGACGGAGGAGAGCGCTGCGATGAGGAAGCAGAGCACGATGGCTGGGCCGGCCTTCTCCCTGGCCACCTCTCCAGCCAGCACATAGACGCCAGCCCCCAGAGTGGCGCCCACCCCCAGGGCAATAAGGTCCAGCGTGGTCAGGCAGCGGGCAAAGTGGCTCTCTTCCTGGTTACAGTCCAGCGCCCGTCGCCGGAGCAGCATCTTACCGAAGGACGCTAGCTTCTCAGCCATAATAGGACAGTAGGTCACCAAGTCAAGAGGAGGAGATTATGGATCTTCTTACAGCCAACTGAGGAAGAGGAGAATCTACTGTCAAATGAGAGCGGGAGTGGTTTGGAGGGACAAGCCCAGACACAACAATCATTATTTTGTAATCAACTACTTTCTCAGAAGCGAGATATGATATAATCAAATGGGGAGTGAAATGTCAGTTAGAAAAACAAAGCAATTTGCCTCTTCACACGAAATAATGTGTCATTCCATGTAGAGTAGATGCCACACTATCATTATTCTCTGAAGGGTCGTTCTGTTTGATTTCAGTCATTTTTGACCGCACCCCTTTCGATTTGAACAAAACTTTGTATACATATTTGCCCATGGTAGAAGTGGTCAAAAAGTGACTTTGTGGACATGAATGACAAAACATTTAGGAGATAGATGTGCTCAAAGTTGACCAATTTCGCATACCCCGCCCTACCATAAGACATCCATGTCTTCATCACTGGATAAGATAAACAGTTGAGTTTGATATCATTAAAAAGCTTAACTGGGTTGTCAAACTTTTGTAATTTCTTGAAGAAACTTGTTTTATTAAATATAAATTATTAAAATGTTTTACCTTTAATGTCAATGATCTAAAAACACGTAAAGGCAGATTTTTTTTCAAATGTTGTAGGTTAGACCATATTTTACATAATCTGAGGTTTGTGTTGTGCCCGCCATCGGTTGAAGTAAGCACAACATCACCACCAACTATGCAGTTCTTCTCTGCAATCTCAACATCAGGGCAAGATGTGGCAACGCAAGTCAAGGTCTCTGGTACACACACACACACACACACTCATTCATTCACATAGAACTAATCACACAAGGGGACACAGAGTGCAGGTTGGCCCAAGGACAAGTGCAACATCACAGCGATATGCATCCTTCGTCAATCCCAAATCTCTCTGCCGATCTCACACTGACACTAGGTTAACAGTGCTGGGCAATTCCACGTTAACAGAATTGCGCTGAGACTCAAATTTTTCACTTAAAATATATGTCAAACAAAAACCATTGATTTCAAAGTTAAACAAACCATACAACTCTATACACAATGACTACTTTTAACAATTTACACAGAACAGTTTACAGAAACACATTTACTGGAAGAACTGTGCAGATGCAAGGTTTGGTAACAACATGTCGGTAAAATCTCCCTCAGTTTTTTGTGAACACGTTTTCCAAGAACGTTATTAAATATCTGCTCTGAATTAAGATTCAAAGATGTCTGCCAAAAGAATGGGGTGTCAGGTATGACATGGCACCTTGGCTCTGAAAAAATCTATTTGGGTTATTTTGGAACTACAGTAAGTGAAGTGGACTTGCACCCGGTAACAGAATTGCGGTAAGGGAATTTCATCATGGGTCACAGATCTGTACTACATAGAAATACATAATTATGGATATGAATGTCATTATCTTCATGGTGATGTATCCCAAAGTGGTACACAAAGGTAGAAATATGCAATATCCTCCTTTGCATATTTGGGTATTATTCTACACACTGGCTATTATTTTAACGAGCTCCACTACCAAACAAGACCACATTTGGTTGGTCCGGACCAAATCTGAAGCAAATCATATTTGTCTATGTTTCACAACCTGATATCAGTAAAACACAAACTAATTGATATGTCTACCATTACTTGTTACTTCTGTGAACATTCATTATCCTTCCTCCTCATGAGGGAGAGAAATTTGAAAATATATTTTAAAAAGATTCTCCTGTTTTGTATAGTAGTTCTGAAAGTTGCGCTCACGAGCCAAAAGTGGTCCCTGAAAATTGTTACTACGTCACATATGTGAAGATACGTGCACCACGTCATTGTGTGTGCATCTTGCTAGTCTTTGCTGAAATGGCGAGGGGCTGAACTTCCAGAAAACAAGTTGATTTCAAACTAGGGATTTTGTGGCTAATTTTGGTAATTCTGCTCATAGATTATGCATGTATGAAATATACCGACAAATCCAGCCTAAAGCGGAAGGTTTAAAAAAGACTTAGTAGTCGCCAAAGTTCCGGAGCATGTCTAATGATGTGGGTTTTTGGTAACGGAATTTCAAGGCACAAGACAAGATTTCTTGAACTTACAGAAGGCTGGTTTTTTGTTTTCCTAAACTAAATATAAAAGTGTTGATATTAGTTGGCAGGGGTCTTTACTTCAACATTGTGTTTTGGTGTATTTCTAATACCTTTTAAGACTTTTTCTGGTAGATGTTTTCTAAGACCCCTTTTCCATCTGTTTGACAAGAAATCAAAGCGTTTGCATATTCCATATTTTTAGAATGGAAAATGGTTGAAAAATGTATACATGCCTTAATTTCTCAAAAATATAGACTCTTAGCTTTCATTTGACATGCTCCTATGAACTTCACATGTTGGTGCTCGTGGGTCCTTTTACATGGAAATTACCTGCTACTAAAAGGCAGTCTGGCTGAATAGTGAATAATGGCAGGCAGCCATTTAGGCCCCGACCATTGGCTGGTAGCCTCCCGAGGAAAGAAAGCCCTGCAGTAGTGCATAGCGCTGACCAGTACCCTGACCTTGGCAGAGACCGTAGTGAATCTGAAAGACTGGCTAAGGGAGGGAGTCAAGAACCCCATTCATTTGCAGCCAGAAAAACTAAAATAGGAGACTGAAGAAAATAAATGAAAAGAGAACAGGGAGAAAGGGGGGAATAGAAGGAATGGCAGCGTAGTTGGCAAAGAAAGCATGGGACAGAGAGGAGAATGGAAAAACCTGATGAACGGCCTCTGACTTGACACACCAGACCGATTACATTTTTAAGCAACAGACAGATGATCCCAATACAAAGCTGGGTAAGAAAACTAGAAATCGCCCTTTCCAACTGTGTCCAAAAAAGCAACAGGAAATAATTGCTGTCCAAGCCCACTGTGTGGGCGCCATGGATGGACCTAATAAAGCTCTCCTGTCTGGCAATGGGTCCAGGTCGAAGGGTTGATCCTGGCACACACACCGGAGATGCCATGCAAGTTTAATCAGGCCATGTCTGGGCAACACACCTCATCAGGAGGGAGAGAGCGTCCATGTCAACTCTGTTTGGCTGACAGGAGACAACGTCTACAAGGGACACAGGCGACTATATTGCCTACACCCAGATCTCATACCCCTGTGGTCCTTGTTCTCAATCTGTAGTGTACACACTATAGGCCAGGGCTATTCAACTGGCGGCCCGCAGGCCAGATCCGGCCCGTTTATTCATTTATACTGGACCTTTGATCAATTCTGAACATTAATAAAAGATCCGGGGAAAGAATCCCTGCCCAAATCTGACATTCAGTGCCAAAATGACAAGCACTAAGGTGGTTGTCTATAGTGTGGTTTCTAGTGCCTATGTGGCATGTTAATTCTTTTTTCTTCATACGAATTTGTCTCTAGCGTTTGAACGGTTTAAGCTATGACCCCATTCCTTAAAGCTACAACTCTCAGGAACACGTACATGCCTTCCATTTCCCTCTCTGATGCTCACAAGGACTCGTTAGAAGGGGATGACAAAAAACACCTAATGACTGAGAAAAATGAATTCAAAGCATACTTCCTTCAGCCTGGAATTTGGCAATACCTGATTTGACATATCTGTCTTATTTATTGAGATGCTTAGTTAAGATTTTAAAATGACCTAATTAATAATATAATAACAATAATAATATGCCATTTAGCAGACGCTTTTATCCAAAGCGACTTACAGTCATGCGTGCATAAATTTTTGTGTATGGGTGGTCCCGGGGATCGAACCCACTACCCTGGCGTTACAAGCACCGTGCTCTACCAGCTGAGCTACAGAAGCTATTAATAATTGTTTAAATAAAACAAAAATAATGGTGAGTGAGCGTTTCACCTTTTCCTTTCAATGTTGATAAATTGTTTTGGTTGCACCTCGACTCACGTGTTTTTTATTTTATTTATTTTTTTACATCTGTCCCCCGTAAGAATATGTTGAATAGCCCTCATATAGGCTTTGAGTTCAACAAATAGGCATCTCAGTCACCAGTTACTACACCCACGGCACTTACCATTTCCTAACCATTTGACCAGTAACATATTGTTGACTTTAGGATGATAAAGATACAGTCAAATGGGATTGCAAGGTCTACCTGGCTGCATGTTTTCATCTACTAGGCTCAGTAGGCTGACATTCTAGCCAGGCAAAGTTGAGAAAATCCAGCCTCTGGAATAACAACTATATCAAGCACAGTTGGCCTTTCTCCTCCATTAAGAGGATAATCAACAGTGTTACATAAGCCTGCTAACCTTCTTAGAGGTGAACAAATAATTAGTCATGATTATGTTTGTGTAGCCTAGCATGACCATGGTGAAATGTGTGGCCTAAACTGCACCACAAAGTATTTGCAATATGATGTGGGAAATGAAGTAATGGCATGTTCTGGTCATTTATAAGAAGCATTAAGAATAGAACTGTAAAGAGGGCCTAAAAAGTTAACTTTTTGGTCCACCTGCCACTGTGTAATAAAACAAATGAGCATGCTTTGTAATGTTTCTAAAACAATAAATGTATTACTAGTTAGAAATAAATGTGGTATATTGTTTAATTTAATATAATTTTTTGTGAGAATCACAGATGAGACAAATTTTTACCTACCCCTTTAACGGCAGGAGGTTACAGTCACAGATAGAACAATGAGAAAGATATTTCACTGGATGTACAAATGTGAAGCATCCGATTGGCTACCAAAGATGGTAGTGAGTGGAAAGCCCTGTGGCCGGCAGTGGGAGAAGATGGAACGAGATGGATTTTGGCCCACATTCTGCTAATTTTCTCATCGATGAAACATTTGATCTCAATACAGTTTTCTGTTCCCAAAACTAAAATATGTTACGAACAGAGTGGACAACGTTTTGTAGACTTTACCCTTTGCCAAAGTTTCAAAAATGTTTGTTGTTTAGGAGTGCAAAGTCAAATTTAGTTATTGCACACGCACTCTTCAGAGTAGGCGTTCCCTAACCAAAATATGCAAATATATGCTAGAACGCGCTAATAGGATCTCGCTAGCTCGTGCTTGGCTCTGCCCACCTCATTGCTTGTTCTACCCACATTGACTCATTTGTTCCCATTTAAAAAGGA
Organism: Coregonus clupeaformis; assembly: GCF_020615455.1. Classification (NCBI taxonomy): domain Eukaryota; kingdom Metazoa; phylum Chordata; class Actinopteri; order Salmoniformes; family Salmonidae; genus Coregonus; species Coregonus clupeaformis. The sequence continues at coordinate 25,266,754 of NC_059194.1, read as the reverse complement.
CAGGCTTCGGTCTATCCTGGTTTAGTTATACAAATCTTTGTTACAGTGGTAAAGCGACTCGAGTCATGTTTGTGAGAATAAATCCGACTAGTAGACGTGTTGTCTTCTTTTCCCTAGCAGTTGGAACTCAAACATTGAAAAACAACATAGCTTGTGAACAAAACAATGTAAATTGCCAAGAAACATAGGGACAAAGTCTCACTTCAGTAGACTTTCGTTTCAAATAAATTTGACTTTTATGCCTGTGCTCAGCACTTCTAAAATGAATATTTCACTCAGCTCTTCACCTGCGCACAGCAGCGCAAGATGGGATAGACTATACTATAGGATTCGTAGTTCTTTGACTTTGTGCGATTAATTTACCAGCTATGAAACAAAACGGCAGAAATACTTTGAAAACAGCTACTACAGCATTTAACTATTAATGTGATCATACTTTACTATTTTTATTCACAACTGCTAGTGAAATGCTCGCACTGTGGAGCCCTAACCACCCGCCAACGTTGCAGGTGAAATAGTAGACCTCACCTGCCAATTTTAGACCCTGACTGTAAACATAGAAGAACCATTGTAAAGCAGAACATATAACACAGGAAATCTGACCTGGGCGCCAGGACATTTCCGAATTCAACAACGCAATACTGTTGTCTTGCCAAACATGACTACAACTAGAACAAGCTGTTCCATGCTCAGAAGTTTTAAATATCAAGAAAAACAACGGTTCTACTTCCACTCTTTGTTATTTTTTGGAAGGGGAAACAATGTGGCCTCCATCAAACAAGTGAGTGCACAGCTAAAATAAAAGGTTCATGATTAAATTTCAACCATTCAAGTGAACAGGCCACATTCAGAAGAACCATCATATCATTTGACAATGGAATGAATCACTGCCAACTTTTGCTAAGGAATGAGACAGACAGGGCATAATGCTCAATTTGTGGGTGTTTCCATGGTTACTTCGCTTTGGCTTCTCTGAAATGATGCCAGATGATGCACACACAGCATTTGCTATTCATCAGATCCCTGTCTTCAAAGGGCAATCTAATTATGGGCATAGATGACAACAGAGAATCAGCACATCAACCACCTCTTGCTACATGAAGCCCTCTACCTATTACCACACCCCTGTGTCCACACAACAATGCAATTCGCACAAAATGCTGAAAGAAGTGCTGGAGTGCCCATGCTATACACGAGGGAGGGAGGGAGGGAGGGAGGGAGGGTTCTTTCACACTAGTCTTTCCAGTTACTGTAAATTACTGAACACTCAAACTGTCCTTGGAACCCTGAAAAAAGGTAGGTGTGGTAGTTTGATTGGTGGTTAGGTTTCTTGGCTGAAAAAAAAAACTACAGAAATTTCTGACACCTGGAAAAGACAAGCCTCAGCAGGTACTTGAACATAGTTATGCAACACCACTAACAACACCCAAGCCTTCCACAATAGAAAGTGTCAGTACTCACTTAGCAGATTAAGCAGCAATGGGATATACACTATATTTTATTGAATATATTGTAGGTAGTGACATTATTCTGACTGGTTTCAGACTAGACTTAACATAGTAAATGTAAATCCGGGATGAAGGGTGGTTGGTCGGGGTGGATGGGGGGGCTATATATAACGCGAATGTCTAGCAACCCAAAGGTTGCGTGTTCAAATCTCATCACGGACAACTTTAGCATTTTTGAAACTTTGCAACTACTTACAAATGTTTAGCTACTTTGCAACTATACTGAACAACAATATAAACAATTTCTACGTTTTTACTGAGTTACAGTTCATATAAGGAAATAAGTCAATTGAAATTAATTATTTAGGCCCTAATCTACGGATTTCACATGACTGGGCAGGGGTGCAGCCACGGGTGGGCCTTGGAGGGCATAGGCCCACCCACTGGGGAGCCAGGCACAGCCAATCAGAATGATTTTTTTCCCACAAAAGGGCTTTATTACAGACAGTAATACCCCCCAGGTGAAGAAGGTGGATGTGGAGGTCCTGGGCTGGCGTAGTTACACGTGGTCTGCGGTTGTGAGGGCGGTTGGACGTACTGCCAAATTCTCTAAAACGATGTTGGGGGCAGCTTATGGTAGAGAAATGAACATTCAATTCACTGGCAACAGCTCTGGTGGACATTCCTGCAGTAAGCATGCCAATTGCACGCTCTCTCAAAACTTGAGACATCTGTGACATTGTGTTGTGAGACAAAACTGCACATTTTAGAGTGGCCTTTTATTGTCCCCCGCACAAGGTACATTTGTGTAATGACCATGCTGTTTAATGAGCTTCTTGATATGCCACACCTTTCAGGTAGATGGATTATCTTGGCAAAGGAGAAATGTTCACTAACAGGCATGTAAAAAATTTGTGCACAATTTCAGGGATTTTTTTATTTCAGCTCATGAAACCAACACTTTACATGTTGCGCTTATATTTTTGTTCAGTGTACTTACCTAACCCTTTTAGCTAACCATTTAACCTAACCGTAACTTTAACCGCTAGCCTAGCTAACGTTAGTTAGCAAATGAATACATACCATACCATATTAAATGAGTGTCTCGCATTTACATACAGAATAATACGATATGCTCTGAGACCTGGTTGTATTATTAGCTAGCCAGCTAAGATTATTAATACATTTGAAAGTGAACTGCAGGCTTGCACCTCACATTGCACACAACAGTCCGTGTTCGACAAGTAACAAAAATAAACACCAATCTGATTACAAGAGTACCTTGATAACTATGGATCAAATAGAGAAGGAATGTTCGACACGAATTTAGTTATTAATCTAACGTTAGCTACATAAAACACACTCAAGGTTTACATTACTAGGCTCGTTTACGTTTGGTTTGGCGAGGTTGGTAAGGTAGTTACCTGATTTACAGCAAGATAAATTAGACGGTCCATTCACGTGCCAGCCAAAATACCTAACTAGATAACGTTAGCAGTCAAACCCTATGGTTGAGGGAGATTTTCTAAAACCAAAGAACCGACAGCTGAATTGTCTGAAAACCTAGCTAGATCCAAACACTCCAGCATGTCTGCAGACTAAGCTAGATAGCTACAAAGAATCTCGTTAATTCATGCTGGGCATCGCGAAAATGCCCAACTAGTACTGCCACATTCGATTCAGGTGTTGTTATTCACACTAAATCTCCATACCTTGAATGACTTTCAGAGTTATCATTCATTCCTATCGATGAGCAGTCGCTTTGGTTCAGACTCTTGGAACACATCGCTAGCAAATACAATCTACATTCGATGTATTTGGTATAACAAACATTAGCTAGCTACATACCTGAGGAATTGATGGGCCCAAAAATAAATTGCGATCAGCCAGATGAAAACTATCGGTCTTCCAATTGAACTTCTGTCTTTACAGTCCGAAAAAAGTGCTAATGTCTGTCTACAAACTTCATACAACCACAGTATACAACACACGCTAATGTAAATGGTACAACCCATGCGTTTTGATTGGCTAGTGTAATGAGCCTGTCATTGAAAATGTGCTCTCTCGTTAGGACACTTGTGTTGTTCAGAGGAGCTAGACAACAACACAGCTAACACAATCACTTCAAACTGAAGCGGGAAAGACTGCAAACTAGCTGCACTTCGTTTCGTTTGACCTGTTTTCTATTGATAGTTATTTGTATATATCCGTAAAATTATGCAGATTCATGATTCCAACTGGCTGAGAAAAGCTGCCTACCTGTCTGTCTCATCCTGACACCTTCATTACTATTGGACAGCTGGAGATCGAATTGAATATTGAAACAATGTTGCAAATGTCGGAGAGACAGACAGCAAGGTTTATACAAATCTTCGCTGTTGAAAACTAAATGTTTATCTAGAAGAAATGTGAGATAATGTCTAGATGCTTTTTATAGTGGAGATAAGGTTTATAAATTGCCTGGCTGGGCTGATGAGACAGTGGATTCGCAGATGGAACAGAGTAAATAGGCATTTTAACATCATAGATTTAGCTGGTAGTAACTTGTGGAATAGACACCGGCTGGAATGCAGTTTTAACCAATCAGCATTCAGGATTAGACCCACCCGTTGTATAAATGAAAATAATGTGCAGTAGATTCTGTTAAAAAAACATGGTGAACATTACTTGAATGTACCTTTAACAAAAGGGATGTGTAAGGGAAATGTTATGTTTGTGTATCAAAATCAATGCTACTTCTTGTAGATGGGTTCATGCAGGTGACTGCCTGATCATGTACGGAGGAATCTTCACGATCACTGATCCTCAACTTGGCAGTACGCCCTGAATATTGCTATGGGAACGACCAAGGTATCTCAGTTACAAGGTCTCAACTTGGAGAGAGAGAGAGCATCATGAGGTATTGGTCAGTCACACGTGCGAGCCACCGGCAATGATGAATTCATTAAGCTAAATCATGCAAATATAACTTGTCTGTGTATAGCAGTATACAGACATTCACTAAGGTGCATTAAGTTTGTTGGAACCTCTCCAGCTAGCTGACAAATAGAGTAATTAATTTAAGATTGACTTCAGGTGTCGCTGGTGTTGAATTTCCACCACAATCTGGCATCACAAACAGGATCAGTGATTCTACCTGTGGAGCATCCCAGTGAAGGTCTGCGAGGGAACACCGGTGGCACATTCCATGTGAAGGCGTGCAAGGGAAATTCCCATCTGAACAAAGACGACGTGGATCCGCCCAGACCAGACTTTTACTGTGAGCTGGAGGGACATATCTACTGAATTTCAGTAAGTCAACTTCAATGAATTTGAATAAAAATAAAAGAACAATTATAAAACCAATAAAATTGAACATAAAGATGTAGAAGAAGGGTACCACTAGTATGTAAGGGTACCACTAGTTGTATCCGCCACTGCCGAATCCTCCACCAGCAGACTGAGATGGTTTCCCCTCCTAACCCAGTTGGGGTTGGGCCTGTGCCAGGTGGAGGTGCCGTGGGATTAGGAGCTGAAAGCTAACAACAAAAACAAGGACCAGAGCGAACGAGCAGAGAGGAACAGAGGAGAGGGAGAGTGAAGAAGAGGAGCTAGAAGAGCTCAGAAAATAACTGGAGAAATGTAAGAGAAAAGAAGAAAGTAGAGAAACAAGAGGCAAATTAAGGAGTGCAAGCAGGAAGAATGACGTCAGTGAAGAAGGAAGAAGCCAAGACAAAGATAAAAGGAGCAGCAGCGAGGACAGCAACGAAGGACAAAGCAGAAAAGATAAGGATAAAAAGAAAACCCCCAAAAGAAGCTTGAGGGAATGTTCTCAATAATATGCTACCCCAACCCCAATGGAGGTGGGATGTTGGAAATGGAGAAACCGTGGGATGTTGACGAAATAAAAGCAATAGTGGACGATGTCGTTGACCCAGCAAAGGATGATGTGAGGTTTGAGGAAGAGGGAAAAGCAATCATCTCCATGTACAACCCCACCACCAGAGAAATTGAAGACTGCCGCTGCTTGAAATGTATATGGTAGGACTATAAACATGTGGGACCGCGATGTACCAGTCACTGATCGTGGTGACAAGCTGGATGCAGTTTTTACCGCTATAAAGGCTGCTTTCCCCAAACGCACAGACTGGCAGAAAATCCATTCCACCAAACAGAGAACTGATGAAAAATGTAGTGACTTCATGGAAATAATGGACAGTCTTCCTCCAACACTCAGGCCTGATGGCCTCCTGTAGCTCAGTAGGTAGAGCATGGCGCTTGCAACGGCAGGGTTGTGGGTTCGATTCCCACGGGGGGGGCAGTATGAAAAATGTATGCACTCACTAACTGTAAGTCGCTCTGGATAAGAGCGTCTGCTAAATGACTAAAATGTTAATGCCTGACAGACTCATTCAGCAGCCTATTGTGCCATGCTGTGGTGACAGGCCTGATACAAGATCTGAAGACAGCTGTAACTACAACTTGTATTGCATGGGAAACGAAACCACTGTCTGATGTAAAGCCATATATAACCCATGCGGAAAGACAGTTGAAGGAAAATGAAACTAAGGACGGAAAGACACTGAAGAAGGCACAGCTGATGTACTATGGAGGAGGAAGAGGACATAGAGAAAATGGTGGCAACCGTGGAAACCAAAGAGGTAGAGGCCGAGGGGCCCCTGCTGGAGCTGACGGAGGGCGAGACTGGAGTTGCTACAACTGTGGGAGTTCTTTGGTTCAGTATGTTGACAATTTGTTGGTTTGCTCACAATCAGAGGAGATATGTCACCAGGACACTAGGGCATTGTTGATTTTTTTGGCAGAAAATGGTCATAAAGTTTCCCAGAGTAAAATGCAATTATGCCGGAGCTCCGTTAAATATTTGGGTCATGACATTACTTCTGAGGGTCGCGCCCTCTCCAAAAACAGATTAGAGGCAATTAAGGCTTTTCCTAAACCTTTTACCAAGCAGCACATTATGTCTTTGTTGGGTGTGGCTGGTTACTGACCATGGTTGAAAGACTATGCAGAGATAAATACAATCCTGCAGCGGTTGAACTATGGTAGAAAGATGGATGCGAGTGAAGTTGTGGTCTGGACGTAGAGATGGCATTGGTAAAATTGAAACAAAAATTAATGTCTACCCCTTGCTTGGGTTTGCCAGACCATAATAAACCCTTCCATCTCTTTGTTTCGGAGGCGAGTGGGTTTATGTCAGCAGTTTTGACACAGTATCATGGTGTGGGATATATAGACCTGTTGGTTATTATTCTAAACAAATCGATAGTGTGATCAGGGGAATGGTTTCCTGTTTGAGATCGGTAGCGGCTGCTACTGAAGCTGTTTTGGCATGTTCTGATATTGTGGCTATGTCTTCCCTAACCGTCCATGTGCCCCATGCTGTGCATGCAATTATTACACAGGCAAGAACGGCTCATTTGACGCCTGCGAGACTGCTAGATTATCAGAACATTCTGTTGACGATGTCTCATGTTAATCTGACACGATGTTAACCCCTCAACTCTTCTCCCTACAACAGATGCCGGTGAAGATCATGACTGTGACGTGACTATTGAAATTGACTGTAGCCCTAGATTGGAATTGAGACACCCCGTTAGACAATCCAGACTGAGTTTTTTTGTAGATGGGTCTGCCCAGAGAAATGAAAAAGGGGATCAATTAGTTGGTTATGCTGTTGTGACTGTTTTGGAAACTGTGGAGAGTGCTCGACTCCCTTCCCACTTATCAGCCCAGGCGGCATAACTTTTTGACTTGACTAGAGCTTGTATTTTGGAAAAGGACAGCTCTGTTAACATTTACACTGATAGCAGATATGCGTTCGGTGTTGTGCATGATTTTGGAACATTGTGGAAGAATAGAGGGTTTTTGACCTTGTCTGGAAAACAGATTGCACACAGTAACCTTGTTTTGTCTCTCTTACAGGCTGTCCAGCTACCCTCCTTTGTTTCTATAATCAAGTGTCAAGCACATTCTTCCTCTAATGACAACATTTCTCTGGGGAACGCTAAAGCTGACCATGCAGCTAAATTGGCTGCTTCCTCTTCTGTTTCCCCTCTCCTGCAGATGGCAGCAGTTCCAGCTCCCACCAACCCTTTCTCTGTTGATGACGTTGTTGCTTTGCAGGCAACGGCTGATGAGTCAGAGAGACACAAGTGGGCTGGGTGCTGTCGTAAAGATGCCTCAGGTGTATGGCTGGATGAGTGGAGCAGACCAGCCATGCCCCGTTGTACTTTCCATTTTCTTGCCAATGTGTAGGTTTTACTGTGTTTGCAGAACATTTCTGCAAGAAATGTTTGATTTGGCTTGGGATAGAGAGGGCGAACCAATTTGTCAAATTGATTGGTGAAACAAGCCTGACATGGGTTTCCATTGGCACTGATGAGTATGAGAGGAAGATCCCATACAGTCACTGGCCATCCTATGCGAATGACGAACACACCTTTCACCCAGAACAGGTTGTCCCTGCAAGGAATGGAGGAAGACATGGTTGAGTATTGTGTCACCCTTAACAGTGTTCTCAAGACTCTCTTTCCTCGAGTGAAGGCATCTTTGCCGAACTTGGCAGGTGGAGCTGAGCACTGTTTGAGCCCAGGTGATTTCGTGGTGGTCAAAGATTTCAGGAGAAAGAGCTGGAAGGACCCCCGTTGGAGAGGGCCGTACCAAGTTCTTCTGACCACCCCCACTGCGGTGAAGGTTGCTGAAAGAGATACCTGGATCCACGTGTCGCAATTCAGACAAGTTCCTGATCCAGGAGAAGATGGGGCCTCGCCAGTTCCGGTGGTGCAGTGTGGCCCTCCTCTGCATTAGCACAGGAGTGCTAATAAGAACAGTAGGTTGTCCTCTTGTTGGAAACCTGACAGAGGGTGAGATAAGTCCCGAGCCAAAGGGGCCAACGCAGGCCCAGAGTAGTGGCCCAGAAGTAGATTATCATTGGAGGAGGAGAGCAGAAATGGTTGCTAATCTTACATCTGGACAATAAGAGTGTTGGGTGTGTGGGTTGGGGCCAGTTAAGGTAGTAGCAGGTTTACCACTTGTGGGAGTTCCCATAGGGGTAAATCTGACTTTACAAATGGACTTACCATTTCTAGTAGAGATGCCACGTAACCCTGACCTCATGACGTTTTCTGCATTATACAACCACATAGGCCCACCGTCATTTGCTAGGCCAGATAATACTTTACTCCCACCCATCTCAGTAGCAGGAGTGACAGCCCCTTGGTGTATTAGAGGAGAATGAAGTAATCATTTGGGTGAACTAGAATGTAATCGTACAATGTATTACAACGAGTCCAATACCTGTAAGTTAATTGTTAACAATGCCGACACTGGGGAACCTGGTAATGTTACTTCTGGTAATTCAGTCTATAATGTTCTTATCCCTTTGAGGAGCCCCAAATGGCACCTATTGGTTGTGTGGAAAAAATGGCTTACTATAGCCTTCCGCTGAACTGGGGAGGTAGTTGTACTGTTGGGTTTGTGGTGACAGCTATGAGAACTGTTCCAAACTATGATAAGAGTCTGAAGGCTCTGTTTAGAAACTACAAACCTCCTGGAATGAGAAGAGATAAGAGGTCTCTGGCTGACATCACTTACACTCAGGCACCTGCCTCCAGGTTCTTTGGTGTGTTTTTTCCGGGGTATGGAGTTACATGTGCCCTAGATCAAATTCAGGTGACTGACTGATCGTGTACAGAGGAATCCTCACTATCACTGATCCTCAACTTGGCAGTACGCCCAGAATATTGCTATGGGAACAACCAAGGTATCTCAGTTTCAAGGTCTCAACTTGGAGAGAGAGAGAGCCTCGTGAGGTATTGGTCAGTCACGTGCGAGCCACCGTTAATGATGAATTAATATATGCTAAATCATGCAAATATAACTTGTCTGTGTATAGCCGTATATATAACAAACTGCTGAGACTGCCCCAGCGGAGCTCCTGACAGACATTCACTAAGGTGCATTAAGTTTGTTGGAACCTCTCCAGCTAGCTGACAAAGAGTAATTAATTTAAGATTGACTTCAGGTGTCCCTGGTGTTGAATTTCCACCACAATTGTCTGTCTTTTTTTATCTACTACATTGTAGTAGATAGATTCATAAAATTCCTTGAGAAAAATATTTAGGAATATTACTTGAATGCTATTACACCAGGTATGTCTCTTTTCTAGCCCAATTGTATTAATATTTTATTTAACATTTAACTAGGCAAGTCAGTTAAGAACAAATTCTTATTTACAATGACGGCCTATATTAGACCTCTGATTAATTATTTCATTAATAAGACTTAGTCAAAGGGCATTCCATAGCGACAGCGAGCAAGATAAGTCATGGTCCAATGCCTGTACCTGCTAGCAGCATGTGTCCCACCACATCCGAAGCTACAACCATAATCAGTACAAGGTTCCGATTGGATAATCGCCGTTTGTGTCGCTGAGCAGAGAACAAGCAACTATTAAATCCAGTTTTTAGATGCTACCCCCTCCCCAAATCAAAATCTAATATGGATGGCAATGTTTTGTTCTAGCATTTGCACGCACGTTTCCTCTACTTCCCCTCTGGGGCAGCATGGTGCCCTCATTGCAAGGCTGATTAGCTAGACAAACAGGTGTGAAACACAGACCGGTGCGCGTGCAAAAAGTGAGAATACAACATGGAACCCATGTTTTGTTTTGATTCGGGGAGGTAGCCTCTAAAAACACTGGATTTAATGGGCGCTTCAACATTGTAGCAGACTTTAAAAACGAGTCGAAACTGACTGATCTACAAATCACCCTGCATCATAAATAACTACTCAATATTATTTATAGATCAGTCAGTCCCAATTTACCCATAATACATCACAATTGTGATGCTCTGGTCACTGCTCTGCGACGCAAACGGTGATTCTCCAATCTGAACGATTATGGATGTAGCTTGGGACACGGTACACATGCTGTTAGCAGGTAGTTATTGGATCATGTCACATTCACATGCTAGTGGGAACTCGGAAATTTCCGACTTGCTGATTCGTTGAACGTGGCAAGTGTGTATAAATGTCCTAGTTTAGACTAGCACGTGAACGCAGCATTAAGCTTACCATATGCTTCCCAGTCTAAACAGTTCGGGCATATATTCTGACAATTTTGTTCGTTTTGGTCTTTGTTGGTGCACATTTTTTCTTGAGGCAAGTCGAGTTCGGTAGCGGAAGACTACACCCCTTCATTGGTGATTGGTCATAAGTTCTACTTCTAGTAAGACTGGGAACATAAAGTGTTTGTCGTCCTTAATGAGAGACAACTAGTTTTCATGCACATTTCACTTAAGAAATAGTGCACCAGACATCTTAGCTAGATGTAAAATTGCGTGACTAAGACCTGAAATGAAAGAAAGATTTCTTGACTAACTTTAGATTAATTCAGGCTATTTTAAGGAAGTGTTTCTGGCTATGTTGTTCCTACGGTGGCTCAAGAGGAACAAACAACAATATTTCTGCTTTTTTCTTGTTTTTCAAGCAAAGGTTTTTAGGGAGTATGAGAGCACAGACGGTCGCTTCGCCTAGCTGAGTTCTGCTAGGAGCAAACCGAACCTATGAATGCAGACGCCTTTAGACTTTGTCTCATTAATTAAATAATTAGTCAAGAGGTTGCGTTTACACAGGAAGCCCAATTTGTATATTTCTTCCACTAATTGGTATATTGACCAATCACATCAGATCTTTTTCAGAAAAAATATCAGAAATGGGCCACCTGTCCAAACGCAGCCATATTGGGCTAGGCTCTCTCCCTCTAGTCTGGTCGCTTCCTTGCCTTTTCTCTTTCTCTTCTTGACCAATGGTAGGTCTTGATAATTGAAAGACTACTAATTGGGGAAAGTAATTTCCACTAAATTGGTAATAGAGATTGGGCCATAATAACATAATAATTTGTTAAATGACAAAACCAGCATTGATAGATTTTCACAGCGGTTTAATAAACTAACATTACATTGTGGTCAATAATGTAAAAAATAAAGAGGAAGCAACAATCAGCCTTTATGTATTTGAATGGCGGTCAAATACACATGAACATAAAACCCCAATGAAATGGTTGGCGAGTAGCCATCAGTTTTGTTGTGGTGAGGCCGAGGATGTTTCAGGAAGGCATGGCACAATCACAGGGCAGCAGGGACTGTCTTTGGTGCTTGATTACAAAAATGTCCGGCTGCATCAATGAAAATAATTGTTGGTCGCTAAATCCGGCGAGAACTAGGACCATGACAAAACGGCTGGTTGGAGCTTGTCTGAGCGGTTGGCTGTGCATATACATTTAATGCTGATTGCTTTTGGTTTGCTCACTATAGTGCTGTCCGGTTAGATGTTAAGGCCCATACTGATCACTTGTCTTGTCAACACCGCACACAGCTGTTTCCATTAGAGATAGTTCTTTATGGTTGTGTGGTTAGGTTTGATGGACAAACACTGCATGGTGGAGTCCGTCATTACCATAGATAGAGGACTCATCTTTGTTAGTGTCTTTCAGCATGGGCAGTTCCATTGATGCCATCTCCATTCTGAAGTAGTCCATTTTCTTCTTCACGATTGGCTGATCACTCCTGAGGACACGTTTGGACTTGACTCCAACAAGATCACCAGGAGGGATCAGCCAATGAAGTTGGAAGTCCCACCCAGACATTAAAATGATGGAAGGCCTCAATGGCGCTGCCCATGCTAATATGACCTTTTGGCCACTAGAGGCCTCTATCATTCTCTATGGTCATTGGGCAATACTTGCTTCTTCTCCCATCCAAGCGCCCTAATTGGTTGAATGAACAGAGGTGTGAAGGGTGATTGACAGGGCTGCAGAGCAATCAGATTGAGAGGGCCGGCCTTTGTACAATCAGCCTCACCCCACACATTAAACAACCCTGTATCAGCAAGTGTAAAATAGGTATCCTGCTGGACATTCTAGTTGTTATCGATCAACCTTTATTTCACAAGTTAAAACAACAACAACCTACAATAGTATTGCAGTAGAGAAGAGAGGTTTAGAATGATTATGTGGCCATGGTGGTGAGAAGCTAGGTTGGGAGTTTTCCCAAGAAGAGATCAGGGTTAACATCCCTACTATTGCAGCAAGTGCCATGGAATCTTTGATGACCATTGAGGTGGTATGAATATTTGTCCCCTAAGACTCAATCATAACTCTTGGCGAAAATAAAATTATACTGTGGAATCATTCCTCTATCAAGACTTACTAATGAGTTGTCAAGTACATATAAAAAATAAAATAAAATTATGGAACGTAATAGAATGATTTTCTTTGTGTTGGCGAGTCAGGTAGGCCAGGTTTCCCTTTGAAAATCTAGAGATCAATCTCTATAACTAAGAAACTGGTGGCTCTGGAATAAGTATTCAGAGGCTTTGTCATTTTCACATGAGAAATCTACACCAAATTATATTTCGCCAAGCAGAATTCATGAGTTAGGAAGCAATCCTGTGTTACTGAAACAACTCAGTATTTTCTAATTTGTTGTTAACCATTACCAAATCATTACCCTTACTGACTAAGCCTCAAGTCTACTAGAAAATATTATTGTTCCAAAAGGTTTACCCAAGGTAGCTAACTAACTCGTTTCATGAAATCACCTTCTCCACTCAAACTTCTGCTACAAGTTAAATGCTCTTCATGCAAGTATCCTGACAGCTTCCCCCGACATAGATTACAAATAAGATATGTATATATGTACATAGTATTTACAGAGCGTTCCGACAGAGATGCAGTTGTTAAGGAGGATGTGAGAGGAGGCCCCCTGTGGAAGAGGAAGCGCGGGCTCTAATGATAAAGCCAAACAGCCAGGAGGTGTAGGGGTGGGGGGCAGAGTAGACAATTTTTCATCCCTGGGCTGCTTTAGAAAGGAAAACAATTCACAGGTCATTTATGGCCTCATTAGCATCTGAACATTAGTTGCCATTTCTACAGTCTCCTTTATAGCCTTGCTGAACTTTATGTAGACCAAGACATTAAAGTTTAAACAAAAGGCACATAGACTTTACTTGTAGAACAGTAATGTTCTATAACATAGTAACTACTAGGAAAAATGGGTAGGGTAGGTGTGTGTAGGTTAGTTCTAGGCTCTGATTCTATTGCTGGGTTAACAATCTATCATAGAATAATAAAAAGTTATATGATTTTAGGGGTATGTTCCATTTGACCAATTAAAAAGCCAAAGCACGGTCCGTTTGAAATCGAGCCTCTTTAAAAAAAAAAAAAAATTATGATTGAAAAACTAGAGTCAATGATTCATAGAGCAATTGTGTTACCAGTATCAGTGTACTGTATCAGAAGCAGACTTTAGGGTGCTGGAGATGAGCAGATGATGTACACTGGTACTTCAACGTAATTACATGTAATATGTCATTAAAAAAATACCAACAACAGTTAGCATAACAATGAAGAAGTCTACATGATATACAGTATGTTAGATACTGCCCTCTAGGTCTCACTTAGTGTCCCCTTGAAAGCCTGCATGACTGGTTTGAGTCAAAGGGGGAAGTAAGTAACTTATCTCTACTAAATATGAACTTTGAAGATTACACCACGCATGCAACCATATCATGCCAACAGTTACACTTGCATTTACTCAGGGAAAATGAACAAAGGAGAAGGTTACGGACAAGTGCTGATTGAGAAAGTAGAGGCGAAGCGAAGACAGATGTTTGTGTGTAAATGCATGGATGTATCATTGGTAACCCGCTATACCAAAACTGAATTTACCATGTGATACATGCAAAAGCTTTCCGGGGGATTATCACAATGGTATTAATACGTATAAAAAGCATAACCAAACTTACTTTATTCACACCTAAGAAAAGGGGAAAGACATTGTAAGACACAAGAACCTGTGATACAGAGAACAGTGTTTTCAGGTTCCTTAAACCACTGCAAAATGTAATCTCTGACATTTGAGAACAATCCTTTCATCCCCCTGCTACATACAGTATTTCTTCATTTTTACATTTTAATTGATGAGAAACAATCAGACACATTTACACATGAATAGATATCATGCATTATGTTATGCATAATTATCTTATAATTCCACACGATTATGCTTCAAGTAAGCATGAAATTAGTAAAATATAGATACAAATCAAGACTTGAAAGCCGAGGTCATACTTGTGTGTACACATATACACACACACTATATATACACAAAAGTATGTGGCCACCCCTTCAAATTAGTGGATTCGGCTATTTCAGCCACACCCGTTGCTGACAGGTGTATAAAATCAAGCACACAGCCATGCAATCTCCATAGACAAACATTGGCTGTAGAATGGCCTACTGAGGAGCTCAATGACTTTCAACGTGGCACCGTCATAGGACTCCACCTTTCCAACAAGTCCGTTAGTTACATTTCTGCCCTGCTAGAGCTGACCCGGTCAACTGTAAGTGCTGGTATTGTGAAGTGGAAACGTCTAGGAGCAACAATGGCTCAGCCATGAAGTGGTAGGCCACACAAGCTCACAGAACGGGACCACCGAGTGCAGAAGCGCGTAAAAATGGTCTGTCCTCACTACGGAGTTGCAACCTGCCTCTGGGAGCAACGTCGGCACAATAACTGTTCGTCAGGAGCTTCATGAAATGGGTTTCCATGGCTGAGCAGTTGCACACAAGCCATAGATCACCATGCGCAATGCCAAGCGTCGGCTGGAGTGGCTTAAAGCGTGCGTGCCATTGGACTCTGGAGCAGTGGAAGCGTGTTCTCTGGCGTGATGAATCACGCTTCACCATCTGGCAGGCCGACGGACGAATATGGGTTTGGCGGATGCTGAGAGAACGCTACCTGCCCGAATGCATAGTGTCAACTGTAAAGTTTGATGGAGGAGGAATAATGGTCTGGGGTTGTTTTTCATGGTTTGGGCCAGAGTATGGGAGCGGAGCGTGCACAATTTGACTGGAGCGTGGAGTGAGATTCCCAAAGGCTGGAGTTTCAGCCTTCTCGCCCGCACCAATTTCGCTCCAGTAGCGCTCACTTTATGAGCTCAGGGCATGCCCGGCCCAGCATTCATTTGTAGTCTACTTGTGTGCTGCTAAACCCCCTTGCTTTAGCTACTGTCATGGAGTTCGCTAAATATTTTCATAAAGAAACTGATAAAACACACAGGTGCAAAATCAAAGTGACTTACAATGATGAGGACCAAGAGCAAGAGAGGGAGTGGGGTGATGTATTGTCCACAACTAAAGAATCACTGTGGAATCTGAAAAGACACATATCCCGAAAGCATGATGGTGTACTTACTACGTGAACAAGGTGGGTAGATAATTAAGTGTGTCATTGTAGCAAAGTATTTATAAACTAAAAATCAGATCTCTTAAATGTTTCGTTGATTTTTGTTCTATTATCTATACAAATAGGCCATAATTGACTTTGGCCCAATATGCCTGGCATATTCCCACGTTCAAGGAGCTTTTGATTGGGTTATTTTGCCAAAAGAAACCTTAGGCCTACTTATAGAAAAATAAATTTTAACAACTCTGCATCTGGCAAGAGTGGTCAAAAGGGTGTATAGCGTCCCCAGGAGCTCTGCAACTGTGGAGAGGATATTCTCTCCAGGCACCATCACCAGTCTGAAGCCACAGACTGGCCAAACTCGTGTTTCTAAAAATGAATTTAAAAAATTCATTTTTTCATTGAAATTTGCATTGAAATTCTAAGTCACAGCCTATATGAGCAATTGATAGACTATAATGATTTAATACAACAAAATGTTGTTTAAATGCTGAGCCCTTTATGTCCCTGCCAGCCTAGTGTGTCGCACTCGCAAATGCTTCAGTGTATTTCTTTGTCGGCTATAGCCTTGAAATAATATAGCCGAACATAATTCATTTTCGTTCCTTCTTAGGCTCGCCATCTGGCTCCTGACCTATTTAGAGTGTTTATATGCTGTTTAATAGGACATGTAGCCTATTTGAAATGATGTGCGCTTCTTACATTCACCTTTTCATGTTTATTCAAATATCATATTCATTCAAATCATACGGTTTGGCCCAGGTAGTCACAAAATAGATGGGTGTTGGTTAAATTGTGAATTTAAAGAATTGAGCGAATTTGGAGTTGCAGTTTTTTTTCCTGTGAGCGCAGAGCGGTTTTTAGCGGAGGTTGGAAAGGACGTGGAGCGCCGGAGCACAAGCACCGCTCCATGAGCGGATTTCCAACCGCTCAACTCCGCTCCCATACTCTGGTTCGGGCTAGGACCCTTAGTTTCAGTGAAGGGAAATTGTAACGCTACAGCATACAATGACATTTTAGACGATTCTGTGCTTCCAACTTCAGGGCAACAGTTTGGGGAAGGCCCTTTCCTGTTTCAGCATGACAATGCCCCCATGCACAAAGCGAGGTCCATACAGAAATGGTTTATCGATCTGTGTGGAGTAATTTGACTGGCCTGCACAGAGCCCTGAGCTCAACCCCATCGAACACCTTTGGGATGAATTGGAACGCCGACTGTGAGCCAGGCATAACCACCTAACATCAGTGCCCGACCTCACTAATGCTCGTGGCTAAATGGAAGCAAGTCCCCGCAGCAATGTTCAGACATCTAGTGGAAAGCCTTCCCAGAAGAGTGGAGGCTGTTATTGCAGCAAAAGGGGGGACCAATTCCATATTAATGTCCATGATTTTTGAATGAGATGTTCGACAAGCAGGTGTCCACATACTTTTGGATAGATATAGACCTCTCTCTATTATTATATATACACACACACACACACACACACACACACACACACACACACACACACACAGTGGGGAAAAAAGTATTTAGTCAGCCACCAATTGTGCAAGTTCTACCACTTAAAAAGATGAGAGGCCTGTAATTTTCATCATAGGTACACGTCAACTATGACAGACAAAATGAGTTAAAAAAAACAACAGAAAATCACATTGTAGGATTTTTTATGAATTTATTTGCAAATTATGGTGGAAAATATGTATTTGGTCACCTACAAACAAGCAAGATTTCTGGCTCTCACAGACCTGTAACTTCTTCTTTAAGAAACTCCTCTGTCCTCCACTCGTTACCTGTATTAATGGCACCTGTTTGAACTTGTTATCAGGATAAAAGACACCTGTCCACAACCTCAAACAGTCACACTCCAAACTCCACTATGGCCAAGACCAAAGAGCTGTCAAAGGACACCAGAAACAAAATTGTAGACCTGCACCAGGCTGGGAAGACTGAATCTGCAATAGGTAAGCAGCTTGGTTTGAAGAAATCAACTGTGGGAACAATTATTAGGAAATGGAAGACATACAAGACCACTGATAATCTCCCTCGATCTGGGGCTCCACGCAAGATCTCACCCCGTGGGGTCAAAATTATCACAAGAACGGTGAGCAAAAATCCCAGAACCACACGGGGGGACCTAGTGAATGACCTGCAGAGAGCTGGGACCAAAGTAACAAAGCCTACCATCAGTAACACACTACGCCGCCAGGGACTCAAATCCTGCAGTGCCAGACGTGTCCCCCTGCTTAAGCCAGTACATGTCCAGGCCCGTCTGAAGTTTGCTAGAGTGCATTTGGATGATCCAGAAGAGGATTGGGAGAATGTCATATGGTCAGATGAAACCAATATATAAAACTTTTTGGTAAAAACTCAACTCGTCGTGTTTGGAGGACAAAGAATGCTGAGTTGCATACAAAGAACACCATACCTACTGTGAAGCATGGGGGTGGAAAAATCATGCTTTGGGGCTGTTTTTCTGCAAAGGGACCAGGACGACTGATCCGTGTAAAGGAAAGAATGAATGGGGCCATGTATTGTGAGATTTTGAGTGAAAACCTCCTTCCATCAGCAAGAGCATTGAAGATGAAACGTGGCTGGGTCTTTCAGCATGACAATGATCCCAAACACACCGCCCGGGCAACGAAGGAGTGGCTTCGTAAGAAGCATTTCAAGGTCCTGGAGTGGCCTAGCCAGTCTCCAGATCTCAACCCCATAGAACATCTTTGGAGGGAGTTGAAAGTCTGTGTTGCCCAGCAACAGCCCCAAAACATCACTGCTCTAGAGGAGAGCTGCATGGAGGAATGGGCCAAAATACCAGCAACAGTGTGTGAAAACCTTGTGAAGACTTACAGAAAACGTTTGACCTGTGTCATTGCCAACAAAGGGTATATAACAAAGTATTGAGAAACTTTTGTTATTGACCAAATACTTATTTTCCACCATAATTTGCAAATAAATTCATTAAAAATCCTACAATGTGATTTTCTGGATTTTCTTTCCTCATTTTGTCTGTCATAGTTGATGTGTACCTATGATGAAAATTACAGGCCTCTCTCATCTTTTTAAGTGGGAGAACTTGCACAACTGGTGGCTGACTAAATACTTTTTCCCCCCCACTGTATATACACACATACAGTGAGGGAATAAAGTATTTGATCCCTTGCTGATTTTGTACATGTGCCCACTGACAAAGACATGATCAGTCTATAATTTTAATGGTAGGTTTATTTGAACAGTGAGAGACAGAATAACAACAACAAAATCCAGAAAAACACATGTCAAAAATGTCATAAATTGATTTGCATTTTAATGAGTGAAATAAGTATTTGACCCCTCTGCAAAACATTACTTAGTACTTGGAGGCAAAACCCTTGTTGGCAATCACAGAGGTCAGATGTTTCTTGTAGTTGGCCACCAGGTTTGCACACATCTCAGGAGGGATTCTGTCCCACTCCTCTTTGCAGATCTTCTCCAAGTCATTATGGTTTCGAGGCTGACTTTTGGCAACTCAAACCTTCAGCTCCCTCCACAGATTTTCTATGGGATTAAGGTCTGGAGACTGGCTAGGCCACTCCAGGACCTTAATGTGCTTCTTCTTGAGCCACTCCTTTGTTGCCTTGGCCGTGTGTTTTGGGTCATTGTCATGCTGGAATACCCATACACGACCCATTTTCAATGCCCTGGCTGAGGGAAGGAGGTTCTCACCCAAGATTTGACGGTACATGGCCCCGTCCATCGTCCCTTTGATGCGGTGAAGTTGTCCTGTCCCCATAGCAGAAAAACACCCCCAAAGCATAATGTTTCCACCTCCATGTTTGACAGTGGGGATGGTGTTCTTGGGGTCATAGGCAGCATTCCTCCTCCTCCAAACACGGCGAGTTGAGTTGATGCCAAAGAGCTCGATTTTGGTCTCATCTGACCACAACACTTTCACCCAGTTCTCCTCTGAATCATTCAGATGTTCACTGGCAAACTTCAGACGGGCCTGTATATGTGCTTTCTTGAGCAGGGGGACCTTGCAGGCACTGCAGGATTTCAGTCCTTCACAGCGTAGTGTGTTACCAATTGTTTTCTTGGTGACTATGGTCCCAGCTGCCTTGAGATCATTGACAAGATCCTCCCGTGTAGTTCTGGGCTGATTCCTCACCGTTCTCATGATCATTGCAACTCCACGAGGTGAGATCTTGCATGGAGCCCCAGGCCGAGGGAGATTGACAGTTCTTTTGTGTTTCTTCCATTTGCGAATAATCGCACCAACTGTTGTTACCTTCTCACCAAGCTGCTTGGCGATGGTCTTGTAGCCCATTCCAGCGTTGTGTAGGTCTACAATCTTGACCCTGACATCCTCGGAGAGCTCTTTGGTCTTGGCTATGGTGGAGAGTTTGGAATCTGATTGATTGATTGCTTCTGTGGACATGTGTCATGACAGATTAGGAGCACTCCCTTTAAGAGTGTGCTCCTAATCTCAGCTCGTTACGCTCCTAATCTCAGCTCGTTACCTGTATAAAAGACACCTGGGAGCCAGAAATATTTCTGATTGAGAGGGGGTCAAATACTTATTTCCCTCATTAAAATGCAAATCAATTTATAACATTTATGACATGCGTTTTTCTGGATTTTTTTGTTGTTATTCTGTCTCTCACTGTTCAAATAAACCTACCATTAAAATGATAGACTGATCATTTCTTTGTCAGTGGGCAAACGCACAAAATCAGCAGGGGATCAAATACTTTTTTCCCCTCACTGTATGCATGCATGCATACATACATACATGCATGCATGCATACATGCATACATACATACATGCATATACACACACTACCAGTCAAAAGTTTGGACACACCTACTCATTCAAGGGTTTTTCTTTATTTTGACTATTTTCTACATTGTAGAATAATAGTGAAAACATCAAAACTATGAAAACAAATATGGAATCATGTAGTAACCACCAAAAAAAAAAAAGTGTTAAACAAATTCAAATATATTTTATATTTGAGATTCTTCAAAGTAGCCACCATTTGCCTTGATGACAGCTTTGCACACTCTTGGCATTCTCTCAACCAGCTTCACCTGGAATGCTTTTCCAACAGTTCCCACATATGCTGAGCACTTGTTGGCTGCTTTTCCTTCAGTCTGCGGTCCAACTCATCCCAAACCATCTCAATTGGGTTGAGCTCGGGTGATTGTGGAGACCAGGTCATCTGATGTAGCACTCCATCACTCTCCTTCTTGGTCAAATAGCCCTTACACAGCCTGGAGGTGTGTTGGGTCATTGTCCTGTTGAAAAACAAATCATAGTCCCACTAAGCCCAAACCAGATGGGATGGTGTATCACTGCAGAATGCTGTGGTAGCTATGCTGGTTAAGTGTGCCTTGAATTCTAAATCAATCACAGACAGTGTCACCAGCAAAGCCCCCCCACACCATAACACCTCCTCCTCCATGCGTTACGGTGGGAAATACACATGCGGAGATCCTCCGTTCACCACATTTCCACCAGTCTAATGCCCATTGCTCGTGTTTCTTGGCCCAAGCAGGTCTCCTCTTCTTATTGGTGTCCTTTAGTAGTGGTTTCTTTGCAGCAATTTGACCATGAAGGCCTGATTCACACAGTCCCCTCTTTTTTTTTTTTTTCACCTTTATTTAACCAGGTAAGCCAGTTGAGAACAAGTTCTCATTTACAACTGCGACCTGGCCAAGATAAAGCAAAGCAGTGCGATAAAAACAACAACACAGAGTTACATATGGGGTAAAACAAAACATAAAGTCAAAAATACAACAGAAAATATATATACAGTGTGTGCAAATGTAGCAAGTTATGGAGGTAAGGCAATAAATAGGCTATAGTGCAAAATAATTACAATTAGTATTAACACCGGAATGATAGATATGCAAGAGATGATGTGCAAATAGAGATACTGGGGTACAAATGAGCAAAATAAATAACAATATAGGGATGAGGTAGTTGGGCGGGCTAATTTCAGATGGGCTGTGTACAGGTGCAGTGATCGGTAAGGTGCTCTGACAACTGATGCTTAAAGTTAGTGAGGGAGATAAGTGTCTCCAGTTTCAGAGATTTTTGCAATTTGTTCCAGTCATTGGCAGCAGAGAACTGGAAGGAATGGCGGCCAAAGGAGGTGTTGGCTTTGGGGATGACCAGTGAGATATACCTGCTGGAGCGCATACTACGGGTGGGTGTTGCTATGGTGACCAATGAGCTAAGATAAGGCTGGGATTTGCCTAGCAGTGATTTATAGATGGCCTGGAGCCAGTGGGTTTGGCGACGAATATGTAGTGAGGACCAGCTCTGAACAGTTGATGTTGAGATGTGTCTGACTTGAACTCTGTGAAGCATTTATTTGGGCTGCAATTTCTGAGGCTGGTAACTAATGAACTTATCCTCTGCAGCAGAGGTAACTCTGGGTCTTCCATTCCTGTGGCAGTCCTCATGAGAGCCAGTTTCATCATAGCGCTTGATGGTTTTTGCGACTGCACTGTTCTTGAAATATTCCATATTGACTTTCCTTCATGTCTTAAAATAATGGACTGTCGTTTCTATTTGCTTATTTGAGATGTTCTTGCCTTAATATGGACTTTGTCTTTTACCAAAAAGGGCTATCTTCTGTATACCTTGTCACAACACAACTGATTGGCTCAAATGCATGAAGAAGGAAAGAAATTCCACAAATTAACTTTTAAGAAGGCACACCTGTTAATTGAAATGCATTCCAGGTGACTACCTCATGAAGCTGGTTGAGAGAATGCCAAGAGTGTGCAAAGCTGTCATCAAGGCAAAGGGTGGCTATTTGAAGAATCTCAAATCTATTTTGATTTGTTTAACACTTTTTGGGTTACTATATGATTCCATGTGTTATTTCATAGTTTTGTATGTAAAAAAGTAAGAAAAAATAAAGTGAAAACCTAACTTTTGACTGGTAGTGTATGTATGTATGTATGTATGTATGTACAAACACACAGCATTCAGAAGTATTCAGACCCCTTGACTTTTTCCACATTGTTACGTTACAGCCTTATTTCTAAAATTGATAAAATTGTTTTTTTTTCTTCATCAATCTACACACAATACTCCATAATGACAAAGCAAAAACAGGTTTATATAAATTTTAGCAAATTTATTTAAAAAATACAACTGAAATATCACTTTTACATAAGTATTCTGACGCTTTACTCAGTACTTTGTTGAAGCACCTTTGGCAGCGATTACAGCCTTGAGTCTTCTTGGGCATGGCACACCTGTATTTGGGGAGTTTCTCCCATTCTTCTCTGCAGATCCTCTCAAGCTCTGTCAGGTTGGATGGGGAGCGTTGCTGCACATCTATTTTCAGGTCTCTCCAGAGATGTTCGATCAGGTTCAAGTGCGGGCTCTGGCTGGGCCACTCAAGGACATTCAGAGACTTGTTCCGAAGCCACTTCTGCGTTGTCTTGGCTGTGTGCTTAGTGTTGTTGTCCTGTTGGAAGGTGAACCTTCACCCCAGTCTGAGGTCCTGAGCAGGTTTTCATCAAGGAGCTCTCTGTACTTTGCTCCGTTCATCTTTCCCTTGATCCTGACTAGTCTCCCAGTCCCTGCCGCTGAATATCATCCCCACAGCATGATGCTGCCACCCCCAACCTTCACCGTAGGGATGGTGCCAGGTTTCCTCAAGACGTGACGCTTGGCATTCAGGCCAAAGAGTTAAATCTTGGTTTTTCATGGTCTGAGTCCTTTAGGTGCCTCTTGGCAAACTCCAAGCAGGCTGTCATGTGCCTTTTACTGAGGAGTGGCTTCCATCTGGCCACTCTACCATAAAGGCCTGATAAGTGGAGCGTTGCAGAGATGGTTGTCCTTCTGGAAGGTTCTCCGATCTCCACAGAGAAACTCTGGAGCTCTGTCAGAGTGACCATCGGGTTTTTGGTCACCTCCCTGACCAAGGCCCTTCTCCCCTGATTGCGCAGTTTGGCCGGGCGGCCAGCTCTAGTAAAAGTCTTGGTGGTTCCAAACTTATTCCATTGAAGAATGATGGAGGCCACTGTGTTCTTGGGGACCTTCAATGCTGCAGAAATGTTTTGGTACCCTTCCCCAGATCTTTCCACTCCTTTCCTCTTTTGACCACACCCTCTCACCGTCCCCCCCTACTCACAAGGCAGGCAATACGCTTGACCTCATCTTTACTAGATGCTGTTCTTCTACTAATCTCACTGCAACTCCCCACCAAGTCTCCGACCACTACTTTGTATCATTTTCTCTCTCGCTCTCCTCCAACACTGCTCACTCTGCCCCTCGACAGATGGTAATGTGCCGTCGCAACCTTCGCTCTCTCTCTCCCGCTACTCTCTCCTCTTCCATCCTATCATCTCTTCCCTCTGCTAAATCCTTCTCCCTCCGATCTCCTGATTCTGCCTACTCAACCCTCCTCTCCTGCCTTTCTGCATCTTTTGCCTCTCTATGTCCCCTATCCTCCCGGCCGGCTCGGTCCTCCCCTCCTGCTCCGTGGCTTGACGACTCATTGCGAGCTCACAGAACAGGGCTCCGGGCAGCCGAGCGGAAATGGAGGAAAACTAGACTCCCTGCGGACCTGTCATCTTTTCACTCCCTCCTCTCTACATTCTCTTCCTCTGTTTCTGCTGCTAAAGCCACTTTCTACCACTCTAAATGTCAAGCCTCTGCCTCTAACCCTAGGAAGCTCTTTACCACCTTCTCCTCCCTGCTTAATCCTCCTCCTCCCTCTCTGTGGATGACTTCGTCAACCATTTTGAAAATAAGGTTGACGACATCCGATCCTCATTTATTAAGTCAAATGACACCGCTGGTCCTGCTCACACTGCCCTACCCTATGCTTTGACTTCTTTCTCCCCTCTCTCTCCAGGTGAAATTTTGCGACTTGTGACGGCCAGCCGCCCAACAACCTGCCCGATTGACCCTATCCCCTCCTCTCTTCTCCAGACCATTTCCGGAGACCTTCTCCCTTACCTCACCCCGCTCATCAACTCATCCTTGACCGCTGGCATTGTCCCTTCCATCTTCAAGAGAGCGAGAGTTGCACCCCTCCTCAAAAAACCTACACTCGAACCCTCCGATGTCAACAACTACAGACCAGTATCCCTTCTTTCTTTTCTCTCCAAAACTCTTGAGCGTGCCGTCTCTAGCAAACTCTCCTGTGATCTTTTTCAGAATGACCTTCTTGATCCAAACCAGTCAGGTTTCAAGACTGGTCATTCAACTGAGACTGCTCTTCTCTTTGTCACAGAGGCTCTCCGCACTGCTAAAGCTAACTCTCTCTCCTCTGCTCTTATCCTTCTAGACCTATCTGCTGCCTTTGATACTGTGAACCATCAGATCCTCCTCTCCGCGTTGGACATCTCCGGCGCTGCTCACTCTTGGATTGCGTCCTACCTGACAGGTCGCTCCTACCAGGTGGCATGGCGAGAATCTGTCTCCGCACCACGTGCTCTCACCACTGGTGTCCCCAAGGGCTCAGTTCTAGGCCCGCTCCTATTCTCTCTATACACCAAGTCACTTGGATCTGTCATATCCTCACATGGTCTCTCCTATCATTGCTATGCAGACGACACACAATTAATTTTCTCCTTTCCCCCTTCTGATAACCAGGTGGCGAATCGCATCTCTGCATGTCTGGCAGACATATCAGTGTGGATGTCGGATCACCACCTCAAGCTGAACCTCGGCAAGACGGAGCGGCTCTTCCTCCCGGGGAAGGACTGCCTGCTCCATGATCTTGCCATCACGGTTGACAAATCCAGTGTGTCCTCCTCCCAGAGTGCAAAGAACCTTGGCGTGACCCTGGACAACACCCTGTCGTTCTCCGCTAACATCAAAGTGGTGACCCGATACTGCAGGTTCATGCTCTACAACATTCACAGAGTACGACCCTACCTTACACAGAAAGCGGCACAGGTCCTAATCCAGGCACTTGTCATCTCCCTTCTGGATTACTGCAACTCGCTGTTGGCTGGGCTCCCTGCCTGTGCCATTAAACCCCTACAACTTATTCCAGAACGCTACAGCCCATCTGGTGTTCAACCTTCCCAAGTTCTCTCATGTCACCCCGCTCCTCCGCACACTCCACTGGCTTCCAGTTGAGGCTCGCATCTACTACAAGACCATGGTGCTTGCTTACGGAGCTGTGAGGGGAACGGCACCTCCTTACCTTCAGGCTCTGATCAGACCCTACACCCAAATGAGGGCACTACGTTCATCCACCTCTGGCCTTCTAGCCCACCTACCTCTACAGAAGCACAGTTCCTGCTCAGCCCAGTCAAAGCTATTCGCTGCTCTGGCACCCCAATGGTGGAACAAGCTCCCCCATGACGCCAGGACAGCGGAGTCACTGACCACCTTAAGGAGACACTTGAAACCCTACCTCTTTAAGGAATACCTGGAATAGTATAAAAGTAATCTTTCTACCCCCCCCCCCCTAAAAAAAAGTGGTTGTCCCACTGGCTATCATAAGTTGAATGCACCAATTTGTAAGTCGCTCTGGATAAGAGCGTCTGCTAAATGACGTAAATGTAAATCTGTGCCTCGACACAATCCTGTCTCTGAGGTCTACGGATAATTCCTTCGACCTCATGGCTTTCGCTCTGACATGCACTGTCAACTGTGGGACCTTATATAGACAGGTGTGTGCCTTTCCAAATCATGTCCAATCAATTGAATTTACCACAGGTGGACTCCAATCAAGTTGTAGAAACATCTCAATGATAATCAATGGAAACAGGATGCACCTGAGCTCAATTTCGAGTCTCATCGCAAAGGGTCTGAATATTTATGTCAATAAGGTATTTTTAATAAATTTGCAAAAATGTCTAAAAACCTGTTTTCGCTTTGTCATTTTGGGCTATTGTGTGTAGATTAATGAATAAAATTTTTGATTTAATCAGTTTTAGAATAATGCTTTAACGTAACAAAATGTGGAAAAAGTCAAGGGGTCTGAATTCTTTCCGAATGCACTGTACACACACAATATTTATATTTGTTGGTGTAAAAATAAAATACTATTCCCTTCCTGGGAGAGATGGATGGAAACCGCTATGGAGCAGCCAGCCCATCCTACCTACTGCCACCGGCATCTTCACCACACCCACCCAGTCGGAACCCCAACCATGCCAATCCTACTTGCGTACTTTTCCAGGAATGTAGTTCCGGTCAATGGACTCATCCTGAAGGAACATGTGAAGACAGCGCTCATTCTGGGCCAGGGGATGACCTGCAAGTCTGGTGATAGAGGAGAGAGAAGCAGGTTTCAGTTACCTAGAAATCATAATTGATTATTAGTGGCGTCAAAGGCAGATGGCTGGGAGTTAATTTGATAATGACCTGAAATGGAGACACAGCCATACAGAGAGAAATACTATAGACAGAAACGATACACACCTGTTGATGAACTGCTCCAAGCCTACCCTCCGTTCTTCAATGAAGGACTCCTCAAAGATACCCTCATCTCCTCGGAAGGGAAGCTGTCTCTTTAAAGCTTTCCCAGGGAGAGGGGGCACCACAATCTTTAGAAAGCACACAACTTATCAGTAAATTAGTTACTTAGTCACATATAAACAGACTAATTCCAACTACAAAAATGTATTAAACATTTCTGTTTTGATTAGTATTATACTGGTCAGACATGCAGGCAAGTAGTTATGCAGTGTGTGAACCTACCTTACTGTCTCTCTCCAGCTCATTCTTCAGCCACTCAAAATCACTGTACCTTCTTCGCACAACAGAGTCCTTAAGTTTGAAGATGGGAAGATTTGTCTGCATGTGAAAAAATATATTAAATCACTACAATCCATTTCCAGTACAGCATATACATGTCCAGTGACGTGGCCAGACATCAGAGCTTACACCAGAACCCCTCACTAATGTATAATTTGATCAGCATTTTATCTCAATCTGTGAAAACCACTGTTCAGTTTTGTGACACTGGTGTGTTGTGCTGTGTCTAGTGATAATGGATGGTTCATAATGCAACCACATCTTTAGGGAGTAGGGAAATGCAGAGTTGAGTGTATATGAAATTGTTGCATTAATACATTGAGGTTTGTAGTAGTAAGTAAGGGTATACAGTACACACTGTGCAAGTTTTGTATATCCCTCAGCCCATGTTCTCTCTGTTCCAGCATGTCCTAGGTCTGGGATTTAAGAGACTAGCCCATGTACAAACAGATCTTTCTAATACCATGATGGTTTAACACCCCAATGTATGGTTGCCTATCTCATAACTACAGTGTTAGCTGGCCCAGTATTCTCCAATATTGGTCCTGGTGAATCCCAGGGTGTGCAGGCTTTTATTCTGGGTTGGAGAAAAAGCCTATTCATCGTACAGAATTCAACAAAGTAGAATAAAAGACATATATCCCATGCTAGTCAGTATGTTATCTGGCAGAAACACTGCTACCCAAACTAACAAGACAGTCCTTTCACATACTGGCTATTTGATATTGGTGGTAGCCATATTAGCAACGACTGCATCAGGAATTTGGATGAAACGATTATTTGAAATGACAAAGAAGTGAAAGGCTAAGCATTTGAACAGCAAAAAGTCGAGTCTCTCTCGAAAAACCGTCCCACCCATGTTCCCTCATCATACTAGCGTCACCTAAACTAGGCCCTGCCAATATCACCGGCCTCGATTTCAATACTGCAAGCTAGTACCGACCTAGAACACTCACCCGCATTCGCACTTCATAGGTGGTGAATCGGTTCCGGCCGACTCCAATCGTTTGTGGGTCATAAACGTCGATTTCAAGAAAATTGCTTGGGGGGCCATACGCATCTGTGAGATCCTGCGGTTTAGAGTTTAATCGGCGAGTATCTGCAACCGTGGGATCCGACATTTTCGGTTTCAGCTGCGGCTGATCTCGAGACTATAAAATTGCGAAGGTTCTTGTTCCGCAGCCAATCGAAACAGAGGAAACGCAATCCTCTTTCCCCAAGTATTTACCGGCGTTTGCTTTGACCAATTGCAGAAGAGAATGAAACAATTGTGCCAAAATTAAACAAGTGTGAAACAATAATCATACTGACAAAATGGGATTGAAATATTATCAATGAAGAGAACGACTGTTTATCATTTTAAAGGCTTACACATTTACAGGACGGCCTATTCTATTGTAAAAAATAATAATACAAATGTTTCCAGAATAAAGACTTATAGGAGTTTAAATCAGACCAGATGTATATTTTTGCTGTACATAGGTATATCTCTACTGTATATTATTATTCTGCTTACATCACGCGCTGCATTCGCTAAACACTCCCAAACAAAGTTATACTCTAAAATACACTAAATCAAATCAAATCAAATCAAAATGTATTGGCCACATGCGCCGAATACAACAGGTGCAGACATTACAGTGAAATGCTTACTAACAGCCCTTAACCAACAGTGCATTTATTTTAAACAAAAAAAGTAGAATAAAACAACAAAAAAGTGTTGAGAAAAAAAGAGCAGAAGTAAAATAAAATAACAGTAGGGAGGCTATATATACAGGGGGGTACCGGTGCAGAGTCAATGTGCGGGGGGCACCGGCTAGTTGAGGTAACTACTAACTACTAGGAATTGTAGTTATTGTGCACACGGTCAGATTATTGTTTAAATAAACACACCATACCATGGTGATTTAGGCTGATCTTAAACATTGAAATTAAACGTTTTGCATAGAATACATAGGGCATTTTTATTATTTTCTAGATTGGTACCAATATTCTTGAAAAAAATTATCATACTGAAATGAATTTTCTTCACAGATCTTCCTGGACACAAATACATATTTTTGAATGTCACTGTAAAACAATGCCAATTTTAAAGTAACCAGTCTAAAACCTAATATTTATGACAGTACACCGACACACCGGGACTATTGCTCCCGAGTGGCGCAGCGGTCTAAGGCACTGCATCTCAGTGCTTGAGTGCTTGAGCGCTTGAGGCGTTACTACAGACCCCCTGGTTCGATTCCAGGCTGTATCACAACCGGCGGTGATTGGGAGTCCCATAGGGCGGCGCACAATTGGCCGGGTTTGGCCGGTGTAGGCCGTCATTGTAAATAAGAATTTGTTCTTAACTGACTTGCCTAGTTAAATAAAAAAAAAAATTGGTGAACGTTTGAGTGTCAAATTAAAGAGGGATGCGTGTGCTTCAAAACTAGATCGGAGCTGAATAGATCTCTGGGCTACTTGGGCAATTGAAATCTGATTGACCATTGTCGGGTAACTTTCCAGCTTTGGTTTAGGTGTGTGTACACTTTAGGAAATGTTACATAATCCTGCTCTTTTATAGCTCGACAGCCGTTCGTTGTTTACACTCGTGCTTTAAGTAGTCACATGACTGACTGCATTTCCCAGCAATCCTCACCACGCAAGCGCAGTACAAATTGTCTGGCAGTGGTAAACAGACGTCAGAAGGGAGTCTTCGCCTCGAGTCAAAACAAAAAAAGATATACGATTAATGAATATTTGGACATCCAGAATAGCCACAAGTCAAGCGAAACTAACAACTGAAAGGGGGAGAATTCCAAAGGAAGGTACTGAAGCCTTTTTTCCGACTTTTGAAAGGATTTTAAACTCCGAAATAACTGGAGCTAGCCAGCAGCTAACGTTAGGTGGCTATCACGCTATTTTCAAAACTACGTTTGGTGTGTTGAGTCCAGCCGAGGTGTGAGAGCGTAAACTTCAAGAAACCGTGGATTACGAACCGTGCTTTAAAGTGTCCACAAGACATGGACTGATTCAAGTTTAGGCACATTCTGAAGGTTTGTGCTTGCGCGAGCATCGTGTGCTGCTGCGTGTCAAGAAACATGGCAGATGGTGGCACGCGCTTGCCCACAATGTGGAGGAGCCTGAAAACCTGAATCAGAAAACCACGTACTTTCTGATCCATTTGCTTCGTCTACTTTTTTTTTTACAGACCACCATGATCAAACTGTTCAGTAAGGTTTTGCGCTCCACATGTATTTTTGTCAGTCGACTAAAATTACTTAGATAATACTGTAGCCAAAGAAACGACAGCCAGCATAACATCACTGTTTTGACATCAGCAGTAAACGTGTCATTGCTTAGATAATCAAATATTGCAGACGTTTTACTTGAAACATTGACTATTTTATTGCAAGCTCCATGTATCCAGATTTGTATTCACTTTAAGTAATATTGTTTCACGGGAAGCAGTGACAGATGTATGTTGTAATCAGTAAGTTGTTGTTTACTAAATTACTTTGAATTTGGATATCAATATTCTAACAAGTATTATATCAACTCCAGTATTCTATTGAAGCGGGAGACGGCACGTTGTTTACAAGTGCAGACCGAGCGGCTCTTTTGTAACAGTGACCCACTGTGGTAATCCTAATTTGTGGGTTTTTTGCAAAGTATAAGTATTTGAGGGCAACTTTTATGTTATAATGGTAAAGCTCAAAGGAAGACACGAAATAAATCAATTACATTTATAGTGTTGTGAGAGCAATAATTGTATTGCTAACATTACTTTACCTTTTAATTACCTTTTCATACACATCGCATAGATTTAGTTTCCAAAACCTACGAAAACTAAACCGAGACAAACGTTTATATATATTTTAAGTATATACCCCACAGCAACACGTTATGTGGGCAATCAATTGAATTGGTCTCTGATTGCAATCCAGATGTTTTGGTGTGCATTCCTCCCCGAGTTTCCTTTGTTCTTTTATACAAACAAAGGAACCATAATCCCAGCCCTCCTCTGCACTATGTAAATCTGAAGGTTTATGATAGTTACTATTAAAGGGATTATTTGGGTCCCCTAATCTCCAATCTCAGGATTAACGACGCTATACTGGTGTATTCTGATTATTGTTTCTCTCTTCTACTAGTCCCCTTAATAGAGAATGGAACATAGCATTTTTGTGTAGATAGTTGAAGTTTATATTGAAGTTTCGGTTATACAATAATTATATTAGACAATATAGTCTAAATTTGAATATAGACCCATTAGATAATAATAAGACTACATTTTGGTGAGCCTATTACAAATACGTGTCCCCAGATTACATTTGTCATTTAGCAGATGCTTTTATCCAGAGGAGCAATTAGGGTTAAGTGCCTTGCTCAAGGGCACATCGACAGATTTTTCACAGTCATCTCAGGGATTCAAACCTTTCGGTTACTGGCCCAACGCTCTTAACCACTAGGCTACCTGCGACCCTACAAAAGTACAATATTGTTATTTAGAATTTAAAAAACAAAAAACATTTTGTTTCAATATTTCAGTCTCACTTTTATTTATCTTGACGGTTTATTTGAAGTATTATCTCTTAGTTGTCTACATTTAGGATAGTTCAGAAGTGTAGCAAACATTTCGAGGAAAACCTTACAATGGAGGATTCAACAGTACCCACGATTGACCCAGATTTTGAGCCGCAAAGCAGACCTAGGTCATGCACATGGCCGCTCCCCAGACCCGACATCTCAGCTGTCAAACCGGAGGGGGCCGACGGCCCTGAATCCTCTGCGGGAACCCCGCCCGCCGACGATGATAAGCAGGAGCAACAGCAAATCATATCCGAGCCTGAGAAAGTTGTGGTCACAGAGGGAGGAGTCGTAGCCGGAGTAGGTGGAGCCACGCCCCGAAAGGGATCATCCCGGCGCAATGCATGGGGGAACCAGTCCTACGCGGACCTGATTAGTCAGGCTATTGAGAACTCTCCAGAGAAGCGTCTAACCTTGGCGCAGATATATGACTGGATGGTGAAAACCGTGCCTTACTTCAATGATAAAGGAGATAGCAACAGCTCAGCAGGGTGGAAGGTAAACAAACATGCTTATTGTTATTCACATTGTTAGAACCATATTATACAGAACCATTTGATGTGAACACATGATACATTATTACACTGCATTAATTAGTGAATAATGGAAGTAATTGCTTGAAATCTATTTTCAAACCAAGTTGAATGTTTTCCTAAATTACAACAATCTTAAACAAAACCCTTATTCTTCCCCCCCTTCCCTCTAACTCAGAATTCAATTCGCCACAACTTATCACTCCACAACAAGTTCCTGAGAGTTCACAATGAGTCCACAGGCAAGAGTTCCTGGTGGATGCTCAACCCAGAGGGGGGCAAGACTGGGAAAGCACCCCGTCGCCGTGCTGCCTCCATGGATAACAGCAGCAAACTGCTGAAGAGCCGGATGCGAGCCAAGCAGACCAAGAAGGCAGCCGCAGGCTTGGGCGGGACCACTGGGGGAGATGGCGATGGGGGCGCAGACAGTCCCAACTCCTCGCAGCAGTTCCCCAAATGGGGGGTGAACAGCGGCAGCCCCTCATCCCGTGGTAGCCTAGACGACCCTGACATGTGGACCAGCTTCCGTCCACGCACCAGCTCCAACGCCAGCACCCTGAGTGGCCGGCTGTCCCCCATCGGTCCCGGCCAGGAGGATGAGGATGACCTACCTGAGGAAAGTCTACTGGGCTACTCCACGGGCAACCTGCCCCCCACCCTCACCGAGACACTAATGGAGGAGCTGGACCTGATCGATGGCCTGACGCTGATGACCGAGCAGCAGGGAGGGGCTAGTCCCAGCACGGCCCCACCGGCGCCCCCCACCCCTCTGCCCTCTGCTTCCACACTGCTGCCCCGGGGCTCCGGGTTCCCCTCCTTCCGTCAGCTGCAGCCATCCAACCTCTCCCAGGCCCCCAACCAGACCGGGGGACAGTCATCAGGCACACAATGTGGCAACAATAACAACTCCAAACCCTCAAACTATGGCAACTCTCTCTTTAACCCCATGCCCAGTCCTGGCTCCCGTGGGACTGGTCTCTATGGCACCCATGTTCGCTCCAGCTTGGAGGCGTTGCTCACCTCGGACTCCCCACCTCCCAGTGATTTCATGATGACCCAGGTGGACCCGCTTATGCCCAGTCCTGGTGGAGTGGGGATGATGGGCATGGGGGGGCCCATGGTGGGAGTGCGACCCAAGCCCAACCAGCTGTTGCTGGGGAAGGGGCTTGAGCCCAACACTGTGGCACCCATGAGGATGCAGTCCCAGTCCCAGCAGCAGCAACAGCAGCACTCTCAGCTGGGCCTGGGCATGATCCTGTCAGGAATGGCCCAGGACTCTCCACAGCTCTCAGCCCTCAAAGCTCAGCATGCACAGCTGCCAGGTATGGGGCCTCACCACAGAGGAGGCCTCTCCGCCAATATAGGAGGAGGTCTGCCAGGGATGGGCCAGTTCGGAACGCCAAGCTGCTTCCTACCAAGTCAAGACCGCTTGCCCACTGACTTGGACATCGAGATGTTCACAGAGAACTTGGACTGTGACGTAGACTACATCATCAACAGCGACCTCATGGATGGAGAGGGCATCGATTTCAACTTTGACCCCATAATGCCAGGTGGGCAAAGCTACTCTGGCCCTGCAACCACACAGAGCTCCGCCCACAACTGGGTACCCAGCTAACTTCCCAGCAACCTTGCAGCGTTAGCCAGGTACGCTGAAATTATACTTTCAGGTTCTAACCTCTCAGTAGTTTTGCACTCTACAACTATACCACCCTTTTCTTTACCCATTGCTTTCTTTATCCTCTTCATGATTACCCTTGTCTCACCCTCACTCACTTCATGTATCCCCTGCTTTGTTCTGGAGATTAATCAAGAAAATCAGGAACTACAGTTTGAACATTTGTCTTTTACTTGTTGTTGCAGGTAAGGATCCCCAATCACACAAAAACTCAACGACACCTACAACAAAGAACACACCTGGTGCATTCATTCCTATTCCTCATCTCCCTATTGGCTGAAGATCCGATTCCGAAGCTATTTTTTAAAACCTTTGTATTTGTACTTTTGACGAAACCAGACCTCAAACATCCATGTCACGGGCCATCCATGTCCCTCCCCCTAGTAACACTTGCAACTTTTTGGGAGTTTGCCGTATGTATTTTTTTATGAGTGTTTTTGAGAAAAGTACGACAGAATTTATTTGGAGTGAAAAGATTAAGCACAACTAACAACTCTAAACTACTTGGAGTAAATATCACAATTAATATTAATTATTACTATACCAAAGTAGTTTTAGGATCAATATGGTACACCTCCTTGATGTCTTTGATATTGAAGGTGAAATGGACAGTGCACACAGGAAAAAATTGCCAGTTTTTGTATAAATTGTAAGTGGTGAACAATTACCGACCACCGCCAACTTGGACATGAAATGAAGCTGCTGCATCTTTATCTATGGAGGGAATGGGGTTCACACACAAACACACTCCTCTGGACTTTCCCCAATGAAAAGTTTGAGAAGATGCAGCCGGACTGGCACGAGCAAAGGCTGAAGATGTTAAGTCATTGGATGAGACTGAGTTGAGGATGTATGATTTGACATTGGACTCCGCATGTTGACCAAACGTAGTCTAACGTTTGGTCGCTTAGTGGTACGACACAATGTTTCCTTCTGTTTCTTTTTAATGGAAGAGACCGGAGCTGCAAAGTAACTACGAGTTATGTCAGTGGTAATTCAGTAGTTTAACAGTTCAGGGTATGTGATATGCATTTACAGTTTGCATTCATGACTCTGCTCAGTGTGTGCTAAAGTGCAGAGTAGAAAACACTTTGAGGAGTTATTATTATTATTTTTTCTGATGTGCAGTTACACTAACAATCTGAAGAAATGTGATTAGTGAGCTTTTTACAGGGGGCATTCAAAGGTAATTTTATTTGCCAACAAATGATTTGGTTGGCCAAGTGTTATATCATTGAAAGCAGTTTTCCTCCACTGCTTTACGGGCCGCTTGAAGGTTTTGCGGAACCGGGTTGTGTTTCAAGGCACTTGGGAGTATTCCTGTCATGTGGCTCCCGTACTCTAATGGCAAAAGAAGAGACTAAACCAAGTTAGGTTGAATATTTTCATCAAAGAGAAAAGGCAAGGTTTTATACATGCTATGTAAATAGACATGACATGCTATGCAGATCAATCAGGAGAACTAAAAAGAAATCTTGAAGAAAATTGTTAATCTCCTCTTGAAGGGTTTTGGATTTTAATGTTTTCCTGAAATGTTCTATCCCTTTAAGTAAGGGAAACCGGGGCTTCATGTGGGAATATCTTCTCACTGATAACTTTGTTATACATTACTAACCATCCTTTTTATGACATTAATACAATGTGTGAGAAGTAAAAAATAATATTTGACTATAGTTTAATATACAATTTAGAATGGAGGTTATATGTGAAATATTAACAGATATGAATATATTACTATTACTAATCAGACGTTATGGAGAAACAATTTCAGATAATTTCTAACGGTCATTTTCTATATATTCTTTTATTTTTGTAAAAGATGAGATGCATGTAGATTTTATACATAACCAAAAGAACACTAAGAATTGCATGGCAGATAGGGGGTGCTTGGGACAAAAAAAAACATTTTAGTGTAGATAAGCTTCGCAAGTGGAGCCTGTTCAAAGAAAATAAATCTGACATTTTAACAAATGACAAGGCAGGTGAGTTGAGGCAAAGTGCATGCGTGGATATACTTGACCAGTATAACTTGATTTTCCAAATTGACTAGCCACTTAGTTCATTTGACTTGATTATTGTGAAATGTAAATCCAAGTAAAAACCTGCACGTGGTATTTACACAATGGAGGACATTTTGCTTACAGCAGTGATGCTGAATTCACATCTCAAAAAAATATTTGTGTGAATGATGCAACAATTAAGGGTCATTCAAAAAGAAGAATAATGGAAACATCTTCCTTAAGGGAGTAATCAGATAATCATCAGAATTACATTTATTTTAGGTGAATTTCTATGTTAAAATACAAGACTGGAAACCAAAAGCCCCTCATGTTTTGCCATGTTCTTGATTGTGTGGCATTCTTGACATAAGTGTCTTTGATTCATGCCACTTTCAATTTGACACTTACAAATTCAAAATATAAATTCAAATGTTACTTTCTAAGATGGAAGTATACAAGAGATCTTTAGTCATGTATATCATAACAGTAGTCTTGTTCGAGGTTGTTAAACTGCCAATATTGAACACTAGCATGTTATTCAATAGCAAGATGCACCATGTCTTTTTTCATGTTTTTTTCCTTTTGAAGATGAGTTTTGTATTAGGAGGAAGTTTGTATTTAATTACTTGATCATGACAGAAAAAATGGTTTTTATCATTTATTGTAAAGGTTTTTTGTGTTGACCAGTTTTTCATCTGAAATGCATCCTAGATTGAGATTGACATCATTATTAATCATTTCACTGTAACCATGTGAATACTTTAGCTTTTCATTTGTATAAAGCACTCTTTTTCTCACAGATTTTTCTATTGACCGGTGCTAGTTGTCATTTATGACATACCCTAAGAGGGTCATAATGCAATGGGTGCATATTTAGATTATTTCAGGGTCTTGAATCATTTGTATGCAGCACAAGGATATTTTGAGTGAGTATAAAGGTAGTGATTAGTTAAAGCTGAAATATGTAACGTTTTGGGTGACCTGACAAAATTCACATAATTATGTCATTAGTTATAGATCTGTCATTCGCATTGAATGCAAATCTAAGAAGCAGTAGATCTGTTCTATGTGCGCTATTTCTATGCTTCCCGTTTTTAAGTTTAGTTTTTGCGTCTTTTACTTTCGATTTTGTACACCATCTGAAAATACAATATTTTTGGTTATGGAAAATATATTTCACAGCGGTTTAGATGGTACAATGATTCTCTACACTATAAGTTATTGTTTTGTCACATAAACTGAAATTAGGCGAGCTATTAGAATTTTAGCAACCAGGAAATGGCGGAGCGATTTCTGCATAGTGCATCTTTCAAGAAACAAACATTTTTATTATTTTTCTGTATTATGATCCCCAAACGTTGTCACTTAAAAATAGATTTGAAATTAAAGTGAATACCCTGTAGTTTGAGGTGTTTTAGTAATCATGTATGAAATGTAAGCAAAAGGCAATTCATTTACTGGTCCCATTGATGTACCACAAATCAACTTGGTTGCTGTGATGGATTCCGCAGAGTCATACTATTATTACCATTATTGGCAGGGTCTTTGAGACATGTCCTCTCCTTATGCGTCTTAGGATGGGTGTGAGTGTTTGATAGGACTGTATGAAAGTGAATGTGTCATTGTTGGACAGTGGTGTGTTGGTGGCTGTGTGTAAAAGCACAGGGTATAGAGGACATCCTTCTCATATACTTTATTTGCTAGGCCATGCCTTGAGTAATCTGCTGCCACCTACAATTTATGGGCTTTTTGCTTTGTATCCCCTAGTCCCCATAATATTTCCTCTCAATCTTTTTCTTACATTTCTTTAATACTAATTTTCTTACAATAAAAGTAGCAGTTAGTAATTGTATTATTTAGAAGAATAAAAATGGCCCCACTTTGTTTGATAATACAGCATTTTAGTATGTGGACAGGGTTGAGTAAATGTTAGTTTTATCTTCTATTTTTTTCTTTGGGGGGACAGGAGTCAGGGGTTGATGAGTTGTGCAAAGCCAATATGGGTTGATTTACTTTGATTAGTTTTGGTCTTATTACTACGGGAGGACATTTGAATAAATAAAAAAATCCCTTGTTATGTCGATCACAAATGATTTCTCATGATCACTACATAAACGTTTTTTGTCGAGATCACAAAATAATCAAAAGTACCACACATCATCCATTCCTTTGTTCAGATGCACGATAACCACCATTAAGGAGCCCTGTCTGCATTTAAGCCCTGAATGATGCCTGAAAGGCAGCACTGTCTCCCAGGCTGCGTGCCCCCCCCAAGACCACAGCTATTCGCATGCAAGGAACAACGCGGCTAACTTGGCCAGTCTTGTGAGCTAGGTAGCTTGTTATCTATGCAGGTTGTTCAAATCAAATGTTATTTGTCACATGAGCCGAATACAACAGGTGTAGACCTTACAGTGAAACGCTTACTTCCAAGCCCTTAACCAACAGAGTTTTTAAATTTTTTCAAAAAAATACAATATGAAATAAAAGTAACAAATAATTAAAGAGCAGCAGTAAAAATAACAATAGCGAGGCTATATACAGGGGCTACTGGTACCGAGTCAATGTGCGGGGGCACTGGTTAGTCGAGGTAATTGAGGTAATATGTACAGTTGAAGTCGGAAGTTTACATACACTTAGTCATTAAAACTCGTTTTTCAACCACTCCACAAATTTCTTGTTAACAAACTATAGTTTTGGCAAGTCGGTTAGGACATCTACTTTGTGCATGACACAAGTAATTTTTCCAACAATTGTTTACAGACAGATTATTTCATTTATAATTCACTGTATCACAATTCCAGTGTGTCAGAAGTTTACATACACTAAGTTGACTGTACCTTTAAACAGCTTGGAAAATTCCAGAAAATGATGTAATGGCCTTAGAAGCTTCTGATAGGCTAATTGAAATCATTTGGAGGTGTACCTGTGGATGTATTTCAAGGCCTACCTTCAAACTCAGTGCCTCTTTGCTTGACATCATGGGAAAATCAAAAGAAATCAGCCAAGACATCAGAATTATTATTTTTTGACCTTCACAAGTCTGGTTCATCCTTCGGAGCAATTTCCAAACGCCTGAAGGTACCACGTTCATCTGTACAAACAATAGTACGCAAGTATAAACACCATGGGACCACACAGCCGTCATACCGCTCAGGAAGGAGACGCATTCTGTCTCCTAGAGATTAACGTACTTTGGTGCGAAAAGTGCAAATCAATCCCAGAACAACAGCAAAGGACCTTGTGAAGATGCTGGAGGAAACAGGTACAAAATTATCTATATCCACAGTAAAACAAGTCCTATATCGACATAACCTGAAAGGCCGCTCAGCAAGGAAGAAGCCACTGCTCCAAAACCACCATAAAAAAGCCAAACTACGGTTTGCAACTGCACATGGGGACAAAGATCGTACTTTTTGGAGAAATGTCCTCTGGTCTGATGAAACAAAAATAGAACTGTTTGGCCATAATTACCATCGTTATGTTTGGAGGAAAAAGGTGGTATGCTTGCAAACCGAAGAACACCATCCCGACCGTGAAGCACGGGGGTGGCAGCATCATGCTGTGGGAGTGCTTTGCTGCAGGAGGGACTTGTGCACATCACAAAATAGATGGCTTCATGAGGAAGGAGAATTATATGGATATATTGAAGCAACATCTCAAGACATCAGTCAGGGAGTTAAAGCTTGGTCGCAAATGGGTCTTCCAAATGGACAATGACCCCAAGCATACTTACAAAGTTGTGGCAAAATGGCTTAAGGACAACAAAGTCAAGGTATTGGAGTGGTCATCACAAAGCCCTGACCTCAATCCTATAGAACATTTGTGGGCAGAACTGAAAAAGTGTTTGCGAGCAAGGAGGCATACAAACCTGACTCAGTTACACCAGCTCTGTCAGGAGGAATGGGCCAAATTCACCCAACTTATTGTGGGAAGCTTGTAGAAGGCCACCTGAAACATTTGACCCAAGTTAAACAATTTAAAGGCAATGCTACCAAATACTAATTGAGTGTATGTAAACTTCTTCCCCACTGGGAATGTGATGAAACAAATAAAAGCAGAAATAAATAATTATTTCTACTATTATTCTGACATTTCACATTCTTAAAATAAAGTGGTGATCCTAACTGACCTGAGATAGGGAATTTTTACTAGGATTAAATGTCAGGAATTGTGAAAAACTGAGTTTAAATGTATTTGTTTAAGGTGTATGTAAACTTCCGACTTCAACTGTACATGTGGGTAGAGTTATTAAAGTGACTATGTATAGATAATAAACAGAGAGTAGCAGCAGCGTAAAAGGGATGGGGGGTGGGCAATGCAAATAGTCTGGGTAGCCATTTGATTAGATGTTCAGGAGTGTTATGGCTTGGGGGTAGAAGCTGTTTAGAAGCCTCTTGGACCTAGACTTGGCGCTCCGGTACCGCTTGTGTATGACTAGGGTGGCTGGAGTCTTTGACCATTTTTAGGGCCTTCCTCTGACACCGCCTGGTATAGAGGTCCTGGATGGCAGGAAGCTTGGCCCCAGTGATGTACTGGGCCGTACGCACGACCATCTATAGTGCCTTGCGGTCGGAGGCCGAGCAGTTGCCATACCAGGCAGTGATGCAACCAGTCAGGATGCTCTTGATGGTGCAGCTGTAGAACCTTTTGAGGATCTGAGGACCCATGCCAAATGTTTTCAGTCTCCTTAGGGGGAATAGGTTTTGTCGTGCCCTCTTTACGACTGTATTGGTGTGTTTGGACCATGTTAGTTTGTTGGTGATGTGGACACCAAGGAACTTGAAGCTCTCAACCTGCTCCACTACAGCCCTGTAGATGAGAATGGGGGCGTGCTCGGTCCTCTTCTTCTTCCTGTAGTCCACAATCATCTCCTTTGTCTTGATCACGTTGAGGGAGAGGTTGTTGTCCTGGCACCACACGGCCAGGTCTCTGACCTCCTCCCTATAGGCTGTCTCGTCGTTGTCGGTGATCAGGCCTACCACTGTTTTGTCATCGGCAAACTTAATGATGGTGTTGGAGTCGTGCCTGGCCATGCAGTCATGAGTGAACAGGGAGTACAGGAGGGGACTGAGCACGCACCCCTGTGGGGCCCCCGTGTTGAGGATCAGCGTGGTGGATGTGTTGTTACCTACCCTTACCACCTGGGGGCGGCCCGTCAGGAAGTCCAGGATGCAGTTGCAGAGGGAGGTGTTTAGTCCCAGGGTCCTTAGCTTAGTGATAGCATGCATAACTGATATCTGTATAATTATAAGGGATACATTAACATTTACAGTGGGTGAGCTCCATTCCTAACAGGCTGATCAGATGCAATTTCAGCCTCAGAGGCTGAAAAGTCAGGATGCTGCCTTGTAGGCTGTTTCATAGGTAAAGCTCCTTGCAGGCAGATTAGCTGTCAAAGTGCTTTATAGGCAAATGCAGATCTGATCCAGGGGGTGAGCTCTATTCCTGGCAGGCTGATCAGATTCAATAGCAGCCTTAGAGACTGATAAAACAGGATGCTGCCTTGTAGGCTGTTTCATATGTAAGGCTCCTTGCAGACAGCCTACAAGGCAGTATCCTGACTTATCATTCTCTGAGGCTGCTATTGCATCTGATCAGTCGGCCAGGAATAGAGCGCACCCACTCTTGATCATATACATAATGCACTGACTGCTAATCTGCCTGCATGGAGCTTTGCCAATGAAACAGCCTACAAGGCAGAATCCTGATTTATCAGCCTCTGAGGCTGCTATTGAATCTGATCAAGCTCTGAGGCTGAAATTGAATCTGATCAGCCTGTCAGGAATGGAGCTCACCCACTGTAAATATTTATTATCCATAAAACATGAAGTATCCCTTTACAATTATACACATCACTTATGCAAGCTAACAACCTGCACATATTTTTTAATTTAAACTAGCTAGCTAGCTTGCTCACAAGACTAGCCAAGTTAGCTGCGTTGTTGCTTGCATGCGATTGGCTGTGGTATTGGGGGTGGCACACAGCCTGGGAGACAGAGCTGCCTGTCAGGCATCGTTCAGGGCTTAAATGCCCTACGAGCGCTTAAAGGAAAATTCCACCTAAAAACGATCTTTTGGGATTTGTTTCATTAGTCCATTGTTGACAAAGTCCCAAATGTTTTGCTTGTCAGCAATCGTTTAAGATATGTAACCTTCAAAATACAGAAATCATCACCACATTTAGCATCATATGGAGATGATTTCTGTATTTTGAAAGTTACATCTTGAAAACTTGATTGCTGAGGAGCAAAACATTTTTAGGTGTAGTTTTCCTTTAAAACATATGCGCTGATCCACCGTTGGCAGCCTCAACCATACTGTGAAGCTATCATAAATACGGCCACTTCTATTGATAAGAGTTTCTCCTGATCTCGACAAAACAACTTTTGTTATGTCATGATCATGAGATAAATAAGTTGTGATCTCGATATAACGAGAGAATTCTTTTTTTTATTCATATGTCCGCTCTCTGGACATCCATATATTTCTCTCCCAATCTTACTTCACATATTGTAAAGTCAGCCAGAAATAACATTGAACACAGTTCTGGAAAGTGGAAATGAACTTAATCTGTTTAACTCATTTAGCCAAGTCATTATTTTATTTCAACATGTCATTGGTTCACTAAAATTCACATTTATATTGTTCATGAACTTCATGGTATCAAAGAATATAACATTGGGATGTATGTTTTTTTTAAACGATTTAACGTTGATGCACAATGCTTGATATCTACCACTAGAGGGGGTAAGTGTATAGAAAAATGATTCTCAGACGCACCTCCAACATTTCTGTGAGACTAATGGATTAACATGTTATGTTATCCAATAGCAGCTACCATGTTTTAATCATGTCACAAGGGAGGGAGGCCTTTCAAATTAATTACAAATGTAAATGTAAATGTAAATGTAGATGTATGTAGGACACAGGGGCGGCCTGTTCAATAGGGCGATATGGGCGACGCACTGCCAAACGGGAAAAGGAAGGGATTTTTTTTCTAATCAATTATATCACGGCAACAGTAGTTATCAGTGTTGTAATCTATACGTCTGATCTGCCACAGTGCCACACTGCCACTAAATGTCGAATCAGGCTAAAGTCGTGCTTCAAATGGCTCCACCCCCTTTTGGGGCGATTTCAGTCAGATTGAAAATCGCCCAGAACTTCTGTCATAGACTCCCATGTAAAATCTATTTTTTTCAAATTTCAGAGCCTTCAATACAATCTCAATGGGTGTCTGTTGGCTTGCACTTACGCGCTTTCGTCACATGAACGTAACTAAGAAAAGAGAGGGTAGCAGCGTCAATCAATTCACTACTACTATCAACATGGCTAGGCTTCAGTGCAACTCGATTGTGTCTTTGAAAGAATTTCCTTTTTGTCGGCGAACAAATGAAGATAAATTGGCAACGAAACAATTAGGACCTCCCAGACCAAATTTAATAATTCAACAGGTTTCTACTAAAGGGGGGAAGTCCTACACCCGAGGATTTTCCAAAAAATGGTACGAACGAAAAAATAACATTGCCACTCAACTGGATGAGGGATACAGGCTAGCTGTCCGCCGCCACAACGATGAGGTTAGTGTTGATAATCACAAGTTTACTGGAGAACTGAGACCAAGTAGAGACTTTGGACAGGGTGGATATGGTTATATTGCGATATTGTCAATACAGTATATCGTAAAGTATCACTATGTAACTCGATTTCTTTCACCCCAATCCCTCAAATTAACGGTAAATAACTGAATTGTTTGCCCCACATTTAGCTAAGATGATTAGCTAGCCAGCTAAAATGTTTTATTTAGTTAGCAGTCGCATCTACAATAGTTTACTGTCAATAACATGTCTCCAAAAATGACGTGGTGTCTCCAATTGTGTTGACATTTTACAATTGCGATGCGCATCCATGAGTATCCACTTTCTGTAGCTCAGCTGGTAGAGCACGGCGCTTGTAACGCCAAGGTAGTGGGTTCGATCCCCGGGACCACCCATACACAAAAATGTATGCACGCATGACTGTAAGTCGCTTTGGATAAAAGCGTCTGCTAAATGGCATATTATTATTATTATTATTATTATTCCAGCCTTGTGTAGGTCTCCAATTTTGTCC
This sequence comes from Coregonus clupeaformis, assembly GCF_020615455.1. Lineage (NCBI taxonomy): Eukaryota > Metazoa > Chordata > Actinopteri > Salmoniformes > Salmonidae > Coregonus > Coregonus clupeaformis. The sequence goes on along the minus strand of NC_059194.1, from coordinate 25,222,436 downwards.
CTGACATCCTTGGAGAGCTCTTTGGTCTTGGCCATGGTGGAGAGTTTGGAATCTGATTGATTGATTGCTTCTGTGGACAGGTGTCTTTTATACAGGTAACAAGCTGAGATTAGGAGCACTCCCTGAGATCAGTCAATAAATGATTCTGGTATTGACTTATATGCTGCCCCTGTCTTCATGTTGTTGCTGGACATATCTTTTTAAAAATGTGTGTAGGTCACCTAAATCATCAGAAAAATTGCCCCTCCTGAGAATTTTTTCAGGAGCCGCCACTGGTAGGACATTACCTTATTAATTAATTCAGGCCTCTGTTGCAACCTGTTGGCCTATGTTTCTGAGAATCGGAGAATGGGAGCAAGTGAGGACTGGTGGGACTGGAATGGAGAATAAGAAAAAAGCTGAACCCCGTTCCTTCATATTTCATCCTGTCATTTATCATAGCTGAAATCAGAGCATAGTCAGTATGATTTATTTTAAGGGGCTAACTATTTTAGTGACGAACATACAGTACCAGTCAAAAGTTTGGACACACCTACTCATTCAAGGGTTTTTCTTTATTTTTACTATTTTCTACATTGTAGAATAATAGTGAAGACATCAAAACTTTGAAATAGCACACATGGAATCATGTAGTAACCAAAAATATATTTTTTTTATATTTGAGATTCTTCAAAGTAGCCACCCTTTGCCTTGATGACAGCTTTGCACACTCTTGGCATTCTCTCAACCAACTTCACCTGGAATGCTTTTCCAACAGTCTTGAAGGAGTTCCCACATATGCTGAGCACTTATTGGCTGATTTTCCTTCACTCTACCGTCCGACTCATCCCAAACCATCTCAACTGGGTTGAGGTCGGGGGATTATGGAGGCCAGGACATGTGATGCAGCACTCGATCACTCTCCTTCTTGGTAAAATAGCCCTTACACAGCCTGGAGGTGTGTTGGGTCATTGTCCTGTTGAAAAACAAATGATAGTCCCACTAAGCCCAAACCAGATTGGATGGCGTATCGCTGCAGAATGCTGTGGTAGCCATGCTGGTTAAGTGTGCCTTGAATTCTAAATAAATCAGTGTCACCAGCAAAGCACCCCCACACCATCACACCTCCTCCTTCATGCTTCACGGTGGGACCCACACATGCGGAGATCATCCGTTCCGCTACTCTGCGTCTCACAAAGACACGGCGGTTGGAACCAAAAATCTCACATTTGGACTCATCAGACCAAAGGACAGATTTCCACCGGTCTAATGTCCATTGCTTGTGTTTCTTGGCCCAAGCAAGTCTCGTCTTCTTATTGGTGTCCTTTAGTAGTGGTTTCTTTGCAGCAATTCGACCACGAAGGCCTGATTCATGCAGTCTCCTCTGAACAGTTGATGTTGAGATGTGTCTGTTACTTGAACTCTGTGAAGCATTTATTTGGGCTGCAATTTCTGAGGTGCAGTTAACTCTAATTAACTTATCCTCTGCAGCAGAGGTAACTCTGGGTCTTCCTTTCCTGTGGCGGTCCTCATGAGAGCCAGTTTCATCATAGCGCTTGATAGTTTTTGCGACTGCACTTGAAGAAACTTTAAAAGTTCTTAAAATGTTCCGTATTGACTGACCTTCATGTCTTAAAGTAATGATTCTCTTTGCTTATTTGAGCTGTTCTTGCCATAATATGGACTTGGTCTTTTACCAAATAGGGCTATCTTCTGTATACCACTCCTACCTTGTCACAACACAACTGATTGGTTCAAACGCATTAAGAAGGAAAGAAATTCCACAAATTAACTTTTAAAAATAAAATAAAAATACATTGGTCATTTAGCAGACGCGCTTATCCAGAGCGACTTACAGGAGCAATTAGGGTTAAGTGCCTTGCTCAAGGGCACATCGACAGATTTTTTACCTAGTCGGCTCGGGGATTAGAACCAGCGACCTTTCGGTTACTGGCACAACGCTCTTAACCACTAAGCTACCTGCCGCCCTTAGTCACACCTGTTAATTTAAATGCATTCCAGGTGACTACCTCATGAAGCTGGTTGAGAGAATGCCAAGAGTGTGCAAAGCTGTCATCAAGGAAAGGGTAGCTACTTTGAAGAATCTCAAATATAAAATACACTAATCAAAATGTAACACTTTTTTGGTTACTACATGATTCCATGTGTTATTTCATAGTTTTGATGTCTTCACTATTATTATACAATGTAGAAAATAGTAAAAAATAAAGAAAAACCCTGTAATGAGTAGGTGTGTCCAAACTTTTGACTGGTACTGTATTTTAAATGAAATTGAAGCAACCCTAAATGATCTCACTAACACTTCTGTGCCAACTGTTAGCAATATGCATGAGCACCACTGCTTGGTTGTTCCATATTACACAACAGCATGATAGGTTAAATGTGGATTTCTCAGTAAAGCGATCACAAGGGTGAGGGATCAGAAGGGAACTTGGCCTACGGTCAGGGATCTGTGATGAGTTGATTTCAGACATGCTCAAATCACCCTGCCATCTGTCTTCTGTCTCAGATGGATCCAGGCTGTAAAAATGCTTCAATGATATACAGTGAGTATACAAAACATTAAAACATCTGCTCTTTCCATGACATAGACTGACCAGGTGAAAGCTATGATCCCTTATTGACGTCACTTGTTAAATCCACTTCAATCAGTGTAGATGAAGGGGAAGAGACAGGTTAAAGGATTTTTAAGCCTTGAGACAATTGAGACATGGATTGTGTATGTGTGCCATTCAGAGGGTGAATGGGCAAGACAAAATATTTAAGTGCCTTTGAACAGGGCATGGCAGTAGGTGCCAGGCGCACCAGTTTGTGTCAAGAACTGCAACGCTGTTGGGTTTTTCACGGTCAACAGTTTCCCGAGTGTATCAAGAATGGTCCAACACCCAAAGGACATCTTGACAACTGTGGGAAGCATTGGCGTCAACGTGGGCCAGCATCCCTGTGGAACGCTTTCGACACCATGTAGAGTCCATGCCCTGACGAATTGAGGCTGTTCTGATGGCCAGGGGCAGGGGGGGTGCAACTCAATATTAGGAATGTGTTCCTAATGTTTGGTATACTCAGTGTATAGTATGTTTCTGAATTGCACGTTTTCCAATAGTACTGTGAATGGTTTGACTAAACTGGTTTGCTTGAGATACCGATGTAGTTGTCGTGTCCCTCAGTTGTACGCACTGACAAGTGGATTTGGAATTGACTACAGCATATGGCAAATGTGAAAGCACAATTAGGCAACCACAGTAAATAAATAAAGAGTGGAAACACTCACTTGATAGAACATCTTTATAGAAAAATTAAGTCTTCACATTTCCCCAAAAACATATTTTTTGCTTTTTTCACTTACGTTTTACATTTTTTAAATATTTTTTTTATTGTCCATTCATTTACGTGGTAAATATTGAACAACTGTAACATCCAACTTTGTGTCAGTGGCTCTATCGTTTCGTTCCTTGGCCAGGTGGTCAGAAGCTTCAGACAGGAACACAAACGCTTTCGCTCCTGCATTTGGAGCCATAACGATGTCATAGAGGTGTTGAGAAGGAGCCAATGAGGACTGTAGTACTCTAAGTAGAGTAACCGTGTCCATGTGTCCAGTGGTGATGGCACTGGGCGTTCTATATGGGCCACAGAACACTGTTCCTGAGGATCCAAAGGGGCAGTCTGCTCTAACGAGGCCTACACTCAGCCCAGAGAAAACTAGCCTGTCCACTCAAGCACCAGTCCAGTTTGGCCTAAAGGCACCTCCGTTAAAAAGCGCTTCTTTTGCTTCTATTGATATGCACTTTCTTTTTTCTTCATTTCTCTCTCTCCTGTCGTTTCAAACGGTCGAGCACATTAACAGGGTCATCAACCTCACTGCCGCTGAAATATTCAGGGTGCAGCACATCCGGCAGGATATAGCAGCGAACCCAGCAACTTAACAAAGGGCTCAACAATCATAGTACTGTAATGCAAAGTTTACAAAAAGTGTAAAAAATAAACTAAAAACAAGAGCGAGAAAGAAAAAACAAAAAATGAAGGATATAATAAAATAAAATAAAAATAAAAATATAGTTTGCAGTACCCACGTTCTTCTGCTCTGCAAATTGTACCATGCATCAGCATCTTTATTTTAGGTCATAAAGCTCACCAAATAAATAATTGAAAGACAGACCTACTTTTCACATGCACAAGATCATACACAGAGCACCGATGACTTATGATCCTTAGTCTACATCTTTTGTAGCATAGTAGATAGAATATGCTTAACAGCAATTCAAACCCAGTGCAGGTCACTTTTGGGGACTTTTATGTTGCAAAATTCCAGTTCAGAGTGCTGCTGACCTTCAATGCAGTTTTAGGGACGTTGAGGTTTCCTAGAAATGGAAATTCCTTCATTTGATCTATGCCAGAGCACATCAATATAAAAACAGACAGTTATATGGCTGTGCGTCACTCTACAAAACATGACTTTGGCCACCCCTGTGTGTATTAAAGTTAAAATGTGTTTTTAAATTGTCGTAGCGATTTCAGATTTATCTAAGATACTGAAGTGAGTTGTGACCTCCTTCAGGTCAGGTCAGATCTGGGGCCATGACCTCTGTTAGGACCCTGTGTAGCCCTGCACTACTCCACCTACACAAGAACACTCTGGGGTAAACGGGGTGACTGTAGGAATGGAGATCAGGTGATCTGAATACAGAGGGACCCAAGAAGCAGCCTCAGGATCCTTTCTATCAGACGCCATAGAGTGGAAAGGAAAGACTCAGAACAACTTCGGTCTCCATCTCTACCACTGAGCTACCTTGTTTTATTTAATAAATATATAAAGTGCTTTTAAAATAAACTATAGTTGTGTGATATCGTCTTGCAGTGTTTTGGTTTTGTTCTTGACCTTTCAGTACTAACGCAAAACGTTAAGAGAGCTACGATGAACAACTGTCCATCACCATCACCAACTACCTACAACAACACTGACAGGGACTGTAACAAGACAAATTATGGCAATATCTCCAAAACATTCGCTCAATCCAATAAGAAAGGATAAAAAAATTGGTTTTGAACAAATGCAAAGTTGAAAAGACGAAACTAATCACAAACCAAGAAATAGGGTATTGTGTTGGCCATGGGTACGTACATCTCTGCTACACTGCAGAACCAACCGTCTGCTTTCATCACAGTCATCAGAATTGAGACAAACAATTCATTAATACAAATGAAAATAATTAATATCTATTGTAATAATAGTAATATAATTGCACATTAACCATCAACAGCAGAGACATTTTATAAGAGGAAAATACATTAAATTAAAAGTGGACAGACCACCCTTGCAGAGTGGAAAATGAGCAGGCAGAGCGAGGGGAAGAGAGGAATTACATTGCGTGTTTTGACTTTGGAAAACAGCTTTCCACTGCAGTGCGCATGCCACAAAAAGAGCTTCAATGATTGCATTATACTATTTTTTCTCCCGTTTTTAACTGAGAAATAGGACAGATAGTCGCACTGTTCTTCTTGCTCATAATTACCAGCCTCTTCCCCATATCCCTGCTTGCTGTAAGGGGGTTCCCACCCTGCGGCCTTCTAGCTTGGTCTTTCTGCGCCGTTGGCCATTCATTTTGTGCCTCTCCCTCCCACCAACTGACCTAAGCTATCATGTACTGGGTGATGGCTCTCAGAGCATACAGAAGCTCAGCCTGTAACCGAGCCTCCATTATCAGCAAGTTCACATGGATCTAAGAGAAGAGAAAAATGAGAGGATCGTATCAGAGTGAGCAAGAGATGGAATGTGGTTGAGGGTGAAACAGAACACAAATTACCACTTTGCATCCCATTTGATCATCTTCAGCACATTACTTGGACAAAACTATTATGGTCCAGTACATTTAGTTCAGCTGTATATGGATGCAGGGTGTATTGGTATGGGGCGACATGCGTACCCTCTCAGAAGGTTTGAGTGGTGCCCAGGGCAGAGGACACAGCGGGGTCTTGGTGGCGTCAGGGTAGCAGGCTACAGACTTGATATAAAGCTTCAGCTCCCTCTCCAGCAACTGGTTTACCTCCCCATAGTCATAATCGTCGTACCTGCAGACACACACCACAAGTGTCACATGTCATGCAAACATGAACGCAATCCAAGCGGGGCCCTTGCAGCGAATCACAAGCATTGAATCATAGGCCTAACCTGGCTGCAATGCAAGCGATCATGATAGCATCTCACTTTACAAGAACTCTAACTATGTACCCAGTGTTCATTTGCCTGACGTGTGCTTGTTCCTGTGTATGTATAGGTGTGTGTGTGTGTGTGTGTGCGTGCAGACTAGTAGCATGTCCTCACCTAATTCCCAACATGCAGTGGATGTAGTTCCAGATGGCTCTCTTCAGGTCAGGCCCGTGGGACGAGGGGAGGGCGGTGACGCTGCGGAAACGGTCGTCCAGCAGGTGCCCGATGTCTGAGTACAGCCGGTTGACCAGGGAGAAGCCGTGGTCCTCCCAGGAGTAGTCCTGTCCAGACACACCACACACACACACACAGTCAAACAAACCTGAAATACTCACATGGTTTCTGTAACACCTCAGCTAACTATAGACCCAGACATATGTTACAGTATATGCTACTGAAATTCTACGAAAGCTGATTTATTACTTTACTGACATGGACACCTGTCGCCTCCTAGCAGGGTTTCACATATTCCAACATGTATGTAAGCCATGTCCTTACCTGCACCCGGAATACTTGGAAGTGGTCTTCCTCTTTCCGGGCAAACTCCTGGTAGCCGAACTCGGGGTCTGTTATGAAACGAGAGGGGTCTGCTGAGTAGATAATCTCCTCCTCATCTTTCCCATCTGAGAGGAAACAGTGAGAGAGGGTAAATAAATATAGTTGATCCGTCACGCAACGTTCACACCAGTGGAGGCTGGTGGGAGGATCTATAGGAGGACAGGCTCATTGTAAAGGCTGGAATGGAATGAATGGAACGGAGTCAAACGTGGTTTCCATATTTTTAATACCGTTCAATTCATTCCATTCCAGCCATTACAATGAGCCTGTTCTCCTATAGCTCCTCCCACCAGCCTCCACTGGTTCACACACGATGATAAGTTTAGCCCTTGCCGCTTCACAATGTCGGGTGTGAATGTGAAAGTGAGCGGGGACAGCTGTGTGTGTGTGTGTGTGTGTGTACCTGTGTGCTGGAGTGTCTGGGTGTGTAGGACACACTCCCCCCTCCTCTCTTTCTCCTCCTGGGACTTCTGGATCCTCTCTTTCAGACACACCATCTCACAACTGGAGTCCAGAGACTGCCAAGACAGATACCATGATAAAAGACGTGAAGTTGAACAACATGCAACTTCGGTAGTCTTTCAGGCAACAACCTGTTGTGGAATAGTTCGGATGTCATATTCAGTCTGATACAGCACACAACCCTTACCCGTCGTCGTGTGGTGTGTTCTGAGGGTGTGGTGAGAGGCGGAGGCGCACTGACATTGCCGTTGGCAGCGTCACAGAGGCAGTAGCCCGGGGGGGTGCCGTTGGGGGCTCTGGGGAGGGGGACGGGGTCGGCGTCGGTGCCCGAGCCAAACACAAAGCTAGAGAGGGAGTGGCAGTGGGCCAGGAGCACCACAGCCTGAACCAGCTCAGCCAGAGACCAGCACTGCTCCCCTGTCTTCAGCAACGCCTGGTGGGGGAAGGACACAGCAGAGAGTGGGCCTCACGGTGGAGATTAGACAGGCCTGGAGAACTCTACTGATCAGGGATATGACACTCTAAACCAGGGGTTCCCAAACTTTTTCACTCAGGTCCCCCTTCTAACATTGGGGTTGGGGAACATCCCGCGCCCCCCTCCCCACCACGTCTATTTCTATGGGCACAAGCACTGTTCATGAAACAAACTGTTCACACCCCTCTTTTGATGGAGAGAAAAATTTTCAGGTTTAAAGTACATTTCCTGTAATTATACACATTTTGTCATGGGGTGCAGAGAAAATGTTGCCGTTTTAAAGCTAATTTTCTTGCAACTCTATACATTTGGCCATATCTAATGTGTATTCATGTGATATTACAACAAAATCTATGGGCTAAAAAACCTTGCTAAAAAACATTAGCTGACATGGGCTAGTTGATATGGACATTTCTGACAAGTTATAAATAGCTCTCTAAGGTCCGCAATGACTAACATGACAAGAGGAATACTGATGAGGCACTACTCAATTTTGAAATTTCCCCTTGTGCATTCTACCATTACAACTTTAAGGAGTAAGTCGAAAGCTAGACTGAGTTCCTTAAAAAAAAGAGGAAACCACTGCTCTAATCCACAAAGATAAGAATCAATCAACATCCAAAACATCATTACTTTGGCATATTAGATCTTTTTTATAAGAGCCCATAACTTTTTCAAGGAGCTGGTTCTTGTGGTACCTGTATGTGTGAGCGGGCGGTGAGCCAGGGTTGGTGGGCCAGAACCTTGTTGAGTTGGTCAAGGTGTTGTAGGCGAGGGGGGACGGCCTTCAGCCCCTGTAGCCACAGCGGGTCCCCCCCCACCCTGAGGAACTGGGCCGAGTGCAGAGACACCAGGTAGCCACAGTGATGCTGCGCTGCAGCCTGGGAGAGATGGAGGGAGGGACAGAGAGACACTTCAATACAAGTACATCTACAGCAAGAACAGGGTTGTCTCCAGGATGTTGACCACGTTTGTGTCATTGTGCGTGGGTGGGTTGTGGTGAGTTTGCGTCTGTGTAAATGTGTTTGACTGTTTATGTACAGTACCAGTCAAAAGTTTTAGAACACCTACTCATTCAAGGGTTTTTCTTTATTTTGACAATTTTCTACATTGTAGAATAATAGTGAAGACATCAAAACTATGAAAGAACACATATGGAATCATGAGTAACCAAAAAAAGTTACTTTTTTGTATAGATTTTAGATTCTTCAAAGTAGCCACCATTTGCCTTGATAACAGCTTTGCACACTCTTGGCATTCTCTCAACCAACTTCACCTGGAATGCTTTTCCAACAATCTTGAAGGAGTTCCCACATATGTCGAGCACTTGTTGGCTGCTTTTCCTTCACTCTGCGGTCCAACTCATCCCAAACCATCTCAATTGGGTTGAGGTCGGGTGATTGTGGAGGCCAGGTCATGTGATGCAGTACTCCATCACTCTCCTTCTTGGTCAAATAGCCCTTACACAGCCTGGAGGTGTGTTGGGTCATTGTCCTGTTGAAAAACAAATGATAGTCCCACTAAGCACAAACCAGATGGGATGGCGTATCGCTGCAGAATGCTGTGGTAGCCATGCTGGTTAAGTGTGCCTTGAATTCTAATTAAATCACTGACAGAGTCACCAGCAAAGCTCCCCAACACAATCACACCTCCTCCTCCATGCTTCACGGTGGGAACCACATATGCAGAGATCATCCGTTCACCTACTCTGCGTCTCACAAAGACACGGCGGTTGGAACCAAAAATCTAAAATTTGGACTCATCAGGCCAAAGGACAGATTTCCACTGGTCTAATGTCCATTGCTTGTGTTTCTTGGCCCAAGCAAGTCTCTTCTTATTATTGGTGTCCTTTAGTAGTGGTTTCTTTGCAGCAATTCGACCATGAAGGCCTGTAGCTCAGTTGGTAGAGCATGGCGCTTGCAACACCAGGGTTGTGGGTTCGATTCCCACAGGGGGCCAGTATGAAAAATGTATGCACTCACTAACTGTAAGTCGCTCTGGATAAGAGCGTCTGCTAAAATGACTAAAATGTAAATGTGATTCACGCAGTCTCCTCTGAACAGTTGATGTTGTGAAGCATTTATTTGGGCTGCAATCTGAGGCTGGTAACTCTAATTAACTTATCCTCTGCAGCAGAGGTAACTCTGGGTCTTCCTTTCCTGTGGCGGTCCTCATGAGAGCCAGTTTTATCATAGCACTTGATGGTTTTTGCGACTGCACTTGAAGAAACGTTCAAAGTTCTTGACATTTCCCAGATTGACTGTCCTTCCTGTCTTAAAGTAATGATGGACTGTCGTTTCTCTTTGCTTATTTTAGCTGTTCTTGCCATAATATGGACTTGGTCTTTTACCAAATAGGGCTATCTTCTGTATACCACCCCTACCTTGTCAAAACACAACTGAATGGCTCAAACGCATTAAGGAAATTCCACAAATTAACTTTTAACAAGGCACACCTGTTAATTGAAATGCAATCCAGGTGACTACCTCATGAAGCTGGTTGAGAGAATGCCAAGAGTGTGCAAAGCTGTCATCAAGGCAAAGGGTGGCTACTTTGAAGAATATGAAATATAAAATATATTTTCATTTGTTTAACACTTTTTTGGTTACTACATGATTCCATATGTGTTATTTTATAGTTTTGATGTCTTCACTATTATTCTACAATGTAGAAAATAGTAAAAAATAAAGAAAAACCATTGAATGAGTAGGTGTGTCCACATTTTTGACTGGTACGGTACATGAAAGTGGTGTCAGTGTATGCAACTGTGCGTGGGGTGATTGGTGCAAATACCAGACGCATTTCTGTGCATCATGCAGTGTGTGTGTGTGTGTGTGCGCAGTGTGTGTCCAGTGGCCTCACCATGATGGCGATATAGTGGCGGTACTGCAGGGGCAGGGGGCCGTCCATGTGGAGGATGTAGTGCTGGGTGCGGAGGAAGCTCTCCAGGTACTGGGGGTGAGAGGCCATCTGCTGGGACACGGTGTCCACACACCCCCTGCTGGCCAGAGCCTTCATACACCGCAGCGACACCCGCTCCTTCTCAGCGTTCACCTTCATCACCTGGACAGGACCAGAGGAAGAGGAGGGTGAGACAGGTGGCAGAGACAATGTCACTGACAATGCACACAGCAACTAGGTCTATGCTACGATTCATCCTTGCCAGTTTAAAATCTACGTTTTTTAACAAAATGGGTAATAAAATAATTGCCAGATTTTCCACAAGCCTATTTTAGAGAGGTTTGCTTATGTGGCAGGCAGGCTGACAGATAGCCTCTGTTTTGATGGTCCCTGTGGTGTCAGCCTACAGTGAGATCAGCATGTGAATTGCAGGCAGGTCAGGACTGTGGATTATGAACTTTGAATCAACCTTCGATAGGAGCCTTCTTATAACCGCAGCAGAGATATTGTACCACTAGACATTCCTCACAATATTCCCCTGCAAAACACAAACAAACAAGGCCGCTCTGCACACTTTTCAGGCAGAGACAGACTTGCTCGTAAAGAAAAGAGCTCAGCATCCCACACAGTCACAGTACCAGGTGAGTATCAACCAAAAGACAAACAGATCAAAAGTCATAGGAGGATGCAATGAGACTACAGTGAATTAAGAGTGATACCCTGAATAATGCCAGAACTGCTCAAAGTCCTCCATTTTTAAAATTAGTTGAGAAGAGCAGAGAAAAGCAGAGGAACTTGGGTGTATGGGGGATTGTAAGGCTGGAACTGAATGAGGCCTCATTGAGGGAAGAACCACAGCAATGAAGGAGGAAAGTCAAAAACGACAGAGAGAGACTGGCTGGGGAGGAGAGCCACTGGCCAATAGAAACATGGACTCAGAGAGAGAGACTGGCTGGGGAGGAGGAGAGCCACTGGCCAATAGAAACATGGACTCATAGAGAGAGACTGGCTGGGGAGGAGGAGAGCCACTGGCCAATAGAAACATGGACTCAGAGAGAGAGACTGGCTGGGGAGGAGGAGAGCCACTGGCCAATAGAAACATGGACTCATAGAGAGAGACTGGCTGGGGAGGAGGAGAGCCACTGGCCAATAGAAACATGGACTCATAGAGAGAGACTGGCTGGGGAGGAGGAGAGCCACTGGCCAATAGAAACATGGACTCATAGAGAGAGACTGGCTGGGGAGGAGGAGAGCCACTGGCCAATAGAAACATGGACTCATAGAGAGAGACTGGCTGGGGAGGAGGAGAGCCACTGGCCAATAGAAACATGGACTCAGAGAGAGAGACTGGCTGGGGAGGAGGAGAGCCACTGGCCAATAGAAACATGGACTCATAGAGAGAGACTGGCTGGGGAGGAGGAGAGCCACTGGCCAATAGAAACATGGACTCATAGAGAGAGACTGGCTGGGGAGGAGGAGAGCCACTGGCCAATAGAAACATGGACTCAGAGAGAGAGACTGGCTGGGGAGGAGGAGAGCCACTGGCCAATAGAAACATGGACTCATAGAGAGAGACTGGCTGGGGAGGAGGAGAGCCACTGGCCAATAGAAACATGGACTCAGAGAGAGAGACTGGCTGGGGAGGAGGAGAGCCACTGGCCAATAGAAACATGGACTCAGAGAGAGAGACTGGTCATAGAGGCTAAAATACATTTAATACCTCTCATACAACTGCTTCTAGGAAAAGGTGTTGGCACCGGGCCGGAAATGTTGGCACCAGTGCGTGAAATGTGAGAGGGCAGCTTACCTAGGGGCCAAGTGGCTAAGCAGCTTCTGCTGGCAGAGCCTGGTGTTCTCAGTAACCCACCACTGTGGAGAGTTATGTCTCCCCTCATACCAAAGGTATATCTATATCAGCTAAATATTGGTGGGTGGCAGCGATGGTGATTGGCGATGGTCGTTATGTAGTTCCAACACCTCACGTAATAGCTCCTTGGCATTTAGCCCCATGTTAGCATATCTCACTGGCTCATAAAAACGCTTCACTTCATGCCTTACCCAGCAGGTGGCGCTGCTCTTCCTCCAACATTAGGTACAAAGACTTTCCAATATTAAATGAATACACTTTATTTATTTATTTTTATTTTTTGCAGACGCTCTTATCCAGAGCAACTAGGGTTAAGTGCCTTGCTCAAGGGCACATCGACAGATTTTTCACCTAGTCGGCTCGGGGATTAGAACCAGCAACCTTTCGTTTACTGCCACAACGCTCTTAACCACTCAGCTACTTGCCGCCCCTACATCTCCTCCAATATTTTGCTGGATGTCAAGAAGGGGAACAGGATAGGCCTAGGGGGTTTAAACACTCAGCTGACATCCCCATGGCATTCATTATTAAATGTGGCATTCCATTTCTATGGCCTTCAAGTATACAAGTCCTCGTTCACGATGACCTTAGTCCTTTTTATCACCATGTAACAGCTATTGACTGCAATGTGTCAATCTCACGGTAGCCCTAGATAGAGCGTGCATGGTAAGGATGTGTGGAGGCCTTTGAAGAGAGAACAAATGTAAGCGGTTCAGTGACAGAGAGCATAGCAAACAGGAGAGAAAGATCTGACATGCAGACTTGGATCCTGACCTACTTGCCTACTTTCAAGGAACATGGGAGCTCAACTCTATGACATGGGCCTCGCCTGTCTAATATCAATGTCTTTGGCACTGGCGTCTGTCACTCACACAATGTCAACCCTACACGTATGCCCCCACAACTCTGTGCCTGCATGGCTGCTGATTTGTGGCCCCACGTTCCATATCAGTGTTCTGTCTGGCTTCAACAAACAAGCCTCAGAGAGCAATAAAAGTCCCACTCTTTAGGAGCTCAGTCTAACCAAGTCTCCATGGGTGTTTTGAGGTACTTTCTGAGAATCAAGTTCTATACAAGTGAATGAAACACTTGAATTTACATTTCAGTGAGGGGGGGGAATCATGTCAGGGCTCTGTCAGGCTTTAAAGTCTGTCTCATAAACATCCTGCTGAGGCGCTGTGGCCATGACACCACATTATTAATGTGTGTTATTAATATGTCAGACCGATGCGTTGAAGCTGGAATGACAACAATCCAGACCAGTCAGCCAAATGGAACCCCATTCCCAACCAGGATGCTACGAGCCTCAGAGTCCATGTCCCACTCCCCCTGTAAATATATCACAGTTCAGCAGGGCCCGATAACCAAGCATGATTAAAAACAGCCTCCCAGAGTTGCAGTAAAGACAAATGCGTTCAGCACCTCTCAACAGGCCAGTCACCATTTACCTGATAGCTCTGTAGGTCAACAGAATCAAGCATGCTAGCAGATACCATAGACTTCCAGTCATTGTGCTAACGCTAGTTAACACTGGCTTGCAAAACTACCTTTAACTTCCTTCATACTGGACACCGAGACATAAAAATGGTATCCACGACTTAATCTGACTCTGGAGAAGTAGATAAAGGGCCTCATTGCCAAAATCCAGAAGTATCCCTTTAAGTTACAGTATGAGAGAACCTGTATGGAAGGTGTCACTGGCAAACATACAGGCATGGTGAGTGACCTGCTTCAGAAGACATGGAACTAGTCATTCTGTTCACCATTGTTGGAATTCTGCAATCGTTCACTAATAATTCAAACCAGACAAGAAAATCTCAGACACTTTAAACTATCACAACGGCATACATTTTCTATATGGTACAATCACTCTACTCAGATCTCTTGGCATGCTCTAATAGGGAAATTCATCTCCAACATGTTCCATTATAGAAAGTAGTCTAGTCAAACTAAAACAGGAACCAACATCCTTTCATCAGTCCCAGGGAAGAAATGACACATTAATGAGTCGCACATCAATTCTGCTGACTCTTAACACATTTGTATTTATGTATGTATAGCCCAACTAACAAGTGGCACAAAATAAAAATACGTAGCTAATGTACAACTACACTAAACAAAAATATAAACGCAACATGTAAAAGAGCTGGTCCCATGTTTCATGAATTGAAATAAAAGATCCCACGCCAGCCCAGGACCTCTACATCCATTTTCTTCACCTGCGGGATCGTCAGTTTGGCTGGGCCTTGCTCCCCAGTGGGTAGGCCTTGCTCTCAAGTGGGTGGACCTATGGCCTCCCAGGGCCACCCATGGCTGCGCCCCTACCCAGTCATGTGAAATCCATTTAATAGGGCCTATTAAATGGGCCTATTAATAGGGCCTATTTATTTATTTAAATTGACTGATTTCCTTATATGAACTGTAACTCAAACTCTTTGAAATTGTTGCGTTTATATTTTTGTTCAGTATAAATGAGTAAAAAATGATGAAATCAACTGAAAGGCCCTCTAGGCGCAAGTCAACTGCTATAGGCTAATCAAGGGAATTAACACATAGGCCTATATAGACTTGCCATATTGATTGCAACAGCATATAATATCAAAGTGTAAAGGCAGAGACTAATAACATGCACGGGGATGACTGAGTGTTTCATAGAGCAGACTGCTGTATTGTATTAAGTGGGGAAGGTTGAGAGGCTGTAATTCAGCTGAAAGCCTTTCAATAAAGTATTGTCCTGACGAAGGCCTCTAACTCCCTGGGTCTCTGCAGAGGTTAACACGATTTGAAATGCAAAAATTTACCACATCATCCATCCTGACCCTGGTCCCTGCTGCAGAGGGAAACGCATTTGTTTATTGATCGGAGAACATCACAAGGTAGAAACGAGATGCAAAGGATAGTGGCAGTGGTGAGGGGAGGGAAAGAGGGGTGGAAGAAACAAACAAAGACATGGGAAAAGGGGATGGGAAACAGGTGATTATAAACTGGGTGGTTCGAGCCCTGAATGCTGATTGGCTGACAGCCGTGGTATTTCAGACCGTATACCACGGGTATGACAAAACATTTATTTTTACTGCTCTAATTACGTTGGTAACCAGTTTATAATAGCAGTAAGGCACCTCTGGGGTTTGTGGTATATGGCCAATATACCACGGCTAAGGGCTGTATCCAGGCACTGCGATGCGTCGTGCATAAGAACATCCCTTAGCCGTGGAATATTGGCCATATACCACATCCCTTTGTGCCTTATTGCTTAAATAGACAATGGCCTATAAATTGTGGAGTATGAAATAAAAAATGGGAAGTATGCGGAGATGACCAAGGAAAAGAGAACAAAGAGTAGAAAAATAATGCAAGTAATGGTTCAAAGGGTAAATGTGACAGCGGGAGGGAGCGGATGAGGTAGTACAAGGGGCTGCAGGGGAGGGGGTTAGCTGCAGATGGAGGAGGAGATAGATGGATATTCTATTTGCATTCCAAGTGAGCCTGAAGGTGTCTGTCCTTGTCATGCGCTGCTCTGCTAGTGTCGAGTCCAGGCTGCCTGCCTTTAACACACTCGTCCCTCTTCACCGGAAACACAAATGGTGAGCTCTGTTTTTGGCTCTGCAAACTGAACCGAGGGAGGTGTGCAAAACAGCCAGCTGCAGCCCACAGGAGGAGGGGGAGGGGTGAGCTGGGCAGGACAGTAGCCAAAGAAGACCCACAAACATACCAGGCTACAAATGGAGAGACACAGGCAAACATACATGTATAACACACAACAAAAAAACTGAAAAAATATCACAGGCAGGTAGAACCAGATTATATGGTGACATGAGACAGACAGCTGAGCATAGACAGGAAACACAAGTCCTAATGCACACAAGGTATTTCAGAATTCAGGTTACTTTATTTGCTTGATCTAGTCCTCTTTTGTAACCTGGTTAGTTACATTCATACCCCCCACACACACTTTTCAACCCTCTCTCTGCCTCTTTTTCAAACAAGAAGCATGCCTAATATGCTGACAAAACACACATGAAACATTCATGGACATTCAGATAGCTAGCTGTTGCTAGCTAGCTTGTCCTGGGAGATAAACATTGGGTTGTTATTTTACCCGTCATGCACATGGTCATACAAAATCGTGTTTCTCTACTCTGACATTTAATCCACAGATAAAAAGTGAAACCTAGCTAGTTTTAGCTATCTTTAATCTCTCCTCCTCTGTCTTTCAAGCATCCAGGTGGGTTTGTATCTTCCTGATACCCAATAAGGAGGGGACTTGCAGTGCTTGGCGTGTATCAAATAGAACCAAGTTATATTTTAGCACTTGGCTACGCAGACGCGATCGAGCAGTGTGGGTGAAATGATTGAATAATGTGTGTACATTTATTTTGCAACGCTCACACACACACACAACGTGGCCGGTGGGGTTTGTATGTAAGAATGACCAATTCATATCAATGCCAGCAGATAAGACTGTTTTTAACACCTGACATTTATCTGTGGCACTTTTATTGACTGGATATAAGGTAGTAAGGGGAGAAACATAGTCTAGGAGGTGGCCCTACTTTGGGCCAGTGTGCACACTTTATGGCCAGCTTATTTATTATGTTTTTGGTTCTGCACAAAGAACACCCAAAAGCATGATGCAACAATATGCCTGTTGTTTTCTCACCAGAGCTGCAACAAATGTCCAAATGGTAAACCTCAGATAGGATCTTGTTTATTCAAATGAAAAATATACATCCCATGCTTCTGTCTAGTCAAATCTGCAAATGGGTAGGTAGGCTATTCATCACATTTTTGTGTATGACAGGTTTGGTGCAGGAGGTAAATGTGGCACATCTGACATATACATGGCATTGAAGAAAGCCTAGGTCTAAACCCCTATATGCAAGTGTAGGTACAGGTCAAATATAATTTTACATCAAATATTAAGGAATGCATGTCACAGCACATTCCTCTCTTGTTCAAGCTACTTCTGAATGTTGAATCGCAGTAAACAAGTTCTCCTATCCGCAATGCCCCCTATCGGCTGTACATGGAAAAACAGCACAGAAAAGAGAAAAACAACTTTGATTGGCAGTGCACCCAGCATCACTGCACACAAATAATTCAAAATCTTAGTGAAAAAAGACACACAAAACAAATATATTTACCAAACGTTTGACATTATGACAGAGGACAATGCATTAGGCCGATTGAAACAGAAGAATAAAACTGCTCCTTGAATTCTGATTGTCAACGACGGCCTTTGTTCGTTAGCAAACCAACTAGATTCTTTGCAACTCACACCAGACTGCCAAAATTATGGAATAACATTGCATTAGCAGACACTTTTTTTCTGCACGTGCAAATCTCTACAAATGATGTCATTATCGCATTCTCCCACAAAAAGAGTAGGCGGCTGATAGCCATCAAACCTAGACTGCAAATATAGCTACAATCATAATGCAAAGACATCACGAAGAAAAGTATTGCCTAGTTTGCAGATTAACAGATTAGTTTTTACTATCCAGTTAACGTTAGCTAGTTGTCAATCCATTATGGCAACATTCTAGGACTAGGTGACCACTCGATCCTTTTAGTTTAGTTGAATAGATATGTCTAAACCATTTTTCAACAACAGCAAATGTTCATTCATTGACTGTGACTGACAAAGCAAAATTCTTGACAGCTTGTTATCTTCCCCTCAAGAAGTCCCCTAGCCAGCTAGCTATCTCAATTAAATGACAATCTATAATGACTATTGGCATTGCATTGTTGGTACTTTGGCTAGTTAACGTGATTTACCTAGCTATTTCAGAGATGAGAAACAATAGTTAGCTAGCTGGACATTGCTTTGGCCAGTTGGCTCAAAAGAACCGTTAGTTAGCTAGCTAAACTAGCTAGCTAACTTAATAGCCACCTGTTAGTTAGCTGCTCACCTGCCCCTTGTCAACTCCTGTCATCTAACGCTAGCTAGCTAGTCATCAAATCAGTTGTCTGAGTTAGCAAGGCAGTTAGCTAGTTAGTTAGCCATTTTATGTCGACAAACTAGCTAGTAGGACATTAAAACAATTAGTTAGCTAGCTAAAGCAAAAGTTTCTCGATACAAAAAAATCCAACCTCATCAAGGAATATGAAGTAGCGTTAACGTTAGTTCTGGAGCTAACTCTAGCTAACAGTTTCGTGAGAGACAAAACTGCCACAAGTTTTTCAGGGCAAAATGAATGAACGACACAGTCGATGGAACTTTATTAGTAGCCAGTTAACGTTAATCATAAATTGGAATGTTGACTGGCTTTTTAGTAGTTAAGTCAAGAAGAATACCTGGTTCTGGACGCGCTGACATTGGGTTCCGAGAGGGTAATCCATTTGTTTCATAAAGATTATCATTTTCCAACTAATTAGTGCATGGATACGGCTCTATCTCTCTTGATGTTCACCTACCCAGCTGACAAAGCAGTGTCACTACAAGTCTAGGCATTTAGCTAGAGGAGAAAAAAACTTGCCGTGCACTGACAGCTCCAGTAACAGTGTGCCCAATCAAAGCATAGAGAGGCAGTGTAAAGAGTAGGGTCCGTGCAAATGCTAAGGGCCAATCAATTTACAGAGATGGCATTTAAGGCTTCAACTCTTTCACTGAAAGGCTGATATGAAAGTAAATTACTGCTAGCTATGCTGGTGGAAAAAAACATTTGATCCATTCAACGTTGAGATCAATTTGCAGTGTGTTTTTCTTTATTATTCCACAATCCACAGAGAGGAAAGCCAGAAAACAAAATTACCTCTCACAGGGCCTACTCCAGTCCCTACTGGGTCCAAAATACATTTGTCTCATATAGGGCCCTAAATAAAAAGAAACGCAAGTGATGTATGGGTATATGCTTACCCAAGCTTGACATCAGCAGGAGTGTTTGTAGGTGGGTGTATGAGAGAGAGAGAGAGAGAGAGAGAGAGAGAGAGAGAGAGAGAGAGAGAGAGAGAGAGAGAGAGAGAGAGAGAGAGAGAGAGAGAGAGAGAGAGAGAGAGAGAGAGAGAGAGAGAGAGCAATAAATGGTGTATGTGTGATGGTGTCGAGGGACTAGATGACATTCAATATGTCCCTCCTGATACTTGATTACCAGTAATTCATCAGAAAAAACAGTGGATGTATGAAACAAAATAGAGGAACAGAAGATTGTCCTAAAAAAGGAACATATGCATGCATCAGGTAATGTCATAAGAAACGATTCCCTGAAATGTCTGAAGAAAAGGAAAGCAACCAAGTTCTAATCACCAAGTATAAACACAAGCTCTCCACTGCATCTGTAACATGTTAACTTGCCTAAGTCTGGCTTTAATTCCAGTTTTTCTACAAATTAATATGGAACTATCCAATCATAAGATACATCTCCTTCAAATGTTGATATTTGGTTGCATTGACAATCAAACACAATTGAATATCAATACATATCATTACATTTGAAATCATCCAGAGCTTGAAACCCTAGGCCTATTGAATTGTCTATTTTTAGTTGAATCCTAGTTGTTGATGACCTTGCAAATGCTATATAAGCCTGAATAGCATCATGTTAATGATATTAAAGTAAAAAAGTATGGTCACATTTCATTTGCTCTGTTAAACCTACCCTTTTGTAATGACTTTGATAGCAACAGTGAATATTTAGTTTTTAAGTGGAGAGCTCTCAACAATCATTCTCACGATAGCACATTGGTAATAGTCAGTGCCAAATATCAAAGCTGGGCTTGGTTAAAACCCTGGATGGGAGACCAAAGGGTAGCTGTAGATAGATCAACTCTCCAGTAGGAGGTGCTGCGTAGGCAATTTTTCTCCCCGATGGATATAACTGTGAAGATCTGACATTGTTTTAACGGTACAATGTCTATGTTGAAATTTGGTTACCATGATGACATAATCCTGTGGTTGAAATGTCACCCTTAAAACAACAGTTGATTACTTTTTTTCAAATCTAATGTATTTTCCATGTAGATTCCACGTCACAATACGTTGACAAATTATGTTGAAACAATGTTGATTCAGCCAGTTTGTGCCCTGTGGGATGGCTATTATTACAAAATTAAAATGGAATGGGCTCAGAGAAGTGTAAGCTGAAACATCTTTCTTCTTCACCTGTATAGTTATTCATATCTTCATCCTTACATGTTTGGCTTGGGACTTGTTTCACTTTGGTAAAACAACAAGTCAAGTCTGTAAGGGCATGTCCAGGCATGTTTGACCCACTGAGCTATATATTTTTGACCAGCCAGCCATCTAGAGAGGTAACTAATTCATTATATACAGATAACCCTTAACAACACAAAAGTGGTTAAAAAGCAGTAATAAAACACACATCTGAGATTGTTGCTTCAACTTCTAATAGGTTAATGGGTGGTATTTTATTTTATTTATTTATTGATATTAAATTATTACATAAAATCTCGCCCTTTCATAGCACTGTCAGCAGGGCCCCAGGGGGGACTCTAGCTGAGGAGTGCTCTTGCCTGTCTATATTTAGTAAGTTTGTCTCAGAGCCTGACGTGCTCTCCAACCTGGAGAAAACCAATATCTCAGAGCACCACTGGGATTATACTATTTTGGTTTTGGACAATAAATTATATCAGTCCCTTAAAGAGAGCCAATCTTTGTCAAACTAGATCAAGATTCTACTGCAGCAATGTCCTCAATCCATATAACTGAATGTGAGGCCTAGTATAAAGTAGTTGTTGTGTAAAAAAATCTATGTATATTTACTGTTCAAATAAACACATTTGAGAGAGAGGACCAATATTCTGGCATATGTCATCAGAGCCACAGAGCTAATACAGACTTGTGAAAAATATAACCCTTTTTCCCCCTGCCTCTCCAACTTGGCCAAGAAGTGGGTGGGCCCCGTCTGTAAATGCCAGGTTAAATCACAGCCATCCCATGGTTCCCTGCTACTGTGGTCTGGAAATAAACAAGTATCATTGCTCTCTCCCCAAACATGTGATATCAACTAATGACTATTGTGTTCAAATGATTATTTTATTGACCTTCTGCTCCCTTGTTGCTTTAAGCTTGGACTAACTCAGTCCACACACAGGTCTTGGCTCCCGAGTGGCGCAGCGGTCTAAGGCACTGCATCTCAGTGCTTGAGGCGTCACTACAGACCCCCTGGTTTGATTCCAGGCTGTATCACAACCGGCCGTGATTGGGAGTCCCATAGGGCGGCGCACAATTGGCCCAGCGTCGTCCGGGTTTGGCCGGTGTAGGCCGTCATTGTAAATAAGAATTTGTTCTTAACTGACTTGCCTAGTTAAATAAAGGATAAATAAAATAAATAAAAATAAATTGAATGAATAGTGCTTTTGTCCTAAACAGTAATCTGGGCAACAATCGAATATGTCCTGCTAGATTTACAATGTTTTTGCTCCCACAAGACATACACATTCCCTCCTAATTCACTACCTTCTGTAGCATTTGCTGTTGATAAAATACTATTTTTATCAACAGCAAAAAGGTGGTTATTGAGTATTTTTTTAGTTTTTTTGTTACTGCAATGTTGAAAGAAGATCTTGCAAGTACATCATTGTAGCATTTCATTGTACCTTTTACACCCTGCTGTATCCTGTGCATAAAATGAATAAACTCTGATTTATGTAAATGTAATTCTATCTAAAGATTTTACATGTGGTTTGTTTCATTGCCAAAAGTAGCTTCTCACACTCTTGGCCTCCCTCAGGAGCAATACGTCATAAGCAACAAAGCTGAGGTAGAGAAGAGAGGTGAGGTGAGAGACCTACAGGGAGTGTGAGTGTGAAAGGCGACCGTTTACTTCAAGGGAACATCCAAGGTCTGAATATTTTCCAAGTATGTCACTGCAACAAACAGTCATTAGAAATGGTAGTTAGCTCTTTGTTTGGTTTATGTTCTGGAAGGATGAGGCTACCGCATTTCACTGGACCTCTGTTTAACTTTGTTCATTAGCTGTTACATTAACCTTAATGTTAATATTCATTCTCTCATCCCCATCTGAGGGTGAAGTAGCTGAATATTCATTGAGGGAACAGATATCAATATCATCAGCGTCCGCTTGTTTTTCTAGAACATGAAGTTGACTAAGATCTTGGGCCTCATATGGGTCTATAATATCAGGAGTTATTGCCATGGACTGAGTCATCTGTTCAGGGAGTCAATCAACTACCAGTGAATGGCGAAAGGGAGATAGTACCCAATATTCACCCCCATTAATGATGACAGCTCACAATCATTGTGGCCCCAGTTCCACTGGGAGAGGGGACTGGTGTACAAGCATTCTCATTCTACAGCTGGTAAAAACACATCCAGGCACACAAAACAAGCTCAGAGCAATGACAAGTCAGCCTTGTTAGCACACCCCTTAGAGCTGGTCACTGAAATTGCACCAGCCTGAAATATTTATTTCACCTCGCACATGTAAATACCATGACATATTTCATATGACTACTTTTACCTCGCACATGTAAATACCATGACATATTTTATATGACTTTACTTTGAAATGTTTGAAAATCATTTGAATGTGCTAGATTTAATAGTTGTTATGGTTGGAGAAACTAGAGAGGAGAAAAGCTGAGCTGCTAGATTCTAACTCCTGAATACATATTAGATTAACACACAGTTATGTCCACAAAAACATCATGTGATAGCCATTTAGGCAGACACGCATGACCCATCTGAACCAGATAACTCTAATCTAAATAATCAGAATAGAGCGCAACCTTTCCACAATTGAACTGGAGGGGCAATTTCATAGGTGAAAAATTAAATGTTAGAACATTCCATGAGAGGTCAAGTCTAAATATAAAACTTCAGTTTCTTATTATGATGTGAAAGGGCTGCATAAAGCTGTCATGTGGTCTCAACGAATCTGATAGGAACCTGATCAAGCTGTTTTACAGCAAAGGGCACAGACTTATAAAACGTATTGTCATAGTTAATAACCCCATTAACCCATCTCCTAAATTCATGAAGTGATGTAAGTATTACATGGCATGCTAAATCATGATTTCATATACAATGTTCAGATTTACTACAGCAAGAATGGATATTTGCTGGATAAAAAGTGAAATAGCGTATACACTGAGTGTACAAAACATTAAGAACACCTGCTCTTTCCATGACAGACTGACCAGGTGAATCCAGGTGAAAGCTATGATCCCTTATTGATGTCACTTGTTAAATCCACTTCAAATCCGTGTAGATGAAGGGAAGGAGACAGGTTAAAGAAGGATGTTTAAGCCTTGAGACAATTGAGACATGGATTGTGTATGTGTGCCATTCAGAGGGTGAATGGGCAAGACAAAAGATTTAGTGCCTTTGAATGGAGTATGGTAGTAGGTGCCAGGCACACCGGTTTGAGTGTGTCAAGAACTACAACGATTTCATGCTCAAAAGTTTCCTGTGTGTATCAAGAATGGTCCAACACCCAAAGGACAGCCTGCCAACTTGACACAACTGTGGGATGCTTTGGAGTCAACATGGGCCACCATCCCTGTGGAACGCTTTTGACATCTTGTAGAGTCCATGCCCCGATTAATTGAGGCTGTTCTGAGGGCAAAAGGGGGTGCAACTCAATATTAGGAAGGTGTTCCCAATGTTTTTTACACTCAGTGTATATTGCTTGCTCTTGTATTTACAGTGTAGATGTTCTAGAGATTGGGTAAATCAAATCTCAATCAAAGAGAAGAATCACACAGCAAGCATTCCGAATCAGACAATGGCATGTAAAATGGATTGTTTATATTACAAACACTTTCTAAATGATGTCTAGATTCTCAATGTAACCTTTTACAAGAACAGCTCAGCTGTTTCTCTTTCTTCCCTATTTTTCCACAGTATTCAGCAAGTGGTTAGGCCATCTGCAAGACACAGCTGCATGGCCTGACACAGTGGCCCTATTCAAATACTTCTAACATGCATCCTTCTTCTTTTTCTTGAGGTAATCACTTTGGAAAGAACCGAAGAAGTACAGTACTTGTTTCAGTTTGGGGAATAAACCAGTTGAGAAAGAGGTAAGACAATGAAAACTAAACTTAAAATGGCACTTCTACACAAAATCCCAAAGGCCTTTGTTCCTCAAACATTATTGGGCCTTCCACAGACATACGCTAACAGTCAAAAGTTTGGACACACCTACTCATTCAAGGGTTTTTCTTTATTTTTACATTGTAGAATAATAGCGAAGACATCAAAACTATGAAATAACACATATGTAGTAACCAAAAAAGTGTTCAACAAATCAAAATATATTTTTGATTTTTGATTCTTCAAATAGCCACCCTTTGCCTTGATGACAGCTTTGCACACGCTTGGCATTCTCTCAACCAGCTTCATGAGGTAGTCACCTGTAATGCATTTCAATTAACAGGTGTGCCTTGTTAAAAGTTAATTTGTGGAATTTCTTTGCTTCTTAATGCATTGTGTTGTGACAAGGTAGGGGGGGGGTATACAAAAGATAGCCCTATTTGGTAAAAGACCAAGACCATATTATGGCAAGAACAGCTCAAATAAGCAAAGAGAAACGACAGTCCATCATTACTTTAAGACATGAAAGTCAGTCAATACACAACATTTCAAGAACTGAAAGTTTCTTCAAGTGCAGTCGCAAAAACCATTAAGCGCTCTCATGAAGACCGCAACAGGAATGGAAGGCCCAGAGTTACCTCTGCTGCAGAGGATAAGTTCATTAGAGTTACCAGCCTCAGAAATTGCAGCCCAAATAAATGCTCAAGTCACAAACTGTGGGACTGTGTGAATCAGGCCTTCATTGTCGAATTGCTGCAAAGAAACCACTACTAAAGGACACCAATAAGAAGAAGAGAGCTGCTTGGGCCAAGAAACACGAGCAATGGACATTAGACCAGTGGAAATGTGTCCTTTGGTCTGGAGTCCAAATTGGAGATTTTTGGTTCCAACCGCTGTGTCTTTGTGAGCACGGTGTGGGTGAACGGATGATCTCCGCATGTGTAGTTCCCACCGTAAAGCATGGAGGAGGAGGTGTTATGATGTGGGGGTGCTTTGCTGGTGACACTGCCTGTGATTTATTTAGAATTCAAGGCACACTTAACCAGCATGGCTTCCACAGCATTCTGCAGCGATACGCCATCCCATCTGTATTGTGCTTAGTGGGACTATCATTTGTTTTTCAACAGGACAATGACCGAACACACCTTCAGGCTGTGTAAGGGCTATTTTACCAAGAAGGAGAGTGATGGAGTACTGCATCAGATGACCTGGCCTCCACAATCCCCCGACCTCAACCCAGTTGAGATGGTTTGGGATGAGTCGGACGGCAGAGTGAAGGAAAAGCAGCCAACAAGTGCTCAGCATATGTGGGAACTCCTTCAAGACTGTTGGAAAAGCATTCCAGGTGAAGCTGGTTGAGAGAATACTAAGAGTGTGCAAAGCTGTCATCAAGGCAAAGGGTGGCTATTTGAAGAATTTCAAATGTAAAATATATATTGATTTGTTTAACACTTTGTTGGTTACTACATGATTCCATATGTGTTATTTCATCGTTTTGATGTCTTCACTATTATTCTACAATGTAGAAAGTAGTAAAAATAAAGAAAAACCCTTGAATGAGTAGGTCTGTCCAAACTTTTGACTGGTACTGTACATTAAGAAAATAACCCAGTGATTCTAGGAAGGGAAGTTATCTGTTATGAAAACCATCTGATCCAGGCCTGTAAATAATTTAGAAGATGGTAAACCACAAACACTGGAAGGAACCACCTGCTGACATTTCACCCACGACTTCCTGTTTCAAAGTGCCAAGCCACCCACCAGAGGTGGCTAAATAAACCTTTAGAGGAGAGAATGGCACACTGTCACACCGCTCAGTCAGTCCCTCAGGCAGCTAACACCAACATACCACCCCTAATTTAAGTTCACTCACTGGTCAAGGGAAATTCATTTCAAGATAAATGAAATTCTGATAAAGCCTCAAAAATTAAACTGTGCATGTTGAACATATTGCAAGACACATAATTATTGCAACAACACCTCAACACCTGTTGAGCAAAGCAAGATTCAAAGACACATAACAAAACTCTTACTCTTGGAAAATAAACACTGATGTCAGAGCTTCAGTCACGATTTCACACCCTTTCTAAATATACTCATCCCAATTCAGTCATTTCCATCCAATTTTCCCAACTGGTAAAGCTTGGTAACAAACAGGTATTCATACCCACCAATCACAGAAGCAGAAGGTGACATCATCTAAAACTCTCTTCCTTTCAGAGCATAAAGTGTATTAGACATGGGAGCGTAACAATTGGATAAGAGATTTCTATTTAGATCTATAGTCATAAGCTATTTAAAATACAGGCAGCGCCAAAAGTATTGGGGCAGTGACTATTTTTGTTGTTGTTTTGGCTCTGTACTACAGCACTTTGGCTTTTAAATGATATAATGACTATGAGGTTAAAGTGCAGACTGTCAGCTTTAATTTCAAACCCAGAAATGTACCCTATACAATCCAAGGTATTACAGGCTCTGGTTTGTTTTGATTGTGGTCACACAATAATCCCAGGATTGTCATGTTGATCAAGAGTTCCAAGAAGGATTCGATTTTTCAGAAACTCCCACATGCTGTTTTCGTGATGACCGTATTATTCAACCCTAATGACCATTGGCTAGCATAGACTTAGATAGACTCAGGGTCCACTTTATTATATTTCCACATTTATATGCACATAAATGATTATAAAATTGATAGGTTCTCTCAGTTCCTGCTCCTCCTGCCTCCAGTCCGGCGATTGGAGGCTTCGTCATCAGGGGTGTCCATATGTACGGCACGGCCCCGGCCCTTAGTCTGTGTGGGTTGGGTCTGAGAGGGCGCCTCTGTGGCTCTGCGGTCCTCCTGAGAGCGGAGCTGTCTGAGACGAGCCCTCTCCAGGCTGTCAGTCTGAGTCTGTAGGGTCTCTGATACACATACAAACAGGAACAACATATGTACACACGCTAAGACAGAGGGTAAACAAAAAAATCCTCCAGAATACACACATGAACTACTTTAAGTGATGCACACACATAATTAACAAGCAGAGTGTATTGTTACCTAGAAGTGCAGGGTCTGGGTTGACCACTAAGGGGGTAATGGAAACATAGGCACCATCCTTTGGATTTCCTGATAAGATAAACATATACTTCAAATCAAAGAAGAGCCATGTATAGAAACTCCTTTTTGGCTATTATGAATAGTTTCATAGAGGCCTTGTCCACTCTATTGGTTCTACTTCTATTATGTTTAGAACTCACGATTAACAATGCAGAATGTGAGGGAGCAGCGGGGAGGAAGTAGTCGGCTGGCACACTCCTGAGGCTGCTGGGACAGAAAGAGAAGCTTCAGAGCCCCACGGTCATCACACAGATCCACCAGCTCTGAAACACGTGCACACGCACACGCACACACACACATTTAAGACAAATCTATCCGTATGTAGAGAAAGAGACAAAACTGGTTGAATATATAACATAACATAAAGATGGCTGATAAGGGGGAGGGCCAGAGTGCAGGATTTACTACTGATAGCCTTGCGGTAGCCACACCCACTCATCAGCAAGCCCCATTAGACTCTGTGCTAATGAGAGTGGTAATGATAGTTTCATTAGTCGAGGAGGCTTGCTCTGGGCCTAGCGACAACACAGTGGTAAGTGTGGCAGGACCCAGCAGGTGTAAGCAGACACCCTTCGAGTTGAGCAGTGTGAAATATTTAACACCAGCCTCCGGTGAACCCCCACACGCATGTCTCTGTCCCTGACACTCACATCAGCACTCTCCCTCCACATTCCCTGCCTTAGTTACAGCAGTGACACTAAACTTAGGATAGACTCAAGACCCCCTTAGCCTGTAAGAGCAATGGCATTAGGGACCATCGGCACAGCAGCATTTCAATCAGGAAGCTGTCATCATCATTAAGGCCCTCCATCCCACCCTCCCTGATGACCCCCCCTCCCCCCCTCCGAACTCCCACCTGTCTCCGGCAGGCCCATCTTAACTCTCATGTACTGCAGCAGGAGAACCACAGGGCAGTTGGTGTTGGCCAGAAACTGCTCATTGTCTGCAAAGGGAGGAGATAGAATGAAAATAAAGAAATTGCCTGAAATACAGTTTCTAACATTGCAAACATCAAATGTGAAACTAGTGGAATGCATTTTATGACTTTGGTCTTACCTCCGTGTTTAATACAGATGAACATCACTCAGGAAGCTGAGGAACCGGAGTCCCTTGCGATAATGAGAAGCCTAAAGTGGTGAAAACTTTTTGATAAAGGTTCCATGGATTGGAATCATTGGATACATGGTTATGAAGTCATAATATTAATTGTGATTTCACAGGAGTGTTCTCTTCTTCTCTTGTTGGCTTCACAACTTTGATTCTTTGATTTTGGAGACTGCTTTCTCCATCTGTCTTAATCTCCATCTGAACAGGATGTGTTGTTTGTTTTCATGTCAGAGTGCAACCCCACTCCTGCCTATGTCAGCTTTATTACAGTGTGCTAACCAGTGTCATGAGGAGTGAAGGAGAAGCTGAATTACACTTCCAGACAACACAACAACAGTATAATCAAGACAACAGCAAATATGAACAGCACACCAAAACTCTTATAAAACCTATTTAATATCTCAAATTATACATAAGTTGTTCTGTTCATAACAAATCATCAGAATGAGATTTACAATATACTGTATCTACATCCGTGAGTGTCTATCATTTCGAGTTGAAAATATACCCCATCCACCATTAAAAAGTCAGCATCTAATACCTAATCAGCCTGTCTTAAACTGGCTGAAATAGAACATGGCCAGAAATGACCTTTCAACAGACTCTTAATCTTAAAGTCTTGCGCAGCCTGATGTTGCATTCTGGTGTTTGCTCTGCATGCTGGTAGGAAACCTAGAAGCCGGGCACATGTGGCCCAGGCTTCCCTCTGTCCATCCCCAACGCCAGTTCATCTCAAAGATGAGGAGAGTTTCAGAGTGCAAACATCTCCAGAGCCCATAAAAGAACACTGAGTTGACCTAAGATACTGCCCTCCGCTGGAATCATTGAACACCAAGGGACTTGTCCAGGAAATTGGCAAAATTATTTGGTTGTCCCGATTAGTGAGAGAACAGAAAGGTTTATCGTCCTCAAGGTCTCAGTGAGATTGCTGTGAAATTTGAGACAAAAGGGGATTTGTAAGTTGACCCAATGAATTTGAATCACTTTGACAACTCGGGGACTTTATTAGCAGAAATGTACAATATGTCAGATTGACAAAGTGTGAGTCCTCATGATTAAGTTGGACATGAGGATTTACACTGTACAGTACAGTAGGTGTGAGTCTTGGTGTAGCTGTTTGGCCAGCTCTAGCTGGTGATTGTCCATACATTTGTCATTGACCACCACTAGCAGTGGTTTGCCTGCACCAAGGGTCTCCAGACAACTAACTGCCCCTGAGAATACAAGACAAGGCATTTCATTATTATCAATTATCAACATTAAAGACCAGCACAACGGTTTGGTAGTTTCGTTTTTTTATTTATTCGGCCATTGTACACACCAGCATGGCTGATAACCAGGTCGGCACATTTGATATCTTCAGCGATGGAATCCTTGAATTTAAAGGCCTCTAACGTGATCTTGTGACAGCTGTCTGAATCTGGGAGGATGGAGCTTCGTCCGACCTGCAGGAACAAATGTTGATAGGCGCGGGCTTTCAACAACTTCAAGAAAGATAAAGAAACGTTACTATAAATAGAACAATGCGAGGGTATGGCACATCTACACAACTTATCCTTGTCTAGTTTTTGAGGCCAGCTAGCTAGCTAGCTAGCTCTCATGAACCCAAGTTAGGTATACCTAGTTTACAGCCGGCCCCCCCTTGGGTTCTCAGCTGCTGGTACTGATCACAGCTGGCTCCCTAGTGAACTACAATCCCGATGCTCTGTTTAATCCCAACGCTCTGTCTAAACGCAAATACGCCTAACTTGCGATACAGTTTTGGAAACCTTTGGAACTTAACTTTCATATAAGCAATAAATCATTTTTCAAATACAAAAGATACACTTACTTGCATCCGGCTGTTTTCACACGCCGCCTCGGCTAAAACGCATCATCTCACTTTGCACTCGCATTTCCACTGGACCATTCCATCCCACATTTCCTGTGTTTCTCAAAATACAACCGGGTGCAACTTTCTTAAACTGCTTACAGTAAGTATCTTTTGCATTTGAACAAGTATTTCTCGCTTATATGAAAGTTAAATTCCAATTGTTTCCTAAACTGTATCGCGTGCGAAGCGTATTTGTGTTTAGTCAGAGCATTAGGGCCAGTGGTGTAAAGTACTTAAGTAAAAATACTTTAAAGTACTACTTAAGTAGTTTTTTTTGGGTATCTGTCCTTTACTTTACTATTTATATATTTTTTACAACTTTTACTTTTACTGTAAGTGAGGACTTGGTGGACTGTATATTCTTTAGGTTAGGTTTTACTTGATGTGTTCGCTCCCGTGTGCTGGTAAGGCCACAGATGACAGACAGGTAAGATTCCAGTTGTTTAATAACGCTGAATATGCACAGGCACGGAACAGCACAACACAGTGTATGTTGTATGGATGGGCTAAGGCACTTAGTGGTCTGGCAACTTGCTTCAACCAAAGTGTGTGTGTGTGGTCTGCAAGTAAAGAGAGAAATAAAGATACAATAGTGAATGACAGAATACAATCTCCAATTCACATCTCTTACAAACAATATGTATGGCTATAACATGACTATGATAACTTTAATGCTATACAGGACCATACAGCGCAATTCAACGTGACTGTGACTGCACTAATTGAGATCAAAGGGGTGCAGCCGCACGTGTACTACAAGGCATAGCGCCATCATCTTCAGTACAAGGCTACAACTGCACAATGAACTTGAATACCTCTAAACAGTGAACTACAATGTAATACCCATATAATGATGTACCATACACCTATACAATTACAGGGCATATAAACAACGCATTGGGGGACATTATCCTCTACAAATTCAGGGTTAAATGTCTGAAACGATATGACAACCAAACCAGAGCTAGCCAGCTAACAATAGCTAGCTCGCAGTAGAAACTACTAATTAGCATAACCATAAATATGAAATGATCGTAAGAGTGCATCTTCAGACATAAACACCTGAAAGATATGAAATATGTACTTACATATCAACAAGGCCGCACACTGGCCTTGGCTAACACAATGAAAGCTAACTGTTGGGAAAACACAAGGATGGCTAGAACTTTCTCTCACTTGACTTCTCTCGAGCTGATCTTCTCTAAACTGGAGATCGGCCAGGCGGGCCAGCATGCTCTGCTCCACTTCACCGGTGGGCGGAGCTACAGCTCTGATATAATGAACTAACATTACTGATATGATTAACTAAATTTACTTCACTACATTCCTTAAGAAAATAATGTACTTTTTACTCCATACATTTTCCCTGACACCCAAAAGTACTCGTTACATTTGGAATACTTAGCAGGACAGGAAAATTGTCAAATTCACGCACTTATCAAGAGAACATCCCTGGTCATCCCTACTGCCTCTGATCTGGTCGGACTCATTAAACACAAATGCTTCGTTTGTAAATTATGTCGGAGTGTTGGAGTGTGCCCCTAGCTATTAAAAATAAAAATAAATTGTGCCGTCTGGTTTTCTAAATATAAGCAATTTGAAATTATTTCTACTTTTACTTTTGATACTTAAGTATATTTTTGCAATTACATTTACTTTTGATACTTAAGTATATGTACACCAAATACTTTTAGACTTTCACTTTTACTTACGCCATTTTCTATTAAAGTATCTTTACTTTTACTGAAGTATGACAATTGGGTACTTTTTCCACCACTGATTAGGGCAGTGTCTGTGAAATTCCCTTCAGGCAGCTTCCTAAATAGACAGTATATAATATATATGTTTGTGGTATATTGCCAATATACCATGGTTAAGGGCTGTATCCTGGCACTCCAGGTTGCGTTGTGCTTAAGAGAAGCCCTTAGCTGTAGTATATTGGCCATATACCACACCACCTCGGGCCGTATTGCTTAAATAACATGTACCTTCTATTTGAATGGGCTAGCTTATGTAGCCATTTTCACAGATCATACTCACTTGGACAGCTTCAGGGGACATAACACGTTCAATTAGGTAATCAAAGCTCGTTGTTCCTACAGTTACAAATACCCTCTTCATGGTTACTCATGTAACTAATGTTATCAAATGTAACTAATGTTACAGTAAAGATATCGATTGTGTGTTTGTTTATATCTGTCAATAGCCAGAAGTCACGTTCGTATTTTTTATTTACACAAAATAATACATCACTCTGCCACCTAAAGGTTTGGAGATTTACCTAGTCTCGAATTTTTTTCCCCCGAATAAGAAGTGTGGTATTATTGATCTACTGTTGAAACAGTGGTAGTATCCCTCTGACCATTTAGAAAACTCCACTAGTGATGTGAAAATACTTCAATCGGTTTGACTCCTCAAAAGCCCAAGAATCTACTTTGATGAACATCTGCTTTCAAATAAGGGAATGCTGCCCCCTTGTGGCTAATTGTGTGACAGTACTTGGCCTTACTATGTGTAACACACATAACGTTGCAAATAGAAATACAGTATATTATATAGAGCTGACACTATTCTTTCTACATTATAGAAAATCATATCTGTTCTACACCATATTCTATCTGTATATTGAGCAAAGTAAAAGTAAGTAGCCTTGTCTCAGCCAAAATGGCCCAACCATTTTTACATTACATTTGAGTCATTTAGCAGACGCTCTTATCCAGAGCGACTTACAGTTAGTGAGTGCATACATTTTCATACTGCCCCCCCGTGGGAAACGAACCCACAACCCTTTCGTTGCAAGCGCCATGCTCTACCAACTGAGCTACAGTGGACTACGCCTTAAGGCCACTTGAGTTGATTCATCTGAATATTAAACGAAGTTTCAAATTTTAATGTCACGTGCAGGGGCGGTGTGTTCAATAGGGCGATATGGGCGACGCACTGCCAAACGGGAAAAGGAAGGGATTTTTTTTCTAATCAATTATATCACGGCAACAGTAGTTATCAGTGTTGTAATCTAGACGTCTGATCTGCCACAGTGCCACACTGCCACTAAATGTCCAATCAGGCTAAAGTCGTGCTTCAAATGGCTCCCCCCCCTTTTGGGGCGATTTCAGTCAGGTTGAAAATCGCCCAGAAGTCTGTCATAGACTCCCATGTAAAATCTATTTTTTTCAAATTTCAGAGCTTTCAATACAATCTCTATGGGTGTCTGAGGGCTTGCACTTAGCGCTTTCGTCATACGTAACGTAACCATGAACGTAACTAAGAAAAGAGCGGGTAGCCTCATCAATCAATTCACGTACTACTATCAAGATGGCTATAGCGTTCAGTGCAACTCGATTGTGTCTTTGAAAGAAGTTCCTTTTTGTCGGCGAACAAATGAAGATAAATTGGCAACGAAACAATTAGGACCTCCCAGACCAAATTTAATAATTCAACAGGTTTCTACTAAAGGCGGAAAGTCCTACACCTGAGGATTTTCCAAAAATTGGTACGAACGAAAAAAGACATTGCCACTCAACTGGATGAGGGATACAGGCTAGCTGTCCGCCGCCACAACGATGAGGTTAGTGTTGATAATCACAAGTTTACTGGAGAACTGAGACCAAGTAGAGACTTTGGACAGGGTGGATATGGTATAATAAAGGCAGTTTATTCAGAGGTAAAGATATCTGGAATCGCGTGCACGGACCCGTTCGTCAAACTCTTAGGGAGCTATACATTAAGCCCCATTACTTACCATATCAGATAAGAGAAATTGCTGCAGCTACATATATTTTACATCCTGGCCCTACATAGTTCACTATTTGCATCACTTACCAAAATATTACATGTGGTCATATATGCTTGGAAAGTGGAGATGCCATAGAACGTCAAAAAAGTAAACATTGCTGGAGACACATTGCCGTTTTGGAGAAGACATCGCGTTTGCTAGCGAAGAGATTTGTTGTGGCAAATGAACTTGGGCTGGGAATTGCCAGGAACCTCACGATAAGATATATGCATTGCGAGTCTCATGATTCTATACGTATTGCGATTCGATACTGTGATTTTATTGCGCACCATATGTCTGTTGCAGAGGGATCAGAAAGCCATGAGAACGAGTTTTGATCAGTCATGGAAATAAAAGTGCTGAAAACAAATTGGCTCCCAATGTGAAAAGATTGAGAACAAGCTATGAAGGAACAATAATGGTGTTTTGGTGCAGGTACAGCCAACTAGCGCTAAAATATTGCGATATTGTCAATACAGTATATCGTAAAGTATCACTATGTAACTTCGATTTCTTTCACCCCAATCCCTCAAATTAACGGTAAATAACTGAATTGTTTGCCCCACATTTAGCTAAGATGATTAGCTAGCCAGCTAAAATGTTTTATTTAGTTAGCAGTCGCATCTACAATAGTTTACTGTCAATAACATGTCTCCAAAAATGACGTGGCGTCTCCAATTGTGTTGACATTTTACAATTGCGATGCGCATCCATGAGTATCCACTTTCTGTAGCTCAGCTGGTAGAGCACTGCGCTTGTAACGCCAAGGTAGTGGGTTCGATCCCCGGGACCACCCATACACAAAAATGTATGCACGCATGACTGTAAGTCGCTTTGGATAAAAGCGTCTGCTAAATGGCATTTATTATTATTATTATTATTATTATTATCTGAAGAGAGCCCCGAAACATTGTGTGCAGACATTTTATGCAATAAATGAAGTAGGTTGAATCTAGTAGTTCTGATCTTCTGATTGGTCCTGATGAGTTGGGCGAGGTCCCCTCCAGGCTAGTGTCACTGTTGCATTGGCTCTGAGTCGGGTTCTCTGTCTTCAAATGTTCAGCCTAAGAGAGGGGATTTTTTGTGTGTGTGTGTGTGTGTGTGTGTGTGTTTAACAGTGATGATGTGTGTGTGTGTGTGTGTGTGTGTGTGTGTGTGTGTGTGTGTTTAACAGTGATGATGTGTGTGTGTGTGTGTTTGTGTGTGTGTGTGTGTGTCCTCAGAGCAAGAACTCGTGAGTTGGAAGAACTGAGAGGCCTATGGCGTGGGTGTTGTCCTTGGCCACCTGCTGACAAGGCTGACAAGATAGGACCCTTTTGTCCATTGTTATTGGATAGGAACAGAACTTATAACCAGCTCCTGACCTAAATAGATCTTAGCACAACATTTTACTCAACATATCATATTCCATATTCACTATAACAAATATATTTACTACGACATTAGCAAGAACCGCCACATCCTCAGCCGGCTAATCCAGTGTGTGAAGTTTTGCGGAGTGTTTGAGTTAGCTTTGCGAGGCAAAGATGAAACTGAGGGCTCCACCAACCCTGGTAAGCCAACACTTTTGAGATCAGTCAATAAATGCTTCTGGTATTGACTTATATGCTGCCCCTGTCTTCATGTTGTTGCTGGACATATCTTTTTTAAAATGTGTGTAGGTCACCTAAATCATCAGAAAAATTGCCCCCCCTGAGAATTTTTTCAGGAGCCGCCACTGGTCACGTGCACAAGTACAGTGAAATGCCTTTTTTGAAAGCTCTAAACCCAACAATGTAGTAATCAATAACAATGTAATACTATAAATAACATAAGGTAGAACAAAAACACACGGGAAAAGAAATAAGAAGAACATGAGAAAGTAAGTAAGCATAGCATACTATATAAAGGGTCAGTCAGTTCCAGTGCCATATTTACAATGTGCAGGGATAATGGAGGGATGGTAAATATCTCCCTAGAGTCGATGTCCGCGACCACCCGAAATCTAATTAGCATAATAAAACATTCCCATTAAAATGCGTCTGTTTAAGCAGCATTGTTTTTCAGACCATGAGACATCCCAAAATTCGGTCTTCTCATGAAAACGTCTGCAGCATCCGAACAGTTTGGCCTACTTGCTCTAGGACACCCACAAGCCTCACAAGACTCTTCTAAAGGTAGCCCTGTACCAGTTTAAACCCTATATATGGAAGTAGTTTAATGCCCAAAAAGGGGTTAAATATGGGTAAAAAAATAAAAGAGGGTAATTTCCTGATCTTTTGTCACGGTTTCGGCCGAGGCTGCTCCTCCTCCTTGCTCGGGCAGGCTTCGGCGGTCGTCGTCCCCGGAGTACTAGCTGCCACCATTGTATGTTTTCGATGTTCGTTTGGTTTTGTCTAGTTGTTGTACACCTGTTCCCTGTTAGTGTGATTATGTACCCTTTATACGTTCCATTAGTTTGTCTTGTGTTGTGTGTAATTGTTTTCACCTGTCGTTTGGTGCAGTGCTGTTTGCCAGACGCTCATTTTGTACCGTCGCACTATTGTTTTGTGCGCAGTCGGTTTTGGAGTGTTTTACGCACTGTGGCGTATTGTTCGCCTCCGGGTTGGTTAGACCCGTTTTGTTATTTTGTTCTTGCAAGTAAAGTCTGGTTTGACTTAGCTCCTGTGTCCTGCATTTGATTCACACCACATCCGCATCAGAGTTCGCGACATCTTTCTTATATCTCTAAGATATAGGACAGACACTTTAAAACAAACTTCCTTTTGATGTATTTTTCCGACTTATTTTTTATCTGTTTTTCTATGTATGAATCTGTTATTCAACGCGTTTCTATGGGCTAATAGCAGTAAGGACAAATTCAATGTTTCATCAAATAATTTTATTATATATTTTTTTACACCTAAAGGGGTCCTAAAATTCCAAATCAACTAAATTATCCTTGGTATGACCATCTTAAAACAATTCCATATGTTAGCTTAGTAGTGTGCATGGGTGTGTAGGGCCCTGCAAGTGTGCATAGACAGTGCAAAAATAAAAATACAAGGACATAGCCGCAGGAAGAAGGGGTGCAGTAGCACCCCCTGAATAATCAGAATATTACAAAATATATATATTTGTTAAGAATATTTTTTCACAAAAATAGTGCACTGGGCCTTTACTAGTCCTGTATTAGCGGGCCGATATAGCCGTCTGTAGCACATGCAACAAGCAAAAAAATGCTGTAACACCCCCACCCCAAACTACTTTACTTCCCGCAGCTACTGTATGTACAAGGGGTCAACCACCTGAATAAGCGTCAGTTCTCTTTATGTGCAGTGTAGTAGGAGGTACAGCACACTGCCTCAAGTTATTTAAATTTGATGTGAAGTAGGAAACATGTATATCACATCAGCTGTAATAATGTAACAGTCTAAAACAGAAATGTAAGAGCATTTGCTTGCCAATGTTGATTCAGGACACCAAACTTGTGACCACATGATCAGAGGGGTATCCTACATATCAGGTTTGATAAGTTAGCGAGGTAACTTTGGTCAACTGAGTTCAACTCGGGATACCCAGTCATGCGAATGTACCTTTTAGTCAGGTACATTTCTATGGCAAGAAATCCTTCAGAACTAATTAACAAGTCAATTTATCCTGAATGAATTGTCTGTGCCATGAGCTGAGGATCAATTAAATCAGATGCCCTCCCTTTCGCAAAGATTGCGTCATCGCCTTCATTTGAGAAAGAAGACTGATTCAGTATTTTACTAATCAAATGTTTGTGTATTGTGGGAAATTATTCTCTTATATTTTAGATGTGCTGTTAGCTTAATAAGAAAGCATTAATGATTAAACATAAAAGGTTTGTACTGTACTGATATAAAATGTTTAACCTAACAAGCTGTGATTCATGTGAGGAGCTGTTAGGGAGTAGGGTGAGATAAGGCTTGTGACTCACACTGCCTCTTTGTTAGACCGCTCAAGGACATAGTGTTCTGCTACAAAGATGTCTGAGGTTGCTGACTCTCTGGACAAGTTGCAAAACAACTAAACACCTGGCAACAGTGAAGCGCCAAGGGGCTGGGACCAGCCTGTGCGCCAACGATAGGCTGAGTAAGTCTAAACCACGCTCAGTCTCTACTCTGATAGGCCAGCAGGGAGCGGGAACTATCTCTGTCAGAGTATTTAAAGAAGAACTTATAACAATGGACCAGTTCTCTGTCTGCCCTGCGTGGTATTTCAGTGGACCCGTATATACGAACATCATATTTACCATTGAAGTGTTTTGCATTAATTAAAATACTAGTCTATTTTAGAAGTCGTGTTGACCTCTTTTTGTTCCAATACCAGATTTGAATTGACGCAATTTAACAATTGGTGACCTCCGACTGTGATCTGGTAAAGGGACTTCGCTGGGTATTGTCCGGCCCATTGGACATCTTGTCACGCCCTGGCTCTGGGACTCTGTTATGTTGAGCCAGGGTGTGTTATTTCTATGTGTTTTGTGTTCTAGGTTTATTATCTAGCTCTTGTGTTTCTGTGTTGGCCGGGGTGGTTCTCAATCAGAGGCAACGAGTATCAGCTGTTGCTTGTTGTCTCTGATTGGGAACCATACTTAGGCAGCCTGTTTGCCACAGTGTTTTGTGGGATCTTGTTCCGTTTATGGTTAGTGTCTGTTACCAAGGACGTCACGTGTTGTTTTGTTCGTGTGGTACTCTAATAAAATAAGTATGTTCGCAAATCACGCTGCGCATTGGTCCACTGTGGTTGACGATCGTGACACATCTCTGTAATTGGACGGTGTGTTTCACAAAGAGTCCGGACTACTAAAAACAGGTAAGCAGACACCTATTGTTATATAACTAAAGTTCTGCACATTGGCTTTATCCAAATTAATTTTGTGAAACACCTGTCTGATGTAAGTGAACTAAATTATGGAATTATTATGAGTAGATAAGCACCATATTGTGACATGCAAACCTGTGGTGAATGTGATGTTAAACCACCATAGAGTATTGTTCTACCGGCAAGGTCCGTAACTGCGGGGGTACGGCTAGGATCAGAGAAAATACTGAAATCCCCAGGCTAGGACCACCGGGGGTGGGAACTGTGGGATATAGGGAATTATTGGATAAAAGTGTTGCGCTACTGGCAAGGATCGTAACTACGAGGGTACGGCTAGGATCAGAGGGACACTTACAATTTTAAATAGTGTTGCGCTATCGGCAAGGTCCGTAACTAGTACGGCTAGGATCGTAGGAGCACTTTAAAGTACACTATAGTGTTGCGCTTCGGCAGGGAGCTGTACTTGGGGGTACACCCAGATCGGAGGAGCACTTTAAAGTATAGGGTGTCGTATGCATGAGAGTATGAATGATCCCAGTGTAATAAAATAGTGTTTGCAGACTAAATAAAAGAGTGAATGTGGGTTACTAAAATTAATAAACCTGTATACCTTGATAGAAAACTAATTAGGAATTAAAGTTTGGCTGTCCAAACTGTATAATTTGTGAATAACTATTGGGTTTGTGGTTGTTTAAACCGTATAATTTGTGAATGATAATTGGGAATAGATATACTAAGGTAGAGAAATTAAAATAAAACGTATTAAAAGTGAGAAATAGAAACTTCGTGTACATTAATATGGCAGGACACACAGAGGCGGAACGAGTGCTGAAAGTACTGAAGTCCACCCTTGAAACAAAAGGCGGGAGGGGCTAGAGACAGCGAGAATATGGCTTTTGGAGAGTCAGGAAAGACTAAGAAGTGATTTGTGTCGATTAAGAATTGGCTAAAAACACCACGAAGCGATTATAGGTACCTATACATTTCTAACGATATATACGTATGAACTTGCTAACCCGAACGAAGACGTACGTAATGGGTGAGAAAGTAGAGAATATGAGTTTAAGGTTGTGCCGTTGTTTGATCATGTGATAAGGTTTAATGTGTAATCGGACCATAACTAATGTGGGTATGGAAGTAATGTATAAACAGTGGAGAGCCAATAGGGGGCTCCATTGAACTATTATGTTTTGTTGGGCATTTCGGTGGCATAAGGTGAAGTCTGTGTGTATGAGTGGAATTCGACGGCTGGTGTAGGTGGTGACCAGATACTACTGAGTATTTGGTTTGGTGATGTTGAATGGACGATTTGTAGCGTGTTTTGGGTTAAATAGAAAGGCTCACTTATTCAACCGAAATAGGTGCGGGGAGAGAGTTTTTGTGTTACTGAATGAGGTGAGAGTTAAACTACTGAGAATAGAGAAGTATTATGGACACTCCGTAATAAATAAACTGAACCAAACAAGACATTACTACAGCAATAGAGGATGGTTAATGTCGTTACGTTAGTTTTTAAACCCGATGATAGAGGTAAATGCAGAACGCTGTTTGAGAGTGTTTTATTTTTGCTACTAGGGGATTTAGTGTTTGAGATGAAAGGGCTGGCTAGTCGGGAGTGATGACGTGGCTGGTTGTGCGACATGGAAGTGGTTGTTTGGCGTGCTTTGAAAGCATCGCGGAATGTGTGGAGTGACTGCCGATGTATGTAGAGGGTCCCGGGTTTGAACCCAGGTAGGGACAGTGGGTAAAGCTTTCGCATTGTGGCTATAGACCTAGATTACTACGTGGATTGAGAAATGTGAAAGGTTGAATTAGATAGCTTAAGTAGAAGTATTCTAGAAAGGTCTATGAAAATATGTTACAAGGTCCCCGCGCCTCCCCCGTTGTGTAGGAAGGAGCAAGGGGAGGGGTGAGAGACAGTACTGTTATGTATGGTACGACGTGCTGTACGTCGTACTGTACGTTGTTATGGTTTACGACAGTGTGCTGCGTTACGGATGAATGGGTTGTCAGAATGCGTGGCACATGTCATTAAACGACAGAGTGATGTTCAATGTGAAACTGTGCAGATGTCCGTTCTTTTACAACTAGGCTAGATATAACATTGGCGACGAAGATGGCTGAATTCAGTTTACCACCGCCAGCACCATTCCTCGCCGTGCCTGGCGAACCTCCAGTCCCGTGGAATAACTGGCTTGATAGTTTTAACACTTATTTAGAAGCTATGGACTTTTCTACAATCTCCGACAAGCGGAGGACAGCACTGCTCCGTCACTGCCTTGGTACAGAGGGACAGAGGATTTTCAGAGCGCTTGGATCGGCTCCTACATTCACTGCTGCAGTCAGCCTCTTACGGAACCACTTCGCCGGGAAAGAGCGAGTGCTCCTCCGACGCTACCGGCTACGGAAGAGACACCAACGGCCGGGTGAGTCCATTCAAAGCTACGTGGCTAATCTGAGGGATTTGGCTAGCTCTTGTAACTACGGGACACTTCAGGACGAGATCATCAGGGATCAGTTGATAGAGGGGACGTTATGTGAAAAGACAAGGGAGAAACTGCTTTTGGAATCGGATAATTTACAACTAGATGGAGCTATTAAAATAGCACTCCAGGTTGAAGCGGCGTTGGAATGCTCTTCTATGCTAACAGACAGCTCTGCAGCATACACTGGCCCCCAGCCATTCTCACACAGCAGCTTCAGCCCGAGCAGGCGCACTACAACGATCACGCGCTGCGCACGCCCTCCCGCGTCGATAGCTGCATGGACACAGACACCGACATGCCCGTGCAGCAGGCACACAGACAAACAAACAGAACTAGCTGTGGCAACTGTGGGGCTAGCTCTCACAATTCAAGGGCTTCAAACTGCCCAGCCCGTGGGAAAATATGCAAGAACTGTTCAAAATACAATCACTTTGCGAAAGTGTGTCGTTCTGCCCCTGCTACTAGCTCCACCCAGAACAGGCCCTTCGTTTCATCTCACTCTCAACATGAACACACGGAAATCCGAACCGTCTCCACCAACCATGTGTCATTCAGGACATGCACTGTGCAGCTGGGTGAGGTGGGTTTGCCTTTGCTGCTGGATACTGGCGCTGCGGTGTCGTTGCTCAACCTTGCCACTTACTACAAGTTTTTCAGTCACCTACCACTCCAACAGCCCTCCACTGCCCTGTGTGGGTACGGTAGATCTAAGATAGACATTGTAGGCACCCTCCAGGTCCCAGTACACTACGGCACCAAACATCTGCCATCATTCACATTTCATGTTGCAAAGCGGGGTGCCAACCTCCTGGGCCTCGACCTCTTCACAGGCTTGGGATTCACACTGAGAGATGACAGTGGGTCAGCTATCTACCAGGTTACCTGCACATGGCAACAGAACTGGCCGACTCTGTTTGATGGACTGGGCTGCCTCACAGCCCTTTACTCACAGGCCCCTAGTGAATCCGGAAGTGACCCCAGTCATGCAGCCCCTGCGGCGCATTCCCTTTGCACTGCGTGATGATGTCACAAAAGATCTCCAGTCACAGTTGGATGCAGGCATCATTGAGCCAGTCAACGCTGCCCCCTGGATTTCAAACTTGGTCATTGCAACCAAAAGTCCGGTGGAATCCGGACCTGTGTGGATCTCCGTGCTGTGAACAAGGCCGTTGTCCCGGATAAGTACCCCTTGCCTACAGCTGAGGAGCTGACCGCACAATTCCATGGCTCCACGATCTTCACGAAGCTTGACCTTCGTCAGGGTTATCTTCAGGTACCCTCCATGCAGCTAGCAGAGACCTCACGGCCTTTGTCACACACGCTGGCGTGTTCAGATATACACGCATGCCT
Source organism: Coregonus clupeaformis (assembly GCF_020615455.1). Lineage (NCBI taxonomy): Eukaryota > Metazoa > Chordata > Actinopteri > Salmoniformes > Salmonidae > Coregonus > Coregonus clupeaformis. The sequence continues at coordinate 25,179,452 of NC_059194.1, read as the reverse complement.
TTTGGACTTAGCTCCGCCCCCAGCTGCTTCCAGAAGGTGATGAGCACCATCCTCGCTGGAATACCTGGGGTGGCGGTCTATCTGGATGACATCGTGGTCCACGGCCCTGACCTCCACATCCATGATTATCGACTCCACAGAGTATTCAGTGCTCTACTGCGGAACAACCTGACCCTGAACGGTGGAAAGTGCACCTTTGCAGCTCCAGCCGTCGAGTTTGTGGGCTTCCGCCTGTCGGCCAAAGGCATTGCCCCACTCATGTCGAACATTGAAGCCGTCCACCGGATCCCGGAACCGACCTCAGCCTCTCAGGTGGCCTCATTCTTGGGCATGACAGCTTACTACCTCCGGTTTCTGCCCCACTACTCTCAGACCACAGCGCCCCTTCGCCAGCTCCTCAAGAAGGATGAGCCATGGGCCTGGACGGCAGCCTGCTCAGACGCGGTCCGCTCACTGAAGAGCCAGCTCACCACAGCCCCAGTCTTGGCTCACTTTGACCCCGTCTGCCACACCATTGTCACATGTGACGCCTCAGCTGGAGCACTAGGAGCTGTCCTCTCACAGCTGCAGAATGGCATTGAGAGGCCCGTCGCCTTCGCCTCAAGGGCCCTGAGCCCCACAGAACAACGGTACTCTGTGGGCGAACGAGAAGCACTGGCCTGTGTCTGGGCGTGCGAAAGGTGGCACCTCTACCTATATGGCCGTCTGTTCACACTCCGAACCGACCACCAGTCCCTCACAACGCTACTGTCAGCATCAGGAACTGGCCACAAGCCACTTCGGCTGCACAGATGGGCCGACCGCCTCAGACAGTATGACTATCAGCTGAAGTTCACTCCGGGGAGGGATAACGTGGTGGCAGACCTCCTCTCACGCTCCTTTGACGCTCCTACTCCAACCGTCTTGCCAGACGACAACGAAACAGAGCTTGTACAAATGCTCTACGCTCCTCTTCAGTCAGTCGTCTCACTGGAGGAGCTGAAGCAAGCATCGGAACAGGATCCCACACTGTCTACCCTGCGCACCTACATACGCACTAAATGGCCAGCACATGTGCCGGAAGAGCTGGCGACTTTCGCCAGAGTGAAGCACCGAACTTTCTTGCTGGGAAGAAGTCTGTGTCTCTCGAGGGTTTTGCACTGTGGTCCCGAGTGGCCTGCGTGCGCGTGTTCTATCCATGGCGCACGAGGGTCACTTGGGCATAGTCAAGGTCAAACAGCGATGTCGAGACCTTGTGTGGTGGCCAGGCATCGACCACGACATTGAAGCCCTGGTCAGGGGATTGTGCTGCATGCCTCCTCAGTGGGAAAACAGGACAGTCCGCCCCACCCCCCCTGCAGCCTCTCGCATGGCCGTCCCACCCCCTGGGAGCACATCCAACTGGACATCTGTGGCGAGATCCATGGACACGCAGTCCCTCACCATCAGCGCTTCCTGGTGGTGGTGTATGACCTCCACTCTAAGTGGCCAGAAGTGGTTCCTGTCGGAACTGTCACAGCACAGGCCATCGTGGACATCCTAGACAGCCTGTTCACAAGGTGGGGCCTACCCCTCACCCTTACCACGGACAATGGGCCCCAGCTAACCTCTGCCGAGTTCTCCTCATATCTCAGCAACAAGGGAATCAAACACATCCGCACGGCCTACTACAACCCACAAGCTAACGGAGGGGTGGAACGCTTCAACCAAACGCTGAAGAACGGCATCAGAGCGCACCTGGTCCAGGGGTGCACGTTCCAAACTGCTTTGAATCAAACGCTAATGCACTACAGAGCAAGCAAACACACAACAACACAGGTCTCCCCGGCATCCCTCATGCTAGGTCGTGAGATGGAACTGCCACTGGACAGACTCAGAACACAGAGAGTAGCAGAACCGGCGACTAGGCGCACCCAAGAACAGCAGGCAGTGACCAGGCACCAAAGAGCAATGAAACAGCGTTTTGACAAGGCACACAGGGTGAAGAAGTCGATCATTCAAGTGTCAGACTGGGTCCGAGCCCGACGGCCTCAGCGGTGCAACAAAATGGCCTCATTCTGGTCGGACCCCTTGCAGGTCAGTCGACAACTGGGGCCCGCCACATTCATGATGAGCAATGGATCACGCTGGCATGCCAGCCGCCTCAGAAAAGTCCCTGCCCCTCAAGGAACACGAAGGCACACAAAACAGACATGCAGGCCAGAGACGCCACCGGATGGACCTCCTCCACCACTACCACCTGAGCCCCAGCCTCTGTGGGTTCCCCAAGGGCCAGAGCCACAAGCGGTGACGGTGGAAGAAAGGCCTATGCGGGCACGAACTCGCCCTGCTTATCTGGGGGACTACTTAACCTCTTTTCATTCTTAGGCTCCGTTAGGTGTCTTAGTCAACCTCCAGGTTAACGGACTGAACTGGCTAGTTTGGAGAGTCCATCCGTTTAAGGGTTAATGTTTATTTCTTACAGGTATCACTCTAGGTTCTTGCCCTATGGACATTTTATATATGGTACCAGTCCCTGGTTTTGGAAAGGGGGGGGAAATGTTATGTATGGTACGACGTGCTGTACGTCGTACTGTACGTTGTTATGGTTTACGACAGTGTGCTGCGTTACGGATGAATGGGTTGTCAGAATGCGTGGCACATGTCATTAAACGACAGAGTGATGTTCAATGTGAAACTGTGCAGATGTCCGTTCTTTTACAACTAGGCTAGATATAACAAGTACATAGTTCAAAAGTGATAGGGATATGAATTAAATGTGTGCTGGTAACTTATAGCCAGTATTTGTTTTATTAATTAGGGCCTAATCAGAGAGAACAGTTAAATAAATTGAATAGCGAACTGAAATGGCGATAGAGCTGTGAAAATTATTTAAGTTGAGGACAAAGGAAAATCATTTATGATTCTAGTTCCCGGGTAAAAGGGTTGTACTTGCTTGACTAGATCGAGCAGAAGTTTTAATAGTTGAATGAAAAGCATTTCTTTGACGAAGTCTAATGGTTATTACTTTATTCGATAGGTTGCTTGACGCCAGTGGTGTATGCAAATAGTTGGTGAATTCTAGAACGATAATTTATTTTCGTTACGGGGACCAGGGGATGCAAGTAGCTTTAGCTATTATGCTGAGGGAATAGCACCAACCTATAGTGGGTTCTAGATTTGTTAAATAAACAAACTTATATTTTAAACTAAAGTAATGCAATAGGCTACAATTATAACATTATCAGAAAAAGGTACAATTTAATGTGAAATAGTTATTACAATTATTATTAATAGTTATTACAGTTATTATCATTGATCCAGTAATGATAGAAGGATAGTAGAGGAAAGGCAAGGGATTAAATCTCATTTAGGGAAAGAAGAAGAGTATGAAGATATATTAGGGAGAAAATACCATTAACTGAGGGATATAAAACGTTTAGCTGAAAAAGACAACAGGAATAATTTACCTTACACCCTAATATAGACATTAGACCACACCAGAAGTAGAGATGGCAGGATCACCAGTAGCAAACTAAATGGCCAAAGGAGGGAACATTTGATGTAACCGTGATTGTATTGGCTAAAAAATTTAATATGACATTTACAGGGGGGACAGATTTTCCTAGGGGGTTGATCAAATAATTGATAATGGATCATTTGAGATGAGATCACATGTAGCAGATTTAGGGTAATCAATTAAATAATCATTGTATACTCGAGGAATTTTGAGTGGTTTTATGGATTAGTTATGAGGAATTAGATTGATACAAACAATTATTGATGGGTTAGGACTGGGGATATCTGTATCATGTTTTGTGTGTACTACCATCTTTAGATTACTGATGGTAATTGAAGGTTAACAAAATGTATAACCAGGAGAAAGAGATTAGCTTATCTCATTGGAATGTTGCCCAGGGCTAGGGGGAGCAGTAGTGAAGTTAGGCAGTATTTAGGTCATTAAAGTGAGCTACCAAATCAAGTGGGGCCTGACTATTTGTGGTTGTTGTTTTTCAAATTGGGTTTTTCAAACAAAAAACAACACACCTAGTATGATGTTTATAAAGCCTTGTTGTTTCAATTTTGGGGGGTTTTCAGCAGGTCAAGGGTGATAGGTCTTGGAGGTCTCGGTTTTGGCTGAGTTTGGGGTATACAGTGGGGAGAACAAGTATTTGATACACTGCCGATTTTGCAGGTTTTCCTACTTACAAAGCATGTAGAGGTCTGTAATATTTATCATAGGTACACTTCAACTGTGAGAGATGGAATCTAAAACAAAAATCCAGAAAATCACATTCTATGATTTTTAAGTAATAATTTGCATTTTATTGCATGACATAAGTATTTGATCACCTACCAACCAGTAAGAATTCCGGCTCTCACAGACCTGTTAGTTTTTCTTTAAGAAGCCCTCCTGTTCTCCACTCATTACCTGTATTAACTGCACCTGTTTGAACTCGTTACCTGTATAAAAGACACCTGTCCACACACTCAATCAAACAGACTCCAACCTCTCCACAATGGCCAAGACCAGAGAGCTGTGTAAGGACATCAGGGATAAAATTGTAGACCTGCACAAGGCTGGGATGGGCTACAGGACAATAGGCAAGCAGCTTGGTGAGAAGGCAACAACTGTTGGCGCAATTATTAGAAAATGGAAGAAGTTCAAGATGACGGTCAATCACCCTCGGTCTGGGGCTCCATGCAAGATCTCACCTCGTGGGGCATCAATGATCATGAGGAAGGTGAGGGATCAGCCCAGAACTACACGGCAGGACCTGGTCAATGACCTGAAGAGAGCTGGGACCACAGTCTCAAAGAAAACCATTAGTAACACACTACGCCGTCATGGATTAAAATCCTGCAGCGCACACAAGGTCCCCCTGCTCAAGCCAGCGCATGTCCAGGCCCGTCTGAAGTTTGCCAGTGACCATCTGGATGATCCAGAGGAGGAATGGGAGACGGTCATGTGGTCTGATGAGACAAAAATATAGCTTTTTGTTCTAAACTCCACTCGCCGTGTTTGGAGGAAGAAGAAGAATGAGTACAACCCCAAGAACACCATCCCAACCGTGAAGCATGGAGGTGGAAACATCATTCTTTGGGGATGCTTTTCTGCAAAGGGGACAGGACGACTGCACCGTATTGAGGGGAGGATGGATGGGGCCATGTATCGCGAGATCTTGGCCAACAATCTCCTTCCCTCAGTAAAAGCATTGAAGATGGGTCGTGGCTGGGTCTTCCAGCATGACAACGACCCGAAACTCACAGCCAGGGCAACTAAGGAGTGGCTCCGTAAGAAGCATCTCAAGGTCCTGGAGTGGCCTAGCCAGTCTCCAGACCTGAACCCAATAGAAAATCTTTGGAGGGAGCTGAAAGTCTGTATTGCCCAGCGACAGCCCCGAAACCTGAAGGATCTGGAGAAGGTCTGTATGGAGGAGTGGGCCAAAATCCCTGCTGCAGTGTGTGCAAACCTGGTCAAGACCTACAGGAAACGTGTGATCTCTGTAATTGCAAACAAAGGTTTCTATTCCAAATATTAAGTTCTGCTTTTCTGATGTATCAAATACTTATGTCATGCAATAAAATGCAAATTAATTACTTAAAAATCATACAATGTGATTTTCTGGATTTTTGTTTTAGATTCCGTCTCTCACAGTTGAATTGTACCTATGATAAAAATTACAGACCTCTACATGCTTTGTAAGTAGGAAAACCTGCAAAATCGGCAGTGTATCAAATACTTGTTCTCCCCACTGTATATGATTTATTATGAGAATGAATGTCATGAGGACTTAATGAACACTTGGGATAAGTAACATTTATGAAATATTTAGAATAATGGTAATGTTTGGTATACTATGGGATGGAACAGTTCGTTGAATAATTTCAATTGCCTCTGAACTCTGTTTTAACCTTCTGGTGTTAATTAATCATCCACACTGGTCAATTCTAAAGGCATGAGAGGAGGACTTTAAGATAGTTTATTTTACCAAGTTGAGGGTAATTTATAATACTGTGAAAAGTGTGAAGAAGATTATAATTTGATAATAATATATATGATTTGAACCATAAAATAACAGAAGAGAGAGAGAGCTTTCCCTGAATGAGGAATACCTGTTGCTAGTCAATTGTACTAAGTAGAGGTAGAAGTAAATTGAGGTATTATCAAATGTTGTCATTTAAATTTCATTTTTAGTATGCTTTAATAAACAACAAGTTGGTATTTGAAACTAAATTAATGCAATGAGCTGCAGTAATCAGAGGAAGGCACAATCTAATGCGAAACAGCTATTACCTAGATCATTTATTTAGTAATGAGATCAGGAAGATAGGAGCAATAAAGAAGCAAGGGACAGTCTCAAAAATAAATAAGGGATGGCAATTGGATGATAAATTACCAATATTACCTAAGTGATTGTTTAGGTAGGTGGTAATATTGACACATGAGCAAAACATGTGTCAAAAGGGGGATGGTAGGATTATAGGAGATGATAGGATTAAATAATAAATATATACGAAGGAGAGGACAAAATACTTTTTTTTTAAAAATTATTTAGATACAGTCTAGAAAAAAAAGTCAGAAATTGAAATTGAGAGCTGAACACGTGTGAAGATAGTTTATTAACCACACCCGTATGTCAGAGGTTTTGTGCCCCACAGGTGAACTAAAGGAGGTGACCCACTCTATCTAACCAGGTGACTGGTGAGCATCCAGTCCCTAAAGAAGAAAAACTGGAAGCAGGCCTGTTGGGAAGGGCCCTATCAGGTTATATTGGTCACTGCCTTTGCCATTAGAATAGCAGAAAGAGCAACCTGGGTCCACGTTACCCACTGCAAAGAGGTAAGAACACATACAAGCACCATTGAACACATGCAGAGTTAGAGAGAAGAACTAGACCAATAGGGTATGGGGATCACCTCTGTTAACAAAGATCTCCTACCCTGACCTATCATCACTGTAGTGTGTTCTCAGGGTGTGAGTATGGGGTAGTACCAAGCAGAAAGACTGAGGACAGGAGAGGGTTGGCGGTTTTTGGGGATATGGATAACTTGAGTTGCATCATAGTCTCGGTAATGGTCTTGATATGTCAAGATCCACCACCAATTATGCTATGCCCTTACCATTGTTAAGAAGTAAAAGAGAAGAGAAGCGACCCGACATACTGACCGTCAAGGACGAGTGGCCTACAAAATGGGAGTCAGAGAAGGGCAGACTGTCAGATTCAAAATAAGGGTTAGGGACGTAGCCAATGGGTGGGGTACATGTCAATAAGCAAATTGGGATTATAAAATCCTATTATATTCGTGTTCGGCCCCCACGGCAGATTGTTCCTAGACTCAAGTGTTTAAATACACTTGGGGGTGGGGATATGAGACCGAGGGGGACTGAACATCCAGATGGGGGGTAAAGAGAAACAAAGACATCACCAACTATCAATTGGAGATAGTAGTAATGTGACAGATTTAAGTTCGGAAGCACAGGAGAGAATTCTAAACCTTACAGCCCCTGTAACCGATGTGTGGTGGGCGTGTGCCAGTAAAGGCAGTGTAAGGCAGAGAATTCCAAAGGGGTGGCTAGATACATGTGCCCTGGTTATACTGGTTCAGCTAGTTAGAATTAGTCACCAGGAACCAAGGTGTAGGAGGAGTTTTAACAAGAAGGAGAATAGCCCTATTTAGATGGATGCGATACCAAGGGGGGTATCAGATGGATACCGAGCTATGAAACAATTAGGGGAAGGGTTTACTACCACGTTCTTTTGGTGGGTGACAATAAACAAAATTGTGAATTGGATTAATTATATCTATTACGACCAACAACGATTTATTGGCTGGACTAGGGATGCAACGGAAGGGATCTTTTGAACAATTATCCGCCATCTCACTCCTATGACTTAGTAAAAAAGAGGTTGGCTCTAGATCAGGCAGAAAGGGGTGGTGTCTATAGAATGGTAAGCCATTGTTGTACGTTTATCCCTAACAATACCAGTCCTGACGGGAGTATCTCTAAAGCCCTAGTTGGTTTAGATAAACTATCAGCTGAAATGAAGAGCATGGCTGGAATGGAGGGAAACGGACTGTTCTCCTGGTTGGGTGATTGTTTGGTGGGTACTCTGTTGTGGTGGTTACTGGATTTCTGACCCTAGTAGTTGTGTTTTTAATATTAATGTGCTGTATTGCCTGTGTAATTCCTTGTTTGAGAAAGTCTGTTACAGATGTCGTGCATGCGGCTGGTATGATGCCCCTCCTAGGGGCTCAAGCAGGAGATGCAGACACTGAGATGGGGTTGACAAAGGATGACCCTTGGTTTGCTATTGGTGAGGTGGTGGAGTGACACCCTAGTGGGTGTCTAAAGGGGTCCAAAATGTACTTCCCTGTTTGTGTTTTGTTTTATTAATCTTGTGTTTTGTGTTCTATTAATCTTGTGTTTTATGCTTTATTAATCAAGTTAACCATTGTGAATGTTTGTCTTTCCTCATGTGAAGGTTTAAAGTTCCTGGGTGGCTGGTAGCCAACCTAGTACAAGATGGGTGTAGATGGAAGGACTGAAGGCCTTTTTTATTATCATTATTGCCTATTAATAAAAGTGTGATTCTTTTTGTTTGTATTGTATTTTAATGAGTGACACCCTAGTGGGTGTCAAAAGGTGAATCCTAAATTTCCCTGAAATTTCAAATTTTGGGTTTTCTTATTTTGGGTTCACACCCAGTGGGTGTGAAAAGGGGGATTGTGGGAAATTATTCTCTTATATTTTAGATGTGCTGTTAGCTTAATAAGAAAGCATTAATGATTAAACATAAAAGGTTTGTACTGTACTGATATAAATTGTTTAACCTAACAAGCTGTGATTAATGTGAGGAGCTGTTAGGGAGTAGGGTGAGATAAGGCTTGTGACTCACACTGCCTCTTTGTTAGACCGCTCAAGGACATAGTGTTCTGCTACAAAGATGTCTGAGGTTGCTGACTCTCTGGACAAGTTGCAAAACAACTAAACACCTGGCAACAGTGAAGCGCCAAGGGGCTGGGACCAGCCTGTGCGCCAACGATAGGCTGAGTAAGTCTAAACCACGCTCAGTCTCTACTCTGATAGTTCCCGCTCCCTGCTGGCCTATCTCTGTCAGAGTATTTAAAGAAGAACTTATAACAATGGACCAGTTCTCTGTCTGCCCTGCATGGTATTTCAGTGGACCCGTATATACGAACATCATATTTACCATTGAAGTGTTTTGCATTAATTAAAATACTAGTCTATTTTAGAAGTCGTGTTGACCTCTTTTTGTTCCAATACCAGATTTGAATTGACGCAATTGAACAGTATTAAAACAAGTAAAATGTTAAAATACCTATCCCGTTATTTAGTAATAACAGAATGTATTTGAAACTTCACGCACAGTAAAGCTTTTGTATGACAAATACAATTATTTTATCGATAGGAGTGGTAAAAAAGGTGCTTATGCATTGATATGCACACCAAAGACGGCATTAACGATAAGTAATAAAATATAGATGGCACTTCTAAAAGCCTTTTACACACCATATATGCCTGCTGAATTTTCAAGATTACTTTTCCTTCGTTTTCATTTCAGCACAAATGAAAATGTGTCACAGACTTCCCAATGGATTGAGGTTTTAGCATTGTCTCAATGAAGAGTTCGGTGTTCGACTAACCACGTGCGACATGCACATGTAGTTACAAGCCTGCTAGAGTTACATCCACCGTTTTAGGATGAAGCCAGAGCTGGAATGTGAGGCTAACTGAAGCTGGTTAGCTTTAGAAAACCCTGAGTAGATCTAGCTTGCTTCTTAGGATACCCCTCTGGCCAGTGTTCCTCAATCTTGGTATCAGATTTGTACTACATGATGGCAGTAATTATGTTGAAGAGTTGGAAGTAAGAGACTGAATAACCACACAGAAACCAATGTAAGACTGAAATCATTTAAGGCTCTGTTAATTCTCATCTTCAAAAACAACACACTGTAAAGTCACAAAAGCAAGTATAAAAGAAAACATTGATAATTGGCTAACAAAGCAATTAGAGATTTTAATAAATAGGTTATGAGAAAAGCTAACTTAATTTAAAAAAAAGTAATATAATGTAAGTTAGATCATTTAGGGCAGGGGGGTCAAACGCATTCCATAGAGGGCCTAGTGTCTGCAGGTTTTTCCTTTCAATTAAGACTTAGACAACCAGTTGAGTAGAGTTCCTTAATAATCATTGACCTTAATTCATTAATCAAGTACAAGGGAGGAGCAAAAACCTGCAGACACTCTGCCCTCCGTCGATCATGTTTGACACGTGGTTTAGATTAGATTGGCCAGAATTTGATCAAACCATGTTGTAACACAATAGTCATTTGCATGATGACTAAGAGGAACCTGTATCTCCTGTATATAAAGCAAACCACACAGCGGTAATTAGAAAACAAACATGCATAGTGCTCTATGCTCAACGTGAACATCTCATGCTTGGGGACCTGGCTTGACCATGCCTGTTGAAAAATACAAAGTTGAAGGCTGGTCTGCTTTATGACCACCATACAGCTGGTTTTAGGCCCTATAGAGCACAGCAATCATATATTTACCACGGTTTGATTAAATTCTGGGTGGCCCCAACCTGCATGTCTGTTATCACTTTAAAATTAGATACCAGATTTAATAAACCGATAAAAGTACAAAGTAAAACTAGGGGAAATAATGACTGAGCAGCTTCAAAAAGGGACGTTGTGGTCCTGAACAGATCACGGCTCATTGCCCCAGCGCTCCCCAACCCCAAATTAGAAAATAGAAATCCATAGACAACACTTCATCCTCATTCCCATATGGTTATCCTCTACACATTGAAAAGTGGGTCTTCCCTGGGCCGGGTCACCATGAAGGCCAGTGAGTCTGCAGGTGAATGTGTTCCACAGTCAAGATATCAAAGGTTGGGCAGGCTCAAGACTTCCTTTAATTGGATTATGAACAGACAAGAATCTGCTCTCTGGTACTGTAGGTAACACTGCCAGCTGGAGAGGTCAAAAGATGTGATTGAGCGGAAGTGGTTCCTGGGTCATAGGTCATCAAAGCAGGAACGAGTTGGGAGAGATCCTGTCAAATAATGACAATAGAGAACAAAAAAAGTACTGTGTTTTAGTAACTGACAGAGTAAAGGAAAGACTGAAGACACCACTAGGTGTTGATACACTGTATGAAGATATTCATATTTGAGTAATTAAGACCTTTACACAGTTAAGGAAATTAGCATTTCATCAATATAGAAAACTGTGAAACACAGTTAAAACGACCAATACCTCGATGTGTATGTGTGTCTGCTGTTTGTGTGGGGAAGGTGGGGGTAGTTCTCACACAGTGCAGAAAATCTGCTTCCTGTTTTGGAACATCAACTTATATTCAGGATGCTGCGTTTTCCTTGTCTGATACCTGTCCTATCTGTGGCTCATAAATCTCTAGTCACTCTGCCTCTACACTGCCAGCTTCTTCTCTCGCTCTTCTTTTCCGCCCTTGTGCTCACTGCTCAGACAGTTGGGTTCTTCACGCCACATTCTTTGTCTGATCTAATGATAACAGGCTAAACCAATGGTTTTAACAGTCTGTGCAGCAAACCCCCTCCTCTGTCTGCTTTTTCTAACAGCTGTAATTTTGTTCCCTTTGTGCCACCCCTAATCCTCTCATCTCCCTTCCTCCGCACGTACATTTTTGCACACGCATTATGAACTCTACACTCCTGCTATCCATGCCCATACATCTTATCACAATCTGTGAATTCTTGCCCATTGTCAGTGAAAAGCCTATTGTGCATTATCACTTCTTTGTACTACTATGTGTGTGTGGAGGGTGAAGTGTAGTGCTTTAGTCTCTTACCTGGGGAAGAGGTATAGAGAGGACAGTGTCCCCTACTCCCTCACTGCACCACACAGGCCGTGCAGCACTGCTCCTGTTTCTCTGGCAGCGTGGCATAGTTCATCTGACGGACGATCTCAGCAAACAGCTCGTCCACCATGGTCTTGCTCTTGGCCGAGGTCTCGATGAAGGGACAGCCCCACTCTTGGGCCAGGGTCCGACCATCTGCACCCGCCACCTCCCTCTCAGACTCCAGGTCCACCTTGTTCCCCACCAGGATCAGTGGCACCTTCTCAAAGCGCTTCACCCGCACTATCTGGTCTCGCATCGGCCTGATGTCCTGGGGAGGAATTTAGATATGATGGATATAAGGATATTCTCAGGAACTGTGGGGAAATGTTTGTGCAACAATTATTGCTGCCTAGCCCTTCAATGTATATCAATCGGTTAAGTAGCAGCCCTTAAGCCATTCTTCCAACCTGTTGAGCTTTAAAAAACGTTCAGTGTGTAGAGCACAGACTTATGGGGATGAAGAGTTGTCTATGGATTTATATTGTAGAGATTAGGCTGTCAACAATAGGCTTAGGAATGATGCACTCAGAATGATATGAATAAAATAGGCAATGCTCAGTAGGCCCATTTAAAACATGGCTACAACTCTATCATGAGGTTGCAAGCTCCTTGACATGTTGGCAGGTAACACCAGATAAAGGCCCTTTACCTGAAATGACTGTTGATTGACGAGACTGTAGACAAGTATGAAACCCTGGCCGTTCTTGATGTACAGGTCCCTCATGGAAGCGAACTGTTCTGTCCCTGCAGTGTCAAGGATCTCCAGCACCGAAGGCGACGAGTCCACTTCGATCTCTTTCCGATAGAAGTCCTCAATTGTAGGGTCATATTTCTCGATGAATGTGCCCGTGACAAACTGGACAGTCAGCGCGGATTTGCCGACGCCGCCGCTTCCCAGCACAACCACTTTGTACTCCTTCATTAGGGTGCACGAGCTTGACCCGGGTTACTTAGCTAACGTTAGCTAGCTGGATTGCTATATCCTGTGACAACATTAAGTAAACCTTGAAAACACAACTCTGTAAACCCTCACAAGTCAACCTCCCAGTTAAAATGTTAACATGTATGCATTTGGTTAAAACAAATTCAAATCTAGTTAAAAGCAGAAGTATTGCACTGAGCTAGCAAGCAAAGTTAGCTAAATCCACAACGCCCCTCCATGCTCGCTCGCGATAAGGAGCCTTCTTATGCCAAATCCTACACAGACAGTAAACATAACTATGTTACCTTGACACGAATATGGGCAGCTGCTCCTATCAGTAATATGCCCCAAAACTGTGCATTAACTGGGTTGGTGGTTAGCTAGTTAAGATGCACAATATTAGAATGACTTGTATTGTCTCCATTTTTGTAGAGCATGTGAATGTGGCTCGTTCATACCACATCATAAAGCATACCGGTGTCGCAAAAGCCCAATGCCAGCGTCTGCCACTTCCACCACTGCGGGTCCCTGGCCTTATCAAGGGCAGGCTGCACGTTAGCAGCCAGATAGCGTTTAAGAACCTCGGGTTTGAGTTTCAGCCCAATGCAGTCCACAGTACACTGCTTGCTTGCTGTTTAGGATGAGACAGGGAAATACCTCCCACTCCCTTCCTTAATTTCGTCCTCACGGCCTCTCCCTAGTATCGGTACTGTCTCATCCTCGCGACCACCAATGGGCTGCAATGTCCTGTGGAACCTAGTAAGTAACCAGCTCTTATTTTCTTTCCAAATCTAATCAAATGACGAGCACCAAATTTGCTGGCGCAAATACTAATATATTCAAGTCCTCAGCAGGGACATTGAAACGCTACATGATGGTCCAAAATGCAGGCCATATGTCAAGGAAGGACCATGGTGGGAAATCTACAATGTAATTGGTCACCTTGAAGAGTTATTGGCATTCCCATTGGTTCAACTATAACTTTAGGCGGGACAGTATGACGCAACGTTAGAACATAGAGAACGTTGCACATAGAAATATACTGCATAGAATGGAATTTACAGGATTCAGTTCACTGCACGCTGAGGATGGAAATTAAATTAATAATACATTAATCTTTATAATGGCTGATAATCGAAGTGTGAACATTAACTGAGCTATTTACAGGAACTATGTTATAGATGATGTTATAGGCAAGAAATAATTTGTCTGATTTGTCATATTTTTGTGTGTGTTTTAAGTGTGCTTCAGCTTTTCCATAGCAAGATAAATAGGAGACTCCAAACAAAAGCACTGATGTGAATTTGTGGTTTTGTCTGCTTTTTTGGACCTCCTATTCTTGTGGCTTCTTTTTTTCATACATATCTGATTTACCGTTTAGAAATTAAAGCACTTTATAGAGCTAATCCCCCCATTTGAAGATGTAATAAGTTTTTGGACAAATTTCATTTATAGTTATAGTGTACCAAAGGTGTCAAAAGTGTAGTATTTGGTCCCATATTCCTAGCACGCAATGACTACATCAAGCGTGTGACTCTTAAAAACTCATTGGATGTATTTGCATTTTGTTTTGGATGTATTTTGGGTTATGTTTTGCCCAATAGGAACTGAATGGTGAATGATGACTGGAGTAATTTTCTTTCATAGTGAGTAGATAAGATGTTTCTGAACACTTCTAAATCAATCCATATAATGCCATGATTAAGAAATATCATGAATGAATCATGAATAATGATGAGTGAGAGAGTTACAGAGCATACTGTCCCTCTGTAACTTTCTCACTCATCATCATTCACGATTCATTCATGATTATCCATAATTATGGTAGCATCCACATTCATGAAGAAGTGTTCACAAACATCTATTGGACAAAACATAATCTGAAACACAACCAAAACAAGCTGTAAATGCATCCAACAAGTTTCTAGAGTCACGAACTTGATGTAGTCATTGTGTGCAAAAAATATGCGACCAAATACTAAACGTGTGACTACTTTAATACACTATAAGTGAAATTTGTCTAAATACTTATGACATCTTCAAATAGGGGGATTAGATATATAAAGTGCTTTCATTTCTAAACGGCAAATCAGATATGTATGAAAATACCCTAAAATAAAAGGTGACATTCTGTACTGTCACCTCATATGAAACATTTGATCATTGGATTGAGTAGTTGTTCAATTGTTAGTAAATGTTGGGAGACTTGACTCTCAATCTCTCCTATAGAAAGCTCTCCTCTGTTTAAAGTGGAAAGGCCTTGGACCAATCCACAGCGACCCAGTCCCTCCACAACCTCTAGGATCGTGTCCATTGCTTCCAAAGCAATGGAAGAGCATAATAAGTAAGTCAAAAGACAGGTAAACAGTGACCACTAGCGGCTGTTCGGGCTACTAACGCATTTCCCACTATCGTCTGATCCTGATGTTATTCCAAAGACAGCCAGCATGTGGAACTCCAGACTCACGGGTTCTTCTGCTATCATACACCCCTAACTCACTAACCACACACTACAACTATTTCCACCACTAGGCCTACTGCAGTCACAACTTCTACTGAACTTCGTCCACTGCCATGAAGAATACCTTTAGATAGCTGAAGCAAAGCACATCATTTTTCTCAATGAAGCATAAATTGGCTGTTGAAGGCACTGCATGGTCAATCTGCAGTCTGCATCGGCCGTGCAGCATTTAAAGCCAATGTATGCTTGATCCGAAAATGTGGTCGGAGGCGCCATATGGATGGTGTGACGCAATTGCGGAACCACTGGAGTCATGCAGAGGCCAAAATGAGCTTGTACTGCAAATGTTCTAACAATTCAGAGTGCTCTGTATAGCTCCTCATTGACATGATTGGTTGACCGTAGGTGAGGGCGGGAGGTCCTGTATAAACACAAACTCGCTCTGGATAAGAGCGTCTGCTAAATGACTAATTATTATTAATTATAATTATTATTCCTTTACAACTTCCTTCACAACAGCTCTGCGCGGCTCCTAGAAGCACAAGAAGTATGAATGCCATGACTTCTGCAGAGGCTGTATCACCAAAAATGCTGCACGGCCAATGAAGATGTCAGATTGACCATGTAGCGCCTTTTACGGGGATATGGCCTTTGCAGAAGTCAGGGCATTCATACTTCTTCCACAGCAGCACAGAGCTGTTGTGAAGGAAGTTGTCAAGGAAGTGAGTTTGTGTTTATACAGGACCTCCCTCCCCCACCTATCGCCAACCAATCATGTCAATGCAGAGCTATACAGAGCCCTCCGCATTGTTAGAACTTTTGAGAGGCCACGGCAATGCGGTACCGAGCTCATATTGCTAAAGCAGTGTTTTATTAGGATTACTTACCATGCGCCATTGACTTGTTTTGGAATTGCATTCTTTTTCAATTATTACACCTTCGTTTACTGCGTTACTGTTCAGTTTCACCACTAGATGGTGAGACCTGCCTATGATAGGATAAATGGAGAGACTGACGAGTAGTGGCAAGTAAGGAGTAAAAAGGACACGCAGCTCATTCAATATAATCCGTGTAGGTTTCTCGTTTTAACAGTGACATTTCTTGCTTTAGGGAATGAATCGAAATACAGTAAATGTTCTATGAAAAACATTCACTTTACTAATTGAATTTCAGTAGCCTAATTTATCTGAATAGACTTTAAATTAAATGGAGGGAATTGACCTATGTCTCTCCTCAGATTTCCTTGGGGAGTGCAGGGGCAGCTTGACACAGCAGCTGGGTCGCACACGCACACACACACACACACACACACACACACACACACACACACACACACACACACACACACACACACACACACACTGTAATTCCCCAGAGGTAAGTTGGGGGAGAGCTGCTACTGAGGTAGACTTTATTACTGCTGTGTAATTAATAAGAGCAACATACCATTAATGTGTTTCTCTCTCTCTGTTCTCCCCCTCTCTCTCTCCCTTGCTCCCTCATTCCCTCTGTCTCCCACAGAAGCCATTAACCACAGAGACCCTAAGCTGTGTACTGTGGGAGATATCCTCCTCAGCCTCTGGCCCTCTCCACTCCATCACCCTTACACTCCTTCTTTTCTTTCCTTCACTTCCCTTTCTCTCTCTTTTTATTTCTCGGTGTGTGTGTGTGTTCGCGTGTCCTTGCACGTGCATATGTGTGTGTGTGTTGATACCATGCTCCCTCTCTCTCTCTCCCTCTCTGGGGGACTGTATGATGTCATGTCTCTGACGGTCCCCCCCATCCCTGGGGACAATAACCAATTACCCAAAGTGCTCTGTCCCTACTCCCTCTTACCTCTCCCTGCCTCCTCACGGACATTTGACCTCTCACCTTGCCATTATCTGTGGAGTGACACCTCCCACGACACTGCGGTTGAGTATGTGTGCGTGTGTGTGTGTGTGTGTGTGTGTGTGCGTGTATGTACACACGCGTTTTTGTATGAGTCAACTGTCAAGGTCACACACCCACTTTCATATAAGCGAGTGACAGCCTTGCTCCAGCTGGACGTTGTTAGGTGAGAATGTCAGGGGCTTGTCTCATACGTGACAGCATTTTCAAATGCCACATAACCATAAATCAGATGTCCCACAGGAGAGCAGGAGGTGAATGTTGAGAGACAGATTATAGACTAATAACTAACATGGCCACCAACGCCATGCCCAGTAGTTTGGAGGGAACACTCCTAGAGAGAAATAAAGGTGGAATTATATAGGGGGAATTCTCTGTGAATTGTCTCTTTGTCTCTGAGGCTGTGTGATTTGAGTTCCTTTTTTCTGTGTAAACCCCAGCTCTCTCTAAACACCAACCACATTTCCCACTTAGCAGAGGTTGCCAACTGATCTAGGTGACGGAGTGTTAGGAGACAGTGTGGCATGAATTGCAGCTTTGGCACACACACACACACACACACACACTTGGCCGCTATCTGACACCATCGGGCATCAGGCATGGCATCACCTTCAACCCCCCTCCCTCCCTCCATCCCTCCCTCTCTGCCCATATGCACCCCTGCCCCATCCCCTTCCCTTGCCACCTCACCCAGCCCAGCGGAATTCCCTGGCGGACTCACTCAGATAAGGCTTTTGGGGTCTCTGGCCTTGGCTCAGAGAGATGGAGGTCCTATAGTGAGATAATGGGGGGCTTGTTCTGTGTCCCTTATTCTAACTGACTACATTCTCGAATGAGTGTAGTAGAATGTAGTAGAATGGGACTGTAGTAGAATTAAATGTAGTAGAATTTTACTGTAGTAGAATGTGACTGTAGTAGAATGTGACTGTAGTATAATGTAGTAGAATGTGACTGTAGTAGAATGTGACTGTAGTAGAATGTAGTATAATGTGACTGTAGTATAATGTAGTAGAATGTGACTGTAGTAGAATGTGACTGTAGTAGAATGTAGTAGAATGTGACTGTAGTAGAATGTAGTAGAATGCGACTGTAGTAGAATGTAGTAGAATGTGACTGTAGTAGAATGTGACTGTAGTATAATGTAGTAGAATGTGACTGTAGTAGAATGTGACTGTAGTAGAATGTAGTAGAATGCGACTGTAGTAGAATGTAGTAGAATGTGACTGTAGTAGAATGTGGAGTGAATGACATCACTTTGGCACCCACTATGATATCAGAAGGGTTTACTCTCCCCTGGCGCTTACAGTTTTTCATTGGCAGAACATTTCTGAAAGCACGGACAATAAAACCATTTTTTGATGGTTCTTCAAATTGATGAGCTTCTTTGAGCATTAATGTTTAAAAGGGCATGAATCACTCGACATACTGTCTCCTCCTCAAAAGTCTCTCTAAATCCCTCTCTTTATTTCACTCCCCTAAACCATCTCTTTCTCTCCCTCTCCCTCTCCCTCTCCCTCTCCCTCTCCCTCTCTCTCTCTCTCTCTCTCTCTCTCTCTCTCTCTCTCTCTCTCTCTCTCTCTTTCTCTCTCTCTCACCCCCCTCCTCCTTTCTCTGTGGTTAGTAGAGGGGGAAGCCAGCTGATTGGGTTAGAGATCTGAATACCCCAAACCATCCCCCCCTATCCACCTCAGCCCATCATCCCCTCAACTTCCTTCCTGTAACAAGGGACATTATCTGCCATCCCGTACCATGCATTAGCTTACTGGGAGGAGGAGAGGATTAGAGGATGCCTGTATCATACCTGCCCCCCCACACCTTTATCGTACCACCCTCTCTTTCATACATCCCTCCCTCTGCTCCTTCACCCCCCCTCCCTGAACTCCATCCTCTCCAGGGAGCAGCAGTCAGATAGCACCCATTACTGTCAGTCTTGTCTGCTCTTAATTGGCCCAGATAGGAGCCCGTCGCGCCTGAGGGAGGGCCCACAGATTCAATTAGGAGCCCTGACTGGGCACTTTAAATATTTAATGCAGGGGACTCAAAACAGGGTGACACAACAGGGAGGTCAAAGTTTCCTGGAAAAGTTACAGTGAACAAGAGGGTAAAGTGAAGAACATTTCTCACATACACTCACATATCTTCACACATTTATCAGTGACGCTAAATGGTTGACTTACTCCAATAAGTATGTGCCTGTGTGTGCCTGCCTGTGTGTGTGTGTGCGTGTGCGTGTGAGTGTGTGTGCGTGTGTGTGTCCCAGTTAATCCCAGCAGCTCAGGGAAAGTGACTGGAGCCATCAGAGGCTTTCCTCTTCATCTGGCCGTCTCTCTGTCTCCACTCAGATTAACTAACACTGGGCCTGCAGTCTGTTTAGTGAGCAAACATTAATTTGAATAACCAACATCTGTAGTCTTTGTGATATCCCTCTGTCTACAAAATAGTTATTGCCTGAATCATGTCTGTGTGTGTGTGTGTGTGTGTGTGTTCTTTCAATAGTGTCTGTTTATGGATTCAGTATGCATCGGTGTGTGTGTGTGTACACAGTATGTGTTGCTTAGTGTGTGTGTGTTCTTTCAATAGTGTCTGTTTATGGATTCAGTATGCGTTGGTGTGTGTGAGAGCGTGTATACAGTATGTGTTGCGTTGTGTGTTTGTGTGTATATGTGTTACGTAGTATGTGTGTGTGTGTGTTTATATGCGGTGGGGACATGTCCTAATGCGCTGATACTCAGTCTATTAGCTTGTTGACACTTTGGGGTCAGTGTGATGCTGCTGGAATGGCGCGTGTGACAGAGTGGAACCCTTCATTAATGGTCTCATCGCTGAAGGCTTTCTTCTCTTCCATCTCTCCTTCCCTTCCCCCTCTACTCTCTCTACTATTCTCCTCTCTATCATTCTTTTCCCTTTTCCATCTATCCCCGCTTTCTATCTCTCTCCCTCCCTTTCTTCATTTTCCACTGCCATGTCCTCCTCACCCCATCTCTCTTTCCTCCAACCCCTGATAATCATTACCTTCATAGATCCTTCACCTTCATCTTCCCACTCTTTCTCTTCATCATTCTCTCCATTTCTACCTTTTCCATTTCCCCCCCAGCCTCATTCCCCACCTATCAACCCTCTTTCCTCTCTCCTATCTTTCCAACTCCTCATCTCTCATTCCAATATACTGTATGCCTCCCTCTCTGTCTCCACATCTCTCCTTTCTCTTCATCTCTTTTCCTGAATACAGTACTCCTTTTCCATTTCACCCCCCCCCCTTCCTGAGTGTATGATTCTCCTCCATTTCCTCTCTCCTCCACTTTGTTCCTCTCCTCCACTTTGGATCATGCACTCTTAGAAAAAAAGGTGCTATCTAGTACCTAAAAGGGTTCTTCGGTTGTCTCCATAGCATAACTTTTTGAAGAACCCTTATTGGTTCCAGGTAAAACCCCTTTGGGTTAAATGTAGAACCCTTTCCACAGAGTTCTACTTGAAACCAAAAAGGGTTCTACCTGGAACCAAAAAGGGTTCTCCTATGGGGACAGCTGTAGAACTCTTTTGGAACCCTTTTTTCTAAGAGTGTGTACCCATCTCAATCTCTTTTTTCCTCTCCTCCTCCGTATTGCTTTCTCTTTGAACTGCCACTCCTCTTCTCTCCACTCAATACTTTGAATTTGCTCTCCTCCTCTCTAATCTTCCAATCCATTCATCCCCCTCCTCTTCCCTCCACCTCTCTGCTAGTTTGAGAGACAGGATTCAAGGCTCCAATGGGACTGTGTGTGTGTGTGTGTGTGTGTGTGTGTGTGTGTGTGTGTGTGTGTGTGTGCATGTATGGGTGCGTGTGGGCATGGGTACCTGCACCGTAGGTGTTTATGTGTTGAATCATTTCATGTCTTGCTATTTTGAATGATTGGATTTTGTGTAATGGTTGTAAAACAACATCGTTGCATATTTTATGTCAGCAACAGAGTGATAGTAATTGGAGAGCTCTGCCATCCTTCCATCCTACTGTAAGCACTCCCCCCCCCACACACACACACACACACACACAAACACTCACACACACACTCACACACACACACACACACATTCACACTCACGCACTCACACACATACACTCACTCACACACACACACACACACACACACACACACACACACACACACACACACACACACACACACACACACACACACACACTCACGCACTCACACACACACACACACACACACACACACACACACACACTAACTGGCTCTGCTCTCTATCATGCTGTCATAGCATCTCCTCCATGGACTCTATTTGCTGATGCTGTCGGACATAAATTACGTCTGCTCATTCCCCAGCACTATGGCAAAGTGCATTAAAGAACTTATTCACTACAAACTTAATGTGATCTGGAGAATACATAGACAAGGTATGGGAAGGGCCGTGAGTGTGTGTGTGTGTGTGTGTGTGTGTGTGTGTGAGAGAGAGAGAGAGAGAGAGAGAGAGAGTGTGTGCATGATAGTCACTGCAGTAGTTGTCTACCTCTCTCTCTCTTTCTCCCAGTTTCTCTCTCTCACCTGTTCATTTGTTGGAGTTTGACAGTTCTCATTATTGCCTTGGCAGTAGCTCAGCTTATCCTGCCAGTGGGACACTGAAATATAATTTTAAAAGAGAGAGTGAGACAGAGATCGAGAACACAGAGTGAGAGATAGAGAGAAAGATGCAGACAGAGGGAGTGAGAGACAAAAGAGAGAGAGATGGAAAGTGAGAGAGAGAGAGTGAGAGATACAGACGGAGGAGGGCGAGTGAGTGAAAGTGAGAGAGAGAGTGAGAGAGATACAGATAGAGGAGGGAGAATGAGAGAGTGAGAGAGAGAGAGAGAGCTGCATTAGTGAGTGTGTTAGTGTTATGAACAAAGATGTGGTTGTCCAATCTCTGTATCAGTGTAATGTTTGGCTATGTGTGTTAGTGTAAGTGATTGTGTAGTAGGGTAATTTTGAGTTGACTGTAAGGGAAGCTGAGACCAACTGTGAGGGAAGCTGAAACCAACTGTAAGGGAAGCTGAGACCAACTGTGAGGGAAGTTGAGACCAACTGTCAGGGAAGCTGAGACCAACTGTGAGGGAAGCTGAAACCAACTGTAAGGGAAGCTGAGACCAACTGTGAGGGAAGTTGAGACCAACTGTCAGGGAAGCTGAGACCAACTGTGAGGGAAGCTGAGACCAACTATAAGGGAAGCTGAGACCAACTGTAAGGGAAGCTGAGACCAACTGTGAGGGAAGCTGAAACCAACTGTAAGGGAAGCTGAGACCAACTGTGAGGGAAGCTGAGACCAACTGTGAGGGAAGCTGAGACCAACTGTGAGGGAAGCTGAGACCAACTGTGAGGGAAGCTGAGACCAACTGTAAGGGAAGCTGAGACCAACTGTGAGGGAAGCTGAGACCAACTGTGAGGGAAGCTGAGACCAACTGTGAGGGAAGCTGAGACCAACTGTAAGGGAAGCTGAGACCAACTGTGAGGGAAGCTGAGACCAACTGTGAGGGGAATGAGATTTCTGTTACTCTTGCCTCCTTACACACACACACACACACACACACACACACACACACACACACACACACACACACACACACACACACACACACACATAGCTTTATTGATTATGATGAGTCCTTCATCCTTTCAGGTTATTAAATTATTGATCAGAGACAAAGACTTTTAATGGAATCCAAATGCCATTGTGTGTGCGTTTGTGTTTCCCTCCACAGTTAAGCTCCCTCTTCCATCCCAATGCTTACTGCTCTTTTCCCTTCATCATCCCTCTATCCTTTCTCTGTCTCTCACAGACACAAAAACACATACACGCACACGCACAACTGCACGCACGCACACTGTCACGAATTCAGCCAAGGCTGCCCCTCCTCCTTGCTCGGGCAGGTTTCGGCGTTCGTCGTCACTGGCTTACTAGCCACTGCCGCTCCATTTATCATCACTCCATTTGTCTTGTCTTGTCTTGTCAATCACACACACCTGGTGCTCATTGCCTCATTAGTCTGTGTATAAGTGTTCCCTCTGCCCCCTTGTCCTTTGTGAGTGCTTGTTCATTGTGAGAGTGAGTAGCTCTTTCCTTGTATGTAGGATTTTTCCCTTGTGCTAGTTTCGTTTTGACGCTTGCTGCGCTTTATTCATGTACACTGAATAAACTCTGGATTTCGGTGTTTTACCTCCTGCGCCTGACTCCGTCATTCACGCCTCATCACACACACACACATATGCACGTTCACACACACACACGTTCACACACACTCATGCATACGCACACAGAGAGTGACGCATAGAAGGGTTGTGTAGGAGAAGTAGGGAAATTGGTCATTAAAACCACATCCTCAGTCACCAACGACATCTACGCTGTTTAAAATGCTGCTGTCGTACTCCCTCTCTCTCTATCTCTCTCTATCTCTCTCCCTTCTCCCTCTTTATCTCCCCCCCTTTCTCTCCCCCTCTCTTTCTTTCTGATCCCCCCCCCTCTTTCTGACCACATCAAAACAATCGAGTCGCTCCACTGGCTGACAGTCCCTGCAAAAATAAATATATAATCTTCATTGTGGGCATTCAAAATGGAGGAAGTGGAAAACTTTATCTCCCAGGAGACAGAGGACCAACCCACAGGAGGTGTCACACACACACACACACACACACACACACACACACACACACACACACACACACACACACACACACACACACACACACACACACACACAGCAGCAGCAGCAGGGGTGACAACAACAGGCAAGGAATGAAATACTAATAGTACAGAGGAATAATAACCATATCATCATTTCAAGATGGTTGTCCTTGTTGGCCATACAGCGTTAATATTCACTGTGATGTCCTCCCCACAACTGGTTCAGGTGTGGAGGAACTGACAGGGCCTCTGGTTACGTTTAGTTCAGGCATGTGGAATGACGACTACACTGTAATTTGATATCAGATATCATACCTGGGTGGTTCTACCCAACTGTAGATCACTCCATGGGTTTGCTATTATGCGCTTGCTGAATGCTAAATCAACCCCTAGCCCCCTACTCCCTAGGCACCATAGGTTTACAAGCAATGTTGTAATTGCTTAACCTTGCCTTCGGACAGGCTGGGAGGGAGTCTCGCCATGTTGCTTACACCTATCAAGTTTTTTCAGATCTACAGTAGTGACTGCCTGCCTAGGGGGTAGGGACTGGGGAGCGATTTGGAATTCAACATTAATGTATTTAATTGTGTTGCTCGCTAAGTATCTAATACATGAGCTCTGATCTGAGAGTCGTTTGCAAAACATATTGGTATGTTTTTTTTAGTGTGAAGTGGACCACGCTAATGGACTGCTGTTGGCGTCAACACAAACAACATCAACAACATCACCATCTGTAGCACTCTGGAACTCTGGGAGGCTACAGGGATCATTTGGTCCCCTCTGCTGACGCTGTCGTCAGGCTATTTCCACTCCTCCTCTTATCTACGCTTTCTCTCTTTTCTCACTCCCTCCCCGGTCTCCCCTCTCTCTATATCTTTCTCTCGCTTTTTTTCTCTTTCATTTGATATGTTTGCCCCTTCTTACAGAAACACATGCATGCAGGCGCGCGCGCGCGCACACACACACACACACACAAACACACTGTGTCATCAGCCTTCTGCCCCTGCTTCCACCTAGAGCACTATAAAACGAGGGATAGAGAGTGAAAGAGAGAGAAAGGGATAAAGAGAGAGATCGAGAGAGGGAGAGAGAGGGATGCTCTTAGGAGAATTGTTGTTTTAGATTAATGCTCAGAATAAATAAAGTGAACTCATAGGTGTCTTAGCAGCGATGAGCTGCTATCACTCGGTGTGTGCTGCTAATGAAATAACCTGCCTTATCATATTTCACTGGACCCTGCAATCTGATTAAGACCTGCCCAAATACAGCCACGCTCACTATCTAGTACGTAGACACATGGCTAGGAGAGAGGGAGGGATGGAGGGGAGGGGAGGGGAGGGAGGGAGAGAGTGGCTGGTGGAGGGATGGGATGAGGGAGAGAGGTGGTGGAGGAATGGAAGGTATGATGTTCAGTAGATGATAACTCCCAGAGGGGGTAGAAACACACATATTATTCATAAACAGACATAACATACACACACACGCTCAGAAGAATAAACACAGAACACACACCATTGCTGCAGATAATGGAGCTTGCATCAGAAGATGTGTATCATCTTGGACCTGTAGGATTGACATTATCTACAGTGAATGTCACTCTGATGTGTACAGTACAGCTGCCCAACAGGCTCCATTGTCTTATTAAATCAATAGTAACATTTGACTACTTCATTCAGTCACAGACCCAGCCAAATAGCTTAAATAATAATATGCCATTTAGCAGACGCTTTTATCCAAAGCGATTTACAGTCATGTGCGCATACATCTTTACGTATGGGTGGTCCCGGAGATCGAACCCACTACCCTGGCATTACAAGCGCCATGCTCTACCAATTGAGCTACAGAGGACCACAGCTTCACAGTGATCACTTACAGTGTAAATGCACTCTCTCTATCTCTGTCTCTCTCACTCTTGCTCTCAGACACCCCTTCTCTCAGACCACACACACACGTCTCCTACAGTTTATTCTTTTAATCATTATTGTGCCTGGGAGTTGATTTGCTGAGCCGCTAGGAGAGAAGACTCTTTTGTGATGTTTTGTTGGTGTGAACACCATTTCATGTTTATTTTATTGTCTCGTGGGGGAAAAATGAAAAAAGAGACATAACCAACTGGTGGTAGCGTTATAATGAGGCTGACTGAAATGAGGATGTGTGTGTGTTTGATCTTGATTGTTTACATTTAAGTCGTTTAGCAGATACTCGTATCCAGAGCAACTCACTGTAGTGAGTGCATACATTTTTGTACTGGTCGCCCATGGGAATCGAACCCACAACCCTGGAGTTGTAAGCACCATCAACTGAGCCACACAGGATGATTAGACTCAGAGGCAGCGACGCGAGATCTGTTCTTATTCACATCTCTTGGCAATACACACACACACACTCCCACACTAGTGATACGTGGGTCAGCTGTTTGTTCACCCGCCCGCAATTGTTAATAACCAATCCTCAACCACCCGACTATACATCCTGGTCTCAGAGCATTTTGTAATATTCTGTATGTAAATCCAAGACTCTCCATTTAGTATGATATGTTACGTTTCATATGGTATGTAATAACTTGTGGATGTCCACCATCCATTTTGTATGATATGTTACGAATTACAATTCGTATGATATGTTATGAATTAGCAAAACATACAATATGTTACGATTTCGCTAAACATATGATATGCTACAAATTCCAATTTGTTGTGGCTAACGTTAGCTAGGTGGCTAACTTTAGGGTTAGGGGTTAGGGTTAAGGTTAGGCATAGCTAAAAGGGTTACGTTTATGGTTAGGGTTGGGGGAAGGGTTAGCTAACATGCAAAGTAGCTAAAAAGTAGTAAGTAGTTGAAAAGTTGCTAATTAGCTAAAATGCTAAAGCTGTCCTTGATGAGACTCGAGCATGCAACCTCTGGGTTGCTAGACGTTCATGTTATACACCCACCCTCCTTTTGTTTTTGCCTTAAGTACATTCTTATGTAACAATAGTAAACGTTACATATCATACTAATGTGAGTGTCCCAGATTTATGTTTACTATGTTACGTCTAGTCTATGAGACTAGGCTGGACTATACAGTATGTGATAAAGTGAAAATCGGCTATTTGTTAGTCAACTTGTCTATAATTAGATACATGCAGCCTCTCTTCTGTGATTAGGCTACTTGTTGCCCTAGAACAGGTTTTCCCAAACTCGGTCCCGGGGTCCCCCCTGGGTGCACGTTTTGGTTTTTGCCCTAGAACTACACAGCTGATTCAAATAACCAACTCATCATCAAGCTTTGATTATTTGAATCAGCTATGTAGTGCTAGGGCAAAAAACAAAAGGTGCACCCAGGGGGTGCCCCAGGACCAAGTTTGGGAAACCATGCCCTAAAAGACTAAATAAACCCTTGCTCAACAGAAAATGTCATACATCGATAGAATGAATACTTCAATCTATACTGTACAAAAATATAAACGCAATAATTTCAAAGATTTTACTGAGTTACAGTTCATATTAGGAAATCAGTCAATTGAAATAAATCCATTAGGCCCTGATCTATGGATTTCACATGACTGGGAATACAGATACGCGTCTATTGGTCACAGATATCTTTAAAAGTAGGGGCCTGGATCAGAAAACCAGTCAGTATCTGGTGTGACCACAATTTGCCTCATACAGCGCGACGCATCTCCTTCGCATAAAGTTGATCAGGCTGTTGATTGTGGCCTATGAAATTTTGTCCCACTCCTCTTCAATGGCTGTGCAAAGTTGCTAGATATTGGCGAGAACTGGAACATTCTGTCATACACGTTGATCCAGAGCATCCCAAACATACTCAATGGGTGACATGTCTGGTGAGTATGAACTGGGACATTTTCAGCTTCCAGGAATTGTGTACAGATCCTTGCGACAAGGGGCCATGCACAGTGCTTGACTAGGGATGAAAGAAGTGCAGGAGATCTTTTTCCAAGTCGTTCCATTAGACTATGTTCACATGACATTATGCCATAGACACCTCTGATTATTCACATTTAAGGGTTCATACACATTTTTACACGTAAAAGTAACCATTATTGACACTGGAAGGCTGCTGTGTCTGATCACATGTAGGCCTACCATCTCCTGCCGTTGTGCACTTGATCAAGGCACTTAAATGTGGTCAACCCGCCAACTGGAGAGCTCCTGGGTGTGCAGGCTTGGCTTTTGATCCAACCCTGAAACACCAAATTCTGCTTATCAAGGTCCTGTTGAGCAGCTGATGTTTAGGCCACAACGTGGTTAGACCAGGGCTTGAACAAACATATTTATTTATTTATTTCATTAGTCCATTAGTCCATAGTCCAAAATGTTTTGCTTGTCAGCAATCAAGTTTTCAAGATATGTAACATTCAAAATACAGAAATCATCCCAGTATGATGCAAAAAACAGCAACAATTGACTAACCAACAATGGACTAATTAAACAAATACCAAAATATTGTTTTTGGATGGAGTTTTCCATGGCTACTGTTTAATAGGGGGGAATCCCAGCTTTATTTAGCCTATCTACAGTGCCGGTGGAAAAGCGACAACGACATTAATGCCTAGTTATCTAGTTAACTAGCAAGATAACTGATACAAGTTATGTTTTGAATTGGCTATCTTGTTAGTCTGTTGTCCTGTCATTATTTTATACCTGCTGCTGAAATGTCGCGCCCTCTCCTCGGGCAACGGCACACTCGCACTGGCACACACGCAGCACACACAGACATGCACTGAAGGGTCATACCGATAACGGCTGATATGTCGATTTTTAAGTGATTGATAATATTTTAAAGTGTGCCTTCATGAATTACAGTGGCTTGTGAAAGTATTCACCCCCCTTGGCATTTTTCCTATTTTGTTGCCTTACAACCTGGAATTTAAATTAATTTTTCTGGGGTTTGTATCATTTGATTTACACAACATGCCTACCACTTTGAAGATGCAAAATATTTTTTGGGGTGAAAAAACAAGAAATAAGACAAAAAAACTGAAAACTTGAGCGTGCATAACTATTCACCCCCCCAAAGTCAATACTTTGTAGAGCCACCTTTTGCAGCAATTACAGCTGCAAGTCTCTTGGGGTATGTCTCTATAAGCTTGGCACATCTAGCCACTGGGATTTTTGCCCATTCTTCAAGGCAAAACTGCTCCAGCTCCTTCAAGTTGGATGGGTTCCGCTGGTGTAAAGCAATCTTTAAGTCATACCACAGATTCTCAATTGGATTGAGGTCTGGGCTTTGACTAGGCCATTCCAAGACATTTAAATATTTCCCCTTAAACCACTCAAGTGTTGCGTTAGCAGTATGCTTAGGATCATTGTCCTGCTGGAAAGTGAACCTCCGTCCCAGTCTCAAATCTCTGGAAGACTGAAACAGGTTTCCCTCAAGAATTTCCCTGTATTTAGCACAAAATAATCCAAATGTGTGTAGTGAAATGAAAAAAATAACTTGTTTCAAAAAATGCAAAAAAATAAATAACGGAAAAGTGGTGCGTGCATAGGTATTCACCCCCTTTGCTATGAAGCCCCTAAATAAGATCTGGTGCAACCAATTGCCTTCAGAAGTCACATAATTAGTTAAATAAAGTCCACCTGTGTGCAATCTAAGTGTCACATGATCTCAGTATATATACATCTGTTCTGAAAGGCCCCAGAGTCTGCAACACCACTAAGCAAGCGGCACCACCAAGCAAGCGGCATCATGAAGACCAAAGAGCTCTCCAAACAGGCCAGGGGCAAAGTTGTGGAGAAGTATAGATCAGGGTTGGGTTATAAAAAAATATTCGAAACTTTGAACATCCCACGGAGCACCATTAAATCAATTATCAAAAATGGGAAAGAATATGGCACCACAACAAACCTGCCAAGAGAGGGCCGCCCACCAAAACTCACGGACCAGGCAAGGAGGGCATTAATCAGAGAGGCAACAAAGAGACCAAAGATAACCCTGAAGGAGCTGCAAAGCTCCACAGCGGAGATTGGAGTATCTGTCCATAAGACCACTTTAAGCCATACACTCCACAGAGCTGGGCTTTACGGAAGAGTGGCCAGAAAAAAACCATTGCTTAAAGAAAAAAATAAGCAAACACGTTTGGTGTTCGCCAAAAGCCATGTGGGAGACTCCCCAAACATATGTAAGAAGGTACTCTGGTCAGATGAGACTAAAATTGAGCTTTTTGGCCATCAAGGAAAACACTCTGTCTGGCGCAAACCCAACACCTCTCATCACCCCGAGAACACCATCCCCACAGTGAAGTATGGCAGTGGCAGCATCATGCTGTGGGGATGTTTTTAATTGGCAGGTACTGGGAAACTGGTCAGAATTGAAGGAATGATGGATGGCGCTAAATACAGGGAAATTCTTGAGGGAAACCTGTTTCAGTCTTCCAGAGATTTGAGACTGGGATGGAGGTTCACTTTCCAGTAGGACAATGACCCTAAGCATACTGCTAAAGCAACACTCGAGTGGTTTAAGGGGAAACATTTAAATGTCTTGAAATGGCCTAGTCAAAGCCCAGACCTCAATCCAATTGAGAATCTGTGGTATGACTTAAAGATTGTTGTACACCAGCAGAACCCATCCAACTTGAAGGAGCTGGAGCAGTTTTGCCTTGAAGAATGGGCAAAAATCCCAGTGGCTAGATGTGCTAAGCTTATAGAGACATACCCCAAGAGACTTGCAGCTGTAATTGCTGCAAAAGGTGGCTCTACAAA
This sequence comes from Coregonus clupeaformis, assembly GCF_020615455.1. Lineage (NCBI taxonomy): Eukaryota > Metazoa > Chordata > Actinopteri > Salmoniformes > Salmonidae > Coregonus > Coregonus clupeaformis. Next base: position 25,148,942 of record NC_059194.1, on the reverse strand, counting down.
GTATTGACTTTGGGGGGGTTGAATAGTTATGCACGCTCAAGTTTTCTGTTTTTTTGTCTTATTTCTTGTTTGTTTCACAAGAAAAAATATTTTGCATCTTCAAAGTGGTAGGCATATTGTGTAAAAAATCTATTTAAATTCCAGGTTGTAAGGCAACAAAATAGGAAAAATGTCAAGGGCGGTGAATACTTTCGCAAGACACTGTATGTTCTAAATCTAGAAAAACATGGCAAAATGCTAACGAAATTACCCTGGAGAATTTAATAGTGCTATAAAACAAAACAAAATACGTTTGGAGATTTGTATTATATACTTGAAAAATCTAAATGTTAGAATTAAACAAGGCCTTTAAACACTTGTTGGACATTAATTGTTGAAATGAAATGCCGTTTATGGAGTCTGACAGAGTTGACATAAATTCATTTAGTTGCATTATATGAATAAAAAAATTATTAAGAGGTTTCTTTAGATGGTGTGATAGCTGATACTTTGGTCTATCAAAATATATATTACAATTCTTGTTAATATTAAGACAAATATTGAGATTTCCACATCTGTCAAGACTCCCTGAGCTCTAAAACAGCAACATTTATGTCAGTCTCATGGCAAAATGTGTAACATAGCATGAGATTAGCTATATAACTGCACATTTTTCTCTCTGCCACATGGCAAAAAAATATATACAATTAATTTGGCCCCAACGGAACTGCACTACGCCACTGGTTCAGATTTCAGTTACTATTCCATTCAACCCATCTGAACAGTACAATTCCCTTGGTGTGACATATTTGTCCCCGTCTTGTGACTGTCAAATTTGTAGGCCTATAGCGCCTCAAAGTCATCACACATAACATCTTTCCCAAACATTAGGCCGTTGTTCTGGCCCTCCGTTCTCTTTATTTTCAACTCTCCATTTCGCAGGTTTTCTCTTATTGAATTAAACTCCTACATTGTCCTTTTTGCCTCAGTGGATCGACGTTTACTTTTTCTTCCCAAGTTTCCAAAAGCATTTGGCAATTGGTGTGTATTTGGCGCGCGTGCAGTAAGACCCTAAAGCTTAAGCTTACGCACTAACAGTGTCGTAGAAATATATATGACTCGAAAGTAGTCAACTCAAACATATCTCACAAGAAACTAGAGCCTGTGAATCCAAAAATTAGACTTTTATTATCTATTAACAAAAGCCGAGCAATTCCATGGAACGACTGTCTCTCTCTGGCTTAGACATCCCTTTTATACTCCCACACACAACTGCACAAACATGCGTACATGGCATATACAGTTACCCCCTTATGGCAAATTCCTAACTTATTTTAGTTCTACACCACCCTTCTTTTTCAACGTCCAGCTGTCACACAATGTCCACTCCAAAAGGTACTGAATGCTTTTTTCTATATGAAGCCTCTTATTCTATCATTCTATTGGCTGCGTGGCCTAGGCCCCTTCTTAAAAAAGAACTACGGTAATGCATACCATGTGTCCATAATAAGCCCATGGGCCACAGTTTGAGAGCCCCTGCGACAGAGCACATACATTCATTTAAACATAGTCATGTTTATTACTAATATTATTATTTTACCTTTGACCTCTCCCTACATTTGCCTTAATGATACATCAAATAATACCATAACAGCAGATACAAATCTATAGATATGAATTGCACAAGAATGATACATTTATGGATGTTTATTACATTGTTTCTCTTTATTCAATCTGCCCGCCACCCACCCACCCTTCATCCACACAATATTTCATGATCTTAAATACACCCGCCCCGTGGTTATTATGAGTCAACCTGCGCATCACTATACCCCCCCCCCCCATACCCCACTCCCCACACACACACACATACGCACATGCATTTACACATAGTTGAATTACCACCTCACATGTCATGTGTGTGTGTGTGTGTGTGTGCGTGCGTGCGTGCGTGCGTGTGTGCATGTGTATTTCATTTGAATACCCCTAAGGAGCATTACCCAAATCTGCCAAAGAAAAATTTATGATAATTCTATGAAAATCAATCTTGGGGCATTTTGTGATTATGATTATTTATTTGAGCCCACAGTACAGTCGGCTCCAGAATAAACGTCACTATCGATTGCTTTTAAGATGTGAAAACACCTACAGGCCTCACATCACTCCTACCTGTCTCTCACCTGCTTTCTCTCTCCATCGTTCTCCGTCCCTCTTCCCCTGTTCCTCTTTCTAACCATGTGGGAAGGTGGTAATTACTAGTTGCGAAGTCATAAATACCATTTGGATGCATTCAGGTGCTTTGAACTCGTTGAGAAACGCTGATTGGCTGATGGCCAACAAGCTGCGTCAACCATAAACTAAAAGTAAACCATATTAATAGATAAAGTTTTATCAAATGTGTTTGGTTGTTACATTTAACTGCCAAAAGTGCTGTTATCGAGGTAATTTCTTTACTAGGTGACGTCAGAGGTCAGCATGTCAGACTAGTTTTCCACTGGTAATTTTCGAGTTGGAGGGGCGTTCTAATGGATTTTTCCCAGTCGTATGTGGTAAATACCACCTTCCCACTTGGTTATGAACGCAACATCAGTCTCCCTGTGTGACCCAGCCCAGCCCAACCCAGTCCTGCATAGCTACATGCATCACCATCTATTTATCAATCACCACAACGTAAATGACAAACAAGCCTGTCCTCCTTTCCTCCCTATCACAAAACAACCCTGATCTATCATTAGGAGAGGGAGGGTGGGAGGGAGGGAGAGAGAGTGTGCGAGAGGGAGAGAGAGAATGAGAAATAGAGTAGAGTGTAAAATTAGAGAGTGGGCATTAAAGAGGAGAGCAGTGAACAGAGGAAAGCGAAAGACAAAGGAAGAGTTGGAGTGTTGGCTGTTGAATGTTGGAGAGGGGAACAGAGGGAGGGAACAGAGGGATCGTGATAAAAAAGAGTGATGACCAGCGAGGAAAGAGATGCAGTTATGAATTATTTACATGCATGAGGGATTTACAGTATGTCAGCTGCTCAGATATCGACCCTGCACCTCACCCCCTCTCTCTCCGTCCTCAACCCTCTCTCTCATCCCTCTCTCTGTTCTCTGTACCCTTTCCTCTCACCCTTCCTCGTTTGCCCTCTTACCTTCCTTCTTTTCAACTCTCTTCTCATCCTCTCAACTCACCTCATCTGATCTCTCTCCTTCTTCCCGCTTCACTTCCTATCTACCCTCCTCTAACCCTCACCTCCTCTCTTGCTCGCTCTCCCTTCTCTCTGCACTTACCTCATCTCTGATGAGAACTAGACAAAGAGAAGAGAGAGTGAACTATGAAGAGAGACAGATGGAAAGAGATACAAGGAAGGGGGTGAGAAAGAAGTGTAGTTCCTAACATTTTCATTTCCTCGTTTGTGAGTGATTAACTATATTTCGTTCACACTCATGTTGCTGGGGGAACTTAGAATGCTATTGGGAATGCTATGGCTGGGAGTTGTAGAGTATGGTCATAGAGAGAGAAAGAGAGATAGACAAATAAAGAAAGAGAGAGGCAGACAGACAGACAGACATAAAGAGAGAGAGGGAGGGAGAGATACAGATAGAGAGCTGGACTGATAGAGAGAGACATGATAAAGAGGTCCTCCCTCAGGAGAGATTTCAGGTCCCTCTGAATGAACGGATAGGACAAAGAAGGAGGGAGAGAGAGAGAGAGAGAGAGAGAGAGAGGTAGGACGGATCGATGGAGGTAGAGAGGGAGACATACAGTAAAAAGGGCAGATAGGCAGTAAGGCTTTGCAGATTGAGAGAGGGAAAGAGAAGACACTTATCTACAGAAGGGTACTAGTCTAAATGGTGTGCTGGCACATCTGGGACGTGAAAGCCACTGACGCTGCTAAAACAAACGACAGACCATAAATAAGATGTCAGAAGCACCTTGGGTTATTAACAGAGTGAGAAGAGTAGCAGCTGGCGAGGTGTAGCCAGGCCAGATCGGCCGGACAACAGACACTGCTGCTCTGTCCCATACCAACACATGCTCCCAACACACACACACACACACACTGCAGCTGGAGGGAGAGAGGGATGAGAGAGGGAGAGGAGATGGGCATGGAGAGAGGGAGAGAAGAGCATACAGTGCATTCGGAAAGTATTCAGACCCCTTGACATTTTCCACATTTTGTTACTTTACAGCCTTATTCTAAAATGTATTACATTATTTTTTTCTCCCATCAATCTACACACAATACCCCATAATGATAGTGAAAACAGGTTTTTGGACATTTTTGCAAATTTGGTAAAAAGAAAAAAAAGATATACCTAACTTACATAAGTTTTCAGATCCTTTTCCAACGAGACTCGAAATTGAGCTCAGGTGCATCCTGTTTCCATTGATCATCCTTGAGATGTTTCTACAACTTGATTGGAGTCCACCTGTGGTCAATTCAATTGATTGGACATGATTTAGAAAGGCACACACCTGTCTATATAAGGTCCCACAATTGACAGTGCATGTCAGAGCAAAAACCAAGTCATGAGGTTGAAGGAATTGTCCGTAGAGCTCCGAGAAAGGATTGTGTCGAGGCACAGATCTGGGGAAGGGTACCAAAATATTTCTGCAGCATTTAAGGTCCCCAAGAACACAGTGGCCTCCATCATTCTTAAGTGGAAGAAGTTTGGAACCACCAAGACTCTTCGTAGAGCTGGCCGCCCGGCCAAACCGAGCAATCAGGGGAGAAGGGCCTTGGTCAGGGAGGTGACCAAGAACCCGATGGTCACTCTGATAGAGCTCCAGAGTTCCTCTGTAGAGATGGGAGAACCTTCCAGAGGACAACCATCTCTGCAGCACTCCACTAATCAGGCCTTTATGGTAGCGTGGCCAGACGGAAGCCACTCCTCAGTAAAAGGCACATGACAACCCGCTTGGAGTTTGCCAAAAGGCACCTAAAGGACTCTCAGACCATCAGAAACAAGATTCTCTGGTCTGATGAAACCAAGATTGAACTCTTTGGCCTGAATTCCAAGCGTCACATCAGGAGGAAACCTGGCACCATCCCTACGGTGAAACATGGTGGTGGCAGCATCATGCTGTGGGGATGTTTTTCAGCGGCAGGGACTGGGAGACAAGTCAGGATCAAGCAAAAGATGAACGAAGCAAAATACAGAGATCCTTGATGAAAACCTGCTCCAGAGTGCTCAGGACCTCAGACTGGGGCAAAGGTTCACCTTCCAACAGGACAACGACCCTAAGCACACAGCCAAGACAACGAAGGAGTGGCTTCGGGACAAGTCTCTGAATGTCCTTGAGTGGCCCAGCCAGAGCCCGGACTTGAACCCGATCAAACATCTCTGGAGAGACCTGAAAATAGCTGAAAAAATCCTGACAGAGCTTGGGAGGATCTGCAGAGAAGAATGGGAGAAACTCCCCAAATACAGGTGTGCCAAACTTGTAGCTGTCACGATCGTTTACGGACGAGACAGACCAAGGTGCAGCGTGATATGCATTCATGTTTATTGACGACTAAACAACAAACGAAACGTGAAGTCCAAGGTAGCATACACACAAAATACCTTTACGGAACAAGATCCCACACCCCACTAGTGCCAACAGGCTACCTAAGTATGGTCCCCAATCAGAGACAACGAGCTACAGCTGCCTCTGATTGGGAACCACCCTGGCCAACATAGATCTAAACGATCTAGAAACTAACATAGACAAACCCAGTACAGAAAATACACACCCTGACTCAACAAATACAAGTCCCTAGAGTCAGGGCGTGACAGTAGCGTCATACCCTTGAGGCTGTAATCGCTGCCAAAGGTGCTTTAGTACCTATTAAAGGGTCTGAATACCTACGTAAATGTGAGATTTCAGTTTAAATTTTTTATATTTATATTTAATCCACAAAATGTGGAAAAAGTCAAGGTGTCTGAATACTTTCTGAATGCACTGTATGTGAGGGAGGAGCCATTAAGAGAGAGAGAGAGGGAGAGAGAGAGGTAGAGAGAGAGACACCTAAAAGGAAGCGATTCCCAAACCTTCCATAACAAAGCCATCATCTACAGAGAGATGAACCTGGAGAGTCCCCTAAGCAAGCTGGTCCTGGGGCTCTGTTCACAAACACAAACAGACCCCACAGAGCCCCAAGACAGCAACACAATTAGACCCAACCAAATCATGAGAAAACAAAAATATAATTATATGACACATTGGAAAGAATTTACAAGAAAACTGAGCAAACTAGAATGCTATTTGGCCCTAAACAGAGAGTACACAGTGGCAGAATACCTGACCACTGTGACTGACCCAAAATTAAGGAAAGCTTTGACTATGTACAGACTCAGTGAGCATAGCCTTGCTATTGAGAAAGGTTGCCATAGACAGACCTGGCTCTCAAGAGAAGACAGGCTTTGTGCACACTGCCCACAAAATGAGGTGGAAACTAAGCTGCACTTCCTAACCTCCTGCCAAATGTATGACCATATTAGAGACACATATTTCCCTCAGATTACACAGACCCACAAAGAATTCGAAAACAAATCAAATTTTGATAAACTCCCATATGTATTGGGTGAAATACCACAGTGTGCAATCACAGCAGCAATATTTGTGACCTGTTGCCACAAGAAAAGGGCAACTAGTGAAGAACAAACCCATATTTATGTTTATTTATTTTCCCTTTTGTACTTTAACTATTTGCACATCGTTACAACACTGTATTTAGACATAATATGACATTTGAAATGTCTCTATTATTTTTGGAACTTGTAAACATATGTTTCCCATGCCAATAAAGCCCCTTGAATTGAATTGGAGCGAGAGGGAGAGAGAGAGAGAGAGAGGAGAGAGAGAGAGAGAGAGAGAGAGAGAGAGAGAGAGAGAGAGAGAGAGAGAGAGAGAGAGAGAGAGAGAGAGAGAGAGAGAGAGAGAGAGAGAGAGAGAGAGAGAGAGAGAGAGAATGAATAAAAAATAAGGAGAGGGCAATTGAAAAAAGGTTAGGGGGGATGAGGGGGAGGAGAGGATGGCAGGAGGGGAGCTGTAGTTAAATGGAAGCAGAGGATGAGGTGATGGTGGTAGAAGAAGCCGGTGGAGGAATAGAAGAGAGGAAGAGAGGGACGCGAGATAGAGAGGTAATGAGGGGGGCAGGAGATAGAGGAACAAGAGCAGCACTCATTAAGAATAGAGGCTCCATTAGTCAGCAAACTGGGGGGTATAATGAAGGGACATAAAGGGATGCCACAGCGATAGGCAGTGGACACACACGCATGCACGCAGACACACACACACACACACATACTCCTGGATCTTACTGCAGCAATTCATAGTCACAAATTACATATTGATACAGCAAACAGCAGAGATGGGTCTGAACACTGATGAAAAGCCAATGTCGTGATTAGTTTGTTGTGTGTGTATGTGTATGTGTATGTGTATGTGTATGTGTATGTGTATGTGTATGTGTGCGTGTGTGTGTGCATGTGTGTGTGCATGTGCATGTGTGTGTGTGTGTGTGTGTGTGTGTGTGTGTGTGAGAGCCCAGAGAGGCAATGGGTGTGTTCACTTTATAGCCACTGCAGCCAGCCAAAACACAAGAGCACAATGATAATGCGCAACATTTACGATCTGTAACGATAATAATATGTATATACATGTAGACAGACCCTGCATGCTTCCTGAGAGAAATCGATAAGTAAAATAATATATTGTAGTTGTATAATCTACTGCATACAGAATGCACAGCCACAGCAAATCAAATCAAATCAAGCTTTATTTAGCACCACCAGCAAACTTCTGCAAATACCCTGCAGCTCAGCACTGCAAACATTAGTGCAGCTTGGTAGAATTCAGCCAGTTGGTTTGTGCAGGTGGATGGAAATAAACTGCTCCGGTGTGAATACACAGATCCTGATAGCTGGAGAGTCCCACAGTGTGTGTGTGTGTGTGTGTGTGTGTGTGTGTGTCTGTGTTATAATGCAGTGTGTAATGCAGTATGTCTTTTCCTTATTGGGCCATTTAACCCTTGTGACCCTGTAATGCTGCAGGATGCAGTCTGTGGGGAGTGGAGGCTGAATCTCATCACTCCCAATAGAAGCCATTTAGACGGAGTAGGATGAGACGTTCTGTACCACCCAGAGATAGACACAGTTTCTCCATCCATTTCTGAATGAAATCCATCTTTATCTGCCCGGCTATTCAGAGCCACCCCAATCTCTGACTGCAGTCTCAACTATTCAGAGAGTACATATCTCTCCATTTCAAACCGATGGAGAGAAACAGAGAGAGCTAGAGAGAGAGAGGGAGGGAGAGAACTAGAGAGAGAGAGAGAGTGGACTACACTGCAAAGTAAGTGAGCAAGGAAGAAACGGTGTGTGTTGGATTCCTACAGACAGTCAGTGTCACAATGCAGTTTATTTATTGCCTATATAAGGAGGACAGACGCTTGCTTTAAAAGCTGATATGGAGCCAGATATGAGTTGTGTTTTCTTCCCCCCACCAATGGCTGATGCCGGTGCAGTTCAGAGTAGGGTTTTTAACCAGCATTGATCTGATTAGGCTGCAGTCTTCCTTTGTTATCATCAGGGTCATAAATGTTTAAGGACCATTAGGAAGCACGAACGAGGCAGACTGAGGAGGACTTACTGCTTAAATGACCATTACTGGATACCTCTCTCTCCATTTACAGATTAAAAGCTTTACTGGGTCTCCTGCTCTTCCATCTCTCTCTGTCTGAACACTCATCTGTCTGAACAGACTCAGGAGGAAAAGTTTGTTGGGTTCCACAGGGAGATGGAGGTTAAGGTAGAGATAGGAAGAGAGTGAGAGAGAGACCCTAGAAAAATAGGGAACAAGACACGACACACCAGCAGGAGACCTATTTGCTCTGATTGGACACAATGGGAGAGAAACCTGTCTGATTATTTAATAGGTCTGTGATTGGTGCTCCTCTGATTCACAGACAGTGTGTGTTTGTGTGTGTGTCATGTGTTAGTGTGTGTGTGTGTCAGTGTGTGTGTGTGTGTGTGTGTGTGTGTGTGTGACCACAGTGTTTGGTAGTCGCTGGTCACTCTTTAATTATCTAATAAGCCACTGGAGAATGTAGTCTTCAGGAGAATTCAGACAAAGCAGAAATACATCACAATGATTTCATTAACCACACACTGACAATGGCCATTAAACCTGATGTAGTGTTTCAATGATCATCATCATTGTCACTGCTTCAACACAATATCGCCATGTTACAACTGGGACAGAGAATTGGTGCATATGAAGGTAATCTATAGGCCGTCTTAATGTGTTCATTAAATGTAGTCGACTATAGATAAAAGTACATTGGCTAAGTGCATTATCTGTGCCATTCAAATATATATACCAGTTCAAATGCTTTTTCTTTACTTGATCATGTACATGGTCTAGTCAGCACATTCACAACAGTTCCAAGCCATTTCATTTAAGGTCAACTGTACACTAAAACCAGAAGGGAAAGTAAGTAAATGTAAGATCATTCATTTATTATGTTCACCGATGTACACAGTGGTGGTGGCTGTCTCTCTGAACAGCAGATAGAGGAAAGCACAGAACACTACCTGATCAAGAGAACACTGGGCGGGGTGTGTAGAGGAGGGGTCAGAACAGAACGAGTTCTGGGGGGTAGGAGGGCAAAGCTGGCCCTCTCCTGTGGTACACAGACATGCTTAAAGGGAAGCGGGTGAACAGAATGTTCATGGCATCAGTGTTTTGTCATCATGTTTTGTTTTGCATTCTTGAACACCAGCAGAGCAGTTCTGTGATCCTGAATGGTCCTTCCTGTGACTGTCCACTGTCTGAGCAACACATGGAAGATAGTGGGGGGATGTCTCAAGCCTGACGAAAGAGAGAAGATCGGTCCACTCAGCGTTCAGGAGAGTGAGCAAGAAAGAAGAAAGGGTTTCATCATCATATTGTTGCTGTGCAGAGAAGTCAGGCAGTTCAGTTCTGCTTGCTCATGAATGTGCGTGTCATTTGCAGTCCCAGCGTGTCCTCTCTCATCCTGAATACCCATCAGCCTATTCAGCCGGCTACCTGCAGGAGGCACGGCCCACCTGGGGGAAAAATGCTCAAAATGGCTGCTTCACCTCCGGAGGTGCTGGGATAGAAAAGCACGAACATCTTACCATTATTCAGCACCATTTAACATGATTTGGTGCTACAGCGAACAGAGGCAGAGACACAGCATCACCATGGTTACACAGAGTGACTGACAGACAGAGCTAAGTACAGGTGCAGCAGGAAAACATTGTAACCCTTGAGCATCCTC